>NC_067483.1:97787776-98987776 GCF_947179515.1 Apodemus sylvaticus
TGGATTGTATTTTTTGTTTTTTCATCTTAATGTGGGATGTAGGAATGGAACTCCTGCTCTTACCCTTCCAAGACAGACCAACTAAGCCACATCCCTAGCCCCACATCCTTGATTGTGGGTTGTCCTTGCCCCCCTCTGCCCTGGCCATCTTGGTTGCCTGTGGCCCTGTCTGTGGGGACACCCCCCTCTCTGTTCCTCAGCAGTGATACTTCTCAGTATGTTTTTAACTTTGTTTTTTTTAAAAGAAACATTAAAAAATATTTTATGTGTATGAGTGTATTGCTGGAATGTGTGTCTACAAAGGACACGTGTGCCCAGTGCTCTCAGGGGCCAGAAGATCCACTTCCCTGGGATTGGAGCTTCAGACGACAGTCAGCCACCATGCGGGTGCTGGGAACCAAACCCAGGTTCTCTGCATGGGAACCCAGTGCTCTTAACCCCTGAGCATCTATCCAGCCTCTTCCTCCTCCTTTCTTTTTCCTTTCCTTTCCTTTCCTTTCCTTTCCTTTTTCCTTTTTCCTTTCCTTTCCTTTCCTTTCCTTTCCTTTCCTTTCCTTTTTCCTTTCCTTTCTCCTTTCCTCTCCTCTCCTCCCCTCCCCTCCTCTCCCTCCCCTCCCCTCCCCTCCCCTCCCCTCCCCTCTCCTCTCCTCTCCTCTCCTCTCCTCTCCTCTCCTCTCCTCTCCTCTCCTCTCCTTTCCTTCCCTTTCCTTTCTTCTTCTTTTAAGACAGAACATGTCACCCAAACAGCTTTCCTCTTCTGCTCCTCCTGGCAACACATCTTGAATCCTGAGGCTACAGAGTTGGTACCACTGCGCCCAATTTCATGTTTAATTGTCCCCAGGGCTTCCTTCACGCAGGCTAGGTAAGCATTCTATCAGCGAAACCACATGTCCACCAACTAAACTACACCCCAGCTCCCAGAAATGCTTTGACACAATGAGGAACCATTTAGCCCCACCGAAGCATGACAGTGAGTGCTGAATTTTAAAGAAGTGGAAAATTAAAACTTTAAATACTATATTTGGCTTTAGGACTTGGGGTGGATCAAGGCTAATTTCCCTTTTGAAAGAAGCTACTTCTTTGGGATGGTAGCCTCAAGAGTTAGGTCCTTTCCTCTCCTCTCCTCTCCTCCCCCTCCCTCTCTCTGTCTCTGTCTGTCTCTCTGTCTCTCTGTCTGTCTGTCTATCTGTCTGTCTCTCTCTCTCTCTCTCTCTCTCTCTCTCTCTCTGTGTGTGTGTGTGTGTGTGTGTGTATGTGTGTGTGTCTTAAAGGACAACTTGTGGTATGCCCTCATGTCCTTTACCCAGTGGGCCAAGGAGATGGCCCAAGTGTTGTTTGTTTTAATTTACATTTTTGGTTCTTGTTTGTGCTGTTCTTCTGTAGACCTGTAATGTGACCCCAGACATGTAGCTTATATGTACCATTAGAATAATACAATCAGTCTGGTTTGATGCTTCCCAAGGCCAACCTATAGGTCGTGACCCTGTAACACATCAGTGAACTTTGCTCCTGGGTCTGTCTGTTCCTTCAGACAGGACAGGGATGATTACGAGAATGTAACTGGTAAGCTTCCAGCTCCATCAAAGGGCAAAAGAACAAAATTGTACATGTAGGCTGCTGGCTTCCAGTTTCCTTCTGTTTAGTGTCAGCCTCTAATCACCAATACACCGCTGCTGTCTCTTCAGAGGCCTCTGCTGTCTCCTCAGAGAACCCAGTCATCTGGGTGCTGGATTAATCTGTAGCTGCTCAGGGGAGTTGTCAACCAGTGGAAATTCTGCCAGTGATCTGTGGCACCCATTTCAACAAACACGAGTTGAATAACATTTCCTCCTCCCCTGCCCCCAGCTTTCCATCTGTTCTTTCTTATCCAAGGTTTGAGTTTCAAACAGGGCAGAATGCAAGCTCTTGTTCAATCCCATATTTGTCCTAGGAAGACAATTTATGATACAGATGATTTATAACTTATTGTAGCCTAATCAAGAAGCAAATATCATTGGTTGGAACCAACAAGCTAAATGTAAAATACATTAAATTTAGTCTTGTTGTCCATTTGTCAACAGAAGTTTTATGCTTTTTGTGACGATCATGAGTGTCTAGTTTTGAGGTTGCTTTGGACTTTTGAACAATTTAGGGATGCAAATGGGGTAGAAGGGTAAGGGAGAAAGAATGAGAAAAATATAAAAAAAATTAGTTGTTATTAAACATATTAGTTAAAAAGTCCAGGTTCTAGTTTTTATATTAATTTTTGGCTTCTTTATAACACCAACACTGTTTTATTCCTACTAATCCTGTCAAGTAAAGCTAGGAACACACATCGACTTATCTCAGAGGCTCTGTGACTTGTTATGGTGAAGTTGAAACAGAAGCAGAGGCTGCATTTCCTCAGGTCAGAAGACATCTGCAGTCACACCAATTGTTTTGAGTTTCATGATCACAACAGGGGGAAAATGGAAGTCTTCACATCACCTTCTTTAGCTGTATTTGCTATGAAGAAAAATCGTTGTTTACCCTTCGGGAATTTCTGAAGGAAAAGAAAAATCAATTTCTATCAATGAGTGATATTTTTCTCCCCAAGGGGTATTGACTTCACAGTGGTGAGTTATTTCCCTCAGACGCCCACTGGGAATTGTTAGCGGGCATGTCTTTTATGTTATGATTCAATAAACGTGTAGTTTTTAGCTTAGGTGTCTTGGCCAGGAGATCCAGATTTCTGGATCACTGCTGATTTGAGCAGTTCACCGTCTTCATACATCCGGATAAAATGCTCCTGGTCTGTATTTTAAGTTAACAAACATGCTCTCCCCTTCTGCCTCTTTAATTAGAGTGAAGACCTTCTGATAAAGCAGCAGGTGGGCAAGCATTTGGCCTTTTTTTCTGTTTCTTCCCAGTGTGTCCTCTCGGCTTGTGCGTAGGCCCATGACTCACGTGGAGTCATGTCTACCTCAATGTCTCCATGACTCCTTTTTCTCTTTTTATATAATAGCACAACACTGGTATTTTTAATTTTTATAATAAACCAAGAACATTTTTGTTGTTATTGTTATGAGAACAGTTCTTACTGGGAAACCAAAGGCTGGCTTAAACTCATCATGTAGCCTAGGTTAGCCCCAAATTCATCTTCTGATACTGAGTGTTGGGATTATAGGTATATGCCCTAACACGCAGCTTGAACTAAAACTTGACTTTGCTAGAGAACCCATTCTGGAAAGGAACCTCTTAAGAGGTGGAGATGGAAGAAAAGACAGGAAATATGGAAGCCCTGTGAGTTGGTTGGCTTGACTTGTCAACTTGACACAGCCTAGAGTCTTCTGAAAAGACTGTCTCAACTGAGGAATTGCCTAGATCAAGATCATCCTGTGGGCAGGTCTATGGAGGATTGTATTGATGGCTTATTGATGCATTAGGGCCCAGCCTGTGGACAGCAGCATCTTCATGCAGATAGTTCTGTGATGTATGAGAAACTTGGTTAGCATGAACCTGAACAAGCAAGCAAACTGTTACTTTGTGATTTCTAGTTCAAGTTCCTGCTTGTGCTTGTGCCCTGACTTTTCTCAGTGATGGACTATGACCTGGAAGTGGAGCCGGATAAACCCTTTCCTCCTCTAAGTTGCTTTAGTCACAATGTTTGTCATGGCAACAGAATGAAACTTGGACGTTTTGTCCCCGAGGCTGCTCATTTTCTCCCACCATTGTCTTGAATCTGTGCGTTTTGTTGATATATTTTTCTTGAGTGTGTGCAGGGAGGAGCAGAGGTAAGTCTCTAGTGTCATTCCTCGGGAGCCTTCTACCTTATTTTAGAGAATAGAGGTCTGCTATTGGCCCAGAGTATGGCTACAGGGATAGACAAGTTGACCAATAAGCCATGGGTATTCACCTGTCTCTACCTTCCTACTACTGGTTTCAAGCACATACCACAATGCTTGTTTTTTGTTTTGTCTTTGTGTGTGTGTGTGTTGTTTTGTCTTTTTTTTATGTGAGTGACAGGTTGAAGCAAAACTTCATGCTTGTATCCCAAGCACCTTGTCATCTGAGCCATCTCTCTAGCCCAGCCATGGAGTTTAAGAGGAAACAGACTGTGAGACAAGTTCTCCTGTAGCTTCCCTCTTACTTATAGTGTCTCCTTGACTCTCTGCAGCCAGCTAGCCAAGGCTAGCCCTTTTTTGTTCCCAGCCTCTTCATTTACCCCATCATTTCAGGGGTGTCTCTGGCCTGTGCCGATAACATGGTGGCATTTTTTCTTCTTGCTTATGTCTCACTGAAGGACCACAGCCATCTCTTACCCAGTGGTGTGACCATTTTGACAGTCTTGCCCTCAGTGTTTGCCCAAGAACCATCGATTAAGAGGTTTAGTCATACTTAACACTTGGGCTCTTAGAAGGGATCTAAAATTTCCACCATATCCTAAGCTTTCACATAATCTGTTTCCTGTTCTAGGTTTCCATGACCTTGCTCTTTCTGTATTTCCATGCCTCATACCCTTTACTCTAACACCCAAAACATAACTATATATGTGTGGCCTCTCTTGAAAAGCACCCTGCTATGGTTGAAATAAGTCCCTATCCTGAGCTCACCCAAGCCTTTAATCTCTGAATTCAGATGTTAACAGTATTAGAAGAGTGAAACCCAACTGCACTCTGTTGATTAGATGTCTGTGGAGAGTGGTGTGGGTAGAGCTCCCATGAGTGAGGCCAGTGGTCTTACAAGGAGATAGGAAATCTTACAGAAGTCCCTCACCAGAGCCCAAGCCACAGGATCTGTTTGCATGCCCATGCTGCCTCAAGGATGATGAGCTAAATGAACCTCTTTCTTTATACAGTGCCCCACCTCAGGTATTTTATCACAGTGACAACGATGCTGGTAAATCTCTGGTCTCTTCTCTAGATAAAGTCATTTTCATATTTCAAGGTCCAATTTAAAATTCATTTGTGTTCTTCTGATCAGTTCTTGTCAAGCTAACACAATCCAGTCATGTGGAAAGAGAAATCCTCAGCTGAGGAATTCCCTCCATCAGACTGATTATTCATAGGAAGATCTGTGGGGACATTTTTCTTGATTGATGATTGATGTGGGTGGACCAACTCATTGAGGGCAGTGCCACCCCTGAGGGCAGTGCTACCTTGGACAGTGCCACCCCTGGGTTGATGGTTCTCACTTGTATGAGAATGCAAGCTGAGTAAGCCATTGGGGAGCATCTGGGTAAATGGGTCCTCCATGGTGTCCACCTTAGTTGCTGCCTTACAGTCACTCCCACTTCATCTTCCGCCGACAATGGATTGTAACCTGCGTGATGACAGACACTCCTTCCTTCCCAAGCTGCTTTTGGTCAGAGTGTTTATCATGGCATCAGAAAGCAAACTAGGAGAGTTGTGTAACCGAGAAACCCTGGGCACACAACCTGTTGCTTATCAGAAATGAAGCAAGCTCTTTTGTTCCTTCAGCCATGTTCTCTGAGTGTTTCCTGTAGGTTAGCTTTCGGGATATCACAAAATAAGACTTCCGAATCCTTGCCATGGAATTTATACTTCGGTCCACGGGGCAAGAACTTAACCATAGGCCTGTTCTAACACTGGGCAGAGCAAACACCGTGGACACAAGTGAATCTGGGTTGTGGCAGAGAGGACCAAAGATGGCTGCAGGATGCTAAGAGAAAGGTTGCTCAGAACACAACTCCCATACTTGCCTGTCACAGAGCCTGGCATCTAAGAAAATGCCCCAGAACATCTGCTAAATGAGAATCCTACTGGCTCAGGTAGACCTGGAGGAGATAAAGGCTACAAAGAGGGATGAGCTGGATATCTGGTTCTGCATGTGTTCCAAACTGGTCTGACTGTATCTGGTTCTGTGTAGGCCATGGGTTAACTGTGTTTTCAGCATGAGCTGTGGTCAACCAGGACTTGCATTTAGGGTTAATCACACCCGTACCTGTCTAAGGATCACATACTTTCTTCTTAACCAGATTGTGACTGGCTGGAGAATGAAATGCTTGTGCTTGAGAGAATCTGTGTTCTCGTCAGCTTTTTAATTTATACTCATGATCAACAGTTTTGTCTTGAAGGGAGGATTTTCTTCTGTGATCTGCATATGTGTTTTTAATTGACTAACAAAGCCAATCTGGCAGATTTTGCTTCTACTTGTGCAGATGTGGCTCCCATGAAGGTTGTGTGACCTCTCAGCTCGTGACTTCCTGCTCAGAGTGCGATGACCTCATTTTTTTGGCATTCTGTGTTTAAAGCCTTTTCCATTTTGTGCCCTGTCACCATTTTGTGTCTGGCTCTTAAGATCCTTCCTATCCCTTCTTATTTTTCAGTCAAGACTATCTTCTCAAGAGCATTCTAAAGATTGGGGGCTAAAAGGCTCAGTAGGTAAAGTATAGGCTCAAGGGCTAGAGTTTGAAAGCCCAGCACCCACATGAAACCCAGGCATGGCTGCTTTCCCCTTCCATCTCTGAGCTTGGGAGGAAAAAAAGGAGGATCCTCTGGGCTTGCTGGCCAGTTAGTCTATTTAGTCAGCCAGAAATCTCCAGGTTCATTGAGAGACAGGCTTCAAAAAGCAATGCAGAGAGTAACTGAAGAAAATATGTCGTGTGTGTGTTTGTGTGTGTGTGTTCTATGCATGTGAAGAAGACATAGTGTATCGTCTATATATCTTCTATATGCACATACATTCATACACACATACACATATACACATGAACATGCACACACATCTACTCCCCCACACCAAAGAGTATTCTGAAGATTGGATGTTTTTGGTTAGCAAACTATTTTGGGGGTACAGAGTTGGGAGAAGGAGGATTGAGGCAAACTGGGTTTATTCTCTATTCCTGGTGACAAGATCTAAGCAGAGAAAGGGTCAGGAGTAATGACTGGGCTCTTCCCTAGAAGGTTGCTATGTCGTTCCTCCTGAGTGAGACGATGGCCTTTTCCTCAGTCTTTGCTGCTCTTGTACCTGAGCTGTCAGCTGGTCACTCAGATCAGACAAGAAATGACAGGGAGGTTCATGTTGGCTCTTGGCCACACTATTTTGGTTAGCCCACACTTCTCTGTGTGACTCTTTGCTAATCTCCATGACCCAATTCAAGACACCCCAAAAGAATGTCACATGCTCTGGGCCCTGTACTGTTGCTGCCTCAGCAGGCAATCGTACTGAAGTCTGTACTGCTTCTGCTAGAGTTAGCTAAGAGAACAGTTGGCTTGGTATGCAGTCTGTCTCTTCTTCTGGTTATTAATGTTATCAATGCCTAGTTATACATGTGTGTGTGCATGTGTGTGTATGTATGTATGTATGTATGTATGTATGTATGTATGTGTAAAAGAATGTGCCAGAGTCCAGAAGTTAACCTTCCGTTTCCTTTCTTAGGTGCTTTCCCTTTGGGGCATCTCACTGGCCTAGAACTTTCCAAGCAGGGTGGAATGGTTGCCCAGTGGTTGGCCCTTGTGTTCCTGCCTCTCTAACGATGGGGTTATAAGCACACCTGTGTCTTTACACCGCTTCTGGGGACCAAGCGTTGATTGTCACGCTGGTGTGGTAGCAGCTGCTTTGTGGACTGACATCTCTCCAGCCCCAGCTAAGTAGTTTTAAAACTTATTCAATGCTTCTTGCCCTTCAAACTGTATGCTGCATTAAAGTAAGGGAAACACGCAAAATATGCATAATTTGTGCATGCTTTGGTGACCAGAATGTCCACCGCTGGCCAGTGTAAACGTGTCTAGAGATCTTTTTGAAATGTGGGGCAAATACTGAGGAAAGGAAGGTTTTAGAAGCAATTTGCATCCACCCTCCTGGTTTTGTGTGTGTGTGTGTGTGTGTGTGTGTGTGTGTGTAACTGCCTGCAAATTGATATAGGCTGAGAAATTCAATTAACTGTATTCATCAGTTTTTCTCTCTGGTTGGGGACAGGAGCCTGAGACCCGGAATATTTGGTCCCGCCCCTTTTTGTGGCATTTTTTTTTTAAAAAGAAAGAAAAGAAAAACTTGGCATATTACATCAACCAGATTTTTACCCCTTTGTCTCAAAGAAGGCTCAGCTGAACAGTAGCCTCCTCACCCAGTACAACAATCAAAAACTCACAGGACCTCAGCTGCCTCGGATGATGTCACAGAACCCTTAAGAACGCTTGCTGCTGAGCTGGGCTCGGGTCCAGCAAGCACAATTCTTCCTGCCATTTATTCAGGGCCTTTGACAGATTAGGTGGTCTCTCTCTCTCTCTCTCTTTCTTTAATTCTTCTTTTCCTTTCTCTCTCTTTTTTCCTTTTCTTTTTCATATTCTCAAAAGGCACTTCAGTTTACCTCTAAGCACGACATTAGCTCTGGCTGCCCCAAATAACATTTTAATTGAAGTCTCAGTCCAAACAAATGCCCGGCCCCTTTATTAACCCCAACAGTGCAATTTTTCACCCTGAGCCTGATTCAGGGAAGCCGTCTCCCTTAAGCCGCCGTGCGACGGACATGGCAGCTTGGCTCCGTCGCTCTCTTTTCTGACCTTAATTTGAACCTTAATCTCTTTTAGCCATGTTCTCTTTATTAGCTGTCCATAGCCCTGCTCCGTGCTAATTTTCCTGCTGGAGTCTCCGTGTACGGAAGCGGCTCCCTCCGCCTCAGCTCCTCAGTGCTAACATCAAAGTTTCTTAGCCTTATTTTTGAGATAGAGAAAGGAATATTTCACATATTTTTGTTCAGTAATCTCGATAGCTCCTTTGCAAAATGCTCTGTAGAATTTTAGCTATTTCTGACGTTCACCAGATAACATGCTTTTTGAATGTCAGAAAAGCTGGAAAAACTCTTGAAGGTGAATACAAAGGCTTCTTCACCTATAGACAGACCCACAATCAGAAAATAAAGCAGAAAACTGAGATTATTACCTTACTAATTCAGGCAAAGACAATATGTCTTTATCAGAAAACTCTAACCTTTGGGGGGGGCACCTGAATTATCCAGATAATTGCTTTAATTCCTTCATTCATTTTAATGCTTAGACATGACCAATGACTAACTGTGGAGAAAGTAATTTATTTTTTTCCTAATTATACCTTCCCATTTTTTTTGACATTGGTAAAATGATCCAAGTGGGAAGCAAGGGGAAAAAAAAGCATACTTTTCAATCACCACGATAAAAACGTGTTTCTCTATTTGGAGTCTAGCTTAATATAGCAGAAGTTTGTAGGTAGAAAACAGTGCTTATGATCGTGTGCCCAATTAAATTTATTATAGGTTTTCGTACTTTTTGGCATCGCCATGAAAGCATATTAGTTATTATTCTTTATAACCTAATTGGCGGCTTTGTGTCTGGTCGGCCCTCTGTTCTCTGCAGAATACAATAGTTTGTTGATTGCAAAAAATTACATTTCTGTGACTTTAAAGTCCTAGAGCTGGGGTCATTGTCGAACGATGTAGGCACAGGCGGGTGTTTCGGAGGGCAAGGACCAAGTGCCCTCTGGGTCTGGGGAGGGAGGCAGCTGGGGACAATTGCCTGCTCCCCGCAGTGTTCCCTGGTCTTCACAGCATGCTGGCTTGATAAACTTTGCCTTCTTCTCACCAGCTAGAACAATTAGTGAGAATGAATCAGGGTTCTCTTGGATCACAGTTTATTATATGCTATTAAATCCCATTATTCAAGAAGTTCTTCCTATGACCATCAGACTTCGCTCCGGCCCTCCATGTAGCCTCTGTTGCACATCGGTTGCTTGCTCCTGTGATAGGCAAGGCTTCTTTCTCTTTCCCGTTAGCACTTACTCAGAGCACTTGAAGCTAATTTGAAAATACATCTTTGAACGGACAACAACAAAAAAATGAGATGTGGAAAAAAAGCCCACGACGGCGGAGGAAGGTTCTTAATTAGTCCGTTATTTGACACGCACGATTTAACACGGTGTGCTTAGCACTCCGCATTCCCCAAAAGAACAAGACGCTTTTTTCCCCTCATCCCAAACCTTCCCCCTCACTCCTTCTGTCCCTCTTGTCATTTTCTATTAACCAACCCTGACATCCTCTGCTGGAAGGGGGAGCAAGCAGATCACTTCCAAACTAGTGTAAGTGACACTGAGAACTCTAGCCTGAAGCGAGGGTTTGTGACAGCAACGAGCTCCTCGGCCCCTGGAGTTAGAGACCGTCACTTCGATAATGCAGCGAAGTCCCCTGTCACAGCATGTCTGCAGAAAGTCACCAAATGTCCAGGACTTGTTATAGGAACAGAATGGGCAGTGGGAACATCTAAAGTCAGTCTTGTTGCTAACAGTAACAGAGAAGATAACACCACAAACCCCTACACCACCGCAATTGTCCCGCCCCACCCATTCTGCAGCTGGGGGAACTGAGTACCTTCTGCAGCCTGGTATTGGCTGCCTCTGCTCATACTGTACGAGAGGAAGCTGAGGCTTTAAGTGTTGTTCGATGGACTTTAAGAGCATGTCTGTTTCTACACACACTAGCTTTCTGGAGGTGGTGGTGGTGGTGATGGTGGGGTCAGCATTTCTTTTGGCATCTGAAGGACAGAGGTACCTGAACATAGGTACCTGTCATGAGGGGCAGTAGACAGTGCTGACATGAACAAGCCAGGGATGAACAGACGTGCTTAGACTTTGTTAAGAAGGCAGCTCTGGTCAGGTCAGCCATGGTGGTGAGACCGCTTCTCTGCCTGCTTCCTTGACTCCTCCCCTACTTCTGACAAATAAGAGTTTGGAAGAGACAGCACCAGACTTGGACTTGAAGAGCAAGGACATGGCCAGACCCTCACACTGTCTTCTTGCCTCATAAAATTTCTGTTCCTAAGACAAACAAATGTTATTCATTGCCTAACTTTTAGCTTTTGATCTTTCTTGAGCAAGTTTTAGCTTTGTTCCCCCTGTATCCTTGGAATAATATTTGTTATAAAATAAGACTGTGGGCATGCAATGAAGGAGATAAAGATCACTTGACTATCTGTAACCAGATGCTATCTGTTAGTTGACAAAGTGCCGGCTAGATCTCCACAGTTCCTACAGGTTCTACATGTGGCCACTTGGTCTCTGGCTGTGGACAGGTGGCATGGGAAAGTGACATGGCAGAAGAGCAAAGGGACTCAGGTGCTGCTGGGCATCCAGGAGACCAGAATGAACTGGTAAAAAGAAAACACGAATGCATCTTCACACTTGATCTTAGCCAAAAGGCTGAGAAGCAATGGTGAATGTGTTCTCAAAGGATCTGTCCCCTGCTGATCTACGTATTCTCTTGAGAATCCACCATGTTCTAGGTGCACCACAAGCTGGAGGCTAAAGATTCAACACACAAGCTTTGGGTAGACATTTAGGATCCAACCCTAAATACCAAGGGCTGTTTGATAGCTCTACACAGGACAACTTCCTAGCCCAGGCTCCGCACACATCTGTAGCCAGGAAGACATGGTGGTTGTAGGGAAGGGTAGACAATACCACCTGCACTTAAGTTAGGCATCAACACACAGTGTCGCCTAACCTATCCACACCACAGGTCTCCATACTCTTGCTTTTCCCACTTGGCTGTGATGACAGTGACCCGTTGAAGAAGCTGCTTCAGCATATTTTATCTTTTTGCCATGGTCAGTGTTCTTTCTCTGTTTCTATGCCCCAGACAACTTGATTCCTGGCTCATAGATGCTCCATTCTAGACAGGCCTTTTGTGTCTACCCAGTCCATGGGTTGGACCACTTTCCTTTAGAGGTCACTGTAGTGGCTTCTCTTATCTCTGCCCTTTTGGTTTACCTATAATTCCTAAGGCCAGCATCTTACCTGTTTTCAGTCCTGTCAACTGCTGGATGTGTTTCTATCTCTGCTCCCTGAGTTTGACACTGGGACAAGACTCAAGTTGTCCTTTCTATGTCTGACTGCCATGAATATTTGAAGTTAGGAATGAAAGAAAGACCAAGAGTTGATGATCAGAGAAAGAACAGTGGCCTCAGGTGTGAGCCTCTGGAATGACAGAGGAAAACAAGGCCCAAGCAAGGGTTGGCCGTAGACGGTTAGGTATACTGTTTAAACAAAGAGAGGTCACAGGATGGAGAGATGGCGCTGTGGGCAAAGTCCTGCTCAGATCTGGAAACCCAGGTTTGGATCTCTAGCACCAATGTAAAGGCTGAGGACATAGTAGCATAGATGTCTACTGGGGACAGTAGCACAGATGTCTGGGGACACAGTAGCATAAATGCCTGGGAAAGAGTAGCATAGAAATCTGGAGACACAGTAGCACAGAAATCTGTAGTATTCATACATCTATTAGAAATGGAAGATGGAGACAAGAGTCTCTAGACACACTTGAGCCAGCTAAGGTAACTTCAGGTACACAGGGGTAAAAGAGACTCTGTCTCAAACAAGGTGGAAAAGTGAGTATCAATACCAAAAGGTTTAAATGAGGATCAATACTTAAAAGTTTCCTTTGATACCCACATTTATGTCAGCACAAACAGACCAGCATTTACATGCCAATGTGCGCAGGCACACACACACATACACACACACACACACACACACATATACACACATTCACACACACATATACAAACATACACACACATATACACACATGCACACACATACACAAACATACACACACATATACACAATGCACACACATATACACATACACACACATAAACACATACACACACATAAACACATACACACATATACATACATTCACACATACACACATACATACACACATTCACACACACATACCCATACATATACACACATACACATACATACACACATATGCACACATACACACACACTTATACATCACACTTTAATACAGTGGTTCTCAAACTGTGGGGCATGACCCCTTTGGAAGGTCCAAGGACCCTTTCACAGGACTTGGCTATCAGATATTTACATTACAATTCATAACAGCAGCAAAATTACAGTTATGAAGTAGCAATGAAAATAATTTTGTGGTTGGGGGTTCATCACAATATAAGAAACTATATCAAAGGTTCACAGCATTAGGAAGACTGAGAAACACTGCTCTGAAAAGAAAAGTCACTAGAAAAGGCTCTCTCTGTCTTTGTCTCTGCTTTTGTCTCCCTCCCTCCCTCCCTCATTTTCTCCCCCCTCCCTTTTTCCCTCCTTCCCCTTCTCTCTTTTTCTTTTTAAATTTTTGGCTTTTTGAGTCAGGGTTTTGCCACATAGCTGAGGCTGGCCAGGAACTAGATCGGAGTGGCCTTGAACTCAGAAACTCCAGAAAAGGGGTCTGGATGTTGAGATTTATAGGCATGTGTTAATGTGTCTGGCTGGAGAATTTTTTTTGTGGTCTTTAAAAAAACTTTTAATATTCAGGTCATCTCAGCAATCTATATATTCCTGCGGATATGTAAAAGCCTGCCTATTGCCTGCATATCTATCATCTACTGATTGATAGGCTTATCTATCATCTATCCATCAATCCATCATTTTCCCATCAAGTTTTCAAACGGGATGAGTAGATGACAGGAGATTAGATGGCCAGCTAGGGGCGAGGAAGGGGCGAACCACATGCTGTGAAGCTGGGAGTCACATGACTCTCCAGACTTCAAAAAGTGTTGACTTCTAGATGCCAAAGCCTTGAAAGGGGCTAATGGCCCCCAGTGTTGGTGTGTTCTTCAAGAAGACAGGTCCGTTCTGTTTTGGACAAACGGGCTAAACACACTTGCTCTTTGTACTTATTTGAGAGGAAAGCACCCTCCACTTTTAACAGATCAGCTCCTCGGCACTGGCCACTCCTGGACTGGGGATGGCTGAGGGACTGAGCTGATGAGGTGCAGGATGTCACCTACAGCACTGACATTCTTCCTGAGGAAGGACTCCAGGCCAGACCTTCACAAGTCTCCTGGCTTCTGACTGTGCAGGCAGATCTCAGATGGTGAGGTCGGAGGCCTCCTCTCCTATTCTCATTTCCATAGACAACTAATGGGGCTATAACATTCTTATTTCTCTTGTTTTCGATAAATTCACACTCTGTCAGTTGCTAGCTGCATGTACTGCAGGTCGAATCCTTCCTTCCATTATCTGCAAAACTAAGTACATAACTAACTGAGGCCGCTCTGAGCACACAGCCCAGGCGTTCCAAGGGTGAACGCACAAGGAAGACTTAGAACAGCTCTTGGCAAGCGGTGAGTGTTCAAGAATTACTAGTAATTGTTATTGTCAATATAAATAACTGTAAGGTTTCATATTTTTTCACTTTCCATATTAATCTATCCCAACCACATCACTATTATACTAATTTCAGATGATTTTTATAGAAATAGTCTGCCTCATAATCAAATGACTCATGTATGGATACATGAGTCATGACTCCTTTTAAACACAAAGGTTTACTTATTTCTATGTTATGTTATTTAGTGACTTCTCTGTATATATGTAAATAGACACATGTGTGCAGTGCCCCTGAAGGCCAGAAATGGGCATCAGGTCCTCTAGAACTGGAGTTATAGACAGTTGTGAATATCCACGTAGAGGCTAGGATCTAAACCCCGGTCCTGTGGAAGAGCAGCCAGTGCTCCTAACCACTGAACCATCTTTCCAGTCCAGAGCTTTTAACCCTTTATCTACTTATGGGCAACAAAGTTGCTGCCGTGTCCTCGGTTCTGTAAAACACAAGGCAGTGGACCTGGGAACACAGACATTTCGCGAGACTCTGCTTTACCTTGATGCATACTTGCAGAGGAAGGGTTGTGGGTCTGTGTGCAGACTGGTGTGAACTCTGTCACTGGGAAGGAGGGTACTTGAACACTGGAACTGGACTTGAGCCCATTTCCTTCTCTCCTTATCCTAAACTATAACCCCAGAATGAGGCAGCTTGTGGGGAAAAGGTGGTTGCTTGGGATGGTGGCCTTTTATAGAACAATATGGCATTGGCATACTAGAAAACACTCAAAGTTACACCTTCAAAAATGAAATGAACTTTAGGGACTAGAGTGGTGTCGCTGTGACTGAGAGCTCTCGCAGAGGGCCCAGAACCACAAAGCATCAGATCACAATCATTATAACTCTAGGTCCAGGGGGTCTGACTCCCTCTCCTAACCATTGTGGGTACCAAGCACACATGGGGCACAGACAGACAGGCAGGCAAAACACTCATACATATAAAATACATTTTAAAGAAGAATTTTATTTCTTTTCCCTACTAAAAAGGGATAGGAGTTCTATCAATGAATGAAACAGGACTCTTCTGGGTATATGCCCAGGAGTGGTATAGCAGGATCTTTCGGAAGTGATGTGCCCAGTTTTCTGAGGAACCGCCAGACTGATTTCCAGAGTGGTTGTACCAACCTGCATTCCCACCAGCAGTGGAGGAGTGTTCCTCTTTCTCCACATCCTGGCCAACACCTGCTGTCTCCTGAGTTTTTAATCTTAGCCATTCTGACTGGTGTAAGGTGAAATCTCAGGGTTGTTTTGATTTGCGTTTCCCTGATGACTAATGAAGTTGAGCATTTTTTAAGATATTTCTCAGCCATCCGAAGTTCTTCAGGTGAGAATTCCTTGTTTAACTCTGTACCCCATTTTTAATAGGGTTATTTGGTTTTCTGGGGTCTAACTTCTTGAGTTCTTTGTATATATTGGATATTAGCCCTCTATCTGATGTAGGGCTGGTGAAGATCTTTTCCCAATTTGTTGGTTGCCGATTTGTCCTTTTGATGGTGTCCTTTGCTTTACAGAAACTTTGTAATTTTATGAGGTCCCATTTGTCAATTCTTGCTCTTAGAGCATACGCTATTAGTGATCTGTTCAGAAACTTTCTCCCTGTACCGATGTCCTCAAGGGTCTTCCCCAGTTTCTTTTCTATTAGCTTCAGAGTGCCTGGCTTTGTGTGGAGGTCCTTGATCCATTTGGAGTTGAGCTTAGGACAAGGAGACAAGGATGCTCAAGCATTCAAATGTGTGAGGCTGTGAGGGCCATTCTCACTTAAACCACTACAAAGAGATCTATCATGAGAACAAAACATGTAAGAGGAAGGAGAAGGGAGAGGAGGAGAAAGAGGAGAAGAAAGAAAGGAGAAAGGAAGGAGAGGAGGAAAGAGGAGGAGGAGAGAAAAGAAGGAAGCTGTTCTGTGACAGGGGAAGAAATGTCACAGCAACAACAGCAATGAAAGTCCAAACAGCCTGGCGAAGATGCCTCGCTGCCCAGTGAGAGCTCCCCCTTCCCCTACACATTTTCATTTGTTTGTGAGGATCAATTACGCTGCCAGGGACTGCCTATCACACAGCCCCTTTTGTCTTCTTGTTGGACAAATATGTCTAACAAGAATGTCAGAATAGCTGGCGCGACCTCCCCCCATATGTTACAGAGCTCTGTGTGGAAGAAATACGCATCACGGATTTCTGCTCAGAGGATGTGCTCCATTAGATGTTCTGAGATATAATCCTCTGTGTGTTAGGACATGGAGTTTTGGTGATTGCTTGTTACAGCAGCAGGTATGACATATACTGACTAACCCAGATATTGGTATCAGGAGTAGGCAACTGTTTTTATTTATTTATTTTTTTAAGTCTTTTCCTAGAAACCAGTTAGTTAGTATACTGGCTGGTTTTGTGTCAACTTGAGTTATTACAGAGAAAGGAGCTTCAAGGTGAGGAAATGCCTCCATGAGATCCAACTCGAAGGCATTTTCTCAATTAGTGATCAAGGGGGGAGGGCCCATTGTGGGCGGTATCTTCCCTGGGCTGGCAAGCTGACAGCAAGCTGAGCAAGCCAGGGGAAGCAAGCCAGTAAGAAACATCCCTCCATGGCCTCTGCATCAGCTCCTGCTTCCTGACCTGCTTGAGTTCCAGTCCTGACATCCTTTGGTGATGAACAGCAGTGTGGAAGTATAAGCTAAATAAACCCTTTCTTCCCCTTTTTTCTTGGTCATAAAGTTTTGTGCAGGAATAGAAACCCTGACTGAGACCATTTATCTTAGAACTAAAAAGAGATCCTCTTGCTCTTCTTCCATGTTGCCCAGACATGACATATTCACCTACAAGCTCAAAACATGCAACATGACTTTCCAGGTGATAAAAGTAAAGTTTTGCTAGATTCTTTCCTACTCTATCTGAGCTAATATATCTTCTTCAAACAGCCCACATCTTGAATACAAGATCATTGACATGTAGCTTAAGATTTTGTCACAGGAGCAGGTTTGGGTACAAAAGAGAGTGGTTCACAGTTAATCAGAAAAAAAAAATCTGACAAAACAAGATGGCTACTATGCCATCTCTTCTCTCTGCACACACACACATACAGAGGAAGACCACAGTCCTGCCCTCCCTTGTAATTATGTGGTGCTGTGAGGTCAATTCTTTGTGGAGTAAATATGAGCAGAAGTTCCATGCTAGGAAGTCAGGAGCACATGAGCATGCGTGTGCCTTTCTTATACCCTCTCCTCTTCCATAATGACCCTGAGGAGTGAGGATAAGATGGAAGGAGAAGGCATAACTTTAAGACTGCAGCCATCAGCCTGCATCCTGGACAGAGAGACCTTTGTTCTGTTATATGATGCAGCCTTTAGGGCTGTTCTTGTCTCATTTCTGCTGCTGTGATAACATCCCCTGAGAAGCAGCTTAAGGGAGAAAGGCGTGTATTTCTTGCTATTTCAGGTTACAGTCCATCACAGGGGAGAAGCGAAGGCGGGGACTTGCAGCAAATCACATTCTGTCAACAGCAGAGAGAATCAACTTTGCATCCTTCATTGCCTTTGTGCTCGCTGTCAGCTAGCTAGCTAGCTTCTTTCTACACTGTTCATGACCCCTGCCTAGGGAATGGTGCTGCCCAGAGGGGGCTGGTTCTTCCTCTGTCAATTAACCAGTCTCCTCTCAGGTGTACCCACAAGCCAGCCTAATCTCATTAAGGCACTCATCCCAGAGGCTGGAAAGATGGCTTTGCAGTTAAAAGCACTGCTGCTCTTGTAGAAGAGCTGGTTCAGTTCGGTTCCCAGCACTCACGTGACGGCTCACATCTTGTTCCTGGGGATATGCCATTGTTTTCTGACCTTTGAGGGCACCAGGCACACATGTACATCTGGCAAAGCACTCATACACATAAATAAATATAAACTTAAAAAATAAGAGTTTCTAGGTGATTCTAGTTGACAATTAATATTAGATAGCACAGAAGTTATTTATTATTGAAACTATACCTACTCAGTTCTGTTCTGGTTAACCTTCCCTGAATATTTCCCCCAAGTAATGGCTGCCATATGCAGAAATAGAAAATGAACAGAATCATTGGCAAGGTGGGAAGGAGAGGTGAAGGAGACTACACAGGTAGACACTGATGATTTCAATTGTCTGCATGGTTGGAATGGGGGATTCGCAGAAGTGCACACTAATACCTCTCCATGGCTACTGACTGAGAGAGATGTCTCTTTTTCCTGTCTCTTCATCTTCCTGTGATTTCAATGGCAGATCACTCCAAGAAACTTACTGGTAAGGGAGTCTGGGAAATGTAGTATCTAGACTTCCAGGCACAGGTGGAGGGGTGTATTTTACTTTTTAAATTTTTAATTAAAATATTTGAGCTTTATTTATTTCTATTTTATAAGTAAGAAGTATTTCCATGCAGCATGTGCCTACAGTGCCTGCTGAGCCCAGAAGAGGGGATTGGTGTGGAGTTACAAATGATTGGGAGCTGCCTTGTGTGTGTGGAAATTGAACCCAAGTCCTCTAGAAGATCAATCAATGCTCTAAACCGCTGAGGGATTCCTCAGCCCAGGAAGATTTTTAGAAGTGTGTGGAGGGTACTATTGTCTCTCTACAAAAGAGGGTCCTGGATCATTGCTCTTGGACTTCTGGTGAGACATCCAATTGGCTAGCCTTCTGTAACTCAACATTTTCCTGAAAGATCTTCAAGAACAGATCTTAATGAACTTTGTTCCCATGCCACACAATAAATTGTTTTGAATCTATTTCATTAACATAGCAGAATCAAAAGGAACCAAGAAAATGGTTCCTGTGTATGTAATGGTTCCTGTGTAACCACCTTGTGGATCCTGGTGGTTCTTCCTAATCTCCACCCAGCAGAAGGCACCTTCCTCTCCACCCTGAGTGAGATGAACAAAAATCTTGGGTTCTGTCTGCACACAGAGACAGACATTTGTAGATGCTCTGCTCTCCCGGATCCATAGAAACTGTCAACTATATATTTTTTTGGTTTATTTTAAACTACATTATCAAGCCATTTATAAAGTTGATCAAAATGTGCCAACATTTTCTTTAGGTGGTTCTGAACACAGTATTGTACTCTGATAAGAGGTAGAATTCCTCTTTGGGTCTGGGGAGAGTGGGTTGTGGGTCCCAACTGGGACAGAGCAGAAAGCACCTGTAAGTGACTGGGGATGGTATCTGAGCACATAGACTCGATCATTAAAAAAATGATACTTAGAAAAGGTGGGCAGGCTCTGGTTTTGTTTCACCTCACAAAAACACAAGGATTCAACCCGTTCTCTTGGTGTATTTTCTTCACTAATGCCAAAAGCGAAAACTGTTGTTTCTTTGGTAAGAATGACGGAGGAGTGACTCAGACTTATTTACAACCATCAAAGACACAATAGATACAGATCATGGCATAATTAAGCTTGTCATAATAAAGAGGTGACCATCACAGGGGTGGGGGGTGCTGCTATGACGTCACAGTTGCCTGTGCCCTGCGCTTAGCCTTTAGTTTCCACTCCCACCCACGCTTATCTCCGGCTATATTTGGTTGCTTTACAGTGCTACCCGGACCACGGTCTGTTTTACAAAATAAATGAGCAGATTGGACTCCACAGAACCCATTTCCCTTGCTTACTGATGCCTTTCCTGGCCTGATACGTCTCGCCCATTTCGTACCTAGAGTCACAGCTGAGATAGTCACGAGTTTGCTTTGTATGAAGGGGGAGCAGACCTATGAGCAATCAGCTAATGAGTATTGTTGAGATGGTGGGTGAGTTTGGAAAATTCCACTCTTAAAAAAAAAAAAAAAAAGCAAGCCACTTTCTCCATAGCAGGTTTCCTCTTGGCTGCAGTTATCTGCAGAGTTGTCCAGTTTCCCAGAGGTCTTTACGGCTGCTGACATCCCCTAAATAATGTGTTTGATGGATTTTACTAGATATGCCTAGTGATCTTTTTCTCTAAGTGACCTATTGTATTTTACCAGCTTGTGTAGTTTCTTAATAAACAAAGAAATCTGTTTAAGCTCCCCAGCAGGGCTGTTGAAAGTGTGTTCTATGGGTAGGGCTGGTAAGACTGGATATTGAGTTACGGGGCTTGGGTTGACAGCTCAGCGGGGCGTGTTTTATTCGGAGTCTCATCTGGTCACAGTTAGATGGAGGCTAAGGCTTGAGCAACCTAAGCATCCCTTCATTTGTGTTATGGCCGTGAGTAATTAGGACTCTATATACTTAGGTTTTCTTAGAATTTGGTGGTCTTTTGGTTGTCAGACTTCTTTTTTGTTTTTTGTTTTTTGTTTTTGGTTTTTTGATACAGAGTTTCTCTGTGTAGCTCTGGCTGTCCTGGAACTTACTCTGTAGACCAGGAGGCTGGCCTCAAACTTAGAAATCCACCTGCTTCATCAGATTTCTTATGTTGTGACTGGCTTCCTTAGAGCCACTGTTGGAAGACATTTGCGTGGATGTTGGAAAGAGTCTAAAAATATCACCCTGGAAGCCATGTAATCAGCTCTTCCATTTTCTAGTGTAAAGGATTCCACTGGTTAACCCATTTCCCAAGGCTTGGAGTAACAGATTCTACACTAACACAAGGGCAGGGTGTGTGCACAGAGACGGACAAATGCTTGATGTCCCCATCTTCATGAGATGCTCCCTGTGTGCCAACACAATAGAGACACTCAAAGAAATGCAAATTTAGCTTGAGTTTGACTGATCAGTCTTCCAAACTGACTGCTGAGCCTAGTGACCCCACGTGTCTTTGCTCATGAAACACAAAACAACTGTTTGGTGCATCTCTGACTTTCTCAGTAACAAGATGAAGATGCCTATATGTATCTGACCCATCACTTGATGATCCCCTTGCTACATTGTTAGTTCATTCACAGGCCTCTGAAGTACAGTTCGGGTCATACTGAAGTATCCATCATCATTTGATAGATTGTTAAATCCTTGCTATGCATGGGAGTTCAAGCTAGCTTCTTTGATTCATTAAGGTTTAATGAAGATGCTGAAAAGTCAGAGTCTGCCCCTGCTGAGCTCCAGCTCTCCCTAGCACTTCTGTCCATGCACAGTTTGAGACAGCTTGTGACAACATGGACCAAGAGGTTGAGTTCAGGCAGCAAGTGATAATCAAGAGAGGCATCATCAACATCTGTATTCTACCTGGGAGTCCAGCTTTGGAAAGCAGAAGACAAATAGTCTGCTTCAGTGTGCTTCTCTGCACTGTTAAAGGAAGGTGATCAAGGTCTTTTATGAAAAGGAGATTTCAGGTCAGGAGTGTTGACAGAAGGATTGGTGGCACTCAGCAATTCCCAGGTCTTATCATTTTTGGCACCGTTTATGTCCATTTGATGGTGGCACTCGGAGGGGCTGGGAAAACGGGATCCTGATGACACAGAGCTATCTTGACATTTCAGGAACAAAGGTCAATGCCTGGAAAGGTGCAGGAAAGGTAGGATCTCTGGGACCCAGATCAACCCTGTGTCCTCTTATATGTTGTGTTGTGTAGCAGAGAAGCACACTCTAGGGTGTTTTAAGTAGATAACCACAGCCTGATTTTCCTTGTCAGGGAGTTTCTAGCAAGACTAACTTCTGAGCCAGGACATCAATTGCCCTTTGTGAACCCAACAACTTTACCTTCATGGCTGGTAAGTCAGGACCTGCCCCTTCCTTACACCTGTGTATCCTGCATACCCACATTTGATTTGCCAGTGCGGAGTCCTTCCATTTGGAATACAACCTTACTTATCTGATAAAGCTCTTTTTGCTGGAAATTTGCAATGACTTGACTTTAGTTATTGTATAATTCTTCCCTCTGTTTACACACTACCATTTTCCATTTAAAATATTTCACTTACTTTAAGATTTATTTTTTAAATATATTTAGTATTTTCAATTGTATGTGTATGAGTATTTTGTGAGCAAGTATGTTTGTATGTGCACCACATAGGTGTCTAGAACATACAGAGGTCAGAAGAGGGCATAAGCTCCCTTGAGACTGGCATTGTAGAGAGTTTGAGCCACCACGTGGTGCTAGAAACTAACCCAGGGAACCCTGGGATAACAATAAATTCTTTTAACCAGTGAGCTGTGTCTTCAGCCCCTGTTTACTTTATTTTCAGTTATGTCCATTTGTGTGTCTGTGTGTGGGTCTGTGGGTGTGGATGCAGGGATGCCCTGGAGCTGGAGTCACAGGCAGTTTTGAGTCACCTCAAATGAGCACTGGGAACCGCTCATTAACTACTCTTAACTGCTGAGCCATCTCTCCAGCCTGGCTCTGTACTCTCACGACCATTCAGTGCCTGATGGCATGTCATTTTACAGTGTTTTTGTGGCAGGGACTTCCCACACACTTACACACATAAGTGTGCACATGTATGTATATGAGTGTTATGTAGATACTTCCGAAGATTTCGTCTCAGCTCCTGACCCATCTCTTCACTTTCCTTTCTTTTGTGGGCTGAAGTCAAGTAGATTGTTTTGAAAAGATTTGATGAATTGGGTTTATATATAATCCTAAGGAATAGAATAATTAGAAAGGATCCCCAACTTTGTATTTGCTGGGATGAAAATCAGATAATGCTTACATTATGCTCTAGGACAGATATTTGCATATATTCATGACAGATTCAAGTCTTTGAGAATGCAAGTACTTGTTATTATCTGAGCCAAAATATTATCCTTTTTTTAATTTTTCTTTTGTACTGCAGAAGTCATTGTCTAATCCCTTAACATGAAGCTATGGAGTCCTGGAATTTTCTTGCCAACCTGGGAAAGTTGATTTAGGCCTTCATAGTCACAGAGCCTATCTGACAAGAAAACTTCTGGTTCTTCTTCTATAGTGGTTGTCAGTGTCTTTGCTCCCTTCTGACTTCTTAAAGAAGCATAAACCTTGAGTATAAATCTTATATTAGCCTCATAGAAACTATTAAGCCAATAATCCACCCTCCACTTTCCTCTTCTAAGCATTGGATGGTGCCCTAAATGTTTCTGTTTGCAGAATATGAGGAGGTCTGAGACCAGGACCACCAGGCAACCCTTTGTTGTTCAAATATCCTGAATTATTTCAGCACTCCTGCTTATTAAAACAAAATAAAGCTTTCTTCCCATAATTATACTTGTACTTAAAATGTGAATACGGCTATCGCTCCTTGTTCACAGACTCATAATATCTGGTAGCAGATCTCTTCTTGCACACAGGTTTCCTTAGGATGAAGTGGTGACTGACTGGGACAGTGAGAGATATCTGAGTTTTTCAAGTAATGGATCCAGAAGTAAGGTGATTTGTTGTTGGGAGACAGATGATATCAGCTCACTCATGATAGTTTTAACTTCACCTTAAATTTTGATATAAATGTTCTTTTTAATTGGCATACAATAGGCCCATGTTTATTGGTATAATAGCACATGCCTGGACCAAGGTGTAACTCTCAGATGATGTAAGTGCCTATGTTTTCTATGTTCAGAATAGGTTAATAAATATGTAACTCAGAAAAGAACACTCTCAGCATTTTATTGTCAGTAGAAGTGAATAGTCTAAATGTACCGAGATCTCCATCTTCAAAAGGAAAGTGTGGCCAAGGCCCCGAGGAAACTGAGGGACAGGAAATGACAGGGAACAAGGGTCTGCAACCTCAACTTTCTTTCTCTGGTTGTAACTGGCCTAGCCACACATTTGATCAATATAGAGTTCACTCTCAGTTGGACTCCAGGACAGTCCCTTTTAGATGTCAAGAAATTGCTCAACGCTAGGATGTTGACCAAAGAAAGTAGATTTTAATCACGCTTTATCTTTTTTCGTTTTGTTTTCTCAAGGGTCTGACGGGAACAGAAAGTTTTGAGGGAGTTCACTGGTGATGCAAAGTGACTGGCTGGATAAAGAAGTCCAAAGTTTTTTTTTCTTTTTTCTTTTTTTCATCTGTAGAACAAATAAAGGCTGGCCAAAGGTGACTAACCCCAATGCCTCTCGGCCGCCTGGTCCCTCTCTCCTGTCTAAGGGATGTTTGCGTCCATGGTTGCACAAGGAGAGCCTGATCCGAGCTGGGTAGAGAGAACATTTGAGAATCTGACTGGTCAAATAGTCTCTGACCTTTATTCTTAGTTTGACAAGAAATTGATGCTGCTACCTATATAGAAATCAGTTTGTTTTTTTAAAAACGAAAAATCTACTTGCTGATGTGATATTTTCTAACTGTCTGGGAATTTGTCATTTCTCACCTGAGTGGTTGAGTTAGGATGGTTTTAAAAATTCTTTCTCCAAGAATAGACACAACATAACATTGTACAATTGTAAAGTGTGTGTGCTAATTTGTGTGTGATGGCTCTTGGTCTGGGTTAGTGACAGGGAACACAGTGGCATGGCCCTGGTGATTTCTCTACAATACTTGTGAGCAAACACTCAGAAAATGTTGATCACTTAGGGAGCCTAAGTAGGCTGTTATTTTCTATTTTTATTTTACTTGAGAGAGTCTTACTCTAGACCAGGCTAGCCCTGAATTCATAGTAACCCTCCTTTCTCCATTCATGGTTCCAGTTGGTATTTAAGAACACATCAATAATGTTGATGGCAGTATATGTGTGTGTGTGTGTGTGTGTGTGTGTGTGTGTGTTGTGTGTATGTAGGGGATGACTGAATGATTACTTAAATGGTCACTATTGGGAGAAAATAAAACTACTTTGTATCCCAAATATCCATATTCCCTAAATATGGATGTGACTTTCTGATTTACTCTAATTTATGCTAGAACAGGGCAAGGGGCCAACCAGGAAGCAGGATCCCACATCTACCAATAGATAATTGTGAAAGAAATGAATCAACTTAAAGATATAAACTCTCATTTGAGACAAATTTTGGAGAGTTTTCTAGACCTTTGAATGATGTGTGTCTTTTGGCATATTTCCCACAAGGAAGTATAATAAATGAAGATTGGGATATTTAGAACAAACATAATTTTTGGATGTTTGGAACCAGGTTCTGACTGAGGTGGGACTGAGGTTGTGAGATGGGAAATCCACGGGGCATTTGCATCCAGAACGGATGGATGCCCACGTGACAAAAGCAATGGTTTAGCATCCAGGTTTTCGGAATAGCCCCAGTGTCTTTTGGTGCTTATTTAATGTTAAAAGAAAATCCCAAATTTTCCAGTACGGAAAAGTTAAATTCCGGTCTCCAAGCCTGAGCCCTGCTGTGACCCGTGGCATAGAATTTTGCTTATGACCAGCCTGTCAATGGAAAAGCTAATGATAACAAAGGTTTCAGTTGGTTATCTTTGAATAATTCTACTACAGATAGCAAGACATCGGACCATTTCAAGGGATAGAGGAGACAATGGTCTCTCTGAGTATGTAGATTTGAAGGTTTTGTTGTCTGCTGTTTCTGAAAAACAAACTCTTTGGAATCCTGTAAAGCTTAGGATTTTACTAATGCAGAGACCTGCCCAGGGCTGTTGGTGTTTTATGAATCACCTGTTTAGTCTGCTTGGCTTTATAGGTAAATTCTACCTAGATGGCCAGGCTGGCTTAGAATTCACCAAGTAGCATAGGGTGGCCTTGAACTCTTGGAGCTCCTTCTGCCTCAGCCTCCTTAGAACGTGGGTCTTGGGTGTACATCATTACACTCGGATGTCCTCCCTTTAAACACAAGGAAGAAGACTGCTGCCCTTGGGCTGTGGTAGTAGGCACTGCAAGACCTTGTGATCCGCCTTGAGTGACAACACAGACTTTGAGATGTGCAAAGCCTATTGTTTTAAGTGAGCCTATAAATAGCAGAGAAAGCAATAACCCCACACTCAGCTTCTAAGGCATTTGGTAAAGGCGACGACACAGTGGGAGAGAAAGGGAGGACAGAGGATGTCACAGATAGAGCTGTAGCAACACGAGGTGCAGGGCTGGCAGACTCCGGGCCCGGAGGGGCTTGGCTTTCCAATCTGGCCCTGAGCTTGATGAGTCTGTTTGTTCAGCCACAATATCAGACATTCCCTCTTCCTGCCCGAAGAAGTCCCCTTTGAAGAACGGCTCTGCTGGGGAGCAGTTTCCCCTTGGACCGGCTCCTCCCGTGGCAGGACTGAAGGGAAAGTACTGGAAACGCAGCAAGAATGTTCTTTAAAGCGATATTCCAGCACCACGTGAGGGGAGGGTGAAATAGCTGTACAAGATATATTTCCTGGTTGAAGTATTTTTTTCCCTCTCAAGTGAATTTAGCAGCGAACAAAGATGTCACATGAATGGCGTTGGGGTCAGATGACGTGGGTACCTCCAGATCTGTGTGAACAGGCAAGGCTGGATAGCAAGAGATCGGCGGGCAAAGCACCAGCATTTTTAGCTTCTGTAGGCCTGGAGAGAGAGTTCAGATCTACCAAAGTCAGAGGAGATACAGCAGACACAGCCACCACCTGGTCTACAAGTCTTTTTCTCCAAAGGACACAGTAGTGGTAACTTATCAGAAAACCGGCCCACATTTTCAAAGCAAAACAGCAGACAGAATGTTCTCAGGTGAACTGGGGGACAAGACTCATGATCAGATCACGTAATCCAGAGGTCATATTTGACTCAGAGATGTCACATTCGTTCTTGAATTTCAGAGATACTTTTCTACTTTTTCAAAGGCTTTATGTAGCCCTCACGTCAACCCTGTGAAGTAGCTAGGAGGATGCTAGTCTCCTGAGTGCTCCTCTTTGGAAATGGATGTGGCACAGAAGGAGACATGGGCTTTGTGACTCATTACTGGCAGGGGCAGGATGACAGGCCAGGCTTCCTGAGTTTTGGGCTAGACCTCTTTTGTGGGTGTTCTTGGGACCCACACAAAGGGACAGTAGCGTTTCAGACAAAAGAGAAAGTGGCATTCTCCCTCTGCTTCTCCCAGGCACCACTGTGACTCCAGATGTGCTCTCAGAGCCTGGCCTTAGTGGGTCATACCTTCAGAGGCTACATCTCCTCATCTCCTCCTGTCCCTCTCACACAGCTGCCCACACCTAGAGTTGTCTTGTTCAGGTCTTACCTGTATCACTTACACCAGGTGGTCTCTGGAATAAGAAGGGGTCCTGAACACAATAAGGTGCTTGGTTTCTTGGACAGAGCACAGAGTCCATACTCTCTCCTGATACCTGACCAAGACTATCGTGGCTCATATTAGTTCTCAGGGCCTAGGCATAAGGGAACCCAAAGTGATAGAAACCAGAGTTTCTCTCTGGGGACTGTGGAGTCTTATCTGGCTCCCAGCTTAAAGGAGAAACCAAGACTTTCCCTGTGGACTGTGGGTCCTGCTTCGTCAGACAGCTTGCATCTTATCTTCCCTCCACATATAGCACTGAAGCTGTTCCACATCTGAGCCCTATCTGGTAATTATTCCTATCCTCCAAGGCTTCTGAGCGCTTCAAATATCTGATGCTGTTTGGTATCTGTTCCTAGCCAAAGCCTTATCCAAGTGTCTCTTAGCCTGGAGTTCCAGTCAGAGTTGCTCAGGAAATGGGTAGGGTAGTTTGAGACAACTCCCCAGATGACAGGCAGCTAGGCTTAAGGACCATGTTTTAAGGACCTGACTTTGAAGAGTCCTTGTGATTTTGGTCAGTGCTACGTGTGCACACAAACTCTTGGATCTGTGAAGGGCTTTGTGCCTTACAAAGCTTATTTTGTCTCTCTCTCTGATTTAATTCTAAGTGAATGCACCTTCTTGAAGTCAGGACTCTTATTCAGGGTCCTTCCCCATCCACTTTACAATGGAATGGTAATTTTTTTCCTGGCACCCTAGCTTCCGCCCAACAGCTGTCCAGGTGCAGTGTCTTCTCCACCATATGCCCCATATCTCTCCGCCTTTGTCTGGCCTTTGTGACACTGCCACAGGGCTTGCTGAAGGCATCCCAGTCTGTGTTCCTAGAGAAGCTAATGATAGGTAATGACTGAGATAGCTAAGAGTTGTTCTTTCATGCAAATGTTATAAATTTAGAACAACATTTTTGTTCATTTTCAAGCTGGACAAGCCCCTGTGGTGGAATGGTGAAAATCCCTTCAGAGAAGAATGGTCTGTTTGGTGACCTGCAATTAATTAATAAGTTAATTAATTCTTTTTGAGGTCCTGGGTAATCGAACCTAGGGTGTTACCTGTGTTAGGCAGTTGCTCTAGCAATTAGCTACATCTCAAGCCCTATATTTTATTTTTTAGAAATTTGAGATAGAACCTTGCTAAGTTACTAACTCCAGCTGGCCTTAAAATTGTTCTGCAGCCAGGGAACTGCTTGCTGTCCTCCTGTCTCAGCATCTGAGTCTCTGGGGTTGCTGTACCACCAGGCTCAGGTGTGACCTATACTTTAAAACCTTGAACTCCTGACTTCTTTTCTTGTCAAGTTTTACCAGGAAAGATGGTAACTGGAGGGAATCCTGCTGTGGCCTTAAAACACGCCTGTGCTCCAGAGACCCAGTGATGCAAAGATCTGCCTGGGTTGGCTGTTTGAGGTACCTGTCTGGTTTATAGCTGGAGCCAGATGAACTCCCTGGGCTGGGCATAGGAGGCTCCAGGGGTGGGTAGTGTGGACTTCACTTGGCTCAAAGAGCAGTAGGCTGCAGAGCTGGCTCAGTTGCATGGCCTTGCTTTCAGTGTGAGTTAGTGCCTGTCAAGTGTAAGCAGGATGTTCCCTTTTCTCAAACTTTCTCTTTGATTGCTCGCTAAAATGCAGACAGCCATCACACGCAGAAAGTTGCCAATTCAAAGAGAAGGTGGGTCTGACATTCTGCTGGGCCCCTCTTCTCTTCCACTTAGCTGAGCAGGAACCCCACCGTTCATCGTGGAGTAACAGATGATTGATTCGACTGCACCCTGATTAGAAAAGGCTTCATTTTACTTGTGCACGGTGCATGGAATTAGTTAAGGGTTGCACAGGGAAAGGAGTGATAGAGTATTGTTCATACCAAATTATAATGACAGCCTTCCTAACCACTGTGTATTTATTCTGTAAGAAAAGAAAATGTCTGGTAAAATTCTGTATAGGTTAATAACACCTTCATAATCCACTCCTTCTTTTCTGTTGACTTGAATAGCCCTCCTACCGACTTTTAATGGATTATTAGAGTTAATTACATCAATTGCAATATAATTGATTCTTAAATACTATGTAGAAACCTCATACAATTATGGAAAAACAAAAGTTATCTAGACATCTCAAATCAAAAAAGATTTGGAATTCCTGCACATTTAATTCCTGATAATCACCAGTCAGTTTGGACATTAAGATTGCATGGTGTCTTGTTTTCTCTTTGCCAGGTTTTGACAGAATTGATAGTTTTACAACATTTAACTCAATACGCATGGAAATATAAGATTAAAGCTGTGAGAGATTTTTTTTTCTAAAAAAAAAATCACTTTATGGTTTAAAAGCTGAAATGTGTTACCTGCTTCATGGTGACAGAAATAAACTCACAGGAGAAATCAAAAGTGATTTGATGCTGGGCCTTAGAAATCTCCTCTCCACAGGTGTGCAGATACCTGGGGTCTTAGGGTGTTTTATTTTAACTTGGGGGCTCTAAAATGTGACAACAGAATGAATCACCTAAAGGGGCGAAAGGGTCTCTTCCATGCTACCACTGAGTCAGGCACAATGTGTTTTCCTGTCAAAACCACTGGCTGAAGAGTGTCATATCTTCAACACCTGGCATTCAGTGTCACAGAGATCAAAGTAGACGTATGTAGTAGAGTCTTTGATTGTGGTCTTTTCTATTTTAGCTGACTTGGTGGGCACGCTAGTGAGTATCGACTATTATAAATGTGAGTTTTCTAAAAGACTCTCCCTTCACAGATTAATTAAGAGTTTTAGATCATTCTATCATGGTTGACAAGGGGATGTGTGGAGGAGAGACAGCCGGGTGCAGTGAGCAGAACGCTCACCCAGGCCTGCTGTGGCTGCTCTGCTCCCAGACACAGCCTTTCTGGGCCTCTGGGTCCTTCCCTGTAAGGGAGAGAGAACGTGTAACTCTTGCTTGAATCTTCTGACCTTGAACGCTTGGGATTTCGTTGTTTACATCAACTCATTTGATTAGCTACTTTATACTAACATGTGTGCATCAATGCACTGTGCATGCTTACATGTGTGTCTTCTTCACCAGGTTTTAAGCCTCTGAGGGCCAGGGCCAGTCTGTGTCGATCTCTAACCCTGTGACATTCGTGCTGCAGAATAGGCTACTGTGGCTGACTGAGTGAAAGATCAAAGTGAATAGTTCCCTAAAGACTCTACATGCATGATATACCAAAAACAATGAAGTATAGTCAATTATTATTAATTTAATTTTTCTTAAAATGTATTTTGAGACAGGGTCTCACTATGTAAACCAGGCTCACCTCAAACTCACAGAGATCTGCCTGCTGCAGCCTCCCAAGATTAAAGACATGCCTAGTTCATTGATTTTTTATTGTTCTTGAGAGATTTCATATCTGAGTATAGTGTGTTTATATCATCCCTACTCTTCTCTCTCCATACCCAACTGTTCCAGCGTTCCTTCTCCTCCGCATCCTTCCCTCAAATACATGTTCTCTTCTTCCATGACCACACACAAACATGACCATACACACATGATCACACACACATGATCACACACAAACATGATCACACAAACATGATCACACACAAACATAATCACACACAAACATGATTACACACACACACACATCTTACTGTGTCCAATTAACATTGCCAATATGTAATTAGTGTTGGGTAATCTAATGGGGCTTTGTCTCTGGAGAAGACCGACTCTCCCTCCCTCAGTAGCTCAACTAAGGGTAGAACTAGGAAGGTTAGATTATTCTAAAGTGATTGGTCTTTCCATGTTGGCCTGTATACTAGCCTGGTCTTATGTAGGCAGCCATATTTCTGAGAGCTCATGGGTGCAGCATCCTGGGCATGCCCAGGAGACCCTCCTTTGCAGCAGTTCTATCAGCCCTCTGGCTTCCACAGTCTTTCTGCCCTCTCTTCTGCAATGTTTCCTGAGCATTGATTGGAGGAGTTATGCTATAGATATTCTCTTGGAGATACGCACTCCATATTCACTTAAGTGAATTAATTTTTAAAGCATAGCCACACACACACACACACACACATACACACACACACACACACACACACACACACACATATATATATAAAACTTTATTTTATGAAATATGAATTGAGTTCTAATGAGATGCCTATAAGATGTGAAATTTCACTTGGCTTTCCCATACCCTAAAATGCCATTCCATTCCCAACAAGACATTCAGAGAACTGGATCCGTCCATCCTATCTTCCGAGGGAAACAAGGACCCATGAAAGAGCAACAAAAACCAGTTTCTTTTATGCAAGTCTAGGCACATAGCCTAGTAGTTATCAATGAAACTGAACATCTTAAAGAGGCAGTGCCCACAGTGAATGGCAGAGATCAGCTAGCGGAGATTAGAGTGCGGAAGCAGGCCCAGGACTACCGAGGGCTGTCATGGTGAGTGTGGAGGCATTTCAGACCATCCATGGCTGAGCAGTAGGTTGTTCTGTGCATGGCGCTGGGACAACTGTTTCTCCATCTGGACTTACACTACACACAGAAGTAAATTCCAGATGGACCAAACCTCTAAACATGAAACTCGGATCTGTGCAAGTACAATAAGAAATGGCCAAAGCCTTTAAAATGTAATCCTGGGCTAGAGCTTCTTTGGCAAAGCTGGAGGTCAATAAGGAAAACCCAACAGGCATGATGTTATTAAAAGAAATCATCAGAAAATTAAAAGAGAAATGGTGGATGGGGATTTGGATTAGACACTTCAGAAGAGGGCTTGGAGTCATTAGTTAAAGAGAGTATAAAAGTTATGTAGACAAATATAAGTAACTGGCTCTAAAAATAAATTAGCAAGGTATGTAAGGCAAGAAATTCTCAGAAGTGTATATGATGAGGGCACATTTGAATAAACAGGTTTAACCTGTTTATGGGTAAAGAGAAGGGTGGAGAAAGGGCAGGGCTCCTGGCTCTACTACCAGGGTTGGTTGGATATATCCGTTAGTGAAGGATACACTGTGTATACACTACCAAGGACAGATGCCAGTTGTGTTGCTAGGCAAAAAGGAATGTTCTAAGACATTGCATATTATATAATTCTTTTGTAATAGAGTTTTTTTTCACAAATTGCAGTATTTTAACATCACTCCCTGAGAGGGCCATGCACGTATACAGTGCATTTTGCCCATATCTCTCTCCCTCCTAGCTTCTGGATCCACCCTCCCACACCAACCCACCTCCTCCCAACCTCATGTCTTTTTTAGGGGATGTGTAATAGTTTTTGAAAAATACATGCATATAAATGAAGTTTTGTAATTTATTTGCATTGCATATATATGGCATAGTGGGTTTCTCTGGAGGTAGCACTAACCAAGGTACCAAGTGACTCCTGGAGGTAGTTTAGGGTGTTTAGCTGCACCAAGCACCGGTGAATGTGGTGCAGTTGTTTGTTTTAGAATCTCAGTTAATTCTCATTACAGTCTTTCAGTCAGTAGGTTCCGGTCTGACACCGCAGTTCCAGACTCTTCTCAGGGTCTTTCAAACATTAGATTCTCTTGATTTGTCCAAGGGCTATGGGCTCTAGACCAGCCTGCCCCGTCAGCTGTTTTTAAGCAACCAGGGTACCTACCTCATCTGCCCATGAGCACTGGGTGCTAAATCAGTTACAGCATCATTGAATCCAAGTCAGCAGGGTGAAGCAAATCACTGCAAACCAAGCCTTGGATTTGTTTGAAGCCACCTCTCTGTTTGATAGTAAGGAGTTAACTTCTTTACCAGTTCAGCCCTTTTGTCATCCTGGGTCTTTAAGGAAAGCTTTTCTCCCCATTCCAATGACTTCCTGTACATGGGAAAGCAAGGGGAAATGAGGCTGTCACCGGAGGGTGGTCCCACCCTTTTCCAGTCGTGTGGCTAATTTGTCAGGTGTAATATTGGCACCTGGTGGCTTGTGTTGGCCTCCTGCCCACTCTTGCTGAGGAAATATCCAAATACTTGTAGTAGGCGGTGGGAGACTTCAAAGGCATTTGTAAGAGAAAAGGATATTGTCATTAAGGAACTTAATGGAGAGCACTCCCAATCATTTAGTGATGTCAAGATGAAAGGAAAATTTTAAAAACACATTATCCAGAGTTTTCTCTTATGCATCGTCTGACCTGTTAGAACAAAGGCACGCAGCAGAGTTGGTTTAGTGAGAACATATATCCCTAGGGTGTGCGTGTCCTGGTGGCTAGGCTACCTTGTTTGGGGGAGACTATCAAAGGAGTCAGTTATCATATGGGGACTATAGGTTATCTCTCCATAAATATAACTCCTGCTCTAACTTATCTTTAAGTGTGGACTCTGTTCACTTTCACTCAAGGAACTGTAGCTTTTAACTCAAAGGGGACAAGCTGGGCACTGCTGAGTGGGTTGATAAATGAAAGAGACAATTTGAGTTTTCAGAACTCATTAGGAATCCTGGATGGACACAGCTGGTTCTATCCTATATGTTTCTATTTCCAACAGGATACAGGTGCTGCTGCAGTAAAAATGGTTCAGAGGTTAAGGGCTCTGGTTGCTCTTCCAGAGGACCAGAGTTCAATTCCCAGCACCCACATGGCATCTCACAACCATCTGCAATTTTAGTTCTCAGAGATCTAATGCCCTCTGTGGTCTTCGTGGCACCTCACAAACATCTTGCACAGACATGAATTCAGGAAAAGATACCAATATACATAAAATAGTAAGATGAATTTAAAAAAAGAAATAACCATTGCCTTTTGAACAAAAATACAGGCAATTGTCAATTCATAGTAAAGTTTTCTATGTATATGATTTAACCGAACTATACTCAGTGGTCTCTAAGCCATTATAGATTCTACGAACAATGGCATTTCCTTTAGTTTCTATGATTCATATAAACTACATTGACTCTGGGCATCTAAAACTGACATAGGATGAGTGTTACAGACATGAAAGTCTCCCTGGTGTATATATTCATGGACTCATTACCTGTAAACCTCAGTCAGATTATTAATCAAATGACCAATCTAACTTGTTGACATTTTGTTGGCCTTATCCACAGCATCAGATAAACTTAGGCATCCAACTGCTGTGCAAAGGCCACTAGCCTTGCAGTGGCTGGGAAGTGGAAGGAAGGGAAATGTCTGTCTTCACTGGCTCTCTCGGCCCTTTTCTTCACACCGGGGTCCTCAGTGGATGGGGTGGTGCCACCCATGCCATGCTCAGGGCAGGTTCTTCCCAGTCAGTGAGCCGTTCACACACCCTGAAGCAGGTTTCCCTACTTCCAGCACTTTGCAGCCCAGTTGAGGTGATGGTCACAATCAACACCACCATCTGGGATTGGCTGTGGTGTCTAAAGGTTAAAGCTGACTGGAAACAGGAAACTCTGGGGTAGTAGCCAAGGAGACAAGGGAAGAACTGAGTAACTGATGGCAGACAGGGCTCTACCTTTTGCAGGTTCAAATCCTAACTCTGGAAACTGTCCTCGTCTTCCTTCTGTGTTTATTCTAGCCCCTCCTCAGCTTGGCCATGGTTGCGCCCCTCTTCCTGACTCAGCCCGTTGCTGTGTAATGCTCTGGTTTTGTGACCTGAATTCTGACTCTTGTCTTTTTTTTATCTCCAACCATCTTTCCTTTATTCCTGCTTACAAACATACCTCTCTCTGCTTTAGGACCAGCTTAGCTCCTCATGTTCCCAAAATGTTTTGTAAAGACCCCCCTCCCCCACTCGCCCATGTCTTTTTTGAGCTCTGGAGCATTGTTGATTGATCATCTGTGTAAGCTAATCTTGTACAAGTCCTCGCTGTTTAACCAGGTCAAACGCAAATGCATTCCATGTTCCGTGAGCAGAGTCCATATGCCTGGAGGGTGAGGATCAATGCTCCTCTCGCACCAATTAAGACCGCTATTTGACTGCTTGAAACAAATGTCCCTGAACAGTGGACTTGGAAGAGGGGTTTGGCTTTTCTCATGCCGTGAGAGGCATGGAGGGTAGCATCTGTAGCTGAGTGGCAGGGTACCGTAGGAAGAGAGGAGACTCTCTTGACATGTCTGCTTAGCTTTAGCATGGATTTGTCGTCTTAGTCTCACAAGCCAGACTGATCTCCTCACATACAGCATCTCTGCTCCCGACGGGGAGGAGCAGCAAGGCAGAAAGAGCTGCCCAGGCTTGCTTTGCTGTGCCTCCCTGGGTGCTCCGTCCCATAACTTCTGCTTATCCTGTGTCAGCCGTGCTGTAGATGACCCCTCCTATGTGTTAACAATGTTGAAAATAGTGTTGTATATCAATAAATAGCCACCTCTAATGAAAACTATGCTGTTTTTAGCAGAATTAATAACTAGTTTTCTTTCTGCTCATTTGTCCCTGACATGTATATTTACAATATGTCTCTCTCTATACAGATATATATGTAAATATGCATATGTGTGCATATACATGTGCACACGTGTACGTGCACACACACACACACACACACACACACACACACACACAGTTCCGATGCTGATTGGTTCCACAACCCTATCCAAGGCCAGGCTCTGAGGACAACTCCCATACATAAAATGATGTATTTAACTGCATTTAACTACACATATTCTCCTCTATAATTCCAGTCACCCTTAGATTACTTTTTGAGACAAGATCTCACACTGAAGTCCTGCCTGGTGGGAATGTATTATGTAGCCCTGCTAGGTTTTGAACTTGATGCAATCCCTCTGCCTTAGCATCCAAGTGTGGAAATTACTTATAATTCCTAATACCACATGAACACTATGTAAATGGTTGTCATACTGCAGACAGGTAATAATGGACAGAAACTGCCTGTGTGTGTGTGTGTGTGTGTGTGTGTGTGTATATATATATATATATGTAAAAACAGCTTTTTCTGCAATAAATCTCTATCTCTACTTGGCTAAATTCAGAGACCTAGAATCCATGGGAGCATAAGACTGATTATACGTTTGCATTTTTGTTCATATTTTGATATAGATATCAACACACACACACACACACAAATAAAATGCATTATATGTAGAAATGGAAAGGCAGATTATACAATACCTCTGTCCCTATCTGGCTGTAAATACAGAGAAATGCCGTGTTTCTACATTTAAATAAAGAGAAGTGGACGCTCACAGTAGCATATTGTCACAACTAACCAAAGCCAAAGATTCAAGCAAAACTAACCTATTATATCAGGTTTTATATTAATTGCCATGATTATCGTCATTAATGCCAAGGCTACTGCTACTATCTGTGCACAGTTAAGACAGGCCTTTCCTACCGTTATAGCCAGTTACTTCTAATTGTTTATCATTTACCTATTGTGTTTGTGTGTGCGTGCACGAGTGGGTGTGGGCGTCCTATGTGCAGTGTGGCAGTCAGAGGACACTGTGAGGCTCTGCTCACTTCTACTTTCCTGTTGGCTCTGGAGACCAACTCTGGTGGGAGGAGCTAGCAGCCAGTACCTTTACTCACTGAATGATCTCAACGCCCCTCCCGCTTTCTGTCGTCTGTGGTGAGTGTGTCCACTGATAGAACTCTGGACACTTGTGGCTTCATGCTTCTCTTGAGTTAAGGGTCCCTGATCCGTGACCCATGCTTACTTCCTTCACTCCTAGGTCGCCCCAGGGATCCTTCTGTGTCTGTGCTTTGACCAGTGATTCTACAACTGTGTTGGACATTGAGTTTTGAATCTTGGAATCATCAGCACACATGAAGGATGAAGATACACTAGAGTGTAGACAGAGGAAGGATGCTGTGACACCTTATGATGAACCCAGCCACCACAGCCACCATAACAGGGACTCAGTTGGCTCAGTTAGTATGGGCCTGTGAGACAGTACAGCCCAGCAAGCTGTTTACCTCACAGCCAAGAATGACTAGCAGAGTAAGATAGAGGTAGTACCACAGGTTCATTTCAGATGTTCCCAATGAAAAGAAGAGTCATTTGGAGTTTTGTGTGTGTGTGTGTGTGTGTGTGTGTATGTGAGTATGTGTGTGAGCGTGTGTGCATGTGTGTGCACATGTGTGTGCACTTGTGTGTGTGTGAGTGTATGTGCATGTATGTGTGTGTGTGTGTATGTGAGTATGTGTGTGTGAGTGTGTGCATGTGTGCACATGTGTGAGTGTGTGTGTGTGTGTGTGTGTGTGTGTAAGTTGTGGTATTATGTGTGTGAAGCATGGGCACATTGAGGGACAGAGTCCCTCAATGAATCTGGAGCTGTGATGGCTGCCAGCAGGCCTCAGCAATCCTCCTTCTCTGTCCCCTACTATACTTAGCTCAGAGGCACACACACAGCTATGCTTGGTGTTGCACCAGTATGCTGAGGTTTTGGATGCAAGTCCTGACTTTTGTGTTACAAATGAGCCACCTATACCCACCAAGCCATCTCCCAGCCCCTGGCTCCACATCTTAAGGGGTCTATTCCCTCCTATGGTGTCCTCATAAGGGACGATCTTTGAACACCCAGACCTTTGGAGTATGGTTAAGATCCAAACTGTAGCAGGGTCTAGTGCAGGCTCTGAATCCCCTGGATAAGATTGTTGGGATAATGTAGCACTTCCTAGGAGGTCCATTTTCCAGCCTCTTCCTATTATCCAAGCTTAGCCTGTTTGATTACATCCTGGAAGTGAACAAAGGAAAGGGTATTGCTGACATCACTGCCGTCAAGATGACGGGGAAGCTTCTTTGCATCCCAAGACAACAGTGTCGGGCAGATCTTAATCTGTGAAGGAAGAGCACATGGCAAACATTTATTTATATTGTTACAAAATGCCATACATGCATGTGATGTGTTTGATCAAACACACTTCCTGTCCATTCCCTCTCACCCCCCCCACCCCATGCATACTGTGTCTTTCTAATTTTATGTGCTTTCTTCCTAAAAGCCTCAGAGTTCACTCAGTGCTGCCAGCAGGTACATGGGCCATGTATTTGAGCTTGGGTTGCCTTTCAGGGCCATATTCCTGAAGAAAACTGACTCTACCCCCACCCCAGCAGTCTTCAGTTGCCAATAGCTGCTTCAGTGCTAGGGGTGGGAGTTTGCACTTCCTCCTCCATGCTCGGGCCTTACTCTCACACATTCACATTCAGGTCCTGCTTACGTCTCACGCATTTGGTCATGTCCACTGTCCGCTCCTGTATGTCCGGCCCTGGGACAGCTCAGTGCGAGGGCAGTCACCCGTCATCTCTGGCTCCTACAATCTGTCCACCTGCCTCTTCCTTAACAGTCCCTGGGGCATGGTAAGCATTTGGACTCCAGGGCTTCGTGGTACGCTTGCCCAAGTATCACAAAGGGGGTGGACGAAGATCTGTGATGTATCTACTAAGGGTCTGACAGTACTGAGGCCAGGAGGAGTCGTGGCGCAGGACAATGGGGGGAAATGGTTAAAGACAAACAGCATCAATTGGAGCTTCCTTGTTTGTTTTCTTTTGAAACCTTAAAGTTATCCAAATGGAGTGTTAATTTAAAAAAAAAGGAATGTTTTCTTGGGAGAAGACAATATTTTGAAATGTTTTAATTTATGAGAGCCTGTCTTCTACATTCGCTCAGTGCCGCGTGAGGCTGAACAAATGTTCACCACAGCTAATTAATTAAGTTTGCAGAAAAGACCAGCAGGGGACTGGAAACTTGAAGTAGAAGTGAGCATTTGAGTATAAACATGCTGCCTGCCTGAGAGACTTTATCTGGATCGAGCAGTTGCCGACTTATCCAAAGACACGCTGTATCTCTGGGAAAATCAGGCTTGGCAGGGGGAGAAGCAACACGGCTCGTGCTGGCAGCTCCAGTCATTTATTTCTTGGGATTTGCACAGTTCCATCCACACAGTATTTTTCTAATGTCCTCTCTCTGTGGATGAAGGTGATTCCATAGACTTCTCTCAGAGAAAAGGGACCTCCGAGGGGGTCCCTTTTTCTTTCTGAGCCAGGCTCTCTTTAAGTCCCTTTTTACCCTAGGAGGAGTCTCCGTTTACTGATGAGGAAACCCAAACTCAGAGAACTTAGCAGCAACACAGGATTTCCAGGCCATAGGATGTGAGCTCACACATTCCTGATAATGCAGTCTTTTTGGTGGCACCCAAAAAAGGTGTGAAAAGAGGGCATACAGGGCATCCTGGTAGCCCCTTGTATGGTTTTGTGGCCACAGAACAACAATCAAGGGAAATAAACAGAGCCATGGAATTTGGAAAATGATCCTCATATAAGATTTGTAGACTACAGATGGAGCAATTTCATGTCATATAGATTCCTACAAAAGACTTCCTTAACCTTTGGGTTTCTGATTACAGTGGGCTGGCCATACTTCCCTCAGAAATTTTAATCCATACTTAATATTGGGAAGAAGATGAGGGTATTGATGGCAGAAATGGAAACTTAAAGATGACTGTGCAGAGAGAACCCAGGACAGCCTTGGGGGTTGGGGAACATCTGGACTATGAGCAGAACAGCTGTAGTCAGTGAGAGGGAGCCTTTTCAAGATAGGAGCGGTAAGGCAGAGGCACAGAGAGTCATGAAGTTGAGACACTACCAACCTCCAGTTTTTATAGCCCGTTGGTCTCTCAAGGTCTTCAGACTCTAGTCATGATAATGTGTTCACCTTACCAAAAGCTACAACTTCAGTCTCATCATTTTGACCTTTGTCCTGGGCATTAGCACCACACAGAATGAGACTTGTGGAGAAGTTCATTAGAGATGCTCTAAGCTAACTTCACAGTTGTGTCGGCTTCCTTTTTTGTTGCTCTGATAAACACCATGACCAAAAGCAACCAGGGGAAGGAAGAGACTTGCAGTTTATTAATCCATCACCAAGGGAAGGCAAGGCAGGAACCTGGAGGATCTGAAGCAAACACTGAAGCAGACCATGGAAGGATGCTGCTTCCTGTCTTGCTCCTAAGTTCACGTCTAACTACCTCTCTTAAGCAGTCCAGGCTCACCTTTCTAGGGATGGCACTGCCCACAGTAGGCTGGACCCTCCCACATCAATTAGCTATCAAGAAAATGCCCCAGACACGCCGACAGGGTAATCTGATGGAAACAATTCCTTAATAGAGATTCCAAATTCCTGGGTATATCAAGTTGACAACCAAGTCACAGATCATCGCAGACCAATTCACAATTCTTACTGAATAGATCAATAGACACACACATACACACACACACACACACACACACACACAAACACAAACAAACAAATCCTGGAATATCTGAGGACAATTGCATGTGGTCATTTTAGAGATTAAACATGACAATCATTCCTTAAGTCTTTCACCAAGTTTGTAATGACTATTCCTGCTAAAAATTATAAACACAAAACCAAAACGTCACTATCTAAAGTCATACTTAGTGAAATAACAGACCATTGAAACTTGACTGTAAAATGTAACCTTGATAAGATTAGATATACAAAATTTGAATAGATAAAAAGAAATTTGCTAGCAGCCAAAAACTCCTGTTGTCACAGATGACAACTCACAGTGGTAGATGCTGTGAAAGATGTATTTCATGTGGTCAAAAAACACTGATCAATAAATAACATCTGTCTCTAAATTCATATGAGAAAAATCAGCTACATGAAGATAGTACCAACGATTTCAGATCAATGTGGAGGAAACCAGGAAAGTGTTGACTACTCTACATAGAAATCTCTTTTGGAATCAATTGGAGCAAATGAGAAATCTCCCATCTGAATACCAGGTTGCTACAAGCTAGTGGTTTCTGGGTGGTAATGATAGAACAAAGCTGAAACATTTCCATTTAAAGTCTTTACTTATAAATGCATTTTGTTAATTCTTTGAGGAGCTTATACAAAGATACAATGTATCTTGATCATAATCACACCACTCATTCCCCTAACTCCTCCTAGATCAGCCCTTCAATGTCTCTATACCCCACCCCATTTCATATCCCTTTCTCTTTAACAAGTCACTGAGGCTATTTGTGCTTCCTATACTCATGCACATGTGGCCATCCACTAGAGCATGACCAACCTATCAAGGGCAATGTCTTTAAAGAAAATGGATTTTCCCTCCATCCATGAATTATCAAGATTTCCTTACCTACTGTGGGGTGGGAATCATGAGCCCCCTCCTTACTCCATGCTCCAACATCGACTGGCTTGACCTGGTGCAGGCCACTACAGCTGCTCTGAGATCATCATCACAGAGATCCTGTCCTGTGCAGAGGACACTGCTTCAGACCTGCCCCACTCCTCCCCATCCTCTGGATTCTATGTCTAGTAAAATTGTCATAGTAGACTCACCTCTGGGGCCTATGAACTCTGCAACCATGGGCCCTTGGCCAGATTTACTGAGTACTAGGTATATGCTTCCTCCTGTGGTGTGGGCTTTAAATCCAAGCAGAAGTAGTCTGTTACCTCTGTAACATTTGTACCATGGCTACAGCATAGGCATATATTGCTACACTGCTCAGAAAATTTATTTGTAAAGATATTGATGGAAAAAGTGAGGTACTAGCTAAATTAAAATTCCAGAAGGAAACCTTTCCATGCATAAGCCAAGATTACTGGTCACCTTATTTTTTTCTGGATACAATTGTAAACATGGATCAGTCAGACTTGGCTTAGAATGTGAGACTATACTGGGGAAAGATAATCCCACAGAGGAAGCTGGCCAGATGAGACCTCAAAGACTTGGCCAATTACCTCAATGTACGTTTGCAGAGAGATGAGGTATGATGAAGGCTGAGGCTGGGAAAGCAGAGCAAACTGTCTCACTGCCTCCACGTGCTTGAGAACCCCTCTAGATGGAAGTTCCCACAACAGAAATGCAATTATCATTCAGAATTAAAAATGAAAAAGAGAGATAAATAGAATCTAATGAAAATGCATGTTAGTGCCACCAAGTTTGCTTGATGTTAGACCATACTGAGATGAGCAACAGTTCATCTTCCTACATAATGTTAAGCAGAAGACAATGTGAATATACTCAGAGATGGAGCCAAAGAAAGGTGCTGTGCTGAATCACAGCAAGAAATGGAAAACAGGGTCAAAAGAATGGCTCACTGGATAAAGATGCTACTACCCATCCCGATAGCCTGCATTTGATTTCTGGGATCCACATGGTAGAAAGTGAGACACAGCATATCACCAGAAGTAACAAACTAATTAATTATTAATTAAGATGGATGTTTTAAAGCAGAGCTGGAGATATAGCTCAACAGGTAAGAGCCCTTGCTGTTCCTGCCGGGGGTGGGGTGGTGGTGGTGGTGGTGGTGCTGAGTTTGGTTCCAAGTATCTACATCAAAGTATCTCATATCTACATGGGACTTCAGTTCCAGAGAATTTGACTCCCTTTTCTGAACTCTATAGGCACTGCATTTAGTGTGTACATACAGACAAGCTGGTATGCATGCGGGGACACACACACACACACACACACACACACACACACACACACAGGTAAAAATAAAATTTAAAAAGAAAAATTGAAAGACTTTAACTAAGAAAAAGAATACATATGAGACGTAGTTCCATTGGACTAAGAGACTGGGGACATCTTCTAGAGCCATGCATGTGAAGACTGGGGCTATCTCCAAATGGAGGGAAAGCATGGAGGCAGAGCTTCATATCCTAGCAAACCTGCATCATATATAATTTTCCCCTCTATGGATTTTCTGTCTTAGTTAGGGTTTCTGTAAGAACACCAGAACCAAAAACAACTTGGAGAGGAAAGGAATTATTTCAGCTCACAACGCTCAAGTTACACTAAGAGAAGTTAGAACAGAATCTCAAGGCAAGAAGTGAATCAGAAGCCATGGTGGAGGTGGTGGGGAATGTTGCTTTCTGGCTTGCTCATCATCACTTGCTCAGCCTTCTTTCTCAGCCCAGGACCACCTGTCCAGACTCTGGGGAGGAGAAGGCACAGTTATTTCAGTTTTTAGGCTGAAGAATCTTTATGTCCAGGCTTAGTAATAGGTTTTAGTCACAAGAGAAAAGAGAAACATCTAGAAAGAATGGGGAGGGAAGTTTAATTAGAAATTCTTTGTGTATAGATCCCAAGTCCATGTCACAGTATCTTTGATAGTCTGTGACTGTTATCCCTGGCCTAAGTCACATTATTACAGGGATCCCACCAGAGATGACCACACAGGTACAGCATAGTCAATTGAAAGTCTTTATTCTAGATGGCTGGAATTATATTCAGGTATTTGGGACCCAAATATAGCACCAAGTGTTTAGGGTAGGGAATTTTTAAGGGCAAAACCCACATCCTGATATCTCACTCAGCAGCTGCAGGGGAGGTTTTGTGCAAGCAAGCAGTTTAACAGAAGCTAAGATAAGCAGTTAGTTTAAGGGCGAGGTTTGCATAAGGAGGCAGTTTACAGAAGCTAAAATACATTGGCTGGAACATCTTGACCTTGGGTTCTTAGAGTTGAATAATTTTCCATAATAATTCTCCATCAAGGCAATCAAGTTCTAGTTACACCTGAAATGGCCTGATAAAGAATACAAGATGGAGGAACCTCTGAATTAGCTTGCCTTGTCACATTTTCCACTCTATGGGCATGAGTCAAATCATTGACTAATCTTGTTCTACAGTGGCATAGTTAGTCCTAAGGACCAAAAGCTTAACTGAGTTTATATGCTTTTGATGGAGTTGGCCATGCATGTGAGGGTGTAGGGTCACACTGTTATCTCCATCAGGACCAGAACAAATGGTCATAATTATGCTGACAGTAAGGGAATCAACATGGCTCTCTAGTGTGGAAATAGAATTCCCCAAATAGCCTAGGCCTAAGTCTAGCTTGGAACTGAGCTCCCTGAAGCTTCAGTTCACAGCAATGAAGGCTGAAGTGCCTATGGAATTTGCCCTGGCTATTGCTGTCCAACATCAATATGAGCTCTCACGTCTTCTCCATTATAGGTATGTACCTTGGGGATAATTTAGACCAGTATACATAGAATAGGGTGTGACTTTCTGGTGAGTCAGAGGAGGTGAATTCAGTCAAACCATTAGTATAAGCCAGCCAGGTTATTTGAGGACATGAAGCAGTTACTTTCCTTGATAAAGCATGCATAAAACTGTAACCCTTGAAGGCCATTTTCTAGCCAGTTTTCTCCAGAACTTGATTTACTGACCTCCATCCCTCCCCTAGACCCATATTTTTCCACACCTGAAAGGAACATCAAAGAGCAGAAGTCCATCTGAAGTCCAGTTTCCCATTCCTGCTTTCTCTGAGTTCCCATGTCCAGGTTCAGAGCTGACAAGAGTTGTATATCCCAGATTATTAAACTCTAGTCAATGTTAACTTTAAGGGGTCCCAGGCCAAGTGAAGGTCTGTCTGTCATTGTTTCTAGTGGTCCACCCCAAAGGAAACAACACCAGCTACTTTGACAGCATTTGGGGTGGTAAGGATGACTGGGCAGGGTGCCTTACAGATAGGTTTAAGGGTTGGGGCAGAAATCTTCTTTACACAAACCAAGAATCATGGCTGGAATTCATGAGCAGATTCAGAGGTAGGAGATGGCAGAATTCACGTCACAGTCCAGTCACTGGAGAGCTTCCTGCAAAGCCTGCAAGGACTTGAGAAAGGGGTGATTATATATTTGTGCTTGGGGTATCTCTCAGAGGTTGGGCAGCAGGTGGTCTTGCAAACATAATTTCAAAGTGAGTAAGCCCCTCCTGGTAAGGAGCACTTCAGGCCAGAATAGGGCAAAGGAGATGTCTTAGTCAGGGTTTCTATTCCTGCACAAACATCATGACCAAGAACCAAGTTAGGGAGGAAAGGGTTTATTCAGCTTACACTTCCACATTGCTGTTCATCACCAAAGGAAGTCAGGACTGGAACTCAGGCAGGTCAGGAAGCAGGAACTGATGCAGAGGCCATGGAGGGATGTCTCTTACTGGCTTGCTTTCTCTGCCTTACTCAACTTGAAAATCAGTTTCTGGTCAATTTTTTAAGCCTCCTTAAGAGTTTTATTCATACTTTCTAACTGATCTTAGCTCTATAGCTTATGCATACAATGCAGTTTCCAATTAATGTTTAATACCTTTGTCAGATTTTGAGACACCTTAGCTGTGAAATCCAGACCACTGCCTGACCCCACAGTTGGGAGCAAACCATATCTAAGAATTACTTCCTGAAGAAGTTTCTTCATAACTATTAATCAGTCTCTGTTGATTTGGGGTAGGGTTCTGCCCACCCTGAAAATGTGTCTTCAAACACCAGCCAAAATCAATAAGCCTGATTTCAGTAAAATCTAACACCCAGTGTTCTCCAGACCCATTTCCTCAAGCTCAGTTCCCTAGTTGGGGGGGGGGGTCTTCCTTCCCTCTCAGGGTTTATGAGAACACAGAATGGCCTATTTAAAGTGGTGTCTTTAGTGGGACTTTTCAAATTTGAAACATAATCCCTGTGTCTGATGGGTTTGGCAATTTTTGTGGCCTCTATGTGGGTGACTTGGTAGAGATCTATAATGAGTTGCCTTGCCAGACTTGTGAGAAGGAAGATCTGGCAGTATCTACCATTTTTGCCTGTCCTATGTAGGTAGTTCTTTGTTTAGCCCAGTCAGTTTCACACTGGGGTGTATTCTAGGTGGCCCGATAAGCTGGGCCCCACCAGAGCTACCAGGATTTGAAGAGGCCCTACTGGAAGTTTGAGTACTTCCTAGGCAGATAAGTCAGCTTTTCTATTACCTCTGGCTTCTGGGAATTGTCCTATGTAACAGACAATGGCCATTCTCTTGGGTAACCAGATAGCTTCTCACAGAGCTAAGGCTTCTTCTTTATTTTTGATTTCTTTTCCTGCCGAGGTTAGGGTCTTTCCCCCTGTTTAGAGCCCCATGGACAAGGGCCATGGCAAAAGCATATGGAGTATTGGTATATATGGTGATAGACTTGTTTTCCCCCCAAGCAAGTGCTTGACTCAAAGCTAAAAGCCCAGCTCCCTGAGCTGAGGTTTCCCCACTCTAATACTGTGCCCAGGTAGTTCTATCTTAGGTCACCACTACTGCCCTTGCCTATCTGATCCCATCTTGTACATCACCGTTCCCTGTGACAATACTTCATCTGGTGTCACCAATGGGACATCTGTCAGTTCAGGCCTGATAAAGTGGATTAGGCCAGTCACTTCAAGGCAGTCACACAGAGGACCCCTGGGGTCAACTTCTGCAGGAGATTGGCAGGGTGGCAAGGCGACATCTTGTGGAGTCAAGTGAAGGGTTGATCCAGAAATAGGCTTTGGTATATAGGGTTACCTAGGTGTCACATGCATCTCTGGGGGTCCCCCTCTCAAGAGGGCCTCAAAGGAGTATGGGGCTGTCAGAAACTGTTAGTGCTCTGAAGTTAATTTGTCAGCTTCTTTAACCAGCAGGGTGATGGCAGCTATGGCCCGTATGCATGCCAGCTATGTGGCTAAACCTGAAGTGGCCTCAGCAAGAATACAAGACAGAGGAACCTCTGCACTGCCCTGCCTTGAGCATTCTCTGAGGCTCCTTATTGCTAACATCAGGAAAGAATGCTGAAATAGGACACGGTTCTGTAGAGACCACCCTGCCTTCTTTTCCTACCCAATGTAGGTTCTGGTTTCTATTTCCAGAATTACTTACACTGGGTCATTTGATACTTCTTGATAAGGAATATAAAAACCCATTTATGAATCTTCTTTGGCGTGTCCTCTTATAATTAAGGAGCTGAGTGGTTCTATTCCTTCCTTGGGACTTTAATACTCACTCAAATGACTGCAAAGGTCTGAGTGAGTGTTGGCCTTCCTTTCCATAGCTCTGCGCTGAGGCTTTGTGTTCCCTAGTCTCTTCCTTTCCCAGATGACAGCTCTGTGTCTTGCAATTATCTTGGCTCTGCTCTCGATTCTTCTGTCTGAATGCAAACACAAGTTAAACACTAATCACATTTATTTTATCTGCTAAGAAGGTGGCTGTTTCCAGTAATACCGTTCTTATCTAGGAGGTGACTCAATTATTTTTGCCTCTAAGAAGATGATCAACTTTAGCTGACTTACTAAGAGGACAGGATGGAGAGGGTGGACGTCTTCTTTCTGCTACCACAGTGTGGCTGAAAGGTCTGGAACATCTTGCTCTCAAGCACAAATTCTTCTCTTTCTCCAAAGGGCAGCAAAGGCCAGGGCATTGGCATGTAAATTCAAAAGATATACTCCCCTGCCTCCTCATCCTTGGGTGGGAAGTGGTTTGGGAGAGGGAACAGGCCAGGGGACAAAACGAGAGAGTCCACCCATGGTGCAGTCACATTGGCTTGTCATGGAGCTAAATGCTTCCTGGAGCAGAGACTGAAACCACCAGACCAGTATCATGTGAGATGCCAGCCAATGCTGACCTTGCTTTCTGTAGGCAAGTGGCCTTGGAATTCACCTGCGGTGGTCCCAGGCCAGGTTGGGGGCCTGGCCCTCTGCCTTTGTTGAACTGTTTGTAAGTTTAATGCCTCATTTGGATTTTGTGCTTCTACTCCATTCATATCTGCAGCCACCAGGACACTATCCTGCTTTGGGATTATGAACAGTGAAGACACTTGGTTCTAAGAAATAAACAACCCATCAAGTTTCTTTTCCCCCTAAATCCTACCAACCCCCCAAGAGCAAGGGGAGGCTGAACTGATACTCAGGTAGTGGGAACGGGCGTGGCCCTGTGCTCATCTGGAAGACTTATCTCCTTTCCATCTTTTCTACAGTCTTCCGCTTGAGATCTCCCCTCTTTCTCCTCTTTCCAACCCTCTTTTCGCAGAGCTTTCAGGTAGCTGGTGCAGTCTTTCCATGGATCCAGGCTTTTAACTTCAGATGTGGATGCTGACTCTTCCAGGTCTTCGTCATTATGTCTAACTTAATGTGTAAGGAGGCAGCAGGCATATGATGGGAAAAGTCAGGATTATAGCAAAAGGCCACAGAGTCCTTCCCAGCTCTTCCCCAACTCCTGCCTCGGGCACACCCTGGTTTGGGGCCTCAGAAGAGTTTGCACAGGATTCCTACAGATGCCTTGGCTTGACTGGTGGATTCACTGGTTCTCCGTCTGTCTTATTAGAGAGCACCAGCCTTGCTTTTCTGTTTCTTTTGAGAAACTTCATTGTTCCAAACAAAGGAGATACAAGCAAAATCCTTGAGGTAGATACTATGAGAGTTTTCTTGGGGGAGGCATGCACAAATATCTATTCAGCCCAGATAAGGAATCTAGGAACTATCAAAGAAAGACTCTACCCAAATCTAGCTTTCTGAACTATTGAGTTTATTAAGATCATTTACAAGACCATGGAAGACTCAAGGCAGTGGCATCACTGGCATCCAACCACAACGTGGGACAGAGTCCCTGAAGCTCCCTGAACAATTTACAGGCAGCTCTGCAGTAGACTCTCTATCTAATAGCAGTTGTCACTGTTGTTATAACCTTTGGGGAATGGGGCAGACAAGACATGTAAATTGTGTAAATTTTAGGAACTTCCTGAGACTTGTGAATTATTTATTTCATAAACCTTGTAATTTCTGTTTACTTCCTGAGACTTGACAAGCCACTTTCTGGCAGGGACTCTTTCAATTCTGAACAAATTGCAACACTCAATTTTTCAAATGCAGTATAATGAGGGCAAAAATCTATTTCATTAAGCTTCCCTTTCAGAGGCTTTAACCTACAAATACGAGTTCACCTCCTGCCTTGAAGGCAAACAGCATTTTCTACCAGCTAAGAGAGTGATTCAAGTGGAGTTCAGGATTGTACTATAACAGCTCATTGAATTGTTCAAGTAAAATAGTAGTTTTGGAAGGAAAAGGTTAAAGTTGGCTACTGATGTTCATCAGGAGATGGATATTTAATCTTTAATCTCTCGTCCTAGTCCTCCACTTTGGATCAACTCATTATCCCAAATAAATGACGTGTCATTCCCATTATTTATGTCTCAGTGCAGCCAAAGTATCTGGATGTGGTTTTAGCAGGGCCATTCACTTCAGCCCATTCACCATTAATCTCCCTGCTAACATCTTTCCTGTCCTGTGTACTGTTCCCTGCTTGCTTTTATGTTTTCTGCAGAATGTTTATAAAAGGATAATCTTTTACAAAGCAGACAGAATTTTTGTGTATGAACTTCTCTGTTTAAATGCCTCATTGATACATCATCTGAAAACTCGAGTGTCAGCAGGCCCTGAGCTGTTGAGTCGGGTGGAAACCTGAGAACCGCTCAGCTCCGCACAAGAGCAACAGTGATGGAAGAAACCTTGGCTCTGTGGTCGTAGGATGCACAGAGCCTCATAGCCTGACGGGCCTGGTGCCCGGAATATAAAGGGCGTAAGACAAGCTGCTCTGAGCTTGCCGAGTCAGGGGTGAAGACTATGATGGCTCCATGACTTCTCTGTGGGAATTTTCTCAGAATTATGCAAACCCTGAATTCACACATTACCCCTGCCCCAGTTTTCATCAAACCCATCTGAATGTCCAGGAAGTGGCCATAGGATGTTGCCCAGTGCCTCCTTTATGTCTGACCTACAGAGAGGGTAGAAGGAAGCAAGAACACTAATTAGGGGGACAGCTTCTTCCTCCTCACTTCTCCATCTTCTCTCTCAGGGACTGGGACTGTACCCAGACAGCCCTCTCGCATGGAAGATGTAGACACCATTGCATTCTACAATGGACAAAGAAGCTCTTTTGTGGAAATTTGCATGGGATCGCAAACACACCACAGATGAAAAGACTTAACAAATGGACTCTGCTGCATAGGAATGTAGTAAAGAAAAAAAATAATTGCAGTGGAACAGGGCTGCAGGTCTGGCTACTGTGGAAGCTGCACACAGAAAGCCACGCTAGGCCAGCATTCTGTACCTCAGACAGGGTGCATTCTGCTGGCAGAGACGCATGCCCAAGTCTGAGACACAGACTGTACTTGAGCTGGTGGTTGGCAGAGCTGTAGGAGGGAAAAAATAAAACCTCCCAAATGCGACTGTGCCAGGATTATATGTGCCTTCAAAGATAGTTTTTCTCTGACAAATTGATCACTTTGGTATCTCAATAGGAAAGCTTGCTGTTTCCCAAGGCATGTCTTTTGCATGCGCGAGAATTTTTGTTAACACTTCTACATTTCTTAGGGAAACATTCAAAGCAGCCTGGTTGAGTCATTCCAATGGCACCGACCCCGAAACACTAAGGGCCTGCCAAAATCTTTTCTAAGATCTAAGCTATAAAAACACTCAGACTTTATCCATCAAGACTCTATCAACAAGAGGAATTATTTGGGATTTTGCTTTAGCTAAATGTCTCTATTGTCAGCCATTTGTTGTAGCATCAACTAAGGTAAATGCTCTTGTCTGCATCTGTGAAGAGGCCAGCAGACAAAAGAGAAGGAGCCCCCTGAGGTGTCCTGTGTGGCCTCCGAGAAAGATGACAACCAAGTGATAGCTCATCCTTACTCTTGGGCAGGAAAATGCTCTGTATTTGGATGGGTAGCAACTGGAGAAACTGGGAAATTCTTCAGCATGGCTGGGTCAACAGCAATGTTCATAGACAAAATAACTAGGCCTCGTGGCAGAGTTCACCCCCGGCAGCCGGGAAACTCGGGGTGGCTTCTGTGACTTTGAGGACCTTCTTCAGAACACACAAGACAGTTCCGGAGGGGTTCTGCTTGATGTATGGGAGTCAATACGAGCGAATTTATGATGGGTGCGGGGCTTTCATGTGGGCTTGTGAGTACGCGTGTGAGGTCAGTGTGAGTATGGGCGTGTGAGGTACATGCAGCTACTCGTGAGGTCAGAAGGCAAGGTTGAACGTCTTCCTTAATCACTGTTTTATTTTCTGAGAAACATCTCTCACTGAACCCGGAGCTCGCCAATTCCCCCAGACTAACTGGCCAAGCGAGCTTGAGGGATATCTCTGTCTCTACTTCTTCCGGGCTAGGATTACAGTTCAGTGCTGTGTCTGGGCTTTTTAAAAATCATGTGTCTTAGGAATGGATGTGCACGCATGCGCAGCAGACCATACGTCTTAGGAATGGATGTGCACGCATGCGCAGCAGACCATATGTCTTAGAAATGGATGTGCACGCATGCGCAGCAAACCGTCTCCCCAGCTTGTGGTACCTTGCTTTGAACTTAATTTTTCTGGTTCCTATTCCTCTTTTTCTTCTACAAAGACTTGCCCTAGCTTTTCTTCTTCTGTTTCATTTTTCTTTGCCTCCCTCTCTCTTTCTCTCTTCTCTTCTCTCTCATCCTTCCTTCATCTCAGAGTGATCAGGGGTCATAGTGTATGCAGGTGATACGAATTCCTCTTCTGAACATTTGCAGTGTTACATAGGTGAACGTGGCCATCACCCAGAGCGTCTAGTGTGAGGACAGCCAGTCACATTCATTTTACATTTCAGCATCCCCCACGCAGAAGAGGCTGCCCAGAGCCCTGGGCAGAGACGGCTCTGGGTTCAGAACAGTGCTTTGAGGGGACAAATGTCCCGATCAACTAGATGTGACAGCAGAGGGCACAGGGAGAGGGCAGAATGAGCCCATCCTGGTCTATACTGGGGCTTCTTGACTGCAGTCCAGTTGACATTGTAGCTGCCTGTGCCTTTGCTGTGGGCTGAGATGCACACAGTAGACGTACAGCCAGATGCTCAACCTGTGACCTCTAACCAGCACAAGCAGCGGCACCCCTGCAGCGGTGACAACTAAACCTGCTTCTAGACCCTGCCAACTGTCCCCTGGGGTGGGGATACTTTCTGTTTTAAAACCATAATTCTCACAGAACTAGATAAGGGTGGTAAGGGAGAAGGACAAAGGGCTCTGGGAATGGAGGTCCCATGCAAAGAGGGTCCACCATGTCACTGCCATGGCACACCAGACCACCTCTAGACTGTGTTTCCATGCTCCTGGGCTCTGATTTGTGATAAGACCATGATCCTGGGACAGAGCCATAGATCACAGTAACAGGGTCTAGAGGGACAGACACTACTGAGCTTTGACCGTACGGTGGGTGAAGCTCAGGACCACATCATTAGTGCGGGAGATCTGGACAAACGGGTTAAGGATGCTGCTGCTGAGGGCAGCTCTAGTGGAGCGGGTGCAGTAGCTCAGGCATGGGAGTCAGGACGTTCCTTCTGTGGCCTTCGGAATTGTGCAAGCACGTGTGTGTGTGTGTGTGTGTGTGTGTGTGTGTGTGTGTGTGTGAATATATGTGTACATACATGCACACCTGAGAGGCTGTATATGACCTTGGAGTCCCCAAATTAATCCAGTTGCTTCCCACTTTGTATACTGAGCCAGGATCTCTGCTGAAGTCAGAACTCACTGATTCCTGCTGGTCTAGCTTGTCTTGAGGATCACCCACCTGTGCCTGCTTGGTGCTTCGATTATAGGTGGTCACCAAATCTGCCTGACTTGGGTGGGCTTGGGGGATGCAAACTCTGTCTTTCAGGCTTGAACAGCATATTTTTTATCCACTGAGACATCTCCTTAGTCTTTTATGGTGGGATGCTCACTAGCTCCTGAGATCCTAGTAGATGATACATTGTATCCATCATAAAGTCTCAGGATGGGGGAGGGTGGAATGCAGCCGGCTTTTTTATTTTAATTGAATCAGAGTTTGATAAGCAGCAAGCAGCTACTAGTCTATTTGATGGAACAAGCCAGTGGCTTCAGGACACATTCAGAGTGTGCCGATCAATCCCAGGCTCTGGTTCCATATATGAACACTGACCTTGGAGCACAGGCCATTCCAGGGGACAGCGGTGCAGCCTGCTTTAGTGCTCTGAGCTCTGCTTCTAGCTCAGAGACTGAGAGACGATGAGCACGCCCAGTCGTACCTCTGAAATCTAGGCGAGCATGCAGGGAGGGGTGTCCTGCCTCACAGTGAAGATCAGAAGAGATTTGCAAGAAGCCAGGGACGCACACATGCCATTTGCTTTCACCCTTAAATTTCTCCCCGAGTCCTGCAGTGACTACTCTAGTAAATTTAGGAAGCAGAAAGAGATTTCTTTCAAAGAAATGTATATGCATGTTTTCCTGGTGTGTGTGGGCATATCTTGTGTGTGTATGTGTATTGTGTATATGAATGTGTGTGTGTGTGTGTGTGTGTACACATGTGCCCTCCTCTCTCTTGATCCAGCCCTAGGCTCACAATCCTGTGCTCCCACACATGGGTCAGGGAATCAAATTAGGATCCCCATACATGCAAAGTCAATATTTTACCCATCAATCTGTCTTCCTACATAGAAACTTTCATTTTGTAATAAGGTTTCCCTTAGGTACCTTTGGCCACCTTCTACCGACTCTACAGTAGCAACAGCAGGTGAGATATTCACTGTGGGTGTATGTCTAAGGCCAAGGTCCTCTCGGCCGGGCTGCCACTCAACAACAAGATGTCTTCTCCAACGGCTGCCCTGGCTCTCTGCAACCCTTCCTTCCATAGAATAAAGCACTTTGCAGAGAGCAGAAGCAAGTCATCTCCAGATCCCTGAAGAGAGGCCTATGACCTGAGCAGTACCTTCCTCAGGAGCTAGCAGGACTGGACCGTGAAGGCTCAACATGCCGACAAGAGGAAACACTGAGGAGTTTCTCTCCAAGACTGGGAACAAGGCTCCTCCAGACTGGTCAGATGCCTTGAGGTTGGAGATGGACTCTCTTCTGTCTTCTTCTTTATTATTAGCCAAGCGGGCGTCTGGAACACACAAGGTGCTATGTTTCCTCTGTGCCTGTCCAGTTCTTGTCTGCCCTGACCAGAGGAAGGCTGCTCATGGGCTTTGGCGCTGCATTATGGTTTTAGACTTTTTTCTACACCAAGTCAGGATAGTACATTTATCCAACACTACTACAAAGTCTCCTGCACACACTGATACCATCTGTGCTAGCTTAGTATTTACAGATGTTCTGCATAAAAATGAAGCTCTGTGGATATCCGTGTCTATACCAGCATCTGCCTGTCTGTCTGCCTGCTATCTATCTATCTATCTATCTATCTATCTATCTATCTATCTATCTATCATCTATCCAACTATCCATCCATTCGACCATCTATCTATCATCTATCTACTACTATCTATCTACCACCCAACAATCATCTATTATCTGATTGTTTTTCTATGACCTAAGTTTTAACTATGCATCTATAATCTATCATTCATTTTTCTCCCAGTTGTCTCTTTGTCACTATTTGCCTATGATCTCTTATTTATGTATAGCCTATCCACTTATCATCTATGCACCTTCTAACCTACATGAATTTTCTTGTCCATCCGTCTGTCTGTCTGTCTGTCTGTCTGTCTGTCTGTCTGTCTGTCATCTATCTGCAGAATGGAGGTGATAGCAGTACTCACAAGGCTGTCCTGCAGAACCCAGCCTTGGCCTCATGAGCACCTAAACTTGAAGGGCCCCTCATAGCATCTGACAAACGGATTGCTGCTGTTTTCTTAAACAGATGGAGTTCCAATAGAAGGGCAAGATAGAGGTCTGGGTTCAAAGAGAGGGAGGTAAGGGTGTGGGGAAGGCAGAGAGAGATAGGCCTTGTGCTGCCACACAGGGCTGGATGCTTTAGAAGGCACCAGACTTGGTTGAAAACTTTGCTGTTGCTTTGTCAAAATATGTCATAATTCTTTGAAGACTCTTATGTAGTTTTTTGCTCCAGGCCCTAAAATCACATAGCTGATTCTAGAGGATTAGGGAATCCATTAAAAAGTGTCCAGAGAGGGCTGGGCAGTGATGGCACATACCTTTAATCCCAGCACTTGGAAGGCAGAGGCAGGCAGATTTCTGAGTTTGAGGCCAGCCTGGTCTACAGAGTAAATTCCAGAACAGCCAGGGCTATGCAGAGAAACCCTGTCTCAAAAAAATAAAATAAAATAAAATAAAATAAAATAAAATAAAATAAAATAAAATAAAATAAAATAAAATAAATAAAATAAAATAAAATAAAATAAAAGTGTCCAGAGAGGAACTCCTGAGCTCTCTGACTTCTTTGGTTCCAGGATTCCCACCCCACCCCCTGCCCTGAATTCTGCAGGCATGAAAACTACTACAAGACATTCATTTTTAACGACGTGTTATGGGCTTCTTAGCAATATATCTTTGGGTATTAAGGTGTGGAGTTGGAGACTTAAAATGATTAATGTCTTTGCTCCACATGAGAGGTCTCCCACACTTACCTAGCATCAGATTCCATTGGGAAAATTTATGGGCACTCTTGGCAGCCTAAGCGGCCATCAAATATTAATCAAAAATATGTAATAACTAATATATACTTAAAGAATCGAAGAAAATTAATATTCAAGGGAAGCATTCAGGGACCCATAAAAATAACAAATGCTTCAGAGACTCACTGAGGTTGGCAGGTCCAGACTCGCCTGCTCTCAGGGTTTGAGATTTTGGTCTTGCCGGGCGTGCTTGCAGAGGAAGAGCAGCAGAAAGAGGGGACTTGTGCCTTTCTATTCGCTCAGAACTCCTGGTAAACGAAGCATGCTCTTTCTGAGGACACAGCACTTGACTGTCCCCTCTGTCCCTCGCTTTCTAGTAGTGAAACCACAAACACTTTGGGGCTATTTCTTTATGGGACATTCTCAACTCTTCAACTCCTGGGATAGCGGCTTGCATCGAGTAGCTAGCTGAATTATACAGCTTAAAAAACTGGATGCCTCTCAGTCATCTATCAGGGGTCCATGTTGTAAAAGTTGAATAATGGTTAAATGAGTTCACACTGGTTCCGCAGTTGGAGAATGAGAGCTAAGCGGTTACCCCAGAGCAGGCTTGGAGAAGTCCTGCAGTTCCTCTGACTGGGACTTGAGCTGATCCTGAGGCTACAGGTCTGTGGATAGCTGCTTATTGGAGAAGGCTTAAGATATGGCCTGCCTCACAAGGTGGATTCAACTGTGTCCACTGACTCTTGGGGCGGAGAATATCTTCACCTTTTTTTCCTCCTCCCCTCTTTCTTGGTCTTAAACTATCTTTTTCCCTGTTTGTTCTGATCACTGTGTGCATGACAGATGCAGAAAGATGAAGTGATTTTTTTTTTTTACAAAATTCTTTTTGTTTACAAACAACAATAACAAAAAACCCTGTATATATTAATGATGTACAATACAATGTTTTGATATCTGTGCACACTGGGAAATGGCCACATCATTTCAGTTAATATAATGCACCAATTACGTGTCAGGTGTCTGTGCTGCACACAGATAAATACACACTCTCAAGGGATTGAATGAGTTCTTTTTATTGGCAAAGGAAAAAGAAATTGAGTGTCAGGACTCAGAGTTTGGGAGCTGTCTATGTGTGGCTTTCTATATACCGGGGGAGGTGAGGCCCAACTGTGCTGGGGACAAGGGATATTCTTCAGTCCCTGGGAAGGGACAGACATGGCAGCTAGCGAGGGCTTGGAAGGGAGCATGTGCTCTGGTGTTGGACCATGAGGCAGTTGCTGGTGTCTTCTGTTATTGTAGGACATCAGGAGCTTGCCACTTGTCATCTGTTCTTTGAGCAGAACCAACTTTTCTTCCATGGGCCATTTGGTGTGACTGGGATGATGGCTCTGGCTAAATGACACCCTCCTGATGGTGGAGTAAACAGAAGTGAGGCTGGAACAGGCGTCTTGGATCCGGCGTGTGTTTTCTGAGAGCCTCAGAACGAGCCTGGGACGCAGAGGAGCTTTGCAGCACAGAATGAGCGGGTACAGACCCGCCCTCCCCCGGTGCCACCTGCAGTCCCTCCTGTGCAGGCTGGAGCCCGAGTCCCAGAGTGACAGAGCATACACCCTGCATTCATCTGAGGATGGCTCTGTATAACCTCACTCTCTCCGAGTCCACAGGGAGGCTCGGGATGCTTCTGAGATGCACAGCGGCTCAGCCCCGGTCCGATCCTCACTTTGTTTCTAAGTTAGAAGACGGAGGCTCAGAGAAACCAGGTGGCTTATGTGGGTCACAGAACTCAAAGTGACTGAGCAGAAATGGGAAGCAGGTCTCTCTGCATGTATCCCCAAACTACGCCTCTGTTCTTAGGGCTTTTTCCCCCCAACAACCCTTTTTGGGGTGTCACATTAAACAATATGCTAGTTATAACAATTAAGATATGTTTGGAAAGAAGATATAATTATAGCATTTATTCCTTCCTTCCCTCCCTCCAACCCCTCCCATGTACTCCTGATTTAGCCCCATTTCTGTCCTCCCCTTAATCCTCTGAAACCATGGCCTCTTTTTCTATGATTATTGTTGTGATACACACACACACACACACACACACACACACACACACACTCCACACATATATACATTCATATATAAGCATCACTATAGAAACACAACCTGCTCTATGTACCTGATTTCAGGACTAATTTCTTAGTATTGTATAACCTATTAATAGGCAGGGCACACCTTTAGGGGAAGATGAGTTTTCCTTCTATTAAAAGACATTTTAAAATGGATAGTGCCATCAAGAAACCATATCAAGTGAATATCACACTGAAAAACAGCTCCCGAGTCTCAAAAAAGCATCCTCCATCTTCATTTCCTCCTCTTCCACATGACACGTTTCTCTCTGTGCCTCAACTTTACCACTGTGGAGCTTAAAGCGACAGCTACCCCCAGGGTTGGTGCAATGGGCAAGTAAGATGACAAGCACCTAAGGTTCGTGTGAGAGAGAGGAGAGAGGCCGTGTGCAGCTCTTGGGAAATCTTCCTGGTTTTCTGTTTTAATTTGCCTGTGAGGGAGGACACTGCCTTTACCCTTGCAGACTTCCCAGAGCCTTGGTTTCTGGAAGCATCTGCTGGTCAGACGCCAGGCACTCCATACAGACAGACTACTGCTGAGTAGTCTTTGGTGTATCTGCTGTAATGTACTCTTATGCATATTCTTGATGACCTTCTAGGCGTCCTCTCCCTGGGGTTAATTTGTGTCGAAGGTGGCAACTCAAGACTTGTGTACACATATCTACGTGACCCATACCTGGCACATAGTAATAGTCTAATAAACATTGGTAGCAATTATTATACAAAGTCTACGTGTGAGAGGGAGGAGAACAAAAGAGAATCCATCTGACAAACTGCTTTTGGTCCTCCCTGCTGGCATGCGCACCTCCCCCCCTCAGTATGCACTCACAACCCAGTTGGTAGGAATAGGATTGCTTCTTTCTACTGTACAGATGGGGGACTGAGACACTGAAAAGTGACATCACCAACAGGCAGTGACCTAAAGAGTCAGGGCCAGAACCAGGTCTGGAACACAGACTTCCTGGATCCTGACCCAGGTTCCCTTCTGCTGTGCGGCCTTCGGAAGGCTGGGAGGACCAGAGAAGTGTTTGTTCCAGGGGCTCTCCTCTGCCCTTAGAGTTTTATCATCTAGCCACTGACTATTGACCGAAAACACACACGTTCCTGAGGAGCCCTTACAGGATATCCCGTTGAGACTCCCCTCACCCTCCCACAGCCTCACCTTTTTTTTTGTTTTCGTTTTTGATCAGTGCTTTGCTGGCAGATGAAAATTCAGCCCCATTTGTAGGAAGTCTGTAAAACATTCTCCTCTCTATTGCAAACAATTTCTCCATCTGCCACTTGGCTGAGAGGGTCAGACTCAAACACCCTCATGGTGGGGAGGGGGGTATCAGAGAGCAAAGCACAGGAGGCAGGGTGTTCCTGTCCTGTGTGGTTTACCTGATACATTGTTTCATGGCTAGTTGGCTCTGGTAAGCAGCTGGCCTTTAAAAAAAAAAATCACCCAAACAGCTATGTGTATCAATAGTGACTCTGCCTATTATTTGACAGAGCTGCAACTTTATAAATACAATGTGTTGATTTGTGTAAAGAGGATCAGGGGTTCTGGCTTAGTGGGTAGAATACTGGAAGTCCTGGGTTTGGTCCTCAGCATTGCATTGACCAGGTGTGATATTTCTGCCTGTGATGTCAACACTTGGCAGGAAAAAGCAGAGTCAGGGGTTCAAGATCACCCTAGATCACGGCGTGAGCTCAAGGGCAAACTGGGCTACATGGGCCTCCATCTCAAGAAATAAACAAGAAAGTAAACAGATATGGTTGTAAGAGGAACAATAATGACATGGGGCTTGGTCTGGGGTGTAGGTAGGTGGTGAGAAGAAATGACTGGAGACTCTTATGAAGTCAGGTCAGTGAACCGGCTCGGGGAAGGGGAAGCAAGAACAAGGCCCTGGAAGAAATCACAGCATTCGCTTAAGGAGGGGTCGGTATTATACAGGGGTTGGGATGCACACACAATGAAAGCAATGGGTTTCAGAGCTGCACTGGTGAGGGGACATCTCTTCTGTCTCATGCTCCCAGTAAGTGCTTAAGGTATACCATGCAATTTGCTGGGCTTTGGAGTTGCACTGGAGACCGAGAAAGACGTGAAGCCTCACATCACCAGACTTTCATAAGGCTGGCAGAAGGCAATAAGAAAATGTGACCATTGTTTTGAATCAGTCCTAATGACCAAGGTAAAAGTTCACCTGTGCTAACTGTGAGTGTGTGGGGCAATCAGAATTTTGATGTGTTTTAATGAGATTGTACAGCTTCACAAGCCCTTTGCAGAAAAATTTAATAAATTCTTTACAGTGTTGAACTTACATCTACTCTGTGGTTTAAGATACCGAATTCTGAGTAATTACTCAAGAACACAAAAATGTATGTTTACAAAATGACTTCCATGAAAATGATTATAAATGTCTCAGTCATAACAGCCAAAGAATGGAGGCAGCTTTTCCACTGGTAGGAGAATGGCTAAGCAGGTGATTGCCTCCCTGTTCCAGGGATGCCACTCAGCAGGAGAACAGAAGGAACACCAGAGCCAGTTGGTAAGATACAACCTGTGAATCTACTTATGCAAGGCTCTTGGACAGGTCAGAACGAACTCATAGAAACCCGAGCCTAGAGAGAGGCAGACAGAAGCTTTCAGGACTGATGGAAATGGTCTCCATCTTATCAAAGTGTTTGTCTTGACACTGTTGTAATTGCCAAGGACAATCACATTGAGTGCTCAAAATCTTTATGCACTTTGCTATGTGTAAGTTGTGGGCCAATTAAAACAAGCAAACAGACAAAAACTCTAGCTCATCCAATTTTAGAGCTTTGGTTCTTAAATACTCTCCAGCTTTGGGGGAGAAGGACAGGAGGTGACTGGTGGAATGTCCTTCTGTGGAATCACGTGGGAACTGAATGGCTTGCTGCTGGTTGAGACACACATTGCTCAGGCTGAGCTGTGCCTGCGTGGCTATGTGGACACTCTGTTGGATTACAGGCCTGAAGTTGTTTTGGGTCCAGTTCAGTGCAACCTGTATCTATGTCATGCCTGCTAAATGCCAGGTCCTGCATGTGCCCAACTTCCTACTGGTTTCTAGGTCTTTCCATCTGTGTTCATGTCTTTTCCTTACAATATGTCTGAGTTCTTTCCTGATCCACAGAGGGTGATGTTTGGCAGAATTGACTATTTGTTGAAGGAGTGAAGACATTATTAAGAAGGAGGCCTGGTGGGTTAAGACCTGCTGCGTTTGTATGAGATCCTCAGAACCTGCATGAAAAGCCATGTGCAGGAGTTCCTCTCTGGAATCCCAGTGCTCCTCCAGAGAGACAAGAGGCAGAGACAGTAAAATCCCCAGAAGCTCTTGGACCAGAATCCCTGTAGCACCTGCAGGGATCAACAAGAGACTTGTCTCAGACAAGGTAGAAACTGAGGAAAGCTTAGACAAGGTGTCCTCTGACCTCCACAGTGCCTATGTGATGGCCCATGTCCATCTGCAATCACACACACACACACACACACACACAGACACACACACACACACCATGCATGCAGAGACTCAAAGGAGTCAATTAGTGCATGTGGCACTGGTGTGAATATGAAAATTTGGTGTCTCTCTGCATAAGAATGAGTGGTCCAGGACATTATGGAAAGGACAAAAGACAAAGGAGGCCTTCCCCAGTCTGTCTCCACCCTGAAGACCGAGGAGGAGCCTGAATGGAGATGACACAGACAGGCAACGAGGGATCTTGTTTTCCATCCTTCCCTTCTCAGGGTAAGGGCCAAGATGATGACAGCTGGCCCTGTGGCTAGGCGCTGGGCCATTAAACTGTTTTGCAAGAAACAAGCACGGCTTATGGGAAGCAGCCATGAGATAACCCCTTTCTCTGGTCAAGAATGACAGCAACAGTTGGGACTTCTGGGGAAAACACCAACTAAACAACATTGCCCCCCCTAAAAAATAATCCCTTCCAAGCTCAAGGGTCAACAGGATAGAAAGTACATTAAATTTAGTTAAAGCTGCCAAGAAACCTACCCTTGGAAGATGCATTTATTGAAAACCTTTTGTCAAAATTTACTATATATGTATATATATATCTTAATATATATTATTTTGTATCCAGAATTTATTTATAGTTATAAAATATTTTTTAATTTGTATTTTAATTAACCTACAAAATGAATGTATTATATATTTATATTTTATAATTTCTATAAATATGGATATTTATAGAAATGAATTTATATAAATAAGTTAAAAATTTTGTATACAGAATTGATTTATAGAAATAAAACAGAATTAAATTAGGTCAAAACAACTTTGTCCAAGAATTATTAACATAGCAATGAAAGAAAATGAGATTAAATAATCAAAGTATTGAAAACAGAATGTTATAAGCTGAGCCAACAACTTTAATGAGTAAAAAGACAAATTATTTACATTTGACTTGAGAGTTAAATATTTGTAAATTTTATGAACATGGAGTTTTATTTTTTGGCTCTCAGTTTTAAAGCCCAGACAATGTGGATTTAATAAATTATTTATAAAGAGTTTAGATGTTAAGGCAGAAAATTGAAAGATGGATTTTATTTGTTCCATGGAATTTATGATCTATTTTGCAAGAGTACGCAGTCTACTTTGTATTTGATATACTATAGTACTGATAAAGTAAGACAATGTCTGTGTGTGTGTGTTTGTGTGTGTGCTACAGTGTGGGGTGTGGTAAGAGAGAATTGCAGAAGGTGAAGCTTCGAGACACATTCCTAGTCTTTCACACACACACACACACACACACACACACACACACACACACCAGTTTCCTCTCTGCTTTCAGAGCCTTCTGTGTTCTATCGTCCCCTGACACCTCTCAACACCTCTTTCCTCTCCTGTGGCCACTTTTCTGGTTCCCTATCTCATATCCACACTCATATACACTATACTATCCAACAATTTCAAATATTGATATTTTCTAATGATTAAGTCCAAATGGAGAAAGGCAGCAGGTTCGGCTCCATGACCACGAGTGCTTACTTCTCTTCAGAGGGCCTGATATTGGCTTCCAGCCCGCATGTTGGTTGGCTCTCACCACTGGTAACTCTAGCTCTTGGGAATCCAACACCTCAGGCTTCTGTGAGTAGGACACACACACACACACACATACACACACACACACACACACACACACACACGATTTTAAAAACACATTATTTTAAAAGATGAAAATACAATTTATGGGCATGATTTAGAACAGAATTTATGCTTACTAAACTGATCCTAAGCAATGAGTATCTTAGTAAGAAAAACTGGTTTCTGAGTGTTCTTCCTGGACAATCCTCCTGGCTGTCTCTGATGGCCACTCCTTCCGGGTGACCTTATTCACCAGCTGCTGATGTAGCTCCTGTCCCAACCACTGATCTTAGCAGTCTTTTTAGGAACACATCAGGCCCTCGTGCAAATGTCCCCCAAGTCTTGTTGTTAAATCTCCACTAAGCTTCCTTCAGTTCCTAGATGTCACTGAGCTGATATTGACGAGTAGGTGATGTCTCTAAGTGGGTGCCAAATTAACAAACATTTAGACCAGACAAGTGCTGAAGGCCCCAGTGGACGCATTGTGTGCACAGAGGCTGGCTAGACCCTCTCTGCCGGGGCTTACTGTAGAGTAGACTGAAGAGGCCCCGTTCCTGGAGCCATGGTGTCCTGGCACCTCTTTGTGTCCTCTCCAGAGCCATAATTCAAGGGACCTTGATAATGGCAATCCAGATGCAAAGACAGAACAAAAACATGTTTGGAAATCACCCCCGCATACCTACAGATGTTGGCGTGTCTGGAAAACACCCGCGACCCTGCTGGCTCTCGGTGGCAGCAGGGAGAGACACCCAAGCTGGAGAGGCCAACCAGAGTCAAGGAAGCTTCCTCCTGCCCTTTCCTGTGCTCAGCCACTCTTATTTCAATATGATTTTAAAATCTGGTATTTAAATCAACTCATTCACAGACAGCTTGCTTTTATAAGGTTTGTGCCCCACTTACATGAGACAGAGTAAAGCATGGTGTATGACGCGGCAGTAAACAGTAACAGTAACATAAAGACTGGAGAGGCATTATCACTGGATTCTTTGGCATAGGGTTATAGGATCTTGCTCTCTGTCACCAAATGCCACTTGAAGGCCTTTCCCAGGGCCATGGAGTTGACAGATGTTGCTATTCCTTCACTTCAGAGGACACAGAGTCAACTGCAAACTGTGGAACCATCTAGATGGTACAGAGGGAAGAGAAAGGGCCACAGAACAAACCAGAGTCTTCCAGACACGGACACAGAGATGACAAGGGCTCTGTAGCAGTACTCAAGTCAGAGACCTGGGCTGGCAAAGAGGAAGAAGGCGGCTTTCCATGCTCAAGGATGCTTGTCCTCTCCTGGTTTCTTTGGGTGAAAGGTACCAGGGACCTCAGGATGCTTCCCCAGTGACATGACTCTTCCCTTAGAGAGCAGGGCTCTATCTGGGATCAAAGGTAGGTAGGCATCCCCGAACCTGGGCAGTGAGCACAGTGAGATTTAGTAAACTTTGGGCGGGACTTCATGCATGCTTTCCTCCTCCGTGCCAAGGGTTTGTCTGTCTAGATCCAATTAAGCAGGTCTTCTGCATGGTGTCAAAGTCGCGGTGAGCTCAGATGATGTGTTCCTCCCTGTTGTGTCTGGAGGACTCTGTTTTCTAATAGATATCTCCAACATCCAGAACCTACACTCTTTCTACCATCTCTTTCTGGAAGGCTCTCCGAACCTTGCAGGGGTAGGTGGCAAAGGTACGACCCCGGTAGGTTGGCCATACTCTGTGGCAGTCCCCGCTCCCATTAGTATTTGGACAATACAAGTTGGATTTCACAGGTTTAAAACACAGGAGCAGGCAGTTAGGAAGGTAGAAAAATCAGGCTGGATCTGGTAGGAGTTGAAGAAGGCAGGATGCAGTGATCAAAGAACAGTGTATTAAATTCTCAAAAAAAAAAAAAAGAAGCAGTTTTGTAAAGGGTTAGGGAAGCTCATCGCTGAAGGAGAGCACTGCAGTAACTGCTCTCGGTCCACCCAGGCTCATTTTAATCGTCTTTAAACAACTGCTGAGGCCTGCCTATGTGTCCTGATTGCAAAGTTGGATTGTTTCCTGAATTTCGTTCTCTGAACACTATTGAGTTCTATCTCATTTTCAAACACTGTTCAGCGCAGAAACTGTTGCGCAGCCTTGGAATACTTAAGGGTTTTTTGTAAGTGGTGGATTTGTTTTGTTTTGTTTTGTTTTCTTCATTACAGGGTCTCACTATATAATTCTGGCTGTCCAGGAACTTACTCTATATACTAGGCTGGCCTTAAACTCACAGAGATCCTCCTGTCATCACCTCCTGAGTGCTCATATTAAAGATGTGGGCCACTATGCCCAACTTAGGTACTTAAGTTTTTAGACAGAAATGTCCGAAAGAGGAGAGGGAGAGGGAGGAGAGGGAAAGGGAGAGGGAGAGGAGGAAGGAAGAGAAGTCTCTTTGTGCTGTGGACTTGGTTCCCAGCTGGTGCTATTTTGATCATCTCCTCTAAATTCAAATACCTCTCCTACTCCAGGAGGGAGGCTTGGTAAGATTTAGAAAGTAAACACACCTGACAAGTCTTAGGAAGCTCTTGAAACATACAGGATTCACAAAGGCCTTCCCAAAGTTATAAAATTATAGAATTGATGAGGATGCCCCCATCCTCTGTCAGCAGAGCTGTCTACAGGTCCTGTCAGAGTTCCTGGGGTGCAGCAGGTCGTCACCTGTGTAGGGGTGAGGTGGGGGTTTCCTGGGGCGTGGTGTAGGTTGTCACCAGTGCAGGGGTTCCTGGAGTGTGGTGTAGGTAAGCTGTCACCCATATGGTGTGGGGGGGGGAACTTTTTGATGAGGCACCTATCTTTGAGTCACCCCTGTTCTAATAGATAGCCCCCCCCCCCCCACTCATCCTCCTATAAGTAACTCCAAGAAACCAACTGTTTCATTGATTTCAGCTTGGGTGGGATTATTTCTTTTGCCTGTGATTAGTGCCTCTGTTGGGTGAATCGACATTTGTTCAAATCTTCCTAGGAAAAGTCACACAATCTGGAGGTTCTGGGAACTTTAGGTGGCAGGACCTAGTCAGAGTGAGTGGGTTGTTGGGACTCAGCCTAGAGTTTATCTTGCCCGCAGTCTCTTCCGTCTGTTGTGAAGTGGGCAGTCTCTTTCCCATGTGTTCCCACTACCAGGATGATCTCCCATCTCAGTAGGGGAGGAGAGAGACCCAGTGTAGCTAACAGTATAGACAAACTTCGTAAGCTACAAGCTAAAATAAATGTCTTTTGGGTTGCTCACTCAGATATTTTGATATTTTCATTCCTAGCTGTGTAGGAATGAAAAAATAGCTGGAACAGCTCATGGTTTAACAGGAACTGAATCTTTTAAGGCTCACGGAGCAATGGGCAGTGGAGGGGCTGAGGTCCTACTGCCTGAGGAGATTCTCCCAGCTTCCTGGGGTGTCACTGAGGGAGGAATTCATGCTGGGGATGAGAAAAAGAGGCTGGCCGTCATGTTAAAGCTAGTGGTGTTAGGACCAACCCAAAGTGACATACAGCGACAGTTATTTCTTCAAGCCGGTGTCTGCAGTGTGACACACTGGGTTTGTTTCATGGTGACAGCAAAGCCATGGATAGGACCAGATGATGAAGCAGGGAGGCTCATGTGGCTGGACAAGTAAGGGGATCACTGGGGATAACTCCAAAGCAGTGGCTGTCTAAGAAAGAAAGCCAGCAGTGTTTTTCCTGGAAACTCATACATATTCATTTTGGAAAGTTCCACCATCATACCCAGAGGCAGACACATTACTGAGCATGCTCAGTTTGAGAACAGGCTTCCTCATGTGTCACATGTTCTAAAATGGCAGACAGGAACATCTCCTGGGGAGGAAATTTAGCATTATAATGAGAGCTTAACGAGCAAAGGTCGCCTAGAAGAATGACTTTGATTTTGGCCAGTTCCTTGAGTTTTTCTCGAGAGAGCCTTATAGGAAACAAACAAAACCTCGAAGGATTGTTAACAGCCACTTAAAGGGGCAGCGGCCTCCTCCCTGCAAGCATTGCAGATTGTACATTCCTTCCTAGCAGCTAGCGTGATGATGATGGAATAGAGTCACTGGGTTCCCATCAATTTTCGTACCTGGTTGTTCAGCCTTTCTGGTAATTCTGCATGCTTAGCTACCCACAAATCCTATCCAGCCAGGGCGAGTTCTGTTCCCTACAGCTAAGACATTAGCTGTGGCGTGTGGGGAATAAGGGTCTGCCGCTGACTGCGCACCAAGTGTATTCTATGTGGGTTGTCCTTCCTAGGATGTCTGCTTTCTTCAGCAACCAGAGAGGGTGGCGAGGATTGCCCTTCTCACTTGATACACAGAAAGCTGAGTTTCAAAACCAGCAACAATGTATCCGGAATCTGTTCCTACCACAGCCAAGCATGAAACCCAGTCAGAACCCAAGCTTCCTTCAAGGCTTGTGTGGTGGATTGAACGAGAATGTTCCCCACAATCTCAGGCATTTGAATGCTTGGTCCCCAGTTGGTGGCACTGTTGGGAGAGTTTAGGAGGCACAGCCTTGCTGGGGAACATGTGCCCTGGGAGGGCGGCGAGGTTAAAAACCTCGTACCACATCCCGATGGCTCTCACAGCTTCATGCTTGTGGTTTGAGATGTAAGCTCCCAGCTTCCTGTCTTGCTGCCGGCCGTGCCTGCTGCTTGCTGCCTGCTACCATGTCTCCTAACCACAGTGGATGCTTGGAACCCTGAGCCAAAAGAAACACTTCTGGTTGCTTCTGGTATCTCCTCACAGCAACAGAAAAGGAATGAATACAGCTCGTATCAGCTGTCAAACTCCCAAGTAGAAGTGACCCATCCTTTACCTTGCATTGAGTGTGGAGGTATCTTACCCTTATTTATTAGAAGTGTGTATGTGTGTGTGTGTGTACAGGCAAGTGTGCACATTTACATGTCTGATTCAGGGCAGTGCATGGCACAGTACATGGAAGTCAGGAAGATCTTGGCTGTCAGTCTTTGCCTTTGGTCTTCGCTGAGGCAGGGTGATTGTTTGTTGTTCACTATGAGCACTGGTCACAGATTTGCAGGGACTCCCTCATCTCTGCCTGCCATTTCCCTGTAAGCACTGGGATTACAGGTATGTGCCACTGTATCTCACTGTATGTTAGTTCTGGGCATTTGCACTCGGGTCCCTCACACTGTGTGACAAGGGCTCAACCCACTGATCCCCTCCCCAGCCCCTTGCCTTTATTTAATTTACCTACAACATTGTATCTGCTCTACGTTCCCACCTTCCGGCTCTTTTTTTTTTTTTTGAGCTGTTTTCCATCTTCCCCACACCTTCCTCTTCATCTACAAGGTGAGCCCTTAATGAGCATGAGTCCCAGACACTTGGCCTTGCAAGTCTGCTGTGGACGTGTGATCTTCAAGGTGTTATGTTCAGCACCCGGCTCCCAGAGAACTGGCTAAGCTGAATTATCTGGAGCTGTCTTCCTTAAATGCCTGCCCTGTGCAGATGGCTGCGTCTTAGCCCCGTTGTACCTGGATGGCAGTTGTGAAAACAGTCCCTGGGCTGGAGGCCTGGCACACTTTCATGGTTTACTTCCTGTGTCAGCGGTTTCAGAACTAAACTCGGGTGGGAGAGCTGGGTCGTTAGTTAAACTAAACGCACTGGCTGCTCTTGTGGAGGACCCGGGTTTGGTTCCCAGCTCCCACGGCAGCTCACAACTGTCGGAACTCTGCTTCCAGGGAGTGTCCGATGCCCTCTTCTGGACTCCATAGGCACTGTATGCATGGTGTGCATGTGTGTGTGTGTGTGTGTGTGTGTAAGTATAACACACACAATGAAAATAAATAAGTCTTCAAAAGCCCCATCTTACTTCTGTGTGCTGGGTAGACAATTGGTAAATATCTGAATATTGAAGAACAATATCCAGACCTTGTCTCACAGCAGCTGGTGAACAACAGAAGCAATAATTTTATATTTGGGTTTAATGACCTTAACCTGAGTCATGTCTCTGTTTATTTTGCAGTAAGGGGCTCAGGAAGTTCTCAAATAATTCCCCCACTTCAGCTGTTGTTCTGGGATAGGCTCTTGAGGTATGGCCCAAGCAGGCAGGAACTTTAGATCCTCCAGCCACAGGAGCTAGGCACTAGGGTTATAGGTGTCACCACCACATCTGCATATTGTACCAAGCTTACAGGTGTCACCACCACACTTGCACACTGTACTGCTAGTGCCAAGCTTACAGGTGTCACCACCATACTTGCACACTGTACTGCAGGTGCTAAGGTTACAGGTGTCACCACCATACCTGCACACTGTGCTGCAGGTACTGAGGTTACAAGTGTCACTGCTACACCTGCACACTCTATTGCAAACCCTGAGGTTACAGGTGTCACCACTACCTCCGCACACAGTAGGACTCCCATCCTTTGAAGCCAAGATGAGTTTCTCGTACTGCGTCTTTACAGACGTGGAGACCAACATTCTGCGAGCCAGCTAAAGGGCACTGGTGGAGTGGGCAGGCAGCTTTCCTGGGCCACTGGCTCAGGTGAGGCGGTGAGCTTCAGTCTTGCTATCCAAGGGCTCTGTGAGAGCCCTTTTCTCAAGGAAACCTAGAGCTCTCCAAGCTCCCACAGGTCCAGCATGGCTCGCTGGAGAGCCCACCCACCCACAGGTCCAGCATGGCGCTCTGTGAGAGCCCACCTACCTGCCTGGCATGCACAGCGAGTTCAAGTTCTCGTCTTCCTTCTGTCCCGCCTTCCATCACTCACGCTGACAGCTGCAGGGACACATGGAGATTGCTTGGCAGCTGCTTGCCACAGATGCTGGGCTCTGTGGCACAACTCTCCCCTCCCGCACTTGCTGCTTCTGAGTTTCTCTGGCTGCCTAGATGTCTTCATCACTGCTGAGGGGAGGGGCGCGCTCCGAGGTGTGAGCATGGTGTGAAGCCTTTGGGGACTGACACTGCTGAGCAGGCATGCTGAGCAGGCAGGGTGGCTGTGCGCATCGCATCGGGGCCTCTCTCCCCGTTTCTCATTCAGTCAGGTTTTTTTGTTCTTGACTATTCTGTGTGCCCGGGAGCCATTCGGTCTGGCCTGGGAAGCCAGTATCAGGGTATGTCATTCTTTCCAGGCCTGGAGAGTCTGTCTGCTCCTGCTCTGTTGGCTGCTTCTTCCCAGCAGCTGTCTCCTGATTTAACTGGTCTCTTTGCCTCCAACTTGTCTCTTCAACTTCCTGTGACCCTCTCCTGGTGATTTTCTTATAACCAAACCTGCTACTGTCCCTCCTTGTCACTAATACTGGTCAGGGAGGAGAGTGGTCCTGAACGGCTTGGTGTGGTGGAAATCCCTCTGTTACTGACAGGACTTACCTCTGCTGCAGCCTCTCCCACAGAGCAACAAAAGCTGCTGTTCTGGGTGTTTGCTGTTGCTGTTTCTCCTGTCTGTGTGTGTGGTGCATGTTTGTGTGCATATGGACAGGTCCATGTGTATGCACACTTGTGTGAAGGCTAGACGTTGATGTCCGCTGTCTTCCTTGAAATCTCTGTGTCTCTGTCTCTCAATGTGTCTCTGTCTCTCTCTGTGTGTCTCTCTTGGTGTGTATGTTAAACCAGCATCTCTCATCTGAGATGAGTGCCCCAGTTTAGCTCCTTTAGCCAGCTAACATATATCTTGGTTCCCCGGCCTCCACCTCCTGAGCACTGGGGTTACCTTCCAGTGGGTCTCCACACCCACCTAGCATCCAGCTGCTGAGGATCCCAACATAGCTGCGAGCTTTGTGCAGCAGGCGTGCGCACAGCTGGTGGAGCCGCCTCCCATCCCTGCCAGCTTCTCCTTTAACTCAGCCTTCCTCTGTGTCCTTCCAGCCTAGTGCCTGCCTCTTGTCCTGTCTTCCTCCAGGTTGACAGCATCCAGGCCAGACAGGGTTCTAGGCTGCTGTCCCCTGCCTTGGTTTGCCCTCTCTGCTCCCATGTTGAACTTGCTTCTTTAGCCTTCTCAGTGAGTATTTGGGCAGAAGTGCTGGTTGAACAGCCTGTTCTACGGCTGGGCAAGGCACAGGTCTGGTCCTTGAAGGGTTAGGTGCCGAGCCAGAGGCACGAGAGAGCAAACTCTGTTTAGATCATGAAATGAGAATTATGATGAGGCCAGTGCAGATCATCTGTCTGTCTCTGTCTGTCTGTCTCTCTGGCACCTGCCACCTCCTCTTCGTCCTTCTGCAGTCTCTGAAATTTTTAACTATGTCTTTAGGTTGTCTCCCTAACAGTCTCGAGTTGTTGTTCAAGATTGACTTTCTGATGTTCACTAACGCCCAGCTCAGAGTGGAAACTCAAAATGCAGCTGTCCTTGATGCCACCAAATAACTGGGTAGTGGGGGCCCTGCCAGGGGCCTCACACTGTGGGCCAACCGGATGTCTGCATGTCTGTCCCGTGGAAGTGCCTGAGCCACCTTCAGCTGAAGGACCGATGTGTACGATATGGGCCACCATGCCAGAACGAACTTCTGATATGCTTCACATGTCTCACTGGCTGTTTGTGTCCCTTATTGTCTGAGTTGGGTTGTCCTGTCCCTTGGGGCTTCTGGTCTGACTTTGCTAAAGGCTTTTCAATGTTGCTTCAGTCCATACAGGGGTTTTCAGTGAAAGCCACACACCAGGTTACAGTTCGTGAGGTGATGCTTTCAAAGGCCTGGCTTTCTTACCTATTTGCATTTTCTACTAAAAATGTCTGACAAGTTATAAATTTGACTTTTTTGTGCTTCTGTGGTGATATGACTTTAATACTAATGAATAGGGCGCACAGCTTCTCAGGGAGAGTGGTGGCCTGGTGTCTGATTGTGGTTGCATCCATGTCTATGTCTACCTCCAAGGAAGGGAGGGCCTGGTGTGGCTGTCTGTGTTCATGCGTCTGTATGTACTCACGCCTGTACATGAGTGGAGCTCAGAAAACAGTGTGTGAATTTTGTGTATCTTTGCAAAACAATACAAGTCCTGATGTCTTTCACAAATCTACTGCTGAGAAATACAGTTCAAACTTTGCTTCTTAAACTGGGTATGGCAGCTCAGGCCTGCAGTCCTGGGGCACCGGAAAGGCTGAAACAGAAGTTCTGGAGTTCAAGGTAGGCCTGAGTGATGCAAGGAGAGCCTTCCCCGAACGGCTCCTACTTATCTATCCTCCCTCCCTCCCTCCCTCCGTCCCTCCCTCCCTCCCTCCCTCCCTCTCAACCTTCTCGGCACGTGGATTTCTACATTTTGCTGCATTGCTCAAATGCATCTTACATGCAGCTCAGACAGTGTTTCTCATATGATAACTTTCACCTGAGCCTGTGCCCTTCTCAAAGGTGAAGTTTGGGCTCCATCACGTGCCCTCAAAAGGGAGCCGATGACCTACAAGGTGCTAGTGATTGACAGAGCAGTAACTGATTCTGTGGGAAGACAAATGAGACCACGGCAGAACACAGAAGCTAGCAGTCACGGGTGAGCAAAACTTCACCTTCCTGCATCCAAGGATGCTGTGTCTGTGCGTTTGTGTTCTCTCTCTCTCTCTCTCTCTCTCTCTCTCTCTCTCTCTCTGTCTCTCTCTCTCCCCAACTCTCCCTTCATTTCTACCATCATCTTCATCTCTATTTCCATTCTCCACCTCCTCCTCAATCTCTATTTTCATCTCTACCTCCATCCTCATCTGCCTTCATCTTCTCCACCTCCATCTCTATTTCCAGCTCTGCCATCTCTATCTTTGCCTTGATCGTACACATCCTAAAACTCTGCTCGCACTGAACTCCCTTGTAGCAGGTTGGACGGAAGAGCTCGGAGGCTTTCCTCGCCCGTGCTCCCTGTGGGCCAGCCCCTTCCTGACATCTCTGCTCCTAGTCTTGAGAAGTATGCTCCCAGCATCCTCCCCAGAGAGAACACACTTCCATCTGTGGTATTGAACTTGCCTTCCTCCAGCCTGTCCAGCTTCCTGCCTCTCTGGGCAGTCAACTCTCACCCCTCCTGTCCAGGCCAGCCCTGCTGGGGCCCCTGCCTGGCAGGACACGGCACCTGTAATGACTAAAAATAGGTGATGTATAAAAGAACGGTGAGACCCAAATGATGTCTGAAGCAGGAAATATAATGACCCTCCAAAAATATGGTCCTGGTGCTTCCCCAGGAGCCCGGCACTTGCTTCAAAGCCTGCGGCCTATCTTTATTTTGCATTCAAACTATCTTTTGGGGCCAGGTTTCCTTCACAACACAGCTTATTGCTAAACGGATCTGAAACCCTGGGGAGTTTATCTGTAGTCAGGGTTTCTTTTTTTCTTCTTTCCAGTAACCATGGGTCGGAGGTATTCCAGCAATTCTTAACTAAAGGACGACTCTGTTTCATGACATCTAATCAGGGGGACGTCCCACTGGGAGGACAGATTGTGCCCTTTTTCCCCACTCTGGGCTGAGGAGATAAAGAGATAAAACTCATAGGTTGTTTTATTTTCTGAAAAATCAACAGTGTAGTCTTCTGGTGGGGGGTGGGGATCCTCGCATCGCCTGTTCTGCACGGAGCCTGATGGGAGGACGCCAGTGGGCTGTGGGTTAAAGTGTTTGTGTCCGCAACGGCTGGCCTTGGTCTGTTCTAAAAAAGCTCCAACTTTGGACCTTCTAGAATCCTGGAAGTTCCTATGAAAATGGAAAATTTTGAGGGTATACACCTGTGCTGTCCTCGAGGGTCTTCGGTGGTCCAAGCTAAGAGGCCCGAGTGAGTTTCCAGCTGAGGAGGAGGCCCTGGGGGCTGCAGTGATGGCTCAGGAACCTTCTCAGAGTGTCAGTCTTCTGACACCTAAAGCCATGTCACTGATGCCTAGCATGCAGTTCTTCCAGACTCTGCTGAGCCTGTGAGAAGGGCAGAGGAGCTTCTGGTACTTTGTGGGTTTCTTTTGTGAGTCCTTCAGTGGCAGCAGGAGAGATGGTTTACTGCACACTTGTCAAAGGCCTAGGGATCACCAGTGGGTCTGTGGCGTGAGCAAGCTTGGTTTGTCTTGGGATTGGATAGCAAAGGGAACTCTAGATCCGTGGAGAGCCCAAATCTGGACAGCAGCGAGTGAGCCTCCAACTGGCCCCAGCACCGGCATCTGGCTCCCGGTTTTCTTCACTTCCGCTCCTTTGTCCTCTCTAGGTGCTCGAGGTTTGTTTCATCCAGCCTCTTCTTCCTTCTTTTTCCCTCAGCATCACATTCATTCATTTCCCCCTCCAATTACAAGGGTGCAGCTTTGAGGCCTTGATTATAACACAACTGGGGTAACAACTTCCCCTTGGGGTATCACAGTGGCTGCAGCATCAGTACCCAGAAAGACTTATTTCCAAACTTGAGTGGGGTATACTGAGGTACAGCGCTGGGTATGTCTATGGGGTGTTTCCGGGGAGGATTAACCGGAAGTGGCACGATCCCACAGGCTGGGTCCTGATGCAATTATGAACTGAAAAGGGAATGGTGAGCTGGGCAGTACCTACCGTGCTCTTCCTGTGATCTTCACAGACAGGGTCAGAAGAAGCCCCCACAATTGCTCCTTCCCCTCAATGGACCACATCTTCAGAGCCCTGCGCACAAATACCCACATCTCCTGTACGCGGCTTCTTGCCAGGGGTTTGGTCACAGTGGCCAGAAGCGTGCCTTTGTGACATACCATTTTGAGGTCACCTATCCTGACCTACGCTACCTCCCGAGGCTCCTAGGATCTTGAATTTTCTTGGGATAGAAATTCTCCACTTCCAACCAGCAGCTGCCCCAGGCTCAGAGCTTAAGGCTTTCTCTTTTCGTAATTGTTTAATTTTTACTTATTAAGAATGAGGTTTCCCTGTTAGTGAGCAGGGGGAGTGAAGATGGGATAGGGCATTTTCAGAAGGGAAATCAGGAAAGGGGATAACATTTGAAATGTAAAGAAAGAAAATATCTAATAAAATTTTTTTAAAAAAGAATGAGGTTTCATTGTGGCTTTTCAGGCGAATTGTTTTTCTTGCTGTTTCTCTCTCCCTCTTCTTCCCTGTGCCGCCTCCCCTCCTTGTGCCCTGCTCTCTCAGGGGTGCCCTCCCACTCTCATGTCACAGGACGTTTTGCCCCGTCAGCTCTTGTTCCTCTCTAGCTTCACAGCCTAGTCTCAGTCTCAGGACCCTGATTGACATGCACGCAAGCATCTTAAGTTAGTGCGTGCAGGAGACACATGACTTTTGTCTTTCTGAAATGGGGTCCCTCACAGTATAATAATGCTTTCTAGTATTAAAGATAACAAATTCCATTTTCCTGAATTTTCATAATTCAATTTTTCTTAATAGCCAGGTAAAATTCCACTGTGCACACGTGTCACATTTTCCTTACCCGTGCTCCGGGTGATGGACATCTAGGCTGGGTCCATTTCCTGGCTATTATGACCAGTGCAACAATAAACACGACTGAGCAAGTGTCCCTGTGATGTGGCGCCTGTAGGGTACGAGCTTCAGGCCCTCTGAGCAGACCTGTCTTCGCTCTTGTCAGCCTGTCACAATTACCCAGGGCCTTCTATTCTCAGGGGCTAGCTTTGCAGCAGCAGTTAAGTATCCATTGCCCGGGCTCCAACACACAGAGGTCTTTCCATTTCTATGATTGTTTGAGGCTCTGTCGGAATCAACATCCAGCCTTTGGCATTTCAGTAGCCTGCCAGCGATGGTCCCACCCCTCTGTGTGATGGACAGCACACTGCATCTCATACCTGCCGCCGCCGGTTCTAGGGGCAGGAAACAGCTTCTCCTGTGTCTCAGCCCAGGTCTGCCTGGAGCTGTGTCTGGATGAGATGGAAGGTACGGACTTGGGGGATGAATCTGTGGCTGAGGACTTTTAGAAATGGCAGTCAGCAACAGAGGCTCTCGCTCACCCAGTCTTGGGACTCAAGGGTCCTGAGAGGAATAAGGAGCTCTTCTGAGCCCCAAATAGGGCCATCTCCTGTGTCCTTCTTGCAAAGCCTTTTACAGTACACCATTAACATATGCAGACCACCTGGTTTTAGCAGGCGAATGCCCAGGCTCTGGTGCCCACTGTGTAATTTGAACCTTGGTTCTGGCATATCCTTGATATTGATGTGCCTCTTAACTTTCCTGTCTATAAAATGGGGATGGGGATGTTGTAGCCTGCAGGGTTACTGTAGGGATGAAATGAATGACTTGGAAGATGCCTGGAATACACTGAGTGTTTAACAAACAAATGGCTCTGGAAAGAACAGGGCACCATTGACACTGAAGAACGCCAATGCATCCAAATGAATGGTTTCCTCCTGCCTCCTATGGGTGACCTGAGCACACAGCAGGGGCTCCTGGTGACAGGACCCAGCCAAGACACTTATGGCTTGAAGGCAGAAGTTGCTGCTTTAGAAATAAGTGACACTGCACAGAAGACCATGCCTTGTTGAACACCTTCTCGGGGCTGGACTCTTTGATGCTTGGCTTCCCTTACCGAAACCCGATGTGATTGATTCTGGGTGCCTCCTATGGATAAGAAACTAGAGGCTTGGGGACACTTTGAACCCAACAAAACCATGCGATGGAGCCAGGACTGAAGCCCATCTTCTCTTCCAGCAGATCCTCCATGTTCCATTGGTATAACCAGCAAGGCATCTTCTCGTCTTGGGTTCTCTTCCCCAATGGGTTCCTATTGTCCCTTAGTGATTTTATGTGTAGACCCAGCTCTGGTGGAGGTGTCATGATACCCAGAATTCTAGTCTTTCTAAACCACATACTGAACCAGCTCAAACAAGTTATGGACCACAACTGGGTTATAAAACTAGAGCTGAGAACACCTTCCCTCCCCAGCTCAGCTCAAGCGGGAGGGTCATTGACAGATATAGGTTTTCATCAGATACAGGCTCTCTGCAGTCTTCTTTATAAAATAGTTTAGGGAACGTGGCTGGATAGCAAGGAGCAATTCCTGTGAGCTTGGCCAGTATAAACCAAATTTTCTTAGGGCTCACATGTTGAGTTTGTTTTTTTGTTTTTTGTTTTTTAATAAAATCTCAATCATTGGATTTTACCAATGAGGACTCAGGAACCAGAGGCTGAGGTAAAAGCTTGCTAGCTCAGATAGGCAGAGAAAGCACCCAGCTGACCTTCCACCTCAGCCAACAGAAGCTTCCCAGAGGCCCTCTCTCCTCTCATGTTGGCTCAAAAATCCTCCTCAAGTCAGTGTCCCTCCCTTCACTTCCTGAGCATCTCTCTGCTTTCCCCCTCTTACTCTCTACACTTTTTCTTTTAATTGAGTATCTTCTTCATTTACATTGCCAATGGTAAAACCTTTCCCAATTTCCCCCCTCCCCAAAGATTCCCTACCCCTCCTCCCACCCCCTGCCTCCTTGTATATGCCCCTCTACCCGACACACTACCACCTCCACCCCCACCCAGTCCGTTTCCCTTTTTTGTGGCCTCTATTGAGCCTTTACCTGACCAAAGACCACTTCTCCCACTGATGATCAACAAAGGCATCTGCCACATTTTTGGCTGGAACTGTGTGTACCCCTCGGTTGATGGTTCAGTCCCTGGGAGTCTTGGGGCATCTGGGTGTCCGAAGTCATTGTTCTTCCCATGGGGCTGTAAACCCCTTCAGCTCCTCTGGACCACCCTCCAGATCCTCGGTTGGGGATCCCAAGCTCAGTCCAATAGTTGGTTGCTAGTTTCTGCCTCTGTATTTGTAAGGCTCTGGCAGGGCCCCTCTGGAGACAGCCATGGCATGCTCCTTTTGGTACATGCTTCTTGTCGTAGTGTTGGGGCTTGGTGACTGTTTATAGGATGAATCCCCAGGTAGGGCAGTCACTGGGTGGCCTTTACTTAAGACTCTGCTCCACACATTGCCTCCCTTGTTGCTCCTGTGAGTATTTTGTTCCCTTTCTCAGAGGAACCATAGCACCTTCACTTAAGTCCTCCTTCTTCTTGAGCTTCCTGTGCTGGGTGAATTGTAACTTGTTTATTTTGAGCTTTTGGACTAGCATCCGCTTATTAGTGAGTGCATACCATGTGCTTTCTTTTGTGACTGGGTTACCTTGCTCAGGATGACACTTTCTACTTCCATCCATTTGCCTAAGAATTTCATGAATTCATTGTTCACTTCCTGTCAACCGGTTGCTCTCCCTCTTGACCCATGTCTGACTTTATTTAATCCTGTTTACAATATCCAATCAGAAAGCTCTCACATTAAAGGTGTGTGCTAGGGCTGAGCTACACCACAACCCAACCAGGTTGTTCCTAGTAAATAACACGATCTCGGGGTTCACAGTGTGAGCAAATAGCCTGCAACACTTGCTCTTCCCAAAGCAAACCGTCCAGCTTCCAGAACCAGGACGTCAAGCGTCCTACTCCAGAGCGAAGACGTTAGCCTCAAGGTCCTGCATAGCTCTCACCCCCTCTCCCACCTGTCACAGGAGTTTCAGCCACGTGGGGGGTTGATTCAGGATGGAAAAACCAGCTAAGGTGGGGAGGCCGTGCTGAAGTGGCCCAAGCATCTCTGGGATGTCGGGGTCCATGCCTGCAAGCACAGAGAAAGTTTTATGAAACCTTTGCAATTGTGAGACAGTGGCTTGGCTTGACACAACATTCAGAGGACACCTTTAGATAGAGAAAGGGAGAACTCAGAAGTCAAGGGAAAACAAATCCAGTGTCCATGATGAGCAGCTCAGGAGGCACGTCACTCACCCTGGTAAAGCTCCTGGAGGCTTGGTTTGGTCCCCTGAATTCCATGGGCCAGATCCTCTTGGAAGTGCCTCCTGCGACAATATTGGGAACACAGTAGAGATCACGAGGTCTTAAGACAGCTCACCTAAGGGCACACACACGGCTGATGGTGGGTACCAGAGGTGCTTGCTTCCAGATTACACATGGGCCCCACGGATGGGTTTCCTTTCATCCTGCTGACTGAACTTCAGTTCTACCAAAGCCTTGAGCTCAAGCTTAGGGTGGGGCTAGGGAGATGGCTCAGTTGGTGAGGTGCTTACCACACAAGCATGGGGATCTGAATTTGAATCCTGAGCAGCAACACAAATTGCTGGGCACAATAGTCCAAGTTTATAATCCTGTTACTGGGGAGGCGAAGGCAAGGGGATCCCCAGCATTTCCTGGCTAGAGAGTCTCACCAAGTAGCAAACTCCAGATACTGTGAGAGGCCCTGTCACAAAGCATAAGATGGAGAATGATGAAGACAACAAATGTCGACCTGTAGCACACACATTCATGTGCATATACATGCACATATATATACCCAAACATACATACATGATCACACACACACACACACACACACACACACACACACACACGATGATGACTGAGCATCTAATGAAGGGCTGAAGAACAGCCCCATCATTAGTGAGGTCCATGGAAGAGGCAAATTATAAAGGTTAGCTCTCTGTTCTCAGGGACTTTCCAGTTCACGCTGGAGGATCCATCTCTAGATGGCACAAAGGATGGATACCCCAGCTGTCGGCTTTCCATCATTTTAGTTGTATATTCGATTAAAAAATGATAAGAGGTTATCACTCAGCAGAATGAAAGAGTCAAAGGACAAAGAGTATGGAGTAAGAATAAAGATTTTGCTCCGACGGAAAGGCTCAAAGTAAATGCCCCTTGAGAGAGCCCGGACCTTGGCATGTCTCAGCCCACCCTCCTTCTGAGGCTGGGTGGGTTGGGTTTTTAACAGAGAGCCTCAGGATGAGGAGAAGATATCTCCCCAGCACAGAGTTCCTCCGCTCTCCAAAGGGAAGGCAGATTTGGAAACCTGGCACTGCCCGTGCCCAGATGGCAGCCAGCAGCTGGCTCTGGCAAGAGGAAGTTCTCACTCTCTGCTGCTGGCTGCCCGGCCCCTCCCGGCCCCAGAGAAGCAGGCCTGGCCATAGGAAAGACAGCATGTGAAAGCCCAGCCCGCCAGGCGCTCCCCACCACCCTGACCTGGCTGCTCCGGCTCTGGCACCCGGGCGAGGAGCAGGGGGAGCAGGCCCTGCCACCCAGCCAGCAGCCCTAGCCTCCCTCTTCCTGCCTCAGCTGCTGGCTTGGCACTGTGATGTCTCATGTAGATGGGGCTGTGGCAGGAGGGACAAAGAGTAGCAGTGATTTCAGAGCAGCCTGGCCTTGAAGCCGTGAGCCTCCGGATGATAGAGCCAGACTGTAGCTGCCTAGGACCGCTCCAATACCTCTGCCCTTTAGCGGGCCTGCTGGGTCATTGTCTCCACCCTGGGTATTTCATTCCCTGCCATCCCTCTGTTATTCTATTTCCACTGTTCTTTTTTCGTTCATTTCTTCTTTTCTTTTCACTCTCTGTCCCTCTCTTCCTCCTTTCTCTACCCCGTTCCCTCCTTCCCTTCTTTCTGCCTTCTTCTGGTTTCTCTCTCATTTCTCCTTCCTCTGCTCCCATGATGCATTTCTCCTACTTCCCTTACTCTCCCCTTCTCTTCTGTTCTTCAGTTCAAATACATGTCATGCAGCTGTAGTGACCCCTCTAGGTTCTGAGCTTATGGTCTACTGAGGGTGCCTTGGATTGGAATTGTTTTGTGACAGTTCATGGCTGTGGTGGATGAACTACATACATGTGCACGTGCACAAGCACACGCACACATATATACCACACACACACACATATACACCACACACACACATATATACCACACACACACATATATACCACACACACACATATACCACACACACACACACACACACACACACACACACACACCACACACACACATACACCGCACACACACATATATACCACACACACACACATATATACCACACACACACACACACACACACCGCACACACATACACACACACATACACACATACACCACACACTCATTAATATTGGATCCAGGCCCACACTAGGAGCTGTTTTTGTTTATTTGTTTGTTTTTTGTTTTGTTTTGAAACAAATGTGGTCGCTCACTTATGCTTCTGGAGAAAGCTTTAACATCTAGCTCTGTCGACAAACGCCAGGCTAGGCTGGCTTCTGGCTTCAATGCCTGCTTCTGACTTGGATCACCAGGCTGCAGCCATCAGTCAAGCTACTGATCTACCCACCCATTCTTGAGTTTCCAGGTGCTTTTATACTCAAAGGCTACAGTGCGTGCTGAGGGCGGGGTCTGGGTTACTGGTCGGCTCCACAGCTCTGTGATAAAATGCAGAAGGTGATTTGCATGTAAGGATAGTGTTCTGAGTTCCTTTCAGAGCTCAGTTCAGTCGGTTGATCTCTCTGCCTTTGAGCCTATGATGAATGGGGGCGTGATGGTGAGGAGCCTGTGGTGGGGCAGACTGCTCACCTCATGGCAGCAGGAAGCAGTGTGAAGGATCCACTCCACTGACTAACTTTCTGCCATCAGGCCCTTCTTCAGACTCTGCACCTCCTGGTCACAGCACAGGCTGGGACTTTTGGAGCATTCCAAGCCAGTATGTGACTTCTGATCCCAGGGCGCTGTTATTTAAGGGACCGTTGATGTCCCTAGTACAGTGCACACACATCCCTTCAGTCGTGTCCCCTGAGATAGTTTCCCCACGTCCATGTCCCTCTCCCCAGTCAGGGAAATATATATCTAATCATGGGATTCTCCCTGGCAGTTTTTGGTGAGATTTGGAAATTTCCCTTTGATGCTGAAATCAGCTGTGGGCCCAGATGCCGAGTGGCCCAGGGGCCACAACAGCAGCTAAGCTGCTCAGTGCCACAAGGCACGCGTGTCTTGAGACACAGGCATCTCATCTGGGAGCTTCAGGAAGGGCTGAAGACACATCTTGGTCATTAGTGTCACCCGTGGTAATGTGATTAGCATGAGCCGTTCAAGGTGAAGGGTGATCTTTAAGAACACCAGACGATCCTCACAGCTGGAGGCCTGCAGTAGCTTCTGTGGCGTGGCTCGAAGGGACAGCCTCACCACCCTGTGTGTCTGAGCTAACGAGAAGGTCAGGGGTCCGGTGTCACTTGAGATAAATCAGTGAAGCCGAGCAACTTCAGACTGCACCCTGAGCGTGGCTGGGTTTCTCAGAAAGGAACTCGCCGCTGTTATGTGAGTCATGGGAGAAGGTTTCTCACAGGAAGACACAGCTTTCCTCAGGCTTTCATCATGGCGGCTTCGTTTCTGGTTTGCTCGTTTGCTTTACTGGCTTCATTAGGAATAATATAATAAGATTCAGTTTCTGGATGTGGGGGGGGGGGATCTGAGGAGTTTCAAGAATGTGCTCATGCATGCACTAGCAGTCATGCTACGAAGCCTTGACCTTACTCCAAACTATTTCCTCTGTGATCCTTTCTTTATAACCTCTTCTTTCTCTCCCAACTATGGTGCTGTTTGGCGCTGTTTGGCAGGTTAGAATGCTCTGTGGAAAGAATCATATGTCTCAGAGCCTATCAGCTCTGGTTTCTTTCACCCAGCAGAATGCACTGGGATCTGTCCTTGCTGTCCAATGATGGGGTTTGTTCCTTTTTCATTGCTGAGTGGTATTCCACTGCTTATGATTCACTCGTCGGAGCACATGTGGCTACGTGTGTGTAACAGTTTTGTGATTTTATTTCCTTTAGTTAAATTTCTAGGCATGGTATTGTTGGGCCCCGGGTTCCAGGCTTTTCTTTTCTTTTTTTCTTTTCTTTTTTTTGGATTTGGTTTTTTTTTTTTTTTTTTTTTTTTTTGAGACAGGGTTTCTCTGTGTAGCCCTGGCTGTCCTAGAACTCGCTCTGTAGACCAGGCTGGCCTCGAACTCAGAAATCTGCCTGCCTCTGCCTCCCAGAGTGCTGGGATTACAGGCATGCGCCACCACCGCCTGGCCAGTTCTTGGCTTTCTTAATGTTACCAGGAATTCACGAAAGGCCTTGTGCAATGTTCCAGCTAGGAGTTTGTGAGAATTCTATCTGTTGCACATTCTTGGACTCCTCAGGGCCAAGTTTTGAGAAATGCTTTTAACAATTCCAAAGGGGCTGCGGAGGTCTTTTTAGTCTTATGTTCATGGCTGCTGGCATTCGCATCTGTGGGTCCTGCGTGGACACTGTGCACTAAAGCCTCGATCAATGACGCAAACCCTTGTTCCTATATTTTCTTCTAGAAAGCTTATAACTTAAAATTTTCTGTTTACTTGTAGATCTATGACCCTTTGAAATTTTTCTGTGGATATAGTATACATCCAGATCCTCTCCCTCTTCTACAACTCCCACCCCCCACCCCACCCCCCACCCCCTGAGAAATAGTTCATGCTGACAAAGTGCCCCACCTCTGACCTACAACCCCAGCCCTTCCTTTTCCTTCCTTGTCCCTCCTTTCCCTTCTCCTCCTCCCCTCCCCCCTCCATATAAACATCCAATTATCTCAGCACCATTTGTAGAGAGGCAAACCTTCTCCATGACAGGCTCCACTCGTGTATCCAATGAGAAGATCATCTTGCGTGGTCTGTGCTGGCGCTCTTTGAGGGGGCTGTTTCTAGTCTAGTATCCCCTCAATGCTGTCTCTCTCAGTCTTCCGACAGGCAAAGGAGTCACCCATGTGTGGACGGAGCTGCTCGGCACTCGACTGAGCAGAAGGAAAGCAGTTTTGTCCTACCAAGATGGGAACGAAGTTTGCTGTTGTGTCTAGGATGCTTTGACTTGACGGAACACAGGGATGGCTTCCTGAGAAGTGCCTTTATGATTAATATGATTAATGAGGATCCCTGTCTGGGAGAGCACTGGGGGCTTGCCTCGTGACGTATCTGAATAACTCTCATTTTACTTCACAGTGAAGACAGGCCAGGAGAGTGGAGGTTGTTATGAGATTAGGTGTGTGGATAGACTATCAGTTCTGTGGGGTGTGGGCGGGTGCATGTGCGGGTGTAAATAACATGTATACAGAGGCTAGAGGACAATCTCAGCTGCCCTTCCTCAGGTGCTGTCCACTCAAGCAAGCAGGTGTATCACCACCCCCCAACCCAGCACCTCCCCAGCTTCACGATCACCCCAGCTCTTCTGTGTGAGTTGTGGGGATCAGACAGATCAGGCTGCTTATAAGGGGAGGTCATGGGATGGGCTGAGCTCCTCAGTACAGAGCTCCGTCTTCTTTTGTAGACTGAGGTGCTGCTCACATCTGTCAGCAGTAAGTGGGCAGCAGCCTCCCTCTCAGCATCGCTTGCTTACTTCCTGCTGTGAGGTCAAAGGCACAAATTAACAGCGCTTGTCTTTAGCATCCAAGTCCCCATCCCGGTCCTCTGGCCGTCCTTATGAGCAAGATTGTTTTGCCATTTTGGAATGTGACTCTGTGTCACTGAGATGCTTCTACCATGCCTCTCATTGCTGATTTTTCATGGCTTTAAAGCCACCATCTGGTGCAAGGCTGAGAAGGACACTGGGAGGGCCCTGGGCAGCCTCTGGCCTCGGGCTGCCACCCAGGGCCGGGAGAAACAATTGGACTTCACTCAGAAAGCTTCTCAGGGCTTTCTTCCCATCTTTGGTTGGAGGCTTGGCCTTTTGCATGGGTCCAGCTCTCCCTCCAGGGCGTCTACTTCCTGATGATGGGCAATCGCCACTGGAACGCTCAGAAAGCTTTGAACTATCAAAATGAGTTTGTGTTTCTGACCAACCTTGCTTTGTAAATCATCAGAGCATCTCCAGTCTAACTTCCAACAGTGGAGACAGCTTGTGATTAACCTTTCCCCTCCAAGAAGCAGCCAGCAACAATGATTCTTCCTTTGAGAACAATGTAACTAGTTTTTTAATAAAGCCAAAAGACTTCTGCCCAGGGTCCTCGAGTCATCTGTTTTCCTTAATGGTCTTTTATGAGGGACCTTATCAAAAGCTTGCAAAGAAATCCCAGTAAATTATGTTTCTCTGTTCACCTTTACCTACCGTTTCATTAACTTTTTCAAAAACAATATGACATAGTTTTCAACATAATTAAAGGGGTTGGGAGACAGGAACTCTAAGTACAGTTTGACAGTCCGCTGCGTTGCTCAGGAGAGCCAGGTCACTGCTCACATTCTGCCTCTGTTCTCGGACACTAATTCATTTCCCAGGCTGTCTGGTGAGGTCAGCCACAGGTTCAAGGTGGAAATGACAAGGTTTCAAGCTTTCAAGTGTGTAGCACTTAGCTCTCCAGAGGGCCCAAAGGAAGGAAGCAGCAAGTTTATCCACGTCTGGCTCAGAAAAAAGGAAACCAGGGGAGAAGAGGCAAGTGGGAGGCGGAGGGCGGCGTCTCCACCGGGGGGAAACTCCTGGGCAGGTTTGCAGAGATTCTCAACTGTGCTCTCTGCTCTTGCATAAGGAAAACAGGGATTGGTGGCAGAAGCTGGAAAGACTTTCTGACCTCCATGGGACCTGAGCAAGGCCAGAGGTGAAGCCCAGCAACGCTTCCCTCAGGCTGCTTGTGCCAGGGGTGGCCCCTGTGGTAGCACGGTCTTGTTACCATCTTAGTCGCAGCAGCACTTGGGAATGTCTCCTGGGTGCTAACACGGATTGCGTGTGCGCACTGACCTCATTTAAGCTTGGTAGCACAACTTGATAGATGCTATTATCCTCATTTATAAATGAGAGGAGAAGAAAAAGAATGAAACACAGCACAGAGCTCTAAGAGGACCTGGTGAAGACTGCGTCTAGCAGGCTAGCAGCCTGGCTGGATCCACTCCTAATTCTGAAGGGCAGGATGCTCACGCTAGCTAGCAGCTGGTCAATTCTTAGCTTATTCAGGGGATAAATCCACCCACAAGACAAACAGGCTTGGTAAGGAGATATTCTGAGCGTTCTAAAGATGAAGTACCAGTTTTTGTCAACCAAGTGTCATTACTCAACAGTGAGAAAAATAGGCCGATGCCATTTAATTCATAATAATGACTCACAAGGCCATTCCAGGGTGCTGTCCTCGCTGTGTCTTTGTGAGTCTCCATTTTCTCTGGCCTGAGAATTTGGAGGATTACAAAGGATGCTGGCTGACAAAATGCTGGCGGTGTTGGCTCTGCGTGTAGGAAGGAGCCAGTAAGGAAGAGCAGAGAAGCTTCCGTTTCTTTCTGGCTTACTTCTCCATTTCCACTGGCCCTGTGCCTACTTTTCCTTATGTCCAAAAAAAATTGCTCCATTTTTAGCCTTCTCTTGACTCCAGAATACCCATCATTATTGGCTACCACATGCTTCGTGCTCTAGTATGTGATGCCCGAGTGTCAGAAAGCAATTTTGATTTTAATGACACATATAACATTCTATATTTATATCATACAGTGTGATAACATGATATAGGAAATCTGTTTTAAATGATCAAATCAGGGTATACAATAGACCCCCATGTTAAAATTCTCTTTTTCTATTTTGATGTAGTCTTACCCTATCTGATGTCAAGGTCTTCCTCTATGGCTTTCAGCCTTATTGCCTTGAAACAACATATGTCACCTGTGCTTTTGCCCACTAAGTATCTCCCCAGCCCTTTATTTCTCCATTTTTCTATTTCTGTAAACATTGTCGCTAGCTGATCTCCACCAGGTCCCAGCCTCTGGCTACCATATTTCTTTTCTCTCTCATTTTTGTGAGAGCGGTTTCTTTAGACTCTGCACAAATTGAGACCATGGAAGCATCTTACACAGTATCTTACAAAGATTGGCGTCCCCCACCCCCAACCCAGAAAGCTCTGGATGGCTGTCATATCCAAGTAGACAGGGAATCCTACCTTCTGGCCAGTGTGTGAGTCTTTTCAAATTTTCAGTATCTAAGGGAACAGAGAGATGACTGAAATGCACCTATGCCAGAGCAGACAGCACAGCTAATAGGAAGATCTGGAAAGATCTTGATTTGTTAGACAAGGGACCCTCAGACCAAATACCCAAGAGAATGAGCCACCCAGGAAGTACCCAGAGTTTTTCTTCAGTGAGGACATTGCTAATTGGGAAAAAAATGTCTCACCAGAACACTGGAACTGATATGAGAAAGATCACGCCTCTTATCTCTGAGATGAGACACTTGGTCTTCTGATTCTCACTGGGGTCAAATAAAGCCAGAGTCTGGTGTTCTGAAGGAGTCTTTCCAGATTCGTGTGTCCATGGAATATGTGGCCATTACAGAATATGGAGGATGTGCTGAGACAGAGGGAAAGACAAAGGAAGGTTCGACTCCGGCCATTTTGTGTCTCATCTGCATGATGTCTGTGTGAGGGCACTGGAGTCATGGCATTACAGAGTTGTGAGCTGCCATGTGCTTGCTGAGAATCGAACTTGGGTCTTTTGGAAGAGCAGTCAGTGCTCTTAACTGCTGAGCCATCTCTGTAACCCCTCCTATGTATTTACTTAAACTTCCTGAAAATTTTTTAGCATGCATGTATGCTGACTGCTGGCAAAGCCTCTACTGTCCACATCGCTGTGCTTTACATATGCCTCAGACACTTATGAATTACGTTATATGTAGGTATATAATCCCCATTCCAGTTAGGAAGATGGACAAACTGACTCCAGGGAAGTTCAAAGAAATTGCTGAGGATGAAGTATTGATGGGTGACTCCAGGCCCTTTCACTAAAACCCTGATCTTCCGTTCCACACACCACCTACCTGCTCTCTCCTTCTACACAGAGTTCATTCCACACTCAGAAGATGAGCAGAGTCTAGCTTTCTGAATTGAGAAGGGAGTCTCCAAGCAGAGCCTGCAAAAGGGCCTCCAAGGAAAGTCTACAAAAGAGATCATGTATGGCCTCGCTAATGAGTGACACAAAGAAAAACAAACCCTTGGGTGACATCATGGATATTGATTTCGTAACGGTATTTTTCACTCTAATTCAGAAATCAGGACCAGAAGTGGGGTCTGGACATAATCAAATCATATCACTTTACTGTTTCCTTATCTTAAATACATACATCAATTTTGTATTCCAGAAATAAATGAAACCATTCCCAGAGAATGAAAAAAGTGGTAATCAATGTATTACAGTATTTGATATTTGTTATGAATATTCCTACTGATTTGGAGTTAGTCCATATACCTGATATATAGTCACAGAGAAAACGTCAGAGAGCAAACTGTAATAATATTATTACATATTAGGGGATCACATATACATCATTTATGAAGTTTTGAAGTAGAAGTAGAATGAAATGCAGAGATTACAGAAATTGGCCTCATAGAATTAGAAAAGATCAATTTGTTTTGGAATCAATACATTTGATAGTACATTTAAAAATAGTTTCAGCAGCAGATATTCAGCAAAATGGTGGAAAGAACAAATGTAAAGACAAACCCAGCTCATCCCACAAGTGTGACCCAGGGCAGGTGACTGCCACGTGACCCTCCTCGTTGACAGAAAGCAAGTAGAGGACATGCATCTACATTCTGACAATCGGACTTCAATCGGGCTTCTGAAGAACACAGAAGCCTAGACTCAAAAGGGCTTGCTTGTCCCAAGGTTCAAACCATTTTCAATTCCTGCCCCTCAGGAAGTTAAGTTCCTAGAATTGAGTTCATTAGAAGAAAGTGAGTCCCCAAAGTCTAATTACTGGGCCAAGAGGATGAGAGACAGGGACTTCCCCAAGTAAAACTCAAATCTCTCCACCACCACAGGGAGCACTCGCTTCCTGTGTTGGCCCCCAGGGGCCTGAGCATCATGGGGAACATGGGTTCTGATATTTCCTTTTTTGGGTGACATGTTTCCCTACCACATTATATTGGTTACCATGGTGAGAAAGTTGAGGCGGGCATTGAAATCTTTTTAATACCTGGGTACCACACCACACCAAGTCTCAGATGTTTACCTGAAGGTGATGGTTTGGCAGGAGGTCTTGCCGCCATGCCCCACCCCCCAGGGTGGGAGCAGGTGTTGTGAGAGGAAGAGTGACAGGGACAGAAAACACAGAGTGGGCGAAACCTTAAGTAATAACATTTTTAATCTCTGTAGGCAACAGAGAGGAACACTTCAGCCCGGCCACACATGCCAAGCTCTGAGCAGTGGGTGGACGGAGACAGCGGCCGTCACCTCTTCTGTGCCAACAGTACTGAAGACAGTGTGTCATCTCCTCATTCTTCCCTTGCCTCAACAGTTGGCAGCAGAGGACCCTAAGATGGAAGAGTCACAGGGTGGAAGGAATCTACTTCAGAGCTGTCACTTACAGGAAGGCCAACTGTCTGACCAAGACCACGTGCTCCTGTGTAAGTAATATGCCCAGATGAGGTTGTAATGCATGCATTTGGAAGCTGCATTTTATAACAGACTGCATTGTTAACTTTGATCAACATATCATTCGAATTAAGACTAATGCTGAAAGATGAGGCACTCTTGTTCTAAGAAAATTGAATCACCCATCATTGTCATCCTCATTGTGGTTGGCATATCCAGGCTGTGAAATACATGCATGCACCCACCCATGTATGTGTAGCCAAATTATGAAACAGTCTTGCATCTTAAGTGTAACATCACACACACACACACACACACACACACACATCCATGCACAGATGAATGCACACAAGCATGCATGTATGAATATGTAAATCACGAAATAGTCTCATATCCTAAATGCAGCACCATTCGCCTTTTGGATGATGGCAGGGGCAGAGAGGTGTGAAGTTCTGCAGAGGAGGTAACACACACAGCAGCATTTTCAGCATGAAGAGGCATTTTCTAGGCTGATAAGATTCCGGTAAACAATAGGGAAAGGCATATGGAATGGAGATTGGGGAAAATGACAAATTTTCATTTATAGTTAGAAACCTCACCAGTAACGTTATCAACATGTTAGGATTATTGGTTTCTACACAGAATGGCCAGGCCATGTGGGTTTGATCCTGGTCTTTAGAGGAGGTTAGCCCAGGTGGGTGGGGGCGGGGTGTGGACTTTGCACTAAGTGAGTTAGGTTCCTCCATTTCTTTCTGCCATGTGGACCACAGCACTTGTCTTTATTTCATTACTACCGTTGTGCTACACCAAGAACTCATATTTATTATATCAGATTCATGGAATTGTTGGGCAAATCCAGTAAGAAAAACACATGAAACCTGATACCAAATGACACACAGCTCTGTGCTTTTCAGACAGCTAACAGCAGCATACACGTCATCACCCTGAAGGACAGATTTCGCTGCTGGTGGCAGGGGACTTGTGTATATCCAGAGAGAGCCGGTCTTGGGGGAGAGGGCATGGGAACACGCAGAGGGCTGGGCAGGCAGGGAGTGTGCCCACTGTGCTTCCAGAATGTATACCCAGAACAGGACTCAGGATTGGCGCTCAAGGACACCAGATGTCTTAGTCAGAGTGGCTGGCTTTGCAGGTGAGTGTGGAAGGCTGTCAGGGAAAATAAATGATGAGATCTGAAGAAAAAGAGCTGAGGAGCTGTGAGGATGAGGGTTTGCGAGGACAAGAGAGCCACACCCTAGGTTTACATGGAAAAGGCGTTAAGTGTGCACCAGCCAGTGTGTTCCAGCCTTCAGGCCCTGGCACACAGCAAGATACTGTGCTTCTATACTGAGAGAGGTTCACGCTATGACAGAGAGATGGGGACCTCAGGTGTCAACCAAATATTCTTGTCCGAGCCTTCAGACTTGAGGGTGGTGAGTGAGATGAACCTTAGTCAGACGTTTTCTCAGAGGCTCTGATTCAGGCTCAAGAGTGTCTGTGGGCCTCGTAATTGAAAGTCTCTTTGGGGTCCGTCACGGAACTGTAATCGACTCTCTCTAATACCCAAGGGAGGCCTGCATATAGTTACCCATTTACTATTTTGTGCTTAGGTCCTTATCACACTATGAAAATGCTCAGCCACTGAGCCACAGTGCCAACAGGTCAAGTCACAGTGTGCGAAATTGCAAAGTCCAAGTCCCTCCTCACCAGTTAGGGTGTGAGACGGGACTGCCAGGGATTCGGGTTCCTGAGGAGCACGGTGTGAACTGGGTATATTGAGACCTGTCCGTCAAAGCACGGTGTGAACCGGATATATTGAGACGTGGTGAGCCACTCCACTTTTATCTATTGGTGGAGAGCTTTGTCTGCCTAAGCTTGACAGTGCCCCAGTGAATCTTCCTTAGTGCTCCTGGGGAGGTTTAGACCAGAGGAAGCATGGCTGGGGGCTCTGTGGTCACTGCCGGCATCCCCCCCACGGTCAGGTCATCCCGCCCATCCCCCTCTCGGAATCCTCGCTTTGGGAAGAAGGGTTGCAGGATTACTCCACACTAGCATTAATGGTATAAAGAGCTACCTTCTCATCTCATCCCAGTAATGCTAATTTAGCTCCGTCCGCAGTCGTTTACTCCCTATTAGAAATACCCTAACAGCCTGTGCCTGGGCTCCCCACACCCAGCTTTCGAGAGTAACCTTCTGAAGGGGATGAGATGGCCGCCAGGCGTCTGCTGCAGAGTACTCAGGCTCGTATTTTTAGAAGCACGTATCAGTTAGCCCAACCTTTAGTGTACTGTAGGTACTTTTAATAATCTCCATAAAAGCCTGATTTCCAATCCCCGGGCTCAAGCTGACAGTGTAAATAAAATCACTCAAATCCACATGGAGAGAGAAATGAAAATGACACGGATTAAAATTTGGTCAAACCTCTTTCTTTTTAAAAATTCTGCTTCCCTTCCAATTGGATCGCGACCCTCTGTGTGTTCAGCTTAAGGCCAGACGGCCCTGCTTTCACTTTTATTCCTCTCTGTAGCAGGCTTACGGTATTTAGTGCGAGGCTGTAAGAGTGTGTGCTGGGTGGAGAGTTAATACCATAATCCCCATCGGTGGGTCAGATGCCGCATAGAGGAAAAGAATTAGCAAATATGTGACGTACAATAGAAGGGAAAATGCATCAGTGTGATGTTCTGTGAGCGGGGCCGTCCGTCGTCTGGGAGCAGTGGCTGGGAGGAAACGGGCAAACATGTGAATGTGGACACAGGGCTGGAAAAGTCCAGCAAACGTCTCCGTACTCTGAGAGGAGTCTGGGAGGCCGCCGCCGCTGCCATCTTTTTATACTGCGTCTGTCTAAGCACCTGCCTGGATTTGGTGCCTAAGTCACACACTAGTCACTGAGTTGTTCCACAGAGTGGAGCGTGCATTCTCAGTTCTGGAAGCAGGAGGCCTCTTTCTAGGGAGTAAGATTACAAGCAAATTAATAACCACATGGAAGTTATATAAAATGAAGTGTAATGTGGGGGCGGGGGTGCATAAAGTGACAAGATGGATTGGTTTTTTCCCCTCATACCTAGTAGAGATCAACAGTAAATATTAACTTAGTTTTAAATTTGCATATAATAACAGGCACTCTTTTTGGGTGCAGAATTCTACGCTTTGGAGAAGCCCATGCCTTAGTGTGAGGATAGCCCAGTCAGAATGCATAGTGTCATTCAATCCCACAATGCCTTGGGGTGGTGCTTCATAAAATCTTCCACTTTGATCCCCACTCACTGTTGACTGGTCATCCACCCTCATGATTCTCACCGGGGCTACTGTTGGTATCCCAACTTTAATATGTACTATTTATGTAAGACAAACGTCTTCTTCTTGCATATACAGATTGGAATTTTGAACATCATTTCTACACCCATGGGTTTGTTTTGAGACAGTATCCCAGTATGGAATGAGTTCACCTGCAGGGACTACACCCTAAGACACTGAGGTATTGGTGTGAGTTGGGGTGGTGTCCACTGAGGGGCTGAGCAGTGGTTTTACTGAAAACTGTAAAGTGTTTACTCAAGTGGTTTACTCAAGACTGTAAGCGATCATGGCAGCTGCGTTTGAGACTCTATCCTGCAGGCAGCAAGAAGGATGAAGAAATGAGGATGGGAAGTGAATGTGTATGCACAAGCATGTGAGATATTAGTGTGTACGTGTGTGTGAGTGTGTGCACATGAACATTCATGGACATGAGTGTGCACATGAGACATGAGTGTGAATGTCATGGGTATGTGAGCATGTCCACATGTACATGCTTGAGAACACACATGTGTGCATGTGAGTATGTGGATGTGCTTATGACTGTGCATGTATGTGTGCCAGTCCATGCCTGTGCATGAGTGTGTGGATGTTCTTGTGAGTGTGCATGTATGTGTACCAGTACATGCCTGTGCATGCCTGTGTGGATATGTGTGCATCAATATGTACCTGTGTGTGTGTGTGTGTGTGTGTGTGTGTATGTGTGTGAGTGAGTTCACTATCAGTTAAATAAATGATGGAAACTGGCTTCCTCTTCCACAGCTTCCTCCATGCAGTGTGTCCCACTAAGTGACTAGAGACCAGTGGTCTCTGGAACAAATGATTCGGGACATTACAGATCAGGGTGTGGAGCTGTTTGTGAAGAATAACCTTCTCTTTGCTATGAGACACTTCAATACCTGAAAATCCCCAGGGGAGGCTGGGTTCTAACCAGGAAGCACGAGACAGACCATGAGAAAGCTGGCATATTGTCTCTTTCCCATGGGGCATATTGACTAAATCACAGAAGAGATCTTGTTTCACGTAAATAGAGCATTATTGTTTAGGACAGAAATATCCAAGTGTCTTTAATGTCCCTTGCTCTCTTGTCTACATTTCTAACGGCCCAGAGTCTGCCTCAGTCTTCCTACTGCCCCCCCCCCCAGCCCGTAATCGTCCATGTTCCTTTTCTCACACGCCACTGGCTTTCCCGGGGAAATTATTCACAGCTACACACAGGGAGGGAGGCTGGGCCCACAGCTCCAAGCCAGACTTCTTCATGCTTCTAACTTCTTGACCTCTCACCCTGGATGTCCCACCAACCGCCCAAAGTCATAGCATCCAGAGTTCCTGTCTGCTGTCTGCCTGTCTGTCCATCTACCCAAACCAGTCCTCCTCACAGAATTTTCCACATACTTCCATTAGCTCTTATCTCGCTTCCTGCTCCCTCCCTGGCTGAAGGTGACAATCACGTGCCTTTCCCCTCGTGCCTGGCACAGTGCCTGGCATATGGTGGGCATTTATAAATACTTGTGCAAGGAAAGAGAACACGGAGTTTGTTCTCTCTCCAACCCTGATGTTTATAAATGACTTTTTACTGGATGAGTGGCTGGACAGACACCTCTGTAAACACAGGGACTCAGCCCTCCCCATCACTGCCTTCATGTCTGCATGGCATGGAGACATCGGCAGCATATGTTTTATACAGCAAAGAAAATGATATGCACATTATGCTCCTCTTCTAGGCTCCCTCTCCCTGAGGTCAGAGTCTGTTCAGCATCTTACATGCTTTACCATGTCCTAGAACATAGTGGTTGTCCTGTTCTCTGCCTGGGCTTGCTTGGGAGAAGCCCTTCTTGGTTGACAGCAGGAGTCGAGTGTGATCCTGAGGGCTCATATGGAGCTGAATTCCTGTTTAGCTGTCTAGACTCCCATGCTGCTGTCCTCCAAGTGTGGACCCTGGACCAGTAGCAGTAACATCACCAGAGAGATAATTAGAAATGCAAATGCTTAGGCCAGAGAGATTGCTCGGCAGGTGAAGATGCTTGCTGTCAGCAGTTTGGTGACCTGAGTTAAATCCTCAAGTCCCACATGGTAGGGGACAAGCAATTCCCACAAGCTTCCCTCTGTCCTCCACACAGAACACGCACATGTCCACTCGTGCATACACACACACACACACACACCTGCATGCACACACATGCACACATACATATACACACATTTAAAAGAAAAGGATAAATGTGAAGTTTTGGGCTCTGCCCACACCTTCTGAGTGAGAGACTCTGAGGAGAAGTCTTTGAAGTAACAAGGTCCTCAGGTAAAGCAAAGCAGAGTTCAAATTTCAGGGATGTCTTCCTTCTATGGAGTCTCTCCTATACCCACACTGGCTACTCATGCAGGCCTCTTATCATTTCCAAATAATTCTTATATTGAACAAAAAGCCCTGTGTTCTCAGCAAAGTGTCTGTAGACTAGATCCTGCTGTGCTCAAATGTAAGCTAGGAGAAATAAATGGTGCCTAAAAAGAAAAAACTTAGCTTCTATAATAGAAACTTTCTTCAAATGAAATAAATATTAGTAAAAAGTGTGTGTGTGTGTGTGTGCATAAGTGGTTGTGTGTATGTGAGTGTGCATGTGTATGAGAGCATGCATGTGTGAATTTATGTGTGCATATGTGCATGAATGATGATTGCACATGTGTGTGTATGTGTATTGCATGAGTGGTATGTGTGTGAGTGTGTGCGCATGTGTGTTTGTGTCTATATGTGTATGAGTAGTATATGTATATGTGAGCATGTATGTGAGTGTGCATGTATGCACGAGTGGTATATGTATATGTGAGTGTGAGTGTGAGTATGCATATATGCATGAGTGATGAGTGTACATATGTGTGTGTGCATGCATGGGCATGTGTGTGTGTGTGTATGTGTGTGTCCACGTGTGTGAGTTTGTATATGTGTATGAGTAGTGTGTGTGCATGTGAGTGTGCATGTTTGAGTGTGTGTGTGTACTGGTTGAATGTGTTTGGAGAGACGGGGAAGAAGCTACTGAACTGCGCTTCCTTCCACTCCATCCCTTCCCCAGGACACCTGCCAGGAGGAGCTGGGACCTCTGAGGCAGTGGGAGAGGCTCTGAGTGGGGACTTGGACCCAGCCTCCAGCCTGGTCCTCTAAGAACTTTAGGCATCCCCAGGCTGTACGTTCCCCACTAGAAATGTAAGGTGATAAACGGACGTTCTCCTCTGGCTATGAGCTACTTTTCCCCTTATATATTTTAGTTCTAATAGAAATGAATCCAGGCTGTCTCAGACTCTACCTCTTCCCTGGGAACACAGGACTCAGTGTGGCGGTGGCCACTTGCTGGTCCTCTGTCTCCCCTTCAGTGCTGACTGAATAATCAGGGCCAGTCTGCCACCATTTGGAGTGCCAGTAAAGAAAATAAAGCTTCCGGGAGAATCACACAAACATCTAACAGATTGTCCGCCCAGCATTTGCCTGAGAACACGGGCTGGTGCTGGGGGATATGTGGAGAACTGGCTGGCTTTCTGTCTTGCCGTCCTTCCACGACCCCTTACTTGCTCCTCTCCCCCGCCCCCTCAGGCCTCCCCACATCTAAGGGCTTGGAGTGTCTCTTCCCAAGGATTGTCCTCTTAAAGGTGCGTGTCGGATACATGCTCAACCCAAACCTCTGACAGGAAGGTGAGGAAAATACCCAGGCTCCCAACAGCAGTTTTACTCCCTCTCACACACATCTCTACAAAGTCCATCTTTCTCCGACATTCTTCTCTTTGTCCTCTCCGGGTGAGCCTCCCTGTTCCAGCCTGAGGATCCTTCTTAGGGACACCGACTCTTACTTGGCCGGCTAGGGAGAAGTGAGGGAGTGAGGTGGGTGAGGGTGGTGAGGGAGATGGAACTCAATTTCTGAGGTCCTTTTGTGATAGTAAAGATCTATATGTGTGTGCCTGGGGAGACCTGTAGGGGTCTATGTATGGGGAGGCATGAGTGTGTGTGTGTGTGTGTGTGTGTGTGTGTGTTGGGAGCAGGGGTGGAGTAATGGGGTGGGAGGCTGATGTGGCAGAGTGGACTTTACCGTAATCTCTGGTAACCTTCCTCCATGTTGTGACCCCCACAGAGCTGAAGGGACAGGAATCAGTCCTGAGAACCAGTTCAGCAAGCAGACTGGCTCTCAGAAACCCAGAGGTGGCCTGTCCCTGGTGCATCAGAGGTTCTGATGGAAACCCCAGACACACTTATTGATCTGTATGCCCCAAATGGTCTGGATAGAGACCATATCGATAATAATGTTTTGCTGTAGCTTACATTTTGCATTAGACTCGGGTCCTGTGCATATACAATACTTTTTAAAATGCAAATCAAAAGAATTAAACTTCTATACATGTTCTGTTTGCTTGTATCTTATAGGAAACCAAAGTGCCTTCTCCACCTCTTTCCACTCTGTCCGGTGAATGCAGCTCCCTGGGGTCCAGGTCCCTGTCCCTGAGCATGTGAGGGAGGGTGCCCCACCCATCATAGTGTGCTCCCGTAGCTTGTGATCAACATTGTCACATTTGTCCCCAACTATAAGGCACGGCGAGACAAGGGTTAATGCCCAGGGTCCAGCATCATCCATGTTCTTCCACACACTTACCAAGGACCCTACAGCCTCAGTTCTGCACCATCTCTCTCACTAAGCCCTCACCACAAAATATGATTTATCAAGGCGCCGTCTCACGTTCATGACCTCTCAGTGGCCACCGGTCACCTCCACATTTGACATCCCTAGGAGTATGTCTTCCAATCTCCTTGGTGCCTCACACTCTGTCCTTCTCAGTCCTCCACATTTCTGCCTCCTCTGATCTCATCTGCTTCTCTGTGTGAACTCTTCAGAAAGTCTTGGGCAAAACCATACCAACCAAGAACCCAGCACCACCAGCTTCTGCTATCCTTCCCCTGGGTTCCATCCAGCCTTTGGATGGGTTCATTTTATAGGTGCCTCAAAATAAGCTCTATTAATTCAAAGTGATGACATTAAACTCTGAACCTTGTATTTGATGGACAGCCTCATTCTGCCGTCCAGGTGAGAACCTGACCCTTGCCCCACCAAGGCTGACTGAATCAGCCAAGCTCTTCTCCACAGCACCAACGGTAACTTTCCTTGCTACCCTATCCATGACTACTTCTGTCCGTGTCTTAGTCAGAGTCTGACAACTGTTTATCCAGGCTGACACCCTTGGGGTTCCTGCTTTATCTCCAGCACCCCCACATCACCCACTGTCCACTGACCATGTCCAAATGGTCTTTCTGGTGTGTGGCTGCCCAAAGCTGTGCTGATAAATGTAACAGATGTGATTGAAGATTATGAGTTGGGAAGGACAGCTTGGACGATACAGAGGGGCCCAAAGAAGTTACCACCGTAGTCCTCAGCAGAGATTCAAGAGGGTCAGCATGAGTTGATGTAAATGATGGAGGCTGGGGTTAGAGTGACACACCTGGAGACGGAGAGAAACAGAAACACAGCCCCCCCCAAGAAGCAGCCCAGCCCTGCTGATGCGTTATAGTTTGAAGCAATTCACCACCACTACTATTAGAAAGCTAAGCTATCCCTCTGAGCTGGATCATGAAGATATTCCTAAACTCTCTGTGGTGATTTATATATGCTTGGCCCAGGGAGTGGCACTATTAGGAGGTGTGGCCTTGTTGGAGGGAGTGTGTCACTGTGAGTGTGGGCTTTAAGACCCTCATCCTAGGTGCCTGGAAGCCATTATTCTGATAGTGGCCTTCAAATGAAGATGTAGCACTCTGAGCTCCTTCTGTACCATGTCTGCCTGGATGCTGCCATCTTCCTGCCTTGATGATAATGGACTGAACCTCTGAACCTGTAAGCCAGCCCCAATTAAATGTCCTTACAAGAACTGCCTCGGTCATAGTGTCTGTTCACAGCAGTAAAACCCTAACTAATACACCCTCAGTGGATATATGCAGTACTTGCAAGGCCAAACCCTACAGATATGTAACCCCCCCTACATTGGTATAAATATATAAGGCCTAACTTACAAACTAGGCATAGCAAAAGAGTAATGGTTATAATTCAATATGGGTCTTAGCAACCTGGGCATAAGATTGGTTTGCTTGTTTGCTTGCTCCTTTTCCCTCAGTGATGTCTGATGGTCCAGTGTTGCTGTTTTTGTACTTTAGGACCATGATTAAGTAAAACAGGAGTTTACAGGTTGCAGGAATCAAGGTACGGGGGCAGTTGATCTGATGGCTGAGCCAGCCACTGAGTGACTAAAGGGTATACACAGAGTGGATACCCTGGATGCAGGATGATTGACAGTCTAAGATCCCATCTTCCTACTCAGAATAGGATACAGTTTAAAACTCACACATCATTTACTTCTGGAATTTTCCGTTTTTCCATTCTGAGGTTATGGTTGACTATGTGACTGGTCCCATGAAAGGCAAAAGTGCTTCGCAGGGGAAACCTTCCTAATGCCTCTGCTCTTCCATGTAGCCTTCCATGTATCTCTACATTCCTGATGTCCACAGTGAACGCTTGTTTTATGACAGATCTAAATCACCATAGTAGACCAGGGCTAGCATTGTGTTGAGAAAGGAGAAAGTTTCCTAGAAACTCAGAATCAGAAAAAATGTTGGGGGCTACACTAGGTGGGGTCCCTCCTTCTGCTATGTGCTGTTGGGGCTCCAACCTGTAGATGATACCAAGCTGTTCTGCATTACCGGTGGTTTGTGATTAGACCTGCGTGTGACCTGCTTTGGATCTGGATCGGTTCGGGAGGCTGGCACACTTAAGGCTGCCATGGTTCTCTGGATGAGAAACAAGAAGAAGGGCAATCAGGGAGGAGACAGAGTGGTATTTAGGTGCTGTTCCAGAGGCTGAGTGGAGAGGGCTTTGTGATCAGTCCGACGCTGCACACGGCAGGGCAGATTCCAAGATGACTCGGCTCCAAGATGACGGACTCTAAGCTCAGTGCCTGGCACACGGCGGATAAGACGCGATTGTCTTGAATTGAATGGTGTGGCGAGAAGACAATGGGGCGGGTGATCACTGGGAGGAAAGGACGATGCCAATGAATATGAATAGTGGATGGAAATAAATAGAAGAATAAGCGTGTGTGCGCACATGTGCGGGTGTGCAGGGGGCTGGAAAGGATGTGAGGTCTATGCCCTGTGGCTGCTACAGTTTCTACAGCTCCGTTTAGGCTTTGCCCTGTGAGCCAGAGCCACGCTCAGAGAGTGAATTCTGTAAACTCTAACCACCTTGCGAATGCCAGCTTTCACCGTGGCAAGCTTACTGACTGTGATGAGCCGAGATGGTCGGGGCGGGGAGGAGGAAAAGCGCCATGGGTTGACATTCAGGGCTCTCCTATGCCATCCTGAACAGAGGCTGCATCCTGTTTCCTCCCTGCTCACTGTCTAGCCGTGGGGTAGTGCAGACCTCTCCTGGCTTGACCCATAGGACATGTGGGGGTACATGTTCTGTCTATCAAAAGGACACAAATGATCCCTGCCCCCACAGTGGCATCCTGGTTCCACCACACTGATGGAGAAATAAAGGAAGTGGCACAGAAGAGGTCCTGATGCCCTTGCTTCTCACTGACCTTGTTCTGCTGGGGACCAACCATGGTCCCAGGAAGTCACGGCAGGGAAGACAGCGGGTTGGCCGGTATTTTCCTGGCTTTCCAGACATCGTTGTTCTGCCTGTAACTGTGACTTTATAGACTTAGAAAAGGGGGAAGGTCTTACTGTCTAAGTTTAGAGATTCTGGGCTGTGCAAATATTCCTCTGCCTGCATGAATTCCGAGGTCTTTCCCCTGTAACTGTGGCCAGTGACTGAGAAAGAAGCAGAGATTTTCATATTTGTCTCCAGAGCCTGTGGAAAGGCAGCCCCGAAGACACAGCCAGGAAGGAATGAGCATCCTGGATTCTGTCCTGTGCCCAGCTCGCTCAGCAGGAGGCCACAAGGAAGAACCAGACACGGTCCATCTTCACAGTCACCAGTGAGCATCTGCCATCAGAGACAGACCGCAGTGGTGACTGGACCAGTCTTCCTGTTTTCATTCTATTTTGGATCCAAAAATTCAACTCTTCTATTGAACCAGAGCATAGTTATAGACCAGAGTCATTCTGTCATCTCTCATTACCTGGGGAGCTCTATGCATCTCACCTCTAATGGGTCACTTTACAAGTCTATAACATCCTTTCTCTCCTCTCTCCTCTCTCCTCTCTCCCACCCCCTCCCACTCTCTCATGTGTGTGTGTGTGTGTGTGTGTTTGTGTGTATACAAATCTGTATCATTTTGCAGTTTTCAGAGAGCTTCTCTCTCTCTCCTCTCTCCCCCCTCTCTCTTGTATGTGTATCTGTGTCTGTGTGTGTGCTTGTGCACATTCATATCTATGTATATGTGTGCACATGTGCATCCACATGCTTGTGCAGGATGGAGCTGGTGAGGGGAACATCCTTCTACTCTCCCACCTTATTCATTAAGGGGAGGTTTCTCAATTGAATCCAGAGCTTGCCAACATGGCTGGTCTGCTAGTCAACACTTTTTGGGGATCCCCTGTCTCTACCTTCTGAGGCTGAAACTGCAGGTGGCTGCCATTCCCGCCTGGCATTTTATGTGGGTTCTGGGGGTCCAGATTTGGATCTTCACACATGAGTGTCTGCTGAGCCATCTTCCCATCTTGTTTTGGGGGGTTTGTATTAGGTATGGTCTCCTTTAATCCTTCCAACAACCCTATAACGAGGAGCTCTTAAACTCCGTCCCATAAGGGAGTTGCTGATGGGTGTTTGACTGCCTGCTCTGAGCCAGGTGCCCTGTGAAGTGAGGCATCTGAACTAGTGCAGAGCCTGCCTTAGATCCCTGTTTCAGGGTGCGTTATCCTCTAAGAGTTGGGAAAGTTATGAGAGTGACACAGCTTGCATGGGACCTCTACTTCATAGAAGTTGGATCCGATGTTTAAGGCCCTGATATTCCACCACGGAACCTCCTCTCCCTTCACACAGCCACCCTCCAGGAGTCTTCTGAGCCAGAGGCAGCTGTGTACTCTATTCTGGGTCCATAACGTATGGGAGTCAGGAGCTGACTCCCCTGACTCCAGCCCAAGGCTTCCTCTTCTGCATGTTGTGCTGAGCACTCAGAGGTGAGTGGCCAGGGCAAGCACTGAGAGTGCCCCTGCCCTGGGGCTGAAGGTGGCTCAGAGAGTAAGAGCACCGACTGCTCTTCCTAAGGTCCTGAGTTCAAATCCCAGTACCCACATGGTGGCTCACAACCATCCATAAAGAGATCCGATGCCCTCTTCTGGTGTCTGAAGACAGCTACAGTGTACTTACATATAATAAATAAATAAATAAATAAATAAACAAATAAATTAGAAAGTGTCCCTGCCCCCCCTCCCCCACACATGCATCCTCTGTGTGTGTGTGTGTATGTGTGTGTGTGTGGGGGGGGGTGAGCGCGCATGTGCGTGGGTGTGCATGTGTGTATGTTCATGGGTGTGTTCATACAAGCATGTGGGTGGAGCTCAGAGTTAGCACTGGCATTTTTCCATCCATGCCTTATCTCATCAAGCCAGTGCCTTTCACTAACCCGAGATCACTGGTCCCCTTGGAGTAGCTGGTCGGTAAGTCCCAGGGATCCTCCTGTCTGTCTCCCTAGCACTGAGATTACAAGTGAATCTTCCATGCAACTGCTGTTTTCTGTTTGGTTTGGTTTGAAGTGTGTGCAGAGGATCTAAAAATGGGTCTCCATGCTTGCATGGCAAATATCTTATCAATTAAGTTACCCCAAACACCCTGGTTTGTTTTTTGAGATAGAGTTTCACCATGTAGCCTAGGCTACCCTGGAAGGTGCAATCCTCCTGTCTCAGCCCCTAGGGTGTCAGCTCTTTTGATGCTACTTCTATGCTATTGTAGGTCAGGTGAGGTGATTTTGTTGCGCTTGCTTACTAAGCATCTCCTGTGGGTACCAGGGCTGAGCTGTTGTCTTGGGGCCTGATGGAGGGGAGGGAGTGCGATGCATCAGAGTGGGTGCCGGCTGTCTGGGAGCAGGGAATGAGGCGACTGAACCCCACCTAGGGGATGAAGGGATAGCCTTCTTGTATGTGATATCCACCCCAGTCACTTAGAACAGCCTGGGCATACCTTCTCAGCTGTCTACCCCTGGCTTCATCTAGGGTATTTACAGCAGTCCCTACAACACAATGGGGAGCACTCTGGTCGCCCTGTCCTCAACTCCAAAGCTATTTAGAAGTGTCCTTTGAACCTTAGGTGGAACAAGTAGCTTTCTCTGTCTGGCCCCACACGAAGCCTTTGATCAGAGACCCTTCCCTTCCCACCCGCTGTGATAGCAGCACTTGACACAACCACAGGGTGGCCCTGATCCTTCTGTTCCTTACTAGTACACTACACCCTCAGCCTTGACCCCAAGTCACATGGCAGTGGCATCTCAGCCTCCCTAAGGGAAAGCTACCCCACTGGGCCCATGTGGGCAGAGGCGGGCTCACCAGCTCCTTAATTCCCAGTGGTCGGCTTCCACTTTTCTTCAATGATGAGCATCCTTGACTGAGAGCTGGGCCGCATCTGTACACAATCCCAGATGTAGAACTCTTCACGCATTCCAGATAATTGCTATTAGTTTTTATATTTTTTACTCCAGTCTTTGGTCCTGGCTGACTTAATTCCTTCACTCTGTTCCTAGCTTCTGCTGAAGATCTGCTCTGGCTTGGAGAATGTCTGTCTTCCAGACATGTAGAAGTGTGTGTGTGTGTGTGTGTTTGTGTGTGTGTGTGTGTGTGTGAAGTGAGGGGTAGTAGGATATTTGAGAAGCGGGATATGGAGGGGTCTTTAGAGCTTAAGGGGAGGGAAGACTGTCTTCAGAAGAGTTGAAGGTGCTTCTCCCACGTCCTGGAGTAGTCTTCCGAGACAGTTGCCATGGGATCTCCAGCCCCCCTTCACACGGCCTCTTTGGCCCTCTCTCCTGGGCTGTCTCTGTCAGTCTCGGGCTTCCAATACCATCTACCATGAGGGGATGTCAACAAGCTAACTTTGGGGATCACAACACCCCTGACACTTGAGTAAATCTTTCTGATTCCTCACAGCCCCTGGAGGACCCTGACCTGTGGAGCAAACGCTGACTAGCAGCCTACCTCCCCTATAGACTCCTTCACCCAGCCACCCTCCAGGAGTCCCTTATAGACTCCTTCTCTCACCAAGGCTTCTTCAGCTATGGAGTGGGAGTCAGGCACCAGCCCTGCCTGCCTTCTGTGATTAATGAAAGTTAGAGGATTTAGAGGGAAATTTGGAAAGGGGTCCAGGCTTCCCAGAGAAGAAATGGAGTTGAATAAATCTAAGGCAGTTACAGCCCGCCCCCCACTGCCCCCAGGGAGGAGCTTCCAGAGGGTTCCTATGCATTGGCCCTGGTTACGTGTGCCAGTGCCCAGAGAGTTCCCCTCTTGAACATTTAGGCTTCACATCATTAGGCTGAGAGAAACATCACGCCCCTTGAGGGAATTTAGTCACTAGGTCCCTCCCCAACACCCGCAACTGCAGACTCCAGGAATCTCTGAGATCTCTTGGAAAGGACTTAAAAGTCATTTAGCCCAACTGCCAGGATATTCCCTTGGTGAGCAGTCAAGGGGGATATAAGATAACAGTGTGGTTAATTCTCCGTTATTTGGACACAGAATCTTCAGAGACAGTGAGAAATGTGCTCATCTGGATGCGGGGACTGGGACTCTTTTCTTATCTCTTCCCTTTCCAAGCTAAACAACCCCCATATCACTCCGGTGTTCCGCAGAGAATGGATTTGAAACTTTTGAAATCACATAAATCGAAGCCACCTTCATCTCACCAATGTAGATGGCAGGCTTCGTTTTCCTTCCAAAAACTTTTGGCGATTCCCCATTCGGGAGGGATCGCGGCATTTGAAATCAGATGACAGAGAATTGCTCTCGCTGATACTACCCTTCAGCTACAGCCCAGGACCACGAGGCTCCGCTCGCTGCCACTGCCTTAATGAGGGGCAATCATGGCGCCGGCGCCGAAATGAATTAAATTATTAATTTCAATAGCACCCCACGGTGCGTTTATAAATCCCACCATCTGGGGAACATAAATATGGAGGTCCACATTCTAAACTTGGAGGCATGGTGCTGAGTGCCAAGGGCTGTATCTTTGAAGGCAGTAAAGATTTTTCAAGATGCTATATGCGGAACGGCAAGCTGTGCCACTCCGAGGCGGCTGTCCCGTCGGCCTCCACCAGCTTTGCCATGTATCTGAGGCTCTAATAGGAGACTTTTTCTTTTTTAACTGTTTCTTATTGATAGACCTGATGAATTAAAACTCTTTATTTAAAAAGGATATAAAACGGGGACTAAATCGAGACCGTGACTTGACTGTTTGGTCACCCCACCCCTGTCTCATTTCCTCTCATCATCTCCCGAAGCTTCTCTTCTTCCTCAGTAGCTTCAAATATATAGCTATCTGTGTTAGCATGTGACCCCAAGCCAGCTATTCTTAGATACTGAATATTTTCCAGATCTGTCCACAGCGTCAAAATAATTGTTCCTAAAGAGAAGTGGATGGAAGATCTAGGATTGGTATTTAACTGACTCGTGAAAGATTTAATTCTCCTTCCTTCCGTGGATCCATTTGACCAGATGTTGGGGTTCAGGGACCTTCTCTGTTTGCCATCTGTGACATCCCCAAGGGCTGGTGAGAGGGGGCCACTTCTAAAGAGCGCATGTAAATTACTTTCTCAGAGCCTGGCAGGGGCACTGCAGGCTGCCTTCCCCGGATATGGATTGCCAATTCAAAGCTAAGTCACAGCCCAGTCTTCAGAGGGTCACCGTACCACAGATCCCACAGCAGCCTGATTTCCAACTAACAGGGTTCCTTACGAGACCAAGGGGGAAATGCAGCATTTTCTTCATGGTGAATCATTTTGATCTTTGGGGTGACCACACAGCTCTTGTCCTGTTTTCTGTGTGTAATTTTCTGTCTTAACTCCTCTATTGTGGGGTTCAGCATTCTGAAGGCCAGTGCTTCTCCAGGGCGTAGTGCAGCTGGCAGACTCAATCAACGTGCTGTGCAAAGCACTGCAACCCCGCTGTTCCCTTGCCACAAACAACTGTTCTTCAGTCTTCAGTGACCAAAGAAAGAAAGCTCCAGGATGTGAAGGGCAGGGGGCGTGTCTGAGGATGAGATGTTTCCAGAGTCCACCTTGTAGGTGGGTTCCCTGTCATTTCTGACAGAGGGGAGTGTCAGCATAAGCAGTAGACAGTGACTCGGAGTCCCAGGGTGGGTTTGTGCCCAATTAGGGTTTCATTTCTTCAGAATGTGGGTGCATGCCTCTTATATCACTTAGACAAATTAGCCTGCTATGACCCCCATTTGTCCAAGCAAGTAAATTGAAGCCGCACTCACCATGGGTTTAAATGAAACTTCTGATCTTCATGGCAAGGACCTTGCCCGAAGCCTAGCCTCTCTCCTCCTCTCTGTTGTAAAATCACTGTACATGGAATTTGAGGGAGCTGATGCTTAGGGGACTTGCCTGTCCTGAGCTTATTTGTGACAGTGAAGGTCCCAAAGTCAGTGATTTACGCACTGTAGACACGGTTCTCCCCAACCTCCGCTGGAGTTAGTAGACTGGAATAATTACAGACTAAATAGCGATGATAAGAAGGAAATGCACTGTCGTTGGAGTTAGTGGGCTGAGAAAACAAATGTTCCCAGTCTCAGGAGAATCTGCTGCGACAGAGGAGGAAAAGACAGAGGCAAAGGGACCTTGTCTCAATCTGTGTAAGTTCAGTAGCTGGGAGAAATTGTGCACCGACATCACAAGCAACACAATGTGACGATCAAGAAGAGCCCTTCAGCATCCGGCTTGACGCCAGTTCCCACCCTGCCATGGGCCGGTCATACAATGGGCATGGCTATTGAGGCGAAAATTCTAGAATGTTCACTGCTGCACCCAGGGCAGCTGCAGCCTCTGATCCTGGAATAACCAACTTGAGTATGCATTTGAACTTGAGTCTATTTCCTACAGAAGAACATGCTCGTTCAAAAGAATTGAGAGGTTCCCTGCCCAAAGCGAACTGTGGTTGTTTGGTGTGAGCATTCGCATGACTCTCCTTGGTAATTTCAGGTTGTGATGGCTGCTGTTAATTATCAAGTTGATGCATCCTAGAGTCATAGGAGAAAGGAGTCTCAATGAAGAATTATCTAGATTAGCTTGGCCTCTGGGCACACCTGTGGGAGACCGTCTTGATCAGTGGGCAGACTGCTCGATATAAATATCACCAACCCCTAGGCAAGAGAATATGGATTGTAAGAACACACAGAGGGAGCTAAGAACTAGCAACCATGCATAGTTCCACTGCGTTCTGACCTTGACTGTGGAAGTAATGGGACTAGCTGCTTCAAGCGCCTGCCTTGATTTCCTCGTAACGATGGACTATACCAAAAACTGCATTACATTTGACTGGGTGTGTTATCACAACAGCACGAAATAAAAGTAAAATATAGGACTTCTTTTATCTTGGGGTATCCAAGGAGCTCACCCTAAATAACCAGTACCTGCACATTTTCCAAACTGAATCCTTCAGCCTCCAGCTCAAATGTCCTTGCTTGATGATGGAGGACCAGGGTTCACACAGACCCTGGTGAGCATTGCTTTTTGCTGCAGACCCCTCTCTCTCCCCACCTCTCCCTCTCCCCCTCCCTCCCTCTTCCCCTTTCCCCTTGCCCTCCCCTTCCCCCTCTCTTTTATGTTTCCTTGAGTCTCTCCCTGGATACATGCAGTAGCTGACACTGTCCTGCAGTGAATAAAGGGAATTAGAGGCATAGAGGAGACAACCCTTGTCTTATATGGTGCCATTGAGCAGACCGGGGAGAAAGATGCCTGTGACGATGCCCATGAAGATGCAAAAGCACACCAGCGATGCCTTCAAGGACAAGTAGCATAGAAGAGATGTTTTCTTAATTCTTGGGCACTATGTAAACAACCTTCACCCCAGGAAGAGAGAATGCCTGTCTGAGTTTAGAACACCAGCTCTGAATTCACTCAGCACTTCCTGTTCAAGGGTAAATGCTTATCCTAGCAACCCTCTTTCAGGGAAGGGTTCTTTATAATAAGATTTGATGGCCAATTTAATTGACCCCTGAGGCCACAGGATAGAGAAACAACAAAGCTCTGTAGAGAATTATTTAAGGCAAAGGACACCGAAATCTAGAGCATTCACGATTCTATCCCATATAATAGGGCTACTGGAAGGTGTGTGTAATTTAGCACAGAAGTTGAAATGAGAGCTTTTGAAGGCATAGTTTTTATGTTTTAATGGTGCGTGCATGTGTGTGTGCGTGTGTGCGTGTGTTGTGTATGTGTTATGTGCATGTAAGGGTCGGTGCTCAAAGAAGCCAGCAGAAGGTGTTGGATTACCTGAAGCTGGAGTTTCAGGTAGTTATGAATCACTTGGTTTGAACGTTTAAAACAGGTCTTAGGTCCCGTGTGAGCATTACACACTTTTGATCACTGAGCCATCTCTTCACTGGCAGCTAAGAACTTTAGAGGACTCACCTGGTTCCCTACGACCTCCATTTCCCACTTGGTTGCTTACCCCTAGAAGAGACCAGGGCCAAGGAGAAGGCACCTCTGTCTGGCCAAGGACAATTTCCACAGAGGACAGTTGGCAGAGCTTTGTCAGCTGGCGGTATGCCAGACAGCTGGAGACATTGATGCATCCCTGAGGTGGGCTCTGCCGGTGTGTTCTGGGACTCACTCTACCCGGGACAGCCACTCACACAGAGCAGAGCAGTTTGACTCACTCATCTGTCAGTGCCACAGCATTTGAGCATAACCCTTCACTTAGTGTGGGTTGTCTCTAAGCCTCCAAGAGCCTTCCAGCAGGGGCTACTGCTGTCTCCCGGTCCTCATGAGGACCCTGCCTCAGCACCAGATTCTTTATCTATTACTGAACAGTGTATAATGATCTCCCAGCTCTCCTAAGTCCCTGGGATCAAATTCTATACAAATTCAAGTGGTTCCTGCTAGTGTCTGCTAATTCCTGAAGCTCCTTCACCTTACACAGTTCTGGTCCCCAGTCCCTCAGCGGGCATAGCTGGGCTAGATTAGAACCTGACTAGATGTTGTTCCACTAGCCATATAGACAAGGGGATGGCTCCTATGCCACCCAAGTCAGAAGGTCCTGTGCTGTTATCAAGCAAGCAGTGTGTGCCCCTTCTAAAGGAGGTCACTGCTGCTGGCTCAGAGGCACTTGCTGGGACTGACCAACCTGCTCTGAAATCCTCAACTTTTAGAATCAACCCCAGGGCCTGGTTTTTAGATTTTCCTGGACTTTCGATGCAAGGGATGAAACTTTTCAAAATTTCTCAGGCAGACCACTGTGCACTCACACCTGAGATTGGTGATTAGCCACCCTGGGGAGCTCTCAGCAGCTCTCTGTGGTGCCACAGAAGGGACTGGGGGACCCCCATCCAGTTCCATAATTCCTACAGTTTCTATGCTCCACAGGGCTCTCCAGTGCCTGAGATTTATGTCTCACGTGACTGGTACCACTCCCCTCTTCACCACTAGTGAATGTCTTAGTGGCTGGACCCTTAAAAGACGCTGGGGTGAGCGGCACCGATGACCTCGTTTGGTTCTTTGCTGCCAGATGACCAACAGGACTTTGTTCCTTAGACTGCTCCTGACCGCAGTCCCCTGGAGCCATGTTCCCAAGAAAATCATTTCTGAAATGCAGACAGGTTGGAGTGGGCGTCTTGGGAAAGGGCTTTTAGAGGGAACATCTGCAAAGCCGCGAAGGTGGGACAGAGCAGTGGTGACACAACTGCAGCAGCTGCAGCCGCAGGCCATGTCATGAGGGCCGCGGAATACCTTACTGGTCACTCCAAGCTGAGATGGAGCAAAGAGATACCAACCCTCCCCCCCCCCCAACAAATAATCATCAGATACCAACGAGCACGGGGAGAAGGACAAGCCCCAAGACCTCACTCATGACTCATGGTCCACACGGCTGGCTGCAGGATGGGATGTCCTCGGTCATGAGGAAGACTGAACATTGCTCCCTAGCATTCAGCGCATCGCTCCGGCCCTACAGAACAGGTTCCACTTGCTCCCCTGCTTCTATGGAGTCTGTCTTAGCCCACCCAACGGCTAGATAACCTCCTACTAGATAACCCTGCCTTGTAAAGTCTCTAACACCTCTAACAGTGCCAATGGGAGCCAAATTTGTAATTTGTGTGCTTTTGGAAGATGTTGTAGATCCATGTTACAGCAGTTCTGGAGGCTTCATGCTAAAGAGCAGAGTCTCCCAGGTGAACCCAGGAGTGCCTGGCTAACGCTCTCACGGTCAGTCGCCCTGACTCAGATAGCGGTGCCTCGCCACAGTTTGCCCTTCTCTCAGCTGTCGCTCTGGCGTCCTTGTAAACTGTCACATAACTTTACATCTTCCACCCATGTCAAGGTTAGGGTGCTGTACCTGACGAGGCTTGCTGCGTCCTAGATGCCCGTCTGCTTCCATGTGTCCCCTCTCTCACCTGCCTGAGCTTCTCGCCCAGCACACTTTATTATGAAGATGTCGCTAGGGTATATGTGTATGTGTGTCATGTAGTCCCTTTCTGTAGTTCTACCCAGTTTCTACCAACCTATCAGTCCTGCATAAGATGGGTTGTGTGTGAGTGCATATACATGCATGTGTGTGCATCTGTGTGTAAGTATGAGAGTCTTTTCTGGTTTTCTTCAGATATCCATCTCTCTGCTCTGAAGCCCTATGGCATCTGGAGACACAAGGACACAAAAGCACCCACTGATTAGTAAGGCTTGTACTCTTTTTTTTTTGCACTAAATATAATGAGTCCTTAAGGAAATTCTCAATTCCTGTTCTCATGTGACCACCTAATGATTTCCCATTGCACACTGGCTGATGTAGAAGTAAGTAAGAGAGTGGTACTTCCCTGGCCTTCAGATGATTATCTGAAGAAGCAGCATTGCCTCTGTTGTATGCAAGGAGCTAGAGATATGCTAAAACTCACTCTTAGCATTCTGTCCATCAACACAGAACTGATCCATTCTTTGAGGAATTGGACCATACTTATGCAGGATCATGAATTATTAGTTGTCACTTTGAACGAGTTTCACTCTGGAAAATGCCACACCCCTCTTTGCTTGGTGGTCCAAACAAAGAGTGCTTCACTGTGGTGTCTCTTTCATTGAGTTTAGAGCCCAGCCTCTCTATATCATGCAGTCAGTCATTCACCACCTTCCCAAGCACAACCTTCTATGAGCAAACCTCAGGACAAACCTTGGGCTTACCACATGTGTCTAAAGATCTTCAGCAGCCTTTGGGATTTAGACTTCTTGAGGCCAATGACTAGAAAGCAGAGTCATTGACAAGTCTCACTTCTGAGATATGTCCTGTCTCTCTCACCCTGTGTCTCATGGCTGCAACCAGTATTTCAACAGCAGTCTTTTTAGTGGTCTGTACCAGCTCATGCACCACTTAAGGGCTGGTTGACCCCCTGGCTCTCCTGGTACTGAACTCAATGGGAGATTATCGTAAAGATTCCTGCCATATGCCACTGAGACAAATCCCTCCCCCCTTTCCTCCCTTTCTCCTTCCCTTTCTCCCTTCTTTTGTTCTACATAAATATGTGTGTGCATGTTTCTATTTAGATACACATATACAAATATATGTGTATGCATGTGGAGGTCAAAAGACAACCTTGGGTGTAATTCCTCGGGTGCCTTCCACCATTATTCTTTGAGACATGATCATTAATTGGCCTGAAACTTTACCGAGTAGGCTAGTCGAGATGGCCAGTGGGCTCTAGAGATCCACTTGTCTCCAATGTCTCATCTTCTGAGGTTACAATCTGGGTTCTAGGGATCCAGACTCAGGTTCTCATGCTTGTGCGGCAAATGCTTTCCTGGCTAAGCCGTCTCTATGTCCTCCCTAGCAAACCACAGCCCAAGTTCTTGATCCACCTGTAGGATAGGCCTTTTTAAAGATTGTTGCAGAATGTGTCCCTCACATCTCTACTGCAGTAGTAGATTTATTATAGAATGTCTTCATTCTCAGGTTGCCATGGGATTTCACACACACTTAATTCTATCCTTGGATATGAGGGCAAATGGCAGTGAGACTCGTGTGGGTTCCCCTTAGTGCACTGTTAACTTGACAACCAAGAGCTAAAGTAAATAGAGAAGGAGAAAGAAGGGGGGCAGCCCAAGGCTGAGCCCGGGAAGGCGTCAGAGCATTGGGCGAGTCACACGGAAGAGGTTCAAATAGGGTCTACATCTAAGCTAAGGTGGGGATGGAACACAAGTACAGGTGAGGAAGGGTACTCCGAACCATGGTGATAGACTGCAGAGACTTAATGATCATGTCTCAAAGAAAAATGGTGGAAGGCACCCGAGATGTAGAGGGCAAGTAAGGCATGGACCCAGTCATGGAGTCAGTGCAGAGGCTTGCTGTCTACAGGAGGATATCCGGAGACTCTGAGTGGATGCCTGTAAGTACAGACAGCATTAGATCCCATATGCAGTATGCCTTTTCCACACACAGATTTAGCATCTTATCCATCTTGACTAAACCCTGTGCTGGCTGTACCATGTCTGTATTCCTGTTGTTACACAAAACTAGCATAGCTTTTTTCCTATCAGTTTCAGATAGACAATCCTCTCTTACACAGGTGACAGCTACTGTGGTTTATGATTCTTTTCTATTCTTACTGTCAAGTAAATCTATCTTTTTTACACAAAGAATGTACTTTATGGCTTCTCTTCTCTATATCCAAGTTGTCAGCATCCCTACTGTTAAAGGTAACATGAACTCACGCTCTGTGATATTCTCCTCCCCCCTCTCGTGTGTGTGTCTGTGTGTGTCTGTGTGTGTGTTTGTGTGTTCCTCCCTCTGATGACCCAAATGGCCACAAGATGAATAAGGAGGAGGAAGAAGAGGAGGAAGAGGAGGAGGAGGAGAAGGAGGAGGAGGAGGAGGAGGAGGAGGAGGAGGAGGAGGAGGAGGAGGAGGAGGAGGAGGAAGAGAAGATAGTCTCCCACAGAACTGACACTGTGGACAAAGGGAGGGTTCACATCCCAGGTGGGAGTGAGCTGTTTGGGAAGGGATCAGTTCACCCCACTCAGTATGCAACTTAAAACATAAGATTGCATACTTCTGGAAGTGTCTACTTGATATTGTCAGGCCTCAGTTGGCCTGTGAAAGCTAAGTGGCCCTGCTCATCTTTCATCTCAGTGAGCACCTGGGTTCCAGGACTCAGGTGCTTATGTAAACACACAAGATGGCTAAATACTTTCAGGCTATGCCAGCCAAATGCTCTGGAAAGGAGCATCCCAAAGATCCCATGACTTAAAACAGCAATGGCTGATTCCTTGTGTTAAGATCTAGAACTGGTGATGTGGAGTCTGTGGCTCTCTACTCCACATAAACACCCCAGGGGCCCAGCGTGACCCTCTCCTGTTAGCTTCTCGGTATGAGGCCCAGGTTTGCCTACACTGACTCTCGAGGGGCGAATATAAACAATGGAGTGGTTTTGGGGAGTTCTGTTCGTTCATGCTTTCTTATCCTGGACTACTCACACCGAGAGTTACTGATTTCAAGGTGCAGAGCTGTGCATCGTCTCTGTTCCTGGAACCCAAAGAGAATGGGATCTGGGGCAATGAATCGGGCTTTGCTATGGCTTTGTTCATACTATGGCTGTTCATAGTTGGTGGAAGGGGGGGGGAACTCCACATTATATGCTGTGTGTGGGGAAGAATAGAGCAAAGGGGAAGCAGGTGAGCCACTAAAACCTCAGGATCAACAGACAACCCCACAGGGAGGAATGCACCCTATGATACAGCCAGTCCCCGGTCAGGAACTGTAGATCACCTTAGAGGGGGTCAAATCTAGTCTCTAAGGGTGGCCTCTTCATTCTCTTAGGAATAGCTGCTCCCATCCGCAAACGAGAACAGTGAGACACTAAACTACCACCACAGGCTTGGCCATCACATGTCCCCACTGAGGATATCTCTTCTTTTCAGTGAACCGTCCAAATGCTACATCTTCTTGCCATCACCATGCCAAGTGTCCCACATGTGACCTTGCTTGCTTTAGCTGAGACTATGGCCCATGGCTAGAGAAAAACCCTGCCACTGGTCCAGGGACTGAGCCGCCATCTTTGATTTTATTAGCATCAAGCCCTGACTGACCCTGTCATGACATCTCAGCATCTTACTGAAACAACCAACATGTATAAAAGTATTAATTTTTTAAAAAAAGTATTAATTAGATGTAATTACACACACACACACACACTCTAAACAACTATATATGCATATTGTGGTGGCTACTACTGTCAGCTTGCTAGAATCTAGAATCACCCCGGAGATGGACCTTTCTGAGTATGCCTATAGGAGTATATTAATTACATTAATTGAGGTGAAAAGATCCGCCCACTCCGTGTGGCACCATTCCCTAGATGGAATCCCAGACTATAAGCATGAGAGGAAAGGGGTTTGAGCAGCGGCATGCATTCATGTTTTCTGTTGCTTGTTATGGGTGCAGCGTGACAAGCTGCTTCCTGCCGCTGAGACTTCCTTGCCTTCCTCCTCCCTTAGGCTGTTTTTGTCAGTGCATTTTATCCCAGAACCTAAGGACCTAAGACAAACACACACACACTGAGGCATTCACAAACACACAGCTCCCTTTGAGGACATTGGAGGTTATGTTGAAAGTTTAAGAACCACTTTAGTGGAGTTTTTTCCTTGTAAAAACCCAGTATGAGACTCCCCCAGTCATAGATTTTATGGTCAAATGCAGAACCTCCTGTGTCAAGACCAGTGGTGTGAACTGGATCCAGAGAGGATGCCAGGGATGGGATCTCAGCTGCAAAAGACCTAACATGGCCCTGACCTGACAGCCCGGGCAGAATGAACACCTGCACACCCCCAAACCTTCACCACCCTTCCCGGTGTGCTGGGAGCACACTGACCGCGGGCTTTGTTCACTCGAGCCATTCAGTGAAGGGAAGGGTCTTGGAAAACTCGCATGGATGCACGTGTCCTGACTATCTCACCTCAGCCACATGCTCCTAAAACACAGCCGCTGGGCTTTTCTTGGCCCCAGGTGAAGAGGTGACTTCTCTCTTTGAGTTAGTGCTCATAATTGGGCTGTCTGTTAGCAGAGGTGGGGAGAAAACAATGCTAATGAGGTCATAGGTTCAAGGCCCATGTGGGTCAGTTAGTGTTCTTCTGTTCTATATCGTCCGTGAGTGCCCAGCCCTGCTGAGGACAGCAGGGGAGTGCGGAAGGCTGTGAGCACCTCTCCCTCCAGCCCTGCTCCTCCTGTTAAAGAAAACAAGACCTTGCATCGAGGATGCCATCTCCATGGCCAGGGGCTGTCCATTAAGTAGCAGTGAAGACAACCTCGGGTCTCATTGCCCAAAGGTGGCCAGGGGACTAGAGGGACAGAACAGCAGTTGCAAGTCCTGTACCAGTGTGGCTACATACTCTAAGGAGGACATAGCAGAGATGAAATCCTTGCTATTCTGAAGTGTTTCTTTTATTTCTTAGCTGCCACAGTTGAACATTTTCTCCATGTTTGTGTAAAGACTAAAACAGTTTGCTTCAAATGCCTTCTCTTTTTTTTCTACCTATGGTACATGATTCAAGTAACAAAGGTCTCAGAGGAGGCTGGGAAGAGCCCTGAGTATTCTAGACACAGATTGTGGCCTGGGATCCAATTATGCGTTGAGTCATAGTTCCTGATCCCGTCTTCTGTGATGCTGTAGGCCCACGTGACTCCCACTACCCCTACATGGTGGGGAAAACATGCACCGCCACGTGGTCCAGGCTTGGTCTTATGAGCCCCTAGCTTTCCATGTGAGTCCCTATGGTGCATGTCTGAAAAAGCTGCTCGACTTTGTGAGCCTTAGTTTCCTTACTATAAAATGGGAATATTAACATTTACCTTGAAGGCCTGAAGGCGCATGATGACTTATAAAGCCTGGCAGGTCTGGAGTGATCCCTGGAATATTTTAAGCCTTTTCTTTAATTTCTGGAGTTCTTACTAATGCATGCAATTCTTTTCCTTCTTACATTTCCAACTCCTTACCTCAAGGCCACGTGCTTCCTTCCTAAACTGCCATGGGCAGATGCTGTTGAAGGTCCTCCCACCAGGCTCAGCTCTCCTGAAGTCACGGGCAGCTGCGGTCCACAGACAACATGGTATCTTCAGTCTTCTTTCTGCTGCTTTGCCTGAGGATGCTCCAAGGGACTGGGAAAGCTCAGAGTCTGTGCGCCGAGGGCTTCATCAACCAACAGGAAGCTGCCTTCCTCTGCCCTGCTTAGGTGAGAGACCGGGTACCAGGCTGTCTCAGTGGGTTCTCTGATCTGTACACTTGACCTGAGGAAGCCCACACTGAAACCCTCCCATGAAGCCTCAGCGCTGGCTTTTCTCCCTTCCTTTTTCGCTCACTGCGTTTCTGTGCTTATGACTTCTGCCTTCCTTGTGAGACCGACACACTGACTTCCTTACTAAGGAAGGGTCTGGATGCTCACTCAGAAAGTGTACGTGCAGCCTTCACCTGCTTATGTATTTCAGGAGAAAGCACCTGCCTCTTGGAGTTTCTTCTTCTTTTATTTTCAATGTTTATTTGTAGTAAAATTAACTGTTTATTTTATGAACACATTTATTTATTTGTTTATTAAAGATTTATTTATTATATGTAAATACACTGTAGCTGTCTTCAGACACCCTAGAAGAGGGCATCAAATATCATTACAGATGGCTGTGAGCCACCATGTGGTTGCTGGGATTTGAACTTAGGACCTTAAGAAGAGCAGTCAGTGATCTTAACCACTGAGCCATCTCTCCAGCTCAATACATTTACTGAGACAGGGTCTTACTTTGTAGCTATGGCCTGCCCTAGAACTTACTCTGAAGACCAGGCTGACCTCAAACTCACAGAGATCCACTTGCTTTGAGTTCTGGGATTAAAGGCATGCACTATCACTCCCAGAGTAGTTAAGACTAGAAAAAGTTTCTGAGTAGCACTTACCCAGCATGCACTATGCTCTTAGGACTCAAGAGACAAAGAGAGGAGGGAAAAAGGAAGTGGGTCTAAGAGTCCTGAGTCCTGAGTGATAGCATGGCTGCCACCACAGCGGGGACACACTGTCTCACACCAAAATATTCCCCCAGGAATCAAAGCATCCGTCATCCTGGCTGTCACCTATGGCAACCAAGGGACCCCTGAGGTCTGGCTTCTTGTACTTAGCGTTGTAGCTGAGATCCCTCCATGCTCTTGTGTGCACCAATAGTTCAACATTTTATCCTGTGGACGTAAGAGAGCTTATCACTCTTAAGGTACAGTAGGACTTTGCCACACAGGCTGACTGAGGGTTTTGGGGGGGGCTCATGAATGCCATTTTCACCTCAGTGCCAGAACGCTAGGGATGCTCAATTCATGGTAAGTCGTCTTCTCACCAGCTTTGTCTTTCCTTTGCAGGCCTCTGCTTTAGCTGTCCTTCTGCACAGATGCCTCTTTCGTCTTCACACCAAACTCCTTAGAACTCCATTGCTTCCTGTTGGGGGACAGCCCCGGTATGGACCTGATAGTCCTCCTTCTTGTTCCTACCCCAGCCTTCAGTGAGTGAGGAGCTATACCTGGACAGAGGAGGCCTTTATCACACCGACACCACATCTGTCTGATAGATGGATAGATGGATGGGTATGCACCTGATGAATGAATGAATGAATGAATGAATGCTGTCATTTCATCTCTATGAGTTACAGTTGAATGTTTCCTCAGAGTATGGCCCAGTGCAGCCTCTTGAACACCGTACATAGGTGCCTGCTACTTACCCAGGACCCTGCTTGCAATCAGCCAAGCGCGTGTTGCATGTTTGACAAGTTGGATGCCGAGTGGAGAAACTTGAATGCTTTCAGCTATTTACTTTTACCACATGCCATAGAAATTAAAAATACATTGTACCACAAGTGCTGTATTTAGTGTCTCCCTTTAATTACATTCAAGTGTGTTGCTAAATAGTCTTGAGGAAACCGTAATGACCAGCTGTTCTACCCTTTTCCCATATGTCAGAGCTGGTGTCTGAAATCACATTCTGGGACAGGAAGGTTGTATAATTAGACAGTGTACAGTTAACACTTCTAGATTTCCCCCTTAAACTGTGGGGCCTTTACACTAACATATTGTATGATTCTGCCAGTTTGGCACAATACAATTAAATGACGTGCCAAAGAGCATGGGGAATCTATCAGCACCATCAGTTGTACGGTGACAGCCTAAGTGTATGCACTATGCAAGATTCAGTGTGCTCAGCTGACAAATACACTTAGGAAAGAGGACTTTAAATTTTTAATATCCCCTCATAGTGCCATTTATCTCGTTAGAATTGGATGTGAAAGTAGCTCATTTTTATGGGTCCTTTCAAACAAAGAGGTACCACCCAAGAACATAGCAACCACTGAAGAACACAGAATGGACTGAAAGTCTCCTGAGTTAGGTGAGAAGACAAGATTTCGTATGGATTCTTGTGAGGGAAATGGGGATTCATTTTCTACTGGCAAACTAGAGTGGAAGATAAGAGATGATGGACTGATGGAAACAGCTGACTGTGGGGAAGGAAGACTCCGATCCGGGCAGGTGCTCCCTTCAGCGGGGGAGTCCTCTCCAACCATAGCATAGACATTTCACCTGAGCAAATTCACCAGGCTCTTTGGTTTTTCAATACAGACATTGAAGTAGAAATACAAAATAAAGAAAAGAGATGTGTTCTTACATGTTCCTCTCAAGAGGAAAATGCCCTTGATGGTTGTCCTAAGCCATGAGTCAAAACTGCACCTCAGCTTTTGCAACAGTTTGTCCTCAAGGATATAGTCAACTCATGGCCAAGGCTTTCTTCAGCCCTAAAATAACAACCGCTTTTGTAAAAGCCTGAGAGAGGGGCAATGCTCTCCGGAGAAGACCGATTTACAGCATTTCGTCTGTACATCTGAATCTCCGGTGACTTATTTAGATGTAAGCGCTGACAGTTGTAATCGTTTCAAATCTTGTTTTGTGTCCTGAGTTAGAATGGTGTTCAATTGATATTCAGAATAATGGCAGTGGTGTGCTTCTTTGAAAAGGACCTGAGCACACTCCAGTGCTTTGGGAAACAGGCTCGCCAGAGGGTTAATCCACATTTAGAACTTGCATTAATAAAAACCCTACCTTGCGCCACAGGGTGCGCAAAAGACTTCATTTTCTGAATGCTTTAGTTCAGCAACATGGCCTCCTTTGTCCTGACTTGTAAGGGGATTTAAAAGCTGAGCTCTGATAGCCATTCTACACCACCCCTCTCAGAGCCTGAAGCCCACAGCTCACAGGTGCGAACGTGCCTGTAGGGTGGTGCCCTGGCCTGTAGCTCCACCATACAGCCCAGGGGCCTTGGACAGGGGTTCCATCTTGGTAACTTCAGCTTGTGTTTCCAACCCTCATACAAGGTGCTGTCTACTTTCCTCCAGTGTTCCCAAAGTTTGGTTATCTGAACCCAAGTGTGTTGTGTGTGTGTGTGTGTGTGTGTGTGTGTGTGTGTGTGTGTGAGAGAGAGAGAGAGAGAGAGAGAGAGAGAGAGAGAGAGAGCAGAGGGCTGTTTGGAAATCCACTGAATGGACTTCGATGGCCCAGATGGGCGGGATGTATCAGCAACTGATGACTAGAGGGTCTGTTAAAATACACGTAAAATTCTGAGTCCCTCACATATAAATAGAGACTCTTGTTCTTGATTTAAAATAAAATGTCAAAATGGAAAACAATCCAGGTTTTCAAAGAGTGAACTGAACACTCTTGGTTTCTAGCTAAGTGTGAGCAAAATTAAAATAGAATGGTAATGAAAACAGGGTAGGAAAAAAAATCTCTATTCTGTATGCATAGAGTGGTTGTAACTGTATCTGAGTGATGAGTTACTGTATCTGAGTGGATGGTACTGTATCTTAGTAGAGTGGTTGTTCCTGTATCTGAGTGGTTATTACTATATCTAGTAGAGTGGTTGCTACTGTATATGAATGGTTGTTACTGTATCTGAGTAAGTAGTGTGTTACTATATGACCAGGAATAGAGGCAACAGTTGACTAATTCTCTCATTACCCCTAGAGAGGCCCCTGTGTGCTTGGCCCATGACTGGCCACTTCTCTGTTGACGAAGACTCAGGGGTGGAGTACCCTCAGCCTGGGGAGAGGGCTTAGCCACACAAGCATGAGGCCCAGGGTTTGGACCCCAGCACCTACTCAGATGTTGTGCAGGTGTGGCAGCCTATCTGTAATCCAGCACTCTGGAGACAGAGACAGGGGATCCCTAGAAGAAGATGGTTTCTTGATTAAATTAGTAGAATTAGAGGGTGCTGAGCTCAAATGAGAGGCCCCGCCACCTTATGTAAGGTAGAGCATGATCAGTACATGGGCACTCCCCACAACCATACATATACACAGGCGTGCACACCAAAACACATGAATGCAAATGCTAGCCCTTACCATGTTCTCTTTCTAGAGGCCCCTTCTTTATCTTCACAGAGAAATGCTGTTCACTCTTCGATACCCAGCTCGATGCCACCCTCTCTCTGACTCTTGCTGAACTCTCACGATGCGCCCTCTTCGGTCTGTTCCCTCCCTCTGGCCACTGCGCCTCCTCACTTAGCCGCTATCACAGCGGCTCCAGAGACTTCTTTTTTACTCCCACACAAATCTGTTATTTAGGAGTCAAAGTTTGTATGCAATGTATTTTTTGTAAAGGGGCATTTGTCCTTCAATAAATATTAAATTAAGCACATTTTAGAATCTCAGCATAAAAAGACTGTCCAAGAATGCATAACTGTTAACTTGCTTTCCTTAAGCTAAGTAAACAAAACTTAGAATCTAAGAGCTCAGAAACTAAGAGCTTAAGCCTACTTTTGAAATGTAAACATTTTCAGGTGAGTGTATATGTATGTGTGTGTACACATTTCTCATTTTTAATATCTGTCCATAAAATGCAATGATATAATATAATGGTGATGATTTACTTTTCTGATCTCAGGGGGAAAATAGAATTTAATAGCATTTATTTATGATTTTAGCTATATCTGGTCAATTTCCTTGCCTCTAGAAACACTACTGCCTAGATTATGAATTTCCACCAAGATTTTGATCTGATTCAATTTAAGCATGTAGATTACATTGAGGAACTGATAAAAAATAATTTTTGTGTTTCATGATTGAAAGAAAAGTTTCCTCTACTGTCCTGATCTAAGGCAAAGGTGATAAGGTGAGCAGCACCTTTCTCACTGTGAAAGGTGGTGGCCGCCTTCACACACAATGTCTTCTCCCCAAGCAGATCTCACCAAGGCAAAACTCATGAAGACCGGGAACTAGAAAGCTGCAGCCACAGGCCCTATCCTGGGTCCTGTTCTTCTTGCAATAATGAAAGGCCACTGATATTTGGTCAGAGTCAGTAGTTCTTGCACCCACCTTTCTGGTCATCTTGGCAGAGGTGAATATAAAGACAGCAAAATGAAAAAGAAATAAACCACTCACCACCCAGTTCCTTGCAGCAAAGATCTGCCAATATTTGACCTAGGAACTTCCTTTTGTTCAGAAAACAGTACAGCTAGGTGAGCCCTACTCTGCTGCTATGGTCCCTTGTATCTGTGAGGCACACTGAAAATGATCCTGATTATGACCCTAGTTTATTTTTTATCTAAGAAGTTATCCATAATTGATGCCAAGCATGTCAAGTGTCCCTCTAATGTGAGCCCCGTGTTTAACTCTCCCTGCATGCTAGCACAGGACCTAACATGGCCCCCGCCGCCATCAGAAGCTGTAGCTTCATCCAGCTGCCATTCAGAGCCACATGCACCTCCTTGGGCTCAGCGCACACATCCTGCTATGCTGTGCAGATTCTCCTTTCCCTTTCCAAATCAATCTAAAGTAGGAAAAGACAACTGCCACCCGTCGTCGTCGTTGTCGTCTGAGTCTGAAAAAAAATACAGGAGCATAGAATGATGTGCGCCTTCCTCAGAAGAAAAGACGACCATGGCCTCAGCCTCATTGCTCAGGGCATTTGGGGAAACACAATTGTACTCGTCCTGAGAAATGGTGCAGATGGTGTAATTGGCATCACCAGCCCACATAGATCAGAGATGCATTTATTTCCACGACTTTGTTTGCATCGTGACCATTCATCTGGGCTCCTGCTCACAACTAACCTCTTAAAGGGTCATGAGAGAGGGAAACATTTTGCCCCTGGGATTGTCAGGTGAGGGGATGTTTGCATTTCCGTTTACCTGCAAAATACTCATTTCTTGCAGCATCAGAAAACATTTGGTTATGTTATCTCGTGGGTCCAGGAGGAGCATGGAGTGTGCCAAATTTAAGAGGCACTGCCAAATGCCGTAGCCTGCATTATGTAGCCGAGGCCGCCAGTAAAACTGGTGCTAACTAGTTGAACAGTCCAGCTCTTGCCTCAGAAGCAAAACAACCCTGTTATTCATTTCCAATTGGGCTCCCAATGCTCGCCTTTGGTTAGAAGATGTCCTTGTGTCTGTGTGCAAATTCTGGCCTGTAGGCACCAACTGATTGATTGGCTGCTGTGTGCAGATGCTGGCCCGTAGGCATAGTTGATTGATTGGCTGCTGTGAGTGATCTCTTTAGGCTTGGGACAGTAAGCACTGATCCCTACAGCAAATGCCCAAGACCCTCTGGGGACTTGGACATCATGTTCTTAGTAAAAACCTCTGGGAGGCAGGCTCTTGACCTGACCTGAGCCATCCTGCCCTGGGTCTTCTTGCAGCTCCCACTTAATCCCTGGGGTGTTGGTTTCCTCCCCTTTCTATGAGAATAATCATAGGGCCCTTATGGGTCTTGCAATGGGCCGGTGCACTAAATACCTAATCCTTAACATCATGGAGTATCGGTATGTAGAGGGAGCAAGTGTTTAGTAGCTTGAACTGTATGAAGTGCTGGAGATGGGATCCCCAGGAGGGCATCACCATGACGTCCTGTGCTCTGTAACTGACAAGAGGACCACCTCCACTTGGAGTCCTATGACCTTAGACCTCAGGAACTAATATCTGAATAAACCCCTATGCTTTATAAATTACTCAGTCCATGGTACCAGTTATAGCAGCAGAAAACAGTCTAAGACAGACCGATACACTCTACACAAAACATTTGTCCTATTAACTGGAACAGCCTGAGCTCTCAGCAAAAAGACTGATTACCTCTGACTATTATTACCATATTTTCTACTATTGGCATACAGCAGTAGAGGAAATCAAATAAAAGATCTAAATGCACAGAGCTTGGTGGGTGTGGGGCTTGTCAGGGTAATGGAGAGACAAGTACTTGGATCTTGCCTCAACACGGAGCAGCCTTTGACCCAGTGGCCTCACCTGTTTGAGAAGCCACTGTGCCTTACACGAGGCCCCCAAGTGCCCAGCCCTGGGAGGCCAGTTATGCCAAGGTGTCATGCGTCCGTGATGTCCCTGTGACAACATCCCTGAGCTGAACCAGGCTGCCACAAGTGCATTTCCTGCTAGGCATTGAGTCATCAGGAGGAGGACATCCTTTAAGAGAGACTTGGCAATGGCAACAGTTTGTAGCAAGAGGCACCTGCCAGCAGCTCTGTCAGGACCTTTCTTTCCGGCTTGCCCGCCTGCTTGCTGTCTCAGTCAACCTGTTGGCCTAATAGTGGCATCGAGTGGCAGGTTTCTGCAGCCTGGCCCTCCTTGGATATTGCAAAAAGAGATGATGGTGGAAGAGGCTTGGAAAGGGGGAACACTCCTCCTAGTTGCAAGAAGGGAGAGGAGCAAGCAGAGACTGCCCGGGCGATAGTGGAGGGTGTGGCTCTCTGAGGCCATCCTGTTTATAAGCACACTCCCTCTGGAAGAAAGTCTTGCCACATTCTTTATGAACTTACCACAAGGAGTAGAGCAGATCCCAGATGTTCAAAGTGAGAGCAGCTAGTCACCACATGGGAGGATGGTGTCACACACACTTCCTGAAGCAGAGGCCCAAGGGGTCCCAGCAGGGCCCAGGTCATATGACCCAAAGTCCTTTGTGGTATCAATTAGTTGAGGAGGAGGCCACGTGAGTGAGCACGAGGTGGCTCTTCACCCAGGTCTCTAGGCGTACACTCGGCACCCGCCATGAACTGAAGATTAATGTAAGAATAAATATAAACACTAGCGGCCAGGTCTCTGCAGGTGCTTTATCTGCGTTGGGCCATTTTGTCCTGGAGATAGGCTCGACAGGCTCAGGAGGGAGTTAATGTTGTTCTTGCCCATGTTAGAGGAAAGAACGAGAGCTTTGAAGAACTTAAGTAGGTCTGTTCAAGGCCACACGGCAAGAAGCAGTAGAGCTACAAATGTTTGTAATGTTTTGTTGGAGATTGAAATTTTATCCTTGGTGTGTGTTTGTGTGTGTGTGTGTGTGTGTGTCTTACATAGCCCAGGCATGCCATGGCTGTGTAGGCTGAGCTTGAACTCCTGACCCTCCTCTTCCACTCTGAAGTCTGAAGACTGAGTGTTCAGCACCATACTTGCCTTCAAGATTTATATTTTCATATCTATGTAACTAGCAAAGATTGTGCACCTTCAATTAACCTAAAGCATTTAGAACAAAATTGGTGATAGGTATGAGACCATGAGGGAAAGCAAGAAGGATGGGAAGAGGAGGAAGGGAGGGAGGGATGAGAAGAAAAGAAATTATGAAGCAAATTTGGTGGTGTAGATTGGTTGCGTGTGTGTATGTCTATGTATGTGTATGTATGTGTAGGAATGTGTGTGTGTGTGAGAGAGAGAGAGAGACAGAGAGAGAGAGAGAGACAGAGACAGAGAGAGACAGAGAGAGAGAGAGAGAGAGAGAGAGAGAGAGAGAGAGAGAGAGAGAGAATGAAGAAGAGAGTACTATTTTTTTCCTATTACAAGGAATAAATTTTCCGTCCTTCCCTGGTGGCCTAAGAGCTAGGGTTTGGCACTTTCCCAGGTACTGTAACCTGGCACATTCTAACGCCTACATCCTCAGCAGATTCTCCAGAAACAAGCCAGAAGAAATGATGGGCCAGTGAATTGTGTGTTGTGTGAACATGAGGACCAGCACTGGGAGGGAGGCAGAAGTAACCTGAAGATCCTGGCCAGCTAGTCTAGCTAAATAAGTGTGAGCTCCACGCTGATGAGAGCTACAGTCTCCAAAGACGATGGAGAGACACTGAGAAAGATGCCTGCTCTTGGCCCTAACCTCCATATGCGTGTGCGCACACGTACATTGGAACACTCAGAAGTGACAATGCACTTACACACAAACACAATTGGGGTGGAAGGGGCAGGTGACCATTACCCTTCCCAGACTCCAGCAGTGCACGTGAGAGGGGATATAACCCAGACTCCAGCAGTGCACATGAGAGAGGATATAACCCAGATCCAGCAGTGCACGTGAGAGGGCATATAACCCAGATCCAGCAGTGCGAGTGAGAGAGGATATAACCCAGATCCAGCAGTGCGAGTGAGAGAGGATATAACCCAGACTCCAGCAGTGCGAGTGAGAGAGGATATAGCCCAGACTCCAGCAGTGCGAGTGAGAGAGGATATAACCCAGACTCCAGCAGTGCGAGTGAGAGGGGATATAACCCAGACTCCAGCAGTGCACGTGAGAGAGGATATAACCCAGACTCCAGCAGTGCGAGTGAGAGAGGATGTAACCCAGACTCCAGCAGTGCACATGAGAGGGGATATAACCCAGACTCCAGCAGTGCGAGTGAGAGGGGATATAACCCAGACTCCAGCAGTGCACGTGAGAGAGAGGATATAACCCAGACTCCAGCAGTGCCCGTGAGAGAGGATATAACCCAGACTCCAGCAGTGCACATGAGAGGGGATATAACCCAGACTCCAGCAGTGCACATGAGAGAGGATATAACCCAGACTCCAGCAGTGCACGTGAGAGAGAATATAACCCAGACTCCAGCAGTGCACATGAGAGAGGATATAACCCAGACTCCAGCAGTGCACATGAGAGAGGATATAACCCAGACTCCAGCAGTGCGAGTGAGAGGGGATATAACCCAGACTCCAGCAGTGCGAGTGAGAGGGGATATAACCCAGATCCAGCAGTGCGAGTGAGAGAGGATATAACCCAGACTCCAGCAGTGCGAGTGAGAGAGGATATAACCCAGACTCCAGCAGTGCACGTGAGAGAGGATATAACCCAGACTCCAGCAGTGCGAGTGAGAGAGGATATAACCCAGACTCCAGCAGTGCGAGTGAGAGAGGATATAACCCAGACTCCAGCAGTGCGAGTGAGAGAGGATATAACCCAGACTCCAGCAGTGCACGTGAGAGAGGATATAACCCAGACTCCAGCAGTGCGAGTGAGAGGGGATATAACCCAGACTCCAGCAGTGCACATGAGAGGGCATATAACCCAGACTCCAGCAGTGCCCGTGAGAGAGGATATAACCCAGACTCCAGCAGTGCACATGAGAGGGGATATAACCCAGACTCCAGCAGTGCACGTGAGAGGGGATATAACCCAGACTCCAGCAGTGCACATGAGAGAGGATATAACTCAGACTCCAGCAGTGCACATGAGAGAGGATATAACCCAGACTCCAGCAGTGCACGTGAGAGGGCATATAACCCAGACTCCAGCAGTGCCCGTGAGAGAGGATATAACCCAGACTCCAGCAGTGCCCGTGAGAGAGGATATAACCCAGACTCCAGCAGTGCACGTGAGAGAGGATATAACCCAGACTCCAGCAGTGCACATGAGAGAGAATATAACCCAGACTCCAGCAGTGCACATGAGAGAGGATATAACCCAGACTCCAGCAGTGCACATGAGAGAGGATATAACTCAGACTCCAGCAGTGCATGTGAGAGAGGATATAACCCAGACTCCAGCAGTGCACATGAGAGGGGATATAACCCAGACTCCAGCAGTGCACGTGAGAGGGGATATAACCCAGACTCCAGCAGTGCACATGAGAGAGGATATAACTCAGACTCCAGCAGTGCACATGAGAGAGGATATAACCCAGACTCCAGCAGTGCACGTGAGAGGGCATATAACCCAGACTCCAGCAGTGCCCGTGAGAGAGGATATAACCCAGACTCCAGCAGTGCACGTGAGAGAGGATATAACCCAGACTCCAGCAGTGCACGTGAGAGGGGATATAACCCAGACTCCAGCAGTGCACATGAGAGAGGATATAACCCAGACTCCAGCAGTGCACATGAGAGAGGATATAACTCAGACTCCAGCAGTGCATGTGAGAGGGGATATAACCCAGACTCCAGCAGTGCATGTGAGAGAGGATATAACCCAGACTCCAGCAGTGCACGTGAGAGAGAATATAACCCAGACTCCAACAGTGCACATGAGAGAGGATATAACCCAGACTCCAGCAGTGCATGTGAGAGAGGATATAACTCAGATTCCAGCAGTGCATGTGAGAGGGGATATAACCCAGACTCCACCTTTCCCTATAATAAGCCCACAGAAGGGAGCCTTGCTTCTTGGCGCAGAGACCATAGACTAAGAAAAGAAGGATCCTTAACGTGGCATGGACTTAGTGAGACATTTTAGATCACATGATTCTGTAAAAAAAAAAAAACAAAAAACAAAAAAAAACCAACAAAACCCTATTCTTATTGTGTGTGGAGGGAGAGGTACCCACGTGCACATGTGCATGCATGAACATGTGCACATGTAGACACATGCATGTGGAGGCTGGAGGTTAACTTCAACTGTGGCTCCTCAAGAACCATTCACCTTGGTTTTTGACTCCTGGTCTTTTCATTGGCCAAAGATTGCAGATCAGGGTAAACTAGCTGGCCGGTGAGCCTGAGGGCTCTATTTGTCTCTGCCTCCCCAGAGTTGAGATTACATATAGACACCGCCATGCCAAGCTTTTAAACCGTGGGTTCTGGGGTGTGAAGATGGGGTCCTTATGCTTGCAAAACAATCATTTCACTGACAAAGCATCTCCAGGCCCTCTCATTTTAAAGAAGGGGTATTCGAACCTCCGAAGGTTTACCAAGAACCATGCAGGCATCCCACCTTGGACATGGTGAGGCTGAGATACTAGCAGGGACCTTTCTGGGTGGGAACTTCTTGGGTGCTTATGAATCAGGAAAGGTCCTGAACCACCATCTTGGCTCACTGGGTTTGGGGTTTTGAGAATGGTGGATTTTGGGTGCGATGAATGGATCCGTCACCTCCTTGGGCAGGGCCATGAGGTCAAAGGCCATGCCTTCATCAGTTATTTTGCCCCACATCTGCTGACTGCATCCTCCAGCCAGGGGCTGAGTTCAGGGATGGCACTTGATGGGCAGGCGCTTTTGTAAGCTTGCTAGCAGAGTGTGGACTTGCTGCTCTGCCCTTTGGCAACTCTCAGAGTCTTTGGGGCTCTCAGAGGGATAGGCTTGAATGAAAATGGTAACAGAGACCAGAGCGAACATTTGTCAGAGACAGGGAGACTCCCTCTGGAGAGCCCGCGTCACCACTAAGCTTTAATGTCCTCAATAATTTATCAGCACCAACCAAGGTAATCTGTCTGCTTTCTGTGGTTCTATCAAAATAGATATGACTTCTGCCATCATGTACTTGCTGGTGTGTGTGTCTGTGTGTGTGTGTGTGTGTGTGTGTGTCTGTGTGTCTGTGTGTGTCTGTGTGTGTCTGTGTGTCTGACTGACTGACTATCTGTGAGCCTCGGTATTTGTTTCTTGGGAGGGGCAAAGACTCTTTTACCAATCTTTGTGCTAAGAAAGGGTCACTTGCATAAGGAAATAAAGGAAGGACTGTTCTGAGTTTATGTAGAAATACGAGGAAACAGACAAACCTGAATGACAGGCAGTGTGGGATATAAGTCTACATGAGAATATGCAAAAGGAGGAGAAGTAAACAGAGTCACATAGTAAGTGGCGGCAGGAAAAGGGTCCAGAGAATAGGGGACTTCTGAGGCCATTTCCAAAATAGATTTGGGATTGCTAGGTATTGGGGGTGGGGTGGGGATGGAGGCAGATTCACCAGTGGAGGAAAGATGTGGACCACGCTGAACAGGGCAATGGGATGTGAAGGTAGAGCCGGTCGAGTTTGAAGATGGAAGGACAGGAGGAGAGGGCCTTCATCTCAAGGGCGAACAAGGAGCCTTAAATCACAAAAGTGATTTAAGGGAACTTTTCCAGAAAGAGGATCTCAGTCGATGATTATACTCAGAAATATTTGACAAGGTCAAGAGCAGAGCAGACAAGTTTTATTTTTAAGGAAGGAGAAATTCGGTCAGAACGTGGGACAGCCAAGAGGTTGGGACAAGCGCAGCTCGTGAGCACACTCAGAGCAGAGGCTACGGCAGGGGACCAGAGGAGAAAGAACTGGGCCAGGACTGCAGAAGAGATGCAGGGGCGAGAGGAAGGAGAGAAGCTGCAAGTGAGGTCTTAGAAGGATTCCTGAGTGAGGCGACCCTGGTTTGGCTTGACTGGTGGATTTAGCCCTAAGTCATGGCCAGGGAAGAGATGTAAAAGGCAGAGCTGGTAACACTGGTTTGAGGTGCTTATGGAGGCTCAGAGTGATGGAAGTACTGTGCTGTTAAAAAGCAGATTGGGTTGGGGATATGGCTTAATTGACAAGAGTGCTATGCATGAAGCCCTGGGCTCAATCCCCAGCACTGCATAAATGAGGCATGGTGGTGCACGTGTGCAATCCTAGCAGTCAGCAGGTAGAAGCAGGAGGATCAGAGGTTCAAGGCTGTCCTGTCCTGATGGCTCAATAGGTAAAAGCACTTGCTACGGAGACTCAAAACAGGAGTCTGGGCCCTGGGATGCATATCAAAGGAGGGACCCAAGCATTAAACAAGCTGTCTTCTAACCTGAACCTGTACATGTCTGCATAGATAGATGGATAGATAGATAGATAGATAGATGGATGGATGGATGGATGGATGGATGGATGGATGGATGGATAGATAGATAGATAGATAGATAGATAGATATAGCTAGATAGCTAGATAGCTAGATGGATAGATAGTAGATAGACAGAGACATATACACAGACAGACGTAAAAATAAAATCAGCACCATCCCCAGTTTTATAGCAAGTTTAGACCCAAGGCAACCTTGTCTTGAAAATAAAATTTTAAAAGTCTGGATTCCAGTGATCCCAGATAGAGAAGTAGTGCTGTGTCACAGTCAATGTGACCCTGTTCTCCCGACCAACTGAGGTCAAATACACAGGAGTCCCCAAGTCCAGGACTAAGTCTGGAATCCTCCTCTTCTCATTCATGCTTTTACCTACAGCTTCACAGGAGAAACCACCCACCCTTCGCATGCTGCCAGCCCCTCATCCATTCTACATCCTATCTGGATAGGTACTGTGAGGTGCCGTGCGTTCTCAGGCAAGCACGAGTTTACATACACCACACGGCTGTGATGGCAACGAGACAGGCAGAAGCATCACGGCTTTGAGGGGACACAGAACATCATCAGACAGATGGCCCAACTGACCCAAAGGATAGTATTTCTGTATCCTAAGTACAGGGCCAGGTCAAGGCTCCATCTCTGGAGAAGAACTTGACTCTCCAGAGGGACAAGGATGGGGGCTGGGGAGATTTATCAGTTGGTACCGTTCTTGCTTCACAGATGGGATTACACCAACTGAATCAGAGACACCCACATGGAAAGGCCAGGCCAGAGGACTGGAGAGCACTGGCTGCTCTTGCAAAGGTCCCGAGTTCAATTCCTACTACTCACGTGGTGACTCACAACTATCTATAATGCCAGGGCCAGGGAGTCTAACTCCCTTTTCTGGGTCTGCAGTCCTCAGGTACGTACATACAGGCAAAACTGACTCCTCCCACATATATAAGTTAAAAAATAAGAAAAACCAGGCTAAGGCGATTGCTGGGCTCCAGGGACTAGTGTAAGACCAGTCTCATAAAATCAAGGTAGATGACTCCTGGGGAAGGCCCAGAAATGACCCTCTGCATTCTTCATGCACATATACATGTTTACACACATATGCACACATGCATGTATACATATGCATGCATGCATGCGTGTTGCGTGCACATGCATGCATGCACACACACACACATACACACACACATACACACACATGTACAAACACACACACACACACATGTACACACATGTCAGAACAAAACACCACTGACAAACAATGCTTCAGGCTGAAAGCTAGTGTGTCTTTCTCACCATCAGACAGGCAATGTCTGGGGAGTTCTAGTCAAGACAGAAACGTAAAAACTGAACATCACTCATCAATTTTAGAAACTCTTTGTAATCTAGAAATACAAGTGTTTTACCTTGAGGCAACTTAAGATTTCTCTCTGAAACCCACAGCCAATATCAGCCTTCAAAGTGAAATCACAGGAGCGTTCCTACTAACATTAGGGGGCAGTCAGGGAGGGTGTGGTGAACTTGTTCCTACTAACGTTAGGGGGCGGTCAGGGAGGGTGTGGTGAACTTACTTATTTAACACCACTGCCAGTGAAAGGGGCAGAAAAAAGGTAAATAGTATTGGAGAAGAAAGGAAAATTCTTATCACTTACACACAATATGACTGCCTGCCTTAAAAGCCATGAGAACTAAACTAAAACATTTCTAAGTAATTAGAAAGTTTAGAAAGATAGTATACCAGATAAATATATGGAAAGTTTTATCACATGCCAGAAATGATCTGTTAAAAGCATAATGAAAAGAATGTTTTGCCTATGAGAGAAATAATTTAAAATACAGAGATATAAATATAATGAAAGTTCTACAAAAGCCACATAAAAACCAATTGGAATTTTTTACTGAGAGATGTTTTTAAAAAACCGAATAAAACTCAGGCTTCTGTTATGTCCATAAAAATCAAAGTACAGTGTTTTAGAGAGATGATAGCCCCTGAAGAGACATATTAATTTAATGTTAATTATCTACAAATTCCCAATTGTTTTATGCAACTAGTTAAAATTATTATGACTCTACCTTTATACATGAGCTTTTGAGGGCAGCCAAGAGAAAAAGAGTTTTTTCTTTCAAAAAAATAATGAGTGGGAAAGAAAATTTCCTTTCACAGCTGAGAGTTATGGTAGCCCCTGCATTTATGCATTGAGAGTGATTCAAGATGGTGAGCAGAAAATGCTAATCCCACCACAAGCCAGCACGAGTGAGTGACTGCTGGAGGAACCACCATCCCCACGGAACCCCGGTAAGTTTCAGCCTATCAGGCTGTAAGCAGTCCGAGCTCACCTGACAAGGCTTCTCTGCCCACACAGCTTCTGTCCTCTGGAATGCTTACAGCAATCATTTCTCTTCCTGAACGGTTTATTTGGCTCACAATTCTAGGGTACGGTACATCCTGGTCAACTGGCAGGAGCCGGAACCAGCTGGTCACCTCATATCTACACTTAGGAAGCAGAGAACAATGCATGCTGGGAAGGAGAGAGCAATGCATGCTGGTACTCAGTTCACTTCCTCCTCTTTACACAGTCTGCAATACCCACCCAGGAAATGGTGCTACCCACAATGATGAAGTCCTCCAGCCTCAGTTAATCTAGTCAAGATAATTTCACAGAGGCATGCCCAGAGCCTGTCTCCCTGGTGACTCTAGATTTCATCAAGCCAACACTGAGGTTAATCATCATACTGGGTGCAAATTCAATCCCTGAGAGCGGATTGATGATGATCTCTTGCCCCTCCCTCCACCTCCGCATCACTGGTCTCACCCACTAGTTCCCTCAATCTCTGAACAATACAGGAGCTACACCTTCCTGTGACTCTGACCTCCCCATTCACCCTGACCACCTGGGATCCATCTCTGAAAGGACTTTGCCTCCAATTCTGCTTTGTAAGGGACTAGGGCTAAGACACACTCCTCTTTCATGCCTTATACCAAAATAAATCATAGACAATCCAGAACACTGCAATATCCCAAATCCCTAAAATAAAAAAGGAAATTTTAGCATATCTGTCCATAAATGTGCGCCACTGAGATGAAAAACTGAATAAAAGAATTTAATAAATTTGGCTTTCTACAGAGCTAGATGGACCCTCTACAAGTTAGAAATATCATAAACAAAGTTAATGACAGAAAGCCAAGAAGACAACATTTGTAACACTTCCAGCAAAAGAGGGACAGTTAATGATAATAGGTTGATAAAGTTAATATATGAAAAGCATTTGGACATCAACAAAAACTCATGAAAAGGGAAATAGACTATGGGCCCAAGTAAGAAAAATATCAAAAAAGTATATGTAAAAAGACTCCATTTCATAACAGTCAAGAAAATACGTATGAAAGCAGTGCCTTCTTTTCTATTAACATATTTGCCAAAATTAACACCAAAAAGCGGGGATGTGTCTTAGTGGGTAGAATGCTTGCTTAGCCCTGGGTTCAATTCCCAGCACTATGTAAGCAGAGTGCATTAGTGTACAGTAATACTATTCTAGCCTCAGGAGGTAGGATCCTCTAGAGGTAGGAGGATCAGAAATTCAAGGTCATCTTTGTCCCTGGTCAGAATGGCCAGGGACACTCAAGACTCTATCTCAAAACAAAAACAAAATGACGACAACAACCACCAATGAAAATCCCCAAGGTCAGCTTCAGTAAGTCCTATGAGGCTATTGATGTGAACATTCCTTTCAGAATATATTGGAAGCTTTGAGCGTGTTCTGCTCCTGGTAAGTAGAGCCAAGAGCTATAATTTATCCCAAACAAATATCAGAGAACTCTCACCCAAGTTCATTCAGGGTGCCTCTACATGTGAATTAGATGTGATTCCCTGCCTCATTTTAAAGGATTCATTTTTAAAAATACAATGGAAAAGTTTGCAAAATATTCTAGAGCATAAATGTTTACATATGAAGTTATGGAAAATAAAATCCTAGGTACAAAAACCTCCAAAGTGGTTGCTGAGTGTGTGTAGCCAAGACTTGGAGTGCGTGCTGCCATGACTCCTCCCCTTTCCTATCCTCTAAGACCAAAGGGAACCACGCTAGAGTAGGAAGCCCCTGGCTTGAAGAAACCAAGGGTCAGTCTCACAGTGGGTTTTGACTAGAATGATTCTTGCTAACTTAGTAATATTATTAAAATGCTTTAAGAATATTTTAGCCTGTAGACCTAAATGTAAAAGCTAGAACTTAAACAATTTCTAGAAGAATGTCTAGGGGAAACTTTAGGAGGTTTTTTTCTTTTAGGAGGATGATTTTTCTTAATAAGATATGAAATCTTGAACTGTCATGGAAAAAAAAAACACTTTAGCAAAATCGGATGCCCATGTCTCTCAGACAAGACCATCAGTCCACAGGAATGCAAGCTGCAGAATGGATGTATCATGTTATTTGTCTTTATCAGAAGATCTGCATGCATAAGGCATGGACATCATCTGTGTTAATACAAAAATACCTCAATGAGGAGAAAAGGGCAACAGATCTGAACAGACTCTACAAAGGGAGAGCGGCAACAAACACACAGAAAGAGGTAACGGGTGCATGCATTCATTGGGAAATACAAATTTCAGGACAATGAGATGACATCATAGACCTCTAACATGCCCGCAATTAAAGGCTCATGGCACCAAGTGTTGGCAAGGAGGTGTCACAGCCATCCTGTCCTTATGCAACTGGGAAAATGGAGCACCATTTTAAAAGGCTGTTATTAGCCGGACAGGAAAACATCGACTTCTTTCCACACTATCCATTCTACTCACAAGCACCTATCACAAAGAAATGAACACTTGCTCACAGGAAGCCTTTTTTAAAGATTTATTTATTTTTATGTATATATGAATACACTGTAGTTGTCTTCAGACACACGCCAGAAGGGAGTATCAGACCCAATTACAGATAGTTGTGAGCCACCATATGGTTGCTGGGAATTGAACTCAGGACTACTGGAAGAGCAATCACTGTTCTTAAGTGCTGATCCATCTCTCCAGCCTGCTCACAGGAAGTCTTATGCAAAGTGATTGTGGTGGCATAACTGAAACACTCCCCAAGTGGAAATAATCCAAGCACCTGCCATTAATATAGTAAAGGAATTATTGACCATCTGCACAATGGAGTATTATGATGAAAAGGAATAAGAAAAATAAACCCAATTGATTCATACATCCATCAGTATAGAATAACCTCAGAGTTATCTTGCTAAGTGAAAAGAAATAAAGACAAGAGGCACATACAGAATAATTCCATTTCTATAGGAACTCAGGAAACTATGCTAGCTTATAGTGTCAGGTCAAGGGTCACTGATGACCAAGGAAAGAAGTGAGGGAGAAGTGGAAGGTTCCCTAGTTCACTTTATGTTGCTGTGAAAAGTCCATTTCATCTTATAGCTTATATCAAGAAAGGACTTCAGGGCAGGAACATAGGAAGGAACAGAAGGCAGGAACTGAAGCAGGGACCATGGAGGAACACTGCCCAATAGCTTGGTCCCCATGGCTTGCTCAGACTTATACAGCCCAGAACCACAATGGTCTGGGCTCTTCCATATCCATCATCAATCAAGGAAATATGCCACAGACATGGCTGTGGGTCAATCCAAGGGAGGCAGCTCTTTGATTAAGGTTTCTTCTTTATATAGATATTAAATAATAATCAAGAATGAACAGCATCACAGAGAACCAAAAGACATGGTGGAATTTGGGGAGTTTTGAATATATTTCATCTTTTGTAGTGGATTACATACACGTTGAACACTGGGAAAGTTAGTAAATCTTACTTTCCTTTTATTGTGTTACTGTAGTCTCTGATGGATGAGAGCTACAGAAATGACCCCCTCTGCTTATGACCATCTGTCCTGCCTGATCTCGGATTGCCTTGAATTGCTTCTGTGGAGTTTGACATATTCACCCACAAGTGTGTTTGTTTGTGTGTGTGTGTGTGTGTGTGTGTGTGCATTGAAGATTTGGTGGAGGGAAAGTCTCCTATGTTATGGGATCAAGAATACAGATGGGGATACGGGGCTTACTGCACAGCAGGGCATAGCATGTGGTAGGGCTGAGATGAACTGCTTTGGGCTGGTGTTCTATAGAAATCAAGCAAGACATGAAGAATTCAGCAGAAGCAGCAAAGATCAAAAAAGGTGAGAGGTTCCAGATTTGTGGGAGCTTCCGTGCTCACACCCTCCTGTAGCAAGCTTGGTTAGTTATTGTCATTATTCAGTCCTGTGTCTGAGTAGACTTTTGGAGGGGAGAGATGAGGAAAGAGAGGATCTTATGTCTGATAACAGATGGGCCTTTGTCTGGTTTGGGCAAGTGTCACCAAATCTGGCCTCTCTCCAGCTGATGGAAGAACAAGTATTGGCGTGGAGACCCATTGCCATCAAGAAACCCCAGAGCCTTCCCTTGCTAAGAATCATATTATTTTTGCATATAATATGCACATTAGAGATGCTTTGCTGTCCACTTCAGATAGTGTAGCAGGCTAAGTGGAATTTCAGAATGGGACCATTGCCGAGGTCTGTGACAAACGCATCTTCTAATCATGCCTTTGTTCTGTCACCAGTACTGCAGCTGATACAACTTTCTTCCAGACAGGGAGAGAACACATGACACAATAGCACAGGATTAATCAGACCCAGTCCTCACTGGAGAGCTAAGAGGCACACATTTGCCACCTTTTTCTATCTACTACTGTAAAATCTATCTACACATCACACGGGTGTGACATCCACCATAAATATATTGTTAAAGATAACACTAGCAGATCAGTAGGGTGACTTGGTGGGAAACATGGAGACCTGAGTTCAATCCCCAGGAAAGAACTGAGTCCCAGAAGATGTTCTCTGACCCTCATATGAGTGCTATGTCTCTCTCTCTCTCTCTCTCTCTCTCTCTCTCTCTCTCTCTCTCTCTCTCTCTCTCACACACACACACACACACACCTTTTTTAAGTTAAAAATAATAGTAGGGCAACAAACACTTGGGTCCCTGGGCCTCTATAAAGAGGACAGTTGACATGTGACAAACGGGATCTATTTCTGATATTTCAGTTTGAGATTTCAGAATGTTGCCGTGAGGTGTTAGTGTGAGTACATCACTCTACTATCCAGATTGTTAGATGATTCCCCTTCTATCTTACCTCAACCATGGCAGCATCAGCGGACATTCTGAAGCAGAAGGCAGGAAATCTGAGTTCCACCCTTAGACAAGGAACTGCAGGAAACTGAGGGCTGCTGAGAGAGGGAGAGTCAGCCCTAACCCCAGGGATGAGCACCCTGACTGACTACCTCAAAGTGCTCAGCCCTGGAATCATGTACACATCAACAACTAAAGGGATTAAGCAGGTGGTGCTTATGTATATGTTCATAGATATACATTTCTCTCTCTATTTCCATATATATATATATATTAAAATGGCATACAGACACATACACATTAATGACAACAATTAGGACAGGAAATGCCATCAGTGAGGAGGGACATGGAAGAAGCTGGAGGGAAAGGACTTGGGAGAGGCCAAAGAGAAGAAAAAGTGATACTTAAATTAAAATGAAAACAGAATACTCTGAGAGAGCAGGCCATTAAAAGTAAGAATAAACGCGGACAGAGAGTGTGCACACTGGTGAAGGATGCTGTGCAGACGCCGGACCGGTCCTCCATGGCAGCACCATGCCCTTGATTGACTGCCAAGATAACAGGAAAGAACACCTTTACTCATTTTTGATGTTTTGTTTTTGATCAGGGTTGTAGCAGGACTTAGAAAAAAATAGCTTTGAGAGAGTAATTAGTCAGCTAATTAGGTGGTCTGTTTATGTCTTCATTACACCATGTTTACTGGCCCCCAAGTCTCCCTGCTTTTTTGAGAGTAAGAAACTGATGGGATGGCATCCGGGCAGGGAGTGTGCTGAGCAGGGAGCCCAGAGGGGCTGACGTGAATCCAGATGGGACCCTGTTCTCTTTATTTTTAGGCTTAGGAAGAAATGGTGATGCCCCCACCCCCAAATGCTGGGGAAGCAGTTGCCAGGTGGGAGAAGTCTCCCAGGGACTCCAGAAGCACAGAATCCAGAAATGTACAAATAATGCTGCACTAAGGTTTGGCTTCTAATCCTCATACCTACCGGATGAGGTGAGAAATAGAATCGCCCATATCTTTGAGAGAAAACTGAGGTAAGAAGTGTGTACATTATTGCTGAAGGATGCTAGAACCAAATGCTAGGACCCATCCTCTATGCCACCACTGTGCCCTTGATTGACTGCCAAGGTTTCAAGAAAGAACACACCTTTACTCATTTTGTTGTTTATTTTCTGAATGGGAAGTGGAAGGAGCAGAATTTTTACCCAGGCAGTGTGGGATGAAGCCCTGGTAACCACAGTAAGATGGGCTCTGAGTACTCAGTGAAGCTCTGTCATGCACCATGTAGATGCTCAGAAAGTGGTCAGTGCTGTTAGTTAGCTTCCAAAACACAGACAAACTCAGTCCCTGTCGCTGGAGATCTCAAGGTCTTAAGCCTATGAGAATACAGAAGCAGGATGTTTATTAAAAATAAGCTTTGCTCTCTGCTGCCATAATCTGTGTAGTTAGTAGTGACTGTATTCTGCACGCTAGAGTCATACCGGTGTGGGTGCTTCTCAAAGCCACATTGTGAGGTGGCCAAGAAGACGAGACCCTTCTCCCTAATCACATAAGGATAGCGCCTGTGTTCTTTGTTCTTCTGTCTGACTGAATGGCTTCAAAACAACCAGATAAGTTAGTAACCATGGTTTGGAAGTGATGAGAGTCAAACTCAGTAGGCACTGTGTTGAAGATGCAATCATTTCTTAGGGGGCCATTTCCAATCAATGATTGAAAAGTCATTTAAACGAGTTCCTTCTTCCTCCTCCTCCTCATCTTTCTCATCTTCCTTCTCCTTTCTCAACAACTACCACCACCTTCTTTCTCAGTCTCTCTCTGTCTTTCCCTGTCTCCCTCCTTCCTTTTCCCTCCTTCATTCTCCCCATACCCCTCTGACCTCAAATCCCCAGCTCTTCAGTTGGAGGGCTTCAGTGTAAGCTAAGTCTTGGTCCTGCCATGTTCCTATCTTTGGAGGGTGTGTAGATGCAGGGTGGGACTTTATTCCTTAAAGTATGGGTATGTGTGGGACTGGCTCTGAAGTTCCTATGCACTAGGATGATTTTGAACTCATCCTTGATCCTCCTCGCCCAAGTGCTGAGAAAATAAGAGTATGCCACCACACCAGGCCTGATCTCTAGAGAGCTAATTCATGATAATTGGCTGAAGACGTTACACAAATTTATTCCCTTGTTCCATTCACATAAAACAGAAGTTTTGTTTCTTAAACATCTTATTTGAGCTTGATGCCTGGATTATTTATGTAAAGGAGGCCTGTGATTTTCATGCAAAATCTTGGTCTCTTCTATTTTATTTTATTTTATTTTATTTTTGCTTTTTAACCTTTCCATCTCTGACCGATGACTTCTGGAAGAACCTGGCAGGGCTTACATGGTTACTAACGGCAAGCTGTAGCCAACGCCTCCCCTTCCGGAACATCTTTCAGCTTATTCTAATTTTTTAATGGAGAAAATGCATTCTTAAATTAAATATGCATAATAAGGAGTACTAATGATAAGAATAAAGTGGTATATGTGAGAATGAACCTAGTGCTGTAAGCAAAATGCATTTGATTTGCCGAGGCTAAAAGCTAGCTTGAATCAGTAAGACTTGGTGCAAAAAAGAAAAGCCTCGAAATGCGCACAAATTGTCCATAATTGTATGGATTTTAAATATAAAAGTTGGCAGTGGCAAAAGCTAAAAGCCATTAGGAGAGACACTATTGTGCAGTATACCGGGAGCAGCAAGTCACGAGCCTATGAAAAACTCTCTAGCTTGAGTTTTCTAAAATTTTGATAACTGTACTTGAGGCCTGTCTTGATGTTTACCACAATGTGCCCATTGTTCCTGGAGGCATGGCCTAATGCCTATAGGAAGAGAGCTGCTAATTAACATGAATAGTCTTCTTCCCTGAAGGTCGTTTACCTCCAAGTTCATTCTTCCTTCCTTTTTTTCCCTTTGTAGCTGAACATTACTGGAGGAGTGTTCAACGACAGCCATTAGCTTAAGAGATCTGTCTGTTTTCTTTCTGATGCTGGGTCACTGGTTTTTAAAGTCCTTTTCCTAAGCCAAGAAGTCATAAAAATAATATTTAAAGGTAAAGAGGTGGGTGGGGAGGAGAAACTCACCTCTCCCTGGTATGGGTGCCCTCCCAGTGAAGGCAGTGTTTCCTCCCGTAAGTTTCCTGCTCCAGTAGCTAAGACTTATATTGGGACTGGAGAGATGGCTCAGTGGTTAAGAGCCTCTGCTGCTCTTGCAGAGGACCTGGATTTGATTCCCAGCACCACATCCTGGTTCACGGTGTTTGTAATTGTTAGGTCCCAGTTCTGGGGGGATCCAATGCCTTCTTCTGGCCTTCTTAGGCACTGCACACATGTGGTGCATACACATATATATAGGCAAAACATTCAGAGACATAAAAATTTAAAAATCCTTACAAAAGGCATATCTTATATTTTAAGAACAGGAGTAAATCGCTTTCTTCAAGGACTTCTTTCGGCTTATTTTATTCCTTTTTGTTTTTTTGTTTTTTTTTCTTTCAAAGGAAGGTTAGTAATTTCTCCGTATTTTTTTTTTTTTTTTTGGAACTTAGTGGGATGTCCCTGAAGTGTTTTCCAGATGCGAAAGCACTTGGGGACTTTGTTTGATTTCTGTGCTGAGAGGCTTTAAGGAGTTCTCCCTGTTTCATATCGGGACCAGTGGCATTTCTGGTTGAGATGAATTAGGAATTATGGCTAAAATGAGTGGATTTCCCACATTTGTTGAGAAACACTCTCACTTCACTCCCCAGTGTCTCTCAGCTACTGCGTTCCTGCAGTGGGTGCTCTTTGTCCATCACAAATGATTGACTTTGTCAGCTCATGTGAGTTACAGGGGGAGGTATTAGCCCAGAGCCCAGCCCACATGTTACTGTGACTGACATTTCCAAGTAGACTTTGGATCCACCAAATCTGTTGAAGAGCCTCAGAGCAGACACCCCGGTGTCCTGAGGCAGAGAGATTCTGCCTTGGGGCTTCCAGGTAGAGACACTGTTTTCCACACCAGATTGCAAACTCAAGATTGGTAGACATACTAACACCTCCCTGAATTATCAACCTTCTGGTAGGGTCTATAGATTGGCCAGTCCCTGAAATCGTAGACGAGTCTGCAATTATAAAAATTATCAAATTGATTCTATGTCTAATTTGTTGGTAACAGAACATGTGAATGTAAGGGATAACTGTGGAGACTGCCCAACATGAAATGGTAAATTTACTTAAAAGAGTGAGATGATTTTGTGACTTTTAAAATTCAGTTGAGCAGGTCTCAAGTGTGAATGTTGTAGGTGACAGCGCTGAAAGGCTTGGCACCCCCATAGGTGGAGAACCCCAACTACTCTAATATGTCACTTAAGGAGAAACAAGTAATAAGATTCTGGGACAGAACATATTCTTTTAGCTACTTGGCCTGTAAGACAGAACTAAGCTTGGAGCCACGCCTGCTCTTCTAATGTGGCAACGAGGAAATGTATTTGACAAGCACACATTGTGCTATCTAGCTTTCTGCCCTGGCCCCAGACAAGTCAGCCTGAGAAGGAAAAGCTTCATTTGGATCACAGTTCTGGTTTTGGAGAGCTCCGTCCATGAATGTTTGATTGGTCCTATTGTTTCAGGTTGGAGTCAAGGGAAAATAAATGGTAGATAAAATATTTATCCTGTGCTTGGAAGGAAGAAGGAGGCGGGAGGGAGGGAGGAGAGAGAGAGAGAGAGAGAGAGAGAGAGAGAGAGAGAGAGAGAGAGACGGAGACAGACAGAGACATACAGAGACACAGACAAAGAGATAGAGCATTCATTAGGCTTCTTGGCTTAAAAGGACACCAGACAGAAATCTCATCTGAATCTGCATAAGCCCCTTTAAGTTTTCAAACAGAAAATATTTACAATTTGAAATAAAATATTTAAAGTTCCTTCAACTTAACCTTGCCTACCAAAATCTCTTGCCATGCCAATTAGTCAGCGAAATTCATGTCAAGGAGAGAAGAGAACTGTCTTCCTGGAACTCCCAGATTGCGTGTGAGGGTGGATCAGTCTACAAAATAATCAGTGTACTTATTGGGACCCTCCTGTTTGGATTGCCCCATTACACTCGTCTGCTATGGTATGTGTCTCTCCAGAAGGCATTATTGGAGGCATATATAATATAAGGCAGGACTTTGTGCTAAAGACCAAGAGGCCATGTGACCCTTAGCAGCTCTACAGTCAGCATCAGCCGGAGCCCCAGAGTTTAGCACAGGAGAGACATAGTTTGCGATGGGTGAACAAAGAACTAAAGACCATTGCAGACAAAGAGGGGGAGGGGAGGAGCATCCGGACTAAAGTGGTCCAAGAACACAGGCAGGTCTGGCTTGTCTCAAGTTCACTGTGAGTGGAACAAAAATGATGGTAAGAGGATGCAGAAGCCAGAGGACCTGGAGGATGAGACTCAAAGGACCAGCATTGGGAGGGAGGGAGGTTCACGGGGCTGTCGCCAGGGAACCGCTGATTTCTCCGCCAACCTCCCTGTGACTGCCTCGCAACGCACTGCCTCCAACATCCTCTCTGAGAAAGTCTGATTTTATCATCAAAACCCCCCAGTACTTAAAACTTGTAGCCTTCCTTCTCCAAATGGAATCTTGCCCTAGTACAGAAACATGTCTCCTAGGTTGAACCCAACCAGACCTGGGGGTTGGGGGTAGAGTCTGGGAATGAAGGGTTTCCTTGGAATCACAGCAGCAAGTATGGTGTTCGCATTTTCCTGATTAGGGAGCTTAATTCTTCATGCTTTGCTTGGCTGTCAGAACATTTCATGTTTTTATTTGTGAACATACATGGTGATCATGCTTAAGGAAGAAAAAAAATCTGATGGTAGGTCCCTGGACGCCCTTGTTTTGAGCAGATGCTGCGATCAGAACTGAACTTTCAGTACTCACCGGTGAGGTGCAGTGAACTGAGTTAAGAAGACCTCTCCCTCACAGTTGTCTCTGCACAGACAGCTCGCTAAGATAATGTTGGAGCCAAGGAGTTGAAACCCACAAGCGAACTGGTCTGAAGATTACCAGGACAGAGCATCACTGGTGTAGATGAGAATCCCTCACCCACAGCCCCATGGCAGTCAGATGAGTTCAGACCATCAGAGGATCAGGACAGAGGTTCAGCGGTGTGGAACAGCACTACAGAGTTATTGGTTTGGAATAATGCTTGAAGCATTCCTTTTCCTTTTGGGAGAAGGTGCAGGGCGCGGGTGGAGCTGTGAGTCTCCAATTCCAAAAGCTGTGTGTTCCTGTGGGGAGAAGAGGGCTCATAGGAGCACCGTCTCCAAGGCGTGGAGAAACAGGGGCTATTTGCAGGAAAGTGAGCCTTCTTTCCTACATTCTGTTAGGGAGCAATGTCCTCCCTGGGATCTCACTGTGGCCCCCCTCTTCTCTTCGACTCTTCCCGGGACTGGAGTCTTACATTCTGACTTGTTTGAGCCTCACAAGGCAGGGCTAACTCTGGATGGCAGGGTGAAAATTGGATAAACAGCCACACTGACTCTGGGGAGAATTTTTTTTTTAAACGTGAACATCTGTTTCTTGAATTTGGCCATGGTAAGACCTGGGGGAGGGAAGAGTGCCAGCGGATGACATAGAGCCAGAAAGATACAGCCTCGTCTCTTTTTATTTCAGGGTACAACCTGGCTCCTTCCAGCATGACGGAGGGAGGAGATTCGTTACTCCTGGCTCTGGGCTCATACCCACTTTTCCTTTAGGTAGGGCCCACAGGTGCTTTCTGGTGCTTTACAACTCTACTAAGTAAGGTGCCTACTTTGAGCAAAGTCCTGCACCTGCGCATGCGTGCACATAAGCCTGAACTGAAGGGAAACAGAGATGCTAGGAGCCTGGGAGGCACTTGTTGTTTTCCAGACACTGGGCAGTGATACAGCTTAGTGTCAAATGTTGTGGTACCCAGAGTAGAAGAGGTGGGGTTGCTCCAGTAAGAGGAGGCAACAGCAAGGAAGTCAGAACCCTTCAGGAGCAGGGGGCAGAGAGATGCCTCAGCCACTAGAGTGTTTGCTTGACAAACACTAGGACCTGAGTGCGGTCCCCAGAGCCCACACTTTAGAAGCCACATGTAAAACTGGGTGTGGAGAGAAGGCTCAGTGGTTACAAGCACTTGCTGCTCTTTCAGAAGACCTGGATTTGGTTCCCAGCACCCACATGATGGCTCCCAACCATCTGTAACCCCAGTTCCAGGAGGTTGGATGTTTTGTGAATGCCACAGGCACCAGACATGTACATGGTACACATACACACATACATGCAGGAAACACAGTAATATACATAAAAGAAGTAAAACAAAAAAGTTTTAAGGCCAGGTACAGTAGCATTCACTTGTAATCCAAGAGGCAGGGAGGCAGAGGCAGGCAGCCTCTTGGAGCTGACAGGTCAGCTGTCCCTGGCAGAACATGGGCAGCACCAAGGTCAACAGAGTTCAGACTAGATGGTCCTGTCAACACGACCTCCTCTGTCAGATGTTACAATGCTAAGACTCTGGCCTGAGAGAGCCTAGCTTCCCATAATACAGCTGGCTGAAATAACCTTATGGAATCTTATCCAGAGTTTGAGCATAGAATTTTGGTGGAAATTAATTTTCCTCAAATGAACTTCTGCACAGTATTTTAATTCTTAAGAAAGAAAATGAATTCTTAAAATGGAAGAGAGTCAGGCTAGTCAACAGAGGGCGTTCCGCTGCCTGCCCCTGGTCTTTGCCTGCCTTCCCATTGTGCATCTGACTTTGCCATGGGATCTCTGAGCTGTAGATCTTAAGAAATATCTCATGCATCTCAGCTAGGATGGAAGTAGCAGAATATTTGACTAATAAAAACTTCAGCCATAAAAGCAGAGACCTGAAGGTAACAGCCTGCCGGCATTGGCTCAATGGTTTGGAGGTCTCAGAGCTGATTAATTTCTGCTTTTTTTATTTTGGTTTTACAATCTTAAAGATATTGCTTCAGCTCCAGACATCACTTTTACTCAGGAAATGAAGAAAGAAGGAGGTGGGAGCTCTGGCTGTATATATAAGGCCCTGGGTTGGATGTTCAACACCTTGTCAAAAATAATCTACACTAGGAAACCAATGGCTTCTCTCTTGGTTGGAGCAGCAGCATATAGGTATGAGGGAAGAAAGAAGCAGGAGGGGAAATGGCCTCAGCTCCTGAGGTGCGCTGTCATTCTCACTGAGCAAATACATGTCATCTAATGAGGATATCGCATTTCCTGGAATGATGAGACTTAAGAAAATAGTATTTTGTCTCATGAGTGAGCAGCATTGGTTGTCCAACCCGGTGCATTTGCCTGATCAGTCAGAGGGCCAGCTTGCTGAAGCAAAATGAACTCAATTTGGTGTGATGACTGTCGATTAAGTGAGATGTGTCCTAAAACCCATATGTGCACACTCATACACACACACACACACACACACATGCACACACATGCACACATGCACATGCACGTGTACACATACACCTAGGGACCCTTGGCCAACCTGTCTCTGGATACAGTCCCAGAGCCCACTCTGTAGAGAGCCTCAGTGAACAGGGAAAGAGCAGTGGTCCTGAAAGACCTAACACAAAGCAGTGCTTCATCCCGAGTCCCTTTGTCCAGCACGGCTTTGCTTCTGAAGAGTTAGTCCAGGAAAAGATGCAAAATTAGAAGACAGGCCAGATGGGCAATTAATGGGATTTTAAATTTTTATAGAGAGAATGGAGTCATAGCTTGGGCTTTGTCAGAGCGCCCCGTAAATCCATCCGGTCACAGACCATCACAGCCCTTGCCTCCTCTTGTCTTTTAAAGGCTGGCCCTGTGGAATGGAAGCCCCAGCAGCAGGCAGCAAGGGCACAGACTGCCTGGGGAGTGGCCTGGTGCTTCATTTCAGTGTAGCCAGCACACCAGCCCCTTCCGGTCCTTGCTGAGATTTAATCCACTTTCCACCTTCAACCTAGAAAGAAGCCCAAGGGCAGCCCCCAGCCAGGGTCTGCAAGCTGTGGCTACTGCACATTCATGAGCTCCTCAGCCAGAGATGCATGCAACATGATAGGATGGAGTAAGGCTAGAGTGGAGGCTCACGGGCAGGAAGGGCCGGTTCAGCTACAGAAGGGTGTATATATATATATATTACAGATGTGTCTAGAGATTACCCTGCCTCAGTCAGACAATCTGAAAACAGCTGCAGGCAAAGAGCGGGAGGCAGTTGGTCCCTCATTAGTCTGACACGGGGGTAAGTGAGGGAGGTGAAGAAAAAGCAAGAGAAAGAGAAAGAGGAGGAGAAAGAGGAAGAAGAGGAGGAAGAAGAGAGAAAGGAGGAGGGAGAGGAGAAAAGAAAAGGAGGAGGGAGAGGAGGAAATAAGAAAATAGGAAGAGGAGGAAGATGAAGAAAAGGAGAAGGGAAAGAAGAGGGGGGAAAGGAGAGAGGAGAGGAGGAGGAGAAGGAAAAAGAGGAGGAAATGAGAAAATTGGCGGAGGAAGAAGATGAAGATGAGGAGAAGGGAAAGAGGAGGGAGGAAAAAAGAGAGAGGAGGAGGAAGAGGCGGTTGGGGAACCATGGCCAAGTCCCTACTTTAGCACCAGATTTAACTCGGGTTGGACCATGTCATCTACAAACCCTCACACAAATGACTCCATGTCTAATCACTTCCCTTACCCTTGCAGAAGCGTTTCCTTTTGGGGTCTTTATTCTGTTTCCTACCCCTCACCTCCACAGTTCATTCTAGGAAGCAGATGAGACGATGTCTTGATGGATGCCGTGCCCCGCTGTGTCCTGGGCCCTGGGATGGTTCTGAGTAAACAGATTTGTGCTAGGCTCTTGTCCCTATGAGAGCACTGAGTGAATGGATTTGTGCTAGGCTCTTGGCTCCATCTTAGGAGATGGAGCTGTGACACTGAATGAAGAGACACTGCCCCTGGACTTCAGACACCTGAACTCAGAAGGTGGTAATGCTATGAACGTTTACTCTTGCTTTTAGGAAATAATTTTGATGTATGTGTGTGCACCCTCATGTGTGTGCATGTGTGCTTGCATGTGGGAGTGTGCACATGTGCATGTGTGTGAGTGTTTGTGTGTGCATGTGTGCATGTGCATGTGCCTGTGACAGAGACTGAGAGAGCCTCGGGGATGATCACAGAGGGAGCAAGGAATGAAGAGAGAGGGAGGGAGGAAAGAAAGAGGGAGAAGAGACTATGGAAGAAAAGGAGGAAAAGAGGAGGAGAAAAAGGAAGAAAGAGAGAGAGAGGATAGGGAGGGGCATACTAAGGGGAGCTCTTCAAAGCTGTTAAGAGTGCAGTGTAACTGCTGAGAACCTGCCTTATGTGTAAGGACTCTCATTGTTAAGGACATATTTTGCATCTGATCTTGCAAGATCTGTTGCTCTAGGTTGGCTAGACACCAGGGCAAGGTTTTCCAGCCCAAGGCAGCAGCAACTGTCCCAGAGTCAGACAGGAGTGTCTTAGGTTGCTGATTCAGGAGTCAGTCAGTGTCCAGTGCTTAGAGTCAATGATGTCTCCTCACACAGGGGTGTGGTCATGGCTTGGCTTTGCTGGGCTGCTGTGTGGACTCTGCAGCACTGCCCTCCCTATGTTGGGTACAGTCTCTGCCCTGGAGAATGCAGGAGGTCTAAGGTTCGTCTGTTCCCAAGGAGGGTTAACTAAGGGGGACACCACCTTAAGTGGGAGTGTTACCACCCATACTCTTGGGGCCCAGGGAGCTAAGGAGGAGAAAAAGAGAAACTTGGTTGCAGGAGACACGCACCCCACCCCACCCCACCCCACCCCACCCCCATTCTCTCCCTTCTAAGATGGAGAGAAACCTGACATTAACATTCTTCCTGAAGTCGTTTCTCTCAGGTGTTGTTCACTGCAGTGGAAGTGGAAGGGTGGGCTACTACAAATAGCTTCTTATTTCAATCTCAGATAATAGGAAGTAGAAGTTTATTCAGAATGAATAACAATAAATAATGATGACGATGATGATGATGATAAATATAAGCACAAATCTTTATTTCTAGAGAAAACAGCAAACTCATTTCCTATTGCTACCGAAACAAACTACCATAAACTCAGTGGCGTAAAGAACTATGCATATATATTATCTTACACTTCTGGACTGTGGAAGCCTAAATTCAAAGTGTGAGCAGGGCTGGTCCTTCTGGAGGTTGCAGGAGGGCGCCTTTCCAGCTTCTAGCGGCCGCCTTCACTCCATGGCTTGTGCCTTCTTTTTCAATCAACCCTGAGCCCTTGAGTCTACATCCTGTCTGTCCCCTTCCCACTACTTCGAACATATAACTTCTTCGTAAAAATCTCATGATCACAGCTGATCTAAGTGGACAACCTGTGCTTTCACGATTCTTCCCGTGCCCACAGCTGCAGAGAGCCTTCTGTGCCGGGGATAGTGAATCCTCGCCTATTTTTTCATGAAGACAAGCTTTTGTGTTTGGAGGTGACCATTCTATCTACTTTAGATAAGACTGGAGCTGGGAAGATGAAATGGACAGAGGAGAGGGTTTTAACCAGAGCAGTCCAGTCGCAGAGAGTGGGAATGGGGTCTCCTGTGTGCACAAACTTCAGTGGCAACTGGCTGTCAGGAAAGATCCCCCCTTGCCAGCACAGGGATCCCTGAGCTGCCTGGAACAGTATGACCTACACAGATGGCAAGACGGGCTCTGGGGCACAGAGGCCGTAGCAGTAGCAGCATCCTTTAGCTAAAGCAATGGCCATAAGGGCGATGAGCTTTAGGCGAGAGTGCCCACCCGCCCTGCCAGCTTTCTAAAAGCACATAGGCAGCATCTTATGTGAACACAGAACAGAACAGAGAAGGGGGATGTGTCCTCTAAACGACACATAATAAATGCCTAGACAGGATGACCGAAAGGATGAAGCAAGATTGGCTAATTCATGATTATTGCTAAACAGATGTGACCAGAGCTCTAAATTATGTGCTTTAGAACTTACACTTGTTGGTGTTCGAAGACTTCAGGCCTGGATCGTAGAGGGCAGAAGAGCCCCTGAGGTGAGGTAGGCGCCATCTCACGCTGGAGGAGGTGAGGTAGGGGCTATCTCACGCTGGAGGAGGCCCACGACAGGGTCATCCAGAGCGACACACTGCCGTGCATGAGCTCCTTCCTCGGGTCTAAGCCCACACAACCTGCTGGTTGGTCAGGCTCCTTCCATAGAATACAATATCTGAGTAACATCAACCATATTCCTCAGTAGACCCATCAGGAGGATGAAAAAAAGGTGGTAGGGTATTCCCAAGACGAAATTAATTTCTCTTTATAATCTGCAATAGTTTATTTCACAAATTCATGACCCACCCCAGGATGTTTGCTCTTTATGGCGAGCCATAAAAATGACAAAATACATTAGCCAAGTTCTTCATTCTGCTAAAATGACCATATTCAAAAATAATAACAGAGACTTGTATCCACAATGCAAAAGATGCTTGAAGTAATTGGGGCTTAATTTGTACACAAACTGTCAAGGCAGTTTTCCTCACGGCCTGCATCTTCTGAATTCATTAGTCTCTAATTACGGCCAGTGGGGACCAGCAGTTAGAAGGTTAAAGAGGTTCTGACAGGCCTAATCATTGCTCAGGAAGCCGAAAATGTATGCGCAGTCTCGGCAGATGGGGTGAGAGAGACTGCTGCCAAGTGGTAACTGTTTACTCCTTTGCACCTCCAAAGCTGTCATCCTAATAGGCGCATTTTAAATTTATTAATGCTCTAGTTACAATGCATACCCAGTCTCTAATGGTATGTCAGCCTCAGTATATAAACGGAGCAATTAACACGTATTACCTGGTAATGGTAAAATTATTTGTTGCCTGTTTGATATTTTGTGTGTGGGTGTGGGGGGTCTCCCTTCAGGAAGAACTGTCCCAGGAAAGGCCTCTTTCAGTTAAAATGGCCTGAGAGAACTGCTGAGGTAGGCTTCCCTCCACGGGTGTAGCAAACGAACCAGAAGGTCTTCCCCTGGCTTCTCCCCAGCCAGTTTCATCCTGCTCTGATTTCCAGCCTCTGCTGCTGGAATCTGGTAGTTGGTGCAGCTCATGTGAAAAGCTGGTTTGGATTTGGGGAAAAGGCAGGAAGTGCCAGGCTTTGTAGGAGTTAGGTCTTTCTCTACCACGCCCAATGAGCGAATGAGCTTATTGGGGTTGCTAACTTGAGCTGGATGGCACAAGTTCCTATGTTATCACAATCACTTACCAGGTCACAGGAGATGATTCACAAAAGATGCCCTATAGACATTCCCCAGCAAACCCACAAACAGCTACACCCCAGGGTCTTGATTACTGAACATGCACTTTGTGAGTCTTGTGAGTTTCCTATGTTTCCTGATCCTTGTGAGTTGCCTGTGTTTCTCGAGTTGGAGAGTCTTCTTGGCCCCTCCCTGAGTCTGCAGGCAACAGTTGTACAACTGACCCTTTAGAGTAAAACTCCAGGGTTCCCAGTCTCAGTGTAACTTCATGCTAGCTCATAAGCAGCAGTTTGCCTGTGCTTTGTAATTCCCTCTTCCACTGTCACCAGCAACACATCCTTTTTTCTCGTAGCCTTTGTCCTGTAGCCATGGCTCTAAAGCTCACTACTCACCAGCAAAAAGTACCTTAAAAGAAGAGGGGGTGGGTGTCTCCTGTCTTCCCTGTGACTGCTCGCATGGCACTGTACAGATCTTTAATTAAATGCAATTTTAAGGCAACACTTGCTTTTGTGTAGGAGGCTACAGATGTGGGGACAGACAGAATGTACAGTCCCTCCACTGTGGGTTTCGTGGAGACAGCAAGATTCATAAGTGTCCTGAGAGCGTGCTGAGGTGTTAATCTGAGCAGCAGAGCAATTATCTGTGTCTGGCCGCCACTCTGTTCTCACTAACAGTCGCTAGTCCATGATGGCTAATTGATTTACACCATCTAGAGGCAATACAACAACAACTATAACAACAACAAATGTCTGGAGGACTTTGTACTCATTAAAAGCTACCATTACATCTCCCCAGAAGGTGATCTGTTCATTTTTTTTTAAACCACAATGGAAAGATACTATGCTGGATAGCTTTTTATCAACTTGACACAAGCTAGAGTCATCTATGAAGAGGGAATGTTGATTGAGGAACTGATGCCATTTGATTGGTTTGTGGGCAAGTCTGTGGGGGACATTTTCTTGATTAATGGTTGAGGCAGGAGGCCCAGTCCACTGTGGGTGGGGCCATCCTGGGCAGATGGTCTTGGGTTGTATGGAAAAGCAGGCTGAGCAAGCCATGGAGAACAAGCCAGTTTGCAGCGTCCTTCCATGGCCTTTGCTTGAGTCGTTGCCTCCAGGTTGCTATCTAGAACCTTCCCTCAGGATTGAGTGTGACCTGAGAATCGTAAGTTGAAATAACACCTTTTCCCTCATGTTGACTTTACCCACACTGTTCATCTCAGCAACAAAGAGCAGACTAGACAGATACCAAGTATTCTTTGCCAGGGACCAAATAACTCATCTACTGTGGTTCCTTCAGTGGCCAGAAGACCAGTACCTGACTGATAAGTGGGGAATTGTGTGGCCTCATGCTGGTGTCCTCATGTCTATAGGCTTCAGTTTTCTGTTTCCTCAAGATGAGGAGTTGGGTTATCTTACTTGTGGCATCTGAGATTGCTTTGTTGCTTTATTTTGTGTGTGTGTGGAGGGGTGTGTGTGTCATGGAGACAGCGCCCTCCTCTCAGGATTGGGTCATGGTGACAGCGTCCTCCTATCAGGATTGTGTCATGGAGACAGCGTCCTCCTATCAGGATTGTGTCATGGAGACAGCGTCCTCCTCTCAGGATTGTGTCATGGAGACAGTGTCCTCCTATCAGGATTGGGTCATGGAGACAGTGTCCTCCTATCAGGATTGCGTCATGGAGACAGCGTCCTCTCAGGATTGGGTCATGGAGACAGTGTCCTCCTATCAGGATTGTGTCATGGAGACAGCGTCCTCCTCTCAGGATTGGGTCATGGAGACAGCGTCCTCCTCTCAGGATTGCGTCATGGAGACAGTGCCCTCCACTCAGGATTGGGTCACGTCTTCCATGTCTTTTATCTTCATTCCTCATTTTCAACTTGGACGTTTAATCTGTTTTTCTGATCATTCTATTTATTTATAACATTTTTTTCTATTTGTGCACAGTGGATTTTTCCAGCCACTTGCTGTATTTTTGCTGTATGAGACAGCCATTCATTTTTGAAGATTCTTTTTAAAAGAAGGGGAAAAAGCCTGTTGTCAGTACTACTTTAATGGGAAAGCCAGGGAAGCGTGCACAGACATGGTCTGCAGTGGGTGTCTGCTGGTGACATGTGGTACCACAGGAAGGAGGGATGCCCTTTGGGTCTATAAATTGGGAGTATGTAGGTTCTGCCTCTGTGATCTCCTGTGTAGAACCCCTGCCTCTGTACCTGGTCAACCATTTGGTCATGAGTCCTCCTATGGATTTTCCTTGCCTATGGAGTAAAGAAATTGGGCTAAATAACTCTAAGATCTGTTTCATTGTCAGTCTTGATGAAAAGGGGATTTTTTTCCAAAACCATAGCAATAGAAGCATAAGACATAGAGGAACCAGCAACTGGAAATAGGTGGGTAAATGAGGTGACTTTGAAAGCTATTTGTGGAGAAGTTACCCAAAAAGCTTGCCATTAAGTAGACAGTAGGTCACATTGTGGTGCAACTTCTACTCAGCAGTAAAATATTAGTCAGAGGTGTTCATGTAAACAGTTAAAATATGACCCTGTGCTCTCCTGTCCACTGGGAGTCTTAGGATATATTCCTTAGTCTCACCCTCCAAGCTGCCTGTGTTCTAAAGGTGCTGCGGCTCCTTGGTGATGGAGCATGGTCAGGAGTGGCTACCAAGCGTTGAAGCATCCACTCTATAACGGATATTTCAAAGGACGTGTTGTCCACATCAGCATCCTGGAAGCTTGGTCTTAGGAGAGCACAGAACCTACATTTCAAAGCTTTCTTAAGAGACACTCAGCAAGATTGAAGTTGGAGAACCAGAGTTCTAGAAACAGGAGTCACGGGCCACATGCTGGTCTTCACTCTGAAAACTGTGCAGTTCTTCTCTCACATACGGCATAGCAGCTTTCTAGCTTTCTCCTTGGAAATCGAGGTGCCTGGTTTGTTGGTTCCTCCCCCTTGTAACTTCTCAGGAACAAGGTCACAGCTTTGATCTACAAGTCAAGGCAGATCTAGGCAAACTTAGTTCTGCCCACAGGCTCCGGTCTTCCAGCATGCAGTGATTTTTGTAACTAGAGCATGGTGGGCTTTGTGTGACATGAGTCACTTTTATTGATGGCCTTAGATGTTGAACTTCTACAAACATTCACTGCGGAGCATCAGTGGCATGGGGAGATCCAAGAGAAACCACTTCCTGCTCCCTACACACACATTTCAATGTGCATCCTACGAGTGTAAAAGGTCCCCTTCATTGCAGTTTCCTCTATCTGTGGTGGCCTTAGACTTCTTCAAGATGAGGGCTTGTCTTAGACAAGGAAGACTGCATGGGGTGGAAATCCTAGAATTTGGTTTCGGAAAATGATCACAAGATGTACCAACCTAGTACAGTGCCCTCGGTCTAGTCTGCCTGCCACAAATCCTGGTTCCCCACCCCCACTTCTGAGTCCGTGGAACCAAAGCTAGATGTTGCCCCTCTTGTGCCTCCAACTCTATAGGAATAGTAGGGTTTATCTTCTAGAGTTTTTCTGAGGATTCAGTGAGCTGATACACGTGAAGGTCTCAGAACTGTGGCCAGAAGAGAGCAAGCACTTGCTAACTATTAGTGATGGTTAATTCTAGACCATCTGTGGGCAGGTTCCATGGGGATAGGACGTGTCCAACAACGAAGGATCCCAAGCTCAGCTGAACCCTGTGCTTGCTTTAATGTTCTATTTTTACTGTCTTGAAATCTTAGTTATTTTTGGCAAGGAGCTCCCCCATTTTCATTTTATTTTATTTTTTTACTAAACCTAAAAATGATTCAGTGAGTCTCATCCACAAGGTTGTTGAGGCCGAAAGCTAAAGTCTATGTGGTATTGAAATTAAAATGGTCCACCTTAGCATTATCAGAAAGGCCAGATGCTCCCTAAAGAAAATGAGTTTGATGATTGGGCTAAGGTAAATATTCTTTGCATATTTGCATGGAGCCAGTGATTACCTGGTTTCAGTTGTGCAACTTAATGATAATATTCTGGTAGATAGTCAGTAATGAAATACACAGAAGTCAGGTCTTGGACTTAAAAAATTTATAGTATGATTCTAAATTTCTTGTATTAGCTTGATTTTTTTATGTATTCATTTTTTTCTCCTAAACATAAAGACAGTGTATCATTCTTCCCTGCATTCTGCAAAGGGTCCATCAAACTCCTTGGCAACCAGCCATTACTGGGTAACTTTAAGGACAGCCAATAGGATGATCATATGTCACTCATCTTGAGAGTGACAGTGAACATATCTTGGGTAAGGATGAAATTGATGTGCAGCCAGCCCTCCCTCCAGCACATATTTTGATGGCTTTCACTCCATTTGCTTTGGTTCAATTTAAAAGCCCAAGGAGACATATAATTTATATGTGAAATTTAAAAGGCCGTAGGGAAGGGAGACCTTAGTACTTATTTCAGTGGAAGTTGGTAGAACCATCCCACAATGAGCAGAGGATTTGTTCCCCTAATTTCCTAGCTTTAGGATCTTCTAAATTCTGTGATTATTAGAGCCATGAAGGAGATCATAGCCATTTTATCTGTGTATGACTTTGAAGATAAGAAGACTGGAACCCATAATGGTTAGGATTTCTAAAGAACAGACAGATCATCTGTCATAGGAAAGGGCTTTACCAGTGTCCTAGGTCACTGGCAAAGGATGAGCTATGTGGTAGGGACCAGCCTGGGGTACAGAAGAGTCCAACCTTGGCAACAAGTTGACAATGGCTAGCACTGATGACCACCCTCAAACAGTATCAAGGACATCTTAGTCTCAACTTGCTTCTCTCCACAGGTTCTGCCTGGAACAAACTGGACAGTTCATCAGACAAGTGTTTTTCTGTCCCTGCTTGTTGGTGTCTCTTCTTTTTAATCTATTTTTGTGAAAAACAAGGAAAGTATGATTTCAAGTTTTCTGCATCTACATTGACGCTATACCAACTTTGATGACTAGTATCTGAGAACTGGCCATCTCTTTTTCCAGTCCTGCAGAGGGTGAACCACATCTAGCTGTGAGAGGGGACTTTGGGAAGCATCTAAGGACTTCAAGGGAAGGGTGGATAAGTTTGAAGCAGTCTCTGATGCTTAAGAGCCTCAACTGTAGCTTGCAAGACTGACTTCCTGGATGGCCTGTAACACCTCTTAGAATTTCTCCCATGGAGCCTTGCAATGGTTTTCTTACTTGAGAAGTCAGTACTCCCCCTTCTCTGCTTCTGGCCACCACTGTTGGAGAGTACTGTCACTATGCAAGCAGCCGCTCTGCTTACCATGGCCAGGGGCGAGGGAGGTGGGCAGTAACACAGGATCCCAGCTTCTTGTTTCTTGCCAGTGCAAACTCTGAGACTCTTTTCAGGAAATATGTTTTTAAGTTTGGCTATCAGATGGGAAGTAGATGGTGAGGGGGAATGAGTCCAGGGCATCAGGACTTCTGTTTATCAGGTGGAGGTGGGTTAACAGGAGAGGCTGAAAATGAATAAATTACAACACCAATCCAAGTTGTTCACCTACAAATGTGACAGACCTTTGGTCCTCCCCTGGCTGGGGAACAGGGCCTGCACCAGGGATGGAAAGAGCTCTTACAGATCAGTAAAGAATATAATTCCACTGTGGGTGACTTCATTATGCTTTCGGTAGGATTTCATTGCCTGTGCAGATCCTGGTCTAGAATCTTTCTCACTGCAATATGGGATCATCTTAATGCCCAGTGCCCTGGACCTTACAGAATTCACCAGTGTTTGAGTTGCCAGAGAAGAGATAAAAAAAAAAGTGAGACAAGATAACATGCTTGTCTCTTTAGAGACCCTGTTCCAAACCACAAACCTCATAGGCACTGACTTTCCACTCTGGCTGAGTATATGAACTTAGAAAAGTCACCTAGTGTCATTTGGGTTCCATTTTCCCATTTGTCAGGTCTAGACCTGCCTGCTAGGAGGATAATCCATGTAAGCAGAAGAAAACACTTAAAGGCTCAAAATAGGCTTTGGTTCACTGTAAGATCTCAATGAAGTTCTCTTATTAGATTATCATTGTGTGTGTGTGGGGGGGGGTCTGTTAATGATATTCCATGCTGGAGTGTCATGGCCATTACATTAAGAGTAAAGACTTAATGTTTTGAATTAAGGAAATAGAGCTGTGTGTGCCATCCTCTACCCTGGAAGAAGGAAGCAGAAATAATCACATTTAAAGAAAGTGTTCTAAATGATACAAATTCACCTTTTAGTATAATCCCAGCCCCCTCCCCCACTGTCATTGAACTATTAGTCCAAGGTTTTCAAGAATCAGCTGTTCATTGATTCCCAAAGTCTGCATCAAGGAGCACCTGGCTCACACACCACCAGGTCATTCACTTGCTTCACAAATAAATATTGAGCATGTGTTATGTGCCACATGCTTGGAAGGACCTTGCCTAAACCAAAAAATATTATGTTTGCTCTCAGAAAACTCAGAACCTAGGATTGGGAAACACACACAAAAACAGATTCTTAGATAATACTTTTGTGTCTCAGTTCTGTGAAGTAAGGCAGGGTGGAGTCACCGAGACTGGGACAGTCTGCGGAAGCCCATCCAGGTGCTCCATGAAAAAGCTTAGGTGACTGGAGAGAGGGCATTAGAGGCAGGGAACCAGGAACTGAGGGTCCCAGGGATTCACAAGGTGGCCAAGAGACAGGAGGGAACTTTCCTTTCACTCTGAGTATTGTGCAAGGGAAGTGGAAAGATGGTGTGGTGCGAGGTAGAGTTTAGGATGGAGGACAACGTGGTGTGATTCATTCTGCGTTTGCTATGCAGAGACAGGCGGCAGGGGTCCGAGAGTCGCCGGAGGAACCAGCCTAATGCTGCCGCACTAGCCTGGGCAACACTAGGAACTCTGGTCTAGAACGATGGGAGCCTAACTGTGACAGGTGAGGCTAGAGCTACAAGATTTATGCTATGAGAGATGGGGTGTTGGGTGTAAGCAAATGGAAACATGAGGCTGCCCTTAATTTAACCAAGATGGGGACATCGAAGAGGGGAGCAAATCTGGCAGGGACACTGACATCTAGGGATCCTGCTGTGGACTGGTTCAATCACTTTGGAGATGATTATCAGATCCTGACTTGGGAGTTTGATGTTCAAGGCAAGACCAGGGGAGTGCAAACAGATAATTAGGGGTTGGTGTAGTCACAGCAGTGAGGGTGGCCCATGAAATAGCCAATTTTTTTTCTAGGCAGGAAAGAACAATCATGAGACAACTTCTTCCATTCAATCCAACATCTAAATGTATGATCAAGGTGGGCAGATGCACAGAGAGGGGGCCCAAGGAATGAGCCCCAAATTGCTCAATTAGGAGCTGGGAAAAGGAGGCTCCTCCTCCAGTGAAATTACGAGAGGGGACTGCTCACTTTCCACAAATCATAATATTAAAATTCCCACGGAGGCAACCTTTCCCAGTTCCTCGCTTTGACTGAAGTGGGGGTCCGCCATTCTTCCGCCTCCAGGTCATCACCTCCCCACACAGAAGGATCTTGCAGATGGCTCCCTTCTCGGTGCTTTTCCTGTAGTATGTGAATTGTAAAGCAAACAAGGTGTGTGACCAGTGCCGTGGAAGTAGGGGCCTGACACCTGAGGGGCAGCTTGGAAAAGGAGCAGCTGAGGAAGGAGGGGTGGGATGTAGGGCATTGTCATGACAGAGTAGTGGGTTACATTTCCTATCGATGTGACACGTGTGGGATCCAGAACAGGAAGACTAAAGCACAGGGCAAGCGCAGGTATTCCTCCAGGAAAGGCAATGAGTTTCAAACTTACTGCTAAGAGGCAGCACTGTGGTTCCAAGAACATAAGTGTGGAACTGGGCTTTGGGTAGACCATTAACGGCCAGTCTTTCTGCTCCTGTGTCCTTTCTCCCTGGGGTTCTCCTGGGAAGAAAGATGACCGTGGAGTTACAGCTGCCCTGGGTGGCTCACCATATCCACAGGAGCACAAAGTGTCTGTGCATCTCCAGCCCTGGCTATGTGGGACAAAGGCAAGAAAGGGGATGCGTAAGGCAGGTAACAGAGGTAGATGAAGGTCATGAGGTAGAACAGAGTTCAAAGGGAAGGCAGAAGGTGGGGAGGACAGTGTTGGGGCTGGCCTACGTCTCTCCCTCCCATTCTGAAGCAGTTTCCCACTACAGAAAATCGATGATCTTGACTCTTGCCAGGGGATGGGGTTCTCACACCAGGGGCTCTGGTTCTCACACTAGGACTGGGGTTCTCACACCAGGGGCTTGAGTTTTCACACCATGGGCTTAGGAACTCTCAGACCAGGGACTAGGGATCTCTCACCAGGGACTGGGGTTCTCACACCATGAGCTCAGGGACTCCCACACCAGGAGCTGGGGTTCTCACACCATAGGCTGGGGTTCATTGTACTAGCTGATTTTGTATGTCAACTTGACACAGGCTGGAGTTATGACAGAGAAAGGAGCCTCAGCTAAAAAAATGCCTTACACTTCTTCATGAGAAATGTAATCCATGGAGAGATCTCCATGAGATCCAGCTGTAAGGCATTTTCTCAATTAGTGATCAAGGGGGGACAGGCCAATTGTGTGTGGTGCCATGCCTGGGCTGGTGGTCCTGGGTTCTATAAGAAAGCAAGCTGAGCAAGCCAGGGGAAGCAAGCCAGTAAGGAATATCCCTCCATGGCCTCTGCATCAGCTCCTGCTTCCTGACCTGCTTGAGTTCCAGTCCTGACTTCCTTTAGTGATGAACAGCAATGTGGAAGTATAAGCTCAATAAACCCTTTCCTCCCCAACTTGCTTCTTGGTCATGATGTTTGTACAGGAATAGAAACCCTGACTAAGACAGGTTCTTACACCAGGAGCTCAATTTCTCACACCAGGGACTAGGGTTCTCACAACAGAGGTTTAGGGACTCTCATACCAGGAGCTGGGGTTGTCACATCAGGGACTTGGATTCCAGAGGAAGTTTGCTGGCATATTGTTCCCAAAGAGATAGAAATGCTCAGGGAAAGGGCATTAGTTAGATGGGATTTTCAGGGTGTCTGTATGCATGGTATGGGCATGGCTGACTAGTTATAAGACCGATCTCTAGAGTAGAACTCTCACCCAGATGCATGGCTGGGACTCAGATGTTCCAAGGGAGGCAGAAGTGCAGCTCTCTTTATCTCAAGCCCTGACACGATGCATCTGCTGGCTTATTACATCACCAAGGACGTGGTTGTCAAAATGCAGCCAAAGGAGTTTCTAGCCCATAACCTGGGTCTAAGGGTCTACATGGCCTCACAGAAGGAAGGCAGCCTGGTAAATTACAGTTTTTCTAAAAGTCTGTCTGACAAGGTTCAGTTCTCCCATCCCAGACAGACTACCATTGTGGCTAACTGTTCCTCATACCTCAGTAGACATTTCTGTCAAATTCTAAAGGCAGATTGAGAAAAGATGGATGGATCTGGAGAGTGCCATATTAAGTGGGAAAATCCAGAGACAAAAAGAGAAATAGCACATTTTCTCTCATGTGTGGGTTCTAAAATAAAGAGATAGAAATGTAAGGGAGAGCATTTGGGAAGTGGGAGGGGAAATATGGGAAGGAGAGGGGAGACAAGAGGACGTAGGTGACCATGGTCAAGTGCTTGGCATCCATGTACAAGAGGTGTACTGGCTGGTTTTGTGTGTCAACGTGACACAGGCTGGAGTTATAACAGAGAAAGAAGCTTCAGTTGAGGAAATGCCTCCATGAGATCCAGCTGTAAGGTATTTTCTCAATTAGTGATCAAGGGGAGAGGGCCGATTGTGGGTAGTGCCATCCCTGGGTTGGTAGTCCTGAGTTCTCTAAGAAAGCAGGCTGAGCAAGCCAGGGGAAGCAAGCCAGTAAACAGTACCTCTCCATGGCCTCTGCATCAGCTCCTGCCTCCAAGTTCCTACCCTGTGTGAGGTCCTGTCCTGACTTCCTTTGGTGATGAACAGCAGTGTGGAAGTGTAAGCCCAATAAACCCTTTCCTCCCCAACATGCTTCTTGGTCATGATGTTTGATGGAGAGATAGAAACCCTGACTAAGACAAGAGGTGACCAAAGAGGTGACCCTGGTCAAAGTGCACGGCATCCATGTATGAAAGTGTCATGATGAAACCCTTTATTTCTGCACAATTAATAATCATTTGCTTTTTTAAAAGAAGAGAAGAGTCAGGTAGAGGCCAACTGTGAGACGTGAGGTATTCGCAGCTGTAGCCATCGCCACTTGCGTGTGGATCATGGAGGAGGTGGGAGGGTTTGCTTACGTTCTTTCTCCCAGGCCCTGGGACAGTTTCATGCTGAGCTTGCTCTAGCCAGACCATTCCCTAAAAGAGCCCTCTCCACACAGACCATTCCCTAACAGAGCCCTCTCCTCACAGACCATTCCCTAAAAGAGCCCTCTCCTCACAGACCATTCCCTAAAGGAGATCACTCCACACAGACCATTCCCTAACAGAGCCCTCTCCTCACAGACCATTCCCTAACAGAGCCCTCTCCTCACAGACCATTCCCTAACAGAGCCCTCTCCTCACAGACCATTCCCTAACAGAGCCCTCTCCTCACAGACCATTCCCTAAAGGAGATCACTCCTCACAGACCATTCCCTAACAGAGCTCTCTCCTCACAGACCATTCCCTAACAGAGCTCACTCCACATAGACCTGAGATCAGTTGGAAGGAGCCTGGTATCCCAGGATGCACTGGAACTCAAAGTTCCATCGGGGTAGAGGGAGGCTAGGAAGCAGCCGGTCATAATAGGATGGCTATGCACCGTTGTGACCTGTCAGAGCTGTCTGCCGTGAGGTTCTGGGAAGATCACACCAACCCAGAGCTAGTTCCCAAGAAGCCCCTCCTGGCCTTCCCACCAGCTCCCCTTTCCCTGCCATTTATCAGTGTCTGCTGATTAGGGGGAGGTTGCCAAAACCCTCACCCAAGGCAGCTAAATCAGGATAAATGAATCAGCTTTAATAATGAGTGATTCCAATTTATCAAATCCTATTTATGGTTTTTTTCCCTCCATGTCTCAGTTTTCTATAGCTGTAATGACTCCTCATGAGAAGACGTCAAGCTATAGTCAGAGGCTTGTCTGCATTTCAATACTGTTGGTGACTATAGTGGCAGCTTCATGGTTACAAATTATCATGGAGCACTTAGCATTTTCTGGGCACTGTGTTTGCTACTTCACACATCTTATCTCACTTAATTCTCAGAACTGATATACAATATCCTCATCCTAACTTGCATATAAAGAAACCGGTGTTCAGCAGGTTAGCCACTCAACCTGGTTACAGCTACTTTCTACCCTGACTTCCCAAGCCCAGTGCTTTACAAAGAACTGTCCTTGAACCACTGAAATAAAAATCTGGGGACCTTCTTAAGCTTCCTGTTCCTGGATTCCTCTTAGCGCTAGACAATCAGAACCCCCTACAGACACGACTCTGTAACTTGCATTTTGAACATATTCCCGAGAAACTCGTAATGTTCTGGATGAGAAATGTCCCCCACAGTCTCAGGTACCTGAACACTCGGTGCCTGGTTGCTGGAGCTGTCTGGACCTTCAGGAAGTGAGCCTTGCTGGAGGAAGTATACCACTGCAGACAGGCTGTGCTAGTTTGTAGTCTTACCCCACTTCCGGTTCACTCTCTCTGCTTCCTGTTTGTGGTTGGAGGCGATATCTCTCAGCTTCCTGTTTTAAATACCTGGTGCCATGCCTCGCCGCCATTACAGACTTGCTCCAGAACCCTATTCCAAAACATGTTTCTTTTTTTTTTCTTTTCTTTTTGGTTTTTTTGCGATAAGGTTTCTTTGTGTAGCCCTGGCTGTCCTGGAACTCACTCTATAGACCAGGCTGGCCTTGAACTCAGAAATCCACCTGCCTCTGCCTCCCAAGTGCTGGGATTAAAGGCGTGCACCACCACCGCCCGGCCAAAACATGCTTCTTTCGTAAGTCACTTTTGATGTTTTATCATAGCCATAACTAACACATACACAAACGCCAAAGCCAGAGAACCACTGTTCCTGGCTTCTGAGATGCTATAACCACATGGTATAATTTCTAAATCAAAGGTGTCCGCTACTGGCTGGGCTTGTGTGGTTACTCTGGGAGCTGAGATGGCTTCCTTCCAGAGGAGCGGTGAGGAAAACTGGAAGCAGACACTTGTGGGTTTTGTCTAGATTGGGGTAATGTGGTCTACTCGGGCCTGCTTGGCTTCCATTCTGTGGTTTGCTCACCAGGAGGATGGCTGTTAAGGACCAATGAGAATAAGATTTTAGGTATTCAAAGTGCCGTGAGCAAGGAGGCAGTATTAATCAAGGTTGCCTGCACCAGTTGTAGCACTAGGAAGGATGGTGGGGACTTGGTGAAGATACGAAGGTGAGAAAAAACCATAAATGCTCCGGGACTGGGCATCTTGGAGATGTGTCAACGTCTTAGGAGGGGCCATTCCTACGACAACCCAAAGGGATTCATTTCTATCAGGACAAGTAGCCACATGCTTCCTCTGCTGTGGCCCTCACTTCCCAAGTTCTTTCTGTAGGATTTGGATATACTTTCTGCCTCAGTTTCTCCCATATGTATAGGCAAAACACAAGCCAGGGTTCCTTCCTAGCTATATAGATCTGTCTGATCATTTGCTTGGGTGAGACATTATTAAATGTTCTCCCTGTGCTGGGGTTAGAATTACCATGCTAATTCTACTGGGGAAGTGTCCACTAAAGGTGCTATGTTAAAGCCTGCAGTGCCATTGATGGCAATTTCAGACTAGGCCTGTTGGGAGGAAGTTAAGTCATCGGAGTCATGATTTTAGAGGGGGATATTGGAGCCCTGACTCCTTCCTGTTGGTCTCTTAGTGTTCTTAGCCTCCCTGAAGTGAACAGACTTCCTCTTCCATGGGCTTCCACAGTGACCTGACTCCTCATTGGCTCTGTAGTGCACCAGAAACGAAAGCAGCACAAACCTTTCAGCTGTTGTAAGCTGATTGTTTCAGGTAACATTTTAGAACTATGGAAAGCTGGCTAACGCAAGCAGCGTTTTCATTGACTCCTCGCCCTTTATAGACAAGGGAGCGGATGTAGAGAGCCCCCTCTGCCTGAGCCAGTAAGTGCTGGAACTCTAGATCTGGCGTTCTTCCTCTCTCTCTGTCCCGCCCACCCAGACGCAAGAAGGCTGGGCTTAGGGCTGGATGGGAGTGTGTCAAACTTCTTGCTGGACTGAGATCCTGCAGTAGTGTCCACATTTGAAAGCAAACTCTTCTCCCTGATCTCATCCAGTGTGGCCTGAGTCATTCAATTAGAGGGAAGTAATTGGCAGTGGAGAACGCCTCTAGCAGTGGTAATTACCTCCAGTGACTTGTTGAAATAGCCAAGCTACATTTCAGTTTATGCTGTAAAACCTTAATTATAATATAAACAGCTGCCCTTCAGCCCTGCAGGGGCAGCCTTCCCCCGCCTGCCCTTTCTGGCTTGGGAATGGCACTGCCTCACGAGGTCTGGGAGTGTAAAGAGGGCCACTCGAGGTGGGGCTGCTGCCCACGTGTGTGGTGGGCTCAAGCGACTGAACAGAGGAAGCCACTGTCGGGGGCCATCTTCTCTTAAGGAAGCCACACCCCCATTTCAGCAGCAAGGCAGAGGGAGAGCTAGCCTCCGCCTGGCTCTACGCCGGTCTCCACGCTCCTCCTGAGGAAGGATGCAAGGATGCTGCAGGATACCCTGCCTCACTTTCCACTGTGGCAGGGAACTGGGTCTTCCCTTGTAGAGTCCAGCTCCCTGCTTGGATAGGACCCTGTCCAGCTCCCAGGACACACCATGTTATACCAGACATGGCCCCAAGTGTTTCTTTGCCTCTGAAACTTCCAGGAACTTCAGCATGTAGGGTGTTAATGATTCCATGTCGATGTTGACCAAAAGGTGCCCTGAAAATTCTATACAAGAGTAAACTCAAAATGCAGCATGCATGTATGCACCTATCCACACCTACCCACACACCCGAGACACCACACACACACACACACACACACACACACACACACACGTGCACACGCATGCACGACACACAAAACAGAGGGACTTAGTTAGACTTGGGTAGTTTAGTTCAGAGCATGGGAGACAGAGGAAAGGTTGGCCACTACCGAGCATCCGAGGGGTCCAGAAATAGGGTGCTGATGAGGGGTTGAAAGCAGAAGGGATAAAGATGGTGGCTCCTATCACAAACCAGCCTATTCCTGAATCTTCTGCCCCACAGGGTCAGTTCTGTGCCATTTGACGATTCAATTTATAGACTGAGCAGAAAGAATCACAAATGTTTACAATAATGTAAGACAGGGGTCATCTGGTAGCTAGAAATGTCTTTTCAATAGTCATGAGAAAGGTGGCTTCTTGGTGACCTTCAATACTGAATGACCAAGTCAGCCCCTGAAGGGCAGGCATAATGATCAGAAATTCTTTTTCCTTCCTAGTAAATTCTTATACCAATATAATATTATGTGTGTGGATACAAGACAAATTTCTCATTTACAGAGACTAGTGTTTATTACATATATCTATGTGAATCTATGCAAATGTAGGATGTATATTTACATACCTAAGAATGTTTTAGAATGTAGGATGCAAAGATCAAGTTTCAGAGCCCTCTGAGTGGCATGGTAATATATTGCATGTTCTAGTTTCAGAAGCCATGCTGAGAACAGTGGCCTGTTCTGAAGACTTGGTAGGACAGTGGTTATTCTTCATGAGGGATTCCCGAGTCTGTTTCACTTAGCCTCACAAAAGCCGGGTAACATGGAATGTGGCCTGTATGATTAGGCTACCTGGCTCCAAGTCCCTCTCTGGCATCGCCCGGTTGAGGGCATGGGCTAGATGTTCACATTCTGCTTCTCAAGATCTTTGTAGACTAGAACTTATGTTGTTTTTATTTATGTGTATGTGTGCGCATGCGTGTGCACCCATGCTGGTACCCCTGAGTGTAGAACGAGTCTGATCCTCTGAAACTGCAGTTACAGGCCATTGTAAACCTCCATTTAGATGCTGGGAATTAAACCCATGCCCTTTGCAAGAGTGACAAATGCTCCTAACCACTGAGCTATCTCTCCAGTCCCCAGAACATACTTTCTATAGACTCCAGCCTGCTGTAGGAGTGACACAGAAGTGGTTGTGAGCGCTTAGCTGTGGGGGCCTCAGTCACAAATGCTAGTAAGGAGAGGTTTTACTGATCATGAAATGGAGCTTCATGGAATCAAGGGAGGAGCTGACACTCCGCTCCCTCCTAGAGAATTCTAAGGCCCTGTGGTTCTGGACTGTGACGGAAGCTAGTCTAAGTTTCTTCTGCCACCAATGGGTGTGAGAAGTTCTATCTGTTTCTGTTTTTAAGAATCCCTCATTTTCCTCTTCTACCCATACCATATTCTCAAACTAGAACAGAGACCATGGCACCTTCCTTTGAGCAGGAAGATGCCCAGTAGGCATCCCCATGTCATCCTCCACGGTCCGGCAGCACTTCCCGGGCCCCTTGGAATATCCTTGTTCTAAGGAGAGATTCTAGAACCTTTTGGAGTGCAGACAGGACCATCAGGAGTGCTGTCGGGGGAGGAGGTGCCACTAAGGACACGAGAAGCTTCCACTGAGTGCAGTATGTCTGCCCTGATAAGAGTAGGTTACAACTTACCCTTCATTTCCTCCTGTTGACTGCTGGCTTTCTGGCTGCATATGTAGCAGAAGACAGCCTTGTCAGACATCAATGGGAAGAGAGGTCCTTGGTCCTATAAAGGTTTAATAGATGCTCCAGGGTAGGAGTATTGAGGGCAGAGAGGTGGGAGTGGGTGGGTGGGTGGAGGAACACACTCGTAGAAGCATGGGGGAGGGGGATACGAGGGGGATTTCTGGAAAAGGGGGGAAACTGGTTAAGGGGATAAAGCTTGAAATGTAAATAAATTTAAAAAAAAAGTCCCTGGTGTCGTACCCAAATACTCTAACACCTTATAAAATCTAGGGAACATGACTTTGTTATAGAGACCTTGAGCCCTCTTGTGAGGATCTAGTGACTTCATAGCATTTCATATGGCTCTACCCCAAGCCTCCCACCCCAACAGCAGCTGTTGGATGTGTCAGGCTCAGTCTATGGGGTTCAGGTTCATGTATATCAGGTGCTAACCATCACCTAAAGAGGAAGCCACCAGACCTGAGGCATTTCAACCCTTGGAGGAAGAAGCCCCCTCTGCGGGGCTCCTGGGGATTGGCACTCCTGTCTTCCTGCCCAGCTCTGCCTGTTGTTCAGCCTCCTCTGGACACCACACCAGTTTTCTACCACACTTCTCCAGGATAACAGGGCCACTGAGAGCTTCCTGAAGGTTTTTAGTGTGTGAAGTGGTCAGAAACAAACAGTAAGTAAAAGTAGAATTTCCAGGAAAAAAAAGGCAAACTTGCAGAAGTTCCACGACGCTTTAAACACTGCACTTAAGACGCATTAGGATTGAAATTAAAGCCCTGAGTGGCTCTTTCTATTTCTTTATTTCCGCAGTAACCTGACTACAACTTTCACTTCTCCATTCATTTCCTAGAAATCCTTCTTTAATGAAAACTGAAGAACCGTGCCCATGTTTGCTGAGACTGGTACAGGTTAGGATGGCTTCATCTCAGGGCTTCTCTCTTGATGGCGTGTAAGACAGGACTAGGGCTCTCCAGAGACTCTTAAAAGAGAGCTTTAAGAAAGAAACAGCCAGTAAAAAGTTGCCTGTGGAGTTATGAGGCCTGGCTGTGTGGCAGTTTTTTTAACCTCCTAATCCCAACTGTCCAATTACAGTTCATAGGCCCTTGGGGACTGCGGCCTTAACTAAACGAAGAGCAATGGATGACCCCATGCTGTGGGAGCAGACAATCCGATGCTGGTCTGAGGAGAGGTGCATCTGTTCTAACAATCATGGAAGCAGCCGCTGACATAGACAGAGCAGTTCTCCCCAGACTGCCTTCCGCCTTGCCTTCATGGGCTGCTCATATTTATAAGCCAATTTATCTGGGCATAAAGTCTTAAACACATCCAGCTGACTTCTGCAGGAGTGCCTCCTGAGACCCTGACTACTAGATGAACTGTTGCAGAAAGGGACTCGTGAACTCTAGGATTCCCATCTCCAAAACTCATGGTGCCATTCAGTCTCCTCGGCAACAGAAGTCATGGACTTCGGTAAACTGAAAACTCAGGTTCAGACTCTTGAAAAAGAGTGCATTGGGTTTTAGTTAGAGAGTCAGCTATGGTCAGGAGTGGACGGTGAGCCTCAGAAGTCCGTGCCCCGCAGACCTCAGATGGCAGTTGGCTCTCTGCCTGGCTCCGTTTCTTCCCCTTGCACTCAGAAAAGAGGTAGATATGGACTCTTCAGCACGAGAGGTCCCCTCCTCCCTTATCACTGCACCTCCCACCCCTCCTTTCAAAAACATTCTAGGTAAACATCTCTAAGGTAAAGAAAAGGGATCTCATAGAAGCTAAATGAAAGCCTTGACAGATTGGGTTCTGTTTGTTTTATTTGATTCTGTTAGGGCGTTGTAGAGCTCATCAGGGTCTTATTAGATATGTGTGCTGAAGTGTGATTCACATACAGAAAAACTATCAGTCTTCAAACTCGTTTGCAGTCATGGATGAAAAGAAATTAGAAGGAATGCTGTGCATAGCAGTGCCTCAACTCACACTGAGTGTGGAGAGGGAGGAGGCACTCAGGCTGCAGAGTTTGTGGCAATCCTTAAGGGCTTTCCATTTCCTATAGAAGAGTCTAGAACCCAAAGAGCAAGAAGTGCAGGCTCTTACTAATTCTGTAGCCACTTCTGCATCCTGTGGGTGGCTGTGCTACACTACCCACGTAGCAGATACGTGGCTCAGTGTTTGCTCTGGAAAAGCTGTGCGGATGGAGAAGCCTCGAGTCAACAAGCTATGCCATGCTCAGGTTTACATCTCCCACGGTGTCTCAAGTGTTGCAAGCTCGCCAGAGAGATGAAGGCTGAATGAGATCAGAGCACAAGGATGGTGAGCTGAGTTCGAACGGCCAGCATCCACACACAGGCCGGTGTAGCAAGATCTAGAACCTGGGGGCGGGGGGCACAGTTAGATTGTCAGAGACAAGATGATCTTCTGAACTGGCTGGATAGCCAGTGTAGTTGAATGGAGAACTCAACTGTTTCAAAGAGAATGAATGAAAGGAAGGAAGCAAGCAAGGAAGAAGGAAGGAAAGAAGAGGGGGAGAGAAGGCAGAAGGAAAGAAAGGGTAAAAGAAATAGGGGAAGCAATAGAGGAAAAAGACCTATAGGTGACCTGCAGCCATCATAGAAGTGGGCATGGGTAAGCACACTGGCACTCACATGCATACATGTGACACACACCAAGATACACACACACCAAGAAAAAGCGTGTGTGTGTGTGTGTGTGTGTGAGTGTGTGTGTGTGTATGTACACACACATATATAGCATATATACCATATATATCACACACATCAAGAAAAAGCATGTGTGTGTGTATGTACACACACATATATAGCATATATACCATATATATCACATATGTAATATATATGATGCATGCTACCATGTCCAGATTTTTATGTGGGTTCTGAGAAAGGATGTCACAGCCTCATGCTTTTAAATTGTGCATTTGGCTGAGTGAGCCACCTCCCCAGCTTAGATGTGTTCTTATAATATGATTTATGTTCACATTTCCCTGCTCATCCTACACAAGTGTTCTCCCACCTGCTGTTGGTGTCCCCAGGGAGCAGCTCTTGTCCCTGGACAGTGACATCCTCCCTGCTGAGTCTAATGTTGGCAACTCTTGCTGCCTTACTGGATCAGACCCTCTTTCTTCTTGGTTATGCCTCAGTTTACTTTTCCAGGACCACTTGTCTGACTCCCTGTTACCTCCCCTCCACAGTCGTGAGGTTCTCTAACATTTCTCATTTAGAGCAATAAGAAATCAAATAGTGAGGCTATATTGTTGCCCTAGCCCTCAGTCCCTTGGAATGGCCCTCGGTGGTAGTGGGTAAGAAGGCATGGAGTCAACAACACGGACTTTGGGAGTCAGGTGAGAAGCAGAAACAGGTTTGTCTATTGTGGATTTAGGGAGTGCCTTTCTACCCTCCACCTGGCTTTATTACAGGAAAGCTACTCTGGGGAACCATGCTGGGGATTCAGGCTCAGCCTGCTCGTCTCGTGGGCTCCTCTCCTCAGGATCACATCTGGTCATTGTCTGGAGTTGGAAAGCTTCCAGGTGCCATTTAAAGCATCAACAAGTAGCTCCCCAAGTGCCACCACAGCAAGTGTGCCATCAGTATCAGCTCACCGCACCTCCGTAGGATTCTTGAGAATCAGGGGAGCCGGGAAGATGGAGCCAAGACCACATGGTAGATTTTGGCCATCTGGAGCATCCGACTGATGTGGTCACGGACATAATTCAAAGCTGTAAGTGTTCACTGGTCATCTGGCCTATGCTAGCTGTATGTTAGACTTCCTGTAGCAGCACTTTATTTTCTTATGTCCCGAGTGTGCGTGGGTGCGTGCGTGCGTGCGTGGGTGCATGTGTGTGTGTGTGTGTGTTGTGCATGTATATATTAGTGTTTGCATGTGTGTAGATACAGGAGTACAGGAGTTTGGGTAGGTGTGCATGGGTGTGGTTATATGCATGGAAACTAAAGACTGATATCAGGTGCTTTCCTCAGTTGCCCTCCATTTTGGTTTACTGAGGCAGGGGCTCAAAGGTTTGGCTAGCCTAAATAGCCAGCTCACCCCAGGGATCCACTGTCTCCAATCCTCCCAAATGCTGGATTTAAAGGCAGATATCACACAAATGCAGTTTTGTGTGGTTCCTAAGCTCTGGTCCTCATCTTGTTGTTTTATAAACCACGTACCCCTCTTCCCAGACCCTGGAATGACACTTCTCCATCTGGGCCTGTGATCTTAAATAAGCCTGGAAATGGACTTTGCAGCTTTGAGCCCTCTGCACCCGAAGTCAAAATACTGTGTGTGTGTAATAATGTTTCTTGGGCTTTAGGAAGAACCCTTCACATTCAGCTGAGGGTAGGTGTCACAGCTCAGGACCCTTAATCAACACCTTCTCAGGGGTGAGAGCTTGTGAAAAGGTGCTGTAGTGTAGGGTATCACAGATTTTTTGAAAAAAGTTTGTAATTAATAACTAAAATGGCTTCTCAGAAAACAAGTAACTTGAGAATAAACTTCTAGTTCCAACAAGATAACCACAGAAGTGAATCGGTTCTCACATCGTTGAAATATAAATGTTTGAGGAGAAACAGGTCTGGATCCTGGAATGGCGGAGCATTCAGATCCACCCCTCCCTCGTCCCTCAGCACAAATCCCCCTTTCCATTTCTCCTCAGCCACCTGCACTCTCTACTTCCTCTGCTTTCACTTGTGTGCCCCAAATTCTTCCCCCTGCGGTCCCCCCTCTTCCCTCTCACATTCCCTTGCTGTTCCCTTCCTCTGCCCTTGGCTGCAAAGCCACGCGATGTTGTTCACAACAGGGCAGCTGTCCTTGGCCGGGAGAATCAAGCTCCTTGCTTTCAGACAGCCCCGGAACAAGGCAGCGACTTTGGTCTCTGGGTTCCTCAATAGACAGGACAACAAAGGCGTGGTGAAAGGAGGTGTCTTCTAAGAAGTTCACATTACGGCCCGTAGTGAAAGAAAACGCTGATATTGTTACCACCGCCAGTTTCTCCCCATTGTGCTCCTTGTCAAAAACATGGCCCCTCCAAAGGGATGGGATGCGTTTCAGGACAATTTGAGAATGTTCGGTAACCCAATATTATCTCTGTTTCTCTCCTTGTTTCATGTTACTTTCTGATCCTTGAGTTCTCCCAAGTTCACAGTGGTCTGTGACATTACGGTGACTCCCTAACTCCCCATTATCCTTCCAGTCAGTGGGAGGACAATGACTTGTGTCATTCTGTATTCCACCGCCCTGTCATTCAGCGCTTTATCTCCGTTGATACCCCGGTACCAGACACAGAAACCAAAGTAGGTTGTCTTGTCTTCAGGGAATCTTGAATGCCTTTTGTTCCAAGGGGCGCTTTGTATCCATCAGTCAGCTGAGGACTCAGTCTGGAGAAGCCTCCCGTCGGCACACAGCCTGGGCTGTGAAGGGGATGCCTGGGCTGTGGAATGTCCACGGGCAAAGGTGCCTCAATCGTGTTCTCCTTTTGGCCCCACAAGCCTGAAGGGCTCCCCAATGGTGCCTGCCAAAGCTTGCAGCCATGACAGTCTCCTGGAGGAACTAATGTGTGCACCTCACACCCACTTTTCATATTAAACCTATTCACACAGGCACATTTATCTTCCTTTCCCATCTGCCAACCAGCAGCATCAAACATCTGTGATAAAAGTCCAAAGGTGAGATGACGGTGATCAAAGAAGCCATGTTTCTCCCCCTACTTCTTCGAGAGCAGTGATAGCCTTCTGCCCCTCCCGTACCCTGCATCTTTAACAGTCCCTAGTGGGGTGCTCACACAGTACAGATGCCAAATTAAATGGCATGCTATTTGTGTTGCTGAAGGACAAAATCTTAGCAGATCAATAAGCTTGTGTCCAAACAGAAAGCAACGAGAGGATATAATGGCTGTTAGTTTGAGGTCATCCAATGGTGACTAGTAAGTGTCTAGTCTAACCAGAAAACAATTGACATTTACCATAAAGATGCCAAGAGAGGGAAACAAAAACAACTGAAAGAAAAGATATAAAATACCACTTTAAAAGTTCTTATTAGAATATGCTCATTGTGCAAAATTGGTTAGAGGGCTGAGGACCAGACTTGTAGTTCCTGCTGGGCAAGCTTGAGGACCCAGTTTGATTCTGTACCCTCCTGAAAGCCAGACCTGGGAGGGCACATCGATAAATTCCGCACTGGGGAGGCAGAAGCTAGTGGGTCCGCGGGCTCGCTGGGCATCCCGCCTAGCCAAACCTGCAAGGTCTAAGGTTAGTGGGATACTAGCTTAAAAACTAGAGCAGGGGTGGAGGCATGGAGGAAGAGCCTGGCGTCCTTCTCACCTCTACACATGAAGACACAGGCATGTATCCCTCCACCCATGCTCATGTGTCCAGGAGCACATGCAGACACCATACATACAAACAGGTGTCATGTTATCTTCATACATGTATATTATATGTTCCATTCATTTTACCCCATGATCCCCTCTCATTCCCCTGCCATTATCACATGTCTCCTTCCTCTTCCCAAGTATCCCCGGTTCTGGGCCGGGCATGGTGGCTATGCACACTTTTAATCCCAGCCCTCTGGAGGCAGAGGCAGGCTAATCTTTGTGAGGCTGAGGACAGCCAGGGCTACATAGTAAGACCCTATTTCAAAACAAATAAGTACATAAATAAAATAAATTATTCTCACCAAAGAATCTCCTTTCTACTTTTAGGTCTTCGTTTAAAATCCAGATTCGGCTTATGGGAGAAGACACATGACATTTTTCTTTCTGACTAACTTATTTTGCTTAACACAGGATCTCCTGTTCTATCCATTTTCCTGCAAATGATGGAATTTCATTCTTATGGTACAATGAATGCTCCATCGTGTACATAGAATATATTTTCTTTAGCTATTCTTCTGTGAATGGGCACCTAGGCAGATTTTCTACCCAGAATAATGGGTGTGGTGCCACACACAGGATCTCTGCAGTGTGGAGCACTCATCCAGGAGCACTAGGGACATCTTTAGTGTTCTCAAGTTTATGTTCCAATGAGCAGTGAACCAGGCTTCCCTTTTCCCTAGATTCTCACCAGCATTTGTTATGATGATAATCAAATTGTCAACCTGGTCATGATAGGCAAATACTATACATTACACTCTAGCCCTTGAACATCACTTGGAATAAAATTTACTTCCTTGTCCTCAAAGAAATAAGAACTAAATATTCAGAATTCCCAAGGTTTACATAAAACTGCGCTCTTATTATTTGATGGCAACTTTTAAAAAAATATGTAGATATGGACTGTCTTGGCAAAAATAAAATTACTTCCATGTTAAAAAATGTACATAGACTGTAAAAATACTGAATGGAGGTTGGTGAGATGGCTTAGTGGTTAACTGTGCTGGCCTCTAAGCATGCGACCTGAGTTTGGTCACTGGACATACATGGTAGAGAGAGAACCAACTCTCTCAAGGTCATCTAACTTCCACCTGCATGTCCTGGCATATGTGCATGTGTGTGCATATGCATGTGCGTGTGCGTGTGCGTGTGCGTGTGCGTGTGCGTGTGTGTGTGTGTGTGTGTGTGAAATAAGCTTTGTGCTCATCACGGCTGATTCATAACAGGAGAGGTGGCAAATAACTACTGTTTACTTCCTGTTTATTATGTCAGGAATTTCCCCGGGCATTGAACATGCAAACAAAGGACAATTCAAAAGAGGTCCAAGAAATGTATTCATAAATCTAACTGTATGTAGTTCATTTTACCCATCCCATTACTGTTTAGTTCATCACTATCCAGTGTAGTTTCTGGCCAAGTTCATGCTCAACTAGACAGGTCTTTAAAGAAGGGTTCTGTGACTGCGGAAATGAGAAACATTTAATTAGCACATAGCAATTAGAGGCCTATGTTACGAGGGTTGCCCAATTCAGAAAGGTTGGCTACATTAGAAGGGTTGTCTGTGTTCTGAGGGTTGCCTGTGTTAGGAAGGCTGTCCATTTTAGCGGTTACCCATGTTAGAGAGTTGCCCATGTTAGAGGGTTACCCATGTTAGGAGGATTACTGAGACAATTATTATGTTCAGCAGAAAGTAGTACAATGTGGGTATAAAATGCCCACTTCCACCAGTGACAAATGACCCTGGTGGCAGAGCTGCTCGGCTTTTGCCATCCAAGCTTAGATGTAAGAGTTCTTGTTTTCTGAGCATGTTTAATCTCAGAGGACAGGAGAGATACAAATGCTTCCAAAGCAGTTGACTTTGTTGGGAAATGTAAACAGTCATTTCCTCCCAGGCACTGAGCTTCTCAGGACAAAGGCCTTTGCCAACTGTCCCAGTTTGCCTTCTACCGCTGAGGTAAACAGCATGATCAACAGCATGGGAAGAAAAAGATCTGTTTCATCCTAAAGCTCACAGCCCATCACTGAGGGAAGTCAGGGCAGGAATCCATGCAGGGCAGGCAGCTGGGGACAGGGACTGAAGCAAAGGCCATGGAGGAGTGCTGCTTGCTGCCTCGCTCCTCTCGACTTGTTCAGCCTACTTTCTTATGCACTCAGGAACAGCAGGCCAGGCATGGTCCTACCAACAGTGGGCTGGGCAGTCCCTATCAATCACCAATCAAGAAAATGCATCACAGGCTTGCCCAAGGCCAATGTTAAGAAGGTAATTCCTTGATTAAAGTTTCCCCTTCCCAGATGATGCTGACCTTTGCCAAGCTGACAATACACAGCACACCAACCTAATGAATACATAAAATATAAACAAGCCTAATGCTCCAGCCTGTGTGCCAAGAGAGCATCATAATCTAGCATTGATGCTTGGACTCCACACTAGACCCACCAAGGAGACCAGGCCTCACCAGTCAGTGCCCAGGCTCCTGGGTCTATCAGAGGCAAACTCAGCTCCAAGGGAAGTGAATCATTAAGCAGGCCATTAGGAAGCCTATGAAAGTCCAGCTCTGCAGCCTCACCCCACCATGCCATTAATTTGACTAAGAGGCAGAAGTTCTTTACACCAAAGGAAAGAAAAATAGAAAAATTGAAGTTGCATACGACGGGCAGCTGGGGTGGGAGTTCATGCCACCCATCTCTCCATCACAGCCTAAACAATCTTCTTAGACATCACCCCTACAAAGGCTATTGTCCCCATCAGCCTGCTGGGCCACAGAGCTGCAGGGCCCTGGGCTAGAGGGAGCAAGGTACTCCCCTGGAAGCCTATAGACCCAGAAGACCCAGAGCTTGCCTGTGGCCTTACCTGGATCAAAATTATGCAACGAGTCTTCTATTTTCTTCCTACAAAGATTTCTATGACCAGTGCTCAGAGAACTCAAATTCCTGGGGTCTTATTTGGGTGGAGGGATGGATATAGTCTACAAGACTCACCCACTCTCACATATAAATATCCTAAATATTCTATCTGGGTTAAGTTTTGCAGAAAAAGGGTAATAATGTTCAATGGTGGGGTTTGAGGGTTCAGTAGCCCTAGTGTTGAGGGACAATGTTTTAGACTCTTTAAACTTTTTCCTTCTCCAAACTAAGTTTCTTATCCAGGCAGGGTCAGAGCTTTCTTTCATGTTCTAATGTAAGCCAGATCCACAGCTCCAAGATGGTTCCAGGTTCTTTGGGTTCCAACTTCTAGACTTAAACTGAGCTCCCAGGGCTGTGCTGAAGCACATGAGGGCCCTGGTCTCCTCTAGCTCCGTTCAAGTAGAATCTAGCTCCAGGTAGTTTGGAGATAGTGGGAAAATAAGAGTTGGAAATGCCTATAATGGAGAATTAATTTGCACAGGGTGAGACTTACTCTAAGTATCCATTTGGGAAAGCTGCCTGGATATTTCCATTAATTCTCCCTCCCCTCTGTCCACCTTCCTGCTATCGACTGGAAATAGCATTTCACTGGGTAAGTTTTTCATTTTTACAAGACCATGTTCTTTCACTAAACTTATTTATCTAGCTGAGCCCTGATGTGATGTAATTTGAGTAAGGACAACACTGAGTTGGTGTAATTATTTCTTAATATTTAAAAGCTCCCTTGGTTAATGTGTTTTCGGAGACAAGCTGTTAAATCATTAGGGATGGTGTTTTGCAGCCTTTTTCTAAGCAGTGGCTAATGCGGACTTGAGCCGTTGGGCCAGAAGACCGCTCTGGCTCCGCTCCCCATTAGCACACTGGTAATGAGCCGGCAATATTCTAACAGGTCTTATTGTCCAGCTTACATTTCACAGATGTGATGATAATCGAAAACTCTTATTTTAAAAAGTTAGGGAAGTTTCCTTGTCTAGCTTTATGGTATGTTCTACAAGCTAGCAAAGGAGGAGGAACTTCTGGAAGCTCATACCCATAGAGGGCTCCTTCAGGTGGTGGAGTGAGACTTCAGGATAAGTGAACAGGATAGAAATGGCTTCCCCTAAAGCACATATCAAAGGGATGCTTGCACACCAGCATTTACTGTAGCACTGTTCACAAGAGCTGAGTTATGGCGCCAACCTGGGTGCCCAGCAATGGAGTAATGCATAAGAAAAATATGGCACATCTGTAATGTCATTTCTTCAGCTACAAACAAGAATGAAATTATGCCATTTGTGGGAAAACAGTGCCACGAGAGACCATCGTATTAAGTGAATTAAGTTAGTTTTTGGCAAATATCTTCTTCTTTCTCATTTTCTTCTTTCTTCATCTTTCTCATTTGTGGTTAGTAGATTTTATGAGTTATATAAAACTATGTATGTATATATGGTATGAGTGGAAATGAATTTGGTTAAAGGAGGAAGGTGACAGAGGGGAGGGGACAGTGGCAGGAGGGGGAGGATGGGTGTATATGCTCAATGCTAATATTTCCTCATATAAAAGCATACCAGTACAATGAATGCGTGCAATGAGAATGTTTTATATACTAAACATAGTATAGTGTGGTCTAGACAATAAGGCCCAGGATAAGGCATGGTTGGCATGGTTCTAGCAGATTGCTCTAACAAGCCACCACAGGCTGGCTTGGGCCACCCTTCTTTGCAGGAAGTGCTAGTACGGCAGGTCCAGTAAGAGCTACCTATCTTCCTCTTTTGCAGGCAATGGCTGTCTTTCTTGCCCTTACATGCAGAATATTGTGGTGCTTCTCCTACTCCTTTGAAGGGCATTAATTCTATCCTGGGGGCTCCATCTTCCTGACGTCATCTAAGCTAAATGACATCCCAAAGGCCATACTCCTAATACTCCTGTGTTGGGGCTTGGGTCTTCTGAATGTGGATTTGACAGTGAGTGAGAGTGCCATCAAGAAAGATCACATGATTCTGGCCTGTCAGCGTGATACAGGACACAGGAGAACAGCCATCGGCAGGTGGCGGCAGCAGAAGCAGTCACCTACTGAATGGGCGGTTGGCGTGGTTTGCTTCCAACTCATCCTCACAACACAATGCTTCCTTAATTATTCTCTGACTGACTGGGAAAATGAGAGACACAGGAAAGAGCCAAGGACTCAGGCTGAGGTGTGTGTTGAAGGATCACTACCACAGATGATGTTCATGGTCAAGTTGGACAAATCTACTGATGGACATGAGGGCCACCCACAAAGACAGAAGCACTGTCTCACATTTCTAAGTCATAGTTGCACTGTGCCGTCCCATGTGGGGGTCATCTGGTGACCTTTGAACTGAGAGTCATGGAACCCATGGACTGGGGCAGAGGGAGACCAGAAGATCCACCAGCCTGGAAAGTGCATTCACTTTGTTGCAAACACCATGCGTTTTGCAGTTGCGTGGAGGAACATCAAAATTGCCCTCCAAGCCAAGAGCTTCTGGTAGGAAGAGATTCCAAATCTAACATGTTCTAATCAGAACCAAGCTACTTCTGCATCAGTGAACCTCAGACGTGGGTGTCGTGAACTGCACATTGGAGGCTTCCGGGGGAAAGAGGGAAGTCAGACTGGCTCTTACCACCTAGGATGCTTTTCTCAGGCCTGTGCTCCCAGCAGCCTTCTCCCCTGTCCCCTCATCCTGAGAAACCACTGGAAAGCACCGTGACTCCTGCCTAGCGGCTCTCTCTTCCTCACCTCCTCTCTGTTGGAGTCATTGCTATTTTATCATCTTGGTGACATCTTAATGCAGCCCCCTGTGCATGAACTGATGACAGTAACATATCTGTAATATTATTCTAAGAGTTCAAACAATATGCAAGGGGAAAGAACTCTTGGCACACATACACATGCATACACAAACACACATGTGCACACACATGCACACACCTACACACATATGCACACACATATACAAATGTATACACATGCACACACGCACCTACACAAATGTATATACACACACATACATGCACATGCTTGCATACACATACATGCATGCACATACACACATGCACACATACACACATGAGCAGCAAGCTTAAAATTGTGTGGTTTATCTTCTCTTTATCTCAGCTCTGAGATTCAATTGTGACTCCACAGGTAAACTCACCAGAAATCACCAGAAAGGGGAAGGAACCCGACAGGTGGGTATGTAAATGTTAAACACTTGAGATTTTGAAGCCTATCATTGTAGGAGAAGAAAAAAATTTACTGCTCAAATGGCTACATCGATGGTTTACCAAACAAAAAGCCTCTGAGGTTTCTTATCCCAGGCTCACTTTGAAAAAAAAAAAAGCCAAGGACTGAGACACGGATGGACTCTACACAGGTTTTAATACTTTGTGAGACTTGGGTATCCTCCATTATTGTTGCAAACTGGGAATTCAAATGCAGAAAAGGCGAAGGTCCAGTGAAGGTGTGTAAGCTACAAGAGCTGCCAAACCCCTCCAGCACTTCAAGAAACAGAAAGCAAGGCAGCTTTCAGCCATGTGAGTGTGGCCTTTGCGGGGGCGTGGCCTTTTCAGAGTAGTGCAGGCCAAAGGGCAAGGCAACATTACATGAATGGAACTCCATGACCACTGGGATTTGCATATTTTTGAATCACTTCTCAATAGAGAAAACACAATAAACCTTAAAACGTTCAACCTATGGGGCTCAGTGGGTAAAGTGCTTGCTGCTTAAGAGTGAACACACAGGTGTAGTTCCCAGAATACTTGAATAGCTGGGGGCATGGTAGCACAGATTTGTGATGCCTGCACTCCTATTAAAAGGTGGGAATTGGAGGTGGGAAAACCCTCAAAAACTCATGGGCCTCACATCTGGACACACACACACATTTACATACATACACACAGATCACTCAAAAATATAAAAATAAATTAAAACATCAATCACTATTAAAACTCTATGATGCTGAATATCCAGAATATGTTGGGTTTTTTTTTAATTATTATTTGGTACTAGAATAACTCCTTATCAGTAAGAACCACCACCCCCCATAAAAAAAAAAAAAAAAACATTGATAACTGAAAAAGAGCCTGGCCTTCATTATAAAGACACACCATTTAGTACCAGAGAAAATACAAAAATACTCATCTCCTGATTGGCAGAACCACGTCTCATTTTTAGAGAGTAGTTTTATGGTTAGGGGCATGGGGGGTATCAAATCTTTGTTTGCCCAGCATCTCTGTATAACGATGACCTGGAGAACTACCTTTCATTCCAGTGCATTCATGACTTGCCATGATTTTAATCAGATTTTAAAGGACTTAAAGTTACTATGGTATTTTCAGTTTACGAGCGATGCAGGTCCTCGGTCTAGTGGGGATGCTGACAATGAAGAAGGGGTCTGATATCTGCTTTCACCTCCCGAGATGCTCAGGAATGGGGAGATGCCCACTGTGGCCCAGTACAGAGTCCTCCATAGCTCATCATCCACATCTGTGTTTGAAAGAACTGAGGAGATCTAGCCTAGTGAGGGGAAGAGTCCAGAAAAATATGGTTACTCTCCAAATCCGTGGAAGAGATTGTGGGAGAGGGCAGACAAGGAAGATAATTCTTAGTGATGGTTTCAGTTCCTTTTCATATTGCTATGATAAAATGCTCTTGCTAAAGTGACTTTAAGGAAGAAAAGTGGGTTTTTCTTTTTCTGGCTCCAAGTTCAAGCCTCTAGTTAGTTGATGGTGATGGGGTAGGTCAAGGCGGTCGGAGCCTAACCAGAGGCAGCAGCAGCAGGCAGTGGGAAAGCGTGCAGGGGGGCCCATTCTCCACTTACACAGTTCAGTATCCCAGCTAAGGAGCAGTGATGCCCACAGGTTAGATCTTCCCACCTCAATTAACAAGATATTTATCAAGATAATTCTCCACAGGCATGCCTAGAGGCCCTGTTTCCCAGATGATTCCAGATTCTGTTAGTTAACAATTAACACTAACTGTCGTACTCTGTCACTCCAACATCACAGGCAAATGCCCAGGCGTTTCCTCAGGCCGTATTTGGTTCTCAAAACAGCCTTACAAGGCAGTTAATTTAGATTAAGAAACCAGAATGGAAGACTCAGTAATTGTGCATCTAGTGGTAAAGTAGCAAGGTCATACGCAATCCTAAAGCAAGGTCAGACTCAATTCTAAAACAGACATTTTAAGGCCGCATTGCAACCCGAGATTCATCTAATCAGAACCACTGGGTCTACAGGCAGATACTACAAGGCAGTTGCATAGCAGGAGAATTCCAAGAGAAGAGTGCAGAGAAGGGAGGGCTAGCTGTGAGGGAATGGGGCATGCACGCGTGTGTACGTATGTACGTGCACGCATGCGTCTGTGCTTATGTGCGTACGTGCGTGAGTGAGTTGGTTTGTCTGGGAGTGACTGAATGTCCTTCCCACGTGGATCATCATTTCCCAACTGACTTCCTACAGAGCGCTCGTAGTCACAGAAGAACAGGGATAACGTGACTGAGAGGGTGAAGTGGGTCCTAGAGTTGAATGCATTCTCCAATTGGAGCTGCAACTGCGGATCACCACGCAATGTCCACGCAGAACTTCTGGAGACCCTCGAGTACTAATCCTGAGCTGTGGATCTACCAAGTGCAGAACTTCCCTGAAGCTTGGGCGCTGCTCTTTCTGCATGCCCTCAGGGACCTTGGGAAGTCTGGTTGTGGGGTATGTGGATACCTCATGGAGGGCTTGTTCACAAAGCCTTCCTAACCCCATCCTTCGCGCACCATACATTCAGTCGTTTACAGAGTAAGAATCTCTGATGATTTTCTAGGTACCAAACCAAGCAAGACACCAAGATGTGAAGATAAATGAGATCTGACCTCTTGTCTCTCCTCCCTGCTCACGTCAGAAGCCCCCCCCACTCTGTCCCCACCTCTCCCCACCCCTGCCTCCCTGCCTTGCTGGCCTCTCTCCCCCAGCTGCTCCTTTCTGTGCAGAGAGCCCAGTGCTCTCAAGCCCTGTGTGGCTGTACTTCTTCCCCATAGGCGCCCTCCCTCCTGTCTGTGGGCTGTGGAGCAGTCATCTCTTCTCTTCCCCACAGATCCCTATTGCCCTGTTTAATAGCCATCCCCATCCCGCCTTACAACACATATAACCACCTAGCACACAATATGATGACGTTATTTATTTGATCGGTATCTGCCTTCATCAGAATCAGAGACTCCGCAAGGGCAAGCCTCATAGCCTGTTTCACTCTGAATTTATCGTGGATGTGTTACTCACTGCTCTGATGAAATGCCTGGCGAAGAACTTTAAGGGAGCACAGGACTGTCTTGGTTTGTAGTCTGAGATGCAGTCCGTCGAGGTGGGGAAGCAGAGGGCAAGAGCCCTTCAGAGGCGAGGGAGGAGCACGCGCGAGGCTGCCGCTCACATGGTGCCAGCGGCTTATATTGTGCCCAGATGACCGCATAGAGTGATTTTTAATTGGGATTTTGATTTAGATCAGTAAGTCATGATTGAACAAAGAAATGAACACAAGATATGAAACCTTCCTGCCCTCATGAAGGAGGGTCTACCAAATCCATGCAGGAAGCAAGCTTCTGTGATCCGTGCTCAGAGTTTCATTTAATAAAACTGAATCTCAGACTCTCCTTAAAGTATAGTTAATGTCACAAATAGTAGCGTCTAAAAAAGCAGATACTTAACTAAGGACGACTTATGTTTTGAAGACATCTTACACTTTAAACACAATGTCCTTCACTCAAACCTAACTGAAGTCACCAGGTCGGCAAACGCCAAGTCTGACCCAGAGCACAATTATAGTCTATTTATATTTTAATATCTGGAAGACCTGAGTCAGGTGGCCTTGAGTTGACTCTAAATCTGTCTAGATGCTACCCACTCAACGCTTCCAATTAAATAGGGTAAAGTTCACCACAGCTTCACCATGGCTTTTGCCTTTGCATAGGGGCAAGGACATTTTCAAAGTACAGGGTCTTCTCCTGAAACAAGGTGGGCCTTCTCTTCCCTGCAGGTGCAGGGAGGTCACTGGCCAAGTGTGGTGGGGCATGGCAGCAAGCTGCCTTCTGCCAGCTCAGCTGCTCCTCAGATATGCAAATGAAGTGGATATTACTGGAATTTTTATTTAAACCAGACTAGGTTTGGATACGGGAGATATTATTTTCCTTATTAAGGAAGGACTAATCTGTGAGGACTTGAGTCCCCAGTCGGCTCTTGTTTCGTGCCTCCTTGCTTAGATGTCTATCTGAGAAGATAAAGTGCAGAGAGGCAAAGATTCACCGCAAATACAGAAATAAACAAGCCAGCTCTTGTCTGCACATCTATAAAGTGGCTGTATATAGTTTCGTGTATGTGTGTAAAGATTAAATGTGTGTGTATATGTATCTGGGTGTGTAGTACTTATGTGTCATGTGTGTAATATGTGAATGAGTGTGTATCTGTGTGTGTAGTGTGTGAGTGCATATGTGTGTGTTTATGTGTGTGTAGTTTGTATGTGTATGTAGTGTGTATATGTATGTGTGTATGAGTGTGTGTGTATATGTATATGAGTGTATGTACATGTGTGTGATTGTGCATATGAGTGTGTGTATGTGAGTACATGTGTGGTGTGTATATGAGTGTGTGAATGTGTATGTGTGTAGTATGTGTTTATGTATGTATGTATGTGAGTGTATATGTATGTATTTATGTATGCATGTATGTGTATGTGTGTGTATGTGTGTAGTGTATATATGAGTATGTGAATATGTGTGTATATGTGTGAGTGTGCGTGTATATGTGTGTGTTTGCGTGTACATGAAACAGGCCTTAAGTGAATTAGAATAGTTAATATGAGTTTTGAACTTCCGCCAGTTGCTTCTCTTTGCACTGTTGCATTTATCCGTTTCTAAACATTAGAAGATCCATCTATCAGATTCTGTGTCAATCCTGCACATGGATAATTTGTAAAAAAGCTTTCCTTCAAAATGTTCTGCGGCTTTTCTAATCTCGTCGCTTTTCTCCTTTTCTAATCACATAACCTTGAAGTCGAAAGACGCAGCCTGTGATAATCTGTGTACACTGCCTTCATTATTATCACAGACAATTCTGTAAAAGGGGGAAAAGAAAACACACACAAAAAACACACACCCTGAATCTCCTTTCCGCCCCCACACATTCAAAGCTGCCTTTAAAGTCCTGCTTTTTCTCAGTTCAATCACACCGGCATTAGGCCGACTCATCAGACAGAAAAGTGTTCGGGAACATAAGGGGATATTGACTTTAAAAATTTACTGGCGAGGCGTTCAGAGCCTGCAGGAATGTCAAAACTCCAACCTGCATTTTGATGTTTTTGCCTCCGGTTAGTCTTGACTGACATGCTTGGAGCACTTCAGGCTGTGCTTGGGTACCCATTAACTGCCCTTGACTCAATGTTATCCAGGCCTTTGCAGGGTTTCAGTGGATTTGATGCCCCAAGGTGTAAGGAAAGCTCACACCCGGTTTAAGGGATCACATTGGCTATTCCTGGCTTCATTAGGGGGGCATTGTTTGATCCTAAATAATGAGAGCCTGTTAATTATTATTCTGATAATTGGGCCTCGTGTGGGAGCATGGGAGGCGGCCAAGAGGTGTTTGAAAAGGAAGCAAGTTGGGGAAAAGGAGAAAGAAATGTCAAGGTTGAGTTGTCTTTGACAGGAGTTTGTTTACATGCAAAGCATTTTCACCTAAGTGGGGACCAAAGGGGCTGGGGTAGGTGCAGGATGACGCTTACTTCAGCTAGGGTGGATTGCAAAATTACTATCCCAACAAATCTCTCACCAAGGCTTTCCCATCCCTTAACTGACCCTGTAATTCCATGGAGAGAGAGGGAGAGAGAGAGAGAGAGAGAGGGAGAGAGAGAGAGAGAGAGAGAGAGAGAGAGAGAGAGAGAGAGAGAGAGAGAGAGAGAGAGAGAGAGGAGTTGGTCTCTTTAGGTGGGGAGAGAGAGCACACAGAGAGCAGGGAACTGGGTCGTTTACCCCTGTTCCCCAGGGAGAAGAAGTCACTTCCTCCATGTGGCCATGGCCGAGGTTTACTGCTTTCTTTTCATCTGTAGCCTGACAGCCAAGTCCACACAGGCAAAGTGATAGCCCTGCTGCTGTCCAAGAGCCATAAACACCAGGAGAACCTGAGGTGGCTGATGTAGATGGTCTTTGGGTGGACAGTGGCTACCACGACATTTCCTTAAATCTCAGAGACACCATGGAAAATTTTGGCTTTCAAATTCTTGACATATTGGAAGTATTTCTGTACTGCACTCAATCTGGACTTGTTCTCTCTCCATGAAGCAAATAGTGTGTTAACACATGTGCGTTCGGGGCTTTTTTTTTCCATTTATTAGGACACCGTGTAATTGTGAGAGAGAAATTTCCATTCCCAGGAATATCCTGTCTTTCCCTGAATCCGTTCAAGAGCCCATGGTGTCTTACCCGCCTGAAGGCAAAGGACAGGGTTCGACAAAGGCCTCTGTCAAAAGCAGGAGGGAGTGTTGGTCCGGCAATCTGGCATTTGAAGCATTAACTGGATTGTTAGACTTAACTTAGACTCTGGGTACAGCTGGCCAGCTGAGATGAGAGCCGGCCTGCCTATAGACCAGGTGACAGTGACCGACGGGAAGAGAAGAGACGGAGAGAAGGCCCACACTCATTCCGAGTCCCAGTGCTATGCTCACCTGACTTTGCTTGTCTCTAAACCTCAGTCTTCCAATTAAACTGGAGAGGCTATCAAAAGCGCATGTTCAAAACGGTCGAACACCCTGGAGCTCTGGACTTGCCCGAGTCTTCTTCATAGGCTCTGTGATTCTCTTTTGTAGGTGTGAATGTTCTTTGAGATGCACCATGGGCTGCAGAGCAGGAGGAAAGGGTGGGAGGGCCAGGGGCACAGTATTGGGGAATTGAAGAGTTAGTGGCCAAAACAGGCTATCTTGTCTGTGATCTTTCAACTGTTCCTAACAGCTTCAATACATCTCCTAGGTTCAGCCAAATGACAGTGAGCTGTACTAGAACATGCCATGCGAAGTGCGGCGCCACTAAAGCACACAACCATCTTGGATTCTGTGCACGGGGAGGTGGGAAGGCCAGTGTTGGCCAACAGTCCCATGGAGGTGATGCCGGCCAAGAGCTAGAGAGAGCTTCACTTAACCCTCCCTTTGCTCCATGACCTTGAGCGGCCTCTGATTTTCCATCTGGGTGGTTGAGTTGATTATCAGAGGCGCTAAAAGGCTAGCACCAGGTTAAGACACTGAAGCAGCTGTTCTCGACCTGCGGGTCACAGTCCTTTGTGGGTCTCATATCAGATACCCCGCATGTCAGAAATATACATTACGATTCGGAACAGTGGCAAAATTACAGTTATGAAGTAGCAACTAAATAATTTTGTGGTTGGGGGTCACCACAACAGGAGGAACTGTATTAAAGGGTCACAGCATTAGCAAGGTTGAGAACCATCCTCTAAAGCAAGCTGTAAACACAAAATGCTCTGTGGACAATGTATGGTGACGGTGTCTTCACCGGTAAGTGAGGGCAGTAGGCATTCACAATGCTATCTTTACCAGGCAGCTCATTGTCGGCCTGCTCTCTTATTTTTATATTGCTGAGTTAGTCAGCCTTGTTGAAATTTGTGTATAAAGATATACGACATTTCTCCCACTGGGACACATTCTTTGGAGTTTAGAAAGGGTACCCAGCCCTGTGGGCCATGTGCACCTGTTTTTTTTTTAGGCTTAATATATAAGCTAATCATGATAATCACAAGCAAACGATGTTTTGGTGCCCAGAGTAGGAGTTCCTTAGCTTCTCAGGGTCTGTCTTGTACAGGTGAATGTCCTGAAGTCAATCCAAACTTTCCCTTTTAAAAAGATTCCAGAAGAGTTTTCCCAAACACGGTTTTCAGCCTGTGCTACCTCCCTCCCTTCTGGAGCTGCAGCAGTCTCAAGGGAGTGTCATGCTCCCCCGGGCGCACTGCAGAGTGTGCTTACATGCAAGACCAAACCGTGTAGATGGATTTGTGTGGTGTTCTGAGTCCTTGATATTCCCGATGGAAGAGCCCAGGTCTCTTTCTTCTGTTTTCTTGACCACATCGATTGCTAACTGTCAGTTTTAGATGATGTTCCATCCTCTCCAAATGATCACAGTCTGTCTCCGCGTTGCAACTTGTTAAATGAGACACAGGATGTGCCATCATGAACTATGGGCCAGAGCCATCGCTGCACGAAGACATTGTTTAAAAGAAGCAATGAGGTTTAAGCTGCGTCCTGACTCGATACAGGCCATCTTCTTTCTGTTGACCAGTTTACGGTGGTGACGACATTCACGAGGACACATGATTTCCTAGGTCTTTGGCACCTTTGAACTTGTACCCATATTTCCACTTCAGTGACAATGACTCTGAACAGCTGCTCTGAGACCCTCAAGGTGGAGTTTCTGCTTCATGGGTGAACCCTGGGGAGTGGACCTCGCAGCAAACACTTTTCTGTCTCTCCTGCTCCTTCTCACACAGTTAGGAAATGCTTCCTTTTCTTCTTTACCTGGAGTGATGTTGGCACTTCCAGACTCAGTGTTTCCTGTTGCACACGAAGCGTCACAGCTCGGTGCCACACTGTGTTCCCACTGTGATGTTCCCTTGGAGGAGGCTCTTCCCTGTAGCCTGCTCACCAACGATGATGAAGAGAAAGAGCATAGAACCTGGCAAAGGCAGACATACTCATGATCAAAGTATTGCAGGATGGATTGACAAAGAAAGTTAATATCTAGCCCTGGCATTTCAACCAAACCAGAGCTGGGGAAAAGCAATGTGTGGTGCCCTTCAAACCTTGACCAGCCACCTGCTGGGTCTCATTCTACAAGCTGTCGGTAGTGACACTGGCATTCTGGGTAAGGTGTCCCCTCCTGAAAGCCATCTTCCTCTAGTCTACTTTGCATCCCAAGGAATAGCAGTTAGTCTGGTTGTCTCAAGCAAACCCCCACCCCTTAGATCACGATGGCTTGGATTAAGCTCCTCTTACACTACAGAGAACTGAGAGCCACGCATCCAAGGGAATTGTTTTCTGGCCTGGGATATAACCCTTTAATAGTCGTAGCTGGCAAGGGAGTCTGATTGGTTCGAGCATAGGCAGTAGAGGCTGGAGAGGGGCGGGGTGTGAGCAGGCGAACAGCTTTATCAAGAGTCCCCCTCTCATTTTTCTTGTTGCTGCTCTGGTGGATAAGATTTAACAAGTGCAGCCGTGCTGCGCTATCAACTCAACTCCAGATAACACCTTATCATCTTAAAGGACGATTTTTATACCGATCCAAGTGATTTTCTAAAACTTCTGTGACTTTGTAAACATACCTGTCTGGGATTAGCCAAGACTGAAGTGGCCAATGGGCTCAGAGCTCATACGGTGACATTGGTATCAGCCAGGAAAGACCACAGGAGCGACAGTTGCTAAACTGACATATTCGGTCTTAGGTTCCATTTGTGGTAACTTGACAGTGGTGAGATAGCTCAGACTACTTCTGGAGAATTCTCTAACTTCTAACTTCCTCAGGAACTAGGCCTCAATATATGGTCTCATTGAATCAACAAATTCTTCACACCAATCCAGAAAGCACCAGGCCCTGTCCTGGATTCTGAAACTAGGATTTCCAGACAACAGAGACCTAAGCCCTTCTGGGCTCTGATCATCTAAAAGCGGGGAAGGCACAATCAATAATTGGCATGCATGCAGCTAAGAAGAAAAATCTCTAACAACCAATAACCAAATTTAAGGTTTTCTTATCTCAAGTAGATTATGTTAATTTCCATCGGTTCCTTCTTATTGGGCTGTGGTAAGGGCCAAGTGACTGGCCCAAAACAGAGTTGCAAGGATTCTGGTCTCTTAGAGAAATGAGCCAGTCACCCATGCTTTCTTCAGAACCTGTAAAGCACTGCTTAAGAAGCAAGAGGATGTGTGAGTGTCTACCCCCAAGAGTTTTGTGTACCTATGTGTACACTCATGCATGTGTGCTGTGTTGTGTGAGTGGCTGGCATGCGCAAATGTGTGCTGTGACTAAGGAATTGGTTCTTACGTCTCACAGGAAATGCAGAAAGTTCAAAGAGTATCCATTCTACTCTACATTCTGAGTTCACATACCCAAACTTCCCCTCAGAGGCCAAGCACACACACTCCCAATTTTTCAGGGCTTCTTAGCAGATTGGCTTGAGGGATGTACCTCAGAATGCTTAGATGGAGTTTCTGGTGTGCACCCTAAGTGACCAGTGGCTCCCTCTTCTGAGTGCCTGTCACCATTTGGCATTGCTATCTATGAAGTTTCCTGTAGATAGCCTTTCCACAGAACTGACAAAGTGCATGGACTATACAAAGACAGGTGGGGCTAGCTTTGTGGTTCTCACACTTGGAAGAAAGGTGTAATAGAAAGTAAGTCAGGTTTCCTTTGACAGCAATGGTCTCTGTGCTCGTCTAAGCCAGTGAGAAGCAGGGTTTTCCAACACTGTCTGTCAGTGTGCCTCTCTAGTTCTCAAATAAAATATCAGACACAGAATAAAACCACTTGAATTTTGGTAGTATGAATGCAGCCATGGCTTGAAGCATCATGTTCATGAGGCTGGATCTTCAACATAGAAGAAAGTACAGTGGCCACTGGTGATCACTGGGACATCCTGGACCAAAGTCATCTCTATACAGTCTCTACATCCTAACCAGTATTGGTTAGCCAAATACAATTGAAAACTAAAACCAATCTCTTTTACAAAAGAAACTCAACTTGTAGCCCTTGGTCAATTGTCTCCATTTTTACAGCATCACCTTGAGAAGGAGGGGCGTGTCCTGAGCCACACCTTCAGTCACTTCCTGCTTCTCTTTATTGGTGTCCCATCCATTGTATACGCAGAAATGTATTATATCTAGAGTGTTGCCCCTGTCTCTCCTGTAAGGAATTCTTCGTCTCTCTACCTCACGCTCAGTCCTTCCAGGGTCTTCCACTCCTTTCTTTATCCCCACATTCAATCCAGGATGAAGATGCTCATTCCACTTGGGAAAAGCCTTATAGATGGCAGAGCCTCATGAACTACAATGTCCTAAATTAAAAGAAAACTTCACATTCCTGCTCGTTCTCGAACATCCCCTCTCGGCCCTCAACTGGCTTATTTCACCCCTTCATTAATGTCACCTGTAATGTTACTTGCTCAAAGACTCTGCCCACTTCTCTCGTGGGCTCATTATACTGCCTTAGATATATTTAATGGTATCTTTGACTACTTTTTCTTTTTAAAAATTTATTCATATTGTTTATTTGCGTGTGTGTGTGTGTGTGTGTGTGTGTGTGTGTGTATGTGTGTCTTGTGCGTGTGTGCCTATGTGTCATGAAGGTCAGATGACTGCTTGAGAGCACCAGTGATCTCTTTCCATCACGTAGGTCCTAGGCATCAATGCAGGCCCCTCCCCCTCCCCCGGGCTTGGTAGGAAGCTCTTACACCCACTTGGCCTTCTTGCTGGTCCCTTACTACTTTTTCTTATTGTAATTTGTCTCTCAAGTTATGATTCCCTAAAGGAGGAAGAATTGGAGAGCTCGCTTGTTCAGGGGACAGTGGGGCGGGGCTGCTGGCCACCGAGATGACGCGTAGTCCTTCCCCTGACTGCACCTTGCAGGGCTGGCTCAGCTTCCATTCACAGGTGCACTGACTGAGCAGTCCACAGAGCTGTAGCCTGCACATTATTTCTCCTTGCTGGCTTTCAAATAGGTCAACAGGCAAGGCTCTTCTATAGTCAGATTTTACAAAAGAAAAATACAGAGTTTCATAATGGGCAGGATATGGTATGCAGCAAAGACAGGATGTAGCTGGTGCCTTCTGAATTCGAGTCTGATATCTCTAATCACCAAACTACCACAGAATCCCACTGTAGTGCTGTGCCTTTGACAGGAGCGAGCACAGTAATGGGAAACTCTAGCTCTATAAAGGGGAACAACTATGAAGTGTAGTCGGGGTGGGGGAGAAATGCCTTTGTATCCAGACAGAACACTTTTACAGTAGGTCAGAATCCAGTGCTATGGAAAGGCAGTAGAGACAGAGGCTGGGGTAGGGGTAGGGTGATCAGGAGGGACGGGGAGGAAGACAGGATGGGGGAAAGAGAAAACTTTAAAACCTAATTCTGGGTCATCTTCCCACCACTCTTCCCTTCCACTTGCTCCTTCCCTTTCTTCCTGGGATGATGTGCATTGCTTCCTCCAATCATGTTAGGAGGCAGAACCACCACCTTGCAGAGCTGCCTGACCCAGACACACTCTCTTGGCTCAAAATTCTCCAGTTGGGTCCCTCAGTGAGTGATTCCCAATTGCTTCGTAACAGTGTGACTAGGGGCATCTGTTGACTGCATCACCAGTTCTCAAAACCCAGCACCACTACTCTACAGTGAGGAAGCCAAGTGGTTTGTCTGAGCACATTCCATGAGGCGTCACGATTACGAGCTGCCACAGCCCCTTTTCCGTGGAAGGCACCGCTGGTGGATTGAGGTAGCTTTGTTCATTTCTTCCTCCACACCAGATGCCCTCAAGCCCCGAGGGCCCCAGGGAGTGGGTAAGGGAAGAAACTCTTCACCAGTGATGTCAAGTTAGGTCTTGCTTTGCAGACCTGGGGAAGAAAGGCAAAGCCAAGCTGCAATGCAAGGGAGACCTGGGAGCTTGGGTTATCATTATTCCTTGTATCTTGGACAAACCTTGCTCAGTCTATTCCATACTGAAAAGCACTCCAGTTCCTGCCCGTGGGCCAGCCATGGCCCCATGGCCCCAGGCTCTCAGCCTGTGTCCTTGACCTGTTTGCTGTCTAGTGATTCCAGAAGTCTACCTGTAGGGGTGGACCTCCAGGAGCAACTGTTTAAAATACAGGCATCCACAGTGAGCACTGGGGGGTGAACTCAGGTATGGGTAGGACTTCGGTCTCCACATTTTTTTTTTACTGCGGCCCGTGGAAATGTCAGAGCGCTGGCCTGGGTGAGCCCCCAGACCGATTTCACATTCCTAAGAGATCTGCGGTCCCAGGACTAGTGAGCGAGAGTCATTTGCTAGACGCAGCTTCAGCGTAGTCCTGCTGAAGGCCCTCAGAGGCTCTCATTAGATGCTAGGGAAAAGCAGAGCAGTCTCCCCTCGGTGGTCGGGGTCAGGGTTCGTGACGGCTGGCTGGCTGGCTGGTAGTGTCAGGGGCTGAGGAGTTCCGGAGAGGATAAAGTTGGTGAGAGTGAGCCAGTAATTAGCCCACTGGCCAGGCTAGCAGAGGCCACAGCTCCTGGCCCAGAGAGCTTCCTTCTCTACTCAGAGGAGCAAAGCCTCATGGAGGTCCATCCTGGGCTTTGTTTCCCCACCCTGTACCTTCCAACAACAAAAAGGAACTTCTCAAGGAAACTCTACGCTGGGATTCAAGAGGAACAATGGAATTGGATTTGATTTGTTTAATTCTGAAATCAAGGTCACTAGAAAGCACCAGGGCTCTTATTCGTGTGGTTTTTTTTTTTTTTTTGGCAACATCTTTCTTTTCATTCGACGGTCCTGTCATCCCCAGAACTGTGCATGTTACTGATCCTGCCTGTATTCAAAGCCGTTATTAAGTGGACTCTTTTAGATTTTAGAGAAATGATAATGGTTCCAGAGATGACAGAACGTGGCAGCTGGTGACAAAAAAAAAAAAAAAAACCCTTGATAAGACGACAACAGTAAATCAAACTACCGCCACTTTTTCGTTTCATGTTTGTTAATACCACCTCGCCTTTTGAAGTTTAAAGCAAGGTTCAAAAAAAGCCAGGTGCTGAATCATAATATTAAAGCGAGCAAGGAGCGTCATGAAAGCAAGCAGATCTGAGGGAGAAGCAACAACACAGCTTTCAACTGCCTTTTGTCGGCCCTTCTGCAGATGTCACCAGCGGTTCTCCCAGCAGAGAGTTCGGCTTGTAGCAGCGCCTCTGGCTGATTCCCGCGCTGCGTTTCAAGTGTCAATCAAAAAGGAAGGACGCAGCTTAGGTCCTGGTCATTGTCCTGTGAAAAGAGCCAAGCATTTAACATTGATTTAGCTCCCTCAATATACAAAGCTCGAGCCAGCTTTGTGCATCGACAGGGCCTTTGGCAAGGTTGCTTGTAGAGCAACTCCGTGGCGTCCCACGCGCCTTGGCGTAGCTGTCAGGCTGCAGTGTCTGGAGCCCCACGAAAAGTTATTCAGGACTGACTGAGCACACTGGGAAGAAAGAACGTGATGACTCAAGAGTGGGGTCTGTTGTGGCAAAGGCCCCTTTGCATCTCTCAGTCTAGAGGAACATTCGAAATAGTTGCCACGAACACCCAGGGCCCTTGGGCCGGGGGTTAGAGCAAGCGAAGATGGACACTGAAAGAGAGCCCAAACCGGAGACACTTGGTTCCCGTGGGCTCCTGTCTGCAGCCTGTGTGGCTTCCAGGCCACAGAGCTCAGGCCAGCTGGCCGTGCACCTGACTTGTTCCTGGTGAACAGGAGCTAGCTTGGCCAGATCAAGGGAGAAAATGGTGGAGTTGAGCCTTAGCAGGCTGGCCTTGCTGCTGCAGTGTGTCACTCCTTGTCTGCACTCACCTTCAATTCTCCTTCTCCTCTCCCCTCTTTCTCCTCGTGTGTGTGTGTGTGTGTGTGTGTGTGTGTGTGTGTTCCCCACATATGCACTTGCACATTCATGTATTTTAGGGGAGGAATTAGCATGCATCTGCACAAGGAGACCAGAGAACAACCTTGGATAACAGTTCCTTAAAAAATTAAGGAGCTGCCCACCTTAATTTTTGAGACCGAATCTTTCGCTGGGACCTGGAACTCACCAACTGGGCTCGGCTGGAACCCTAAGGATCCTCCTGCCCGTCTCCCCAACACTGGGGCTAGACTGAAAATCTGGCGTCCACCAGATGTTTGCATGGGTTCTGGAGATGAAGCAGCCGGGTCTTCAGGGACTTCCTGGCTGCTGCCTTCCCGTGTGCACGTCATCGTGACATCATCGTCATCGTCATCGTCATCGTCGTCTTCATCGTCATTGTCGTCATCAGCGTTTTTTTGTGCAATGGCATGAACAGCCAGCACTCTCCCTGCTGTGCTGCTGAACTATGATGCTCTGGAGGCCAGATGAATTGGGTACCTCATCAACTGTGTGTGTGTGTGTGTGTGTGTGTGTATACACCTATATACAGGCACACATGTGCAAGTGTGCATGGAGGCTAGAGGGCAATCCACAAGCCATTCCTTAGGTGCCATTAATCTTGTTTTATGAGACGCAATCTCACTGGACTGGAGCTCACCCAGTAGCTGCTTGGCCAGTGAGCTCCAGGGATCCATCTGTCTTCAACCCCTGGCTGGAATTATAAATCTGGGCCACCACATCTAGTCTTTAAAAAAAATGGGTTATGGTGATCAAAATCAGAGCCTCACACTTGCTCAGTGCGTGCTTTATGAACTGAGCCATCACTCCAGCCCATCGGACTATACTTGGATGATTAATTTAGGAGGGTAGAGTCAGAGGATATGCTAAGCCTTCTCCTCTTCGCTGGAATCTAGTTGAGTTCTCTCAACTGCTATCTAAGACTGGGCTCTCCTTCACTCCACTTCCCCACAGCTGGATTGGAGTTTTCGGATGATTTGGGGCTCACATAGCATACATCCATCACTTTTGCTTTGGGTCCTAAGATCAGGTCCCTGGTCCATCTTTTCTGACCCTTCAAGAGCCAGATGCTAGGATGGCTGGTCCTCAACCCAGGAGCAATTTCTATTCCTAAGTGAAGGACCTGAGTCCGTGTGCTTTACATAAGGCACAAATCTTTGTTATGTGAAACTCCTGCTCTAGATCCCAGCTCGTTGTGTTTGATATACCCAGTTTGCTTGAACTAGCCCGACCAGGCACACTCCTCAACAAAGGGTGGTGTGGAAATCTTGCTGCTAGCTACAGAGCTTTTCCCAGCAGCTGCACTAACCTGTGTAAATACAGTAAGATGATAAATGGAAACACACAACACAAAGTGGTTTGTTTTCCATGTAGCCAAAGTTCTGAGACCTCAGTGGTGAATTGTCTGTCCTGTGAGGGACCACCTCTTCTTTGATGCCCACCCACATCCCTAACTGCCTTGCCAAATCGCCATATCACTGCACCTGCCTGCCCATACCGTGACTAAGAATTAACTAAACCATCTGCCTCTTCCACTCTTGAACCTACATCAGTGAGCTTGACACAGGGACAGCATGTCAAGCTTTGCCAGGGACTGCCACTGCCGAGCCTGAATTCCCAGCCTCAGCCGCCCTGAAATCCTACCTAGCAACACATATCACCCTCGAGCTTCCTCCACTGTCCTGTTACCATGCCACACTCCTTCCCAAGCTTGTCTCTCTCATCTCTAAGAATTCTTCCTTTCATCCGAGGACAACCTACATGCCAGCCTTCCCATTGCCTTGGACTTTGTTTGCTCTATGCCCTGTTTGTTTGTCTCTAGTATCTCTGCCTTTAGCAGCTCTGCCTGCACCATCTATAAACCAAGCTTTTTAAATATACCTTTGGATAAAGTGGTCTACTCTCATACTGTTCCCTTTCTCAGTTTGTGGATCGTCCTTTGTCCACAAAAATCTGCCTTCTGTCTTTTCTATTTAAGCTGCTCTAGCTTAAGACAACCAAGACCTCCTTGTTGTACCGTAGTTTTCATTTTATATATACTATGTAGAACCTTCAACACTGCTTTCTCTCCAATTTCCCAAACTTGTTTCCCACGATATTGATGTCTCCTTTCTAGTCACTGTTCTCTAGTTTCTCTTCCTCAATCTGATGTTTCATGTTCCTGCTCTTTCAGACACAGTCCCTTCACTGAGTGTGGTCTTTCAATAGCCAGCTGTAACCACCTTCTTCCCCAACTGCGGTTTTTGAAGTGGTCTCATGTTCTGATTAGAAAGGGAAGAGGCAGATGCTCACAGCCAACCATTGGACTGAGCGAGAGATCCCCATTGGAGGAGTTAGAGAAAGGACTATAGGATCTGAAGGGGTTTGCAACTTCATAGGAAGAACAACAATATCAACCAACCAGAGCTCCCAGGGATTAATCCATCAACCAAGGGGCACACATAGCTCTAGCTGCATATGTAGGAAGGCATCAATGAAAGGAGAGGTCCTTGGTCCTATGAAGGCTCAATAGATGCCCCAATGTAGGGGAATTGAGGTTGGGGAGGTGGGAGTGAGGTGGGTGGAGGAACACCCTCATAGAAGTAGGGGGAGGGAGGATAGGATAGGGGATACCTGGGAGGGGAGGGAAACTGGGAAAGGGGATAACATTTGAAATGTAAATAAAATATATCCAATAAAAAAAAAAGAAACAGAAGAGAGATCTAGAATAGTCAAAATTACCAACAAGTAGAGGGATGACCTTTTAATTTGTACTGCCTATGGTCCATGGTGACTTCTCAGTTCCTCCAGTGCAGCTGGGCTATAGAATTCTGAAGGAGACCTGATACATTTCACCACATAGCTGGATTGCCAACAACCTTCATGGTATTAGGTCACTGTCCAGAGCTCCTGTAAATGGGGAATCTCAGATCTGTGTCATCCCTTGTTCTGCCTGGTGGTTAGAAGAACAGGATGTGGAGTTTGCCTCTTGGCCAACTGCACCACGAATGTCTAGGCTCAAATATATACCCAGGAAGCAAATTTCAGACAATCGTATAATAGATAAAACTAAATATCCTTTAAAAATTCCTTTCCAGAGTATTTTAAAGATTATCTTGCTTGACCCTTCTTCCTGCATATTTCTATTGAAGAATTATTTATTAAATCTCAGTGAAAATTGAGATCAACTAGTAAACTTACAAGTGAGTGTTTTATTCCAATTTGACTTGAAAATGCCCTAGACAGGAGTCATGATCTCTCTTCCTGATAACTGTGTGCCTGTGCCCAGACACCTGCTTGGACACACACCTGCAGTATCAAAGATGTTATGTGAAGAACACCAGGGGTATCACCTCCTTCTTCTTCTTCTTACTTAACTTGAAGTAACTGCTGATGAGAAAGTGTTTTAAGAATAAATTAATATCAACAATCAGTTGACCTTAAATAAAAAGTTACTCTTTGTCCTGTGGATGGATTTCATGTAACTAATCAACCAGAAGTCCTTCAGGGCAAAGCCCTGGCTGGGGCTATAAGTCAGTGGGTAGAGTGCTTGCTTTGAATGCATGTGGCCCCAACACCTCAAAATGAAAAGAAGGAAGGAAGGAAGGAAGGACTAATTAAGAAAGACAGGCACTGTGTTTCTGGAGAAGTAGTCTTATCTGGACAGTGAAGAGCTAGCTCCTGTCTGAATTACCAACTTGTCCTGCACATATTCAGAATGTGGCAGCATCCACCATCACATGAGCCAGTCCTGTCAAGTGTAGATATGGTTATGTGCATACATTACTGTGTATGCTAATATGCTGTACATGAATGCATCCTTGTCCTTCCATATTTCTAGAGAGTCTCTCCTGACTCAGCTAAGCCACAGGTTCTGCCCCAAAAGAGTAGGAAGGGAACAATGGGCTTGGGGTGCAAAAGAAAATGGGGAAGGAATTCAAAACATTCTTATCTTCTATAGCCAAATATTAAGGGCCTTAAACATCTAGGCAAGACACCATGGCATGAAATGGGTCTGAGGTGCAATATTGAATAAAGGAATTTGCTTTCCTGGCAACAGATGATGCATGACAGAAGCTACTAGGCCAAGGAGGATCGGAATAGAAGCAAGGTGGCCTTTAACTCTACCTTACACTTTACTTAGCCATCCAAGCTTGGATATCAGACAAGGCCAGTAAATGATGAAGGCAAAGATTGCTGTGCCCCTTTCACTGGTCAGAAGATAGGGATCCCCAGGTAACCACAAAGGAGTTACCTGAAAGACAAAAGGGTAAGTCTCAGGAGGCCGAATTCCCACAACCTCTCCAGTACCCACAATTAACTACATCAGGCTCCCGTGAAAGACAAGCGGGCTCACCGAGGACACCCTGCATGAAGCCACCACGGCCTTGAGGAGTAGTTTCCAGGCCACCAAAAGGGAAAGGCTTCGGAGGACACAGAGCCCACAGAGGGGCAGCTGAGCGGTGGCAACCGAAGTTACCCATCGGCACAAACAGCTGGGGAGCCATCTGTCTGGGAGAAGCCTCCTGCCCACACCACGCCCCCCTCCTGCATCTGTGAGAGGCCTGGCGGCTGACAGAGGCGCTCCGCAGCAGGGGGAACAGAAGGAAACCCGCTGGCCCTTGGATAACCTTGGCCTCATTAGCACTGAACCGAAGCCCACGGGTGCTATTGACTTCTAGTAAATATCCACCCACCAAGATGTCCCCAAGCACTGCCCAGGGGTCTTCTGGAACCAAGCAGGGCTTCCCCATCCTCTGTCCCAGGCAGTGTGGACACTCCCCTGCACCCTCCCCATGCAGCCATGAGAAGCGTCTCCATCCTCCTGGGAGAACGGAGGGAAGCAGGTAACCTGAGCTGTCATCTCCCTGCAAATCTTCCATTCTTTCTCTCCAAAAGGCCAAAGAAATAAACCCTAGAAAAGCAGTTCTGCACGTGAAGTGTACACCATTGTATTTCCAACTGCTTTGAAAAACTTTTATTTTTGTACAGCAAATGACACATTATCTTCCTGGAGGTCAGGGAATAATGCAGTTGGATTCTTGCAACACTGTGAGAGTTAATGTTTCTATTTGCCATTGTGTCCTGTGCAAAGAAAGGCAGCCGGGCACCTGGGGTTACCACAACACACGGCGCGGAGATGGTCGAATCCACCAGAAGTGCTTTGATAATATTGAACAGTATTGTGCAGGCGGTGGCTCCCTCCTTGCCCACCACGCATAATGGGCTTCCGAGTGCTAAGGAGATAAACGATGCTAGCCTTGGAGTGTCAAAGGTAGAACTCTCCAGAAGCTACATTCAGAATCGGCATGAACTTAAGGACTTTGGTTTTTCTAATAGTAATTGAAATATATAATTCAATAGAAGCGTCACTTTAATATAATAATTGCCAAAGAAATTGAGCCACGGGGAAGGGCTGTAAATTGCAATTTTCCTTTATTAGAGTGTGTGGAGATGGTAATGTCTTCTCATCAGGAAAGACCCCTGGATAGCTCCCTTTCCCGTCTTTCGAGCATCCAGCCTCACGCACACTGCCCTCTTGAGAGATAACCTCTCTGATTCTTAGATTTACCATAGACGGTGTTGGCCCCTCTCAAAACGCTTATCACTGAGAAGAATGTATATTAATTGCCTTGGCAGAAGCTTCCAAAGGCAAGCTCCAGCTAATCTCTTTATTGTGGAGTGTCAGCCACCTAACATCCTGCCTCAGACATCGTCTTTGCTTTTGTGTAGTGAAGCACTAGAGGGGTGCTTTGTGTAGCTAGACACACACACACACACACACACACACACACACACACACATTGAAGTAACTTTTCCTGTTTGCATATGGTTTTCTTAAAATGAAATAGTTCCTATGGGGGAGGTATTCTAATACTGCTGAACTAAGATTAGGACTTAGAGGGGGACCAAACAAGGAGCCATTTCTCTTGCTTCTGGAAGCTGGGGCTCAGGGTCACCCTCGATGTAGCCAGTATCATGTGGTGATTGACAGGCATCTTATGGGAATGTATAACATTGAGTTTTATAACACGTCCACAATTATGAGCCATTCTGGCACCCTTACCTTCTCCCCTTGGGGTGGGGGGTTGGGTTGTAGCCATCCACTCTGCTCCTTCTAGTTGCCCACAACGACTGACTTCTAGGGAGCAGCAAAGGCAGTGCTGACTTGAGACAGGACCCACCAAACTCCCGGAAAAGGCACCAGCGCCAACCAGTTGGAGTTCAGTGGGGCGGGCTTCTCGCCCCAGAATTCCCCTAGAAACTTAGTGTTTGGGGAAGGGAGAAAATCGGAGTGGAGGTGGGGTGAGGTAAGAGCAAAAAAGATCAAGATAAGGGATGTAAAAGAAGGAAAGGGAGGAAAACAGTGGGAAGAGAGAGACCACACACCCCTTGATCTCAGACAGTGAGCAAGGCTGAGCGGGACAGGACTCCGTGCTTTCTGGGTATTTGAAGACCAAGGATGGCAGCAGACTCTACCAAAGCAAAAGCTGTTATGTTAGATGATCAGGGTTGTTTCACAGTCTCCACGCCTGGACTTTCTAAAATGTGCTGTTTTTATAATAGAATAAATGAGGCATTAAAGAGAGGAAGCAAAACCCCAAGGCCCAGCACTCCAGCTTCAGGGCAAGGCTTCAAGGAGAACTTGAAGCTTTAGCCGTCCTTGCTGGGCATCATCATGATGTCACCTAGTGCACACGAGGCCTGAAGGATGAACTGGAGAAGATGGGAGCCAGGTGTCTACCTGGCAGTCACTGACGTGCTGACTCCAGGAGCTGGGTGGGGATCCTTGAGAGGCGGCCATTGCGGGAGCAGCCCATAGCAGACCCCGGGATAAAACATTTTAAATCTCAGATTTTTTTTTAATGAAAATACTTTCCTTGCCTGTTCAAATACGCACACACACACACACACACACACACACACAGAGAGAGAGAGAGAGAGAGAGAGAGAGAGAGAGAGAGAGAGAGAGAGAGAGAGAGAGAGAGAGGTGGGGTGAATGGTCGTATCTGGTATATCCATTAATTTCAGTTGCCTACTTGATGAGATGAGAATCACCTGGGAGAAGTGCTCAGGAAAGTTATCTCGCTTGGGTGAGTGGAAATTGAAGACCTGCTCATGGAAGGCAGCTCCATTCCCTGGGCTGAGATCCGAGACTGTGTTAAAGGAGAATGTGAGTGAATACTCTCGTCTTCCTCCGCTTCCGGCTGGCTGGTACCCTGCCTGCACAGCCCTCCTTCCATATGGACTGTATCCTGGAACTACGAGCCAGAATAAACCCATCCTTCATTCAGTCAGTTTTGTCAGGACAAGACACTGGACACAGTAGCACATTTATAATCTCAGCACCTTAGGAAGTAGAGGCGGAAAGGGAGGGAACAGGCAGAGTAGGGGCTACAGAATGAGTTCCAAACGAGCCTCAACTACAATCAATCAAGCAAGCCATCTCTGCATGGTGCCTTAAATTGTAGCCACAAAAGGGAAGTAAGTCTTGCCCCAATAAAGGATGACAGAAAAGTTTACTTTAAAAATTCTTGTACACTCAAACATCAGTCACCAAGATTTGGCATGAAGAGCTCACATCTACTTGGTTTAATCCAGGTTCCCTTGGTGGTGTGATAAACTGGTGTGTCTTCCCTAGCCCCAAGCATCCCCATATGAGCAACATCCTGGCCTCTGGTGCCACCGAAACTTGGGTCGGCATCTGACTTAACCCTGTGGTATTTCAGTGGTGTCTTTGGATAAGCAAGGTGGATTCCTCTGGGACATTGGGTCACTCTGATAATAGAAGGGGCAGCCTCTGGACACAAAGGGAAACAGGCTTTTGGAGCCCTGAGTTCTCAGTACAGTTCTCCCTTCCTTCTACCCGCTTCTGCCCTTCTCATTGTCAGAGTATATGGCCAAACAACATGGGGATCTCTGGGGAATCATCTCTGGGTGATTTTCACGTGCATTTCTATCAGAGGTAACTCACACCTACCGCAGGCACACGGCACACACATGATTAGCACATTCTCCCCCTCTGAACGGTATAACTGAGGCAGGAGGGTTAGATCTTGGTTCCAAATCAGCACGCACATACTGAGCGACTGCAGTTTGAGTGGGATGGTCAGAATTGAGAATTTTAAAAACACAGTGAGCTGAATTCTGGTGTTCAGCTTGATCTCACCCCAAAAGAGACGCCTGGCTATGAGAAGGGCTGCCACTCAGACTTGGTGACCATCTCTCCATAGGGGTGCACCCTGGGGCTCATGCAGGATGGTATAGAATTGGAAATCACAGATGTCTTTTCTCCACCTAACAGTATGCAATCAAGAACACTTCTATTTCATTAAGACCTGCCCACAAAATGTGCTTTTATTTTTAAAATGTTCTTTATGTCCATCAACACACAATCGAATCATTCTGTGTGCTTCTGCTTGGGAATGACTTTGTGACTGTTGACCCAACACCTGCCACTCTCTGCTTCTCTTTATGTTGGCTGCTTTCTGCTTACATTTCTTTTCTTTCCACCCTTTTCCGAAAAGAATTCACCGTGGTGGTGCACCACATCGCCAGCTGCCTCTACCACCTCCCCCCACCCCACCCCATTCATTTGTGTATTTGAAGGTAAGAAAGAGACAGAAAAGGTGGTTGGCAGACCCATGCAGTCAGGACATGGGGAGGGTCTCTCTTTCTCCCTCTCAAAAGTGGAATTCCTCTTTCGGATTCCTGTCTGAGCCCTTCCGTTCCTCCGTCTCACACCCCCTGGTCTCCAAGGGCCATGGAGGCACCTGTGCATTGGGGAGATCTAAACCCGCATGTCGCCTTTCATCTAATCAATCACAATCTTGTTGGAGCTGGTACATGATAAAAACTTGCTCCCGTAGTGATCTTTATCTGTCCTAAAATTCAAAAACTACCTTTCAAATCCCTTCCTACAAGCCCGGTCTCCATCTCCCTCTTCTCCGCTTCTTCCCCTCGGCTCCCTCCTAATTACCAGCCAGCGGGTGGATGCGACTGCTACTCCGATGCTCCAGTGCTCCGGATCCCTAATCACGCCTATTGTGCTCCTCAAAGCAGAGTCAAGAATTGCTGCCTTGTTATGCCCCCTCTCTCCCTCCATTGTAGACGGAAGCAGGTTCCTGCAGCTTTTGTTGCCTCCACTTCTGGGCTAAGCTCCATTTGCTGGCGAACGGGCCCTGTCTTCACTCCCCCCTCTAAATACTGTAACATTCAGCATCCTTTCATGTCCGTGCTTTTAAAGTAAATCTTTGGACAATTAAAGACATGAAATGGCTAAATAGAGTTCTGTGGGCGTTGTTCTCTCCTTTTTAGAGGTTTAATCACACTTAATGGCTCTCTTCAAAACTTGAATTTTCCATTTTGGTGTTTTGACTCCATTGAAAGAGTTTACTAATATTCTTTCAAAAGTATTCTCTGCTCAAATGAGCTATTCAATAAAAGTTTTGTACCACGCTATAGGATTTACTCTAAATGGAAAATAATTTAAAGGGAGATCACCATTGGGGGGGAGGGGGCATCCCGTGCCACAGGTTTCGTGAGCCAAATCCTAATCACCAATATAGAATCCGTGAGGAGGTGGTAAAAGACAAGGAGTATTTAGATATACCAGAGACTGTTTCAAACAAGATTTCAATACTGTTCTTTCCTTGAAGATGGCTGATTATTCAGCCTTATGGGTCTATAAATAGGAAGCTGGGGTAACCCACACCCTCCTTCTTTCAGCCCTCATCTCTCTGCTTCTGTAGTTCTTTTTCCTCGCTGAAGACAGAGAAGCTGATTTTGTGGCTAGCCTCCTACCACAGTGTCTTCAGCAAACTGCGGCCACTCTTCCCAGACATGCTCTTGGTGAGATAGCCTGTTCTTGTCACCGTCAGGAGAAGGAAGTTGGCTGGACACTGAGTCCCCCCTGGGTCATTGTCACTGTCCAAGTGATAGAATTTGCCACTCGAAAGGCAAATTTAGTGGAAAATAAAAGCCGTTACCTCATGACAGTGTCTTTATTAGCCCCAAACCCTCGGATGGCATTTCTTGCTAGTGACAAGCTGAGGACAAATAAAGGAATGCGACACACTGTCTACCTAGAGTGATGCCCCTGCCTGCTTCTGCCTTTTATGAAAGCAATCCAGGACAGAGTTGGGGGAACTGTAGCCTGACCTTGGATCTAAAAACAAGCAACGTAGGTGGAGGAGAGAACGGATGACAAAACCTTGGATCCAGGCTCTGGTGCTCACTCACTAACCCCAGGGAAGGCACCGAGAGTCTGAAGAGAGCCCCCAGGACTGAGCGGATGCTCATAGTTACCCAAGGCTACCTCACTCACTCTCTTATTATTTTATTTCTCCCCTCCCTCCCCAGTGTCAGCTCCACTAATCAGGAACCTTGGCAGAGTTCATCCCTGTGCCCTCAATGCCTGGGAGCATGGCTGGCATTGAGCAGATGTCCAATAATGGATGCACATATCATAGTGATTGGAATCTTCCTGACCACTGAGCGGTTGACCTTGACCTGGGCTGGTAGGCTTGGTAGCATTTGCCAAATCTGCCAGAGATGGTAGGGAATATTTCAAAAAATCAGAAGCAAAGAAGAGAGAGGGATTAGGACACATTTGGAATCAACATGGGCCTCAGGCATGGAGGGCAATGGACTGTTGTGCAGTTCTGGACCTCCTTGGTGAGGAGTGGACTTGCTTGAGATACCCTAAGTGGCAGAAGCAGTAGGGGGTGTTAAAGAGGTTTAATCCAGATGTAGGTTAAAAAAATGTTTGGGGGAAGATTTATCAGATTGAGATACACAACACCTAAGGTGACAGAGGGATCTACCAGGTGCTGCCATCGCTGGCCTGAATTAGTCCCAAGAGTGGAAATCGAGAGAAGAGGGCTCAGGGGCAATTATGGGAAACAGTGGAGAAGCTGTGAGGACACAAGGAGCGAAGCCCAGAGTCGCAGAGGTTGGGCTCTGGTAGAAACCATGAAAACCCGAGTGGGCAAGGGAAGACACTGTGGGAGAAACAGTCACACAGAAGCATCTGTGGGGCTGCAGGGAACGGGAGCAAGAGCCACCCTGTGCGGAGCCGCCTGCTCAGAGGTGACAGGTGGAAGTAACAAGAGAGGGGAGAGATTCCCAGGCAGACCCGAGCAGAGCGAGACAGGAGACGGTCAGGAAGGCACACAACTGACCTGTCATGGGCCGGAGCCCTACAGGATGTGTGGAGGAGCAGGCAAAGGAAGTGAAAGATTAGCGATTATATGAGGGCCTGCCCATCAGAACGGGAGAGGAAGATGGGTTTTCCTACGTGGGGGCTTTGTGTTCAGCCCCTGTGCCAGAACACTTGCTAGAAAATCTGTGTTTTCTTGCTTTCTCCAGCCCACCAGCAGTATCACGCAGATGACGCGCTGTCACCAGCAGGTCAACAGTCACCGATTCACTGTACCCCATACAGCAGAAGATGCCAACCCCGCGCCCTGGACCATTCCTGCGACTGTTCTCTCTGCTTTGCCTCGGTAGAGTTTAAGATCGTGTGGCCACAGTTGCAAGACTCACTCAGCAAAATAAGCAACACAAAATTAGCAGGCGTCTGCTAGGCTCAGGACTCCAGACATTCATTTTCATCTGGAGAAAGAAGTGGCAAGGAGGGAAGATCGCATCAGCCACAGGGCTGGTCTGACATGTGAGCTTGTCAGCTGGTCGGAGCTGCATTTAAAGCCAACCTGCTTGGGAGCTACCTCTGCCAGTCTCCCTGAATCTGTCCTTTGGGCTTGGCATTCCTCAGAGAACAAACTATTATTAACCCACAAGAGCAGTCAAGTTTAAAAGCCAAGAAACCTTACTACATCCACTCTGCTCCTCAGTTCACATTAACTCCAGGGAATAATAGACAATAAAAAATGAAAACTGCAAAAAAAAGATATATATATATATATATATATATATATATATATATATATATATTCATTCCAGTTTTTGCCTGAAATCTAGTGACAGGAAATAGAACCAAATTTCTTAGTTCAAGTGTCTGTTCTATCAGAGTCAGGGCTGGTACTGTGGGGCAGGTTTAGAGGGAGGAGGGATCTGATGTCTAGGTCTCATGTGTGCATCTGGCCTGGTGTGTGCCTAGATCTGGTAACTGCCATTCCGTGGCCTTTCCTTAGCAGACCAGCAAGCCTGGGAAAGGAAGCAGACCTGGCCACACGCTGGCCAACGGGGAGCTCCTATGTCTAAACTGAAAGGAGCAGAGAAGGCTTAGTGTGTGTGTGTGTGTGTATGTGTGTGTGTGTGATGTATGAGTGCTAATACAAGGACTCAAAGTTGTTGGACGTGACACTCCTAAAGAACTGCCCTTCAAGTGATCTAGTGGAATGTCCCACCTCTGCCTCTCCTCGTGTCCTTCTCTGTTCCCACGGAGAAAGAGGGGGCCTAGGTCCTGGGCAGAAAGGCTAACGGAGACCCCAGTTCCTGTCAGTACCTTCGGCCCCTGCACCCATGCCCAGACAGACACAGACAGACACTGAGAACTTTGCAGGGTTATAACACCAGATCCCTGGGAAGCCTGGAGTACCAGGGTGAGAGTCTCAGCAGGGAGACTGTGGGGCAGGTGTCTCTGGGAAGGGGTCTAGAACCTTCCCAGTGTGCACTGGATGGAACAGAGAGCGGAGAAAGGCAGTGAGGGACCCTGTCTGCTGCTGTGCGAAGTTTTCACAGGGCCGGACTAGTGCTCACCTCTGCTTTCACTGTCTGGGCTTCATTGGACAGCTGGCTGGGTCTTCAGCTTGACTTGCTCTTGGTCGCTCTAGGCATGACCTTGAGAAGAACTGATAGTCTCAAAGTCAGCTGGGGACTGCATCACCGTGTGTGTGTGTGTGTGTGTGTGTGTGTGTGTGTCTTTGTGTGTGTCTTTGTGTATGTATCTGTGGGTGTGTCTGTAGGTGTGTCTGTGGATGTATATGTAGGTGTGTTATATGTGTATCTATGTGTTTCTGTGTGTGCATGTGTGTATTTGTGTCTCTGTGTGTCTCTCTGTGTGTGTTCTTTCATTGACCTGGAACTAACCAAGTAGGGGATAGTGAGGGAAGCCCAAAAATCAACATGGAGGCTAGGATTATATATATTTTTGACCAAGCTCAGCGCTTTCACATGGCTTCTGAGAACCGAGCCATGCCTGCAGCTACATTCTGCACTGTTCAAAGCTGTCTGCCCACACTGCCTGTCAACAAGTGTCTCCCAGAAAGCTACCAGAGAGGGAACTGCAGAGGCCAGTAGGTACAGGTGATAGAGTGGCAGCAACCCTGGTGGCTTTTTGGGGGATCTGAAGCTACTGTGGACAGAGAGGGAGGCCATTTGGGCCCTATCTTGATCTTCATCTGTTCTTCAATCTGAGAGTGGAGACTTTCCCATAAGAGGGTCTGCGTGCATGGGAAAGCGGGGTGCTATTGGACTCTTGGATGTTGGAAAATAAGACTCCCCAAAAGGACAAAGAAAGAGACAACAGGTGTTTATTGACTATCTGCCACTTGCCCTAGGCTAGCCACTTGCTGGTCTCCAACATCCTGAATCTAAGAATGATCCCAGTTCCCAGAAAGAATGGAAGGAGTCCCAGGAAGGTGACAAGCCTGATCCTTCACCAGGGCTGTTTATTTCCAGTTGACAAATATTGTGCTGATGTTCACTTCAATTAGGAGACACATTTGACAGTCTGACTACTCCATCTGATGCCTCAAGGGCAAATTCTAGCTCTTGCAGGAAGGAGTGGCCCAATGACTGATCCGTATGAATAAAATATCCTGGCGAGGGACACTCCAGCAGCTCGGGAAGCTACCTCCTGCCAGAAGGAGCCCAAAGTGTCTACGAAGAGGTCACGTGACTAACACGTGGCGCTTACCAGGGAGGGCGGCTGAGGCGTGGAGTAGAGGCAACGGTGCCTGCTCCCTCTTCCCAGGCTGCAGCTGGCAATTAAGCCGTGAGATTCTTCTCCACAGAGCACAGGATGTCTGTAAGTCTTTGGAGGAAAGTCCTCACAGGGGGCTAAAACTCAAAGAGAATCACACTTGAGTCTAGTTTTTAAAGCCAGCCCCAGCAGGGAACAATTGCTCTAGAGTCTCGTGTTGATCCTTTGATTGATTGATTGATTGATTGATTGATTGGGTGTGTGTGTGTGTGTGTGTGTGTGTGTGTTCCTCTGTGTGTGCACATACACGGGGAGGTCAGAGGTCGATGTTAGAGGATTCTGTCTATTCATCTCTCTTTCTTTGAGACAGTCTCTTGTTGAGCTTTGAACACAGATGCATCTCCACTGGCTGGCTAGAGAGTACTAGAGAACCCTTGGAATTTTTCTCCCCAGCATTGGGATTACAAACAGGACCACCACCATGCCTGGATTTTTATATGGCTAATGATGGAGATCGAGGTAGACATTGTGCTTGAACCATGGGAACTTCACTGAGGGGCTGTTGCCCCCACTCGAGTCTCTCTCTTTGATCACCTTGAGGACTCTGAGATAATCTGTCAAGGACTCTGCATCCAGCCTGGTGAGATGGGCTGGTGGAGGGCGGAGGTCAGGCACTAACGAGTGGGGCTCTTCTTCGTACCCAAGCTGACCTTGGCTCCTTCTACATGTCTTCTGCCAGTCAGAACATGGGTAGATGAAGGCCATTGGGCTCATTGCTGAGCTGCCCGAGCAGGTAGCATCCAGTCTCTGGACTCCTGTGTCCCCATCAGGGATATTTCAAGCATCTCCTGGGAATAAAGCCAGGGGGCTCAGAGTAAGAGGAGGTAACAGCTAGATATAAACGAAGGGGCTCCATTTGGCTCTGCTTTCCCCTGACCTGGCCACCATCTCAGTCACTGCACCTGAAAACAAGACCCATTGTGCCTAAATTATATTTCCATAGTAGCATCGGATATCACAACAGAAAGAACTCCCTGGAGGATAGCCATGGCCACTACATTTATCTCAAACTCACACCACCTTTACGAACATCTACTATGATTAGCCAATGGTTGTATTAACACTTGACGGCAACTTGGTGGACCCAGGAGGTCCCTGGGGTTTATGCCCCCAACTGTTGCCATGTCTCTCATTTTCATCCAGTCATTCAACAAACATGGATGAGACTCTTAGATGGTTGCCTGGGACACTGGGGAAGCTGTGGGAAGAGGAGTGCTTTCCCTACCCATTGGGGACAGCCTAGGTAAAGGGTGGCGAGGCAGAGACAGTGTCTCCTCGGCTCTGACTTAGTTGTCTCAGAGGCTTCGCCTGAGTCTGAGAGGATGGACCACAGGATGGACACACACACAGGACGAAGCACGTTTGGTGAAGAAGCTGGTCACTCCTGTGAACGCAGAGTCCCTGTCCCGAGACAGCACAGACCTGGGTTCTATCCTTTTCCCTTACCCCTCCCCCCATTTCCTTCTTTCCATATACTCCTCCTTTACCTCCCTTCCCTCTTCCTCCCTCCTCCCACTTCTCACCCCCACCCCACCCCTGTCATCCACGTATTTCCCTTTCTTCTCTATGATCCTAACAATAGTTTTGCTTTAGCTCAAATCCAGATCAAGCTGGAAAAACAAACAAACAAAGCATGTATCAGCAAACTAAACTTGAGGGAACTCTTGGTTTGGACATAGACTCATCCCTCCAATAACTCTACCACCTCCATCACAGTGAAGCTCCGAGATTCCTCCTCTTCCCACTCAGTCTCCTCAGAGGTCTGGCTGAGAGAGTCATCACTCCGCCCTCCTCGCCTCTGACCACTTATTGATATCTCCCACACCCTTGAAAATCTTGTTTGTAGAACCCTGGAACCTAACTAGGCACCGAGCACAGGGGACACTGAGCCATTTGGAAGTTCAAGGAGAGCCAGAGGCAGAGGCGTTGAGAGAAGCTGTGAGCGTGTCTGCCGCTTCACTGCCGGCTGGAAAGCACAGACAGGCCGGCCATCACCCAAGCCTGCTAACAAACATGAGGCCAGCTGGAGTGCTCTGCATGTCTTATTAGAATGAAGCCCACTTTTAATGACCGTGGTTTCTCTCATCTGATGCATCCCACCCATACAGCCCCAGGTACGAGAGACTATTAAAACCAGACCCTCCTGTTCCAGTTTTCAAAAGCTTGCCGAAGAGCAATCGCCCCAGATACCGGCGTGCTGCGGTCACACCGTGCAGCCTTTCCCTCACCAAGCTCATGCGGCTGTGCTTTTGAGCTAAACAACATGTATCCTCAGACTTCATAAACCTCCATCTCTCTGCTCATCCAGAGAGCATTCATGACTTGATCTCAGCCGAACGGTGTAAAAACCCAAACAAAAATACATCTGGACAGACAAACCGGATGCCAAGCTTTTGCTGGATGAGAAGGGAAATAGCCCAACCCTGGCCCCTTGCAATGAAGGCTTTATCTAAATGAAGAGGGGGGAGCTTATGGAACCTGAGCGGAACCCGTGCGGGCAGAACCGGAGCAGTGTCCCGAGAGCAGCTTCCATGGTGACGGACAGCACACAGTAGCTCTAAGCTCATTTTGCTCTGTGCTTTGTGACCTGGGGAAAAAAACATTTTGTTGGATATTTAAAAAAAAATTAGCCCGTGTTTCCCACCCTCAAATGTGATGATGACCATTTTCTGTTCCTTTAGCCCAGGTGGACTATAGCCAGGGATCTGGGAAGGAAAAGTCACCAGTCGTTTCCTAACGCACTTAACAAACCACACAGATTCTGCAGAGCCTTAGCATGGCCGCTGAGAGGACCTGAAAGTAGAATCTCAAGAGAAAGACACGTAGGAGGCTGGGGCTGAGAGCACACCCAAGGCAGGTCAAACAAGCAACAGCACAACGGGATTCATATCCATTCATACTTACGGCCACAGACTGGCCACTGAGGCTGTGCTGTCTGGATATTTGTTTTCCTTAAACAAAACAAATGTATCTTGTGTTGTATAGGCAGGTTGATGCATTGTGCTTTTTCATAGGGGATCTGCCACTGAATGGATATAAGTGCAGAGCTTACTGGAGCTAATGCCCTACCTGAGGGACGTGGAGTGGAGCAGCCTGCTCTTCCCTCTCATGGTGCTCCCTAATTCCTCTCTCCTGCACACTCAGGCTGGGCCAGCAGCAGGATGCATATATGCAAATGTGCTCCTGTCACTTGGCCATTACTCCACTGTGGAAGCTTTTAAGATACTTTATTAATATTCTCTCTAACAAGTATAAATGAAGCAGTGTGGATTCTGTGGGGCATGTATATGTACACACACACACACACACACACACACTGTACGTGTGATTTCTTCTGGAGTTATTTATTTGATAATGATATTAAATATTAGAAACTCTAACAGCTGGCGTGTTTATCCTGACTTGAGTGTATTAACCTCTTTAGCCTTTTTTTTTTTCCACAAGAAGGATTCAGCACCACAGATTCAACTGTCAGCTGTGGTGCCTGGCGGCCCAGGAGATTGGCAAGCTGACAGGATGTGAAGTCCAGAGCAGCAAGCAAACATGGATGGCGTTGTGGGGAGCGTAGGGGGAGAGAGCACTTGATGACTTGAGGCACCTGCAGCTGCTTGCACCCAAATCGCAGTCAAGGCTGAGCTCACTGGGATGGAAAAACACTGAATTTACTGGGAGTGTGTTGGCTCCGCAGTAGGTGAGGGAGGAAGGGACTACACAGGGGGAACAGGGGCTGGGGGCAGGATGGAGCCCCAAGCATTGGCATTTTGCCCACTGACTATACTCAGACATCAAAAATACCTCAGGAGGACTGGGGAGGACTCTGGGTCCTAAGGCCATAACCACCCACAAGGCAGTATTGGGTCCAGAGTGACTCTAGCTGGAAGGTCATGGGCATACAGGACACGCCTCTGAAAATTAGGACAAAGTGATGTTTACCTACAAAGCATTTAGTACTTGCCTGAGAATGACCTTTGGCTGGCAGCGTGACCTTCAGGGAGTTATTTACTCTCTCAGCCTCAGTTCCCACATTTGTCATGGAGGTGATTCGTGCACACCTGGACAGTCAAGCAAACATGAACAGATGCCACACAAATACAATGAATCACAATTTCCCACAAAGATTATCTTTATACTCTTCCTTGTAACAGCCCTGGATTTTGCTGGGAGTACTTGAGAGGCTTGCTTTTCTTCTGGACGTTAATAGTGGGGGTGCCTTTCTGGAACCTGGGTGCAAGGTGATTTGTATGGAGAGATCATGACACCCTGAGTGTCTGTCCTGGGCATGAGGGTGTGAGGAGAAGGGACAAGCAACACATCATTCACACTTGCAAGAGGAAGTAAGACTTCCCCTTGAAGAAGATGAAGCACAACGCCTGTGGGCATCTCAGCACTGTTAGGAAGAGTAGCAGTGGTGATCTTTCCAGGTATGCAAGGGCACTCGTAGCAATGGAGACTCAAGGGGAGTCTATGCTTTCTTTATTATGATAGACAAAGCCTCGCAATAGCTCCAGAAAGCCAGGGTTATTTCTGTTTCTCACAGTGGCTGGCCTACTTTATAGACCAAATGTTTTTGTTTCTTTCAATGTTCTATACTGCCGCCCTCACTCCCTGTGATCATAATTTAGAGATGAGGCATTTGGGAGGTGATTCCAGTTACATTACATTGTAAGGTTGGGGCCTTCTTGGAGAGATTAGCGCCCTTATAGAAAAAGACTCAAATTGCTCCTTTCACTTCAAAGACACAGTAAAAGACAGACCACAGAAAGGCCAAGGGAGCTCTCACCAACCCTGACCATGTGCCTGCCCTGACCCTGAGCCTGCAGCTTCCAGAACTTAGGAAGTGAGTGTGGGTTGTTTAAGCTGACCAGTCTACAGTATTTTGACATGGCTGCCTAAGATGGCTACCAGGTCTGGAGCCAGCAGGGAATGAAACGATGCAGAAGATTCCAGAGGCTAACCTGCTGTGGCCTTCCATGTGCAAATTCCTCTGGCATTTGCATCTGCTCCCTCCATCCCTGGAAGGTGTTAGACACTAGAGCTTCACATTGTGAATTCCTTCTTCATGCACTGATAGGGCATCATCGATGGAGGCATGGCATTGCAAAGTGGTCTGAGGTGGTGTGGGGGGTCACAGGATATGTGCCCTCCAGAATGAGGAGGACCTGGCAGAGTGGCCTCCAATACTGTTTTGTGGGTGCCCCAAGAAGAATCTCCTCTGAGAAGGGATGGAGAAAGGAACATCTTGTAGACGAAGTGCTCTGAGCTCTAGGAGGAGCTTGGGAGGGAACTTCTTAGTTTGTACTCAAAGGAGGAGTCTGGAAATATTCTTGAGCACAATGGAGTACAGATTTTTGGATCATGAGATTCAAAAGTGGAGCCCTCTGCCATTCCCACACCCATCAACTCCATGACCCATTATCTTCTGCACTGAAGGTGAGTCCACAGCGAGATTTGTATTCCATCTTTAGCAAATTTTGACCTTATATTAGAGTATTACGTGTCTCTAGGCAACCCTAGGCTCAGACCTTCCTTCTTGATGATTTTCATCCCCCTCACATGCTTATCACTAGCCAATGGCAGGGCTGTGAAAGGAAGAGCCTAGCAATGGTACCTTGTCCCAGCACTGGGAGGAGAGAGAGGTTTCCCCTTACACTTCTACTTGGACACACTGACTATTTCAGACTGAGAGGAAAAGGCACTAAGGATCCATTCCTAGGCTTTGCTCTTTGAACTGAAGAGGTCTTAGCTTGAAAATGCCCAGTGAAGAAGGGAAGAAGTTAGATCTATAAAAGCAGAGAAAAAGTCCAGCCGGCACGGTCTTCTGGCCCTACCCTGTACCCATAGTCCAGTCTGCTCCTCAAGGATTCTTGTAGCTTCCCACTATACCGAGTCCACTGAAGAGGATGGCAAATAATGTGCCAGTGTAATTATTTACCATTCATCTTACATACATTTTGGTGGACAGCTTTCCTTTGTCCAATAGGTCAGTATCTTACTCAAGAAAATGGCTTCCAAAGAGTCCACTCTTCAGAGCTCTCTGTGCCGGATATGCATAGAGGAATTTGCACATGGAAGGCCACAGCAGGTTAGCCTCTGGAATCTTCTGCATCTTTTCATTCCCTGCTGGCTGCAGACCTGGTAACCATCTTAGACAGCTGCTAAGGCATCTAAGGCAGTGCTCTTTCCTCCTCTCTGGCGTTTCTGCTACCGTCCCATCAGCCATCATCAATGCGTGGAATCAGTGTACTAACCATTAATCAGCTTTGACTACAAGTTAAATTTAGCACACTACCTGCTTTTATAAATGCAGTCTGCATGGAACTGGCCACACCCTTATCCTTTATGGACTGCCCATGACTAATTTCACTCTGTGATGGAAAAGCTTATTGGGTGGGACAATTGTATGGTCTACAATGTCTAACTCTTTCATTCTGTGGTCTTCTACAGACAAGATTTGCTGACCTCTGTGTACGTTGACCTGTAGTTTAGATTCACAGCAATCTAACGATCTAAGTGCAACACAATCAGAAGTTCTTTTAGCACACTAGAGAAATGTTTTCTCCAGAAATGTGAAGTGTAAAATGAGCCCTTTTTTCATAAAAATATTAGTGTTACCATAAATTAAAGCCATTCGCCAAGGTTATCTGATCTTAAAACTCACAATAACTGGGTACCATCGATATTGTTTTTTTTTTAAATTTATTTATCATATATAAGTACACTGTAGCTATCTTCAGACACCCCAGAAGAGGGCATCAGATCCCATTACAGATGGTTGTGAGCCACCATGTGGGTGCTAGGAATTGAACTCAGGACTTCTGAAAGAGCAGTCAATGCTCTTAGCCATTGAGCCATCTCTCCAGGCCAGCATCAATATTGTTACACCTAATTTTCAAGACTGAAGTTGATGTATATCTTGGAGTCAGTGAAAGAGAACACTGGGATCTGAACTCAGGTCTGAAGTGTGACCTTGATCATGTCTTGAATCTCCCCATCCAGCTACCATGTCTTAGGATTTATTAAATGCTGAGTTCTATGGCGTGTGACTTGCTTCTCTATTCCTCACTTCACCTTCAGGCCTTTTCCTCATTGCCATAATCCTGACAGGATAAAGGCTGATGAGCTGCAGTGGATATGACTGACACCGCCATCATCCACGGGCAGCTGGCTCCTAGGAGGATGTTCCTCTTCTTCCCGTCAGTTAACCCTGTCCCCTCGGTCAGCTTCCTTGTTCTGACCTTTGTCTCTAGACTCAGCCTTCACTCCCTTGCACATCAGGACAGACAGAGTGACAGGTGATAAGGGGACTCCTGGTACACAATTGAGGGAGAAAGTGCAGAATGGATCCAAGCTCAGTTTGGCTGGAAACAGGAGGAACGTGTGGGTTCTCAGCTGTCCCTCTACTCTGGCTTGTGAAAGGAGTCAACACAGGGGTTTCCAGCTTCCCAGCATGCCACAGTCACTGGGCCATAGACAGCACCACTCTGGGCATCGACACCACCATCAGGATTCACTCTTTAGGCTTATATTCCAAGCCCAGCCCATCCAGGACCATCCCACCATCTCTCCCAGAATGCTGGAACTGGCTCATGGCACCGCCACAGGCATTCTGGGCTAGGGTGTGATCATCTGTTGACTGTGCAGAAAATTCATTGTGGTGAGTTGCTAAAATTACTACCTATGACTTCCTTGGGACTTCAAGACATCTGGTTCTGCCACAGGGTCATGTAGAAGAAAAGGAGTTGCTGAGGAGTGCCATTACCTACATGGTTAGCAGACGAAAAATGGGGTTTGAGGGTAGTAAGATAAAACCTGACAGCATTTCTTTGGGACTAATGTGGCAATGCCAACTTTAAGCTGGCATTGGTTAATACGCCATCCACTGAGAGGCTAAGTGTTGGTGGGACATTTTTGTTTCTCAAACCTTTCTACTGAGCCCTAGATCTACACAGGTAGCTGTCTGTTGACTCTTTTCTTGGATAACTTGGATACAGGTGACTTCAACCCAACAGGTTCAACAAAGAGCAACTTCTCCTCCCACACAAGAGATAACCCTCACTGACCATCTGGTGTCCAAGCTGGCAGTCAGAGGTTACCACGTACAGGCCCTTTCCAGCCATCTATTCATTGCCACACTAGTACTTGGCTCCAGTCCTGTCATCTCTCCTGGACAGTGACAGCAGCCTCTGAGCATCCCTTCCAGTCTGTATCACACAGGAGCCTGGCCAGGCCAGAGCAAACAGAGATAAAGATGTCAATCAAGACCCCCAGTCAACAACGAGAGGGACAGAGTCAACAAGAGTCCAAAAGTAAAACTTTGCCCTCAGACTCCCATTAAAATGGCTGCCTCAGAACTAGCCAGTATAGGAAGCAGAAGATTCTGGAGACAGGAAATATAAAAGTCTGTTTTCTTCAAGGCTAGAAACCCTGCCATGTGTCTGCCAGCTGTCCTATGGTCGTGACTGATGCTGGCCACAGAGTAATCATGGGGACATTGTCCCAAACCCCCAAACAAAGTAAACCAAACCAAAGTAGGCAGATGAATTTGACAGAGTCTGAATGTCAAATTCTTTACAAATATCAACTCTGACTAAAAAGGCTATTTTCATTTGACATGTGTCTTATCCAGTGTTTCATGTTTGGGAAGATAAAGCAGGTTTTGTCGTGCAGCTCCGGGGAGAATGTTGAAGTTAGGTAAACAAACAAACAATGGCTGTGGGGACAGTTCCCCATCTAATCCCCCGTGATCCCTGAGCATCTCATTCCGTCACTCACCTCCTCCACTTGCTGCCTTTGCTAGTCAAAAAACACTATTAGGATTCCAGCAGTAAGTTTGGGGATACTAGTGGTGAGCTCTTCTAAAGTTGTTCCTGAATAAAGTGTTCACAGTGGCTGCCACAAAGACAGCTTATCAAAATGTTCGCAATGAGAAGAGCCCAGCTGGAGTCAGGAGCTCACAGTGGTTTCCCGAGGTAGGTAGGGTTCTTGGCCTCCTGTATGCTGACTATAGGAGGGAGAACTCAAGGCAACTGGGACTTGTCTCTATTGTAGCTCCCTCTAGAGAAGTGGATAAGACCTACTATAGCATCAACTGGATGTGTGTCCGAAGGCATGGCCATGGCTCTATTATACCTTTAGCACTGGTGACTACTCCCTCTGCCTAGTACTCCTCTTCTCCAAACCATCACGCTTCCACATTGTTCTAATCCACAAACATACTAGTCACTAGTGACTCAATTTGAGAGTCTCCTTCCGGCCCAATCGGGTCCACCCAAAGGAGCGTTCCTTTGTTCTCCCTGCATGTGTCTGTCCTGAGGCCATAAACATGTTAAGTATGTGTTTGTGAGTCTGACCCCAACCTAGCCCCCACCCCATGTTATATCCCCAAAAACTTTGCTCCAGGCTTATCAGTAATAAGGATTTCTTCTAGGTTACCAATGGATTGGTTCTCTGGGACAGATACTTCTTGTGATGGTTAATCATCTCCTTGATTGGCTTTGGAATCACCTAGAAGACATACCTCTTGGTCTAGGAAATTTCCATTGAGGTTTAATTGAGGAGGCATGACCCACCCTGGATGTGGACAGAACCATTGTGTGGGTTAGGGTCCTGCAGTGAATGTTCAAAGAACGTTCATTCTTTGCCTCCTTACTATGGAGGAGTTGGTGTCACCATTCTGAAGTCCTGGCCAGCACGGCTTCTTTTCAGAATGGTCCACAAGCCAAAACAAACCCTTTCTTCTTTGAATCAGCTGTCAGGCATTTTGTCACGGCCACAGGAAAAGCTCAGACACTCTAGAGGGGTGGACTTGTAATTCTTATTTTCTAGGGGGAGAAAGCATTGTGAGATTCTTTCAGGGTATTGAGCTTGGGCATCATTTTCAGAGCTGACATGGTAGAAATTCTGTTCTTGAGACAGTAACTAAGATTGGTGCCCAGTGCTGTGAAGGGTGCTCTTGGGAAGAGCCCCATCCAGAAAGCTGTCAGTGAACAGGCCTATAGGGGGCAAAGGGAAGGCAGATTGCTTACGTTACTGCTTGGCATCAAGCTGGATGATCAGAGTGATGACATGTGGAGGAAAATGGACATACCTCAAGCAGTATTCAAGGTGGCTGTGACAGTGTTGGTCTTTTATTTTGCTTATGCTTTTAGGAAATCATGCGAATCCATTTTCTCCTAGAAACCCTGAGATACCTTCCAGAGTTCAACATAAACATTGGCTTCTCCACTCAGCCTGTGATTATTTCTACTTCTGTCCACACATGTAGACAGTCAAGAGTTTCCTACCACAGTTGGGGGAAGCCAGAGAGCAGAGGAGAATGTCCGTTAACTCTCCAGCTTCAGGAGCACTGTGAACAGAGCGGTGGGCAATGCAGTTACCAGCATGGCTCTGGGTATCCAGCGGATCCCACTCCAGCCTCCACCTATAACAGCCTGTTCTCCCTCCTTCTTCTCTGCTGGGAATCCTTATCTTGTATTAACTGAAGGAAAAGGTGAGAGTGAAGCCCCGCCTTAGAATAGAGGGAAGGAAGGAAGGAAGGAGGTGAAGTACAGGCTTCCCGCTGCTGCTCCCCAGCTCCATGAGTACCTGTTTGTTTGAGAGTACACCTCCACCACTGATTTGTCTAACAGACTATGAGGAAGAGTTGGGATGGCTTCAGGCATCTGTATAACCTATGTGGCTTCTTGTATACAGTAGGTGCTCAAGAAACATCTTCAGAATTAAGATTTCATCAAATGGGCAGTGAAGACACAGATGGGCTGAAGAAAACTGTTGGAAGGGCTCTGCTATTATCTTTGGTGTAACTTAATTATCTGCCTGTGTTCTAAGCACTTATTAGTAATTAGTCCATGACATCCCCTGAACTTGGTGCTGTTACCCACAATCTATCTCCCTTTCTCTGAGCTCCCACTCACGTGAACTCCAGTTTAGAGACCTATCCCTTGGAGATGCCCACAGCTCCCTGCTTCTCTTCTACATGATTTCTCCCTAGGTGGCAAAAATCTTGAGATCTTTGGTTTCTGTTCCTCCTCCATCATGTAGCTCTGTGCTGGTGCCCTCCAGATTGTCTGCTCGGTGCTATAGTTTTCCTATGGAAAACCTAAACCAAACCAACTCAAACCAAGCCAAAGCCAGGCCCTCCCAGAGTCCTATCCTTTCTGCTAGTCAACACTTCAACTCTTTGACCTCCTTTGCAGTAAAACCCTTCAAAGGGCTTTTCCCTATATTATTAGTAATTTCTCTCCTTTCATTTTTTCCCAGCACCAGTCCAACTGGGCATTTCTGTCTATCACTCCTCCAACGCTGCTCATGGCCACACCACCAATGGCCTCCATATTCCTATAAAGCACTCTGCAACTCCCTGATACCAGAACCAGTTAACAGGGAGATCCATCTCCACCCCACAAACACTCCCAGGCAGCACTGCTCTTTTTCAGCCCTTAGAGCCGGCGCTTCTCTCCCGAGGGAACTGTTTTGGAGTCCTAGAGAGCCCAGACTCTTTATCATTGTTCCTTCAGTGTGATGATATCTCAGTGTTGTGTGTGCAAAAATAAATCCTAAATGTATGTCTGAAGCTCACACACATTTCAGAACTTAAGACTCCAAGTGCACACTCCACATTTCCACTTGGAAGCTGATTATGGCATCATATTTTTGTAACCACAGCACTGAGAGGCCAGGCAAGAACAGGAGGATTACCATGAGTTTGAGGCCAGCCTGGTAGGTAGGTGGGTGGGTGGGTGTAGGAAGAGAGGGAGATAGATAGATAGATAGGTAGGTAGGTAGATAGATAGGTAGGTAGATAATGAGTTTAGAGCTAGTTGGATGGCGAGACCATGTCTAGGAAGCCGATAATGCCCCTTGGGTACATGTCATACATATCTGCCTCAACTAACATACTCTAAACCAAATCAAAGATGTCTGAAAATTCACTATTGTGTCTGAGTATGAGGAACTCTCCTCTCTGAGTCACAGAAACCCAAAGTCTCAGCTGTCTCCAACACAGCTCCATCAGCCGGCATGTTGACTCGCTCTAAACTGTGTCATGCTCCTTTTGTTTAGACTCCTGGGGTACCACTCACTCTCATTCCTTGGGATGAGAAGTACAAACCGACCACTCTTCTCTGACCCCCATCTATGAGGCCCCACCTCAGGCCTCCATTCCCTGTCCTCACTCTCCCCTTCTTCCTTCCCTTTTCCTCTCTCTCTCCCTTCTTTGTGAAAATCTCACTGGCCCAGCTACCCAGTTCCATTCATCAGAAGGAAAGCTGAGGCTCTGGCTATGGCCTCCAGTTCCCTACATGGTTTTTCAGTCATGATTCAGCCTTGGCCACCTGCCTGTGCTCTGATGTGGTCACCCTGGCCACATTGATGTCCCTTGAATAGCCCAGATGTCCCCACCCCAATTCAAAACCATTGTGCCTGGCAGCTCCTCTGCTTGGAGATACCACCTCCATTCTCCACCCTGCTGAGCCTTTTGCCTCCAGGCAGTCTCTGCCCGGGGCCCCTTCTCGGGCACAGATGCCCCACTCTGCCTCTAAACTTCGTGCCCACTCCCACAGTACAGTTCCCTCACAGCAAAGAATTCGCTTATTCGGTGCATTAGTATCTGCGATAAATCTTCTCATGCTAGAAGATGAGTTACAGCAGGTAAGAGCTGGTCAGTGAAGCTCCTGGATCACAGCAAGGGCCCAATATGTGTTTGTGGAATGAATTAATAATGGAGTAGGCAACCACCTGGAAACAAGCAAACAACAGCTCTCAGGGTGGCCTCCTAGACCAAGAGACAGAGCGCGCACCGGAACCTGTGTGCCAGAGGGAAGGAGGATCCATCATTTACCCACAAGCACACTCCTGGTAGGGGCTGTAAATAGAGATTTAACCTGAACACCCTTCAAAGCTCTGAGCATCCCCAGGAGAAAAGTGTTGACAAAGCAGGAGAGGGCGGGAGTCTCTGAGGATGCAACTTTGATTTTCAGGATCACAGGTGATCCCAAGAGAACACTGAGGTCATCTCTGCATCCAGGGACTGGCCTCTTTGTCCTTCTCTTCCGTCCCTGCCTCCCAGCAACGCCCTGCGGCCAGTCTTCTTCCCCTGGGGGACAGAGGTGGGGCCCAGCGCTCAGACAAGATCAGTGGGACAACCCGAGGATACCGAGGGCGGGCGCTGAGATCTGTGTGGTGTAAAACCTAAGCCCTGGGCGTCCACACCCTCCAGCGGCATTTCCCTGGGCAGAGCTGGGACTCCAGGAACTGTGGACATTTTCCCCTCTAAATTGAAAGTGCTTTCCTTTCTTTCCTTTTTTTCTTTTTCTTTTTCTTTTTTCTTTTTTTTTTTTAGTCACAGTGGTGGGTTTCAGAACTGCAAACCAGAGAGGCGTTTTGATTCCACAAACAGCCCCCAGAGGAGAGCATTTCAAGCTGGACATTTTTCTTCTTTAGCCAAGGGACCCATAGGGACATCTCAATCTCTCCTTCCCCCAGGCTTCCCCATCCCCTCCACACACACATATAAAGAAAATGTTTTAAAAAGTCTGCCTCCCATTGAATTAACTTAAATGGAAAATAAAATGAGCTCCTTCAACCCAGTTTTCCTCCTGTCAGAATGAGGGAAATGTATTTAAAGAGCAGTACTAATGACCTTAGCCGCTTCAGTGCTACAAACACCAAGGATCTTATTAGCTGAAAATCTCCTTTGTGCTCACGTCTGTGGTCTGTGCGGGTAGGGACACCATTGCTGGTGTGTTTGTGTTTGGACGGGGCCGTTCAGACTCTTGGTGGCCTGTGGTGAGAGGCACCTTGAAGTACCTCATACCAACATCACAGGGCCCTGGCCCGCTTATCTGGGTCAGTAGAGAGGCTGTTCCCCGCAGGCAGCTGAGCACTTCTGGGTAAATGGAATATTTGTTAAGAAGTGCATATTTGTTCCTGGGCTTCTCTGAAGCTTCTGCATTGACACACAGCATGCCCTTTCTCTTCCTCAGAGAGGCAAGAGTAATATGTCTGGAAGGGAGGTAAGCTGTGTGTGTGTGTGTGTGTGTGTGTGTGTGTGTGTGTGTGTGTGCGTGTGCGCGTGCGTATGCGTGTGTGCGTGTGTGTGCGTGTGCGTGTGTGTGTGTGTGTGTGTGTGTGTGTGTGTGTGTGTGTTGCTTCTGGGGCCCCAGGAGTCAGAAAACATTGTATTTATCTATCCCCTGGCCAGCTGTGAGATCCTGTCTGATGAAACTAGGAATGTTCCAGAACATTCTTCACCTTCAGAGAAGGTTGAATCCTCACCATCAGCAGGTCTGAACTTGCTGCTTGTTGTTGGAGACTTGCACACCTGACTTGGTCATCTGTCGAGGACAGAGGTTTATTCCTCACTGTTCTGGAAACTGGGATGTCCAAAAGAATCGTGCCAGCACCTGACAGGGTACTCCATTGCATCAAAACCCAGAGAGGAAGCAGACCTTTGCAGCTCAGGGTTCTCCTCCTCCTACCCTACCCTACCCTGCCCTACCCTACCCTACCCTACCCTAGCCTACCCTAGCCTACCCTATCCTACCCTATCCTACCCTACCCTACCCTATCCTATTCTACCCTACCCTACCCTATCCTACCCTATCCTACCTTACCCTACCCTACCCTACCCTACCCTATCCTATCCTACACTACCCTACCCTACCCTACCCTAGCCTACCCTAGCCTACCCTATCCTACCCTATCCTACCCTACCCTACCCTATCCTACCCTACCCTATCCTACCTTACCCTACCCTACCCTATCCTATCCTATCCTACCCTACCCTATCCTATCCTACCCTACCCTACCTTACCCTACTCTACCCTACCCTACCCTAGCCTACCCTATCCTACCCTACCCTACCCTAGCCTAGCCTATCTTACCCTACCCTACCCTATCCTATCCTATCCTACCCTACCCTATCCTATCCTACCCTACCCTACTCTATTCTACCTTACCCTACCCTACCCTATCCTATCCTACCCTACCCTACCCTAGCCTACCTTACCCTACCCTACCCTACCCTACCCTACCCTAGCCTACCCTATCCTACCTTACCCTACCCTACCCTACCCTAGCCTATCCTACCCTACCATACCCTATCCTACCTTACCCTACCCTACCCTACCCTAGCCTATCCTACCCTACCCTATCCTACCTTACCCTACCCTACCCTATCCTATCCTATCTTATCCTATCCTATCCTATCCTATCCTACCCTACCCTATCCTATCCTACCCTACCCTACTCTATCCTACCTTACCCTACCTTACCCTACCCTATCCTATCCTATCCTACCCTACCCTACCCTACCCTACCCTATCCTATCCTACCCTACCCTACCCTAGCCTACCTTACCCTACCCTACCCTACCCTACCCTAGCCTACCCTATCCTACCCTACCCTACCCTAGCCTATCCTACCCTACACTACCCTATCCTACCTTACCCTACCCTACCCTACCCTACCCTATCCTATCCTACCCTACCCTATCCTATCCTACCCTACCCTACTCTACTCTATCCTACCTTACCCTACCCTACCCTATCCTATCCTACCCTACCCTACCCTACCCTACCCTACCCTACCCTACCCTATCCTATCCTACCCTACCCTACCCTACCCTACCCTACCCTACCCTATCCTACTCTATCCTATCCTACCCTATCCAGGAAGCCCCACTGTAATTCTTTCATTAAGAAGTATTTCTGATAGTCTCAGAAATTTCTGAGACTTGGTCTCCAATTGACAATGCTGTTTGGTTGGTTTAGGAGGTATGACCTTGCTGGAGGAAGTATATTATTGGGGGCATGCTTCGATGGGTCAAAGACCCATACCATTCCCAGTTTATTCCTGCTGTTGCTCTAGCTTCAAGACATGAGACCCTAGCTTCTGTTCCAGTCACCATTCCCACTTCTGGACCATGATGAGCTCTGACTGTCTATAACGGTAAGCCTAGATAAACTCTTCTAAAACCTGCCTTGGACATGGTATTTTATCACAGAAACTTCCCAAGACCCCACATCCTAATGCCACTGACACATAAATTAGGGGATTAAGCTTTCAGTGTGTGACCTTTTGGGAGACACATTCAAAACATACCGGATGTTCATTGACCCATATCCTCTCTCAACCAAATTTTACTCTAAGGAGCAAAGACTACAAGACAGAACTCATAGGTGAGCTCTCCCAGAGCAAGCTAGGCTAACTGGCCAGTCTCCCCCCATTTCCATGCTGGGATGGACAGTGCAGTTCAAACACTTCGAGAGGATCCATCTCTAGAGGTGGCATTAGGAGCTTGTCGTGAGTAAGGACAGTTGCTAGTAAGCTGCTAGGAAGGTGTTGGTTGTAGCACCACAATTAATAATGACACATTGTACATTTCAAAAGGACTGAAATACGAGATTTTAAATATACTCATCGCCCACAGAAGATAAGCATGTCAGATGACAGAAGTTTTAAATAGTTTGATTTATCATAAGTAAACACGTCAAAACACTACATTGTGCTCTTTACAACCATTATTTGTCAAACAGTAAAAAAAGATATTGTCATTATGTTTATGTAAACACTTTGTTAAATCATTTCTTCAAAGCTAACATCTATATTGGTTGCTTCTCTTGTCATTACCAGATATCTAACAAGAAACAACTTAAGGAGGGTTTATTTTGACTCCAGGGTTCCGGGTACATTCCAGCTCCTGGGGAAGATATGGTGGTGGGTGGAGCTTGTGGCTGCTGCTGTAGGAAGAGGCTGCCTGCTCAGATCTAGGCAAGATAGGAAGCAGAGGGAGGAGAGACAGGAAGCAGAGGGAGGAGAGACAGGAAGCAGAGGGAGGAGAGACAGGAAGCAGAGGGAGGAGAGACAGGAAGCAGAGGGAGGAGAGACAGGAAGCAGAGGGAGGAGAGACGCCTGCACTCCTCTCTCTCTTTGCAGCCCAGGGCCCCAGCTCACAGGGTCCTGTCACCTAGATTCAGGGCAGGTTAATATTTTCTGGAAATATCCTCACAGACATGCCACACTAATGCCTTAGGTGTTTTCCATCCAGTGAGCTGCCGATCACAAGGTGAATCATGGTATGCACTCACTAATAAGTGGTTATTAACCTAGAAAACTGGAATACCCAAAACATAATCCATACATCAAATGAGATACAAGAAGAAAGGAGGAGTGGCCCCTGGTTCTGGAAAGACTCAGTGAAACAGTATTCGGCAAAACCAGAACGGGGAAGTGGGAAGGGGTGGGAGGGAGGACAGGGGAAGAGAAGGGGGCTTACGGGACTTTCAGGGAGTGGGGAGGGCTAGAAAAGGGGAAATCATTTGAAATGTAAATAAATTATATCGAATAAAAAATATTAAAAAAAAAAGAACTAACGGAATAAGGACGGACATGGAGGCTAACTCCAAGTACCAGAGGAGCTGCTGTTTTCTTCAGATGCTAGCTGTGTTTAGCTCTGTTTAGCTGTGTTTGGCATTGTTTCCAGGGCCCCACAGTTTTCAATGGCATGCATATTCCCAAGACCCCTCTCATTTGTACTCTGCGTAACTCTTACAGTGTTTTGAAGTTTCGATATGGGATGTTATAGCAGAATTGTCTGAAGGCCTGGGGTCTGGGTGTCCCTCTTAGCAGTCCTATACATCACGGGGTGCTCAAGGGAAACCACCCCCAGCGGTGGATTGAGCCAGTTGTTCTTCCCCTTTCTGTTTCTGATTTCTTCCCTGTGTTCTGAGCTCTCCATCTTCATGTTCTCTTCTCTGCAAATTTCTCTCATTTCTTAAAGTTGCCCAGAGTTTCCACATCTTGCTCCAGCATGGATGGGTTGCTGTCCGGGACTGTGCACTGTCCGTCTTCAGGCAGAGTTCACTTTCCTCTTGCTGTTCCTGTTCTCCTCTCCTTGGTGAGAGTGCTTCCATTCACTAGCTTACAGTCTTAATTTCTACTCTTTTAGAGAGCTCACAGGGCTTGCGTATGTCAAAATCTCTGATCTGGCACCATCCTGAAGTTTTGCCTGGGTGCCGGCATCTAGGCCCAGAATATTTAGCTTCTACACGTTTCGTGGCATTGGGCCACTGCCTTCTTACTGCACCTCTAAGAAGCTTTCTGCCAGTGGAATTCTTATTTCTGGGCTTTTCCCTGTAAAGTTTTAACATCCTTTTCTTTACTTTTAATGCTCTCAAGTTCCACAGGCTGCGTCTCGCTAAGGCTCCTGAATCATTATGCGCAGACAGCACTTGGTATCTTTTTCCATTTGAAGAACCGGGAAAAATCTCTTTTATTAATTCTTTGATAGACGCCCCCTTCTATTTTTTCTACCAGCCTTTGCTTCAATAACGCTCTTATATTTTCTTCTACTTGAAAAAAAATACCTCTTTTCTGAGACATTTGTGCAGATTTGTCTATTGAACTTCCTACAGTGGATTTTATTTTAACCATCATAATCTCAAATCCCAAGATCTTATTCTCTCTGTTCATTTCTCTCATGTATTATCTTCTCATTTTAGAGGCAACATCCTCTCCGTGTTTTGTCTATTTTAATCAGCCTCGACTTTCTCCTCTGTTCTCTGAAATACTGTCCCCGCTGTCATGAAGACAGGAGCTCGCTCTGCCGCTCCCAGCTTCTCCAGACTGAGGCCTGCCGCCTGCCCGCCTGCCTCACCTCTCACTGTCAGCCGGGTGGCTCTGGCACCTGCATCCACAACGAGCGTTTCCACATCTCTTTCAGAAACTCTTGTCTATTTCCTCCCTTTCTTCATCTCTGTTCACATAGATTTTGTTTTTTAACCTGTTGAGTATTTTAATCAGAGCTCATGAAAATCTTACAGGTATGGGCATTTCATCCTCCTGTCTGAGAGGTCGGCACCTGTTGTGTGGCTTTCCCCTGACGGGATGAGATGAGACAAACGTCTGCTTACCCCAGTATAAGGGGCACCAGCGACAGAGTCAACAGGGATTCAAAGCTGCGAAGCAATGCATTGACCGGGCTTACTTATGAAGCATGAACAAGTGTGAGTGACCCCAAAGCAGGTACTTCATCAAAGAGACCAGCTTAGCCAGGAGGACAGCTCATGCAATCTGCATCCCCGGGCGGTCTTGAAGACTTCCAGACAGCTCAGTTAGTGAAAGAGGCCCCTTTATCAGCAATTACTACTGCTGCTAGAAACCTGCATCTGATCCCTGTAACTTGTAAACTTTGTTTACTTCCTGGGTCTTAGGAAACTCCCTCTTCCCAGCTCTACCCAATTTGCCATCTGACCTAACTACACACAGTGATTAACTTGGTTATCAAAAGCCTTTTGTGTCTGAATGTATTTTGGGGGTTAAGATTATGACTTAAAACCTTCCCTCTCCCTCTCCCTCTCCCTCTCCCTCTCCCTCTCCCTCTGCCTCTCTCTCTCCCTCTCCCTCTCCCTCTCTCTCTGCCTCTCCCTCTCCCTCTGCCTCCCCCTCTCCCTCTGCCTCTCCCTCTCCCTCTGCCTCTCCCTCTCCCTCTCCCTCTCCCTCTGCCTCCCCTCTCCCTCTGCCTCCCCCTCTCCCTCTGCCTCCCCCTCTCCCTCTGCCTCTCCCTCTCCCTCTGCCTCTCCCTCTCTCTCTCCCTCTCCCTCTCTCTCTGCCTCTCCCTCTCCCTCTCCCTCTCCCTCTCCCTCTGCCTCTCCCTCTCCCTCTCCCTCTCTCTCTGCCTCTCCCTCTCCCTCTCCCTCTCCCTCTCTCTCTGCCTCTCCCTCTCCCTCTCCCTCTCCCTCTCCCTCTCCCTCTGCCTCTCCCTCTCCCTCTCCCTCTCCCTCTCCTTCTCCCTCTCCCTCTCCCTCTCCCTCTCCCTCTCCCTCTCCCTCTCCCTCTCCCTCTCCCTCTCCCTCTCCCTCTCCCTCTCCCTCGGCCTCTCCCTCTCCCTCTCCCTCTCCCTCTCCCTCTCCCTCGGCCTCTCCCTCTCCCCCTCCCTCTCCCCCCGGCCTCTCCCTCTCCCCCTCCCTCTCCCCCACCCTCTCCCTCTCCCTCTCCCTCTCCCCCGGCCTCTCCCTCTCCCCCTCCCTCTCCCCCCCCCCCCCGCCTCTCCCTCTCCCCCTCCCTCTCCCCCACCCTCTCCCTCTCCCTCTCCCTCTCCCTCTCCCTCTCCCTCTCTCTCTGCCTCTCCCTCTCCCTCTCCCTCTCCCTCTGCCTCTCCCTCTCCCTCTCCCTCTCCCTCTCCCTCTCCCTCTCCCTCTCCCTCTCCCTCGGCCTCTCCCTCTCCCTCTCCCTCTCCCTCGGCCTCTCCCTCTCCCTCTCCCTCTCCCTCTCCCTCTCCCTCTGCCTCTCCCTCTCCCTCTCCCTCTCCCTCTCCCTCGGCCTCTCCCTCTCCCTCTCCCTCTCCCTCGGCCTCTCCCTCTCCCTCTCCCTCTCCCTCTCCCTCTCCCTCTGCCTCTCTCTCTCCCTCTCCCTCTCCCTCTCTCTCTGCCTCTCCCTCTCCCTCTCCCTCTCCCTCTGCCTCTCCCTCTCCCTCTCCCTCTCCCTCTCCCTCGGCCTCTCCCTCTCCCTCTCCCTCGGCCTCTCCCTCTCCCCCTCCCTCTCCCCCCGGCCTCTCCCTCTCCCCTCTCCCTCTCCCCCTCCCTCTCCCCCGGCCTCTCCCTCTCCCCCTCCCTCTCCCCCACCCTCTCCCTCTCCCTCTCCCTCTCCCTCTCCCTCTCCCTCTCCCTCTCCCTCTCCCCAGAACTTAGTAACTCTGTCTCCTGCCAGTTAAACCTTGGCTTGCATTTGGTGCTACAGAGACTGGACAGTCCTAGCCTGAACAGGAGCTATGCATTCAACCAGCAAATTCACACTTATTCCCAATGTTGTTTTGAAATAGCATGTAACTTAGAGGCAGATTTTACCTGTTTCTAGAAACTGAAATCATCCTTTTGACTCAGTAGTAGCCAATTAATTCAGATAGACTGCCAAGCAGTATATAACTAGGTGCCTACAATTTCAACTTCAGGGAAGAAAGGCCCCATTCTAGAGTTCTTTCACCAAGTGACCTTCACACCTCTGGAGACATTATCTCCACCACCCTATTTCCAACACCCCAGGCATTCCTGGGAGTTAATAAGGAAAAGGTGCTTAAGTGAGCTGAACTGCTTTGAGATTAGCATTCCAAGAAGTTAACCTGAATTATGTGGTGTCAAGTGACCACAGTCTATCTGGATGGCCAGATAGGGAACTGTGTTGTTGCACAGAACCCTTTTCACGCCAGCAAACAAAGTAGTTACTTGGTTTGATTGGCTTCTAAGGCAAGGCTGGCTGCTTCAGGCAGAGCTCCCTTCTGCACACCCCACTCCCAGAGGCAAGGCTTGCTCAAGACAGTCAGCCAAGAACAGCTTAGCCACCTGTTTGGTGGCAGAGAAAAACTCACACTCAATACCCTAGGATATATAATTGCTTTGTGGATCTTGGCTTTCTGTCAGATGGTTAAGGCATTAACCTTTGGCCATGCACCAGAATTATATAGACTCTAGCAGGTGAGCATAGTCTGGGATCTGGTTAGTTTGTTGGTAGAACAGCCGAAGGGTGGGAAGGCAAACACCTCAATATGCCCTCACCACCTCCCTCTAGTCACAGATCCAAGGATGGAACTCTTGAGGAACATTTCTCATTTCTGCTTAACTGAACATTAATCAGCCAGACATTTTTAAAGCCCATGATATTTTGTGGTAGCCAAATGTTGACTGGGGATCTGGCTGGAATGTAGAACTTCCCTCTTTGAGTGAAGATTGTCACTAGGTGAACTCGAGAGTCTGTGGATTCAGGAGCAGATTTCCCTTGTGTCTTAGTGACAAGGTGATCTCAGTGACTCTCACCTTCAGGTGTTTATGGCCCTATGGAAATGTCTCCCTTTAGATGTGGATGGGGCCTGGAGCTTCCTTCTAGCCCTTAAAATATAATAAAGTCATGGCTACCCCTATGCCATTGCTGGTCAAAAGGCTAGAGCTACAACTCTTCTGAAAGTCTTAGAAAAGTAAGAAATACTGACGTGGCCTCCAGCTGATAGCGCACAGAAAGAGCAAGCTCACAGGCTCACAGGCTCACAGGTTCACAGCCTCACAGCCTCACAGCCTCACAGTCTCACAGCCTCACAGCCTCATGGGAATGAGTTTTGGCAATGTCCTGAGCTTCCCCAGTCAAGGCTCCAGGTGGGACTCGATACTGTGGCCCCACTGTCCCCACTGACTTGGACTGAATCCCCACAGTGCAATCAGTGAGAGGAAGAAGTCACATCTGGCTGTGGCATTTGGAAGCAGGGGCATTTGGAGGTAGTTACAGTTAAATGAAAGTCTGAGGCGTTGGTCCAGTTGATAAGATGCTGCCCTTACAAACATAAGGGACTGAGGCTGATCCTCCAAATTTCATGTTTTAAAACAAACAAACAAAAAACAAACAAACATAAAACCCAAAAACAAAAAGCAAAAAAACAGTAACAAGATTTCTCAGAGGTTAGAGCACTTGCTGTTCTTGAGGAGGACCTGGGGTTTAGTTCCCAGCACCCATACAGCAGCTTAAAACCATCCACAACTCCAATCCCAGGGAGTCGACACTCTTTTTTGAGCCTCTCAGGAGCCTTTGTGCCAAGAGTGCACAAATACATTCAGGCAAGCATCCTTGCATAAAATACTGAAGTCTGATTTAAAGAAGAAAAAGGCCCTCTGTGGTGGCACACTTACAATCCAGGGCTGGGGAGCTGGAGCAGGTGGGTCCCTTGTGCTGCTTGATAGTCAGCTCTCCTGGCACACTTGGTGAATTCCAAGCCAGTAACAAACCCTTTCTCAGAAAGTCACAAGATGGATGACATCTGAGGGACAAGAGCCAAAGATGTCCTCCAGGCTCTGTGTGCACATGTTCACACATGCACCTGCTGACATAAGTACACCTGTACAAATGTGAGTGCACATACACACACATGCCTGTACATACACACAAGCATACATGCACACACATGCACACATATGCCTGTACACACACATGCATACTTGTAGACATATACATACATGCCTATGCACACATATACATACATGTACACACACATGCCTGTACATATGCATACATACATACATGCACAAATACACACATGCCTGTACACATACAAACATACATATATGCACATATATATACACACATGCTTGTACACAGAGACATACATGCACACACATACACACACATGCCTGTATGTATATATACATATACATATACATATACATATACATATACATACATATACACACATGCCTGTATGTATATACACATACACATATGCATACACATACACACATGCCTGTAAACTCACATATATACATGTACACACATATACACATGCCTGTACACATACATCCATACATGCACACACATGCCTGTATACATACACACACATGCCTATACACATACATACACATGCCTGTACAAATACATATACATGTACACACATACACGCACATGCCTATATATACACATATACACATGCACACACACACACACACACACACAAACACACACAGGCATGCATGCACACATGCCTGTGCACACACAGATTAAATGAAGCCATAAAAATAAATTCCTAATCCTATGAGACTGACTGCATAAATGAAGGAAGCAAGAGGTAAGCTAGGAGGCTCTGTTTAGCATCTTTGCTATCTTTTGGACCAGCAGGAAGAACATGACCAGATGTAGCTTCAAAACAACTGGAAGCCTTGGTGAGACCCAGTCTAGAGGTGGGTGGTCAGTCAAGTGGTGTCTGGAGTCCTGCCCCGTGAGTGCCCAGTGTTTCAGGCATCTAACTGTGTGTGGCTGTTTGCTGCATACCCACAGGGAACCAACATGGGTGCTTTAGGGACCTGTGAGCCTTGGTCCTGCAGGACCTGTGAGCCTTGGTCCTGTAGGAGAGGGCTCTGCTAGGTACCCTCCATGCTGGGCTCACCCCAAGGCCCCTGCGCCATCTCTCCGCTGAACTCCGCTCAGTGACAGTCAGGAGGACCACAGAGAACTCTGACTTCCTTACAGATAAAGATTCTGAACGCAAGGAAGGGGCTTAGAAACAGGTCTCTTTGGACTCTGACTCCTCCTCCTGCCCACCAGTGACTAGCATACATTTTAAAGCCACACTTACCTTTAATAAATTGTCCAGTCAGGAGTTAAAATGGCCCTAGAAAATGCTCATTTTCTTTTCTTTCTGTGTCCCCTCCTCCCCTCCCCACCCCTCCTCCATCCCTTCTTTTACACTCATCTCTCTTGTTCAGATAAGATGATAAAGGATTACCCATGTAGCCTCCATCCAAATTGGTCTAATGGAACGGAGGACCCTGCTCCTGGGAGCAGAGGGGTATAAAACAGACTATTGACAGCTTTCACATTGTAGGCCAACCTCAGAGTTCCTTTGTGAGGCTGGCCCGAGCCTCATCTCTGTGTGACAGATTATTCATTTTAGAACTAACTCTGAGAGAAACAGAACAGGGACAGCACACCCTGCGATGCCCACCTGTGGAGGCAGCACCTGGCCGTGCGTGCCTGAGACTGAACACCTCCAGGTAGCCGATGGGGCCCCAGTGTGAGCTCAGCATCAGGGGCCTGCCCCAGACACTCTGGACACTCCTGCGGCAACTCTGCCAGCAACATGAAGCTACCTCCAGTCAGAGGTGAGGGACGGCTTGTCCCTTGAAAGTGGTTTCCCTTAAAAACTTGGCCAATGCCTCACTTCCCAGGAAGCGTGTACCACAGGACGTAGGCATATGACAGTGGGGCAGCCATGACCTTGCTGCCAAGGCCAGGGTGAAGGGCAGTGTGGCTCCAGGCTCAAATGCTGCTTGCTTTAAAAACTATTAGGTTCACTAATGCCCTCTGCCACTCTGAGGATGGATGTGAACGGAGTGGCACACTAATGCGAGGGCCTGGGCACCTGCCAGCCACTTTTTAAACCAATATGATATGGGGTGCAGTTCACAGCTATACTAGGGTCTGACAGTTTCACACAGCTGTGTAAGGTCACTGTTTCACAGCTTTACTAAAGAAAGAGACACACATACATACAAGTTCATATTGCACACACAGGCATTGATGCATATGCATTCACACACATGTTCCCAGGCATGACTGCACATATAGAAACACACACATGTACATGTGCATACATACTCACAGATACACACATGCACATTTGCATACATGGGCATGCACATTTAGACATGCATACAGACACATGCATACATGTATGATGGCTACATGCATGCATGCAATACACATAGGCATGTACATATAGAAACATATGTACACATACATGCACACTTTCTTTTCCATATGCACACCTCACCAGCCAGCTTATTCTGTGGCCCACTGACTATAGTAACTACACAAGATCTGCATATTTTATTTTACAGTTGGTATTTTTGTAACATACTAGTTCAAGCTAAAAAACAGCCAGATCTGGGATTATCCCTCAGTGGTAGAGGGTGGGCCTAGCACTTGCAGGGCCTGGGTTTGATCCCAGAATTAACATGAAAAAAAGAAAAGTACAAAGAAACCAGAACTAATAATGAATTCATAAAATTTGCAGGACAGAAAACCAACACACACACACACACACACACAAACACACCCTACAAAATGGAGAAGGAACAGACACGGCTGCTTCTCTATCGACTCCCTTGCTGATTCTGCCACCAGAAAAAGATGTTTGCTAATGACATCAACAGGGATGGGTCCCTGTCACTGTTCCCAGTGTCAGGACCGGGCACAGCTGGAGGAGCCCAGCTCTGGAGTGTGTGCTGAGGCCGCCAGCTCAGCTTCTTTAATCTCCAGCAGTACCTTGAGAATGGAAGGGCAGCTGACTTCCAGAAAGAACTACAAACCTGAGAGTCACTTTTGTTCCAAGCCTGGTCTGGATACAAATAACTGGACATCACCTTTCTTGTGCGTTCCCTTTTCCATTGAGAAGCTGGGCTTCTGGCGCTGGAGAGATGGCTCAGCAGGTAAGAGCACCAACTGCTCTTCCGAAGGTCCTGAGTTCAAATCCCAGTACCCACATAGTGGCTCTCAACCATCAGTAAATTCTGAAGACAGCTAGAGTGTACTCACATATAATAATAAATATTAAAAAAACAACAACAACAACAACAAGAAGCTGTGCTTCTTCAAATGGTGGCATTGGGATGTTTCCAGAAGCTGATAAAGTTAGTTCCTGATCCACAAATTCTTGCTAAACACAGTTTCCTGTTGTGTTTCCAGTGCTGAGACTGAAGCCCTCTTGGGAAGAAGCGACAGATGCTAGGCTCTTCTTATAGGGAAGCCACTGGAACCAGCTCCTGTGTGAAGTGCATGGTGTTGGCCCAGCTGGGCAGCTAGCTTGCAAAACCTCAGATTTAATGCAAAGCCCATGAAATGGAGGCTTATAAAGAAAGAAGATGGAGTAAAGAGATGGCTGTCTCCTCAGCGCGTGCTGCATAAGCAGGAAGCCTGAGTTGGTGTCTACGTCCTGCATTTAAAAAACTGGGTGTGATGACTGTGTTTGTTATCTCTGGGCCTTAGCTGCCCATCAGCCTAGCCTAACCAGCACACACTAGACCAGTAAGAGACCTCTGACAAAATGGTGACAGACTGGGTATGAAGGACACTTGAGGTTGACCTCTGGCCTCTATACATGTGACTGTACCTGCACATGCACCCACAGAAACAGAATCTTCCACCTCCATAAGGAGAATTAATAGCCAGCTATTCATTGTGATCACCTGGGCCCAGGAACACACTGCCCTAGTTTAGACAGTTGCTTTTCTCTTTGGATGACATGATCATCTCAGCATGGAAGTATATATAAATGTCATGTGCTTTTCATGATGATTCCTTTGTATATGTTATGCATATACACACATCCACACACATACACATGCACACATGTATATTACACACTCACATGCATACACACACAGATCTACACATAGGAACATATGTATATAACACACACACACATACACACACACACACACACACACACACGATTTTCTGCCAGCTTTTCTGTGGTTTAGCTCCTTGCTGCTATGGCCAAGTTTGGCTTTTTTGTTGTCCGTCACAGTGATTGGCATCCTGCTGATGGCTCTTGCTTATTCGCTGCCTACATATGCTAACCTGCCTGTTTCTGCCCTGTGTAAGTCAGCATTATCTCAAATGTCACGCATAGAAGAAGTTCCTACTCCTTGGAGAGCCTGAGATAGCAGTGGAGAAACTCTAGACCCATGTGCCATGTTGAACCCCATCACTGAGCCTGGAAGCCTGGGTTTCCTGATTCCCTGTGTCTCTCTTGAGTCAAGGTATCTAAGAAAGCTGATTTTTCAAGAAGCCTCCCTTATCCTCATCCTTTATGGGATGAATCTGTGGCTAACAGGAGAATCTCAACCAGTCTAAGTCTAGGAAGCTATTTTTGCATCAGGACATGGCAAATGGTGCCACGTTTGAAAGCAAAGACACAGTTCTTGCTCCCTCATTACAAAGGAGCTTCTAGGCCACACATGGGGTGTAGCGAAGTGGGTGGAGATGCCAGCCCCGGGAGGCCAAAGGAGGTCAGCTAAGCGGGGAGGGGCTTGTTCTGGGTCACAAAGCAAGCACTGCTGGGAAGAGTGTTTGTCTGACAAGTGTGAGGACCAGCATTTGACCTGAGAACCTATGTGAGAAAGCATGTAGGTACAAATGTGTAATCCCAGAGCTGGAGAGGCAGGGACGACAGATCCTGGGCTTCACTGGACATGTCTAACATACTTTGACTATCTCTGAGATAGAGATGCTGTCTCAGAGGGGGGAGAAGGGGGAAGGAGAGGGAAGGGGAAGGGAGAAGGAGGGGTGAGGGGGAAGAGGGAAGGGGAAGGGAAGAGAAGAGAAAGAGAAGGAAAGGGAAAGGAAGGAAAGGGAAAGGAAAGGAAAGGAAAGGGAAAGGGAAAGGGAAAGGGAAAGGGAAAGGGAAAGGAAAGGAAAACTTGATAATATTTGATGGATGATGGGGTCATCTTCTGATGTCCATATATAACACATTTGCATGGGCTTGTATACATGTGTGCATGTATGTGTGCATGTGAGTGCATGTATGTGTAGGTGTATGTGTGAGTGTGTGCATGTGTAGGTATGCATATGTATGTGTGTGTATATGTGTGAGTATATATGTATCTGAGTGTATGTGAGCATATGTGTAGGTGTACGCAAGAGTGTGCATATGTGTATGAGTTTCTGTGTGTGTGTAGGCCTGTGTAGATATATGTATGAGTGTGTGCATGTATAGGTGTGTGTATATATGTGAGTATGTGTGAGAGTATGTATATGTGAGTGTATGAGTGTGTAGGTGTATGTGTGAGTGTGTGCATGTATAGGTGTGTGTGTATATATATGTGAGTATGTGAGTGAGAGTGTGTAGGTGTGTGTAAGTGTGTGTGTGTGTGTGTGAGAGAGAGAGAGAGAGAGAGAGAGAGAGAGAGAGAGAGGGAGAGGGAGAGGGAGAGGGAGAGGGAGAGAGAGATTAGGATGACAAGTGTGCTGATTGCTTCTGTCAAAGTCTACAACCAGGAAACTCTCTAACCTCCTGGGGAAACAGGTAACCATGACAGCATTGCATGGTTGGATCTACTGCATGGGGCCACTTGCTGTCACCTTCTCAGCACCTTGGCCATTGGCCATAGTGACAGACCTTGCACTCTGTGTGGACTCCTGCCCTGTAGGTTGGCAGGTAGCTGCTAAAAGTTATAGATCTGAGAAAGCAGGAAACGCAAGCTCTGTTTCAGCTTGTCATAAACAATTTTATTGTTTTTGCAAACCCTATAATGCCACAGGCCTACAGGACACAGGAAAACAGAGGAGCTCTGTGTATAGATCTAATGGGCAGAGTCCAAGTCACCATCCTCTGCCTGGCCCATCCGGCTCTCCCAGTCCTCTAACCTTCCTCTCTTCATGGTGTGTGTGGGACTATCACGCTGGGTGGTTTTAGCTTTCCCCTCATTGTTATCTTCCTCGAGTTCAGGTGAACGCGGTGACGTTGGAGGTGCTGACAGACAGCAGCAGATAGACTAGCATGTGACCTGTCAACTAAAAGGTCCCCTAGAGAAGACACAGATGTATGGGATATTCTATAAACACTGAGGAATCTGCGATCTTGTGAAGATGGTATCCCATGGATCCAGGGCCCATGTACAGATTACCTTTGCCTATCTTGGCCCCCTCTAGGCTATATAAACAAAAAGAGGTAAGAGATCATTTATTCTGGAGGCAACTAAAAGTGACCAAGCCTGGGATACCTTCAATTCCATTTCTTACCATGGTACAGGTTTAGGAAGCTTTTATAGTAACAGAACAAGACATTTTCAAATACACTGATGGAAATATAAGGTAGGCGAGCTGTGGCAAATTGGGGACATCTCTGCTTTAGGCCTTAGATGCTATCTGATGACATTCCCAGCCCTTGGGTTGCAAGAAGCAAGGGTGCACTCATGTGTTCCAAAGGGAATGTCTAAGAGTCGCTGTGGGTCACGAGCAGAGGAGTGGGATGCCCATAACTGTTAAGGTCTGCTCTACCTTCCGCACAGTCAAAGCAGTGCCTGCTGGGAAATACAGCTCTCCCTCACCTTTGGCAACCACCAGTTCCAACCCAGAAAGTCTGTTTCTCCTGTTGGTGCTGTCCTTTGTCAGTGTGCACAGCCTCAAGTCCAGGATCCTTGAAGCCGCCCAAATCGGTGAGTGCTTAAGGCACTTATAAAATGTCCAGAATGGATGTGCCTCCTTCTGTCTCCCTTAGCTCACCAAGATCCCCGCAATACCTAACACTCTGCAATGAATGGATCTGCTACAGTGTTTGGGGTGATCGTGGCAAGAAAAAGTTGGCATATTCAGTACAGAAGCAAAGATTGTTAAAAAAAAAAAAATTGGTCTGTGGTTCACTAAATCTACAAATGAGAGCCCACAGATACAAAGAACTGACTATCCATTCACATTCAGAGTACCCTGACCTGTAAGTTCTAAGTGGTACTCAAAATGCCAGCTACGGCCACAGTTAATTCCCAATTACATAGATTCTGTGGGTGGTGCATTAGTCTCAGGCTGGCCTCTTAGGATACTTAAGAGCTAAGTAGCCGGTTGCTCTCTCGCACTGCCAGCCCCTGCGCAGTTCTGGGGAGCATGGAGGAGTCTGACCAACAAGCTGCAGGTGGAAAGGGTCTGTGCCATTTCCAGGCCAAAGCGTGGAAGAGCCAGGGCAAGTCTCCAGCTGCTCCTCCACCTGCTGCTCACTGCAGAACCTAAGATCAAAAGCATCTCACTTGCCCCGGATCCCCGCTGAGAGCAGGAACTAACTTGTTAGGCTGCTGGGCTTGAATACAGCAGATCACACCCCGGTCTATTTAAACATCGCAGTCTTCTGTGTTCCTGGTCCAGGTCACCTCTTACAAGCTAGCTCCCATATGATCCGAAGACCACATTACTTTAATGCGGTTCCTTATAAGACACAAGCAGGAAAAAGTTGCCAAGACACATACACACACATATGCACATGAACATAGTATGTAGATAGGTAGGTAGGCAGAGAGTTAGAGACATAGACAGAGAGATGAGACAGACAGATAGACAGACAGACAGACACGTCAGCATATCATGACTAGGAAACTGGATGGAAAAATTTTTACAATTCTCAGATTCTTAGGCAATATGATTTTAATGTCTGAGGTGAACAAGAGAAATGGAAATATTCCATTCTTATAAAACCTAGAAAGATTCTAGACTCTGACTCATGCATAACTACTCTGGTTCCACACCACCATCAGAAGAAAGAAACCCCATCTCTTGGGAATGTAGTGTCAGAATCCAGATGCAGATACTTCGTTATTGGCAGTGGTGAGGCTGGCAAGGTGTCTCAGCAGGACAAGTGCTTGCTGCCCAAGTTGGACAACTCACATTCAACCTGGGACTTTGTGTAAGTATATGAGAGAACCGACTCCACAGCGCTGCCTTCCGACTTCCACATGTACACTACGGCACATGTACCATAGACCCGTGTCATGCAGGGGCCCTGAGTGCACACACGCACTAAAAAAATGAACAAAAAAAGTAAGTAAAAACCTAAAAGATGGATTTTTTTCTGTTAGTGGAGTAAGAGATTTGGAGATAATTGCAGAAAAGAGTCTAAGACATCAAATTACACAATACAAAATAAAAAGGATGAGACATGACCAAGGAGAATTGCCAGCGTGCGCTGAATGAGGACCAGTAGGCGGGGTAGGTGAAGACGTCTTTAGAGAGAAGGAAGAAGCCATCCACTGACAGAAGAACCAAGGGCATGAGTGAGCCACAGCCCTAGAGCGTGGAAGAGTGAGGAAGCCAAATGTGACCAACTGCTGTGACAAGCAGTGTTGTCCTCCAGGGCTGGGTTCTTAGCTACACTCTGTCTATCACAGAAAGCAAAATAACATGGTGCCCATAGAAACACACTTTAAGACAGACAGAGAGAGAGAGAGAGAGAGAGAGAGAGAAGCTCAGGGTCCCTGTGTTGGGTCAGTATGCACAGCCAAAATGAGAGCTACACTTCCCAGCATTGGGAGTCGCTTCTCTGCGGCCCATTCATGCTACTATAACACACTATAACTCAGTACCACAGACTAGAACAGTAATATTGAACAGAACCTTCTTTGGCTCAAATCTTTGGAGGCTGTCATGTCCAAGGTCAAGAGACGACATGCACTGAGGTCATTCTGGCTCAGGGGAAGGAGCAAGAGAGCCCCAGAGAGCAAGAGGCTCCAGTGTGCAGCTTCTCCCACACTGGGGTATCAACCGCCACCTCACTCCCGCCCAACCGAAACGCCTCATTTAGGTTCCACCTCCCAACACTGATGTACTAGGGACTCAGATTCTAAAGTATGCTTTTAGCAGGTCATCTTCCCATCAGCCTTTGAGAGAGGGGATATCATAAAGATGGGAACAGAACTGATAGAGTATCACAAAGGGATTTATTAAATTGGTTTATAGGATACCAGCTGGGTGGTTGGCCCAGTGTGAAGTCCAGCAATGTCTGTCTTCCCAGTGGAGAGGTTGAAAACCAAGCAGCTGTTCAGTTCATGGGGCCGGAGGCCTCAGCCCCTAAGGGCTTGGAGTGTTCTTGGGAAGCCATGTTGGGAAGCAGGAAAGGCTGGGGTCTGATATCAGTGAAGGATGCTGACTGCCCCCAGCAAGGACTGGAGACAGACAGGTAAAAACAGCCCTGCTTTTACTTCAGACACAGCTGGATCCCTGCCCCCCACCAGGAAGATGATGGCCACTATGGGTGAGGGCCTTCCTCCCTTCAGTCACTTCTTCTAGAAAATATCCTCACAACCCTGGCAAGAAGTACATCTCTTGGTTGATCTTGAATCTAATCAGGCTGACAACCAAGATGGTCTCTCATAGTTTTCCTTGTCGTCAGGATCTGCTTGCTGTCACAAAGCTTTGAGGGAGCCGGGGGATGTGTGTGTTAAGGCTCCCTTCAACAGATGCCTCGAGAAGACTTCTTTGTAATTGGGACAGCCTGTGAGAACTTCCTGGAAACTGTTGTAAAATATTTCATGCTGCTGTCAAAGAATGTGTTGCTGGGCTGGTGCCCAGTGTCTGCCTGCCTCATCGCCATGGGCAGACAGTAGCAGTCCGTGCCTTGTATTGAAGTAGTGAGCAACTGTTGTTGGAAAATTGTTGGAGATTTTTGCATGTTTCACTGTTGGCAGTTACTTACGGGAAGCGAGATTTATTGGTCCTTTGGTAAGATGTTAAGCTTGAAGCGTTAACCGAGGGCAAAAGCACTTGAAAGAAATGAGAATCAACTTTCAACTCCCAAGCTACAACAGGGACCTGAGCTAGCCGGGAAGGCGGAGTGGGGTGCTTGGAACGGTTAGGATGTGATCCGCCATGTAGGACTAGAGAAGGTCAGGTGACTTCATTGAAGTCCAGTTTCCTCATTCGTAAGTTAGTGAAAGAATTTGCAAGTGTAGGGAGAACGAAAGCAGCCACCATGTCTGACACGTTAGCTGTCAGCCAATGTCAGCATCTGCTAGGAAAGAGATGAATGGAACGTCTGTGTTTCTACACACATCAATGACTCTGTTCCTACCTCCCAGGCCACAGTGTGAACACCGTGCACATTTCTCCACCGATGCCCCAAGATGGCTGCAGGCTAGCCACGCCCTTCCTCACTGAGCTTATTGTGCCCCTCTGCCTTTATTGATAAGAAGAATGGTCAACAGGGAGACCAAAAGTGGACAAAGCACGGTCCAGATCCTTGGGAAGGAAGCTTTGATTGGGTGCCCCGCAGGGCGCCTCCCCTCTGCGTGTCTGCGCTCAGTCCTGCCCACAGGCTGGTGACTTTTCTTCCACAAGCTCAACATGCCGTTCATTCTGCCTTTCTATCTGAGAGCATCCAGTCCGTGGGTGCATGGAATCCTCCCCTCTGTGTCCCCCCACTGCACCCCAGCATCTGTCTGCACATGGACTGATGCGGAGCAGTAGCTCAATACAGGCTGCTGGAATGAAGTGACCAAAATTCTGTGAAATAAAATCCCTCCTTACTTGCAGCCTCTGTCATGGGCTTCAAGTTACCACATCCCAGTTTATATATGGGGGTATTAACCAAGTAACTCAGAATGTGACTGTCCTCAGAGATGAGGATTTTAAAGAGGTAGTTAAGGTAAAATGAGGTCTGGTGGGTGGGCTCAAACCTGACTTGACAGGTGACTGTATGAGAAGAGGAAATTTGGGGCCAGATGTTAGAAAGATTCTGAGAAAATGACCAGCCTCAAGTCCAGGAGAGACTCCCAAAGAAGCCGTGCCTGCTGACAGCTTTATCTCAGGCTCCTGGTCACCAGTACCAAAAAGAATTTGCAGTGGTTAAGCCACCAGCCTCCAGGCCTTTGCAGTAGGAAGTCTCTCACCCTAGTGCATTTGCAGAGTGAGCCATCTATCACTGAACTAAGAGACTACAGCAAAGCACTAATGATTTAGTCCTCCATTCTCAGAAACAGGATCCCCTCACACACACACACACACACACACACACACACACACATACACACACACACACACACACACACACTCACACACACACACACACACTCAGAGATGAACAAGTACCTTAGGGAGTCTGAAGACGGGTGTACTGGCTGTTTTATGAATCAACTTGACCAAAGAGTCATCAGAGAAGAAGGAGCCTCAGTTAAGAAAATGCCTCCATGAGATCCAACTGAAAGCCATTTTTTTTTTCAATTAGTGATCAATACGAGTGAGCCCAGGCAATGTGGGCGGTGTAATCTCTGGGCTGGTCGTCCTTGGTTCTATATGCTGAGCAAGTCATGGGAGACAAGGCAGTCATCAACACCCCTCTCTGGCCCCTGCATCAGCTCCTGACTCCAGGTTCTGGCCCTGCTTGAGTTTCTGCTCTGACTTCCTTCAAGGATGGACTATGATCAGGAAGGATAAGCCAAATAAACCCCTTTTCTCCCCAACTTGCTTTTTGGTCATGTTTTTTCCACCACAGCTATACAAACCCTAAAGCAAACAGAGAAAGTTTTAGTGTTGATAGACTCCAGGCCTCACCAGGTCACTCTCTTACCTGGAAGGCTGGACAGGCATATCTAACCTTTGCTCTGGGTCCCTTTGAGGGACTTCTCAGATGTCCTTCTGTCATCCATCTATAAACCTGCAACAAACAGAGGTACAAACATACCTACTTGAGGGAGACGGGCCACAGTGATTCAGATAAGAGGTGACACTCCTGAGGCTGGAATGGAGTCTTCTGCGGTGGCATAGTGGGGACATGCAATTAAACTCCAACAACATAGGGTGGACAGTGGGGAGGGAAACTGAGCAAAACATTGAACTCCAGAGAACAGTAGATATCAGAGTCCACACAAGGACTTGGGCATGGGTGGGTGTCACATCCTGATGAAGATTAAAATGTGGCAAGATTGACCACTATACTCACACTTCATCCTGGCAGAGAGGAGGTAGTCACATGACCTGGGTCAGCTGGTTTGCTTCTGACTCAGGCCTTTCCCCAAACCTTCAGGCGGCCTCCTGTCTAACTAGGAATGTTCATTCTGCCTAGGTTTCACGTGGGACCCCGACCATCTGAGTCTTAGTCTAGGTGCTGTGCACAGAAGAAGCAAAGGAAACAGAGTAGACAAGAAGGGGGGGGTGGAGCAGCAAATGAAAACATCCAATCCAGTCTCTGTGTGTGTGTGTGTGTGTGTGTGTCTTTCTGTTTCTTTCTCTCTCTCTCTGTCTTTCTCTATCTCTCTCAGGTCTGCCTCTCTTCCTGGGCATAAGACAGAGAGACACAGAGAGAGAGACAGAGACAGAGAATCAAAGAGGTATCCACAGCATGGAAACACCACTAACACTGCCCCATTTCCCTCTCCCAGCTTGACCAGGAGTTTATCTGGGGTGGACACTGCAGGAGAGGGTGGGCAGAGATTCCGAGGTGCTGAGATATGAGGTCATGATGGTTACACAGATTTGGTATAAAGAGGCCACATTGAACTACAGCATGGTAGACAGCGCTCGGGGAGCGCAGCCGTGTTCTAGCATTTGCCTGTGACACCTGAGCTTAAGCTCCACCTTCTGCACATGTCCTCTTCTTTCTCCTCCCTGGCCCTGTGCAAGTCCAGCTGAGCAGCCACCGTGTTCGCAATGCCATCTCTGACTCCTCTGCACCTGTAGCAAGCATGCTGACATTTTCCATTTGTATTGATGTGCCAGGCAGCAGTGATCAGGAAGGCACATGCGTCACTCCCTTCTTTCTATCTGTAATCAAGCTGCAGGACACGTGTTAGAATTCTAATCAAGAACCTGTGGAAGTGTTTTATTAAAAAATTCCCTTAAGCAAGTTTTTTCAATGTCAAGAAAAATGTGCAATGAGTCTCTGGTCTACCTTCTGCTGAGTGTTCCAATTCTAATGATGGATGGGGTACTGCTTCTTAAACACTCCCAGCTCCCCTTAATTGACTGGATTTTGGCTCCGTTCCTAGAATCAGCTCCTTGGTGGCCTCTGACCATGTAGACCGTTCAGTGTAGTGGAAGGGAGGTGGTGATTTCGCCCGTCTTTGAGCGACACCCGCTCCTCTCTGCTGGCTTTGTTCCATTATGAGCAGTAGTCATTCCCAGGACTCGGATAAGATGGTCTTCCCCAGTAATTCTTCCCTTGAACATCAAGGGCTCATGCCACACTCTTACTAAAGCCTAAGCTTACGTCCCCTCCCTGCAGTGTGGTACCTCTCAGTCACCTGTGTGTGTCTTCGCACTTCTACAGATTTGTAAATCACTAAATGAAAAGATGAAGGGAGAGAAGTGGGCCAACAAATGGACTGTCAGCCAAAGCAAAGACATGGTGTGGGGTGGGGTGGGGTGGGGTGGGGTGGGGTGGGGTGGGGTGGGGTGGGGTGGGGGAAAGACAGACAGAAGAACGCAAGAACAAGAAAAAAAGGAGAGTTCATTTTCTCTTCACCACAGCAAAGCAAGCATGTGACAAACCAGCCTTAGGAAGGAGGGTTTATTTAGGCTCATGGTCTCAGATACCTCAGCCTGTGATTCCTGGCTTTGCTGATTCTGCGCCAGTGGTGAGGTAGACCATCATGACTGACAGCAGGACAATGTGGAGATGGAGCACAGGAAAGAGCGTGGGCCAGGAAGGAGCCAGGTGAGATACCTACAAACTTGCCCTGGTGACCCACTTCCTCCAACTAACGAAGGTCCCCTTTCCTTAACCTCCTAAAGTGGCACCATCTACTTTGGGCTCAGTCACTAACACAAGAGGCATTTTGATAGAGATACTTTATATCCACATCATAAGCCAGGAGTGGGGCAGGAGACCATCAAAGCGAAGGGTTTGAACCCAGACCCATGCTCTCCTGTGTCTTAGGTCTGGTGAGCTCTTTCTGGAAGGCTTTATCGCCTCTTGTGCTGGTTTGAATGAGAAGACCTCATAGACATGATTGCTTAGTTATCAGGGCGTGGCACTACTAGGAGGTGTGGCCTTGTTGAAGGTAGCATGTTAGTTATTGTGGGTGGGGCTTGGGGTTTCAAATGCTCAAGGCAGGCCTAGAGACTCTCTTCCTGCTACCTACAGATCCAGTAGAACTCTAGGTCTACTTCTCTTAAGTTTTTGTTTTTGTTTTTGTTTTTCGAGACAGGGTTTCTCTCTATAGCCCTGGCTGTCCTGGAACTCACTCTGTAGGCCAGGCTGGCCTCAAAATCAGAAATCTGCCTGCCTCTGCCTCCCAAGTGCTGGGATTAAAGGGGTGCACCACCACTGCCCTGCTAGGTCTACTTCTCAAGCACCATGTCTTCCTACATGCTGCCATACTTCCTGTCATGATGACAATGGACTAAGCCTCTGGAACTGTAAGCCAGCCCTAAGTGTTTCTCTTTTAGAAGAGTTGCTACCGTCATGGTATCTTTTTCACAGAGATAAAACATTGACTAAGACACTTCTCAACAAAAGGTTTGGAAAGACAGGTATACTTATTTTTCATCATATTTCTGTGGCTCTCTGCCTAACGCTGGTCACAGGTGGCAGCATGGCACAGCTGGCAAACATGGGACCCGAGTGTGAAAATAAATACCTTGGATTGACCCAGAATTTGTCCTTCTCCAGACAGACTGGATGGAACCACCTGTAACTGGGTCTTCCCTGTTGAACATGAACCTTAATAATTGGTGGCATTCGCCTGGCATGATGATTAGTTTTAATCATCAACTTAACAGGAATCATGTGGGAAGACAGTCTCAATGCAGGATTATGTAAGTCAGATTGACCTGTGAGCAAGCCTGTGGGAGATGATCTTGGTTGTGTAATTGATGTGGAAAGATACTGCCCACTGTGAGAGGCACCATTCCTTAGGTGTAGGTCCTGGGTTGTACAGGACTGGAGAAGGACCATGAGTAGTAAGCATACCTGACTATTTTCTCTGTTCTTGACTGTGGATGAGATTGGCTGGTCATACTTCCTTTTTGCCTTGACTTCCCTGCCATATTGGACTGTCATCTGGAATTCTGAGCTGAAATAAACTCTCTCCCGAGCTACTCTCTGTCAGGGTATTTCGTCACAGCAACAGAAAGAAAACTAAGATACTTGGACTATCTTGCTCTTTCCCAGGTCGATATTTCCATGTTGCAGAGTTTGCTCTTGCCAGAAGACATATATATATATATATTAATTTCAAGAGCAATGGCTTGCTGGACAACCCACATGCTTACACAGGAGGACCCAATTGTACTCCAGGTCCCGTGAAAGTGGTCTTCTCTGAGTTCTGACATCAGCCATCAATATGAGCAAACCTGGTCCCTGGAAGATGGTGTGTGCCCCTCATCTTACCTTAAAGGCAGACACTAGGAAGCCTTGGCCTTCTGGCTCTGAACCCTCAAAATCTTGCTTTCCAACAGTCCCTGTTGTCTTCCTCAGTCAGTCAGCCTTCTATGGCAGTAACGCTGCAGATTTGGAAGGTCCAGTCGAAGGTACTGTGTCTCCTTAGAAACTCTGAAGAGGACATCATGGGACCAAGAAGGACGCAGGCTAGGACAGAGGAAGTTGAAGGCTCTCAACTCGGGGCTCTGTGTTTTTGCAAGAGGAAAGATCATGTTTGGTCTTGCCCAGCTGTGCAGAGGCGGGTGGGGAGCACTGGACTCCTACCTCTGTGGTCATGACTGCTGGGCCTGAGCAGTCCTACCTTTTCGCACGAGTACCTGCTCATGTAACAAAGGGTTTCCAAAGGCCTTTACAAAAAAACCAAACCTTAAGTGCATGTTAAATAGAGAGCTGGGTAATTAAGCTCATTAGCAAAAAATAATTTGTTCAGCTTGCTGAAGGTCACTGGCTCTGGGCTGCATGCGGAGCTTAAGAGGCAAAGGAAGGAGGCAGAACTGGAGTAGGGAATAAGCAGTGGGGAGTCCTGCCTGCCACTGCCACAGCCACAACCAACAGGGCTGGTGAGGTGGAGAGGAGCAATGGGCTCCTGCAGCACAAAACAGGCTGAGCGCTGGAGTCTACACAAAGGGTCATGACAAAGGGTCATGAACCTAGATAAGTGGGTTTCTGATAGAGGCAGAGTACAAGTGTCAGAATCTTCCCTGCAGACTCTATCCAGATGCAAAGACCAGCCCTGGGAACAAACACAAGGCGAAGTATTCTTACTTTCTTCTTTCAAAGGAAATATTTTACCATATTTGTCTTTCTTTTAAATTCCTCATCATTCCCATGACTTAGAGGACAGTATACACTTCTTTGCTTGATTATTCTTAATTTCTTTGTCACTGCCCACTGTCCCTCTCACAGCTCAGTCCTTTATAGTGTGGAAAGCTTCCTAAAGGTTCACTCAGGCCAGTGAGATAACTCCACAAGGCAAAAGGGCCGGCAGTGCAAGTATGATCCAAGAACCCATGGACATAAACTGGAGGTAGGAGAGAGAGTGTGTATAACCCGGCACCAGGGTGAGACGCAAGGCAGAGACAGGAGAATTTCCCGGATGCTCCCTGTGCAGCTAACCTATATTATATAGTGTGACAGAAACAAGAGAGCCTGCTTCAACAGGCAGAAGGAGATTCCTGGGTGCCCCAAGTTGTCCTACGACCTTTATACACATACCTTGTTATGCACATACATGTACCTGCATATATAAATATTAATTATAATGATGATGATAATAGTAATAATAATAATAATAATAATAATAATAATAAAGCCTCATGACCTATACACATCCTCTCCCCTTTGTCTAAAATATTATTTTTCTTCCTTGTTTGCCTGGTCAACCTCTATCCATCCTTAGAAGTCCATCTCAAAAGTTAGTCTGTATATTCTGCATAGCCACTTTGATATGGTTGAAGAATGCTATTCTCCCTCTCCTCTCCCTTCCTTTTTCTCCTTCTCTCTCCCTCCATCTCTCCCTCTCTCTCTGTCCCTCTCTGTGTCTCTATGTACCTCTGTGTGTGTCTCTCTCTGTTTCTGTCTGTCTCTCTGTCTCTCTCCCTCTCTGACCAGCACAGAGCTGGTTATTCTATCCCATAAGGGACTGTACTGTTTTTTAGAGTCTACCCCAAGGCAGTGAGAGCTCAGGGCTATAGTGGTGTCTTTCTTGTGTTAATGCCGTCCACACTAGAATGAGGGACAAAGCTGATGTGGGCACCCAAGTTTCTGAATCCTGCCCTGCTCCTGCCTCTACACTGCCTAACTGACCAGGGGCCTTGGGGCCTGCGGCAAGCACAGGCACAACATTGCAATGGTGACAACTTTTCTTCAGCCTCTCCCCTTGCCTCTGTTCTGGGCCTATGGCTTGTTGCTGTTGTTGTTGTTGTTTGTTTGTTTGTTTGTTTGTTTTTAATCTCATCTCCACATCATCTTGATAGATGGGCCTCCTACTCCTTCTAGTTTGCCTCAGTTTACCCAAAAGTTAAATAGACATAAAGAACACCCCCCAATTTCTTTTTTACATCTAATATTACATGTTAGCAAAAACATGTAATTAGCATCTGCCAGCCTGCCATTGTGTAAAACCCGAAGGGAACGCAATGGTAGGGACATAGATTGTGCTCCACAGCAGTTGTTCATGCAATAGAGGAGAGAACGTGCACTGTGATGGGAACCACAAAGTAAAATGTGCTGTAGGCTGTACAGGCACTGTGCATTGTGAGGGGTATACACACTGCGTGTTGTAAGCACACAGAGGGGAAGTGTATGGGGTGTTCACATCCTGCAACACATTTCCCCGAGAGTGAGAGTCTCCCACCTGTCAAACTCTGGTGCGGCATCCCTCAGTAAGATGGGCTCAAGAACACAGCAAACAACCTTCCCAGGATGCCTGGGAATGTTGTAGAAATGAATGGTCTACCTCCTAGGGAGGTAGAGGAGGACTGCAGATGCAGCTAGGTGGTAGAGCACTTTGCAGAGCATGTCCAAGGCCACAAAACAAGCAACTGAGGAGAGAGGTGCAGAGCAGGACGGGTAGTGGGTGGCAGGCGGCCGCTGGCATGGACTCTCAGGAGGCTGCAGATCTGCTACAAGCTGTCTCCAGGAACAGTCCTTAGAGAACAGGCAGGAAGTCCAGAGATCCTGGGCCATAGAAGCCAGCCCCAGTCCTCAGCACCATCCAAGAGGATGCTAAAGTCAGACCAGTGCTACTAGAGTACCTGCTCTCCTCCATATGCAATCCCTAGGGTGTTAGGGACATGTCTGTATATCACACACACATACATATATATACACACAGAGACACATGTACATGCATACACATACAAACATACATACCACACATGTATACATATCACACATACATATACAGATATACACACACAGAGACACAGAGACATACATTTACACATACATACATACATACATACAAACAGAAAGACACACATGCAGACATACACAGAGACATAGAGACATATACACATACACTCATACACACACAGACACATACATCTACAGACACACAGACACAGAGTCATAGAGACATACACACATACAGTAATATACACACAGAGACACATAGATATACAGACACACAAACATACATATTCAAACACACATACAGATATATATATATACATACATATTATATATATATATATATATATATATATATATATATATATATATATATATTCACACACACAGAATGAGGATGCAGATTTGAGAAACTTCTCCTTAAATACAAGTAAGTATGTTGAAGATTGTTTTCCAGATTCTTTAATAAACTAATTTGGACATTTCATAGAGGAAAATAAATGAAGTAGCACTTCCCAAGCCATTAAACTATACAATCTGATATCTTTATGGAGGGTTACATAAACCTTGTGTTACCTATAGTAATAAAAATACTGGGAGATAATGAAGGTGTCTGTTTCTTCCTGGTTCCATCTTACCTGAGTTCACTTATTTAAGAATACCTGCTTACCTCAGAGGGGCGTTCAGAAACCATGGATGCCCTGCCTGTGTTTGGCTGATGGGAAGAGAGGGACTCACAGGAGAACAGTAGCTGATTTTAAATCTCAAAAGTCTCTCCTGGTCTAAGTATAGTTTTCTTCATTGCAAATGTCAGCTGCAAGGAACTCAAATGATGAGTCACTTTCTGATCCAATTGTACCGCTGAGATCCAGGCTGGTGTTGACCAATTCAGTGAGACACATGGCCGGGACTGCTCCTCTTGAGAAAATGGGCTCTGATTTTGGTGCTGTCTGTGAGTTTCAGAGCAGGAAGAACCTACACCATGAGAGTCATCGAGAATTCTCCCAATTCTTAGTCTATTGGGTCCTCATTTACCTGGAGACCTAAGCACAGGTTAGACCACACTGAGCTTGAACCTATTTGCATAAAGCATCACAGACCTTAGCCTTCTCCCTACCCTTCCGACGTGCACAAAGCACCTTCTCAGACCGAGAACTCTGTGTCACCATCAGTAAAGAGAGATGATGCATAAGGATAGTCCGCTGGGTACGTTAAACTCACTCTTGGGCTTGCCTCTGACTCCTCCTCCATTTTCATGACAGAAAGTTCTTACTTGTGTAACACTGATGGGTATTGTGCAAGGCCCCACCTGTCCTTTTTCACTTCTTTCCAAGTGTGCAGGCTTATTCTACCTGGCCTGCTTTCCTCGGTCTCGCCTTTATAGCTTCACCCTTTTCAGTCCTCCTTGGCCAGGTTCTGATTGATTCATCTGACTACAAAGTTCCTTCTCAAGTATTCTGGGCACTTGGTGAGTTTGAGACACTCCCTGGGCACCACTCCCCAAAGGTTAGCCTGCTAGCTGATGCCCCTGCCCGAGAAGGCTGATGGGCAAATCGCCTATGAATGGTAGTACTGTCGGCCCCACACCCCCACCGGCACGGGCACCTTTATCTCCAGGCTGAATGGTAGAGCACAGGAAATACTCTCTGAAGAAATCAAGCCAATCGGCCTGGAAGGGCCTGGAGTTCCCAGGGTGGAAGCCTGCACCTGAGAAGAGGGCCCGCCTTGTTTTGGCATCAGTCAGAGCATGGGCTCAGATTTCCGAGGGGAAAGAAAAGAAGGTTTAATTCTCGACTTCCACTGTTCACAATACACCTGAAGGGAAATCCACAATATGATGTAGGAGAGACAGAGGCCAGAAATGACAGGAAAGGCCTACGAACGCCAGACAGGAACCAACCAAGAGCCACTCCTAATAGCAATGGGGAGCAGACACAGAGGCAAACAGAAGCACCTGAAGGTGTGACGACAGACACTTAATCCATCATTTCTCCGTTCATTTTAACATTGTACGTATGTATACTGTGTGCACGCCTGGTTCCCATAGAGGCCAGAATGAGGGTGTTGGGGCCTCTGAAACTGGAGTTGCAGGTAGTTGTAGGCACCATGTGGGTCGTGGGAATTGAACACATGTCCTCTGCAAGAGCAGCAAGCATTCTTAATCGCTGAACCCTCTCCTAAGTGCCCTAAGGTGTTTCTTCTTTAAAAAAAAAAATGTACTGAGATCTTTGGGACAGAGGCATCTTTCTCAAGAGGAGACATCTGGGCTGTGTGTGCGCTTTTTGAGTTGGTCAAACCAGCTTGGAGCTCAGTGATGCAGCCGTGTTAGAAAGCTTCAGCCTTCATCCGGGCTAAGGAAATGCACCCACCTATAAAGGTGCTTACTACCAACCATGGAGAGGTGAATTAAATCCCTGGAATGCGCATGGTGGAGGAAGAATAGTAAGGAAAACATTTCAAATCTGACTGACTGCATTTCCATTGGTGGGGTGGGGTGGGCTGCCAGCACTGATATTCGATTTGCTGGAGTACAAGCATTGTGATTAGAGATGTACGCGTGCAGTCTCATCTACCGTGTGTGCTAGGCTGACACACCTAACACAAAGACTCTTCTGATGAAGGCCCTTGAGGTTAAGTCATTTGTAAAAGTCACATGGATAACAAATGGAGAGTTAGGATCAACACTGAAGCAGTTTGATAAAAGGTCTCTGGCCAATATTGGCAGATTACTACTACCCTCCAAGGTGGACAGAAGGAACATCTTCAGAAGTATACTCTGGGTCTAGTTAGAACAGTTTAGTCAGGAGTGAAGAAAACGTTAGAGGAGGAGATTCAGAGGGAGATGTGAGACTCAGAAACCAAGTGGCCTGGGGGGAAGGGAGAGGTGTGTGTGTGTGTGTGTGTGTGTGTGTGTGTGTGTGTGTGTGTGTGTGTGTGAAGCCTGTTATGTTTGTGGTTTTCAGAGAGTTGTAGTGGCTCTAAGGCTCTAACTAGCTCTAGTGGCCAATGTTATTTTGTGTCTGGTTGTGTAGAGTTGAAGAGGAAGCTGGGCTAGGAGCCATTCTCCTGAGAAAGGCTCATTTACAGCTTTCTCCTCTCTGTCATCTATCTGTCTATCTATCTATCTATCTATCTATCTATCTATCTATCTATCTATCATCTATCTGTCTCTTTCAGGGAAGGGCTAGTCTTGGACACACACACATACACACACTCCCCAGAGAGCAAATACTGTTCTAGGAAAACACAAATAAATACATAGTAATTAAAGCAGAGTTACAAAAGCAACCAAACAAAGACATCAAAGAAGCAGGTACCATACCCTGAGAAAGGATGGACAGTTCTTGCTACAAACAGTGACTGCCTGGAATAGGCAGGAAGCAAGATCACAAACCAAAATCATGAAACTCCTGGAGAAACAGTGGCAGAGCAGTAGAAAGAAATGAAACATGGATTTCCTGAAATCTGGGATCAGGATTTCATTGGTTTAGTTAAAATTTTCCATATAAAATGTAAGAAAGTAACTGGTTTAATGTTAGAAGGAAAAATACAAAACCTAACTAATCAAACTATCATAGAAATACAACTTAAATTAGAAAAAAAAGTCTCAAAAGTTCTTCAGGCTACAGAAAATGTACATTATAAAGAGGATAGAAATAACTTAAGGGAGATGCCTCTGTGGTTAAAGTGCTTGCTGAGAAAATATAAGGACCAAAGTTTGGATCTCCAGAACCTGAGTAAGCCAGGTAAGCACGGTGGCTCACCTGTAATCCCAGAGTTCAGGATACAGAGACCGGGAACCTCAAGACAAACTAGTGAGCCAGAGTAAAATGGTGACATCCAGGTTCAGCAAGACATCCTGCTTCAATATATAAGGTAAAGAGCTATCACATACACACATGTGTGTACCCCTCCCAAACATGAGAAGAATATACTAGTAAAAGAAATTAACAGCATAGAAGTAAACAACAACAACAACAAAACCAGGTGTTAAACACACACACACACACACAGAGAGAGAGAGAGAGAGAGAGAGAGAGAGAGAGAGAGAGAGAGAGAGAGTCAAAACTCTAAATGTGGAAACTAACAAAATAACCAAACCAAACCAAACCAAAAACCTGGGTGTGATGGCTCCAGTCTGTAACCTGGGCAACTGATCACATGATACTTTCTCTGAGAAAGAGAGAGAAGAGAGAGAGAGAGAGAGAGAGAGAGAGAGAGAGAGAGAGAGAGAGAGAACAGGGTTATGACTCAATCCATAATGTGCTTGTCTTACAGGTGAGATGGTGGGAGATGAGTCCCTAGAACCAACTTTAAAAACTGGGCATGCTGGCATGTGTTTATAATCCCAGTGCTTCAGAGATGGACAAAAGCAGATTCCTGGGATTTCACCTAACATGTTAGAGACTTTATCTTAAAATGCAGATGGATAGCACCTGAGCAATGCCACCAAGGTTGTTCTCAGGTCTTCACATACATGCACATACATACACACTAGACATGTTGATACATGCATGCACATATACACATGCAATGAACTGGAAAAATAGAAAATAAGTTCAATATTCAGAGAGTTGTAGTCCCCCTCCCCTCTGCCCTGATAAAACCTGAAAACAGGCAACAGAATGGATAAAGCAATATGGTGCTGGTAGAGGGCATAGTGGCTGAGGGCACCTGCTGCTCTTCCAAAGGACCTGGGTTCAATTCCCAGCACGCACACGGTGGCTCACAATCATGACAACTCCAGTTCCAAGGGAACAGATAGTATTTCCTGGGAACAAAGTATAGATATTGTCTTATTTCTCCACACATTCAGCCCCAGAGGACAAGGAAGCAGTATTTAAATGGCATTTAAGGACTGAAACCCTGATGGTTCAAATTATTTAAAACTTGCTGAACTGTGTATACCTAGTCACAGAGAAACCACTTTAAGCATAAAAACCTCAAGAGTATATTCCGTTGAACCCATTCTTGGGATGACAACTAGAAATGAAAATTTCCAAAGCATCAGGTAACTGAGTAAAGCATAGTAAGATGATAGATGTGTTAAATATATTTACCAACATAATCAAGAAAAACAAAGTCTAGAACTTTAGCAACAAACCAGATACCAACATTGTTGGTCAGGGTAGAAACAATCTAGCTATTTACATTGTTGATCTGTTGTGTAGAAACAATCCAGCTGGTTACATTGTTAGACAATCCAGCTGGTTACATTGTTAGACAATCCAGCTGGTTACATTGTTGGACAATCCATCTGGTTACATTGTTGGACAATCCAGCTGGTTACATTGTTAGACAATCCATCTGGTTACATTGTTGGACAATCCAGCTGGTTACATTGTTGGACAATCCAGCTGGTTACATTGTTGGACAATCCAGCTGGTTACATTGTTGAACAATCCAGCTGGTTACATTGTTGATCTGGTGTGTAGATACAATCCTACTGGTTACATTGTTGGACAATCCAGCTGGTTACATTGTTGGACAATCCAGCTGGTTACATTGTTGGACAATCCAGCTGGTTACATTGTTGGTCCAGTGTGTGGAAACAACCAAGCTGGTTAGATTGAAGACAATGTAAAACAATGAGAGTAAAGAAAGTTTAATAGGGGGGAGGAAGGGCAAGGGCAAGGTTCCTACGGCATAGGGACTGGGAAGCTCTGCCATACAAGGTAAATACTGAAGATCCTATTGGTGAGGACCTAGTAAAGAAAGAAAGGGGACATGCTAGGCAACAAGAAGAAATAATAGCAACTTAGTCACTGGTCCTCATGATCAAAAACCAGAAGGTCAAGAGCACCAGCAAGAGCACCAGGTCAAGGTGGTCACTGGAGGGTAATGTGAGCTTCCTAGATCTCGGAAAAGCAAGATGCAAAAGGCTAATGAATAACCTAATGCCAAACTTTAAATACATATACAAAATCTACGTGATGTGACCAGACAAAAAATTACTATATTAAAATATGTGTGTTCCACTTATCTAAAGGGAGAAATTACAACAAAACTCCATTGTATGCAGTTTGTATTCCACAGATGAAAACAGACTAAACAAGTAAACATTAAGAAAAAGTAGAATTCTGGCAAAAAATTAAATACAAAGCAAAGAAGGACAATTTAGAATGCTAAAGATTTATTTATGTATTTGATGTGAGTACACTGTCTCTGTCTTCAGACACACCAGAAGAGGGCATCAGATTCCTGTTACAGATGGATGTTAGCCACCATGTGGTTGCTGAGATTTGAACTCAGGACCTCTGGAAGAGCAGTCAGTGTTCTTAACTGCTGAGCCATCTCTCCAGCCTAATTTGAAATGTTAAATATTGGAATTTAGTGTGACAGGTTTCAAGAAGTTTAAGAAATTAAGTCAATATCACAGTAGTGGAAACCTTACCTTTTCTATACAGGCCAGACAGATGATAGAAAAATAATATAAGTACATTTATAGGCACATGTTTATAGGAATATGATACCATGCCTAGCTTCTTATGTTGGTTCTGGGTATTGAACTCAGGTTTTCTTGCTTGAAAAACAATAATATAACATGGATGAACATGATAGTAAGTCCCAAATATAACAAAACAGGCACCTCTCCTATCTGCTAGGACCCATACAGTAACCTCTCCTTGTCTAATAACTGATTTCCACCATGATGTCATATGATATCAAGTGAGCATGTCAGGACTAGCCTTGTCTGCAGGGCTATTTAGGTCAGATAACCAACCAAGACCCATTCCTCTCAGCACTCCTGGCACCAGTGTCCATTTCCTCCATAGGTCTTGACTGTAAATGACACATATCAACTTTGCCTGACAAAGCAGGGACATATTAGGAGTCGGGAGAATGTTGGAGTACCAAGAGAAGAGGTAGAGAGTTGAGAGATATGGGCTTAGAACAAAGGAACCAGTCCAGGGAACATCAGATCTGGCTGAAACTTGCAGGCACCATCACAGGGACACACTGCCTTCTGTGCCATTGGTCTGTGGGACTCCCGACTGTCAGACTGTTCCTTACATTGTTCCACCAAGATCCTAACCCCTGGGGGCTGAGAAATGGCTCAGTGGGTAAAGTACTTGATGCACAGCGTGAAGAGCAGAGTTCAGGTTCTGCATCCACATAAAACCCAAGCAGCAGGGAGGACCTGTCACTCCAGGATGGGGAGGCAGGAATGGCAGGCAGTTAGATCCCCTGGACAGAACACTCTGGCCAGACAAACTGGCTGAAATTGCAGGCTCTTGGTTTAATGAGAGACTGCCTCAAAAGACAGAGCAGAGAATAACTGAGAAAGACATCTGAAGATCACCTCCACCTTCCACAAATACACACCTATACACATATACATTGCATACACACACTGCACATATGCCCACTGCACATGCACAATGCATACACACTGCACATACACACACTGAACACACACAATGCACACACACTGCACATACACACACTGAACACACACACAGGGCACACACTGCACACATGCCCACCGCACACACACAGCACACCTGCTATATACACTGCATATGCACTGCACACAAATGCTACACACACTGAACACACACAGTGCACACACACAGTGCACACATACTGCACATACACATAATGAATACACATAGTGCACACACTGCAATCTGCATGCACACATGCACACAGACACCCACACACATACACACTGCACACATATACATGAAGCTTTCCCCTTCAAATCCTGTCACATAGTTGTTGGGAGCCTGCCCACTTTCCCTCCTTCTCCTCTGTGGTGCAGACACCTTGCCTCCACACTGTACGTTGCTCTACTTCATCCTAAGATGTAGACACTGTTTTCATACAGAACACTGCACAAGGCAAGAAGGCAGCCATCACCTAGGGAGAATGAAAAAGCCAGATGGTTTGGTTCAGTTCGGTTTGGTTCAGTTTGGTTTGGCTTGGTTTGGTTTGGTTTGATTTGATTTTTTGTTTTTAGTTTTGTTTTGCTTTTGGCCAACAGTAAGTATAAAAGGTAACCAGAAACTCTTTAAGTTACATGATAAAATATTGGCCTAATCTGAACTCTAAAATAGGTAAATGCTATTTGCTGTCTAACTGTCTGGCCCAAACCTTTAATACACCTCAGAGAAATTGAAATACGGCTATTCATCACCACGCACATGTGACAAACAAAAGAAATGACCAGGGAGCCAGAGAGGGTTAGAAGGGAGGTGGGGGGAGTGAAGAGATGTTAGCCTCCCATGGAGCCAAGAAACGATGTTTCTAGTGAATGTATCAAGACATAAAGCTTTAAACACACTATTAAAATTTATGAATTTTATCAATAGAACAAACAAGAAAGAACATGTGCCAATATTAGGAGGTGGCAGCAGTGAGGGAGGGGTGACTAAGGTTATTATACTGTGCAAAAAGTTAAGAAAAAATACCCCCAGAAGATTACGCATATTAATCAGATTTATGGGAGAAACTACTAGTACTAGCAATGAGGACTAGTGGTGGAGGGAAATATTTCACTCTTGACTTGGTACCGTTCTTCTTTGATCAGGACAGGCACAATCCCAATGGCTGAAAGTTCATGTTAGATTTGGTCTCAGCCCTCAGGCAAGACCCAGACATGCTGTCTGTGTCTTAGTCTATTTCGTGCTGCTGTAACAGATATCACAGACGGAGCAGTATATGAACCATACACATGTATCGCCCATGACTTCTGGTATCTTCAAACCCTAGTTTAGTTCTGACACCATGGAGAATAAGCAGTCCTTCTCTACTGCTCCCAAAGTGTGTCTACTCCTCTGCTACCCTGTGTCTGATGAGAAGGGTGAGTCCCTTTGTGACAGTGCTTCTTATTCTTCTTTTGTGAATCTTAACAGGGTCACTACTATTCAGCCCACAAACATTTCCTACATGCCTACTAAGTGGTTAACTTTCCAATAGAACTATAGACACAGCAGGGAGCAGCCCAGACAGAACCTCAGCCTCATGGGACAAGCATTGGCTGTAGGGTTTCTTCCTTCTGGGGCCTCCCAGAGTGGGTCAACCGCTCTGGTTCTGGATATTTCAGACATGTGTCTTTCTGAAGCCTTTATCACGCTATTGTAAGTTTGGGAGTTTGGGACAACACATCTTTTTCTGTTTTTCTGCCCCCCCCCCCTCTGAGCCTCAAATACAAGAGATGCTCAATAAATACTCTGTACATCAACTAAGACAGAATTCTGTCACTTCATCTTTGTTCTCTTTATTTTTTTCTCCTTTTCTAAATAAACAAATTAAAATACTATTATTCAGGGACTCTATCCTCCTATACATGGTGTATGTATGGTTTTGTGTGTCAACTTGACACAGGCTGGGGTTATCTCAGAGAAAGGCACTTCAGTTGAGGAAATGCCTCCATGAGATCCAGCTGTAAGGCATTTTCTCAATTAGTGATCAAGGGGGGACAGGTCGATTGTGGGTGGTGCCATCCCTGGGCTGGTAGTCCTGGGTTCTATAAGAGAGCAGGCTGAGCAAGCCAGGAGAAGCAAGCCAGTAAGGAATATCCCTCCATGGCCTCTGCATCAGCTCCTGCTTCCTGACCTGCTTGAATTCCAGTCCTGACTTCCTTTAGTGATGAACAGCAACGTGGAAGGTGTAAGCTGAATAAATCCTTTCCTTCCCAACTTGCTTCTTGGTCATGATGTTTGTGCAGGAATAGAAACCCTGACTGAGACCCATGGACATGGTCCAAAGTATGGCAATGATAGAAAGTGCATATGGATCTCATCTTCCAGTGAGGATGACGAGAAGAGGACATGGAGATGGACCAGAGGAGGCCAGCCCAGAGCAGCAGAGACTTGACATAAAGTTGTAAGGAATACGACAGATTATCCCTGCCGGAACCCCAGGGGAGCAGCCATGTACACACAGAATCTGAGGAATGAAGAGAAAAGCCGGGTGATGTTTAAAAATGTGACATCATTTCCATTTCTTGCAGGTTAGATGGGAGTGAGATAAGCTTGGACCAAAGCTGGTCTATCTGAAACAGGGGCGGGGTGGGGTGGGGGTGGGGTGGGGTGGAGGTGGGATGGGGTGGGGTAGGGTGGGGGGGTGGGGGGTGGGAAAACAGCCTGCCTGAGAGAGGTGCTGTGTGTCTGTCTGTGCCTCTGTCTATACCCCGAGATCTGAAACAGATTAGTGAGAGTCCAGTGTCTTGGAGCCTCGAAGACAGGTGAGCTGGAGGGAGGCTGAGGCCGGAGATGAGCCAGGGATAAGATTGAAGGCAGTGACGGGGCCTCTCCCGGCGCCTCCTGTGAAGCACTCATGCTGGACAAAGACGACTCTCAGGCCTATTGTGACAATGCTGCTGGGAAAATCAGATTGTGGGTGGTGTCCCTGGCCAAGCTACTGTTCCCAACTGTCTCAAGGCCGAGGGCACTGAGTGGAGAACCTGAGTGAGGTAGGACCCAGAGGCCAGAGAGAAGGCTTTGCAGACTCTGCACAGAGTATTTTTCCGCTGGGCACAGGCAGATTAGAGGGAAACTCATTTGTTTTGAAATATAGCCATTACTGTTTGAACCATAAGGTAATGGCACCAGAGTGCCAACAGGATGTGGGCTGCAAAACTGTAGATGCTCACCAAGGAATTTCTCTCAGTGTCCTTCTCTTTGAAAGAGAGCAGGCAAAAGGGACCCTCAAAGAGATGGAATGGGAGCTGCTGGAAGCCAGTCTCAGCGGCCAGAGGACTCTAGATTTCTGGTCCAATGATCACTCAGAGTGATTCTCAACTCTTCCTTTCTCCAGAGGAGGGACTTGATAATAACTGCTCTGTTTCTTACCAGACACTGACTGCTGGGGCTTCTATGCTAAGAATATATGCTAAAAGCAAGCCCACCCTCAGGGGAGTTAAGATTCAGGTACAAGGCAGTAAACAAGTGAATGAGGAAGGAAACCTATACACAGAGGAGGAGATAGAGGTTTGATGTGCTATGGGTTGAATCCATGTTTGTCCATCAACATGGCTTCAAGCTAGACTATAGGAAGTGGGTCGAGGAGCAGGAAGGAGGGAGAAAGTCCCAGTTTCTCTCTCCCTGTTTGACTAGCATGACTGGAAATGTTCCACTCAGTTCTCCAACACTGCAGGGAGCACCTAAGCTAGTTAACTTGGAAGGGAAAACCATATTTGGGTTGGGTGTTTAGATCTGTGATTAGTTGGCACTGCTGATTTTGGGCCTGTGGCAAATTGGTGCCTTGGGTAGGGAGCACGGGATGGAGCAAACTGTTCACTGAAGGATGATCAAAATCAAAGACAAGGGGAGAAAAGATGGATATCCTACAGTCCCCTTCAAGGGCCTGTGGGGAGGGTAGAGGCACAGACTTGGGAGTCAGCAGGTGCCAGGTTAGGCATTTTGTAAAGCTCCTGGTCTTCCCATTTTCCTTACACCTCACCCAGCACCCACCACTGGGCATGCCTTTCCCTTTATGCCATTTCCACAGGAGCAAGAAAGTGGTTCTCTTAAGGAAGTCTACGTCTGCCCTCCCTATCTGCGGACACCCTACTCACTCACCCTTCGCTTGAAACCTCCAGGGCCCCATCATTTAAAGACTGTGCTGTTTCCTAGCGGTGCCAAGCTGAGGCACACATGACACTTAACACACCATCCTCTGGGGAACATTCCAGATCAAATCCTAACAGAGAAAAGAAGAAAAGACCTGAGACTGGTGGAGATGCATCTGGAGGCATCTGGCCTTGAATGCCAGAGGATTTTACCCACATTTGCCTTCCTTAGCACATCCCAATGTCCTTGCAAGCCACGGGGCAGAGACTTTGGCATGCGCCAGCACCAGCCCTGAAAAGAAAGCAGAAAGCCTTGGGAAAGCAAAAGCAGGCTTTCTGCTAACGTCTCACTTGACCCTGAGGCTTCCTGCCTTCTGCCTTGCTCCGGCAGCCAGAAGGTCAAAGCCTGCAGCCTTTGGAAGATTCTTCCTGATAAAGACTGGGTCCTGATAAGCTTACTTCCTCCCAGCTAGCTGGGAACAGTCCCTTCCCAGAAGCCAGCCTCCCCGTCCCTTATCACTCTCCAGAGCCCAATACTGAAGAAAACACTTTCTCTAGGGCCATTTTGCTCTTGGAGTCTACCCCACCGGACCCTATCATTAGAACTCAGGGTAATTGGATGTAGGCTCCAGGGTCAACTACAGTTTAAACAATGCTGTTAAAACAGACTTCCCTGTCCTGGTTCTTTTAAAAAAGAATATAGACATGTATTTCCTTAGAAAAGCAGCTATCCAGAAATCAGAAGTCTTACAGAGATAAACATCCAGTATAAAATTCTACCTGAAGTATTTATAAAATCTGTTTTAATGGGCACTTACCAGCTCACTAAAGAAGGAGTCCCATTGCACAAATGTTTAATGTGTGACTGAGAGACCTCTTTACCAAAATCCCAAGGTCTCCCAAAAGGGGTGTGTTCCAGATAGGATACCTAAGCCCAAAGATAAGGGAATAAGCTTGTGCCCAAGGACTGGCGTTTGGAGGTTCACATCATAAAACAAACTGCAAAGGCCTGGCTGGGAACTTGCAGTTGGAGCTGGGTCCTCCAGTTAGAGACTGGCTGTGTGGATCAGGGCATGGGGCACCTCAGTGGCAGAGCTGAGCTCCAATGGCTTCTACGGGAGTGAAGGGAGACTTGGTGTTGACAGAGCTTGCTGGCTCTCTGTAAGAAGGGAACTGGACTCCTTCATTCTGGGCATACCTTCAGAAGGAGAGGGGTTCAACTATGACTCTAGCCGAACTGTCAGCATGGCACCTACAAAAGGGAACCCCAATTACAGAATTTCCTCGACCCAATTGGCCTGGAACCATATCTTTGGGTCACTGTCTTTATTGCTAGTTGATGCAGAAGGGCTCAGCCCACTGTGGGAGGCACCACCCCTAGGCAAGTCGACCTGGGTGATGAGATAAGAGGGCTGGAGGAGCAGGAGAGCAGGCAAGAGGCAGCCTTCGGGCACATTCCTTCAAGGGTGCTGCTTCAGTTCCTGCTGAGTCCCTGTCCTAATACCCTTCAGAGACGGACTCTGACCTGGAAATATAAGTCAAATAAGCCTCTTCCTGCCAAGTTGTTTCTGGTTAAAGTATTTGTTGCAGCAACAAAAACGCAAACTAGAACACCACCTCCAACAAAGCTAGATGGTACCTGACTTTCATTCTTATTTTTCAATGGAGTTTAAAAAAACAAAAAGGCTCACAGTGATGAAGAAATTCCCGAAGGTCAAGGGTAGTGGTGCGTGCCTTTAGTTCTAGCACATGTAGATTGCTATAGGTTCAAGGCTAGACTAGTCTATATAGTGAGTTTCAGGCCAACCAGTGCCAAAGGGCTACATGGTTTTGAAAACCCTGTTTTCAAAAAAAAAATTTTTTTGAGAGAGAGACAGAAACAGAGAGACAGAGAGACAGAGAGAGACAGAAAGATAGAGATAGAGAACTGCAATGATACATGGTAGGCCACAGGTGGCATCACATGTCTGGACTGTCTTCAATTCCAGGTTCTAAACCACAGGACAGACAATGTCTCCTTTACTGTGCCCTAGGAGACCAACACAGACATGCTTTGGTTAGCCCATGAGTGAGCTTGGGCCACACTACAGGGAGTCCCCCAGACAGAAAAATTCCATGCCTGGAACTGCTGAGCTGGAACAGTCTGGAAGGAACTGGGGAGACTGGTCGTCTGACCTACTGAGCAGAAAGAGCACACTGGTACTTCATAGATGAAGAAATAGAAGGTATTTTTTCTGCACCCCCTTACTGAGCATTGTACTAAGAAACAAAAGAGAAGAAATAGATGTCTTGGAGGACTAGGCTGCTGGGTTAGAGAGACCAAGTAAATTCAGGGGAACCACCCAAGATTCTGTGGAAAACAGCAAACCCAAACTGTTCAAGCCACTGCAAAGGAAACCGGTGCAGGACTCCTGAGTCAGCCTGTGTGTGCAGAGGATGGGGAGTCTGGGAGATGCCAAGAGGATTTGGCTTGGAGATGGGAGGTGAAGCAGGGGCAGGAGGGAAAGGTCCTTTGAGAAAGTCTAACCTGAGACTGCTCTCCCGCCCAGGCCATGAAGGGGGTGAGGAAGAGGACTGCTCTCCTGCTCTAGCCATGAGGAAGAGGAAACAGATCAGAAGCTCCAGCTGGGAGGCCTGGTGCCGCATCACCTTGGGTCTTGACCACAGCCTTTCAAGGCCCTGGCTCTGCAGGTCACTCCACAGCAGCTATTCTGTGGCTCCCTGGGGGTCCACACACTTTGCATAGAGTGTGCTCTGGTAAGGTCTTTCTTCTAACCCCATCCTCTGGCTCCCACGGAGCATCCTACTGTAAGCCAAGAACTTATGAGGACTTAAATTTGCATATGAAGATTCTTAGAGGCTCCAAAACTACAAAGGGCTTTTATGGGCCTGTGAATGTAGACTCCCCAGCAGACAGAATGCCCTCTCTTCTGACCCTGTTTGTTCTTTTTCCTATCAAAGTACTTAGTCCAACAAGAGACCACACTCCTCTAAACCTCTCCCCTTCCTAATTGCTACCCAATTGCTTGAGATTGTAAAATCAAGCTTCCACCAATGAGAGGAGACAGAGTGACCACCTGCCTGAGGGATAAAAGACAGACAATCTTGGCCAAGTGTGTTCACTGCTAGCTTGGTTTGGGTTCTCGCAGAAAGAAATTGCCCGGTCGAACTGCTTTTATTTTGTTTGCTAGTTCCTTTATGCAACACGGAGACTATTCTGTCCCAGCACACCACCCACCAGTGTGTATGTCCAGGAAGTCATAGCCTCAGTTTAAGAAAATAAAATTGAGCTGGGCAGTGGTGGTACACACCTTTAATCCCAGCACTTGGGAGGCAGAGGCAGGCGGATTTCTGAGTTCGAGGCCATCCTGGTCTACAGAGTGAGTTCCAGGACAGCCAGGGCTACACAAAGAAGACCTGTCTCGAAAACAAAACAAAACAAAACAAAAAACAAACAAACAAACAAAAAAACAAACAAAAAATTGAATAGGATCCCATATGATAGCCTTGTGGGAGAATCCAGATCTTCAAATAAACAGCAGAGAAGGGACAGCTCTGGGGTGAAGATGGCTTAATCCGGGAGCATGTGCAGCTTCCAAGGTTGTTCTAACAGCCAGCAGGGGTAGGTTGCGAACAACCTAGAACTTCCACAGGTCTGAGGAAAGGAAGAAATACAAAGGAGTGAAGAGAAGCAAACAAAGAGTGACCTCACGAGTGACTGGGCAAGTCCTCCACCACAGAGCCACATCCGAGCCAGAGGCAGGATCTCTGAAGGGCACACAGACCTTGGTCATTCCTCTGTGCCAGCCACGGGTCCAGCCACTTGTGCAGGGTTTGGCCCAGACTTCCCTCTAAAGTCCAGGAAGAGAGGGTTGAGGAGCCTCGGGTAAGTTCACACACCATCCTGTCTTCAGGGGCCAGGGAGAGAACAAACACTTGGGCAGGAAGCCAGCACCCATTGGGACATTTCCATTAAGAACCACTGACCTGCAAGGTGATGAGTCCCAGTCCTTGCCCTCTCTCTAGTTGTCCCCTTTTCTCCTCCTCTCTCAACTTAGAAGAAAATAGAACATTAATTAAAGGAAATTTGTCCATAGTCTGGGGAACTTCCCAACTTAAGGATGAACGATCTGCTTTCCTAAGAAGATACCTGGAGCCAGACACAGGCAGTTGTGGTCGCACCTGAATCATTCATGAGGTGTGTCGGAGGGATTGCTTAGGAAAGGAAGGCAGAGGCTACGATAGAACTCTCCTTGTTTTTTCAGTTAGCCTGGAGCTGAATTCTGAATGAACAGATTTCATGTAACACAAATACCCCTTCAACAAGAGAGAAGGACAACGAGACAGTGAGTTAAAAGGATAATATTATAATAAAAATATTAAAATAAAGCAACTTCACCCAGTTTTCAGAAGCTTTAGAAACAGAAACAATTAAGTTAACCTATTCTTAGCAGAGGTGTGCAAAGGCAGGTTAGCTCTGAGCATGCTCAGAACGTCTCCCTCTGTTCCCATGCCATGGAGACAGAGAGTTCAAGGAGAAGTTCACTTGTGCTTGCAAACTCAAAGGAGTGATATGGGTACCACAGAGCAAATTCCCTGAGCCTACGAACTGTCCCAGGTAAGGCAGAGCCAAGACTGTTGTGGATGACTTTGAACTTGGGAAGAAGGAAGTGGGAAGAGACAATAAATCAGCCCAACTTAATTCACTGCTTCTCTCACCAAAGCTCACCCACAAGGGTGGGTGGGACCTGGCCAACCATTTCTTAGAAGCAGAAAACTACTTCCTCTGAGATAAGCGGAAGAAAAAAGGAAGCTAATTAAATAAAAATTGAGGAAGCTGTGGGTCACAAATCTGCCGAGAGAATGTTCGAGAATCCCCACCAATCATCATAAACCACTGCTCACTCAGAATATTCTATGCCACCCTCTGTTCCAAGGACACATAAGATGGACTCTGGGTGAGACCAAGGTCCCCATGCTCCTTCTCACAAAGAAAGAGGGAGATAGTAAGTCACAAGAGAGAACACGGGTAAGCCCAAGGCAGATTATTGTGTGAACCCAAAGGTGCGTATGCCTCTTCTACTGTAAAACAGCAACAAATCTGTCACTTGTTTGTCAACAACAATGGAATTTTCATCTTATTGTTGTTGCAGTAGGGACTTTACTGTTACAGCATTTGAAAATGGTTTTCATAGATCTATGTTTTGTTGTTCAATTTAGAGGAGAACCCTCTTAGGATGATTTAGTACATCTCCCCCCCCCCATCTTTCTATCCATCCATCCCTCCCTCCCTCCATCCATCCATCCATCCCTCCCTCCACCCCTCCATCCCTCCATCCCTCCATCCCTCCATCCATCCCTCCCTCCCTCCCTCCATCCATCCATCCATCCATCCCTCCATCCCTCCATCCCTCCATCCCTCCATCCCTCCATCCCTCCATCCCTCCATCCCTCCCTCCATCCCTCCCTCCATCCATCCCTCCCTCCCTCCATCCCTCCCTCCATCCCTCCATCCATCCATCCCTCCCTCCCTCCATCTCTCCCTCCATCCCTCCCTCCATCCCTCCCTCCATCCCTCCATCCATCCATCCATCCCTCCCTCCCTCCATCTCTCCCTCCATCCCTCCCTCCATCCCTCCCTCCATCCCTCCATCCCTCCATCCCTCCCTCCATCCATCCATCCATCCATCCATTTATCCATCCATCCCTTCATCCATCCATCCATCCACCAAGATGACATTTCCCTTTTTCCTTTTGTTCTACAAAAATGCAGACAAGAATAGCATTCAACACCTGGTGCTTGTGAGTTTATGGTCTTATTGATATAAATCTATGTATGTATGCTATTAGACAGAGTGCAACCTAATGCCTGTCATTTGAAGGTGGGTATGACCATCCTGGGGCCTCAGAATTGGCAAAGACAGTATCTTTGAAGAGCTTAGACCCTGGAGAGAAGACAAGTGACATTTAGGATCCACTTTATCTGTTTAGTTGGCAATGTGACCTCTGTAGGTTCAGACAGCTAAGCAGACTAGTAAATGGTATAACGCATTTGCATTCTCATCCAGGATCTTACACAGAAAGTGTTCAAGAAACAATAGGTGGACTCTCTCTCTCTCTCTCTCTCTCTCTCTCTCTCTCTCTCTCTCTCTCTCTCGCCTCCTTGTGCTCTCCTCTCTCCCCATTCCTTTCCCCCCTTCCACGTGGTCATGGCCAGCCTCTGCTTCTCTACTCTCTCCTTCTCTCTGCCTTTCTCTGCCTCTACTACCCCCTTAACTCCCCTCCCCATGCTCTAAATAAACTCTATTCTATACTAAAAGAAACAAAGGAAGAAACAAAGAAAGAAAGAAACAATAGGTGGTAAAGAAACAGAGAGGGAGGAGAGGGAGATGTTGAGAGCCAGCATCCTAAGGCTTAATTTCTACCTTTCCTTCTTCTGGTCTTCCGCATGAAGGGACTTAACAAACAACTTTTCCTTGGGACATTTCCAAACTCTTTGTGTGCTGCTCACCTGGGTGGATGGGTGAGCGGCCAGGAATCTGAGGAGGGCAAGAGGCCCAGGAGCCTGGGAACAGAACTGACCTTAGTTTCCAACCTGGGAGTTCTTTCTCATCCGGAACCAACAAGGAGCTCTGGCCACCTCACTCGCGCCCGACACAGAGTGTGGAAGCTGCTTTAGCTGCCACCGTGGGCTGAAGAATAAAGTGTGCTTGTCTTCCTAAAGCCCATGGTAGACACTCCCGCTAATAACAGCCTTGCCCTGACATGGTGCTTGAGCTGGGCTCACACTGGGTCTCACTGGAAGCAGAAGACATGGAGACCTTCCCCTCTCCCCCAGCTGTTGGAAAATGAGCTAATGAAGTCTAGTGACATCCTGTAAGAGGGGACACTGCAGAGCCTAAGCACTTGCCCAATGAGCCACCAACTAGCGCACTGGCAAAGGATTCAGCCAGATGAGCAGAGCATGGGCTAACCCAGCAACCATTTTCATCTGTGTTTTGGTTTAGGTGCCCAAGAGCCCACTCATTACCTCCTATGCACCAACCCAAGTCACCTCTTGCACTAGCGTGGCACCTTGTAGTCTTCAAAGGACTTTCACATTCAAGTCTCTTACTTGATTTTCATAATAAATGTTTCTGAAAATAAGTTTGAGAAAATAAACTCAGGGCTTGGGACATAGTTCAGTCCATAAAGTGCTTCCAATGTAAGCACGAGGACATGAGTTTAAAAAAACAAACAAACAAACAAACAAATAACACAGGCGTGGTGTGCGTGTTAGTAATCTCAGAGCTCAGAAGGTAAAGACAGGCTGGTCCCTGGGCTTGCTGGCCAGTCATCCTGGTCTCCTCGGCAAATCACTGCACAGTGAAAGACCTTGCCTCAAAAACCTAGACTCCTAAGGAATGACACATGAGGTTGGCCTCTGTCTCCACACACATGTACACGCTCCCATTCAAGAATACCCACACAGAGTCTCTTTCCCACACATATGTACATGTGCATTTGTGCAAAAAGAAAAGGAAAGGAAATGTTAAGATATATCATCTTTGGCACAAGGCAGGCCAGGTATTCTAATTCATACAAATGTGCTTTATTTCACGATGAGTTCTAGGAGGGGGCCAGCACAGGCCTGTACCCAGACTGCCAATAAGAAAGCAGGGAGAGACGAAAGTAAGGAACACTGACATCCGAAAGTTTAGGGCACCACATAAGCAGTCCAGAGAAGTGGACACGGAGGCCAACGACGGAGTTTTCTGAGGTCCATGGGGTCAAGTTTGCACAGTTCTGTTTGTAATACAGGAGACAAAATCCCTACTGTAAGGGGCAAGACATAACAGTTGTCCACAGACAGGCATGTGATGCGGAGACGTGTCCTCAGAACTCGGTGTCAGCTTTAACGTCATTTGGATCCAGGTTTATACTCTACAGACTTGCTCGGCTCAGCACAGGAGGCAACCACCACGGCAGAGACCGATCACTACGATTGCTCTGATTGGCCAACTCTGATCACGTGTCTACCCAGGCCAAGGGATGAGGTCAGTGCTGTCAAAAATCATGTGAGTTGGTGGTGGGGAGGAGGGTGGGGTGGTTCTTTAGCAGAAAGTTGGGGCGCTATAAACCGATATGGTGGGAGGGCTGGGCAGAGAAAAACCGGTCACTGGAACTGTGTTGGCTCTGACCTCCCGGAAGCATCCATGGATGGGGGGTAGCGGTGATGAAAGGACTTGGTACAGGGCTGCAAGGTAGCACTAGGCAGGGAGTCGCAAAGTCCTTGGCTGTAATTCCAGCTCTCTCTGTAACTACTGATGTGACTTTGAACAAGTCATTGAGGGTCTCTGGGCTTCAGTGCCTCCGATGTAACAGAGAGCAGTAATTTAAATAATAGTAATGGCAAAAGCTCCCCAGGTTGCTGTGAGGATCCTGATGTGATCCAATTGGATGAGATCATAGGCAGAAAAGCCTTTTGAAATGCTAAGTGCAAAAGATTTATAAATATCAGAGTGTATTTGAGGCAGGAGAGTAGCATCAGCAGAGACATGAAACAGGAGCGCGTCCGTCGTGTGTACAGGAGGAATAGTAAGCAGGTCCGTCTGGCTTGGAGGGAAAAGTCGGGCTTAGGGACAGAGTGCTAACATGGAGTGACCCCACACAACAAAGGCTGAATGGTGCTCAGCCCCAGGAAGTTCTGGTCTGCTGCAAGGTGACATCCAGAAAGGCAAAACAAGCCCTTCCAGTTAACGTGGACTTTCCCATGGACAGCCAGCTTTCTCCTTGGGGAGACACTGACACTGGCTGTGCCCCTGGCCAATATCTGGCTTCTGGGAGGCCCTTACCACTGTCTCCCACCAAGGAATCACAGGAGCAAGTTGGAGAATGGAGCCCTAGAGGAGGGTCAGGTCAAGGTCCTGGAGGGTGGGGCATGGGAAGGAGGAGAAGGATAAGGGGGAGGAAGAGGGGCTATGGGGAGAAGGAGGGAGAGAAGGAAGAGGGAAAAGAAGAAGGGGAAGAGGGTGAAGAGGAGGAGGAAGAGGAGGAGGAAGAGGAGGAGAAGAGGATGAAAAAGAGGAGGAGGGTGAAAAGGAGGAGGAAGAGAAAGAGAAGGAGGAGGAAGAGGAAGAGGGTGAAGAGGAGGAGGAAGAGGAGGAGGAGGAAGAAGAGGAGGGTGAAGAGAAAGAGGGGGAAGAAGAGGAAGAGGAGGAGGAAGAGAAGGAGGAGGGAGAGGGTGAAGAGGAGGAGGAAGATTAGAAAGCAGCAGGTGGGTCATCAGCCCTGGTTAGGGAAGTCACCTGAGCTTACTTAGCCCATGCTTCAGGTCCTCCAGAGAGCTGAACTGCTAGGCTTCTTCGCCCTGTCAGGAGGGCTTGCTGAGAGTGCTGAGCAGGTAGGAAGGAAGAAGAACTATCTGGAACTTTCAGAAACAGGTCTCTCTAAACGGGTGTTGTTGTTGTTGCTGCTGCTGCTTTAAGTCAGTATGTGTGTCCACCTCTCTACTACCCCAAGGGACAGGCATAGGAAATGAGAGTGCACACCGGGAAGCAAGTCTGGCCCTGGTCTTGCTCGCCGCCCTAGTCGCACAGCCCATGGCTTATTGTTTGGGATTGTGAGTGGAACTAGGAATGATGTCCACAGATAAGCACTGGCTGGTTTCAGCCACTCAATAGTTTACAAAAGACTCTCATGTGGCTTCCTGTTGGTGAGTTCTCCCTCAATGCTGGCACACAGGGTTGATCAGTTCGAAAGTCTGCGTCATTTGCTCATAATCCCAACTGCCACTACATAGGACGGTCAAGACCTCTTAGAACTCTGTGGCTCGCTACTGCGTTGCTGTGGATTCGGAAAGCCTTGAGAAGTCACCCCCTCTCAGCCTAGGATGGCGGTGTCCTGGAAGGCCCTAGTGGGCCTCCATAGCTGGGACATGATAGATGAGGTTAGGCGTGTAGTTCAGCTTATCCTAAAAACTCTGGGGAAATGATTTAGGCCTTAGGGTCGTCATCTACAGAATGGTGGTGGCACTATCCAGGTAGACCATCCTACAGCGCAGCCTTGACAATGTCCTCTGAAGACTCCTGTGCTACTCCAGGAGTTGAGCGAAGCCTTGTTTCTGTTCTTCTCCCTCCTCAGCTATTAACAGGATGCTTCCTTCGGCCCTAAGACAGAGGAAGGTGACTACGTCTGGCTGGACCTGGGCTGCTGGGGACATCGGAGCTCTTTTGTGCTGTGGGACTTGGTTCCAGGCAAGTTTACCTAGAGGCCATTTTGCTGGAAGGATGAGAGACGGGAAAGGAGTTTCTCCACAGGTGAGCAAAGAAAGACAGCGGCTCAGAGGCTTTTAAATGTAAAGTGCTCTCCAGAGAGTTCGCAAAGGCCCGATTCCGGGGAGATCAAAGTCAGAAAATGCGTGCTCCTCCAGAATCAAAGGCTCCTTGCTCCGAGGAGCAGACGGCAAAGATCCTCCCCTCCCCCTGCAAGAAGAGCCACGCAGAACAATGGAGAATGGCTGCCCCTCCCCCAGACCAAAGGCGACCTGGCCAAGTCTGCAAACATCTGCACCTGGGATGCACCTGCCAGGCAGGACTGACCTGGAAGCTGCAAAGTGCACCTGCTCCTTTGATTTCCCATCATTCACTGGGTGCGGATGTTTCCATGGCTTCTTGCATTGCCCTCTTCCCTCCCTCCTGCTTGTGGTTGGCTGTAGGGTGTAGTGGGAAGGGCAGTTTCCAGTTCCAGCAAGTCTAGTCTTTCCCTCTGTGACCTTGGACTGTCCCTAGCTTGGCGAGGTTTGCTGAGCGTTGTAGATTCAATCCTTCTGCCTTATTGACTCTTGGGGAGCTGTGGATTCAGCTGGGACAATGGGTGGGACTTACTCTACATTCAGAATGAGTCATTCGTGTGGCTTTGACTGGAAGGCAGGATGAGAAAGGAAAACCCGAATTTTCCGCAGTTCTCAGTTCCAACTAGATTTTTTTTTTTGATTCATTAAGAAAATTGATGGCTATCAGCTTACCTCAGTGGTGGCTACAGGCTTACCTCAGTGGTACAGAGCAAAAATCCCTGTGTTCCAGAGAGAAAAGGGGGAGAAAGGGAGGGAGGAAAAGAGAGGACAGAGGGGGAGAGAAGGAAAGAGAGAGGGAGAGAGAGGGAGGAAAAGAGAGGAAGACAGAGGGTAAGGGAGGGAGGAAAGGAGGTAGAGAGAGGGGGGGAGGGAGAGAGGGAGGGAGGGGGAGAGAGAGAGAGGGAGAGAGGGAGAAGGAGAGAGAGAGAGAGAGGGAGGGAGGGAGGAGGAGAGAGAGGGAGGGAGGGAGGGGGAGAGAGAGAGAGAAAGCAAGGACTGAAGCACTCAAACCCTCACCTGTTCTGGTGACCCAAACAGACCCATCCTTATTAACTCTCGCACCAAGGGCTGGGGTACCCTCCCCATCTTCAGGGTGGCCAGGATCCCCTTGATTATGTGGTCCCTGACTCGCCCTAGGCCCTGATCTCTCTTGTATTCACCTTGCTCTCTGGTGAACAGTGCTCCCCACTATGCCCCAGCCATGAACACATCTTCTGTAAAACAGAGAGGGACGCTCTGTCTTCCCGTGTCCCCTTGTGCTCTGACCTCATGCCCCCCCCCCCCACACACACACACAATTTCTCATCTACTTCTTGAAGACACTCTGGGCTGTGAGTCTGCGTCTCCCCTCAGTCTTAAACCTGCTTCCTCTGTCTGTACTGTTTGGACAAAGTCACTGGCAACTTTCATGGCTAAGTTCAAATCTTCATCACACAGGTCTTCTTGGCTGACACATTAAAACATGCTGTTCCACTTACAACTTTAAGTTAAATTGGTGTGTTCAGTGTCACGATGCTCAGCTTTGTGCTTTCTCTGATTTATTACCTCTGTCACCTCACTGGCGGTGGTCCTGTATTTCCACACCATAAAATACAGACATTCTAGAGCTTTCTAAATATTTTTATATAAAGAGGATAGTATATTCTGCATTTCACATATAGTCTAAAGGTTTCGAATAATTATGCCTCCGAACTTCTGAACGCTATACTTACATGGCCAACAGTGGCTGGGTAACTGATGAGGAGGGACCTCTCAGCACGTGCCTACTGCACCACCTCCCAGAGGGAGACTATTACACCATTTCTGTCACAGCGGTCACTGCTGCCCAAGCTGCCCCAGAGCAGAAGCCCAAGGCTTCATCTCCCTCCACCAAAATGCTGTCACACCAACCCCTGTCACCAGCACCTCTTTTCTCCAAACCTGTGGCACCCTCCTGATCTTCTCACCCCAGATCTGCTGTAGGTCTGTGTCCCCTTTCCCATAAAATGGTACCAATTCCCTGCTTGATTGATCTGCCTTCAATCTTGTCCCTCTCAAGATCATCTTCGGAAGAACCATCAAGAAATTGCACTCAATGTCAGTCAGACAGCCCCACTTTGGACTCCCTTATCCTCAGTCTGACAGGTTCCTACAAACCTCCAAGACTGATATCTAACTACAGCTGTCTGCATGTGCACTGGATTTCTTCTTGTGTGTGTGTGTGTGTGTGGGTGGGTGGGAGGGTGGGGGAGTGGGGGGTGGGGGTGGGGGTGTTACTTTACCTTATAGTCTGTCATCAATGGGAGCCAGGGCAAAAAATGGAAAACGAAAGTTTGAAACTGATACCTCGTAACAACACTGCTCGAGGGCTTGTTTCTAGGCCTACTTTCCGTCGTCTTTCCTCCCTAGGCCAGACCCACATGCCCAGGAATTGTTCCACCCACAGCGGTCTGTGCTTTCCCACATCCATCTCTAATCAAGAAAAAAAAAATGCCTTGCTTGTGGTTCCCCTCTCTCAGGTATGTCAAGTTGACAACCAAGGTTAGTCATCATCACAAGTCTACTCCTTGTCAACTTGGCACACGAACACATCACTGTTAAACTATAAACCTTCCTTTCATGTTTACCCCCTAAGGTCTTACATTAACCTCACAATACAAAATAGTCCAAATTTAAGAATACCACAAGTCTATTAAAAATCCCATCACTTAGAAGTTCAATTTCTTAGTAAGTCATCTCACACTGAAAGAGAATCATGGGTACTAAGTATGCTCAGAACAGTTAACCTCTTTCTCACTTTCCTTGCTGACATTAGAACGTGCCTAATTCTGTGTCCAATGGTCCGGTCCTCCTGGGCCACAGGAAAGCTAATGCAACTCTCTTCGACCACATGTAAGCACAGAAGCAATGACCTCTGCAGAAGCTGCACAATGGTGGAGAAATTCGAAGCGGAAACGTGGGGTTAGACACGGAGATCCCTCAAGGCTGCTGGAGTTTTCCATTCACTTAAAGCAAGGAAGGCTGATGATTCCATGTGATTGCGTTTGGGGCAAAATTGACAGCAGCTGGATTTTCAAAAGTAAATCACGGGTCAGCAGCTCAGTGCAGCTCCTGAACTTATTATCCTGAACTTATTGCACTATTATGCACTATTATGAACTTATATGCACTATTATGACGTGCCCTGCATGTGACTCCAAGGGAGATCATGAAAGCTTTGTGTCCCATACTGTGTTCTTCTCCGAGATCTTTCAGCGACTCCCTTTAGCTTCCTGGCAAGATTCTAACTCAACTACTGTTCCCATCTTCCTCTCTGGTTTGGTTTCCACTTTTCTTTCTCACAGACATGGACTCCAATCATACTGAAAGTCATCTGACTCCCCAACTGCAGTCTGTAAGTGTGGACCTCAGAGGCGGTGGACCGTTCTCTTCTCTAGAGCACCCTTCTTCTCTCTGAGACCAAAGGCCTGCCTTAGCACCCTTTATCCCTCTGGAGTGTTCGTACTCTGTGTCACAACACAGCGGATACCGCCTCTCAGCACCTGCTACATGCTATTTAAATGGCAGGTTACCAGTCTGTCTCCTAGTTAAGGTGTGGCCCCTGGGGCCCTTGGGTGTGTCGAGAAGGGCATCTTCGACTGGAGATGATCTGCCGATAAATCTCCCTTAGCAACATTTGCCCAACGATTGGAGAAGAAAGGAATTGCCTTATGTGGGAGGAGGAGAAGAAGATAGACGTGGTGAGTGCATTGCTTCATGCTTGAGCTGAAAGTGGAGATTTAATTTAATGATACACGGCCACACATTCCCCCACCCCGTTCACCCATAGGTGCATGCCCTCGGGTCAGCTATTCACAGTAGCTTGCCAGTTTCCCTGCTTCCCACTTTTCTTCTTCCTCCTAGATGAGAATAGTGGGTTCGAGCTGTGTCTCACAATCCTTAAAAGTGAAAGTAAAAGTGAAGTCTGTCAGGTTTCCAACTGGATTTCCCTGCCCTGTGCGCCCAGCTCACCTCCCTCACACCAGGTCCTGCCCCTGTGATCAGGGTTTACCATGCACCAGTGAAACGTCCTCCGATCTGAGCTGATCCTTTTGCTAATACAAAGTGGCAGCTTTTAAATAGGGTAGAGTCCAATTGTCACTTCCAATCACAGGCTCTGCTGAGGGAGACTTAGAAAGACTTAATCGTCTTAAGAAAACAAACAGAGAGGCCTCTCTGCCAAAGAGCAGCAGGCCCACAGATAGACAGATAGGAGACAGGACGAAAGCTGGCATGCCCAAGATCCTTCCTGTAATCCACCCTGCACTACTCCAGCACTTACAGACCGGGTCCCAGGGAGCGAAACTGACAACTGGACATGTCCCTCATCCTTTCCAACTAGCATCTCGCCTCTGCTTGTTCTCTCTTGCTGTCTGTCTCCCTGTGTGCATCTGGTCTCTTTAAAGGAACAAGGTATCTGCTGCTAATCCCTAGACAACTCTCAGCTGACCTCAGACCATTAAAGTTTAGAATATGACAGATGAAGAGAGAGAGATCGGCCCGAGTGGAGAGATCTTCTGATTCCTAGCACAGTTCTCTTCTGCTATAACCATGCTCCTTAATTGCCTATCCACCTGTATCTCCAGGGTGTGTGTGTGTGTGTGTGTGTGTGTGTGTGTACACGTGTGCACATGTATGCATATGTGTGTGCATGTGTGCTTACATGCATATGTGCTCCTCAGTTGCCTATCCATCTGGACCTCCAGGTGTGTGTGTGCTCGCACATGCATGCACATGTTTGTGTGCACATGTGCTTAGATGCATGTGTGTGCAGACGTGCTTGCCTGGGCATGCCCATGTGGAGGCCAGAAATTTATGTCAGGATGTCTTCCCCAACCACTTCCTACCTTATTCTGTGAGAAAAATGCCTTTTACTGAACCTGGAGATTGACCTTTTGGCTAGACTAGCCAAAAAGCCACAAGCCCCAGGACCTACCTGTCTGCACTAGTGATTTATAGACATACATCCAGCATTTTACATAGATTCCGGGGAATCCAAACCCATGCTTGCATGCCAGGCCCTACACCACTGATCCATCTTCCCAGCCCTTCTCGTGGGGAATTTGAAAAACTCTAGACTGAATGTCCCAAACCCTAGAGTTCTGACTATTTGGGGCTTTGGACATCACTGGCTTTGTGAACTTCCCATATGACAAAATTTGGACTCAAAGATCAGAATCACTAAAGATACTCCATGTCTTTCAGCTTGTCTTCCAGCTCCTGTTGAACCATGAGTGTGTATCCATGGGGCTGAGGGGAGTATAACTGGAAGTCGGGGCTGGGCTCTTACATACTGAAAGGTGGAAAAGGACTCAGTAAGAGGCTCTTCTGTTCAAGCTAAAAAGCTCCAGCTGAGAAGTCCTCATCTCTTCAGAAGGCATTGCCAATAGTGTTCAATCTCATGGTGCCAGCCTTTGTTGCTGGGAGTTGGGGAGATTGGTACTAGGGGTTCAGGATTTGTACAGGAAGTCATGAATACACAGGCTTCTGATTTCTGAGAGAACACATGTAAAATCCCTTCCAACCTTTTCAAAGACATCTGCTTCTGAAACTTCTGACACATCACCCTTGGGAAGTCAAACTCAGCTGGGCCAGGGGCTGAAACTCATACATCCCTCAAGCAAAGAGTGATGGATGATAGTGTTTGGTTTACAGTGGCTATTCTAGGCCTGTTTGAACCCAAAGGTAAGTAAAGAGCCAGAAATAGACATGGAGTAATAGGACAAAGAAGCCATGAGCAAACCAGTCTCTAAGAGGGCAGCTGGGCAAATGCCCTAAAGCAGGCCCACGCCTGGTAGATCACAAGCCTCACTGGAGGGCTTGTAACTCTTGGACCCTCTGAGTCACCCTCTTCAAGAGTGGCACCTGGGGATCTGTACCATTTTGTAAGCACCCCAGGCAATTCTGTGCCTGCTCAGCTCTGTCAGTTCTGCATGAGGAAGCCTTCAATCTGAGCCCAAAGCTCCATCCGGCAAAGTTGATTTGCACAATGTTACAACAGACTTTCTTTGGTCAAGTCACCCTACAGCCCTCAGCCTGTTCTCTCGCCCAAAGAACCCACAAAAGATGGCTGCACATAGGAGCAGAAAGAAAGTCCCTTCCACAGCACGTCAGGAGAGGTGAGCCCCGTCCCACACTTGACCATCAGACACGTTTGGAGTTAGAGGATGGGCTTCAGGGGTTTGGTGGAATCCAGGGGTTTGTACCCTGTTCTTCCCTACTCTGGTCTCTTCAGGATGAGTAACTGGCTGTAGGGACTGGCAGGATGACTTCCCACTTTGTCATGTGTCTCCCGGGGTCAAAGAGCAAGGCAAAGATGCCATGAACATCCCCCCTAGGGACCCCCTGGCCCTTACACCTGCCTTGTACTTTGTATGATCTGGCGCAATCCTCTGGGTTTGGATGCGTTTTTTGAAAAGTAGTGATGAAGCCGTCTCATGTCTTTTTATTGTCTCTGAGAATCCAGGGTGAACGAGTGACTCTCAGCCCCCGCCTTGCTTAAGCTGGTCATGATTGAAGGTGGTTCGCACTCAGCCTCTGTGAGAAGTCAGGGGTGCTCCCTTACATGATTCTTAGCAAAGGCATGGCGGGGAGTTCACAGTTAGGGCAGAAAGACTTCCAGAAGGTGAGCGGCTGGGAGGCCCACAAACGGAGCTAGTTGGAATGGTGCACATCTCCTGTTGGCCAGGAGGATTATTTTTTTCTCCCGAGTTCAAGTATCTGACCTGAACCCACATTCTGGAGCTAAGACCTGAGACTTAAAATCTGGTCATCGGCAGAGATGAGCTCAGCACGTACGTGGACTGTGCCGCTAAGAAACCATTTCTCATCAGATCGTGTTTTATCCACCCAACACTACCTGCTCATTATCAGGTAGCAGGGGCAGTTAAAATAACACTTTTGTCCGAGTGTGTCTCACAGTGGCCCACGGGCTGCATGTTGCCCCACCCCCCAGATGGAGATGGATGTAGCTCAGCATATTTGGTGGTGACAACATTAGGTGGCGGTAGCAAAAGGTTAGATATGGCTGCTAGTCTTTAGTCTTTAGGGCACATAGGTCAATGACAGTGTGCTTGCCTCGTACTCCCAAGCTCCTGGGTTTGATCTCCAACACTATAAATAAATGAAGCCAAAATAAATAAAATTAACTTCTTAAATCGATGTGTCCCCCAGGAGGGAGTCACGATGTCCACGAATCCAGACAGAGCGTAGAGATGGTAAAAGTGCGCTCACCCTGCAGAGGATATCCTTTGCTCTCTTAGAGGTGCTTCCCAAATTGGTTTATTTTTATTTCATTAAGTGGCTGAAAAAAAAAAGAGAAGTGAAGAGTGGGGCACGCAAAGTTCTTGTTAAAGACAGAGCCAGCAGGAACATCTCCACCTAGCCCCAGAGTCCTGAAAACACAGGAGCCTGTTTACCCAGAGGAATCTCCTGATCTACAACTCTTTGGGGGAGCCCAGCTTTCACACAAAGAGAGTTGAAGCTTCCTGGTGGTGAATGGGAGGCTACAATGGAGCCTCAAAGGGCTGGACCCGTGCCTGTTCCAGGAGAAGCCAAAGGAGATGAGACGCCGCCCTCCCTTGTGCTGAACCCTGCCTTCCCAGTCTTCGCTAGCCTGGCTGTCCCAGAACGGAGATCTGTTTCACAAGAACCTGAAAACCTGCCAAAGCCATCACTGTGATGAGCAGGTGAACTGAGGAGTCCCTGATTTATGTCAGACCATCCTGTGGGCAAAGCTGACTTGAGACAAAGGGCTGTCAGACCGATCAATGGATAAAGGGAGTTGCTAACTCAGGCACGGCTGCTCTTCGCTTCATTTTTAGGGATTTTTGAAATGAAATATTACTAAGCTCTGTTTCAGGGTGCAACAGCTTTAGCATAAAAGCACCTTTTAAATACTTTCTTGAGGCTGGGCAACAGGGAAAGGGAGGGACAAAAGTGAGGGATGTTTGCCAGTGGTTCCCAGGGAAGGTATCTTCACCCCACTAAGGAGCTCCAGTGTGAAATGCCGCACTGGGACTTTGTGAAGTCGCAGAGCCCTGATCTGTGTGGGGGAAAGGCCAGACGCTGTGCGCATGCTTCCTCAGCTGTCAACTCGCTCTGGGACTGAGCTCAAAATGGCTGTGTAAATAACTCAGCCGGGGAGGCCGGCAGAGCAAAGCGCTGGCAGTTACCGTGCTATGAAATATGCATTAATTACATTAAACATTCAGCCCAAGACTCAGCAGCTAGGCCGTCTTTGTCAGCTCTTATAGAGCACAGACAGAGAGGCCAGAATGCAGCAGCAATGGCCTTCTGTAAAAAGGCCCTGTTGCTGAACGTAGCACCCCGACCTTCTCCTCAGAAGTCCCTTGTGTGGCCTGGGTGTCCCTGCCCAGCAGCACAGTCGCTAATGAGGCCAGGGCCCACAGCTCCCACTCGCTAGGATCCCCCACCTCTGCTCTGCCCCTCAGATGCTGCCCACCGTGCCTTGAATCTCAGCCAGCCACCTCACATGTGTGTGGCTGCTCGCAGAGGAGCTGGGTGTGAAGGTGGAGGTTCAGCAGAGCCTGGTACCATCACAGAAAAACAACCTCTCTCCAGGAAGAGAGGATGGTCCAGCTAGATCATTGCCTGGTAAGGGCAAGAACTAGATATGTTAACAACATGTCTTTGGAGGGAAGGTGGGGGGTTGACGCACGCTCAATGAAGAAAAAGACATATACATACATGCACATATATATGGATTCATAAACAGAGAAAGACAGGTTCACACAAGATGGAAAGATTCACAAAAAACAAGAGAGATTAACATGTGTTAAAGGTACACACAGAGAGATATACAAATTCACACATGTGATGTATCAACTACTTTTCTGTGCTGTGATAAAATACCAGGACCAAGACAACCTTCAGAAGAATGAGTTTATTTGGGTTCATAGTTCTAAAGAGTTAGAGTCCATGATGGTGGAGCAAAAGCAATAGGCAGGTGGTAAGAAGGCAGCTGGAGCAGCAGCTGAGGCCTCACATCTTGAACTGTAAGCATGAAGCAGAAAGGTGAACTAGAAACCACTCAACTCTTTTAACTCTCATAGCCCGTCCCCATGATGCAATTCCTCTAACAAAGCCATCTCTCCTAAACCTCTCCAAACAGCGCCAACCAATTGTGAGCCAAGAATTCTAATGCATGAGATTAGAGATAGGTAGATAGGTAGATAGATAGGTAGATAGATAGATAGATAGATAGATAGATAGATAGATAGATAGATGATAGATAGATAATGACTGATGAATAGATAGATGGATAGATAGATAGATAGATAGATAGATAGATAGATAGATAGATAGAGATAGGTAGATGATGGATAGATAGACAATGGATGATGGATAGATAGATAGATAGACAGACATATAGATAGATGATGGATAGACTATGGATGATGGATAGTTAGATGGATAGATAGATAGATAGATAGATAGATAGATAGATGATGGATAGATAAATAGACAATGGATGATGGATGGATGGATAGATATATAGATAGATAGATACTTTACAATGTAAAGAGGGAGACTCACATGCACATATACATACACAGATTCACATAATACTGAAGAGATATAGACGCTCACATGAGATAGACAGCAAAAGAGACTCACATAAGATGGAGAGATATACAAATATACATAAACAGATTCACACATGGAGAGAGACAGAGAATTTCACGTAAGATGGAAAGTAACTCAATACAGACACACGTGTGCCTACATGTGCATGTGCATGCACACGCATATGCACACACACACACACACACACACACACACGGTGCAGAGGGGAGAAGTGGGACTACGCATATGTCTGAGCCCTTCAGTGGGACACTCCCTCGGTCTTCCAACTTCTACAAGACCAAGCAGAGCAGCTGTGGCACTCTGGCCCCTTGTGTCACCTGCCAAGGCCAGCTGTGTGGTTTCCCTCCTCAAAAACTGCCTGCTGTGGCAGAATCAGACCACATGCTCCCTGAGCCTGCATTCTTCTGCATTTGATGACATAATTCCAGTCACAGTGCTGAGGACTTGGAGAAGGACAGAAGGATATGGGTTGGAACACAAAAGTGCCATGTCTGCGGCCTTATGTCATGGCTAGGCACACCTAGTCGTTTAGGCTTTGTTTGGGGTGGACAGCTCCTCCACATACCTTCTGTATGACTCCTTCAGTGCCCTTCATGAATAATCTCAAACCGGTCTGTACGTTTACACGTTCATTTGTGTCCTCCGGCAAACCTGTAATAAACATCTTTATGCCTCCTTCTACAGCAAAGCGTTTGTTCATCCACAGTCTAGGGAGGGCCCAAGTGGCTCACAGCGCACAGCTGAAGATGGTAAGCTAACAGGTACTGTTGCAGCGGACGGTGTATGAGCCAGTCCTGTCAGCTTTACAGAAACAGTTGATGGGGCCAGGAGGGTCAGAGACGGGGACGAGGGGACCTGAAGCTGAGTTCAGAAGTCCTGGTGGCTTCTGGGTGAGAGGCCACAGTGCTTGTGCTCCAAGGGCTGATTGCAGCCACAGGGGATCTTTCCCTGTGTGATCTTGATACATTCTATCATTTAAAGAAAAAGAGATACTCTTTTCTCAGTGTAATAATAATAGAAGGTGCCGGGTGGTGGTGGCCACGCCTTTAATCCCAGCACTTGGGAGGCAGAGGCAGGCAGCTTTCTGAGTTCGAGGCCAGCCTGGTCTACAGAGTGAGTTCCAGGACAGCCAGGGCTACACAGAGAAATCCTGTTTTGAAAAAAAAATCAAAAAAAGAAAAAAAGTAGGTAATCATTTTGCATTACTTGGGGTGTCCTGTACTTGAGCTCTTCATTTTGGCTTATAAATCTCCAGATTTCATATGGAAATTAAGAGATTTAAAAAGTTTAATTTATAATTTGTAATAAAATGTGTGTGTGTGTGTGTGTGTGTGTGTGTACATTCACATGCTATGTATGATATGCCATGCAGATTAGAAAACAACTTTTGGGAGTTCTCTCCTTCCACCACGTGGGCTCCCGAGGTTGAACTCAGGTCACCGAGCTTGGCTGCGATCGCCCTTACCTCTGAGCAACCTTGCTAGCTCAAGCTACATGTTTTCAAATGAGACTTGTCTACATACACTGTTTCATAACCCACAAAATGTATGTGTGTGTCTGAATGCACACATTTGCCGTGCCAGTTTTATAATTATATGTGCTTTATTTACATGCTTCCATTTCTTCGACCAATCCCAGTCATTGAACATCTAGACAGCTTCTCAGCTTGACAGCCAGAAAGCACCGCGACGTTAAGCATCCTCGACAACACACCTTGCACAGCGTCCCTATCACATCCGGAGTTTGAACACTGGCATCCCAGGGACTGAGAACAAACATGGTTTAAGGCATCCGATACATCTACGTGTGCTGAATAAAAGGGCTTTCCTCTCCATTCTGCAGCCAATATATGTTTTATCCAGTTGGGATATCTGAAGTCCCCAAGGGGCATTTCTGTAAACGAGGGCCAATTTTCTCAATAACCACGATAGCAGGAGGGGAAATGGAGGGGGCCACAAGAAGTAAGGAAAGCCGGCAGGCAGCCGGCTCCTGCAGCGAAGTGCTTCATTTCCCTCCTCAAGCTCCTGCTTTCAGAGTTACAGCCACTGTGACTCCATACAGGAGCTGCTCACCTGGACGCCCAAGCTCTCAGGAGCAAAGCCTCCAGAGATATGCCGCGGGGCGAGGCACTCAGCAGATCCCTGGAGGGAAGGGTCCCTCTGTAACACTTTGATCAGAGAGACAGTGAGAGCCATGGAGGAGAGCTGAGTAATTTCTTTTTCCAGAGTTCGTGGGGCTTGCCCATATATTTATTGTTTAACTATGAAGTGAACAAAGGTGTGAAGTGTGTTAGTCTCCCTTTCTTGGATACAAGCTTTAGAAGCAAGTGGCAAAACCAACTTAGAGTCCAAGGCTTCGGCGAAGATGTGGTGATCGATGTTTTTGTAGGTTCAACGACGTTTTTGTAGGTCAACGACAGGTCCTTACTGGGGAAAGGTTCTCCCATTTGCTAAGCTAGAAAAAAGTGGGGGGAGCGTGGGAGGAAGGCAGCTGAAGCCAGGGATCTGAAAACAAGAATAAAGTTAGCCAATAGTCAGAGACTTCAGCCTCACCCACACTTAGCATCTCCTTATAGACAGATGCTGTTTCAAGCTTAAATACACAACCAGGGAGGCAGAGACCTCTGCTCTCAGGGTTCCAATGTGGACGGAGCCTCATTGCTCTCGGGTAGTCTCTGGGGGAAAGATGGCCCCTGCGGTCTAGCTGTGGGACTCAAAGGCTGGGTTGATCTATGCGGACAGCAGCTATGACCCAAAGTTGTAACAGAAGCAGGTTTCACCAATCCTCAACTAAAGCCAGCTGCAGCACGCCCTGCCCTACTGTGTGCACTGGGGAAAGGAAGTTGCTGCTGTGCAGTTTGCGGGTTTGTGTTCTCAGTCATGGCTGTCTTCATAAAAGATCAGGGGTAGGGGCCAGATGTCAGGGGCCAAAGGTCAGGGTTCAGAGGTCGGGGGCCAAGGAGATGGCTTGGTTGTTAAAGTGTTTGCCAACAAGTATGAAGACAAGCAGGATGGCACATGCCTGTGACTCCAGCATTGCAGAAGCAGGTACAGCTGGATCCTGACAGCCTGCTGACAGCACACACAGTGAGGGCCTGCTGACACTGCACACAGCCACACAGCAAGCACCTGCTGACACTGCGCACAGTGAGTACCCAGTACAAAAATATTGGTTTACCTTCTTTTTCTTTTTCCTTTATTTTTTAATTTATTTATTTTATTGTATATGTGAGTGCCTGATATGAGCATGTGTACCACATGCGTGCCCAATACCATGGTATTGGATCCTCTGGAACTGCAGCTCCAGAGCGGGCGAGCTAGCTCCCATGTGCATGCTGGGAACCAAGCAGTGGTCTTCCACAAGAGCAGTCAGTGACCCCAAACAGTGAGTGAGTCATCTCTCAGCCTCATCACTGTTCCTTGTAAATGACCTTGTTCTTCTAGATGGAAACTTTGGGGCTCCATCCATGCTGGGAACATATTTCACTGCCTTGTGCAGACCTTGGGGAAGGAACCACACGAACTCATGACATTCCCTTCCACTTCTGTGCATGGAAACTGACACTCTTGTACATCCTCCAGGGATAATTCCAGATAACCCAGTCCCTCGCACCCCCCTTCCCTGTCACCCTAAATGAGTGAACTGTCTGAGCCCCCACCCCATACACACGCATTCATTTCAAAACGAACCTACTTCCTGAACAGAGCAGGCTCCAGAGGCTCGCTGTAGTCACCTGCATATAGGAGCCCAAAGGTAACATTGAACCTGTGACCTCAGGTAGCTCAGAGAACACCAAAGTTTACCGCAACTGTGCTAGCTTTTTCTGAAGGCCAAGACTCACACCCTGTGGAGGGCAGACAGTAGATTTCCCATGAGAAATTTTCCTGGTGTCTGGATTCCTCTGTAGCCTGACCTTAAAGAAACAAGATAAGGGCTGAATTAGGGGAGGTGTTATCAGGTGAGAACTCAGGATGAAGAAGATAACTTGTCTGAGGAGGATAAATTGCTTCCCCCCTCCTCTCACGTGTCTTTAAAGCTTCTTGGATCCAAAGGTGTTCCTTTATTCCCGACTTTGGGAGCGATACGCATTGACACACACATATACACAACTCTGGCCTGTGTCTGCATTTATAATTTGTAGAATAAACGTTACACAAGCTGCACTATTACAAACTGAAGCTTGGACACTGGTGTCAAAGATGAATTAAAGGTTTTTAATAGAAAAATACTGAAAAGAGCAAAGTCCTTCATTTTGAGTTCGAAAGTCACAGCAACTCAGAGATAATGTGATGACTTTCTTTCTGAGAGAACATTCCTTGGCACCCAGTAGTTACAGAAGACACAGTAAGAGGAGCTGGATAGCTTCTTGGATCCCTGCTTTCTTCACTGTGAAGAGTCCTGGAGGATGGACTGTCAGACAGCAAGGGATGTCTGTCTCCTAGCTTAGCATTCCACACCATAGGGCTTGGTTTCAAAGAACATAAACTGCTCCCCCAAGTCCACTGTGGCTCAGCCTTCCTCTCCATAAAAATACCAGCTGAGGGGCTGGGAAGGTGGCTCGGTCAGTGAAGTGCTTGTTGCATGAACTCAAGGACTGAGTTTGGATCCCCATCTCCCATAAGAAAAGCCAAGCATGACGGCAGGTACCTGTCTCCCCAGCAGTGGGGAAGCAGAGACAGGCAGACTCCTAGGGCTTGCTGGCCTGCCTAGCCTGCCAAATTGGCCAGCACCTGGTTCAGTGGTCCAGCGCCTGGTTCAGTGGTCCAGCGCCTGGTTCAGTGGTCCAGCGCCTGGTTCAGTGGTCCAACGCCTGGTTCAGTGGTCCAGCGCCTGGTTCAGTGGTCCAGCGCAAGGTCCTGCCAAAGCATAAGACTGAGAGTAATAGAGGAAGATATCTGATATCAATTTTTGGCTACCATGGATATGTTTACACACACACACATGCACACAAACACACACACACATACACCCTCATATCACATACATACCACACACACATATCACATACCCCATACAAACACATACCACATCATACTATATACACACTATACACAATACATATATACACTACACACATATCACACACACCACACAAACATCCCTCCACACACAATACATACAATACACACATACACTTCCATATACAATACACACATATAATACACACACACACACACACCAGCTTTGACTATGGATGTATACTCTCTAATGTATAGGGTGGCCAGGACCACAGGCTGCCTTTAAGTCAGTGGCAAGAGTGAGGAGGCAGACAGCAAATGTGAAAAGGGAAAATCCTAATGCTGCTTCCCTTTTGCCCTCCTCAACGCTCCTCAGTTCCCTGTCAGCGGTCTCGGCTAGTGACCTAACTTCAGGCCTCCACCTCCCCCAGCATGTACAATCCAGAATCACATTGATTCTTTTATTGCACCATAACCTTCGGAGAAAGACATTGAAACTTTATCTGCCTCGTACCAGATTCTTCCTCCTCAGGTCTGCTGCCTGCAACCACAGAGGATCTGTCCCACCCCTGGATTGCCTGTCCCCAGCCTCATTAACTAATTTGTCACCGTGCTGAATCACCAGCCTCTCTCCATCCGCCTTACCCTTCCTCCACCACCTCAGCTGCCTTCAGTGCCCACGCATGTGCTATCTCTCATTCTGTGGGAGAGAGCTAGCCCCTGACGCCAAGGAGTCCCATAGTGCACGCCTTGTGAATCAGAATCTTCAGAGTCAGCAACACGGCTGTCCCCAGCCACACTCTGTGTGGTAGAAGGGACTCCAAAGCGTTTCAGAACTAACCTGGGACTCTGGTTTAAGAGGATGGCTTCCATATAGCCTTCTAAAAACTACAGGCATCAAAATAGAACAAAACATTTTAGAAGGATTCTTCTTGATCACTCCGATAAGCTTTCCAGTTGTTACCCACTTCCTTCCTGAAGGTGGGGATTTGATTGTTGTGCCTCTGGGATGACTTCAGGTGAATTTGAATTTCCAGTCCTCTGTATCCCTCCCACAGCAGCAGAGTGCCTGGATGTCAGCAGCCTTCTGATAACACGGGAAGGGGAAACAGGAAAGAAGGAGAGAAGCAGACCAAGAAGGAAGCGTAAGCCTCTGGGGACAGCAGTGAGCACTGTCCTGGCTTTTATCCCTGCCCACCCCAACCAGACCCTCTCTGTTCACATTCTCCTGGTCTAAATTTGCAGCAGTTCATGTGTTTGCTGTGTTGTGCCTTTGAACCAAGTTCTCTGATATTTTGCTCTCTGATATTTTCACTAAGTCTCCTGGGACAGCGGCATCCTGGTGGCCTTCTTGACCTTCTGCAGTTCTTTGGCTTCCCCTGCGAAGAGTATGTCCGTTTTTGACATTTGTCATTCCCTGCCCTTACTATCTTCCTGACAGTTCCAGCACTCATACAGATTGTGACCACCTCTACCTCGTTTTTCAACAAATTACCTTTCCCTCCTCTTAGTCATCCGGCTGTCTCCGTCAGTGACCCCCGGTTCCCACATACTTGAAAATTCCCTGAAGTTATCTGAACCTTTGCTCCAGTTTCCTTTTCATTTTCCTAACTTCGCCTCCCTTATCTCTTTTACACTCTCTGTACTTTGTTCTGTAATCTCCCAGCTGTACCTGGTATTTAATGCCTGACACACTTCTTCCTCTATGTCGTGAATGCCCTTATTGCTGGGGCTGTATGCGGGATGACCCCGGGTTTATGTTAATTTCTGCTTGAATACTTTTCATTTCCACCCGTGGTGGTCTTCATTTCTTCCCCGACCTCAGCCTGATGGGCTTCTCCTGGCTCCTCTAACGCTCTCCAGACACGTCCTGTGTCTTCACGCCATGGAGGAGTAGCAGAGGTTGCGGCTTTGACCCTTCCCTCACACTCAAAGAAGCAAGTGATGACCTGTCCCAGAAAGCCTCGCCAAGGTGACCCTTGTAAGGGGTGGGAAGGAACCTCTCTTTCAGTGTCTTATCTGACCACACGCTGCAGGAAACAAACACCACAAGGCAAATGCAGAAAATGGCTCCTTTCTGCCATGCTCGCCCCAGCTCTGCTGAGCCCACAGGGATGCTGACAAAATCAGCCTGGACCCGGAATCTGGGCCACTGAGCCTTGCCCTACCCGTGACCATCCCTTCTCCCCAGTCTGCTCCTTGGTGTTCACATCTGTTAAAATGAAACTCGTCATGAAGGCCCTTGCCTGGGACCCCAAGATTGTTCACTGTGACAGTGTTCACTCTGCTGCTGCTATCATCAGGACACCAGCAGACTGCACTACCCATGGCCCCCTTCTTTCTTTACATTGTCTTTAGAGGGTCTGTTTCTTCCATTTCCTTCTGGTCTGGGGCAATCGTGCTCTGAATTAGCAAGGTGCCGCTCTAGTCTTCCATGGGTGATAGGGGTCCTGTCACCTTTCATTTGTGGGTGCAGACGGCTGAGGAACAGTGTGGGGCAGTAGTTAAGGGCCACATGTCACTCTGTGACCTTGAACCTATTACTCTGAGCCCCTTTGCTTCATTAGAAGAAAGGACCCAAAGTCAGGAGGTCTGGGGATGACTAGACATTGGCACTCACAGAGGATTAGGTTAATAATTTACACAGAGGAAGGCAGCATTTGTAGTTTATAAATTTAAAAGGGGTTTTAAGATATGCTTTTAATCCTTCGTATGTGCCTGTGTCTGTGTGTGGGCTTGTGTGTACGAGCACACATGCCCCTAGAGGCCAAAGTCATTGGCTCCCCGGAGCTGGAGTTGCAGGCAGTTGTGAGCCATCCAACACGGGTGCTGGAAACCTAACTAGAGTCTCAGCAGTATGTACTCTGAGCCAATGTACATCTCAGCAGACCCAAGTCTCCAAGCCTAAAACAAACCATTTGACTCTATAATCAGACTTAAAAACGAAACCGTGGATTAAAGGGTTTAGGGCAGTGGTTATCAACCTGTGGGTTGTGACCCTCTGGGGGTCAAACAACACCATCACAGGGTAGCATATCAGATAACCTGCATTTTAGATATTTACAATATTTACAATTCATAACCATAGAAAATTACAGTTATGAAGTAGCAATGAAAATAATTTTATGGTTGGGGGATGGTCACCAGAGCATAAGGAACTGTATTAGTGTCATGGCTTTAGGAAGGCTGAGAACCAGTGCTTTAGCGGCTGGAGGGTCATGTCTAGCTTTCCTACAACTTCCGCAGAGGGTGCTGCACCCTAGAAACGCAGGCCCAGGTCTAACAGGGAACTAGGATCTCAAGGTTTTGACCAGCTATATAATTTTGTATCAAAACCTCAGTTTCCATAGAAATGTTGGTATTTTTTAATCTTGAGTGTAATAACTAAGAAACATTTCAGAGCGATCCCTCTGAAGTGGGGGTTTTCGACCAGAAAAAGCGTATGATCTTGGAGCCCCTTTCTTCTCAGTTATAAATACAACTTGTAACCAACCATGAGGTGACCTAGTTTTAGATTTTTCTCTGCCACTAGTATGCGAAGTGTAGCTTCTCTGGCACATAATACTTGGCCAATCACACAATCCAGCAGGCTTTAGATCTTCCCCACAGGTAAGGGGGCAATGGGAAAGAGAGGCTCTGTCAAGTAATAGCCTGATTCAAGGTCAGGATTCCACACCCCAGTGTGATACCTGCACTCAGGGGAGTCACCACAGCAGCTGTTAGAGCAACAGATCAGACTCACCCAGATTTCAGGGACACCTCAAAACCTACTGGGGATTTGGAAGGCAAATCACACAGTTCAACCAAACTAGAACACCTGGACAGTTGGAGATTTTGTCCCATGAGAAGCAACCCTTTGAGGGACTCGTCTTTAACTTTCTCTAAACAAGAACCACTTTTCTATGAGGCAGATGAACGCCACCATGAATGCACCCCCACTTCTAAGAACCCTGACCTTGCAGTCACTACATTGGCATGTCTGGATCAACACTGGCTAATTTTGAGGGGCAGGGCTGCTATTTAGAAAAATGAAATCGGGGATGCTCAGAAACAGCATAGAAGACAGAAACACGTTTGCAAGACCCGTGGTCGTCAGAAATATTGTACATAAATCTTTAATCCCCTCGTGCCATCCAGAGCCTTTCCCACAAACATCTGGGCAAGGGGGTGGCATCCGATCTGCAGAGCTCTGAGACAGCCCGTGACCCTCCCACCCTCGCCACAATGCTTGGACGAAAATAATAAATACGTACTTAAGGCTGGATTTGGATTTTTATTTCATTTTAGTAAAAAAGTGGGGATTCAAGGTCAGCTCCTTCACCAGAAGGCTACACTGGACAAGAATGTAGTATATTGCTTTCTGAACTCTATGTTCCCTATTGTCATTATTTGAAAAGCTATTTGACAAGTTGAGTGCCCACAGGTTCAGTATTTCCAAACCTCTGTCTTGAAGAAAGGACTGGACATCAGACTTTCACGGGATGATCAAACGTCGCTTTCCCTTTTTCTGGCTAAATGGGAACAGGGCACGAGGTCTGACAGGGACAGAAATATGTCTCTGAGTGACGTGAGAGAGAAAGAAAAGTAGCTGGAGCTTTCCAGGTTTTAACCCTAGAGTCAGCTTAGCCTCATGAAGAAAGCCCTCAGCCAAGATGCAGGCAGGTAGCCTGTGGTCTGGAACTGGCTGTGCTTCAGATTACCAACCTGTAACTTTCTTCCTCACTTTGGAAGTCAGTTGGCAATAAAGGCATGGCTTCTGGTGTGTGACACGGAGACACTGCCTGCGCAGGGACATTATTTTTTCTGCAAGAGAAAGTACTTAAGGGTTCTGGACACCAGTTCTGTAATTTAAATTTGACAAACAAACAAACCAACCCACACAACAAAACCCTTCTAAAAATGCAGACTATAATTTATCATCAGCCTGAGGAAACTGAGCATGAAAATAAACAAAACCATGATTGTGATTCAGTTTTGTCCAGTATGAGTGAAAGTCACGGTTCCAGCCCAAAATAAACAAAAACCAAACCAAACCAAAAAACCCAAGGGTCCCTGCCTATCAGGTATAACCAGGGGATGTTAGATGCTGCCCTATGACCCTAAAGACAGGGAACTCTCTTAAGACTGTAGCTGGAAAATCCAAATAAGGAGAACACTGCCAATGCCTGACTATGACATATTTATTACTTACAAACGTACTTATTCATTCTCTGTGTGCTGTGAGTGGGGGAGGGCAACGCTGTGGAGTGGATTCTCTACTCTTACCTTCTCACAGGTTCTGAGGGTCAAACTCAGGTCAGCACAGTTGTGTAACATGTACCGTTACCTGCTTAGCCATCTGGCCTACCTGTGAATTTACTTCCACTAAGCCAGTGTGAGCTTGAAAGCAACTACAGAAGATGAAAGCTGCCCGTAGCTTTAACTATGTGTGTTCTGAAATCATGGAGTGAACCATGTCACAGAATACACAGTTGTATAATTTGCTGGCATCCTCCTAGGGCCTCCCTCACTTGTTTTCCCTTCCTCCTGGGCATACTTATGGATAAATGCTACATTCCAGACACTACAATACTCAGTCTCTTTACCTGCAAAATGGGAACACTAGAAATTACCTCTTCCAGGGGTCTTGAGTGTACTGAAGAAGGTAACTTGGAAGGCCCACAGATAGAACTGTAGTGGACAGAGGGGAGCTGTTAGGAGAGTCATTATTGATCCATCTATCAGACACTGTCAACAAATTACATACAAAATATTTAATTACCATCAATGTTTATAAATCAGGAATATAAAATTAGAATGAGTGCTAATTTATGCCGATGCTTAGCATAAATTAAAATTGAATAATTACCATAATTACTCTAGAGGAATAATAGATTACAATAAGAATAAATAGTAACCAGGTATGGCTGCACATGTCTGTAAGTCCAGCTACTTGGGAGTCTGATGCAGGATGGTTACCATGAGTTTGAGGCTGCATAATAAGTTACAGGCCAACTTGGGCAACTTAGAGAGACTCTGTTCTCAAACTAACACACATACACGCACACATACACACACACACACATACACACACACTATATATATATACACACATATACATATATATGTATATATTTATAAATACATGTATATATACATCTATATCTATATATAGTATATATACTATACATACATATAGATGTATATGCAAATATATATTTGTCCATATATTCACAATACACCACACACACACTCATATATAATTCTTAGCATATGCACAAGGCCTTAGGCTTCATCTCTAGCATTTGAAGGGGTAGGACAAACATGAGGTAGCACAAGGAGAATCTAGAGGCCTCCCTAAGGAGTACCGTGAGCTGAGGTGTCACAGGCATGTGTGAGAATCCAAGCAATGTGGGGAGTTCCAGAAGGTCCTCCATGTCCACAGTGGTCCGGTGTGGGGCTCAAAAGGGACCAATGAAGCAATGTGCACAGTCTTTCCTTCCCTGAGCATTTGGTTGAAAGAACAGAATGTCATTAATCCTAAAGCGTGAATGGCTTATTAAAGGATAAGGAAAGTCGTCGGAGAAGCAAGACCCCGGACAAGAAAATTTCTACCTTCGGGGCCAGGATGGCTGAGTCCTGGGTCTTCCTCATCAGCTTCCCTAGCAGTTGTGCAAGCTTGGATAAAGTTCTCAACTTCTCTAAATCTAGCGCTTCCTAGCTGAGAACCAAAACATGTCATTGTTGGGTTATTATGAGCAGAACATGATATTAACATATGCAACAATCAGTCACTGATGGTGCGGGTTCCAGTGGGAGCCAGTTTAAGACCTGCTCCTATATAAGGTAATGTACTTAGAGAGGCTGTGAGGATGTCCGGTCTGTGACACTAGGATGGAGTGGCTCCTGAAGTCAGGCTGCCTTTCCTCTCCCCCATGGGGCTTCTGAGGTCTGTCTCCTCTGTCTTCTTAAGCCCCATCACAGGAGAGCAGCTCAGCTCCACATAGCAGCCACTGGCTGCCTGGTGGGACCTCCCTCTGGGTGGTTAGCCTGTCCAGCTCCCCAAGGTGCTGCAGTTGAATCCACAGGCCAGACAGTGAGGGCAAGTGTTCTTGGAATCAGAAATGTGAGAGGCCAGGTCTCCCCTCCATGGGGGTCTTCTCTGGGCTCACCCTTCCAGAAAGCATCTCACAGAGGACCTCCAGCTTGAGAAGTACAGCCAGCCCTTTCTCTCCCATCTACGGGGTTGGTTTTCTCCCCCTCTCTTTCTCTGTTTTTTTTTAACATGCAAGTTGCCATGAAAATTTTGCTAATGAAATATTTGCTCAGAAGTCTGCTCTGGGCTGGGCTGATAACCTATCTGTGTTTGAGTTTGGCTGCCCATATTCTAAATAACCATCTTCTGTCTGTTTAGCTTATTGATTGGTTTGGCAGGAAAAGAAGCGTTGTCATCAGTGACCAAGGTCACACTAAACAAAGCTGGGAGGAGGAGGAGGAGAGGCGGAGATGAGCTGGCGGGCTCGGGAGGCAAGGGCCACCTAAGCGAGTTTCCTTGAAGGGACGGAGCAGCTCATCTAAACCACCTCTCTCCACCCCCTCGCTTTCCTTTCGGCTTCAGCTGGCAAGAGACACTGTTGGCAGGGGGGACCTGGACGAGGCTCGAGAACAAATGTGTAAAGGTGAGAGGTGAGCAGATGGTGTGAACCAGGAGAGGCTGCTCAGCCACGCCTGGGTGGGCAAGTTAGGGAAGAGAGCTAGGGCAGCCCAGCGCCGTGCAGAGCACTAAAAGGCTTTCCGACGTCGCGTTGACAGCTCTGTTCACATTGTCCGGAGAGGAGGGATGGAGGTTCAATTAAAAAGAAAACCAGGGGCAGGTGATCGCTCTGGCACGCCAGTCACTGTGGCCCACCGCAGGTGTGACTTACAGGGGCTGGAGGCTTGACCTACGACTGCTTTCTCCTGGCTTGTTCCTTGACTGTTTTCAAAGAATGAGAACTATTGAGGCAGCGGGTATGAGGGGGTGACAGATGGGCGGTGTAGGCAGTGCCTGGCTGGACAGGAAGGGGTCCAACCTGGGCTATAAAGTCCTGTTCTACTCCCAACAGCTGTAAGACTGGGCAGAACTTACTTCTCTCCAGAGCTCAGTATCCACATTTGGAGGCGGGAGATTACATATGTACTCAGAGAGGCTGTAAGGAAAGAAGAGGTCCCCTCCAGCCATGGCCATGGCAGCTGAGAGTCTAGAGAACACTGTTCTGGCTGAAGGTCTGCTCAACGAGAACCCCAGTATGCCTGCTCCCCTCCCCAGCATCATGGCAGCCCAAGCAGGCTGGTCCCTCACTCGTGGAACACAGGACACCAAGAGGTGCCAGGCACACTCAGCACAGGGCTGTGTGTGGGAGAGAGCCTGTATTGAGCACGTCTCATCCGAAACACATGGAACCTACAGTATTTTTCAGCTTTTGGAATATTTGCAGATACATGATATCTTGAGAACCGGAGCCCAAATCTAAATACAAAATGCATGCTTCCTATGCATCTTACATTCAGAAATGGACAGTAATGTTCCTATGGTACTCTATTGAAGTGCACCTGCATTGCTAACTGAGACTTACCCCGTGACGTCATGTGTGGAATTTTCCACTCTGATCACCCTGTTGGTTCTGAGAAAGTTCTGACATTTGAAGCACTTCGCACTGTGAATTTTGGAAGTAGGGTGCTCTGCGTGTACAGGTTAGACACACCCGTGCTCTTGAGGAGATCAATGTACTGCTAAAGTCTTTGGGGGAAACAGAGACATGGCAAGCACATGATTCCCAGCCTGGAGGACATCAAGACATGGCGACCACTTCTTCCTGGCGGAACGACTAGGCTCTGAGAAGATGCTCAGAAGTGAGCATAGCTTGCCACGTGGGTGCTCAGTCCTCCTGTGCTGAGGCGCAGCATGGGGTGGGGTGTCCCATTGAAGCTGGGGAGAAGGAGGGACAGAGGGCTTATGTGGAGTTGAGGTGGCTGTGAACCTGGCTGCTTCTCTGGGGAATGAGTCACCTGACAAGAATGAGGTGATCTGCTGTTTGTCGTATGAAACACAATGTGGAAGTCCCTAGGGGGGGAAATTGTTTTTAATTCACTTGTGTGCACACACACGTGCTCCACCGTGTGCATGCAGAGGTCAGATGATGATTTTCAGGACTTGCGCCCTGCTGAAGCAAGTTTTCTCTTGTTGCCGCTCGGCTCCAGGCTAGTGGGTTTCTAATCCTCCAGCTGATTCTCCTGTCTCTGCCCCCAGCTTGCCATGGGCATAGCTGCCATTACACGTGTGAACCATCACATCTGTGTTTTAGTTGGGTATCAGAGATCAAACTCAGATTGTCAGGCTAGCGTGACTCGTGCTTTTTCCTGCTGACTCACCTGCCCGGCTGCAACGTTACCACCCACACGTACATAAGACGCATTAGAGAAGCTGACTGATTCTCGCGCCATCTCTTGAACAGTCTAAGCTGAGGGTATCCTCGAAGCATCTCCTCCTTTGAAGGTTTGCCACACGAATAAAACTTGTACAGTGCTTGATGCTAGCAGGGTGGCTCAGGGATTAAAACATTCATTGCTTTTCCAGAGGACCCTAGCAAGAGTCTCAGCACCACGCCAGGTAGCTCACGATCGACTGTAACTCCAGTTCCAGAAGATCCACCAACCTCTTCTGGCTTCAGGTGTGATTATCACATGCACGGCACACACACACACACACACACACACACACACACACACTCAAAATAAAAATATTGAAATATTCTGTGCTTGACTCTGGAAAGGTAAACTAAAAATAAAAAAAAAAAGGTACCAGATTAAAAGTGCATTTTCAAAATTCCAGCCAAGCTGTCTCTCAGACTACCAAGGCCACTATTTCCAGAGAATGACTGAGCTGCCTAGGAGGCGGCTGTCAGCCGGTCTCGGGCCCAGACTGACGTCAGGAAATGGAGCCTGACTTCTTGGCAGAGGCCAAGCAGAGGGCTGCGCCCTCGCAGGGCTGATGTTGATAAGTCGTTGCTGCTGTTGACACATGAAGCTTCAGTGGCCCGACCAAACTGATCAAATAGAAACCCAATTTCTGAGCTGCAGGGTTGGGTGGGCTAACAAATTACATCGGAGGCTTTGTACTCCAGCCCTTAAGGAAGCGGAGCTGCTGCCGTGGACCTGTGTCTCCTGCCATCCTGTCTTTAACAGTCTTCCAAATCTGTGACTACAATCTCAGAGCAAATCCAGACCTTACCCAGGACAAGCGATGATGGAGGCACCTAAGGATGGCAGGAGTGTTAGGATGGTAGAGTGTGAGACGCGCCTTGTTGGCCCGGACACTCATCTATGCCATTCTTACAAAGCCCCCAAAGTCAGCAGGTGGCCACGCCTCTGCACAACATGGGTTTTGTGTGGTATTTACCAAAGAATCTTTTACCTGTAATGACTTTCATTTTCTGTACAGCTCTTGCTGCCCAAAATGTACCATAAGCTCTTAAAATAGATGGAAATAGCCAAAAACTTTGCTCCTGGCACCAGGGTCTCTCTGCTCCTTTCTGTGCTCGGTTGTCTCCAGTGATAAGCATCTCAACACTGTATTTACCTTGTTCAGGATAAAAAGAGGAAAGCCAGGAAAACAAGAGCTAGGCGGAGCCTGCCATCCTCTTGCAAACCACACCCAATGATTCTCTTCTTATCACCACCGGGGAAACAGTGAGTGTGCCCTAATCCGGGCTACAGGGTCTTCTGCAAGATGCGTTCTTTTGGCGAACACAACGTCTTTGTGAATGAGAGACCCAATTGTTTTCCTGACCCAATTGTCAAAAATAAAAAGATCTCAAAAATTCCTCAGGAAGGGTACACTTTTACAACTTCTAAAGAGGACAATTTGATTTAAAAAAAAAATCTACCTAAATTGTGTTTATATCCTTTGACCAATTGTATTTTTGAGTTTGTTTTGTACGTATCTTAAATGTTGTATTGTACGTAAGCGTTTATGTGTCTTATACATATAGCCCATACTACAGGATTAAATTGAATCTCCTTAAGACAATGGAATATAACAAGATCACATAAAATCTTGACAGCAAATATTTTTCTATTAACATGACATGATCCTACATACATTGTGAAATAAATAAGAATATTGCACACATATAAATATACACTCATATGAGGGACATATGTATTAATGTGTATGGGCACATATATACATATGCACACATTTTTATAAGGCAGAAGAGATAAAATTATGTGTCAAAAAATTACAAGTCATGGAGAATAGAAAAAAATATGTTCCTGGATATGAATTTAAAGAAATTGAAAATATATGGCTATCTAGAAAACTACATGTGGATATTCATAGCAACTTATTTAAATTGTTAAAACATGGGAGTAGAGGTAGGCATGGGGGTATATGTATGTAGTCCTAGAGCTTGGACAGCAGAGACAAAAAGATTGTCAAAGGCTAGCCTGGGCTACATGACAAGACTCTGTCTCAAATGACAAAGAAACTTAAATACATATTGAGGAAGGAAATATGCTCTTAGAAAGACATGAAGTCAATCTGAAAAGAGTAGTTATTGTCTGATTCTGTGGTGGTTTGAATGAGAATTTCTTCCATAAGCTCATATGTCTGGATACTTGGTCCTCAGTTGGTAGAACTGTGTGGGAAGGATTAGGAGGTGTGGTCTTGTGTGCCACTGGAGGTGGGCTTTGAGGTTTCAGAATGCTCTGCCATTCCGAGTGCATTCTCCACACTCTGCTTGTGGATCAGGAAGTGAGCTCTCAGCTGTTCCTGCAGCCGTGCCTTTGCTCTGCTATGTTGGACTCTAACACTTTGGAACCATATATCCTGCTAAGCACTCTCCTTTATAAGTTGCCTTGGTTGTGGAGTTTAATAATAGCAACAGGAAAGTAACTAAGACAGATTCCAACTACATGGTGATCCATACACACTGCAGAGACAGGGAGAGAGCATGCTTGCCATGCTCAGGCGCGCACAGCCACGCACCACCACGCACTGCCACGCATTGCTGCTGCATACTGCCACACATCACTATGCATCACCACGCACTGCCACACACTTCCACGCACTGTCAGGGGGAATAGAAGGATAAAGGGAGAGGATGCATGGTAGAAGCAGAAATCGTAGGGCTGTAAAATACAGCCTGACCATGCTACAGGTAACACGTAGTTATACGTTTGTCCACACCCATAGGGTATTTGATGCTGAAAGAGATCCTAATGTAAATTATGGACTTCAAGTGGTAAGGAATTGTAAGTGGGGGTCTATTACTTGTTACAATTGTGCCACCCAGGTAGGGATGGTGTAATGGGGAGACTACATGGGAGGGGCAGGGAGAATGGTAGAAATTTCTGTACTTCTGCTCAGTTTTGGGTATGTGTGTGAACTAAAATTTGCTAACAAATGTTATGTCTATGAAAATTATAAGTACAAATGCATTTACTTGAATATACTTAAAGTATTTATATATGTGCCGATAAGAAATGAAAAATACATATTTCTCATGGAAATGAAAATTTATGTGTAAGTATCAGATTAAAGTATTGTCAGGAAAAATACATGCTATTGTCATGTATATGGATAAAAGTGGAAGTAAGTAAGTCCTTAACTCACTTGGTCCAGATAAGAAAATGATGAGGACATGGAGTGGATTATCCTAAGAATTCACGGATGGCTCAACATTAGACAAAAATCAAAATGTTTTAAACATAACCATCTAAATAAATGATAAAACCACTCGGCTGTCTACTAGAAATCTGTATTAAGCATTATGTTTCATGATGATATATTAAAAGAATTTTTTATAATATTGAACCAGAACAACAATCTTTTCTCTCTTAACTTTATTTAACAACAGATTGGTATTTCAGCCCACAGAATAAAATGGTAAATAGGGGAAAGAAATACTACAGTTAAAGAAATAAAAACAGTCATTAGAAATGTAATACATGATCATGTACCCAAGATATAAAGATTTAATCGAGAAATGACTGAAACTATTAGGTTTAGTAAAATTCAGAAGATAAGTTAAACATAAATTCCCAGTTATTTACAATAACCAAGCATAAAATAAAGTAGAAATTATATCTCTTAAAATATCTATGAAACTATAAAATATTTACCAGGCCCCAAGCTCAAGTTATACTACATAACTATAGTAATAAAAACAACATGGTATTGGCACAAAAACAAAATACAAACTAATAGAACCCAAGTCCATACAAATGCCAAAAATACACACAGAAGAAATACAATACCTTCAACAAATAAAGTTGAGATTACTAGATGTCCACATGCAGAAGAATGAAAGTAGAAAATTTCCTCTCACCCTGCAAAAAAAAATTCAACCTCAAATGTATCAAAGACCTCAAGGTAAAACTTTCTAAACAGAGTTCCAGGGATCAAGAAGGCGCCTCAGGAGTTAAAACTCCTTGTTGTTTTTTCAGAGAACCCATTTGCATCCCAGACTCTATGTTGGACAGATCTCAACCACACTAAACACCAGCCCAGGGACTCCAATACCATCTCCTAGGCTCTGTGGGCACCTCCTCTCTCTCTCTCTCTCTCTCTCTCTCTCTCTCTCTCTCTCTCTCTCTCTCTCTCACACACACACACACACACACAGACACACACACACACACACACACACACACACACAAATACAATCAATCATTTTAAAAAAATAAACAGAATTCTGGTTGTTCAGAACATAAGGCCAACAATTGACAGATGGGACCTTGTGAAGCTTAATGTGTGCGTACAGCAAAGTAAGAAACAAACTGTGTGAAGCAGCAGCCTACAAAATGAGAGAGAGTCTTTGCTAGCTATACACCAACAGAGAATTAATATACAGAAACACAGAGGGCTCAAAAGTCAAAAGACCAAGAAAACAACCCACTCAAAATATAGGATATAGATCTGGACAGAAGAGTCTCAAAAGAGGAAATACAAATGACTAGCCAGGACTACAGAGTGGTGCTTCTCAACCGACCTAATGCTGTGGCCCTTTAATACAGTTCCTCATGTTGTGGTGATCCCCGGCCATAACATTATTTCATTATGACTTGATAAATGTAATTTGGCAACTCTTAAGAATCATATTGTACATATCTGAAATGCAGGACATCTGACATGTGACCCACAAGTTCAGGACCACTGCCATAAATGGTGTTCAACATCAATAGTCATCAGGGAGATGCAAACCAAAACTACTTGGGACCCCAACTAACCCCAGCAGAAAGGCACAATAACAAATGCTGGTTAGGATGTGGAGTAAGAGGAATCCTTATTCACTCTTGGTCTGGATGTGAACTGGAGTGTTCTCTTTGGAGATCTGCATGGAGATTTCATACAAAACAAGAGATAGACTATCATGTGACCCAGCTATTCCATTCCTATTACAGAGATACATTCTCATCAATGTTCATTCCTGTTTTTATTTAGTAGCAAGGGGAATGGAAACAACCTAGATGTCCATGAATTGATGAACATTTAATAAAAATGAAGTTCATACACACAGTGGAATTTTGCTCAGCTGTAAAGAAAAATGAAATTGTGAAATCTGTAGGTAAATGGACAGAAGCAGGAAAAAAATGTATTGTGTGAAGTAATCCAGGAACAGATAAACTAGTATCTTTCCCTTGTATGTGTATTCAAGTTTCAATCTCTAACACTGAGAGTAGCTATGGAAGCCAGACCATTGGGAAGGGGACCTTAAATGTGGAGGAATAGAATATAGAGTATAATATGAAAGTAGAGGTGTGGTGGGTAGAGAGGTTTAAGAAGAACATAGGGTATATGGGATACTAGGGGATGTGGGAGCTATGTAAAAATCCACATGGAAACCTACTGAACATGAAAGTAGGTACCACCCCACTTGTCAGTTGTAGACCTTATTTCCAGTGTGTGTGTGTGTGTGTGTGTGTGTGTGAGAGAGAGAGAGAGAGAGAGAGAGAGAGAGAGAGAGGAGGGAGAGGGAGAGGGAAAAGGAGAGGTAGAGAGGGAGAAAGGGAAGGAGGGAGAAAGGGAAGGAGGGAGAAAGGGAAGGAGGGAGAAAGAAAGGGGGAGAGGAGGGAGAGGAAGAGGGAAGGGGAGGGGGAGGGGGAGAGGGAGAGGAGGGAGAAAGTTGGGAGCCCAACTAGAAGAGAGCATTAAATTCTCTAGAACTAGACTTCCAGGTGGTTGAGTTCTACCCAACATGAGTGCTGGAAACATACATTGCATGTGGAAAAATATGTAAAAATAAACTTTAAAAATATAATTTATATATTTTAAAGAGAGTTTGAAGGGAGATATTCTTCATGGCTAGAAAAATCTGCTCCCAGATGCTATAGATTAGTAACAAAGACTCAAGTGCCAGGAATGAGATAAATCCTTAGGAGCACAGTCAAGAATGCCCTCCCCAAAACCTCCAAAACAATTCAACCTCTTGGCTTGTCCACAGAATTTGATGATAAGACCGCATTGCTAAAGATACCATGCACCTCAGATTCACTGTATAGAAAATCAAGATGGGACTGAGCTGGGAGCTTCCTCTCTAGCAGACAGCTTGAATAGCCTGAGAAGGTTCTGTGCAGGTGGCTTGGGGAGATTGTGTAGCTGTGAAGCCAACCCTCTATAAGACAAAACTGCAAGCAAGATATGTCCACTGTGTAATAATGACACTACTATCACAGAGGTAACCAACCAACCCCTCTCAGAATTTCAAATCTACACCACAGGAGGGCTACATGTGTGCTACCATAGACAGTCAAAACTCATGACAGGATAGCTCACGGGCTCTAGAAAGGAACTGAACAGCATTGCCCTGCCGTCTAAACATTTATGTTTAGACTCATAGATAAATGCTACTTTCAGCCTTGGTCAGAGAAGCCCCCCTTTCCCGTGAGTGGTGGTGAATTCAGAGACTTAAGGTTTCCCAATAAGTGCTGAGTAAGTGACTAAGTATTGCTTCATCCTAAACAAGGCACGTAATCTCCCCTAAGGCTCAGATAACATCGAGGAAGATGGCACAGAAAGAATGTAAAAGCAGAAAGACAGGAAAGGGGGCTCTGAAGGCCATCTTCTGGGCACAGCATGGCCATTCCAATTACAAACTCACAGTCAGGCCTGAGTGGAGCGAGGGCTCAAGAGTCGTAAGCTTTACTGATGAACTATCTGCTATTGATAGGTTCAGAGTAAAGTGGAATAATTTCCTTCAGTTGTGAAGCCATTGATGCACCTCCTTCGTCCATGCGCTGGTGACCCAGATGGCCCTGGTCAAACTAAATGGGTCACAAGGTCATAAATCTGGAAAAGGAACTTGGACTGTGGGGAGTATGGATTCTATGGAAGTGAATACAACGTCTATTTGTTTCCCTTTCTTCTGGCTTATTTCCTTCGTTTTGCTTGGACCAGACATGTGAATGGTGTACACAGAAGATTCTGTGTGGAAGAGTGACTCATTCCCAGGCCAGCATGCAGGGAGAGAATCCCAGGTCAGCAATTACATAAACCTTAAGGGCTCACACGCAATCCATGCACCATTGAATGCAACTTGAATACATACATGGAAGTCTGATAAACCTCTACCCAGGACCCAGAGTCATGACTTGGCAGTGCACACAGGGATACAGCCAGTGGCACTGTAAGGTGGAATGGAACTGATTCTGTAGAGTTGGTCTACGGAAGACAGGTTGGAATTTGCCTGCCACTGCTGTATCTGGCCACCACTCTCCACATATCAACACTATCTATATGTTTCCAGGGCCTTATAATTTAATATTTAAAATGTTGAGAACATATTTCAAAATTACTCAGCCTGTGAAGAATCATAAAATTCTTAAACTTTGGATGGGAAAGGACAGTATACACCCACAAGGAGGAGATGACAAGGTACTTGGAATTGCCTGATGAAGACTCTGAAGGTGTTGTTCAAATGTTTGGCAGAACAATGTAATGAGTCCTGAAATGATGTTTTTTTTTGACCAAAAAATGAATTGGTCAAAAAAAAGAAGATATTAAAAAATTAGGAATTTTGGAAATAAAAAAATAACATAAATAAAAATTAAGGAAGGTCATGCACGGGAGGTCAGTAAATTTCAAGACAGATAAATAGATGTGTTCTAGTGTGAGCAGCAGAGCTTTGAAAGCGCTGGGAATGAAGGAATGAAGAAAGGCAGACAGCGCCTCAAGGACCAAGGAAGGCAGCACAAGGCGAGTGCTGATGTCAAGAGAGCACTGGTGTTGTGGGAGCCCTGGCGGGTGTTAAGAGAGTGATGCTATCTTTTTTTTCTTCAATTTTTTTTTAAAAAATTGATCTGGAAAAGTTCCAATTTTGGAAAAAGACCAAAAAGAAGTTTCAGAAGCTTGGAGAATTCTAGTAAAAATCAAAGAAATGGTGATTATCATGATGTCACTGAACATTTCTCCAAAAGACAAACTTCCCGTGAAGATAGCAAACGTAGAGCCTCACCTAAAGAGAAACAAGCTGAGTCACCTCAGTCCCCTTCTCCAGAGTCACAGCCATCAGCAAGAAGGATGGGGCAGCTTTAAAGGAATGGAATAAAAGAATCGTTGGCCTGGAGTTTGATTTCCATCCAAAATATAAATTAGGAATGACAGCTGAGCAGCAAGAGTCACAGAAAGAATTTCTTTTTTCAAAAGGAAATTGAAATGACTGCTCCTTTGTGGGAGCTGTCCTGCCCTGACTTCTCCTGAACCGAAGCGCCTTCCCTCCCTCGTGGAGGGTCTCAGGAAGTGAGCAGGCGCTAAAGAAAGGGAGCAAACGTCCAACTCTGACACAGCAGCTCCACAAGTTTCCAGATGCAGTAAACAGTCGTCAAGAGGAGCCTGTAGGATATGGTGTGCTGTGGGCCATTCACGGAGCTCCAGGACCTCAGCTTTTCTGAGGTGGATCACAGTTCCAAAGCAAGGTTTTACCTGTACCCTGTGAAGAACACTCAAACAGAACAAATGTCGGGGTGATGATGATGCAGGCACCTGGCCAAGGAAGGTCCAGGCATAAACAGAAACGGTCCACATCCCTCAGCACTGCGGAGGAGAGTGAGAACATTGTGAGCTGCCATCCATCAAAAGCACTTAGAACAGGCAAACACAAAGGAAGACTCACCAGCTTAGCAAAAAAGCAGCAGGTTCCGCTCCCCAGACCCCCTTTGGCTTTTCTAGACAGGGTTTCTCCATGTAGCCCTGGCTGTCCTGGAACTCTGTAGACCAGGCTGGCCTTGAACTCAGAAATCTGCCTGCTTCTGCCTCCTAATTGCAGGGATTAAAGGTGGGTGCCACCACTGCCCAGTTAAAAATCAGCAGTTTTTAAAATGAATATATTTCTAAAATCTTGATTAGTAGAACAATTTACTTTCATCAATGTAAGGGTGTGGAGAAATGGGCATACTTGTGGCAGACTAAATTGATAAGCCGTTTAAGGATGAATTTACCCATTACAATATTAAATACACATTATGACTCCTTCATTATAATTAGCTTGTGGAAAATACTCATGCACATCTCCAAGGAAATTTTTCTTCCTGATATTTTCATTCTGATTATTTATAACCACTAAAAAAAAAAGTGGAAATAGCCAAAAGCCCATAAGTAGGCTTACCAAGAATGTCTATCTACATTCAGAAATTCGATCACTTAAGAACAGGGCAAATCTGTTTGTAATGTCATGGAATGAACTTCCAGACATTTTTAAGTAGAAAAAAAAAAGCCAATGGTAAATCAATGTATGCAGCAGGCTTAATGGCCTGTTTGTCTTTACAACAGCAGAATACCTGAGGTTGGGTATCTTTATTTTTTTTTTAATATTTTTATTTTCTATATTCTTTGTTTACATTCCAAATGATTTCCCCTTTCCCGGATCCCCCCTCCCCATATGTCCCATAAACCTTCTTCTCTCCATTCCTGCTCCAATCACCTCCCTCCTTTTTCTCTGTCCTTATATTCCCTTCCCATGCTAGATCAATCCTTTCCAGGATCAGGACCCTCTCCATATTTCTACATGGGAGTCATTTGTTATACAATTTGTGCCTTGGGTATTCAGGGCTTCTGGGATAATTAATATCCACTTATCAGAGATTGCATTCCATGTGTATTCTTTTGTGATTGGGTTACCTCACTTAGGATGATATTTTCCAGATCAAACCATTTGCCTAAGAATTTTGTGAATTCATTGTTTCTAATTGCTGAGTAGTATTCCATTGTGTAAATATACCACATTTTCTGTATCCATTCCTCCTTTGAGGGGCATCTGGGTTCTTTCCAGCTTCTGGCTATTATAAATAAAGCTGCTATGAACATAATGGAGCATGTGTCTTTAATGCATGCCGGGGAATCCTTTGGGTATATGCCCAGGAGAGGTATAGCAGGGTCCTCTGGAAGTCTCATGACCAGTTTTCTGAGGAACCTCCAGACTGATTTCCACAGTGGTTGTACCATCTTACAGCCCCACCAGCAGTGGAGGAGTGTTACTCTTTCTCCACATCCTCGCCAACACCTGCTGTCTCCTGAGTTTTTGACCTTAGCCATTCTGACTGGTGTAAGGTGAAATCTCAGGGTTGTTTTGATCTGCATTTCCCTAATGACTAATGATGTTGAGCACTTCTTAAGGTGCCTCTCGGCCATTCGAATTTCTTCAGGTGAAAATTCTTTGTTAAGATCTGTACCCCATTTTTAATAGGGTTATTTGGTTCCCTGGGGTCTAACTTCTTGAGTTCTTTGTATATATTGGATATTAGCCCTCGATCAGATGTGGGGTTGGTGAATATCCTTTCCCAATTTGATGGTTGCCGTTTTGTTCTTTTAATGGTGTCCTTTGCCTTACAGAAACTTTATAATTTTATGAGGTCCCATTTGCCAATTCTTGATCTTAAAGCATAAGCTATTGGTGATCTGTTCAGGAACTTTTCCCCTGTGCTCATGTCCTCAAGGGTCTTCCCCAGTTTCTTTTCTATTAGTTTCAGTGTGTCTGGTTTTACATGGAGGTCCTTGATCCACTTGGAGTGAAGTTTAGTACATGGAGATAAGAATGGATCAATTCACATTCTTCTGCATGCTGACCTCCAATTGAACCAGCACCATTTGTTGAAAAGGCTATCTTTTTCCACTGGATGTTTTTGGCTCCTTTGTCGAAGATCAAGTGACCATAGGTGTATGGATTCATTTCTGGATCTTCAATTCTATTCCATTGGTCCACTTGTCTGTCCTTGTGCCAATACCATGCAGTTTTTAACACTATTGCTCTGTAGTATTGCTTGAAGTCAGGGATACTGATTCCCCCACAATTTCTTTTGTTGTTGAGAATAGTTTTAGCTATCCTGGGTTTCTTGTTATTCCAGATGAATTTGAGAATTGCTTTTTCTAACTCTGTGAAGAACTGAGTTGGAATTTTGATGGGGATTGCACTGAATCTGTAGATCACTTTTGGCAAGATGGCTATTTTAACTATATTAATCCTGCCAATCCACGAGCATGGCAGATTTTTCCATTTTCTGAGGTCTTCTTCTATTTCCTTCTTCAGAATCCTGAAGTTCTTGTCATATAGATCTTTCACTTGTCTATTTAGCTCACAGGTCTGGGGTTTGGTGGCACACTGTCAGCATCATTTCAATGTTGACAATGGCCCCTGGAAAATGACATCACAAAGGTGGGACAGTTCATGAGAGGTGATCACATGGCAAGACAGGAACCAGGGAACTCTCCAGGGCTGGGCTCGCTCTGATAACGCAAAATTGAGACAGCTAATACCAAGTCCCCAGAGAACTCCCTTAATACCTGGAGGCCAGGGCTCCAGTGACCTCAGACCTTTCTCAGTTCCAGCTCTGAAGAGTCCTGTCACCTAGCCAACACCTCACAGAGGACTGAGCCTCTGACACAGTAAGCCCAACAAACTACACAGCGCCAGCATCTCACGTCTCCTGGAGATGCAAGAGGGAGAAAAACACATGTAGGAAGCAAATGCTAGCACATGAATTAAAAACCTTAAAGAGACAAAAAACATCGGGGCTGTCACTCAAGATAGTGAGAGAACAAGCATCCACGACAAACTATAATTTGTATTTTCTTTTATTACATCTCAAACACATGGATACATTATCTGCGGGACAAAAATAGCCTTTTGGAAGTGTGAACATACTGTATGCTTTACCACGAATGTTTAAGTCCTTCCATAATTTGTATGTTCAGACCTCGCCTCCTGAGGAGAGAATCCTGGAGGTCCCTTGCCCTGTGCCACCTGCTGTCTGTGAGCCAGGCAGGAATGGGCCCTGACCAGACACTGACTACTTCAGCACTTCCTACCAGGGCTTCTCCACCTCCAGCCCTGCAGGCAATGCTCTCCTGTGGCAACCTCAGGTAATCTTTGCAATCTCTTTACACACCCAACACAGATCAAGACACTTCCAGACAGAAAGAAGATATTGCCCATCTGGGGTGTGTGCCATCAGCATCAGGCCCCTCAGAGATGGCTGATCAGGAGCCAAGCAAAGGAAACCAGAGAACAGGGTGTGCTGGCACGGCAGTTGGTAGACTCCTGAGCGAGCTGTGGAGACTGACAGGCCAGGAAGTGGGGCTCAGGGCCCGCCCACTGACCCGCATCCTCCAGCTCCTAGGATTCCCAGCCTCCCAAACAACACTGCTAGCTGGTGCTGACTTGCAGGAGCAGGAGGGAGGATGTCTTCTAACCCAACTACCACACCCGCCTCTGCCACTGGTGGCTGGCCACTAGGAAGGATGGTGCAAAGCCAGCCTCCTCCACCGAGAGTTCCATGGATACCTTTGGCCTCCTCAGTGTTGGTGGATTTTTTTTTTTGCTAATTGTTTTAGGTGTTTCCTTTCTCTTTCTTTTCTTCCTTTCTTTCTTTGTGTGTGAAAGAGATGGGCAGCTGGGGACAGAGGGAGGGACAGAAAGAGAAAGAGACAGACAGAGCCTGAGAAAGAGAGAGAGACAGACAGACAGACAGACAGACAGACACAGAGACCAAGACATAAAGAGCAAGAGAGAGAGAAAGAGTCCAAGACAGTGCCCGTGTTCACCTGGAGGCCAGGTGTCCTGCTCTACTGCTCTCTACCAAATTCTCATGAGACGGTCTCTCTCACTGACCCTGGAGCAGGACTGGGCCAGAAAGGCAGGGATCCTCTGCCTGCCCCCAGGAACACAGGCACGAGCAGTCATACCCAGTTTCTCAAGTGCTGGGGCTTTGAACTCTGGTCCTCATACAAGCAAAATTTTATCCATTGTGTCCTCCCCCAGCATTCCTGTTTCTTTTCTATTAATCCAAGTTTCTTCCACTGGGTTATCAGCTCTGTCAGGACAAAAAACATTTCATACTTCTCTTGGTTCTTTCCCTCACCTGATCCAGTGCCAAGTACCCAGTGTTCACTGGGTCACAAGAGTCCCACACTCATTTCTGAATCCTAGGGCGGGACCTACATGCACATCTGCTTCCTTGGTAACAAAGGTTCAGTGTCCACATCTCAGATACCCATACCTACTAGCCTAATTATCTTGTCCTATCTCTGACCCTTGTCCCAAGGTTTTGGTTCTGCCTTCATCCCCCTTCTCATCTGTCCAAGTCTCTGTCATATTTTGGTGGCCCTCGCCTCCCGTCACCGTTTCTCAACCTCCAGATATTTTCAAGTCTTTATTCATTGTTTCCACACTGCCAATTAGCACCCTTGGCTTTGTCTTTCATTGCCAACTACAGCATCTTGAATGGATGGAGAGGGAGAGAGAAGGGATGGATGGAAGGATGGATGGATGGATGGATGGATGGATGGATGGATGGATGGATGGATGGATAGATGGATGGAAAATGACCATGATGGGTGACTTCTGGAATGTTTTATTATTTTTGTATATAGATGTGCAGTACATGTGCACAGAGCTAAAGAAGGCCAGAAGAAGGTGTCGGATCTCCTGGGCTGAAGTTACAGATGCTTCTGAGCCATGTGTTAGTGCTGGGACTCAAACCCAGATCTGATGGAACAGCCAAGTGCCCCTAACTTCTGAGCCATCTCTCCAGATCCTGTGGTGTTAATTTTGATTGTCAACCTGATTGAACAGAGAACTTCTAGGAGGTTAGTCAAGTACACTCTGGGTGTGACTGTGTGGGTGTTTACAGAGAGGGTTGACTAAGGAGGGAAGGACACTTGTAACTGCAATGCTGGAGTGTGGGTGGAAGGGAAGGGGGAAGGGCAGACTGCCTGTATAGACCTCTCCTACGTACCCCACAATGCACTGTAGCTGACATAACAGGGTCTTCCCTGCTGTACCCCATCCTTCTGCCATGATGGATGAGAGAGAGCCTCTAAAGCCATGCGCCCAGCAAATCTTTCCTCCCTTGCACTGGTCTTCTCTGTCACATGGTCATGGTGATGATCATATGAACTCCCTGGCCTCCTCCATGGGGCCATTGCCTGGCCATCGTATGGACTCATTGTCACAGGCTCAGATCTAGGCTCAATTGTTAGGGAAGTTTTCAAAGATGCTTCTTGACGACTTAGTATGCGCTATTCTGAGTTTTGAGTAAGGAACTATGTCGTGTAGGTCTCTCTTTTCTGACTCCCTGGAGTACTTGAGGTCATCTCTTACCATCTTTGTCACAGTGTGCCTAGGCCAGTCTATGTCCCCAACACTGTGACTTTCTACATGTGGCTACCTCTCTTTCTATATCTGACTTCCATCAAGAGCTAGCTTAGTACCTAGTCAGACTCAGTGGGTCTTTCTGACTCGACTCAATTCACTCAATTGAATTAAATGTCTAGAAAAAGCATAGATGAATGAAACTATTAATACCAGGTGCCTGCCCATAGCTCTCCACAACATAGATCCACAGCCCGTGCTGTTGACAGAGTGACTGGTGTGTTTGAAAACGAAGAGCGGTTCCTGAGGAGTGAGAGGTTTTCATTTGCTCGATCTGTTTTGGTTTCAAACCCTCAAACAGTCATGGCCGAGCTTTCAAAACCAAAGCAGCCATTGCCTTCCTTCTAGAGCCAGGGTTACCACAGAGAAGGGGCCTGCTGGAGAGTCAAACACTTCTGAACAGATCGATGGAGGCGTATCTGAAGACAGGAAATTCCAAAGGCTTTCCCAGGCTGCCTGAAGGACAGGCTCTATTATTAACCTCTTCTCTGAGGCCCCACTGCTGACTGGCCTTGCACGACTGAAACCATTTGCTCCCGGGCTCATGTGGTGGCTTTGTAGACCACAACCACTTCCCAGAAGCCAATCAATCTGAACAGTGTGGGAGACCTTAGTGGTCTGCGGGTTTCGAAGGCGGTCTCAGTGACATGAAGCCTGAGAGAGGATGAGCTGACACAGCAGGCCCAAGAGAAAGAAGCAAGGCTTGCTTTGGGAGGTCTAGAGGGGACGGCCCTGCCCTGTCCCTTCTACAACAAGACCCCTACTGGCTTCTGTGCTTGTTGGTGACCCGAGGGATGTGATTCCCAAAGACACATGTGTAAGCAACTCTAGGGGTGTTTCCTCTGGCATTTAGAGTCAAGGACTGCTGACTTGTGAGCGATGTGCTCTGATGTAGCTGAGTGGACAGAGCTGTGGGTAGAGCCCTGTGATGAGCAGGGAATCAAGGGTCCCATGCGCCACCAACATGGAGTTAGATCTGTAGATACTTCCTGTGGACACTTTACTCATGATGACAGGAGACAGGACCAGCTCTGCTCCATTCAGAGCCTGTGTTTTCACCCTGAGAATTCATCTCCCTAAGAGCAGAGGGTCACAGGCAAAACTGCTGAGTTCATTTGCCGTTGTGATATTAAGGCTCTTTATGAGCCAAGTGGCAGTTGACCCATCCATCTGAGGGATAAAAAGACTAGCATGGCGGATGCTGCCTGACACTGACACTTCACACCTCAGGGAGCTGGACCTTGTCTAGGTCTTCCCCTTACAGGTCTGGTTGTCTGAAGGGAGAAGGTGAGGAAGACCAGGTAGCCAAGAAACTGCAGATGCTGAAGGGGGAGACTTAGAAACAGTGGAGGCCAAAGAGAGCCAGCCGTAGAGGTGACTGCGCGCAAGAGCACTTGCTGGGCTTGCTGGAGAACTGAGTCCACAAACTCACAGCCCTGTTTCAAAAGGATGGGACAGACAGTAACTGAGGTAGATACCCAATGTCTTCCTCTGGCCTTGATACTTGTTCTGCATGTATCACACACACACACACACACACACACACACACACACACACACACACACGCACACACACATACACATGGAAACGTCCCCAACCCAAACATACTGCTCCTCCTACCATAGTTTAGTGGAAGCCAGGGCATGATGGCCTTGTAGACATCATTGTGAGACCTAGCCTGTTAAAAAGAAACACAGAAAAATAGTATTTGCCTGACATGACAGGGACATAGCACTCATGAACTTACTGTGGCTACATGTACAAGACATACACAAGACCAAGCCAGGCAAAATCCCAGCAGGTCTGGGGCAGGTGTAGGGAGGGCATCATAAAGGTCCGTCTGTAGCTAAGGAAGCATTTGCAACTGGCAGATAGTTACTGTGACGGATAAGTTTGTGTCAACTTGACACAAGCTAGAGTCATCTGAGAGGAGGGAACCTCAATTTTGAAAATGCCCCAGCAAGACTGGCAGACTAGACCAATCCTGAGGGAGAGAAATTGCTTTTCCTCAGGAATGTGCTCCCTGAGAGGCAGCTATGAGGCAGTAGATGGCTTTATGGCCATACACAGACAGGCAGCACTAACCCGACTCAGTGGGTTTAAGAAGCAGTGCATGAAGCCGGGCGGTGGTGGTGCACACACGCCTGTAATCCCAGCACTTGGGAGGCAGAGGCAGGCGGATTTCTAAATTCGAGGCCAGCCTGGTCTACAGAGTGAGTTCCGGGACAGCCAGGGCTACACAGAGAACCCCTGCCTCGGAAACACACACACACACACATACACACACACACAAAGAAGAAGAAGAAGGAGGAGGGGGAGGAGAAGGAGGAGGAGGAGGAGGAGGAGGAGGAGGAGGAGGAGGAGGAGGAGGAGGAGGAGGAGGAGGAGAAGGAGAAGGAGAAGAAGAAGAAGAAGAAGAAGAAGAAGAAGAAGAAGAAGAAGAAGAAGAAGAAGAAGAAGAAGAAGAAGAAGAAGAAGAAGAAGAAGAAGAAGAAGAAGAAGAAGCAGCATTGCAGGAATTCCCAAATGATGACAAAAGAAACACAGACACTGCTTGCACACAAATAAGCCAAGTAAGGGACACCAAAGTAAAGAAATGAAGAAAAAGAAGACAAGGCCAGTGTGCCCTGACCGGGGTCAACTTCCTGGTGCCCGACCTGTGGGTTCCCCAGAGCCCTGTGCTCAGCCGTTCTGATGGGGTGCTCATACCTTTATTTTCCAGCAGCCCCCACTATGTGTCTTGTTCTGCAACTAACTTTCCCCGGCACACAGCACAACAGCCCTCAGAACAGAGGTCGGTCAGTTGGTCGGTCGGTCTGTCTGCACGATTCTCCCCAGCCCACGTGTGTCTCCTTCTGTCTATTTTTGCACGCCAGGGAACATTTGAAGGAATGTCCTTAATTCCAGGCACTGGCATCCACCTCCATCCCTGAGCCTTTCTGGGGGTGACTTGAGTGTCATGCTGTCCCTCTTGTTATTAGCACAATACCTAGCCAGTCCCAACCACCCCAACTCCTGTTTCTCATGGCCTTATATATATATTTGTCTCCCAGCAAAAAAAAAGTAGCCATGACCCCCTAGCCTAGGAATACTTGGCGCGGAGCCCTGTTTCTCAGCCGCGTCTATTGTTCTAACCTGGAATGGCACCAGCTTGTACGCGTCTTGCTGACATTTCTGACTTTTAGTGGGGAGTGCCATTAATCAACCCCTTGAATCTGTTTTGGAAAAATTAAATAGCTCAAGTCAAGGCAAACACAGTAAATAATCCTTCTACAATCCCAGTGAGTGGCAGGGCAGTGGAGGCAGGGTGCTGTCCTCTCGTTATTTGAAATGCATTTAATTTGCCACTGTATCTTCCGTAGCAGCCTAGGGTGCTCACAGGGCACAAAAACGGGAAATCAAAAGCTCTTTTCAAACGTGGGGCTCCAGCCCACATAGGATAAGTGTGAGTCGGTACTAGGATTGACTTGTCATCAGGGAGCCCAAGTGGCTCTTTCTTGTGGTTTAATATATAGGAGTCATCCCTTTAAGTAGGTGTGTGTGTGTGTGTGTGTGTGTGTGTTCACCTGCAGAGATGGGTCTATGTTCACAAACATCTGCGTGGATAGAGGACAACCTTGAGTGTCATTCTTCAGGCATTGTTTACCTTTCTGTATACATCTCTTTGCATGGTTTATGTTTATGTGTTTACACACTTATGTGCATTTGTGTATGTGTGCCTGTGTATGCATGTGGGTATGCATGTGTGTGCATGCACTTATGCATGCATGTATGTGAATGTGTGTGCATGTGTGTGAATGTGTGTGCATATGTGTGTGCATATGTGTGCATGTGCATATGCATATATGTGGGTGTACATGCATAAGCATGCGTGTGCATGTGTGTGTGTGTGCCCCTGTGTGTGTGGAGGTCTAAGGCCAACAGTGGGAGCGTTCTTTAAGTGCTTTTCACTTTATTCATTGAAGAATGGTTTCTTAGCTGAATCAGAGCTTTCTGATGAGCTAAACTTGCTGACCAGCCAGTCAGCCACAGGATCCACTCAGAGCCAGAATTACAGGCAGGCTGCTGCATCTACCCAGCATTTCTGTGGGCTCTGGAGATCCAGGTTTGTGGGAGAAGGTGAGCCATCTCCCCTTTCTACCCCACCACACACATATACGTAACTTCTGGGTGGGACAGGGTCTCTTGATGGCCTAGAGCTCACAAAGTAGGTTAGTCTTGGGAAAGTGGGTCCCGAGAAACCACCTGCCCCTGACTCCTGAGCACTGTGATTAGAATCATGTGCCACTGTGCCCCAATATTTTACATGGACACTGGGGATCAAACTCAAGTCCTTCTGCTCCCAAAGACAATTTCCTCACTGACCATCTGTGAGAAGTAGTAACAGCCTTACTCAACAGGTAAGTAACTCCTGGAGCCAGACCAGAGACTGACCTTGATCCTCTTTTATTGAGCAAGAACCTTGGAGAGGCCGGTGTGCTCTCTGCTCTCCAGTTGTCCTCCCACAGTCTCTTCCTCTTGATGATGGGGGAATCGGTGACGGGAAGGTGCTGGTCTATCCTTTCCCCTCTCTCCTACTGATGGTTGGAATTTTACTGTTTACTCTTCTTGGTTCAGGGCTGGCCCATAACAGCTCTGACTGACAGTCAATTAGAAAGCCGAGCAGTCCCCTCTGGTTCTGATTGCTTCAAGTACAAGCAGTTGCCTGCTGAGCCAGGTAGGCTGACTATGCCATTGCAGAAGCCACAAGGAGAGGCCAAGAGAGTGCAGAGGAAGGGGAGGAGCAGCAAAGCAGGGTCTCCTGGTTCCCCCGCCACAGCTCTGAGGATGTGACTTGCAGCATCTCGGACCGCAGAGACCAGCCCAGCTGTAAACTGAATGGCATCAAGGGACCCAGCAGATACAAGAAGGGACAAAAGAATCCCCTGGCAGAGCCTGCCCTGATCTCCTACCCATACCCTTGCAACATCGGGACATCCAGCTCTCCGTTGCTGTGACAAAAATACTTAGATAAAAAATTTAAAGGAGCAGGTGCCTTGGGCTCTCAATGTCGGGTGCTCCGGCCTGTGGTCCCCTGGCAGCGCCGTGGTGAGGCGAGACACCATGGTGTGAGTACATGACACGGCAGAGCTGCTTCTCTCATGACTGCCAAGAAACAAGAGGGAGACGGGAGCAGCGCGGTCCTCATCTTCCCTCTCAGGGCACACAATGACCACACTTCCTTTCGTTAGTTCCAACTTTCCAAAGTATCTATTTTCCCACAGCATCAGAGACCAGCAACCAAGCTGAGAACTAGAATGGAGGATTGACAAAACAGTTGTAATCTGCTGACATTAAGATAGCTGTGCGTACAAAGAATGATCTGTGGAGACCAGCAGAGGACAATCTTCAGTGCTGGGGACACGGCAGGCATTCTCCATCTCCAGAGACTTACCTGTCTCTGAGTAACACTGGTTGCATTGCATTTCTGACTATCTTTTAATCCTGGATCCTATATCTACAAATGCACACCCCTGAAATCATAGTTAGACACAGGTACCGCATCACTCTGCCCTCTGTGTGCTTCTGTCTCTTACATGCCCTCCTGCCTCCATTTTTTAAGGCATTTGACCAAGCTGCTTCTTGCACATGCTTGATTTCTGTGCCTTCTTGACCGCCAAGCCACGGCAGTTCACCTAGGTCTCCTGTTGAAAGGCCACTTCTCTTTCAACAGGTCTGGGACAGGTTGAGTTTATTAAATGTTGGTACAGAGTCCCCTGCTGTATACTGAAGGCTGTATCTCTGTAGTCCTGGGAAAGCACCAGTTTTACTTGAGATGTATATGAGAGAAATGGATCTTTGTATATTTTGGCACGATGTTAGTAGAGCTCTCTGCTTGTGAGGAGTCTAGAGCAGTGGTTCTCAACCTTCCTAACACTTCAGCTCTTGATTACAGCACCTCATGTGGTGAACCCCCACCCCAACCATAACATTATTTGGTTGCTACCTCATAACTGTAATTTTGCTACTATTTTGAATCATAATATAAATATCTGATATGCAGGATTACTGATAAGTGACCCCCCATGGGATCGCGACCCACAGGTTGAGAATCACTGATCTAGACCATAGTCTCAGAAAGGATGGTAGGGTAAGCTACTGAAAAGAACCTGAGTCCCTGATGTGCCACTACGCTAACCAGCTCTGGGGCTCCTACATTATGACCTCTTTCTAGGACAGTGTTCCAGTTTCATCCCTGTTGCCATAAAACAAACAAACAAACAAACAAAAAACAAACATTACTCTGACAAAAATCAACTTAGGGGACAACGTGGTTATTTAAAATGACAATTCATTTGCAGGGAATACAAGGCAAGAACTTCAAGCAGCTAGTCATGTCACATCCACAGTCAAGAGCAGAAGGGAATGAACGTAGCACAGCTGCTTGCTCACTCAGTTGATTGACTGATTGATTGCTGTGCTCAGCAGGATTTCTTCAGTCTTAGATAGTTCAGGACTCTTGCCTAGGGAGTGGTGCTGCCCACACTGGGTCAGGTCTTCCCACACACATCCATTAATGTAATTGAGACAATCTCCCACAGATGTGCCCACAAGCCAGCCCAGTGCAGACAATCCCTCACTGAAACTCTTCCCAGATGACTCTAGCTCACGCCAAGTTGACAATTCAAACCAACCACCATAAGCAGTAGACACATCTCTTTATTGTTTATGCCATTTACTTTTTAGCCTAGCTTTCTGATGTGAGTGGTCACGAGCATCCTACTATAAATTACTCCTGCCTACCTATAAGTCACTTGTGTATCATTACCACTGTTTCAAATCCAATCATTGTCTGGCAAGATACCATTGAGACTGGCGGCTTGCACCCTGTAAGGATACAGTGTGTGATGTCCCTTACACCCTTACACTGTTGCCCTCTAGGAACACGACAGAGCTGCTCCCACACCCTTGCATTTTTGGCCTCACCTGTCACTAACATCAAGAGTCTTGACCGCCAGCTCACTCTAAGATCATTCCAAATGAAATATCATTAAAGAGGTTGTAGAAAGGCCATTCGAGGAGACATCCCAAGACAGAAAATAACAGAAAAACTGTGTGTTGCCTTTGCCTAACGATGGTTCCTCTAAGCACTATGTGACAAACCCTAAGAATGTCTATCTATATGTGGAATGTTTCCGTTTCGGTCCCTTTGCTATGACCAACATACTGACCAAAAATACCTTTGAGGGGGAGGGCTTATGATGCCAGGTCGCAGGCTAATACTGAGTTCAAGGCAAGAACTCGAAGGAAAGATCGCAAGGCAGGCCTGCTTGCTACTCCCAGCACAATCTCCAAGGAGCTCGCTCATGGCTGAAGATATGAAACAGGAATCAGGAAGGATGCTGTGTGCTGGCTTGCAGACTTACACTCAGCTAGCTTTCTCACAGGCCAGAACTGCCTGCCTAGGGAATGGTGTCGCTCATGACGAGCTTAAGTCAGTCAACAATGAAGACAATTCTCCACAGACATGTCTACAGGCCTCCCTTATAAAAACAATTTGAGAATCTCTTTCCAGGTGATTCTATCTGGTAACAAGTTGATCATTAAAAACTAACCATCACACATAGCCTCTCTTTACAGGAATAAATTATATGCTAATAAGCACACAGCTCATAAGTAACAAATTTAGGACATAATCCTAGACATCTGACGCTGTGGACGGGCTTGTCTCTTTAAGCAGAGAATCCCTCCTGTGCCTTCAGTCCATGTCCATGTTTTACATACATGGTCTCATCCAGCACTCTCTGCAGAACTGTAGGTAAGACTAACCATGGTGTTTGGACATTAGCTATGCTGCTGACTAAGCCTAAGTCCCTCTGGGGTCACCAAGGAACTTACTTTCTCCCTATCTTTCAGGTTACTGTTTTAAAATTTTATTTACAGTAAGAAACCACCTTTAGGAAGAAAAAAAAAACTACCTAGTAACACTAAATTGAGATTTTTTTTTTCAGCGTTAAAAGAAAAAGAAATAGCCGGCCCAGTTTTTCTCAGCGGCATGCTGATGAGCTGCCATGCCAGGGTTGTGCGGGAAATGAAGGAAATATTTCAGAGTGGAGAAATAAATCACAAGGAAGAACCAATTCCCCGACGAAACAAGGATACAGAGAGCAATTCCCTAATTCCCAGCCCCTCTCACATCCGTCATGGGAAGAAGACCCCTTTGCTGACACCTCTCTGGTGGGTGAGAACAGCGAGAAAAATCTCGTTCCTTAGGGCTCTCTGTTTCCACCTCTGCAGTTCGCACTGTGGAGAGTCAGTGTTCTGCTGACCCCAGTGGTCAGCAATAGCCAACTACCCTTCAGCAGGATGCCGGGAAGCGAGGACCCTGCGGGTATCAGTCAGTTCCACTGGGAGGAGCCGGGGAGAAGCAAGCCTTCGTTTTCAAGAACACGGATATTCTCCTACTCAAAAAGGAAGACAGAGATCTCTTCAAGAACTGTCTGCGCTACCCTGTCTGTGTTTTCCTAACTCACATCTAAGCAGCTTCCAGTATTTCACTACATGATAAGGAGCATGCTACTTAGCATGGGATTGTACTGTTCTGGGACTACAGACACACAGGTAGTGTGACTCTGAGCATGGAGACAGCATTGGACACATTTCTAAATTAAACAGACTGATGGAAGCATGTTGGTCAGTTTTCTGTTACTATGACTAGTTTGAGGCAATTTAGGAGGAAGAAAGACTTCCTCTGGCTTCAGGGGGTTCTACGCCTGGCCACTGTGTCCCCTCAAGTTGGGCCTATGGTGCTGGACACATCCATGCAGGAGTGAAGGGTAGAAGGCGTTTTTCAACTAGTAATGGTCAGGAAGCAAAAGGTAAAGGGGACAGGAAGGATCCGGAGTCCCTAATCACCTTCAGGAGCATGCCCTCCACCCCTCGAGAAGTAGATCTCCCCCTGTGATTCCGTCTCCTTTGAAGTCCAGCATCTTCCAATAGCTCTACAGGCCGGCAGCCAAGCCCCTCAGATCCCATCCATGGCTTCGAGAGCCACGCTCTCCTTTCCACCTCCACATTCAGATACCACAGCCTTCTCCCAGGTCCTGGTACCTGCTGCCCACATTAGTCAATGCAAACCATGGATGTGAGTGGGGCCCAGCATTGGGGCCTGGCGCTGTGCTTGCTGTTCCCGTGAGACGTGGAAACACCCCTACTCCACCACAGAGGAGATGATGCCGGGCAATTACCACACAGTGGGTCTACGTGACATCCTCTGGGGAGACCCAGGAACAGGGTGAGCTTTATCGGCCTGTTGTCTTGTACAGGGAGATGGGGCAAGAACACAGAGACCAAAATGAAGGAAGATCAAGAGTACTAGGCCCGAGGATGCTGGGCAGGGGATCCACAGAGATGGGTAAGAATAACCCAGGCCTGTGGGGTCGGGGACTCTCCACAGCCGGAATCCCTGGTAGTTAATCTCAATAGAAAGTTCTACAGTGTCTTCTATGACAGGCTCCCACTCACCCTGCTCCCCACTGGGAGTCCACTTTGTCCTCTGTGTTACTGTTGAGTGGCCATATATGTCACTTGAAGATTTAAGCTTCTGGCCTTTGAATTCCCAAAGACATTTAATCAGCTGGATACCATGAAGCTCTGGGGGCCGCTCCTCCTTCGACATGCTCTCTCTTCATCTCCTGTCTTGTGCCTACTCCACCAGTGTCTCTACGTTCCCACCCACCCACGAGGAAACCTCTTATCACACCAATGATTCTATGACAAGTATCCTGTGGCTCAGTTCAGGACCCACGGGCTCACAGTTCCTAGGCCCCTGGCCTTCTGCCTCACTGTCTGGCTTCATACCATGTGGGCTTGCATTTTCTTGTGAACTCTGCATTTTCAGTCTTCTGTTATCAATATCCATTTCCTGATTGGATTGTAAGCTCCTTACATGCAGGGCCATGCCTTGCAATAGGTTATACTTCAGCCTCAGGCTGTGGAGTTGAGGACTGGTGACATCGGAGAGTACCTGATGAAACACCTGTCCCCTGGGAGTCTGCCTTTTTCAGGCATAGAACTAGAGGCGGCCGGGGAACTGGCTCACCTCTTTTGTAGAAATCCTGTTACCTACCCCAGCCTCCAGAACTGCTAGTCAGAGGCCAGGCCTCCTTCTGCTGCCACCCTTTCCGGAGAGCTAGCTCCCTTAAGTCCCCATGGAGACTGGCAGAGCCATTTTCAAGGGAGGCAGCCTGGATACCTCCCCTGGACTCGGTGTCCCCTCTCTCAGGGACATGTTGGCTTAGCAGAGACTCAGCTGGCTCTCAGAATCCCAGCCATTTCCTGCACCAAAGCCCCCAGATGGCGTGTTCTGTGGAACACACGCTGATGAAGAGAGGCATCAGAAGGGGAAGGAAGCCACCTGGGGCTATGTGCCACCAAATCGTTTGTCCTTCTGTCCTGGTCCTTCTGACGAATGTCTTGCTCTCCAAAAGCATTCAGACAGCAAAAGAAGCCTTTAGCACCTGCCCTGGGGCTCATTGGTCAGTGCAGATTCCTGCTCTCTAACCAAGCCTTCCTTCCTCTCACTGGCGAGTTGGAAAGCTCTTGAGAGGTAGCAGATTGCAGGCACTGAAGGCTGGTGTCTTCTGTTTATCCACAGAGTGGGGACTGGCCAATGCAAGAGCCCTGTACTGTTCCTCCCATGTGCTGCTGGCTCTGCAGCCTTGAAGCAGCAGCCTGGGCGATCTGCAGTGCCAGTCCCACCCCCGGCTACCTCCCACTTCCCTGGCTACCTCAGAGGGAGCTGCAGGGGACCAGTCTCCCAGGCTGAAGTACTCAAACCACAGTCTGAGGCAGGCCATGACCCATGCGCAAGACATAGCAATCCATTTACCAGGTCACAACTAGAAGTTGTCACAGTGAAATAGGTAGAAACAAAACACAATACACACACATACACACACACATACACATACACACACACACACACACACACACACACACACACACACCAGTAGATTCAAAATGCACTCCCTGCTGTGTACCACAATCCCAAAGGTTTGCAAGACTTCAAAGAAGCAAGCCTTGCTGCACCCTAACTCAGGGTCTGGACTTCTAAGGAGTGTGAGTCCTCTTCAAAGCTGGTCAGTCTTCTGCTACCACCATTCAAAGGGAACTCCCCCGCCCCACCCACAAACAGGGCAGAGGGACTAGACAAGGGAAACCAAGAAACAAGGAAGAAAATCCCCATCTTCCAAAAGCACAAGTTGGAAAGGAGGAAGAAAGAAGGCCAGAGAAGCAGGGCACACGTGTGTGAATCCTCCCTGAATGTGGTAAGGCAAAGGTTCATTTTCGCCGCTGGAGATAGCCTCTGACTGACCAGAAACAGTTGGAGCAACATGGCTATTCAAGGCCGGGCTCTCAGCAGTCAGGGTGATCTTCAGAGTGTGTCAGTGTCCCTGAGCTGGCATGTCGGCCTTGCATGTCCAGCCTCTGTGCAAGCTATCCTGGTACATAGGACACCCCAAAGACAGTTTCCTGGGGTAAGTCTGTCTGACTCTGGCTAGCCTCTTGTCCTTGCAGTTCCCAGATGGCTGAGATGAGGAGGACCAGGTTCAGTTCCAAGGTGGGGCATTGGTACTGTTGTGGCTGTACTGTTTCTTTGAGGGACAGGATCCATTGTAGTGTGGACAGGATCCACTGCAGTGTAGACAGGCAGAGCTGCTTGTATCATTGACTTTGTGACTTTAATGAACTTGGCTGGGACAGGGACAGGTACAAAATGAGTATGCAGTAGACAGAACCTCTCTGGCTTGCCACCTAAATTGGTGTATTAGTTTCTCTCCTCTCACTGTGATAAAGCATGGTTCCAGATGATGAGAATTCCATCATATGAGGTGGGAGGCCTGGAAGCCAGCAGACAGTCATGGCACTGGAGCAACAAGCTGAGAGCATACATCTTGAACCGTAAGCACAGGCAGAGGGTGCAAACTCAAAATGGTGTGTGTTAGTTGAAAATGGCTATTCCCTGGACAGATCATGCCAAGCTGATGCAATTTCCAGGAAAGAGATCCTTTACTGAAAGAGAGGAAGAAGCTAGGAATAGAAAGAGAGATGGATTGGGGTCTCTTGTCTTTTATCCAGTAGTAACCGTCTCGCCAGCAAAACGATGCGGCACACTCAGGATCCTTCTGTAGAATGCTTTAATGGCTCTTGAGAGGGAGAGCATAAGCTTACAACAACAGAGACTACAACGGTCTGAAAAACCGTCCCTTATATAGGCTGGTAAGCCCGCCTAGGACGTGGCACTTCTTAATTGGTTGCAGCTCATCAGCCCATATTACGCCACGAGGTAGGCAGAGACCGAAGGACGTTAAATCACTTCAGGCACGCGCACTGATTTGTTCGCCGGTTAATGATACATTTTAGCTAGATGCGAACGCCATCTTGTAATGGAGTTTGCAGGAGCAACGGGCGGCCCCTCACAGTAACATAGGTAACCCAGGTGATGACAAGCACAGGTGATGAGGATGAGGCATGCACAGGGAGTGTGAAGCGGTTGCCATGGCAACAGATGCAGGAGGGTCCTTGTCACCTAAGGATGACATCATGGCTGGATTCAGAGGCTAGCTGTAAACAGCTTCTGAGGCTAACTGCAAGTCTTTAAACTCTCAAAGCCTACACCTCTCCAAGAGGGAGGGACCTCTCCAAGAGGACCATACCTCCTAAACTTCCCCAAACAGCATCACCGAGGCCTAAGTGTTCAAATATCCAAGACTATGGAGGACATCTCAATCAAATCACCACAGATGGGAGATTCTTCTCTACTCCAGGCTAGTAAAAGCCTGTGGCCACCGGCATTTATTCCCTTTAGCTGTGACAGGCACCTGTTGCTGTGCAAGACACAGTGGGCCATATCGATGGGTGGACTAGCCTCGCTCTGGGAAACTGGACTGGCATCTCTTGCCTTCTGGTCTCCTTACTGTGCTGCTTTGTCTGTGGCTGATTCCAGCACACAGAATCTGGGTATCTATGGCTTGTGGTTTCACTAAAAGCCCTTATGTGCAAATAGAGGTCCCTTGCCTCTAGGCTGGCCACTGGGAGATCTCTATGTGAAAGAAGAAAAGGAGGCCAGTGAATGGCTTTGACTGTAGCACTGGCCACAGCTGATAACCCTATCTCTTCTAAGGCTGGAGATAATGAAGTTGACAAGCAGCCAGAACCTAATGACAACTATTCTTCTTGGCTTAAAAAAAAAAGTGTTATATTTTTGCCCCAGCTCATCTTCAGAGGTAAGCAGAATCCTTTGCTCTAAAGGCCCCTCCTCACACCCATATTGTAACCTGGTCTTAGCACACCTCAGCCACACTGGGATTGGGGCAGTAATCAGCAAAGGCTACCTTCTCATAGTGGACAAGCAATGACAGACACCGGCCCCTGGGAGCTGTGATCAGGTCGGTGTCACCCCACAGTGATGCAGTGGCACAATTCGGATCCTTGAGAATTATCTCTGAAATTACCCCATGACATGGGGAGATGGACCCACTGGTCAAGCATTTGCCTTACAAGGTAGATGACCTGAGTTTGATCCACAGAACCCTGGTAGAAAGCCAAATGTAGTGACACGCACTTGTAATCCCAGTAACATAGTAACAGTCTAACAGGAGGTGGAGACAGGTAGATTCCTGCATGCTCACAGATAAAGTTGGCTTGGTAAGGTTCCAAGTGAATGAAATACCCTCTCTCATAAATTGACATGGGCCTGAGGAATAATACTAGATGTTCCTTTAACTTCCACATACATATTCATGAATGGCCCTGCATACATAGTTTTACACACACACATACACACAGAGGGAGAGAGAGAAAAAGAGAGAGAGAGAGAGAGAGAGAGAGAGAGAGACTCACACACAAATACACACACAGAGGCAGACATACACACGAATACACATACACACATGCACAGGCATACACTGAGATATCAATTCATCTTACAAGGTTCACGGATTTTCTCCATTCCTAGCGATGACTTAGTCTTGAAGATGTGCTGATGCTTCAGCAAATTCTTTCCAACCAATGTCTTCTTGGTGGGCTGGGGGAAAGTGAGCTATGATTATTGACAGTGTGAGCAACGGTGGAAGACATGAAGTGGTGAAGAGGTCGGCCTCAGTCCTCATCACAGGGGCAACATAAGAAGAGAGCCCACCTTGTCCATACTCTCTAAAGGGAAGCTGAGGGTGTTTTCAGCTAAGTGACTTCTGACGTTTGTCAGAGGGAAAGATTCTCCCACTGCCTCATTAAAATCCACGTGGATCTGTGAGGCAGACTAGGACTGGGAGCTTTGTCTGAGTCCAAAAGGATTTTGGATTTCTAGTAAAGCTATAATTGCTTGGAAGAGACTGTATTTTGCTGAAATCTGATTCAGATAGTATTGGCCTAATACCAGTCCCCACACCCCTGAAGCACATTACAGCCTCTCTAGAAAGTTCACTTAGACTTTCCAGGTTACATTTTTGCTTGCTTTCTTTCCCTCCTTTCTCTCTCCCTCCCTCTCTCACCCCTTCCCCAGACATAGGGTGTTGCTATGTAGCCCAGGAGGGCCTTGGACTCACTGATTCTTCTGCACACATGCAGAAACCATTGATCCATCCACATTACTGATGAGGGGTACACACTGAATGGTGACAGCACCCCAGCAATAGAAGCTCTATCTTAGGTTTCCCAGCTTGTGCCCTTAGCTTTCAACATCCAGATGCCTGCGCTCTTTAATTCAATTTGCCAAATGCATCTTGACATTGGTAGTGACCCGAGTAGCTGACCAACTGCTGCTCAGTGGGTTTCTCACCGATCTAAAACACAGGCCCTCAAACTTGAGATGTAGCGCAGCCCCGAGAAGGAACTGTCACCCTGGAAACCAGGCTCCCTCTACAGAGACTGGGATTCAGAGGGTCCAATGGGAGAACCCGAGAGTTGAGGTTGTTTGAAAGTTCTCAGCTGCTACCCACACTTGTGGCAGGGGTCGACACTTGGCCCCTCAGCCACAGATTGTCTCAGTTAGCCAACAGCACCACAGGACAGTGTCTACTCTTTCTCCATCCATATGAGCTCTGCCCTGGCTCCTCACACAACTCTTCCTCTTTCCTCCATCCCTTGGCTGCTGACACTCTCCAGGAGGGAGCCCTGCCTGTGGGCCATTGCCTCTTTCCCTCCCACGCCCTTCACTTCTGATTCTAGCGGTGGCATTTCAACACTTCAGGAGGATTCCATCTCGAAGGCTCTGATGATGCATTCTTACCTTTCACTAAAGGCTCCAAGAAACATCAGAGATTTGAAGACAGACATGAGGAGCACACATAGGGTGTGTCCATAAAAGTCACCGCACCAGGGCAGCTGACGGCGAGAGCACAAGAGAGGACCCAAAGGCTCATATGTGGAATGACTTCCACAGAGCAGGAGAGCGTGGTCTGGAGAAAAAGCGCCCCATCTGGCTTCACTGCCGTCAGGGCTGAAGGGTCCCCAGCTTGAAGTGTTGTTGAGGAATAAGGCTTCAAATCACACACAAAGCCGTACAAGACATTGTGGAAACACCTATGGTATCAGCGCCCACAGACAAACCCAGGAGAGATTTATCACACACAGGAAATGCTTCACACATTTGCATGTCACCATGTCGGTGAACCCCAACAGATGGGCTCAAGAACAGGAAAGGGTCTCAGCTGCTTCTGCTTGCAAAAAAACAGGGACTCCAAGTGAATCTGACCTGTTGGGTCCTTACACAAACAAGCATGGCCCGCTGGCCTTCTGAGAGTGACGTTTCCCTACCTAAACACATGATTGTTAATATACTGTTTTCCAGGCATCCAGGAGGGAAACCCGAGACAATCAGCACCCTGCCTAGTGTGCTTCAGACCATAATCACCACCCGTGATAGGAAGAAACTTCAAGGTCACAAGCCACATTATATTTTCCGGAGGGAGAAAGGTTGATTCATTCTATAGGAAGCCCTAAGATGGCTAGGGGTCAGGAAACGAGCCGGCTGTGTTTCCGCTGTGGGGTTAGATCTCGCACCCCTGCTGGCCAGGACTTCCGCCATGTCTGCTCCTCAGCCATGCAAGCAGACAGAACAACCCCCCCCCCCCCCCCCCGCTGCACTCCGTGTGTCTCAGGGCTCTAGGGCCAAATGGCAGATTTTCATCAGCAATGAGAGTTGATTGGTCACCACCATGAATTCACTATCATTTCACCTGTCTTCAGTGTTTCAAATACTTTGGAATGACTTTTGCTGAGCAGGCCGAGGATGAAGGAATCAGAGCAACAGACAGAAAGCAAGATGTCTTGTGGGTTTGGAGGATTTTGCTGTGATTCTACAACAGCAGCAAAGTCATTTTGTTATTATTCCATGAGCAGTGGCACCAGGAAAAAATGCGCAGTGTGAACAAAGGTGTGCATTAAAATAAGATGAGGGGTCAGCGAGATGGTTCAGTGGGCAAACGTGCCCGCTGTGAGAGCCGTACTCGCTCGCGGAACCCATGGTGGAAGGAGAGAAGATGTCCTCTGAGTTCTACACGGCACAGTGGTCCATGCGTTCAAAACAACAATAATAGATAATAGTAATCATGCATAAAAATCTATTTAAAATTAAAATAAGGCATGAGCGGTAAGGCATGAAATCTTACTAATATACACCTTGAAAAACCTAGCTTTGGTGGTCATGTATGAATCTTCATTAGCCTGAGAATATATTCACAATGTTTCTTTTTAAAGAAAGTGGTGAGATGGTATACACAGGATAATATTATTTGTGGTATAGGAGTGTGTATGTGCATGTGTGCAAGCACATGCATACCCATACGTGTGTGTGTGTGTGTGTGTGTGTGTGTGTGTGTTATGTGTGTATGTGTTTGCATATCAACAAAAATGTACCTGAGAAAATTTACTCGTGATTTTTCCTTCTGTTTTTCTTTGGAGCTCTACCACCCTTAGCTTTGGGTCCTTCCCCGAGCCCTTCTGGTGCCTCTCCCTGCTGAGCACAGACTCTCTAAGACCAAGGGGTAAACCCCAGAATTTCTAGCCTTCCTGTACATACCCTAGTATCTAGGACCTAGAATTCCTGAGGGCCCACTGGCCTTCAGCCTGTTTCCAGGGTCTGTCCAGATACAAGGGGATAAATCAGCAGTAGTCTGTTAAGGGATGTGAATGGAGCAGGCACGCGGGTTTGCCTGTCTGTGTGTACATACAAGAGTCCTCATGGTCTAAGGACAGACATAGTAACAGACAAGAACATGGTAGACTGAGAAATGTGGTGTCCAGGAGCTACATTACCATATTCTACCACAGAGCTTGAAAGAGTCTCAGAGTTCTAAATCTGAACCTGGACTTCCAGATGGTTTCAGAGGTAAGGATGGGATTCCTTTGCTTAGCAGTTCAGTGTCTGCATTTACAACTTCTAAACATTTAGAAACGTGGCATATGGTATCCATGTGTCCTCTTACCATAGATCAGCCACAGAAGAATTGAGGCTGGACCTACTTTGGGTTACTGTAACCTCTCTCCCACTTATCCTCTCTCTTCCTGCACCTCTCTTTCGTCATCCCTCCCTATTATGTCTCCCTCTCTCCTCCTCTCTTCCTTCCCTATGCTCTGGAGCTTTCCATCACACTCTAGAACGCTGCTGCCCAAATGTGGAGTGTCCCCGAGGCTCCTGTGTTTGAACATGGGGTTCTAAGCTTGAGGGGCTGTGGGGTTTTTAGGGGGTGTCTCACTAGAAGTGAGTCCCTGGGAGACACAGTTGGAGATGTATAACCCAGCTATTCCATTTTCTGTCACAGGGGTGAGCCAGCACCCTTCTGCTTCTACCACCACAGCTGAGTTCAGTGTCTGTCATCACACACTTTCCTGCCATGGTAGACTGTTTCCCCTCAAACCATGAGCCAAAATAACCATCCCCAACCCTGGCGTTGCTGATTCACAGATTTTGGGTCACATCAATATAAAAAAAAACCTAGCACATCGACATGGTCTGTTTTAATAATTCCAAACCTAGGAATCAGGTATAAACAAAAATAAAATAATAAAATAAAATGATCAAAAGTGTTGAAAACACCCAAGCACCCGTAATAAAATCATTCCCATGCTGATAGTCTGAGAAACAGTCTACTGAGTTACACTACATCCACATGGGGAAAAGCATAATCAACTTGTGTTAATGAACAAGTTAGATCAATGAAGGTTTTAGTAAAAACAGATAAAGAGAGTATAAACAGATAAAGAGAGTAGTTGTGGCAAGGTTTGGAGTTACAGTATAATCCTTCCAGAGGCAAACTTAAATCCTGTGTGTGTGCACATATAAAATAGAAACAAACTGACTGAAGCATTGACTGTGTCCGTTTGTATCTGTTAAAATTTTTTTTAGAAGAGGATGCTTCCTTCTTACACCATTTGTCTTCCTGCAATTACCAGGACTTTCTATATAATCAGGGTAGAGTATAGATCTGCTACAGATGGGAAAACTGAAACCAGAAAAAAGTCAGCAATCAGGATGTTCTTCCTCTAAACAGAAACAAATCAGGCAACTGCAGCCCAGCTGTGGCATAGCTGGACACAGCTCGAGCCCTGGAAGTATACAACCAGAAGCTTGTGAGCCACATGAGCCCCCAGGTAGTTATGGATGCAGGCTTACCCAAAAATCATAAACTTGCTTAAAATATTCTGAGTTTGCTTGTCCTTTTTTTACTAACTGGGTTGCATGGTTCTTGGGGTTGAAGCTTGTAGGTGACATCATGTCACAATGTCAAACAGACGTATGTGTTAGGACATGTCAAAGGTGGGGGGGCTGTTCTGTATTTATTCTTATTGTCATACTTCATGACATAAGAATAAATAAGAGTACTTCATACTGAGTACTCAAAGTGACAGAGTAGGACCCTGCTATGTGCTCTCTACCCGCTTGTCTCCAAAGTTACCCAAATCTAGGTTGGGATCAGAGCCTTCATTGGCCTTCTGGCTTATACCACATGCATGGTAAGAGTCCCAAGATATTGTGCATTAGTCATAGGTACTGGAACTTAGACCCCTGGAGAGAAGTCTCTCCAAATAAAATCTAGAGATGTAACCATCCTGGGCGGTTATTTCTTACCCATCAAACAAAGATTATTCTCAATTTACAAATCCCTTTTAACCTATAACTTTATAATGTACAGCTCACACTTCCTCTTAATTCTAAAACCTGAGAGCCATTTTCCCATGCAAGGCCCTCACTGCAGGGCAGTTCCTTGGTTGTGTTTGCTGCCAACATTTGGCATTTTCCTTCCAAGTCAAGTTTGCTTTCCAGTAAGTTCCTTGAACAGATGGTGCAGAGGAGAGCACATCTTACCCTCTGTGGCCTCACCAGCCCAGAGTGCATAGTCAGGAAGCAGGAAGACTCACAGAGCTGAGTGCAAGGCCTTGGCTTCGTTTAGTGGCTAAGAACCAAGTTTGTAAAGCCACACAGGCCCAGATGGATTCTGCTTTCAGTTTTCCCGTGGGGGATAGAGATCCGTGCGCCGTCGTCTTGTCTCACTGCAGATGCTGAGATGGATATAGGTGGATGATATGATCTGGAAGGGTGTCTGTCACAGTTCCTAGTGTGGCCATGAACATCAGCTCTTGTTTCTAACAGTAACAGATGTTCATCTTCTTAGGCTATGAAAATAAGTCAGGTGACAACTTAGCATGCATGAGGTCCTGGGTTCAATCCCCAGCACCACCCAAGCGAGGAATAGTAGCAGACACCCGCAACCTCATCTAGCGCTAGACTGGTACAGGCAGGAGGGTCTGACTGACATTCATGGTTATCCTCAACTGCAGTAACTGAGTCCAGGCTAAGATACAGAAGACCCTGCTTCATCCCCAGTTCACCCGGTTCTTTTTCAGAAGGATGGAATGTAACATCATTTCCAGTACCACAAAAGCAGTCAGTGTCAAACATGAGAGCCTGAGACCTCCAGGAGACCCTGACCCTGACCCTCCTCAGTGTCTCTGACCTCAGATCTCCAACCACGCTCCCTCAGCCTAAAAGCACTTGGCTGGCTGCCCCCAAACCGTTTCTGGCACAATAGGAGATGGTGATTTCCCTGCCCACAGGCTGTTGTGCAGTATCGTTTGTTTCCTCTTGGCCTCCTTTGCTGGAAAACAATACCTTTCAGACATCATCAAGGAAGATACCCAGCAAAACCTGCACCGCTTTTTCAGTCCTCCCCTGGCAAAAGGGCCGGTCAGGAGCAGTTTGCTTCAGACCAGGAACAGAATGTGACAAACTATGTCCCTGTAGAGAGTTATGGGCACCAGACAGTTGGCAGCTTTGGGCTTGGCACTGCAATGCTAAGAGGTTGGCTTCCTCAACTGAGGTCCCATTTGGACCCTGTTTGCCAGCCCCAGAAGGTCAGGTTCCCAGCTATGGAAATATGAAGCATTTCACGACTCTACATACCCCCATGTCTTTCGTGATGGTTTTTCCTGTCCCTCGGGAAATGCATGTCTTTGTGGGACCTGTCCTCTGCCCTCCTTTTGTGAGCAGACCTAGCAAAGATCCATTTAATTTCCAACCCCGGTGTCCATCGATAAATTGCCTCTGTTCTGTCTTGGGAGGGGTGCCGACGCCCTCTTCCCTCTGCCGCCTCTCCTCCATACAGGGAGTGTTTCTCATTATCTGCCTTGACCTCTGGTGCAAACCTCTTTTCATCCTCTCCTTGGGCTTTCCTTATCATACTTCACCCTCCCTCAGAGTCATTCTGCAAGCGCCATGTCCCTCTCTGCACCTGGTGTGCCAGTCTTGCCTGTGTCCTCTGCTGTAACCTTCATTATTCCACCCCCCCCCCCCATCTATCAGAGCCCTAAGAAGCCAAAGCACCACCCTCACCCTCCCTAAACCTTACTCGTCAGCCATCTTGCCTCCAAGTGCTCCGACCTGCTTGGCACAGGACAAAGGCTGGCATGTCAGCGGGCTCATCCCACAACGCCAGGAGTGACTCCCTGCTGATACCTCCGATATGCTCAGTGCCACCCCACATGAACAAGATCATTCCCCCCAAATCCCAGCTTAATGGGGTTTGCTCTTAAATCGGTAGGAAAGAGAGATACATAGGTAGATAGCTTAGGCTGGCTGGCCAGAGAGCCCACACCACCCCAGACTCACAGAGGCTCCACAGTTCAAGGTTTTGAGAGTCACACAGCCATGCCAGCATCTGCCAGAGACACGTGAACAGTGAGCTCAGGGGAGTCAGCATTCCAACAGAAGACACCAGTGTGCCCCTCTCTTCGCCGCCGAATCCACACAGCTGGGATCCTAGCACCTGCCATGCCACAGAGCTTCACCTGAAAGTCTTTGTGGGGTCCCAGCTAATTCCTCCCTCTGGGGTATCAAGTACTCAAGGGCTGTGTCCCGTTCACAGGTGTGTTCCTTTAGGAATGACCATAAAAGACTTCGTTGCCTTCTATGTATGAGAATTGTTTTTCAGACAGGCCATGCTCTCAGGGAATCAGTACTTCTTACACCACGTAGTTCTAGTTACTTAATCAAAACAACAGGCCTCAAAGGTCTTTGAGAACATCACGGAGACACGCAGTGACCGCGCAAGAGAGTCTCGGAAATCTCTGATTGAAACTAAGATTGGAAAGACCCCAAGGATAGGACAGAGGAGGGGCAAGGGCAAGTGGGCCCAGGCTAAGTAACGGCTCAGCCAGGGAACATGAGAACACAGGACAAGCTGGCCAACCGTAAGTTTCTCGTCCAGGTCCCCTTCTTGATCTCGTGCAGTGAGCGTCCCTTCTGCTATACTCAGGCCCACCCACTCTCACGCCTGGTTGCTGTCCTTCCTCAAGAATCCCCCTCCCCTAAACTCTTCTTTCTTCCCATCCTCGGCATCCTCAGGCTCAGGCTCAGGCCTGAGCAGGGAAGCTAGCAGGCCGTTGCCAGGAGCACCCAGGGCCTCCCTGACAGGGCTAAGGACAGGCGGGTCAGCCAAGGAGAGAGTGATTTCAAAGACAGGGCTCTAGTCCCTGCAAGGAACTGAGGCTTTGAGCAGGAGACCAAGCAGAGACACAGTTCTCAGAAGTGGGGCACAGGGCGGGGAACTGACAGGAGAGACCAAGGCAGAAGCACACATACAAGAACAAGCAGGCACCAGAGATGGGACCAGCTGAGAGGAAGCCGTGTATTTATAACCAGGGAACATCACAGACGACTTTAATGTCCATGCTGGGGGGTGGGGGGGGGGGTGTCAGTAAATAAATCATGGTCACATGCACGGGAAATACTGAGCCGCATGAAAAACTTCTCTGTAGAACCACACAGTCAGAGGGAACCAACCCTCTTTAGATCGTGTCAGGCCTAAACCTCCAATTGCAAGCTGATTTGGAAAATGAAGCAAGTGTCTTAGTTAGGATTTTACTGCTGTGAAGAGACACCATGACCAAGGCAAGTCTTATAAAGGACAGCATTTAACTGGGGCTGACTTACAGGTTCAGAGGTTCAGTCCATTATCAAGGTGGGAGCATGGCAGCATCCCGGCAGGCATGGTGCAGGAGGAGCTGAGAGTTCTACATTGTCATCTGAAGGCTGCTAGCAGAAGACTGACTTCCAGAAGCTAGGATGAGGGTCTTAAAGGCCACGTCCACCACTCCCTAGGCTGCGCATACGCAAACAATCACAACAAGTATTTGACACACATAGTTAGAAACCATAGGGAGGGAACTGGGAAAGACTAGAAGGAAACAGACTCAAATATTATCTGATTGGACAGAACACAAATGATTTTAATTGTTTTCTGTCTGTCTCTATTTCCCCAAATTTCTCAACTAAAGCAGAAAGTATTACCTGGGTTTCCTTAAGAAGGAAGAAACACATGGAAGCCATTGCTTTGCTAATTTAATAATAATAGCTTTTCTATTAGTGCCTAAGGGACATGTGTCTCCTAAATCAGTGGACTGACTTTCTCTGCACTTGTGAAAGGCCCATCGGCCTTCCTCAGATGAGGCAGTAAAAGAGCTGCAGCCCCACCCCCGCCCTGCCCTGCCCCGCTCCTGCCTCCGCCCCACCACTGTCCTCCCACACCCCAGATTCCCGCCCCCACCTCTGTCATTGCCCTCCCATTTACACGAGGCTGTGTCTCACATTCCCATCTAGAACAGTAACTACTCAAAGTACTCCGGGAGGTCTGGGTGTCTGGTGGGCATCACCCAGGAAGTGAGGTCAGAGGCCGCTGTGGCAACATCAGGACCACGCTGCCCCTCTAGTGACAGGGCATGCAGGCTGAGGCCAGCAGGCCTGTCTCTGAACCCTGACCTTCATTCCCTGGTGACCCTGGACTAGTTTTGTCTGACAAGCTTGCGCCTTCTTTTTTAAAGTAGGGACAAATAGCATCTGTACTGGGTACAGTAGAGCACTTTAACCTCAGCTCCAGGGAGAGAGAGGCAGGAGGATCCCTGTGAGCGCTAGGCCAGCCTGATCTATATAGTGAGTTCCAGGCCAGTCAGAACTACGTAGCAAGACCTTGTCAAAACAAAACAAACAAACAAAACAAACAAACAAAATACCCAGAGAGATAAGAATATGCACTAAAATAAAATAAAATACATGAATAGCATCTATCTACCCTGCGGGTAGGTGTGGAGTTTAACGAGCTGAATCTTCCCGGTTGAGCTGTAAACCTCATGTATGTGTCAAACTCACCATCATCACCACATCTAGAAAGTTCTGAGAACATAACACACCTTTCTGGATTCTGTCTGAATTCTCAAACTCCCTAAAGCACACCACCAGTCCACACTCCAGCAGGGCTTGTAAAAACTCTCACACCTACACTCCTCAAGACTTGCTTTCCCTGGTGAGAATCCGGGAGTGTACCCCGTGGCTGTCACATTCAGGGATTTCTGCAAAATATTCTCCAGTCTCTAAGCCTACAGGGAGCACGGAGAAAACCCCTTCCCAGTTCCACATTTGCCATATTCGCAACTAAGACCTTCATCTAGCTCTGCCTTCCAAAGACTATTCTTTTTTCTTTCTTTTTAGTTTTTCTTTTTTTACTTTTTATTTTATGTATGTAACGATATCTTCAGACACACCATAAGAGTGCATCAGATCCCATTACAGATGGCTGTGACCCATCATGTGGTTGCTGGGAATTGAACTCAGGACTTGTAGAAGAGCAGTCAGTGCTCTTAACCACTGAGCCATCTCTCCAGCCCAAAGATCCTATTTTCTTTCTTTCTTTCTTTCTTTCTTTCTTTCTTTCTTTCTTTCTTTCTTTCTTTCTTTCTCTTTTTTTCAGAAAGAACTTTTTTAATTTTCTTTTTAAATCTCCCCAAAGCATATTTTTTTTATCTCAAACCTAAATTACAAATTACAAACAGCACTAGAATTAGAAAAACTAGGAAGAAAGATAAATATAGACCATCAAATGTATGAAAAGGGAAATATTTGTAGTGGCTGAATTATTCCATAGGTCTATGCCCCTATGGACTACATATATAATTGAACAGATGCAGTCACTTGACTCCACCGAAAGACTCAGTCCATAGAGAAAATGCTGTACCATAGAAGGTAGAGCTCTGAGAACACTTGGCCATCAGTCATTACATTCCCACTGAAAGAACCTCACCCTCTGAGTGCCATGTGAGACTCTGGTGACGTGGCCATGGTCCCAGTGTGCCAGAGTCTCTGTCCTGTGCTCTCTTCCACCCTGGTTTCCTTCTTTAAAGACCCAGCCAGTCACTCTGGAGCCCACCTCTCAGCTAACTGTCTCTGTTCCCACTGAATGGCCGCCTGGCTCTGGAAATCACGTGATCTCATCCCAGGAACCAGTCCCAACCCCACCTGGTACAGAAGCTCCTGCCCTTGGACAGAATTCTCCACATCGGTTTCTGAGGTTTACAAATGTGCGGCTGTCTTCCTGGGCCTTGACTACCTGACATCTGCTCCCGTGTCTTGAAGATTCTTTTTTTAATGATACATAAACACATTGAAGTAAAATAAAAGCCGATAGGAACCATTGTCTCTGGTTTCATTCATTGCGACTAAATTAGAACTTTGTTTTTAGAAAGAGAAAATATGTATACACCAACTGTGGAGGTGCGTGCATGTAATTCTAGCACTCAGGAGGTGGAGGCAGGGGAAATCAGAAATTCAGGGTCATCCTCAGCCACTTTGTAAGTTCAAGGGCAGCCTGAGATGCAGGAGACCCCTGTCTCAGAAAGATAAAGAAATAAAAGGACCAGAGAGAAAAGAAAGACAAGAGGACCAGGGATACAGCTCAGCCAGCCGAAGTGCTTGCATTTCAAGCATGAGGACTCCCGTTCCATGCCCAAAACTCAGATAAAAATAAATACAGCACCTGGGTGTGGGGGTGCATGCTTGTAATCTCAGACCTACTGAGAGGGACACAGGAAAATCTCTGGGGCTCACTGGCCACCCAGCTCTGGGCCAGAGCAGGACCCTGCTTGAAATAATAATAATGATAATTGATAATAATACTAATTAATAATTAATAATTAATAAAAACAACCAGAACAAAATCATGCTAACATAATAGCTTCTATAACACCTGACATCAAAGGTTAGTTTCTGGCTTATACACACACGTGCACATATGTGCCTATACAGCCGCATAACTGTAGATACAGAGAGAGAAAGAGAGAGAGAGAGAGAGAGAGAGAGAGAGAGAGAGAGAGAGTTAAAGAAAATTGGCTTGAAACTATAATCAGTGCTCACCAAACATATATGCTTGAGGACAGAGAGCGGAAGGTCAGCCTGGGCTACAGAGCAAGATTCAGTCTAAGAAAAAAATCAAACATTAAAACCATATTTTAAAAGTGTGTGAGGACTGGAGAGAACTCTTTGCTCTTACAGAAAACTCAGGTTCAGTCCCAGCTCACCATTTGTAACTCCAGTTCCAGAGGAACTTTTCTGGTCTCCACAGAAGCATCCATGTGTTGGTACATATGCATACAAAATACTCATTTAGAAAAAAAACAGTGATAGAAAAAGTCTGCAGAGGGCCATGGAAATACACTTCATTATACTGCTAATAACTAGGAACACTCACGACTCAACTCCAAGACTCTAACAAAGAATCTTACAGAATATCTGTAGTGGCTATCCCTGGTTGTCAACTTGACTATATCAGGAATGAACTCTGACCTGGATCATGGCTTGCAGATCTTGAGGCATAGTAGCTATGAATCCCAAAAAATTAAGACAGGGAAATCTCTGAGTTCAAGGTCATCTGGAACAAATCTAGTCCCAGATCCAGGCATGGTTACACACACCTTTATTCTGGGCCACACCTTCTGCTGGAGACCTACATAAGGACATTGGAAGAAGGAAGATGGACTGATCTTCTTCACCTGCTTGCCTTGTAGGACTGAGCAACTGCTAGATCCTTGGACTTCCACTCACAGCTGCTGCTGACCATTGTTGGGAGTTGGACTACAGACTATTAAGTCACCAACAAATTCTCCTACTTTATAGAGACTGCCCATAAGTTCTGTGACTCTAGAGATCCCTGACTAATACAGTGTCCAAACCAAAACTCTAATGCATTCATACAGTCAGTCTTCTGCTCATCAAACATTACTGAGTAGCTACTATGTATCACATGTGGCACTGGGGACTGTCCCATTAGGGAAGTAATCTGTTGTGGAGATGCTACAGTTGCCACACTCAAGACCTGAGAATTTCAAGTCAGAATGCTGGTGAATATCTTGCTGGTTGGGATGGGGAAGAAAGTGGGACTTGGGGAAACTCCCCAGTGTTCCCAGTGAGCACAGCTGGGAAGGCTTTTGACTTGCCACGGCCCACCTCTCGTATCACTTAAGGCTCTGTAGAGAAGAAAAGACAAAGGGAAGACGAGTCCAGGGTCGCAGATGCAGCATAGGAAAATGCAAACCATTCCTTCCAATTTGGCTTCTTTCCATCACCACAGCCCGGAGTGAAATGTCACAGACAGAATGACCAGAGGTGCCTCTTGAATCACAGCTGTTTTAGTCACAGTCTCCAAACCCATGTTTGAGTCAAGATACTTCACAATCGGGAAAAGTGACAGATTTGAAGAGGAGAAAAAAAAAAAAGAATAGCATGGCGCCGCCAGCCGAGCAGATTTCCCTGTGATGGCAACAATAAGACAAAAGACAGATTTTTGCCTTCAAGAAATGCTCTCATCGTTATGGCCAGAGACACAACATTTAAGGCAAACATTCCATTGTTTTCCCACTGTTTGGAAACATAGCAGAAAGAAAATCTTGCCATTATGCTTTCTCTTGCTATGTCTGTCTGTCTCTGTCTGACTATCTGTCTCTCTTTGTCTCTCTGTCTCCCTCTGTCCCAGTCTATCTGTCTGTCTGTCTGTCTGTCTGTATCTGTCTCTCTGTCTCTTTCTCTCTCTCTCATTCTACCAGAAGTAATATTTTTTCCAGCATTAACAAATGACTGGCAATGGAGCTTCTGGTGCCTGGAACAGAGGAAAAAGCCCCACAAAGAAAAAAGCCTGCGTGGGAGACCACAGGAAATTGCAAAGCTGCTAAGAAAACAGAGGCCCCTGACAGGCAGCCTTCACAGTGTTAGTCTCTTAAATATGATGAAAATATTATCTGCCTTATTGATCATCAGCTCCCTAAATAGAGCAGCGCTGTTTATAACAAACTCAACCAGCGACTGCAAATGTGTGAGACAGCGACGGGCTGCCCTCACAGTCCAGCTGTCTACCCACTGCCAAACACCACACAGCACACAGGAAGCACCCTGTGCTGATTATGGGAGGTTTGGGGAATCCACAATCATCTCAAACGTCGCCAGTTCTTAGCTGCAAAAGACAGTCTTCTTTGAAGGGTCACATAATATATTCCCATATTATTTTTTATCTCCCAGGAAAATTCTGATTTTTTTCTTCTAATTTTTCCATTTCCTTTGATTGACAGAGTTAAGTGGGGAAATTGAAGATCACTCAGTTCAATGAGTATATTTCATAGCATAGAAAACTGTGTACCCCAAGACAGGAAGCCGCTTTCTCCAAGTTTCCCCACACGACTAGCAGCAGGACTTGGATTAGAACTTGATCATCACTTGATACTCTCGGGAGCTGAGTTTGAAAAAATGGTTCTATGTGTGGATGAGCTAGGCTGCTTTGCACAGAGAGAAACTTTCTTTGTTAAGAAAGTTGAATTGAATTTCAGTCGTCAGCTTGATTGAATTAAGAAACTCCTAGGGAGGGACCAGAGCTATGGCTCGTGGTTCAGAGCATTTGGTGCTCTTCAAGAGGATCTTGGTTTGGTTTCCAGCACCCATGTCATGTAACTCCAGCTCTGTGGCATCCAGTGCCCTCTTCTGACCTTCTTGGGTACACACACACACACACACACACACTGTGCATACAGTCACACACATGCACATACACAGAATGAACAAATAACCAAATGTTTTATTTATATATAAAAAAAAAAACTTGTGTATTAATGAAGCACTCATTTGAGTGCTTTTCCAAAGAGGCTTAACTGAGTGAGGAAAACCTACCCATCCCATGAACTGTGGTTCCCAAACTGAATAACAGAAAGTAAAGAGAAGAAAGAGAAAGATTGCAGTCACAGGTACAATTATTCTCTACATCCTGGCCTTTGAAGATGTGAGGAGACCCAGCCACAGCTTCCGCTGCTGGGAGTCAGCCTGCATCCCTTGGTGACAGACCCTCAGCTCTCTAACCAGGATCCCAAATCAACCTTTCCTCCCATTAGCTGCATTCTATTGGGTGTTTTGTCACAGTCATGAGAAAGATGAGAAAAGAAACTAATACACAGAGATTGCATGCCCTCTACAGAAGCCAGTTCCCATCTCCAACCCTGACTGGAATATTCCAACCCTGACTGGAATATTCCCTACAGCCTCATGTGTCTGACACCTGGTTCCCATTGGTCATGTCATCTGGGGAGGTTATGTGAAACTTGATATGTGAGATCTATGTGGGTTGCTGGGTTGGGCCTTGGAGGTGGTGCCGACCCCTGGAGCCTGCCTGATAGCCTTGCTTCCTGTATGCTACTCCAATGAGACCAGCGCCTGTGAGCTCCTGGCTGACACTGATGAGCCTGTTCTAGCAACCCAGCCTTCTACTATACCCTCCCAGACTATGATTCAAAATACCTTGTGCGCGCGTGCGCACATAAACACACACACATACACACAGCTTTTCCTTCTAAGTATTTGATTACAGCAACTAGAAAAGTAGCTGGCATACCACCCATACGCTCTTGAGGCTTAGGATATCCTCAGCACCTTAAGATGACTAGGGGCCACACAGAGTTGACTATGAGGGTGTCTGTAGCTGTGAAAGACAGGTATGCCATAATGGGCAAGGATCTTCCCTGTCCTGGAAAGATCCTCAGAGATCTTCCCAGAGGCTCAGTTCCCATCGATCCTAGGACTTCCTGAGCCGACAATCAATCTACAGGTAAAACCGACTCTGTCATGAGTTTTAGTCCCAAACTGAGCTGACCCCAAGGAACACAGTCTTGAGCACTCTCTGATCTTTGACTTCCCATCTCTCCTCCCACCCCAGTAACTTGGCATGGGTATTGGTTTCTCTCTTGTCCGATGCCTGCCTCACGGCTTCATGGGCCTCCCTCTCCCAGAGTCCTCCTGCTAGGCTGCTTCCATCTTCCTCCTTCCTACCATCTTCCCCTCGCCCTCTGGAAGACTGAGATGTGGCTCATGGCCCACATATGCCCACCCCTGCTGGCCATGAACACCTCCACCCTGGTTCTAGCACTGCCCTATATCCCTTCAACAGGTGTGTTTGTTTTTGCAAGGATATCACTTCTGATATGCTTTATAGCTTCTTAAGTACAAGACAACATGGGTGAACTAGTGATCTTAAGTATATGAATGGAAGGAACAATGGGGAAAACACACTAAAGAACAGGAGACTAAAGCAGAAGGGAAGAATGTATACATCTCTATATACAGAAGAGAACACAGAAGCCAGCACAGGGTATCCACTTATCAGTCCTGACCCTAATCTTCACTCCTCCTAGAACTCTGCCCATCTCACCCCATGATGCCTTGCCCACAACCATCTCCACTGATGCACAGGAGACTAACAAGTTTTAAATATGTAACGGGTAATTGTCTAATTGTTTCAATTGATATGTATCTTGGTGTTTAACTATGTAACCGCAGCACTATGCTGTCTTTGCTCCCGCAGTGCTTAACCTGCAAACTGCTCAGTACACAGAGAGCTGGGTACTACCACCAGGTACCTACCACCTGTAATCACGGGTTATAACCTATGGAATAACCTTTTCCCTGGTGCTAGGGATCAAACCCAGGACAAGCGCGAGCAAGACAAGTGCTTGCCACTGGGCTGCACCTACAACCTGCAATTCCATTTTGGTGAATTAGAAATTGCCAAGCATTTTGAATTGTATGCAGCACATGTCTCTGTTAGCGCTCAGCTCGCCATTGGCTTTACTCTGATCCCCATGTGACTGCGCATGTCTGTGTCAGCGCTCAGCTCGCTGTTGGCTTTGCTCTGATCCCCATGTGACTGCGCATGTCTGTGTCTGCGCTCAGCTCGCCATTGGCTTTGCTCTGATCCCCACGTGACTGCGCATGTCTGTGTCGGCGCTCAGCTCACCGTGGGCTTTGCTCTGATCCCCATGTGACTGCGCATGTCTGTGTCTGCGCTCAGCTCACGGTTGGCTTTGCTCTCGTCCCCATGTGACTGAGTTGGCTCAGACACGAGGTGTCTGCATGGGTTAGAGCTGGGTTCCACTGCAAAGTCAATGGCTCATGAAAGCAGCTGAAGAGAGGATAAGAGGATGGATGGCCTGTGTCCGGCCATCCGTGGGCAGGAAGGGGACACCTGTGTTCCTGTCTGCCCCTCTCCTGCTTGCCTTCTGCAGAGGAAACACAGTTGTAATGTCCTCTCGACACAACAATGAGGAGAAATGGACACGGGCTGTTTCTTCACCTTTTCCTCTGCCCTGGGCTCTAAGAGGACGAAGTGCAAGCATCAACTGTGTTTTGGAGGGTGCAAGAGGAAGTTGCTGTCATTAACCCGATGTGGGTCGGTGGCCCTGGGCTATAATGGATGGAGGTGGAGATTTCAGCAGGAAAGGAAAAGACGGCTTTTGACCCATGAACTTGAGTCTGGGTCTGGTGTCACTGTGTACACCTCAGATAATGCTGGAGTGACACCTTCAAAGTCAGCACCGACGAGGGGCCCGAGCAGCTGTCTGTGGGCGTCCCTGCAACCACAGAACAGAACCGAACTTTAACAAACAGGAAATTTTCCTTCCACAGCTTCAAATGGGAAATAAAAACACCGTTCCACAATGACTCTTGCTGTTTGTTTCATGTTTCTGGGACACCACTCTAATCCCCGGGATCCAAGCGGGCTATTTTATGTACTTTTTCTTCAACAACAACAAAATATCCAACTCCAGAGTTTGGCCTGGCCTGGTGGTCTAAGGTTTAATCGCAGCTGCTTGGAAGCTTGAGACAGTTGTGAAGGCAAATTCAAGGTTTTCCTAGGCTGTGGACTGAGTTCAAGGCTGTTCTGGGCCACTTGGCAAGACCATGTCTCAAAATTTAAAGTAAAAAAAACAAAAAACAAAAACAAACAAAACAGGAGGAGCCTAGGGAGGCAACTCAGTAGCACAACATTTATCTACCACAAGACCCTTGTATCAATTCTTAGTACTGAGGAGAAATAAAAACCAAACTAAGCCCAGGAAACTAGAACCTATGGTTCTGAGCAGGGCGGTGTCAATTTGCTCTCTCTTCCCCTCCCTGTCCTCCCATACAGGCACCTGAGAAAGTGTCCTACCTCCTACAAGGAACAACACAGTACACCCCATCCAGGGAACACCACCAGGCTTTGACATACCGATTCAAGAATCAAGTTTATATGTTTGCACACAAGGCTGCTATGTAGAACAGCACCCAGATGCATGCTGGGGAAACGATATCTAATTGCATTGTAGGAAGTAGCTAATAGATTTTCCAGTTGTCACAAGGACCTTGACTCACAGTCAGTTCTAAATTATATGCTGGATTTGCAGAAATTGTGGGAGCTCCTTGCCTGACCTCTCAAGAACAGTGCTGTGTCAGAGTCTCATGGGGTGAGGACATTTCTAGTAATAACAACTTGAAAAGTAAAGGCGAACTTAATTTTAATTTGCCTGTGTCCCTAAAACACAGGCATCCCAATACATAACCACCATAAACTCCTAAAGGAGGTCTTTGATTCCTTTCATGTTAAGGCTTTTGAGATCAAACATGTGATTCACCTCCATTTGACTCCAGAGGACAACCTCAGGTATCATTCGCCTTCTTGAGACTGGGACTCTCCCTGACCTGCGTTCACTTGAGTACTCTGGCCAGAGAGCGCCAGACACCTGCCAGTCTCTGCCTCCCCAGGGCTGCAGGGACAGTTGTGTGCACTCTCACCTGGCTTTCTCTTCCTCTGCTACCATTGGCTGTGTTGAGCTGTTGTGTGCCACTTCCTACAGCCTTTGTATTAGTGTTCTCTCACTGTGAAGAGACACCACGACCTCAGCGACTCTTAAAAAGGAAAGCATTTGATGGGGTCTGGCTTATAGTTCAAAGGTTTAGACCATTCTCTTCATGGTGGCGAGCATGGCAGCACACAAGCAGACAGGCGATGGAGAGGTAGCTGACAGTTCACATCTGATCAGCACAAAGCTGGAAGAGAGAGACACCGGGCCTGGCTTGGGTTCTTGAAAACCTCAGAGCCTACCTCCAGGGAGACTCTTCTTCCAACAAGACCATGCCTCCTAATCCTTTCAAACAGTGCCACTCCCTAGTGACCAACTCTATGAACCTATGGGGGTCATTCTTGTCCAAATCACCACAGTTCTTCAGATTGTCTTCCAGCCATTTGGAGCTATCCACAGAGTGGGCTTACCACTTCCCTAGAATGCAGGCAAGGAGCTTGCCTGCCTCACACACGTGTTCCACTGCTGGACTTGGAAGCCCAGCACGATGGACACTCTTATTTTAATTTTGGAAATTAATTAATCTAATTAATTTAACATCATACATTAATGAGATTTTATTAATTAATCTAATCAATGAAATATCTAATATTTTCAATCAGCTAACATGAAACCTCATGTCACTCCCAGTTGATAAAATCAAAGACCTATTTAGTGAGCGCAAATTGCATGCCACAGTCATGGAGCTGCTGAGACTGTTGGGTGAACTTGAGCCCTACAAAGCCTCAGCCAGGAACATGCATACAGGTGCAATCGGGAGGGGTGGGTCTAGGCCATGGCACTTAAGAGTTGGCAGCACCCGGAGGATTGGGCCACTCAGACCACGCCACTGCTGTTTCACAGGAATCTGGACATGGTGTCATCTCAACCTCTGTTCTTATTCAAGAAAAATAGACATTGAGATTTCAGTAAAGTAGGAAAGTTGGAACTTAGGAGATAGCTCAGTCGATAGATGGCTTGCCTAGCGTGCACTCATGAAGAAGCCCTGGGTTCAGGAACCAGTACCACATAACCCCACTGTTGTACACTCATGGTAGGCCATGCCTGGGAACCCAACAGTAGATACCGGAAGATCACAAGTTCAAGGTCATCCTGGACTGTAGAGTGAGTTCGAGGTTAGTCCTGGTCATATGAGACCTTGCCTTAGAGAGGGAGAGAGAGAGAGAGAGAGAGAGAGAGAGAGAGAGAGAGAAAGGAAAAAGGAGGAGGAGGGGGAGGAGGAAGAAGAGGAGGAGAAGACAGACAGACAGACAGACATAAATACAGTAGATGTTGTCAATAGTACCTAGTTGTGGTTAGGCAGGACTATGAGTTTGGGGTACACTGTCTATCACACAGTAGGTGACTGCATACTGACTTTGGGTTTTTTCACCATAAAGGAGTAATAAATAATTGAGGAGATTGAAGATTTAATTCCATTACACAATGTGTAAGTGTGTCGAGTATCACACTAATACACCTTATGGTTTATCTATCAGTTCGAATTTTAAATAGAAATTTAAAATGCTAAGCAAAAAGCTTCTAATTACCACATCTGCCCAATCAAAATAAAAGAGCAGAGATGCGCACACTACTGCGTTCACCTGTGGATCCCCAAGCCTTTGGTTTGGTTTTCATATCTTCTGGAATTTCACAGAACCTGTGACAAAAAAAAATAACCAGTAGCTCATAATTTTCTCTTCAATTCTGCATTCCCCTTTATTGCTCCCTTCAACTCAGTAACTCTGAAGTCTGTAGGGGCTTTGGAACAGCAAATCCATCAACTCCTGCCTCACCTTTGATTATTTTAAGCTGTGGAAATTAGTCATGTGGTGGGTGTTAAAAGGCACCACTGGGCTCTCCTGTTGGGAATGAAGGATGTGACCCCAATTCTCCCCAGGGGCTGCTACAAATGCCTTCAGGCCCTGCTGGGGACCGGCTAGGCTGAAGAGTGCCACTGTGCCCAAGGGCATACACCTCATCCTGTCCTGTTTCCCCAGGACAGGGATGCTCTGAGGCTCATCCTAGTCTGTCGTTCTCTGTTGGTTCAACTGAGTCCTCAATCCTACCTCAGGCATAGCCAACTTCTCCTTCTGCCTATGCCTGTTTCTGAGGAGCTGCTCCCCCAAGAGCATGCCCTGGTTGCCCCCCTACACTTAGCCTGAGGATCCTGAACACTGTTGACATAAGAAGTCGGAATTTGCAGCTGGTCTTCTGCCCAGCAGGCATCAGGGACTTAGCCCTGCTGATGGGCAAGTGGCGATGATTTGAAGACCCTCTTTGTTGACAGAGAGAAGTAGATGATCCTCTGGTGCAGGGAGACGTGGCCCAGCAGGCCCAGCAGGAAACAGATCTAAAGAGAATGTTATTTGCTGGCTCTGGGGAAACTGAATTAAGGCTTTGGGGACAGCACCCAGTAACTTCAGCCTCGCATGCTGCTCTAACCCTCATGGGGAGTAGAGGCTGTCACTACAGACTCTAGGCAGAGAGGGTTATGTCATCACCCAAACGACATGCCTGACATCTCATGCTCTTCCCTGTGTCTTTTTTTTTTTTTAACAGTAAGACAGTTCAACAGTAGATCATCTGCCACGTGAGAAAGGCTTTGAGACATCTCTCGGTGAGGTCAGCTGGGGTCATGGCAGCTGAAGACCAACGGGTCCAGCAGAAGCATCCTCTGGTGGAAAGGGACACGGCCTTCCTCCAGGGCCTTTCTGCCTGCAACTGCACAGCTGGTTCGCATGCTATCCACACCCCTGGAGGAGCTGTCACCTCCTCTTGTTGATCCCCAGGAAATAAAATACTGTGTACTGTAGATGGTAAATGGTCAAATCAAGCAGCACTGGAGGTTTCTTTCTTTCCTCATCCAAACAGAGAATGATCCTCTCTACTTCTCTGGTGTAACACACATATATACATACTACACACACACATACATACATGCATACATATACACACATATACATACACATATACACAGAAACACACATGGACACATACACACAGACATATACATACACACAAACACACATGGACACATACACACACAGGCATAGACACAACACACAAATACACATGCATACAGACATACATATACAAACACACATGAACACATACACACAGACATAGACACAAAACACAAATACAAATACATACAGACATACATACACAAACATACAGACACACACACAGACATACACATATACACAGACACAAATACACACAGAGACACACATGTGCAGACACACATACATACACACACAAACACATACATATGCACATATACATATACACACACACACAGCCCTCATCATAAGGCTAACACAAAAGCACATGTGCTTTCTGCTGGTTGTTTGACCCCCCTAAAGGGACCAGAATGTCACAGGTTGAGAACCACTGCTCTAGTCCAGCGTCTAGATAATTCAAAGCTCAGGAGAGCAACCCTGCAGTTAACCAGTGTCTTGACTGCTGTGCTAGAACTCTGCTTAATCCATTCATGTCTCAGTCACCATCTCCCTAGGGCCACCACAGTCAAAGTACCAGGATGGGCCTGTTTCTCTTGTGGAAGTGTCTGCAGCCAGGGCTGATGGAATTCAATACGGGCATCAAAGAAGTCCTTCATCTTTTTGTTGTTGTTGTTGGTTTATTGGTGTGTGTGTGTGTGTGTTCACTTGTATGTGACTACATATAGGGAGGTAATAGGCCTGCACATGTGTGTGAACATGCAACACATATATGTGCACATGTACAGACCGTAGGAAGACTTGCCGTCACACTTAGGAGCTATTCACCTTGCAGTTTTGATTGCTGTTGCTATTGTTGTTTCTTAAGATTTTAATTTTTAATCACTTATTTATATTTCATTTTTGTGTGTATTTATGCGCATGTGTGAGTGCATGTACTGCACATGCACATGTAACTCCTCTGGAACTGGAGTTGCAGACTGTTGTGAGGGCCGTGTAGGTGTGTGAGTAGAATCCTCCTCTGGAGGAGCAGCCAGTGCTCTTGACTGATGAGCCAGCTCTCTAGCTCCCAGCCTTGTTTGTTAAAAACAGCGCGTCTCATTGGAACTGGAGACTTGGTCAGAGGAGGTTGGCTAGATAGGGAGAGCCAGGGATCCACCTGTCCCTACCTTCTCAGCATCCCGTTTACAAGCACGCGCCACCCCATCTGGCTTCCTTATGTGGTGCTGAGGGTCCAGCTGAAGTTCTCAGGCTTGCACATGCACCCTTCACTGACTGAGCCACCCCCATCCTCACGCCATCCTTTTCCTGGAACCCTCCCCAGCATCCCTGTGCTTCTTACCCCGCCCTGTCTCCATCCTCTGTGTCTGCCCTGTATTAGGGAAGATCAAGGTGAAGCTACAGGCTTCATCAGCTTGGCCTGTTTAGGGTGGGAACCTAAGGCACCCTGTACTGGCTGGCTTTGTGTGTCAACTTGTCACAGGCTGGAATCAAGCCACAGAGAAAGGAGCCTGCCTTGAGGAAATGCCTCCATGACATCCAGCTGTAAGGCATTTTCTTAGGTAGTGATCAAGGTGGGAGGGCCCATTGTGGGTGGTGCCATGCCTGGGCTGGTAGTCTTGGGTACTATAAGAAAGCAAGCTGAGCAAGTCAGGGGAAGTGACCCAGTAAGAAACATCCTTCCATGGCCTCTGCATCAGCTCCTGCTTCCTGACCTGCTTGAGTTCCAGTTCTGACTTTCTTTAGTCATCAACAGCAATGTGGAAGTGTAAGCTGAATAAACCCTTTCCTCCCCAGCTTGCTTTTTGGTCATGGTGTTTGTGCAGGAATAGAAGCCCCGACTAAGGCACTCCCCACCCCTTTCTCCATTGCCACCTTCTTGTGGAGCCTGGACTCTGTCCCTCTGGCCTCGGAACACAGCATGGATCCGTTGCTTAGCAAACAGTTGGTCAATGTGAGTCACCCCTCTCCTCATGAAGCCTCTGTGTCTGCTGGGGCTTTGTCTATCCTTGGGCAGTGTTAGAACAGAAAGGTAGCCCTTTGTCTCAAGTATCCCAGACCATGGCAGAAGAGGCAGGCTGGGTTCCCGACTGCTGAAGCTTTCCAGGAGCGCAGGGAGCACACAGGCAGTGCACCTCAGGAGAGTCCCACCCAGATCCCTAAGAGGGACCCTGGCTAATGGGACGCAGAGCCTGGAGGCCTGGGCATGGCTGGGACACACTTCTACCCAGAGGCTGAATGTGTGGAGCCAGGTCTTGGGTGGACAGGGGCAGGGTGGGGACTCTGGCTGGGTGCAGACACTAGACCATGTGATGCATCTCAAGGCTATCACCAGGACAGGTGGTGAACCTGCCATCCAGGGATGACCCAGACATCCCTGTCAGCTAGTTCCTGGTTTTGAGGCCCAAGGAGGTGGAAGAGGAGAGGAAAAGCCACGGTGGCCTAGGGTTCACAACTGGAGCTGCAGAAGGATGGCGGCCTTCCTCTCATCTGTCTCACTCTCTTAACTTGGAGCCTCTTGCCTCGCTTTGCTAATAATGTAAAGTATCAGCTAAAAATTGCAATGCGCGCATTTCATTTGAGTTTTATTGCCCTAACAGACAGCATTAGATTACAAAAGAGGACATTTTTCTTCTCAGTTTTAGCTTATTCTGATGATTTATGATTAGATACAGCAAGAGTTCATAAACTTCCCTGACCCGCTGACAGGTTTTACAGGCTCCCTGATTCATTTCCATCTCAAACTTAACAGCTTTCATGTGACTGATATTCCCAGCTTCTCAGTGTGGCCGAGCCAGGGGCTGGGAGAGCGCCTCTAATCTCCATGTTACTAATTTAAATGAAGTCTTGGTCTGTTGTTTAAAAAAGACATCAGTCATCCTGGGGAGGTTTACAGATCCTCTTGTAATGTAATGTCAGCCCCTTTCTGAGATATGAGGTTTATAAAGCCTGGCAGGGTTGAGTGTTGGCAGACATGCCAAGGTCACCGCCGCTGGCAATGGGGAGGGGTAGGGAACAGAGTATATTCCAGAGGAGGGCAAAGAATCCCAAAGAATGAGCATTCCCCCTGGGTAGACAAGATGTGCCTGAAGGGTGGAGTCTGGGTCCAGCATCAGCTAGAAGGTGAGAGAGAGGAAAGCGGCCTCAGCTTCCCTGTTCAGTTCAATATGCCCCTAAGATCGAGAAGCCAAGAGAAGATGCAGCCACGGTCCCTTTATAAAGGCGCAATGCTCAAACTGGGCTCTGGACTGGGTCTGGGTAGAGAGAACCAGAAAAGCCTCCACCTGTGCCAGATGCGGATGGTCTGGGACTGTGGGGTTGTTTCTTTCTAAACCCTGGGAGGCCACAGGGGTGGCAGCAGAGGGGTAGGACCCCATGGGAGAGGGCAAGAGGCATTTGCACTGAAAGTTATCTGAGCAGTTCTCACATTCACACACAGGTGTCTGAAGGTTTCTCATGGTCAGACCTTCCGGGACCAGCCAAGAATGGCCTTTGTGTTGTTTGGAAATCAGATAAGAAGTGACAAGTCCCCAGAAACTCTGGCTCACTGGGGAAATGCTCCCAGGGTTTGCCAGGTGTGTGGGAGAGGAGGGGAGGAGGGGTTCTTTTCATCATCCTGGGAGCATAGTAGTGAATGATCAGGTGAGAGAAAAAAAAAGTCCCTGCAAACCAAGCTCTGCATATCAGCCTCTGTATCCTCAACCATAGCCTAGCATGGGCCAGACAACCAGCAGCCCTCGCTGAGTGTCTGTCACATCCCAGGCTCTGACTAGACTAGGATGATCCCCACACCAACAGCCACTGGGGAGGGCAGATAGAAGTGATGGCATTCTTGTCATCTGACTGCCAAGGCCACCGGAGCTCTGTGCATGTAGACCTAGCCCAGACACAACCAGTAAACAGAGCAGCTAGTTCGGATCCTGGTTATACCGTAAGGCCACGTTCACCTCTTACCCACCACACTTAATCCTAAGAAAGCTGCTATTAAAATGTCTTGTACCTTGTGCTTGTTTTGCCTAAAAAGCTCAGACGGTTGACCATTCTCCCTTGTTCTGGGGAGACACTGAATCAATGACCTCTTCCAACATCTCTCAGATGTTCTGGAGGAGGGGTGGGACTGGAGTTTTACATAAGTACAGCTTCCAGGTGGGGGGAGCCCGCCTCCATCCTGACACCTGCTCTACATATCTGCACACACAAAGCATCCGAGAACCACCCACATCCTCTTTCGCGGTGTGTCTCGCTGTCCCGAGTCAGTGGATCATGGAGAGAGCCAAAGCCAATTCACGGAGAGAGATTCTTGAATTTCTTTATCAGAAAACATGCTCTCTCTGTTTGCTTGACATATATTCTTGGAACACGATATTAGGAGAAAGTAAGAATAAACACACATTTCAAAGTCACTTCAGAAAGAGTTGGAAGGAATCCACCACCCGGCGTCATTTGTCTCTACATATTCAGAGCATCCATAGATAATGGTGAGACAGAAACAGCTGGCTCAGCCAGATGTTGGCATTTGTTAACTGCAGCCATTTCCCTGTTAGAATACCAGATGTCCCTACTTGGGGGGATTTTTTTTTCTGGAAAATAAAAATGTCTAGTGAACTGCATAGCCGTTTCTCCAAGAATATTGTGTGGACTACTGATACCCCAGTGCTGCGAATTCCAGGTTTATCCCTGAGCCACTGACCAGACAGTGAGGGCAGGGCTCAGAGTCTGTGCTATAACAAGCTTCCTGGGCTAGTCTCCCAGAAGACCGGGTATCCCAGGCACAGGTCATCCCAGTAGACGAACCATAGTGTAGTACCAGACTCCATAGCTCGAACCTTCACTGTGTTGTTGTTCGGAATATAAAATGGCTTCAATCACGCTGGAAGGTAGTTCGGCTGGTTCATCTAAAGGGGAACACCATGCACCAGGGAGTCTGCTCCAAGGAGAGTAAGCCCTCACCTCCACACTTACCCAAGAACGCAAAAAGAAGGTCGCACAGGGGTTTCTGCACAAATGTTTCCAGCAACTCTGTTCATCTCAGCCCCAGACTGAGGATGGATTGTGGATGGAGAGGAGAGGCCGCCTTGGAATAGTGCTCAACAGTGTAAACCAGGCAGGCACACAAGGAAACTGAGTCTCCCATGGCATGCTAAGTGGGAAAAAGGAAATGCAAAACCCAGGGGAATGGGGGAGGCTGATTTACAGTGGCAGAAGGTGGAACCCTACAAACATCTGTTGGGAGATGGAAATGTCCCGACTTGAGACTATTGCCAAGTCACATTCCAAAGCACACTGAGCGTCCCTCAAAACGGAGCTCCCTGTTGGACGTAAGTCCTAACTTGACAAAACTTACTTTTAAACACTTTTTTCTCGAGTTTAGGAATGGTGAGAGGCTTTAGCTGAGACTCTTAATATTCCTGTTCCTCCCTCACTCTGCAACACAGAATCACAAGTATTCCCTGTGCCTCTCACCCCAAAGCTCCATCCTCCCCAACTTCGAAAACCTAGAAGCCCACTGATGACAAGCGTGTGTCTTCGATAGTCTAGGCAAGTGGCCAGCTCTCCTAGGTGTTCACCAGGCAACATGGTCCATTGGCAGGACACAGGGACAAGGAGATGCGCTCATGAAGGAATTAGATGTCTTCCGCAGACAGCCCACACAAGGCTGTCTTTGCTTGGGTTTCCTTTTTCTCAGGTGGATGTACCCCAAACCTCCCTGAAGAGTAGAGCTAGGCTGGGTATTTCTACTGTCTCACACAAAGGGGAGCAGACAACTTGAGCTGTCACCCTAAGTCTCTCAGGCACACAGCACCCTCCATAGGAAGCAGGGGGTCCCCTTTATTTCTCTGTACCCCACAGTCATGGTGCCTTCATTCCTGTGTTCAACAAATCCTTATTCTGGATCTATTTTAAATACATGCCAGGTGCACAGGACACAGCTGGGTTGTGCATAAATGAATAATAAAGATTTTCTGCCCTTTAAGATCTCAAGGCTTGTTAGGAGCATCAACACGTAAGAAAAAAGTGCAGTAAAAGCAATAGTTTTACTTAGTCGTTTGAGAAAGGGTCTCGCTGTGTAGCCCAGACTGGCTTCAAATCTCAGTCCTTCTGCCTGTCTCCTGAGCACTGCATTTAGAGGTATGCACAGCCATTATGCCTGACTAAAAGCAATATATCCTAATGCTATTCTCTAAGCATGTGCAGAGTGCTATGGCCCCGCTCTTGCTCTCATGTAAGGAAGGTCCTGCATGGGAAAGGTCAGTTCAGATACATGGGAAATGAAGGGGGGAGCACGGGGAGCAGGGAGAGGAGGAGGAGGGGAGGAGGGGGAGGAGAAGGAGGAAAAAGAAGGGGAAAGAGTGGACAGACGCAGTATCTGGATAGAAGGCAGTATACAGAGGAATGAGACCCATGACGCTGAGGGTTAGTTAACACTTAAGCAAGCAGCAAGTTCCTGGACGAGAATATTGACACCGTTTGGGGCGCAGGGCTCCATTCACCCCCCTGCTACAGGTGCACACTTTTCAGGGTCCTCCTTGTTGTCTGGAAACTCACACAGAGGCCTTCGGACCTTTACCCAGTAAAGCTGGAAGTTTTCTGGACCACAGCTATAGCACCCTCCCCCTTGCCTCAAATAACAGCAACTTCCTTAAGGGAGTTTGACTCCAGAGCGCCCCCTAGGATTGGACCGGAACTGCACATCATCACATCCTCTGGTTTCTTCTCAGAAGCCTGATGGTGTCCTGAGAACCTGCCAGCAATCCAACAATTGTGTGAGACTCTTCATCCCAGGGCCTGCTTTGGGAAAACCTAACCTAAGACTCCAACCTGAGACCTTGTGCTTCCTCCTCCAGAAAAGGCTGCATGCTGCAGCTCCGCCCTCTGCAGTTTGGCGGGGACAGCATGCTGCAGCTCCACCCCCTCGAGGTGGTGCCTCGGCACCAAGGGCTGCTGTTCTTACTGAGCGTGCTCCTTTGCTCGCTTGCTTTCATTTCTCCCTCCTTGCCCTCTGCAGAACTGCGCATGGGAGAACTCGGACTTGCTGTGAAAGGAGTCCCTTGGCTGTAGCTCCAGTCCTGCAGCCTCCTGTCCCCCACCCCCTCCGTGTCCCAAACTCTTGCTTCACCCCATCTGCATATTTCAGTCTCCAGGGCTCCTAGCTCTAGCTCCTTGTCTCCATGCCTACGTCCTTGGGTCTGGTCTGGTGCCTGCTTCCGGGCCGCCATCCTGCTATTTACTGAGCAAGCTCCTTCAATTCCAGTTTGCCCTGCTTCCCACCGCACTTCCATGCCCCAGCCTCGTACTTCGCTCAGAACTCCACACCGGCCATCAGCATCAATTCACACAACAACCCAGCTAAGCAGGTTCTGTCTCGCTTTCAGTACAAATTATCTTCCAGGTTTACACTCGGTGTTTCCCTCTGTAAAGCACAGATTAGAGTTATGAGAAGGGCTGGAAGCCACACAGTGGCTTAGCCAGGCTGGACGACTGACTGTGTATGTATGAATCAGGGGGGTTATCTATAGAGTGGGGATAAAACTCCTTTCTTCCATGGTTCCGGAAGTAAACATGAGTTGCTAGCTAGTATCAAGAAGCCCCTGGCTAATTAGACTCGGGGCACGTGTGTGGTACCTGTTGCCACCCAGCAGAGCCTCTGTCATCCTAGTTCCTTTTTTGTTTGTTTGTTTGTTTGTTTGTTTTTGGCAAAATCGCAACAATCAAACAAAATTGCCATGAAGTCCTCTCCCCTGGAACGAAGTCCACTTTGTGAGATGAGCAGTTCTTCTTACTACATTTTTCGACCCACAGAAATGCTGTGGGAACCAAACCAACGTGTAGGCTGGGCAGATGGGGAGCCGGTGTGGTCCACACTGGCAACGTGGCATCAAAATGGCACCCGGTTCCATTCTGATCTCCATTTTATTTCCTTTCTCTTTTTTCTTTCTTTCTTCCTTTTAAGAGTCTTACTCTATAGTCAAGATTTACCTCAAATTTAGGGCACTCTTACTGTCTCACCCCCTGACTCAATGGTCATCTTTCCCTTTTGAGTCAAGGTCCCATACAAACCCAAGCTGGCACTGAATGCAGCATCCAGCTGTGGGTGACCTTGAACTCTCCATCTCCTCACTCCTCTCTCCCAGTGACAGGATTACAGGCATTCACCACCACATCTGGTTTAGACGATGCCTGAGGTCGAACCCTGGGCTTAGCTCTTGCTACACAAACACTCACCCAACCGAGGTCGTGGTGACAGGTGGAAGCACCAGGCCAGGGACAGTGAAAGTGTATCCTATGAGATCATGTCTTTCCAGAGGGCCCAGTGTAAGCCCACACCTTGGTAGTGTGAGAGTGGAGAAAGCTAAGCCTTCAGTGTCAGAGCCCTCTCTGGGTCTCTGTCTCCAGGCCCTGCCTTGAGAAACTAGGAAAGTCGGCTTGTTCTGTCCTCAGCCCTTTAGTAATCACTCACCTCAGACACCTGGAGGTGACGGCCACCCAGTATATATATTCATGAAAATGAAGGAAGGGCCCAGGGCTGGGGAGATGGCTCAAAGGTTAAAAGCACTGACTGTTCTTCCAGAGGTCCTGAGTTCAATTCCCAGCAACCACATGGTGGCTCACAGTCATCTGTAATGGGATCCGATGCCCTCTTCTGGTGTGTCTGAAGACAGTGACAGTGTGCTCATAGAAAGGAAGGAAGGAAGAATGAAAGAAAGAGAGAGAGATAAAGAGAGGGAAGGAGGGAGGGAGGAAGGAAGAAGAAAGAAAGAAAGAAAGAAAGAAAGAAAGAAAGAAAGAAAGAAAGAAAGAAAGAAAGAAAGAAAGAAAGAAGAAAGAAAGAAAGAAAGAAAGAAAGAAAGAAAGAAAGAAAGAAAGAAAGAAAGAAGAAAGGAAGGAAGGAAGAAAGAAAGAAAGAAGAAAGGAAGGAAGGAAGAAGAAAGAAAGAAAGAAAGAAAGAAAGAAAGAAAGAAAGAAAGAAAGAAAGAGAAAAGAAAGAGGAAGGCCCACTCATTTCCACTCCACTCCCACCAAGCCTGTCACTGTCCATCTGTCAACACCTACCTGGCCACCGTCCATGCCCCCTACCCTCTATCTGCCACCCATCCTGCCTCTGTCTTTCCCCCAGACACTGTAGCTGTCTTCAGACACACGAGAAGAGGGGCATCGGATCTCATTACAGATGGTTGTGAGCCATCATGAGGTTGCTGGGAATTGAACTCAGGACCTCTGGAAGAGCAGTCAGTGCCCTTAACCACTGAGCCATCTCTCCAACCCTGGACCTTCTACCTGCTCCACTACCCATCCCCCACAGTCCACCTGCACTGTCCCTCCTGCCCCCATTCATCCCTCCACTGCCTGTCTCCCACAGTACACCCCCTCCACCATGTTCCTTGTCCCTGACCACTTTCCCTGAGTGGGTAGAGAGAACACAGTGGAGACTGACACCTTCCCAGAGCCTGGACAGACAGACAACTGAGAGTGGATGAGATGACGCACCCTGTGTGTGCTGTGCCTGCCAGCTCCCATGTCATTTTCCCAAGGAGAGGTCATTTACAGTTGTCACTGACGGCACCTCAGGCATGGCTCGGGAGACAACAAGGACAGGCATTATCTTTCCTCTTCCTTGGATGAAGATGCTGACCCAGTGGGTGTCCCATGCTGGGCAAAGATCAAGGTACCTTGCGGGTAAACATGGTAAACCTAAGGACCCAATGGATGGCATGGTTTGTGTCATGCCCTTCTTACTGAGGGCACACACGGGACTCTGAGAGATGAATTCCCTTGTAAACTAGAGCTGGGGCCCAGCGCTGGCATCTGAGGGCCTCAAATAATCTATTGTTTAGATGCTTTCATTTCCAAGAACAAAGGCCTTCCTGCCCCCACCTCTGTCCCTTCAAAGGGCACCATCTCGATATCATTTCTGATACCTGGAGATTCAGCCATCAGTCATTGGTTCTGTTCCGGGAAAAAGCAATATTCTTTGATAAATAAGCCATTTACGGAGCAGTTTAAATGACGCTGCAGAGAGACACTACACACCAATGTGCCTTTTCTCTGAGTAACAGCCAGGGCCTCAGATAAAGAGAGCAGATCTCACGTGACTACACAGCCCTGTGTAAACAGCCTCCGGAAGAGACTGGCCTGGTGAGTCTCTGGTCAGAGAGCCTCATCAGCCCCATCTTTTCCCAGACAGCCCCGTCCCTGGCCCTTAGGGGCTTTCTTCAACACTTTCCATTTCTTCCCTGTTGCCCTCTTGCTACCGATGTAACAGCCTGGAGCCATTGTGTCCTGCTGTCACAGGGGCATTCCCAAGAGGCAGATGTGTGAGCTAGCAGGAAGAAAGGCCTGTTTCTTATTGACAGAGCCCTAGCATGTGTCACAGAACTTCAAAGATGTGGGGCCACATCAGGCAGGCAACATCAAACGCGTCTGGCTGGTGCTGAGTAAACTTTGTATTCTAACATACAAGTTCTTATCTGTTTGGTTCCCGGCTGCAGAGCAGGACACTGTACCTAACCAAACTACGTTGTTTCTTTCACAGCTGCAAGCCTGGAAAAATATCAGGGCACAAAGCGCTGGGCCTGGGGGGAAGGGGAGGCTTGGGGGATGGGATAGACAGAGAGAGATACAGGGACAGAGAGATACAGAGAAAGAGAGAGACAGAGACAGACAGACAGAGACACAGATGTTTTGTTAGTTTCTAAGTAACACAATATTGTCAAAATGGAAGCTCTGGGGAAAAGAGGGGGCATTCCCTAGTTCCCTATACTTCCTATAGAGGCCACTCACTAATCCCAATCTTTATCTTTTTATAAAAACATGAACACTGTGAGGTTGCATAAAGCCTGTGCTTCCCCAACATTTGTGTGTTGTCACTGTGGCCTGCTCAATCACCAGGCCACTGCTTCTTTGATAAAAGACTCACTTTTTAATGAGGCTAAATCAATGGTTTGATTATAATTTAAACTCAAACAATGAAACTATTTCCTTATTTTTTTCCAAAAAAAATAATTTACTTTTCAAATTGTGGTCACTGTTTTTTCCATTATTATTATAAAAAAAAAAAAAAAACCTTTAAAATGTGTTTCATTTCAGTGTAGCTGGGATATAATAACACTTGCCCAGTCTGAGAAACAGAGAGAGTGGGGTTGGAGCTTCTTTCTATCAGTCTGAATTTGTTGCTTCCCTTGTGTGTGCATTTGTTTCAAAGCACTAGGTTAATATTACCCTGGGGGATATCAACAGGTGTCTCTCCTGGGCATGGAAGGAAATCCTTACAAATTGGGAAGGGCCCTCCTGGGTGAGGGACACATTAGCATATTCAGTCAACAAGTCCTTCTGAGGTGCTAGTGTGATGGGCATCAGTTAGGGAGACTCAGGACTCCAGTCTGCCTGCCTGAGGGCTTAGCCTCCAGAGCCTGAGGAAGCCTTCGCTGTCCCAAGGCCCAGCTGCATACTGACTTCCTTCCATAACCTCTAAAGATGGATGTTACCCACATCAAGAGAAATCAACAAGAGGCCTAGAGACCAGTCAGAGGTTCTCATCCCCTGGGGAGATGGGACCCTGCAGCCCTGCTTCAGAGGCTGGTGGATGTCTGACTTTGCCCCAGAGGAGCCTGATCCCAATCTACATCTTAACAAGTTTGTCAGGGGTCCTAAGATACCTACCCTGTTCTCTGACCTGAGAGTCTAGAGATGACCTGAAGTGATATCCCTGGGTATATGTCTCCTAAATGTCCCAACAGCTCTGCTGTGTCCTAGGCTCAAGGAAAAGCAGTGTGGCACTTTAGGACATTAGCATCCGGTAGACCAACACTGTGATTCTGGTCTCTTCACTAGTGGCCAGTGCCGATGAGCTGGTGAACAATGGGCGAATGAAACACAAGGATTCCGAACACGTAGGACGCTCTTCTATTAAACCAGCTTTTGAGAGCCCCGGCCACTGCTGAAGCTTGTTCCTACCCTGCCCTGCCCTGCCCTGCCCTGCCCTGCCCTGCCCTGCCCTGCCCTGCCCTGCCCTGCCCTTCCCTGCCCTGCCCTGCCCTGCCCTGCCCTGCCTAATCCCAGTCACTGCATCCTAGAACCAAGTCTCCACACAGAAAACCAGACCTTGACTCCTCCGGGCATACCAAACAAAGTTCACTGCTTAAGACATCTTAAGAGCTTGCCTGACACCTCCAGGCCCTCTGAGCTTCCAGTGAGCCTACTCTAACCCCTCCCCCACTGAGAGCAACTACGACATTTGTCTGCCCTTCAGACTGGCCCTCTTCTATAAGATGCTTGATGTGAGCGGCTGGGGTCTAGCTCAGGGGGCGGAGGGCTTATCTATCGCCTACAAAGCCCTGGGTTCAACCCACAACACCAAATAAAACTGCACTAGTACAAGTCTGTAAACCTAACGAAACTGTGTGACATCATATGTATCTCTGAAATCCCAGAACTTGGAGCAGTGTACACAGATTAGTGTTTCAAGGTCACCAGGAGCTGTATAGTAAGTTTTAGGCCAATCTAACATATATGAGATCCCATCAAAAATATAAAAATAAAAAAAAAAGAAAGAAAGAAAGAAAGAAAGAAAAAGAAGACACACACACACACACACACACACACACACACACACCTGGCTGAATCAAATCAAAATAATTCCCATAAAGCCCCTTTAAATGTCATTCAGAAGAGCCCTCCATTGTACAGGTAAGGCAGGGAAAAGCAAGTGCTTCTATTTAATGTTAGCTTATGAAGGCCACATCTTTACAGGCAGAAGTAAGCAGAATAGTGAAGCAATCCGTCTATTCGGGGGAAGCAATTATTAAACCAAAAACCTATAATTGGAAGACACAAGCATTTAAGGACTAATTTATTTAGCATATTCTGCTGTCAAGCTTGATAGTGTTAATTATCAGAGGCTGACATTAACTTTGGTTTCTGACAGAGTTATTTTATAGTATCTTTCCCTCCCTGCTTTCATAAAAGAAGTTCACTTTGATCCACCCATTCTCATTAGGTGGGTCTCCTGGTGACAAGGGAGAGGGGTGGAGTCAGTGCTGTAGGGAGGGCTGCCCCTCCCCACTCTGGTGGCTCTGGGAAGGATTGGAATGCTCAGATTCACAGACAACCTCTGCCCCCCTCCCAACCCCTGTGCCATTTGCCCGGGAGCCAATCCACTTTTGACTCAGGCCAGAGGATGCTCATCCAAGGGTCCTCTTTGAATTGCTGAGGCAAAAGAAAGTGTCCCTGCAGGCAAAGACTTGAGGGAAAGCAAATGGACTTCTACCCTGGGTAGAGTATGGCTGTCTCCACAAATCTAAGACCACAATAGAATCTCCATTAAGGACCAGAGAAAACCAGAGTCTTGTTTTCAGTTCAGACACAGCTCAGTGACAAAGGAGAATCAGGGCCTCAGAGCTGTGGCCTTTCAAGCATGGTTGTAGCAATCAACACCTACACACTTATCCTCCTATACATGCCACAGCTACACATACACATACCCACCTACCCACCTACACTACCCTCACCCACACATACCTACTCCTTTTACCCCCCACATATCCACTTACCCACTCCCTCACCTACTAGATCCCTTCCCACACCAATACTGACCTACACTCACCCACACCTACACACCTTTCCCCCTCCATACTCCACATCCCTACAACCACCCCCTACCCACTCACCTGTGCATTAGCATGCATATAGATACAATAAAAATGAGTTTTAAAAACTCATTTTATCCTTAAATCTCATATACAGTTACAAAATCCAGACACTATTGTGGATGCCAACAAGTACTTGCTGACAGGAGCCTGTTATAGCTGTCACCTGGGAGGCTATGACAGTGCGTGACAAATACAGAGGGGCCACTCTTAGCCAACCAGTGAACTGAGCCCAGGGTCCCCAATGGAGGAGCTAGAGAAAGGACCCAAGGAGCTGAAGGGGTTTGCAGTGCCATAGGAGGAACAACAATATGAGCCACTCAGTATTCCCAGGGCTCCCAGGGACTAAACCACAAACCAAAGAGTACACATGGAGGGACCCGTGCCTCCAGATGCGTATGTACCTGAGGATGGCCTTGTCGGGCATGAAAGGAAGGAGAGGTCCTTGGTCTTGAAAAGGCTCAGTGCCCCAGTATAGGGGAATGCCAGGACAGGGAAGTGGAGTGGGTGGATTGGTGAGCAGAGGGAGAGGGAATGGATTAGGGGATTTGTGTGTGTGTGTGTGGGGGGGGGGAACCAGGAAAGGGGACAACATTTAAAATGTAAATAAAGAATATATCTAATAAAATAAATAAATAACTGAAAAAAAATCTTCAATTATTTTCTTACATAAACACACACACTAAAACTTGTTGAGGCAATGTAGTGTTGTTTGAGTATTTATATCTTAGGGCTGACCATGTGGGATTGGATAAATTATCATAGGACTCATTAAAAAAACACATTTTAAAACTCTTCCCGTCTTTCAAGGGGTGTGGCATTAGAAGATCGTGGCTGTGTCTTTTTATGAGTCCCTACTGCGCGCCAGGCACCTCACAGGCAGCACCTCACAGGCAGCACCTCACAGGCTGCACCTCACAGGCTGCACCTCACAGGCAGCACCTCACAGGCAGCACCTCACAGGCAGCACCTCACAGGCTGCACCTCACAGGCTGCATCTCACAGGCAGCACCTCACAGGCTGCACCTCACAGGCTGCACCTCACAGGCTGCACCTCACAGGCTGCACCTCACAGGCTGCATCTCTTTTAATATTCATAGCAGACCTGAGCTAAGGATTGGCACGAGTACCGTTACTTTCTCACCACTACAGGAAGATGTCCCCCAAAGACAACTTGAAGAAGGAGGGCTGCTTTTGGTTCCCAGCTCAAGGGTACAGTCTGTTCCAGCAGGGACAGACACCATGGTGGCAGGAACCAGAATGAACCAGCCTGTCAGTTGTGTCTGCTGTCAAGAGGACAGAGAAGTAAGGCTGTTGCTCAACTGCTGTCTCGTGTCTCCATTTCATCCATCCCAGGAGCTTGGCCACATTTAGGACAGGATTTACAGGATATTTCACCTCAGCCTGAAAATTCCCTCATAGGCAAAGTCAGAGATTTGTCTCCTAGGTGACTCCAGATGCTGTCAGGTTGACAACTGATATTCACAGTGAGCTTCCCTTGGACAGATGAGAAAGCTGAAAGTTACCTCAGTCCTTTCCACCACAACAGCGATGAACTCCTAAACCACGCGGTCTCTACCACATGCTGCTTGCCTAGCAGTCAAAGGCAGTCTCCTGCCTCTGGCCATGCTGCCTCTTCTCCCACTCCCTGCCTCCTAGGCACAAGTGTTCAGGTCACCACTCTGGTTTCCAGATCAGAATACACTGACTTCCCTCGGCTGCCATCTTCCTACTGCTTGCATTTATGGATCAAAAAAAAAAATCACAACTTCAATTCACTTCCTCTGAAAGGAGTTTGGGTAACGTCTCTGTTCTCCCTGGGGCTGGATGGTTTATATTTCTTTGTCCCGGCATTTAGATAATGCTTCAAACTCAGCTCTGGTTTATTACATGGCTAAATGAGGGAATGGCTACTGAATGCTATTTAGGTAGTGACTCTGTGCCTCTGCCCTGACCACAGATGATCTATGTAATTGATTCCACTGACTCCATAGTAGCTAGTGTATTATTACCTTAGGGCAAAATCACTCATTTCTTGCTTCTAAGACCTAGCAACTTATATGCTGAAACATGTAATAATCTATTATATCAAATACCCACTCACATCAGAAAAAGAAAAGAGAGCTTGCTGCCAAGCGTAACAAACAGCTCTGGACACAGGAAATAAGTACAGGTGACTTAGGAGTCTGCATGGAAAAGTCTCTGTCCCCAGAGTGGCTGCTAGAGAAAAACACGGCGAAGAGAAGGAAGTTGACTGAGTAAATATTAGGAGAGGCCATTGAAAGCAGCCCTGGTCACTAGATGAAGCAAGGATGCCCTAATGATGCTTAATATCGATTTAGCATTTACAGTGTGAGAGGCAGGTGATGGGAGGAGCTGTTTGTCTGGAGATGAGCAGGTAGGGCTATAATTAGCTGAGTTCATGGCCTTGGACCAAATGGCAAAGGCTCCAGAACCATAAAGAACTCAGGACACAGAGCTGAAGTATAGGAAATCTAACTTCTTCAGGCTGGGTATTCCTGGATTCCTAACCACTCACTGTCCTTCCACCCTCCACCAAACACACACACACACACACACACACACACACACACACATGTGCACATACATATATGCATTCATGTACACACATGTGCATGCACATACATACATATGTATGCACACATGTGAATGCACACACATACACACATGTGCATACACACATACATATATATGCACACACACACACACACATGTGCATGCACACACACATACACACCAAAGCACCCTTGTGGGAGACACAGGTTGTAAGAAGCTAAGTGCAAGGGAGCTGGCTGGCAGCAGAGAGCACCGCCTGCTCCGCTGTCTACTTCCCTGGAGCTTTCGGGCACTGAAACAGTGCTCACATTTAGCACTTCCTTTTAGAAACAGTTCTTGCGAGACCTGGGACAGTTAGCAGAACCTGCCTGCTCCTCAGTTCCTTGACCCACAGTTCTACATGGAGAACACCGGCGCTCAGCCTCAGCGGAGATTCGAACCATCCTGAGCACCAACACAGCCCCACCAGGTCTGAAACTGAAATCCATCATATGCAGAGCAAAGGAGTCCTGAGCAGAGCTCCAGCCTCCTTGGATGGTATAGTGCTCTGCCCCGTGGAGTCACAGTCAGGCCGAACGATGCGGACTGCGACTCTCGCCAAGCCCCCTGCACAGAACAGCATGCTCCATAAATCTTAGTTTCCTCCCCGATGGCTCTGACGCTGTCCATCTGACCATTCCATCTTCCATCGGGGACATAAGTAGCAACAGCTGGAAAATACCTGGGAAGCTTTATTTCATCCCACATGTCCCTGAAAGTGAGTCTTCTCCCATCGCCGCACTCCTCCTCCCATCAGAAACTCCTTCCCTTTCATCTCTGGGCAAATCTGGACACCAGAAGACTCGCTAGCCAAACCCCAGAGTGAACTGTGCTGGTTGGCCCAGAATTTTCCCGTTTCCAGAACTGAACATCCATGTCCCGGGGAAAACCTTCATCCCAGCTGAGCAAGGCAGCTGCGTGCGAGGTAGCTTCACCATCGGACAGTCAGCAGGCTTATCACCTCTCATACCTGCAAATACTAGCGAAGAACTCCAATAAAGCAATGGAGAAGAAAACCCAAGGTATCCTGGGGCTCAGAGACTGCCTGTTCTCTTATCAGGCAGCAGAGGGGCAGGTGGGAGCCACCCCACACTTCAGACTTGTTTTCTCAGCCAGTCGGAATGCAGGATGTGAAGGGAACACAAAGGCACGTTCTTCTTACCAAGAAAACCGAAGGCCCTTTCCCAGCCTTGGTGCAGAATGAGAAGCTGGGAACACACCTGGATGTGAAGTTGTTTCCATGCTCCTACTTAGAGTAGCTAGCCCAGAGCAAAGCTCATCAGCCTTGTGACACAAGAAGGCAAACACCAGACTTGAGAATCAGTCAGACATTTGGGGGAATATCACTGGGCTGCCCCCAGCAGCTTGTAAGACCCAGAGAGGCGGCTAACAACAAACGGCTGTGTGCCTAGAGTTCCAGCAAAAAAAGCATACATCTCTCCTTAGGCTGTTATGAAAGAATGATAAAAAATAATCTGTGTGAAATGGCCAAGCCCACTTTCATTTCCGGTGCTAGAGATGATCAGATTGCTTGAAGACACTCCCAATATGAAACACCTAGAAAACACTGAATAGATTATACCAAAGAGTCTTTGAAAAGTAATAACTGGGTTTATAAGACAGTGAGGGAAATTTCCAGGGATCCAAAACAGAGCTCCTTTCGCTGACGCTGCAGCTGTTGGTGAGAGAGCTGCGGGATCTGGTCACACACGGCTCAGGTGCAAATGTCCACCCGACGTGCAATGAGCAGCCTCTCTTAAGCTCCACAAATACTCAGAGCGACAAGGGCTGCCTCAGCCAGTCAACATGTAGTGAGCCAGTTCAGAAAGAGCTGCCTCAACACAAGGCTCCAGAAAAACAAAAATGAAAGGCGTCAACCCCCAACACCCACACACCCACACACCACCACCTCTCCTAACTCCTGAGAGCCAGCACCTTCACATGAGCTTGGGTTCCATTATTCTGGACATGTGATTAGAAAATTACTGTGAAGAGTGGTCAGGGCGGGTGACCCCAGTGTGCTTGGCAGAGAAAAATGAAGATTCTTCTCTAGAAAGAAAATTAGTATTTTAATATGTTGCTGTGAAAGTTCAGAATACACACATACATATGCATATACAGGTACAAAATATACATACATACACACATACATACCTCCCATAAATATACAAATACATATACACATGCAGACACATACACAGATACATACATAAATACATATATACACACATATATACACATATAACCCCATACACATACACATACATACATACACACATACAAACATACATATTTACATACAAACACATACACAATGCAAACATACACATATGTGTAAACACACAAACATATATACACAAAAAACTATTAAAATCATGGAGAAAACATAATTTTTGGAGACTATTATACTGATAACAGCCATTTTATAACATCTCATTATAAAATCTTTAATCACAGAATTAATAAAACTTTATGGCAATACCTATGACACCTAGAAAATAAATTTTTAGTATTTGCTATACAATATGGTTCTCCATTTATCTATATACATATAGATTTATCTAACAATCCTTCATTTATGTATTTTATGTTGTTATTTCATTGGGGGGAATCTTCTGTGTGTGTGCATGTGTATGTGTACATTAGTGTGTGCATATAAGTATGTGAGAGTGTATGTATATTATTGTATGCATGTGACATGTGTATATGAGTGTGTGCTATATGAGTGTTTGCATGTGTGTATGTATTGCATGAGTGTATGTATGTATGTATGTGTGCTGTATGAGTATGTATGCATATGTGTGCATTTCAGTATGTGTGCATGCACATGTGTTCACATATCTCATAGCTAGTTTCTTCCATCTAGATGTTCTAACCCAGCCATTCTGGTGATTGTGTTGTGGTTTTAATTTGCATGTCTCTGATAACCAATAAAGTCAAACATTTCCTCGTAAACTTATTGTCTGTTATATATCTTCTTCAGTAGAGTGTCTATTCAGGTTTTTGCTGATAACACACTTTTGTACAGCAATAAAATATCACAGAAAGCAGCAGAATAATATTTCATCAGTCAGAGTCCAATCAAGAAATTGAAGGCAAACCTGTAAGTCAGACAGAAAAAGTTTTAATGTAATAAATAATTAACTAATAAAAGGTGGCCAGCCAGCAAGTGGACAGAACAAGGGCTGTGGGAACAGTAGAAATACTGACCTTTGGATAGAGAGGAAATCGGAATTTCAGCGGAGGGGTCCATGCAGCAGTGAAATCCGCTCCATGGAGGAGAAGCCATGGTTGCCACAGGAATAGAAAGCCTACTGATGTGGTGACCAGCTGTCCTCTGCTGGGCCAGGGCTGTTGACGACCCATGTCCTAATGTGGCATGAAGATGCTGATTTGAGGCAATCACAGATGAATGAGGAACTGTGAGACAACACTGAAAGGAAAGGCTTCCTTCTTTCTTCTTCCTGCTTCCCTCTTTTCACTTCCTGCTCCCTGTTTCCTGCTTCTCACTTCCTGTTCCCTGCTCCCTGCTTCCCACTTCCTGCTCCCTGCTTCCTGCTTCCCACTTCCTGCTCCCCACTTTCTGCTTTCTGCTTCCTGCTTCCCACTTCCTGATCACTGCTTCCTGCTTCCCACTTCCCACTTCCTGCTCCCTGCTTCCCACTTCCTGCTCCCTGCTTCCTGCTTCCCACTTCCTGCTCCCTGCTTCCCACTTCCTGACCCATGCTTCCTGCTTCCCACTTCCTGCTCCCCACTTTCTGCTTCCTGCCTCCCACTTCCTGCTTCCCACTTCCTGCTCTCTGTTTCCTGCTTCCTGTTCCATCCTCACAGCATCCCTCTGGTACCCTCTATTGGCCGATCCTGAGAGGATCTAGAAGTGTAATCTACCAGAGTTCAGGTCCAGCTTCACAAACTGAGAGAAAGAGGGGTCAAGATTAGGTATAAATATTTTAAAGTTCCTTTGTGAGGGGGGGGGGGAATGCATGGTGAACTCAGAATTCTATACCCAGTTGATCTATCACTCAAGAGTGAAGGCACGAGGGCTGGAGAGATTGCTCAGCAGTTAAGGGAAATGGCTGCTCTTCCTAAGGTCCTGAGTTCAAGTCCCAACAACCACATGGTGACTCACAATCATCCTTAATGAGATCTAACGCCCTATTCTGAAGTGTCTGAAGACAGCTACATTGTACTTACATATAATAAATCTCTTTGGGCCTGAGCGAGATGGACTGGAGGGAGAAGAAAAGGTGTCTGAATGCAGTACAGTGTTCTTATATATAAAGTAAATAAATAAATCTTAAAAAGAAATGAGTAAAGGCGCAAGGGTGACTCATCATAATTATATAAGACTCAGAGGAGAAAACATGTAGCATATATGTAAGCTTGTTTCTCACACCTTCAAAACTGAGAATTACTAGGAAGCCCTCAATTCAAGAACCACTAAAATCCATCCCCTTGAAAAAACATCAAATATAGCCACAAAAAGCAAAGGGCATGAAAAATGGAAGTGATGGAATCGATAAATCTGCAAGCAGATGACAGACAAGGATTGGTAAGCACAAGTAAACAGAGGAAAAAACAATATGAATCCATTAAGATTTAAAATAATAACTAGTTTGAAGTATAAAAGCAAAGGGAATGGAAAATAGTGGCAGTTTAAATGTTTTGTGGTTCTTTTCATTTTGTAATTGTTCATATCAAGGCCTTACAGCTTAAAAAGCCAAACAGGTGACTGGCACTCCATGAAAACATACAACACAATCCTAGAAGACTCCTTTTGAGTTGTGTGTACATATTGGAGGCAAAATTTATCACTAAAGGGAAAAGAACCAGAATAGACCATCTTAAACATGTCCACACAGAATGAAAAGTTGATTTGACTCAAAGTAATAATGAAGAGGAAAAAAAAAGATCTTAGAACAATAAGTAGAAAGAGTGAGTTCTTTGGAACAAATCAATATAAACTGTTACAGGATATTTAAATCTTTTTTTTTTAAGTGTGGCTTAGCCCTTAGCACACACCTTTAATCACTCTGGCTGGAATACAGATATGCCCTTAGTACTCACCTTTAACCATGAAGGACACGTTAGAAAGAAACATACAGTATGACAGTGGTGCCTAATTGAGTGGCAGAAAAAGTGATAAGTCAGAGAAAGATTTGAAAGAATAGAGAGCTACTTTAGGGAGGGACAGACAGTAGAGGAGGAAGAGAGTCCAGCACAGGAATACAGCAGAGTTCACGGAGAGCAGCAGAGTAGAGTTGAGAGGGAGAGCAGAGCAGCCCAGAGAGGGAGAAGGAGGCATCTTCACCAGGAGAGATGTACAGGGACGGGTTGAAGAGCTAGACACAGGTAAAGGCAGAACAAACCAGAGAGTGAGAAGGAGCCAGAAGATTAGAAATTTTCTAGAGTTAGTTTGAGGCCATGCAGAGCAATTCAGAGGCCGAGAGAAAAACCAGATTGAGTGAGTCAGCTGGGAGAGGAGTTTGATCCAGAACAGCTGAGTTGAACGGGCTAAAGTTAAGAAGGAAAAAAGAAGGGTGAGCGTGTTCAGCAGTAAGACTTGGAGGCTGGAAACATTCTAGGCCTAGATCGTACAGAGGTTAGAAGCTTCCAGGACTAGGCCTAGGTTAGCAAACTGAGGCGGTAAGCCACCAAAACGACAATTATTCAGGCAAATAAAAAGTGCTTTTACACCAAACTTATCAATAATTCCATTAAATATAAGTGAACTAAACTTCAAGGTAAAAGGCAGAGATTTTATCACATTAAAAATTTCAGCCACACTTAAAGCATAGCTAAATTATAAGTGCATAGAAACATCAAAGTATTGAGATGCTCACAACTGTTAACCCAGCTCCTGTGTATCTGATACCCACTTATAGTCTCTGAGGGTACCCACATATATGTGCATATACACACTCAGACACACACACACACACACACACACACACACACACACATATATATATATGTATATAAAATCAAATAATGAAAATAAATATTTTAAATGTACATAGGTGTCATTGACCCAACAAACTTTAAATACAAATGAAGAGCTATACCAGAAAATTACAGGATATATTTGTTCCAGTTATATATAATAAAAATTGTTCATACATGCTAGCCTACAATGCAAGTTCACAGAAACATCAAAAAGTGGTATTATGCATACAAAATTCACAACCATTTATATAGGTTATATAACAATTTATATAAATATTTGAAGGTTCATTTCAAAAAGGTCTTTAAAGATGTTGAAAGCACTTTTATTTCTCCTTGGTATGCAGAACACCTCCCTGACGATTTGTAAGAGCTTACACCACACTGGCTCTTGCTCATCTCACTGACACTGACCAGCCCAGTGCACAAATGGCTAGCATTTTGAACATGGCTGTTTAAAACCAGAGATTAAATCAGTAGATGAATTCTATGATACCGAATGTATAATCTTGACTCCCCTGGGCTGTACCTCCCACAGTTTGTTTCCAGGGAAACAAAATTTGAAAGTACTTTGGTCTTAAAAGGATAGTGTATCATATCTGGTCCTGATGGATAGAACCTTCTTCCCTACCATTCAGATGCAATAGGAAGTTTTTCCAAAGCTAACCCTGTCTATCTGCTCTCCCAACTACATAAGAAAGGGAAGGTACACCTAAACCTGGTCAACCTAGCAATTAACTTTCATCACCAGCTGTTTTATTGTCTAGAATGTTTGTTATGCTGGCGATGGGGATGAGACCACGGACTTCAGGCAAATGTCATCAAGTCAGATGAATCCCCAGCAGAAATTTTGTAATTACCATTTGGTTGGTGCCCATTAACTGGCATTTCATAGGGTTCACTATGAAATATCCATGGGGCACACAACACACAATGGTTAACTGGTATAATTAGCATTACTTTTGCCATATCACTTGTGTCTGGAGACCCTGACCTCCTACATGAAGTATGTAATAGCTTATTGTGAAAGACAATTGTTTCCAGATTTCAGATTTCAAGAGAAGACCACAGAACCCCACCCTCAAGTTTCCAACCGGACTCTCAACATCTTTCCCTTTGATAATGTCTGTGAAGCAGCTGGGCCTCCTCCATATTCTGGCTGGTCTGAGTTGAGAGGGGCTACAACATGAACCATCAGGCAATGCTTTTCCGTGGTTCCTCCTGCTGGACACTTTGTTTAGTGCACCATTAATTTAAAGGAGTTATCTCTGAGGTGTCCTATTTATCTCAGTGCAACTAGCACTTGGTTACATATTTTTGTTTTCTTTTTTTTAAGTACATGTACAAAGTGATGAGTGTCTGAAGCAGAAACTTCTGGTTTCTTTGGAAAGTCAGTGATGTGAAATAATGTCTTGCTAGAGCACACAGGTGATAAAATGTTTTACTAATGCAGACATGTGAGAGGACCCATGGTGAAGAAATATAAATACGACCCCATAGACAATGAGAGCTTGAGCATTGGTCTACACTGCTCTGCCTCAATATTCTTCATTAACTTCATGCATGAATTGGTTCACCTTACATGACATTGCTGAGCTCTACTTGTGGTAACACCATAGAGAGACTCGCAAAAGAACTTCTGGTGAGGTTCCTGTTGCTTCTTGGTACTTCTGCAACCTCAGGCTGTTGCTGTTTGGTGAGCCTTGTGGTTTGGTTTTTTGTTTTTGTTTTTGTTTTTTGTTTTTTTTTTTTGATTGAACTGCTCTTGCTGGTTCATGTGTGGTGTCTGTTGAAAGAACTGGACTGCAGCTGATGATTTGCATATGGTGTTTGCTACTGGACTGAACTGCTGATATACTGACAACGAAGATTGGAGTTGCCTTCAAAAAACTACTTCTAAACAGGTATATTTGCTCTGTGTCCTAATAACTTTCCTTTTCCACTACCTCTGGTGGGTTAGAGGAGAGGTTAAATGCTTATTAAAGTAGGTTGAGAAAAATATATGCCTACAGTAGCATTGTGGGATTCTTCATACATGCATGTTATAAAACTCCCTTCTTATTTACTCCTCTCCCACTCTGCCCTCCGTCTGTCAGTCCCCCCATGCTCCAAATGTCTGCTCGTCTCCTGCCTTCTCCTGTTCCCTGTCCCTTTAGAATGCTTTGTCCCCACTCGCAGTGCCTTCTCTAGTTTCTATGCCCTACCTATGTGTGCACATGTGTTTAAACCTACATCCTACATAGAAGAGAAAGCATCTGGTGCTTGTCTCTGCAGCTGGATAATTTTGCTTAACATAATAATCTCTAGTTCAATCATTTCCCCACAAATGCCCTCGTTCCACTTCCCTGAAGGCTCACAGGGAAGCCGCTGTTGTCTACCACTGTTGGTGGCAGGTGTCTGATCCAAGATTCTGAACTGCTTCATCCTTGAGGTATTTCTAATGATTGAGTTCCCAGTGAGCAACTGTAGCGGGAAGATACCTTCTGAGAGGCGAAGCCAGCTTACTTCCCACTTGCTTAGGATGAGTTACTAACCTCCGTGTTCCCTCCATCCACAGTGCAAGCCCACAGCACATGCTACATCCGTCTGGGCCTTCCACATCACCCTCATGAGATTTGTGGGTTACACTCATTTTGTATTGCAGAGAAACAAGGCACTAGCTAATTGACAGTTTAAAGCAGTTGTCCTTTCTGGGCTCATGGCTCTGTGAGTCTTGAGGTAAGACTGAATTCTCTGCTCAGGTCTCAGAAGCCACAGTTAAAGTATGAATTTCTTGGGGGTGGGGCACTCTTCTTCCAAGCCCCTTCAGGTTGTTCAGTCAGTCTCCCCAGAGCTGGGATTATAGGCTTACAGCAGCACTTCCTTCCTGCCACGGTTTCAGTCTGCCTTCCCTACCTCTAACCCCCAGGCAGAGATTTAAAGTGGCCACATGATTTTATCAGCATCATGGGATTCTCCCTCTTCAGGCTCATGAGAGATGCAAGTCCTACATCTATACAACCTTCCACAGCACAGGGATGATGTGCACTGACCAGGGCATCCCTGGGGACATCCTGCAGCCCTGCCTACCACAGGGAACAGGAGAGCAGAGCAGAAGTTGGCATCCGTGGCTTCCCATGTCATGAATAATAAGGGTCCTTCATCTCTGACCCAAGAGCTCCATCTCGGCTGTCAGTGTCCTGGAACAGTACAAGCAGCTTCAAAGGAAGATGAAGACAGACCCAACCTTGCACAAAACACAGGCAGCATTTGAAAGACTTAATAGGAAAAACCAACAACAAAACCCCCAAGATTCTATCTAAAGCATTACATTAATAATTTTATATTAACTACATATTGACATAATAATTTTGGAATATTGGGTTTAAATATATTATTGAAACTTATTTCACCTGGACATCTTGCTTTTTAATGTGGGCTTTGGGGAAACATCTAACTACACTAGGAAGGTGTTTCTATTATATCCATAAGACAGTGCTGGTCTGAATGTCCAGATGCCATGGTGAATTCCTGGGCACTAAGACAGGGACTGTTGTCCACCAGTCCATATGGCAACAGATTATTTGCTGGCCAAGGGAATGTCTGGATTTTATTACTCAAAGGTATTTTGGTAGTATGTTATCTCATGGTACACAGAGCCTCACCATTCCAATGTTCATTAATCTGCTAATTTTCGCATTTATTTTACCTAAGTGGGGTCTATATACTCTCTATATAGAGAGTATATAGGCACATGGACTAGATCCCTAATGGTAGTGGTGAAAATGGCTCAGGTCGTGAGAACTTTAGTTTAATCACCAGAACCCAGCTCTGTGGAGATCCCTGAGACTCACTTGTCAGGTAGCCTTGGCAAACAGGTGAGTTCCAGGTTCAGTGAGAGAACCTGTCTATAAATAAATAAATAAATACATAAATAAATAAATAAATAAATAAATAAGGTGAATGACATCCAAAGTTGACCTTTCAAAGTTGACATGTGAGTTCACATGTGCTCACATGTATCTCTACACACACAAAGATTCAAACACAGGAGAGTTCAAAGGACAGTGTTCAATTCCCATTTTAATAGCCAGGTCAAAAGACTCTCCAAGCGCCTGGCAACAAGAGTCCTCAGCAGCACACCATAGGCCTCCTCTGTCACAGACTGGGTGGGAGACAGGTCAGGGACCTGCTGTGGGTGATTTCTCCACAAAAAGAGCAGAGTAGAGAGACAGCCGAGCCCCTGCTGCAGACAGCGGTGCATGGTTGTCTTTACAAGTTGGTCAGAGTGCTGGGTGGGGGTGGGGGAGGATGCTCTGCCCTTTGTGCATCTTGAGTGTCCCTCATGGGGGTGCCTGGGACCAGAAGTGCCTCCAATGTCAGCTGCTTCCACGGTGTGGACTATGTTCATGCATATAGTGAGGTGATATCTTAGGGCCAGGGCTCAACTCTGAACACGGGATTGATTTGCACCTTAGGCATGCAGCCTGCAGGTCATTCTATGAAGCATGTGAGTCATACCTGTCACCTGTCACACGAGGTCATGTGTGGCATTTCCACTGGAGTCACATCAATGTCCAAAGAGTGGCAGATTCTGGGCCAGTAGGGATTTTTAGGTTTTCCAGGTTAAGTATGTCCAACCTTTGTCTTATTCTCAGTGTACTTGGACAAAAGGACAAAGGATGTCAGGAGAAGCCCCCAGCCCTGCAGCTCATGGGGTGGTTCATCAACCAAGGAAGGGAGTCCATGTCCTGATCCAGTGTTCTCCACGATGTGGCTTATTCACGTCTGTCCACTCCCCCCAAATGGTAGATCATCAGGAGCTGGCAGCATCCAGATCCCTACTTCTGCCGCCCACTCCCCTCCACGCCTGACAACGGCAGATGCCACAGGCTGGGGCTAAGTAGATGAGCAGGGGTTTGTAGCTGGCAGGTTCCCTCTCTTTCTCTACTCATGACATCTTTTTCATAACCTGAATTTCTTTAATTAAAAAACATCTGCCAACTCCTGTTATCTGCAAAGATGAGCACAGGAACTTTGAAAAGCCCATCTGCAGGGGAAGAAGACAGGTGGAAGAAAAGCCTGCCTAAAGCCAACCAAGTGAGAAGAGGAGGAAGGGAAGCTGCTGCCAAAGTGTGCCTGTGTGTGTGTGTGTGTGTGTGTGTGTGTGTATGTGTGTACATGCACCCTTGTGTGTGTGCTTGTGCTTCTGTGCATACTTATATGTGTGTGCAGATATGAGTGCTTGTATGTGTGAACACTTGCGCATATGCATGCATGTATGCATGCTTGCTTGCATGATGTGTATGGCACATGTATGTGCATTGGTGCAACTCCGTGGTATGCCTATATAAGTAGTTTACATGCATGATGCATGTGTGCATTGCCCATATATGAGTGCAGAGTGTGATGTAGTATGATGTGTGTACGAATTGCATATACATATGGGTACATGTATTGCATGAATGATGTGTGCATGTGAATGTATGCATATGTATGTGTTGTGTGTCTGTGTGTGGCATATAAGCTATGTGTGTGTCACAGGTGTGGTGTATGTATATGTGTGTGGTATGCATGTGTGTGCATGTGTAGAATGTGTGTAGTATGTTAGTGTGGTGTATGTATGTTGTATGTAGAAGTGGTATTTGTGTGCAATGCAGTAAGCTGCAAACGGGGAGATCTTGCAATTCATCCATCTAAAAATCTCACTTCTAACTGAGAATTAGAGGAATTAAGGATCATGAACACCATAGGCATATCACAAAATGATTGATACTCAAGAAAAACCTCTACCTCAGCACACAGAGGAAAGAGTCCATTCGGTTTAGAATGATTTCTTAGAACTTCTGGAACACTTTGACCAGAATAAGTCTGGTTGGCTCAGTGGGAGGAGACAGCTGGATTTCAGTCACCTTGTCATTTGCTCCATGAGCTGTCACGACGTCTAAGGTCCATCCCCAGCCGTGTCAAAACTGTGCCTCGGTTTATCATTGCAACCAATGGAGTGGGTATACGTTGTTTATGTCTTCTGAAATTAAAGAATTTTCAAGACAGTGGCAGCAGTCTTCCATGAACAGGTTATGATACTGCTCCCAAGTTTTGACATACAGAAGCTATCACCTTCCTTTGATGTATGTAGTGTGTATATGTATGTATCGTTTGGCTCCCACATTTCACTTTGCAATATTAGTCTATAAAGGTGGAGAAGAAGATATTTGGAATTGTTAGTGGGGGTCCCATAGACCCCCGAACATTATAAGCTATTGCTACTTTTCTTTATTACCCTCTAGAACCTGATGTGGAGACCCTGTCTCTGAAGATGCCACTTGAGCATGAGACATGAAAAAAAAAAATCAAGCTGGCATCAACCTAGAAGCATCATCCCTGTTGAGTAGCTTTCACAGTGCTGGAAAGTGCTGCACACAGCCCTGGAGGAAGAAATTAATCACCAATCTTACCCAGATGCAACCCCTGGGATATAGATCAGCCAGCCTGGAAGGATAGGCCTACTGGTGTAATAGTGGCACCAACAGTGCTATGGGAGCAACCAACTACTTTCTGACTGGAGTTCGGACCCACTTCACAAGACAGAACTCATGCCAGGCAGTTACCAGGATCAAACCCGTGACTAGATAAGCCCTAGGCCCAATAGAACTCAGTACTGCTGTTCTGCCAATTGCATACAGTACTGAGACGACTTCTAGTGAGTTGTTATAACACAGATCAGAGCACCTCTGGTCCTCATGAGAGAAATCCTCTTAGAGGTGGACAGCACCCACAGAGACCCACAACTGCTCAATGTGCAGAGAAAAAGAGGCTAGGGAGGTCAGAGAGAGAGAGAGAGAGAGAGAGAGAGAGAGAGAGAGAGAGAGAGAGAGAGAGAGAGAAAGTGGATGTCATCCCTTCCTCCTGAGGCTCAGGGATCATTATAGAAGAACAGGAGAAAAGATTGCCAGAGTCAGAGGAACTGTCACGCATTACCAGTGACCGTGCACAAAGTGTACACCAATCTGGGTGGTTGGGGAAACTCAAAAATTAAACACACACATACTACATACTCCAGCAACCAAGCTCCTTGGATTTCCCCCAGCAAGTTGAAAACTGATGCTTGCTGTTCTTCCTATGAGGTTGCAAACCTCTTCAGCTCCTTTAGTCCTTTCTCTAACCCCTCCACTGGGAACCCTGTGCTCAGTTCAAAGGTTGGCTGTGAGCATCGCCTCTGTGATTGTAAGGATCTAGCAGGGCCTCTCGGGAGACAGTCATATCAGGCTCCTTTCAGCAAGCATTTCTTCACATCCACGATAGTGTCAGGGTTTGGTGACTGTATATGGGATGAATCCCCGGGTGGAGCAGTCTCTGGATGGTCTTTCCTTCAGTCTCTGCTCCACACTTTATCTATATGTTTTCTCCCGTGACTATTTTGTTCCCCTTCTCAGAAGAACCGAATCACCCACACTTTGGTCTTTGTTCTTCATGAGCTTCATGTGGTCTGTGAATTGTATCTTGGGTATTCAGAGCTTCTGAGCTAATATCCACTTATCAGTGAGCACATATCATGTGTGTTCTTTTGTGATTGGGTTACCTCACTCAGGATGATATTTTCTAGTTCCATGCATTTGCCTAAGAATTTCATAAATTCACATTCTTAATAGCTGAATAGTACTCAATTGTATAAATATACCACATTTCTCTGTTGAAGGACATCTGGATTCTTTGCAGCTTCTGGCTACTGTAAATAAGGCTGCTATGAACATAGTGGAGCATGTGTCCTTATTACATGTTGGAGCATCTTCTGGGTACATGTCCAGGAGTGGTATGGCTGGGTCCAACCAGACATCCCCCCTCCCAGAGCTCCCAGGAACTAAGCCATCAACCAAGGAGTACATGTGGCTCCAGCTACATATGTAGCAGGGGATGGCCTTGTCAGGCATCAATAGGAGGAGAGGTCCTTAGTCCTATGAAGGCTCTATAGATGCCCCAGTATAGGGGAATCGAGAGTGGGGAGGTGGGAGTAGGGGGGTGGAGGAACACCCTCATAGAAGTAGGGGGAGGGAGGATGGGATAGGGACTACCCTGGGGGGGGTACTGGGAAAGGGGATAACATTTGAAATGTAAATAAAGAATATATCCAATAAAAAATTCAAAAAAACCTGATGTTTGCAACAGTTATTATGGTAACTGTCAATCTCAGAAGGAACCATGGTATCCTTCAGCAGACGAGTGGACACACGGTGGTACCCAGTGATGAAGGAGAAACCCAGCCATGAAGACACCTGGAGCAGCAGATGCATGTCAATAAGGGAAATGCATCCAATCGAGGGCCTACATAAGGTGCTGCTAGCCACATGACATTCTAGGGAAGATGGAGCAGGAGAGCAAACAGTTGAGTGCTTCCAAGGGTCAGGAGGAGCACAGGAGGGGCAGTCAAGGATGAGGGGTCAGGGCAGCCAAATTCTAAGGAGCACTGTAACAGTTTTTGCGTGCATCACAGCTGTCTAGATCCTCAGAAAGTCGGACACCAGAGGGACACCAGTGTCAAGTACAGACTCTGCATGCTGGCGGAGTGTCAACACAGCTTCCTTCACAGTCTCAAATATCCCACTCTGGCGCTGAGGACTGACAGCAGAGGATGTGTGGTACTTATAAGCCAGGGCTGTGGGACCTGCCTGCTGTAGGTCATACTCAGTTTACGGTGAATCCCAAACTGGTGTGATCTAGTTTACAGTCTACATAATGTGTTTAAAATATCTGTTAAACAGATACATGCTCACACACATATATGGCTGTTTGCATGTATATGTGAGTGACTGACAGAGAGAGAGACAGAGACAGAGACACACACACACACACACACAGAGAGAGAGAGAGAGAGAGAGAGAGAGAGAGAGAGAGAGAGAGAGAGAGAGAGAGAGCATATGAAAGGTGACTTACAAGTCCAGGACACAGGATGTCCTGGATGGCTGACCCTGAGCTGTGGCCATACTCATGACCACCAAGAACAAGCCACCAATGCTAACCATTCTTATTCACCAGTGTAAAGTGCATCTTCATTTCTTTTTTTTTTTCTTTCTTTTTTATTAGAGCACCTTCATTTCTGAGTACACATTCTCTCCCTCTTCTGCTTGTTCTGACCATGTGACAAAGTCTGGCCAATGTCATGTGACTAGAAACAACCTGTCATTCTTGCTAAGGCAATGAATCTCTGGTCCCAAACCTCTAGGCTTCTCTCGCCTTGCTGTGAGTACAGTGTGAGCACAAGTGGGAAGAGACACGCTAAAATGTTCAAGTGCTTCAGATGTAGTGCTAGAGGCCAGACAGGGGGGTTCCTGGAATTATCAGCAGCACCCACAGTGAGCTTTGCTAGAAGAAGAATCAGACTTTCATAGTGGCTGAGGTCAGGGCTGTTTGCTGCTAGAGTCCATCCAGGTCCATCCCTATTGCCACCAAGCAGAGTTCAGAGTTCAGAGTTCAGAGTTCAGGCTCACTGTGTCATTGAAGGGCATTGGAGTCCACAGCTCTCTCACTTCACAGGAAAGAGTAGGGTCTGGTGAACACTGAGCCTGCTGTTGAATCAGGGTGCATTTGGGGTGACCTCAGTTTCAGGGTTTTCTCTGGTATGAGTGACACGTGAGTGAGGGTTATAGCCATTTACCCGTTGTGTTTTGGGGGACAGCCGAGCTGGCTGCTATCCATCACACTGGAAAGCAAGGAGATTCCCGGAGATAGACCGCTAAACAAAGGACACATATTAACACAGCGAGCCGCCCAAAAGTCGGGGCTAATGTTCACCCAGATGAGCATTACTGCGATTCCATCAAGGTGTCCTGCTATTTATTTAACTTTTCCATTTTCATTTTTTATTTGGGTAAGATAATTGCTTGTGATAAGCCTCGGGTGTGGAGAGCCGGTGCATACAGATCGGCGAGGCGGGGCTCCAGTCCCAAGCTCAGATGCACCAGAGAAAGGAATCCAAGTATTAACATATTGAGATGATCTCAGTTAAGGTCTTTTAGCAGTTTTGTCTGGGAATGAGGGCCTCACCAGAGTGGGCGGGTTACTCTCACCAACGGGGAAAAGCCTGTTAGGAAGGCAATGCATTTCAGTCTAAGGAAAGTTCCAAATAGATTGCCTAAAAGGCAAAACCCTTCTGCATCCCCCACCCCCACCCGGTCTGATACCTATGCATTTGACTTCATAATGTCTGCACCTGTGCCTCCTATCACTTCTGATAAGGCCACATCGATGACTCTAAAATGGATCTTCAACAAGTAATACTTATTTGTATATTGAATCCAGCATAGGCAAGAATATTTCAATGCCTAAACCACAATGACCTTCATAATGTTGTGTGTCTGTGTGACAACTCTGTACCCTCTCTCTGTCCCTGTAAGGCCATGTTCCATTCCCTCCTACGTTCTGTCCTGAACATTCTAGAAGTAGAAATCAATCAGGAGGCTCTGAAGCTGCTGGTGGCTTGGGAGCATATTTGAGAATCCATCAGATCATACACACACATGTGCACACACACATACACACACATGCATGCATACATACATACATACACGCACACTCATATGTCCAATACACATACACACACACACACACACACCATACACACACCACACACCACATAGATGTATGCACTCACAAGGTGGCATACACATCAGGTCTTAGAAATTACATTGCTCCCTTCTTAAAGAAAACAAAGTGTGGAAACTGAGTCTGGACACTATGTTTCTGTAGCTGTCACTAAGCCCAGAAAAGAGGGGTGGGCACTCTCACAGGTTCTGTTTCTCCCCACCTATCTTCTGCCTATGGGAAAAACAAATTAATCAAAATTAAATACCTGCCCCGAATCCCACCCAACTCTGATGAGCCAAGATCTATGCGAGGATGTTCTCATTTGGTATTTGAGTTAGTTACTTGTCTCATTGCTGCGACCAAATTCATGTCAGGGACAGCTTAAGGGGAAAAAGGGTTACCTGGCTCCTAGTTAAGGGGCTACGCATGCATGGCTGTGGCTGGAGTGGCCTAGTCCGTGTTAGTGGGAGCCTGAGAAGTAACCTGCTCACATCTTAGCAGGTCAGGAGGCAGAGATCCTGGGCTGGGAGCAGAAAGGGACGTCACCTTCAAGCTCTGTCCCCAGCGACCCACTTCTACTGGCTAGGCCCCATGTCTCAAAGGTTCCACAGTCTCCCAGAATAGCACCATCGGTTGGGGACCAACTGTTCAAACACATGAGCCTGTGGGAGACATTTCACAGTCAAGCCATAACCGTACTTCTGAAGATACTTTTCAACCAAGCTTAGTCCCAAAGGGAGACAGAGAATAGACAATACCGAAAGGATTTTGATGCCTAATCCCATTTAGTTAAAACAATCTATAGTATACAAGCTATTTTAAACCCTTGCTTTGCCAAGAAGCCTTCTCTGGCCACTATGAGCTGATTTGCATCCCTTCAGATAACCTATAGCCTCTTCCTTTACCACCTAAGACTATCATGGCTCCAGTCATTCAGTGGTCAAGGAACCTCCTCAGAGATCCTTCCTTATACCCGAGCTCTGCCCCACAGAGCCCTGCCTCCCCTGGAAAGGAACAGAGCCCTGTCAACCCCAGGCTGAGCTCTGGATCCTCCAGCTGGTACACTGTGGGTCTGTTCTACCTGCCTGGGCTCTGGAGTTTGGGGAAGCAAGGTTATTAGAAGCAGGCACTTAGCCTTCCTCTGGGGCGAAGATGCAGGCACCTCCTACAGCAAGTGATCCAGATACAGGCTTAGGGGATCTGGTAGCCTGTGGAAGCTTCTACACCACCACCAGGATTGCATTAATCTGTTCTAAAGAGACTTTACCTCTAGTTAACTGTAGCTTAGGAGTCCCACGTGAGCTGTAATTGTAAGAGATGTGAACTGCCTTTGTCAGGCTCTAGATTAGTATTTCCCAGAAAGCCTCAGGTCAGAGGCTTGGTTCCCAGAATGATGCCAGTGCAAAGTGGTGGTACGATGAAGAGGTGGGTTCTGGGGAAAGGTCATAGGTCACTGAGAGATGGGGCTTTTTTGTTTTTGCTTTCTAGCTGCCATAGGTAGGCAGAGTCCACTACTGCACACTCTCCCACGATGCATAGCTTCACCACAGGCCATGAAGCAATGAAACCCAGTCATGGACCATAAGCCAAAATAAACTTTTCCTCTTCTTAAATTGATGGCCATAGACATTTTGTTATAGTCATATTATAGTCATGATTGTTGTATGTAAACCTGAGAGCATCGTATGATCTTCCATGAGCTCATCACCCAGGGTAACAAACCATCTCCGAGGCCTGCATGTCTTTCCCACCCCAACCCTACCCCACTCCAAGCTCCCTGTCTTACATTCACCCTCCCCAGGTCTCTCGTGATCATTTGCCACACCTTGTGTCTGTGCTTTACACTGTGGTGTCCCATGTGCTCTCTCAGTGCTCAGGGTTAGAGACAGGAGACCCCAAGGCTACCTGCCTGGCTAGACTAGGCAAACGGGCAAACTCTGGACTCAGGTAAGGAACCCTGACTCAATAAAGGAGGTGCAGAATGATGGGGAGGACCCTCATGTCAACTTCAAGCCTCTACACATGTATACAACCATGTGTCATACACAAACACAAACACCACACACAGCACACAGACAAACAGAAGAATTAAGAAGAAATATCTATTCCCACAAAACCAACTATATAAGGTTTAAATGTCAATCAGGTTATAAAATATGTCTCATTAAATATTATCTCATGTATTCAAATAGTACAGGTTAAGTCAACATTAGTAGTCAATCTTACTGATAATATTCACCCTTAGTAGAAGTGTGATAAAATTAGCATTTTATATCTATGGTTTCTGTCCCTGAAAAACGTTAACCTAGGTTAATGAAAAAAATCTGGTACAGGAAGATGCTGCCCTAAAAGCTGTCATGATATCAAATTGGGAAAAATCTAAATCACTATCAAAAACAAAAATCATTCCAGGAGACAGGACAGATGATGTTCTATAGGCGAGGCTGTGAGACAGTATATGGATGGCAGCTGGATTCACACACATTTGCCTTGGCCATGGCAAAGTCTAATTAATGACTGGGCATGCTGATCCATAACCCACGTTCCCTGGGATTCAATATGAAGGAGCTGTCCTGCCGTGCGACATGTGCTTACATGAGCTCTGCCTTCACCGTACGTTAGCATTGCATAGTTTCTTAACTCCGTCATGACTGTTCACTCTGGTGCTTCAAATATATGGTGAGACTTTGTGGGTAGAGCAAGTTGAAGTTGGGGGTGGGGTATGGTGTCTGTCCATGTCTGAATGCACGTGTGGGGGTGGATGCTCAAGTTTATGTGTGCATATAGATACCACTGACCTGGAGCTCACCACGCCCCCAGACACTGGCATCACGTGCATGCACCAGGACACCCAGTTTTATTTTGTTTTTTTAATGTAAGAGTTTTATTTAGAATTTTACCCCCATTCCCTCCTGTAATTCCTGAATCCCTTCTCATGCCTTTCTCAACTTTCATGAATATCTTCTTCTTTTTTAAACAAGTCACTAAGTCCCATTACTGCTAAACACACACACACACACACACAGAGGGGGGGGGGAATGCAGGGGCACTAGAGCATAGTCCCTAAGAAAACTGACTTTCCCTGCCTTTGCAGCCGTCAATGTCATTAGCTCCTTAGCTGGGGTAGGGGCTCATGAACCCCTTCTCAGTACAGTCAGGAATGTTGACTAGTTTGATCTTGTGCAGGCAACCACCTGAATTCATGCAAGCAGCTGTGCTGTTAGGTTCAGAAGACAGGGTTGCATCTTGGTCCTCCTAGGCTCTTAGAATCCTCTTGCCCTTTTTTCTGCAGTTTTTCCTGTGCCTTGGGGGTAGGGGTTTCATATAGGGTTTCTACTGCTGTGATAGAACACCCTGACCCAAAACAACTTGGTGAGGAATGAGTTTATCTCAGTTTATACGCTTCAATCATAGTCCATTGTGAAGGAAGCCAGGGCAGGAACCCTGAGGCTGAACTGATACAGAGACCACGAGGGAGCACTGCTCACTGGCCTGCTCCTCATGGCTTGCTTGGCCTGCTTTCTTATACTCCCCAGGACCACCAGCCCAGGGGTGGCCCTGCCCATAATGAGCTGGGGCTGTCCACATCGATCATGAAACAAGAACATATACTAGAGACTTATCCATAGGGCAATATAGTAGGGAAATTTCAAAATAATTTTAGCCTGTAGCAAGTTGACATAAAGCTACCCAGCACAGAGGGTTGGTAGGGAGGTCCCAGCTATGGCTGAGCTCTCCACAGACACTTGTTCTCTACAGTTAGGCCATGTGTGAGTCTCTGCATTAACCTCTTTGCGCTTTACGAAGTCTTCACTCAGTCTTCTTGATGAAGACTGAACTGTGCAATTATCTATAGGTGTAGAGATGGGTATTCATAAGTCAGTTTGACACTAGGTGTATTTAGCGAAGCAAGAAGAGCAATGGGTCCACCCCTGGGGCTGGGGCCTTCCCAGCTATGAGAGACCATGAGCCTCTCCTGTGAGGTAGGCCTTAAATCTAACCAGAAAGTGGTTGCTTATCCCTTTACAGTAATGTCGCTATGGCACCCATGGGCACGTCTCACCAAGCCAGTCATTTTGATTTTACATAGATTCTGTGGATTTAACTCAGATTTCATGTTTGTTTTACCCACTGAGCTATCTTCCTAGATCCCCACCTTGTGACTCATGATCAAGAACCTCCTCCATTTCCTTTGTCACCCTCAATAGGTGAAATGTCACAAAGATGGCAAGAATCCAAAGCCAGAAAGTTGGTAAAAAGAAAAACCCCCAGAGAGAGGAACAATATGGCCGTAGTTGAAGGCACCACTTACCATGTCCATCCAAAGGTGGGACACTGGCTTTCTAGTTCCTTCACCCCTGGCAGGAGGGAAACTGAATTGTCTATAAATTCAGTGTGACCAATGAGACCAAATGAGAGGCACTGAGCCAGGTTTGGAGATGGGAAGAAGCATTCAGGATCAGATGCTCAGAACACTGTGCTCAGACAGGTCAGAGGTGAGAGTTCAGCAGAAGCCATCATGGGCCATGGACTGTGCTGGGTCAGCTTTGCTGCTCTGACCCGGCACTTCCATACAGAATCATTCTTTCTAATCCTCTGCCATTACATGAACTTACTTCTCATTGACCTTGAAGTAAGGGTGGAAAGGACAAAAGAGGACAGAGATGGTGGATGGACAGAAGGAGGCGGAGGGACAGAAGATGGTGGACGGACAGAAGGAGGGGGCATGCCCAAGTTCAAGGCTGAGCAATCTCTCTCAGGAACACCACTTGCTTTAGGCACCTTCCCGAGGCTTCGCTCTCCCGTGGAGATCCCTGTTCCGTAAGCAGCAGATAAAACGTTCCAGTGTCCAAACTCCACTCTACTCACCTCTCACAGAGCCCTGGCCCATGACGCTGGTCCGCTACCCATGTGACGTGCCAGCTATCCTTCTGCCCTGCGCTCCCTCCCTGTCAGTCCCTCCTATCATACCTATTGGGGATGAGAAGGGTGCACATCCCTTGATTTGCATGTGGAGGGTAAGAGGATAATTTTGCAGACTCGGTTCTCCTACATTGAGCCCATCAAACGATGGCTGTCAGACTTAACAGCAAGCTCCCTTATGCACTGAGCCATCTTGCTGGACTTGGATCCAATCATTTTGCCCGACGGGATTTATCCATCGAATGGATCTCGTCCTCCTTGATGGTAGCATCGGTATCCTCTTCCGCACCCCTCACTGCAGATGGCCAGGAGAGTTGTGCAGGAACAATGCTTAATTTATGCTTTCCCGTGTCTGTCATCACCTGCTCCAAATAATACCATTGCAACCTGTCCCCGCGCGCATCTGCTTCCCATCTCGCTCAGTGGGGACACCACAGGCAAAATGCAGGGTCCAATCTGGAGCCAGCCTCGTAGAAAGAAGACACCCCCCCCCCAATCCTACTCACTCTCCAACTGGAACAGCTCACGAAAAAGAAACTGCTGTGATTCAGGTCAGGCAAACAGGGTGCAGCAGCGGCACCAACCACAGAGTGAGACGCTAATTTCTCTAATTGACAGAGAGCCTCCATCATTTCAGAATGTGCCGGCGTTTCTGCAAGGAAACCAAGCCAATTTGTTCCACTGTTTACAATGTCACCGTGCATTTCTGAAATGAGTTTTCTCTGGGCTCAATGTGGGAAATGCTGGTCCCTGACTTCTGGGGTGTAGCCCGTCACTGGGATGCTGGACGGCTTTCTAGGACTGAGATGGGATTTTCAATGGCCGCTCTCTCTGTGAAGGAACAAAGAGAAACAGGCCTGCCTTCCCTAAGGCTGGGAGCCAGGAGAAGAGGCCGGTAGGCAAGCTGGCTCTTCTCTTCACATCTTCAGTTTCTCGGCACTGCACACGGGGACCAAAGAGCCACGTTCAGAGTCACCTCACCGCACAGCAGTGATGCTGATATCTACCCTGTCACCAGCAAAGACTTGGGGTGTGAACTGGAGAGATGCTCAGGAAAGTGCTTGTCATATAAGGGTGAGGACCTGAGTTCAGATCCCAAGCACCCACATGAGAGGCCAGGTGTGATGAAGACAGGTGTGATGCGTGACTCTTACAATGCCAGTGTGGGGCAGCGGGGACAACAGGTTCCCAGAACTTCACTGAACCACTGGTCCACCTGGTGAGAGACCCTGGTTCAAAGCAAAGTAGAAAGTGATAGAGAATGACACCCCAAGTCCACCTCAGGCCTCTACATGTGTATGTACACACTCACATGTATGTACACCCCCATGGATGTTCACATGCATAGTACCATGCACATAAACAGAGAGGTGGGGAGACAGACAGACAGACAGAAGAGAGGTAGGGGAGGGTTGTGGTATAGGTAAGATAGTTGATAATAGAATATACATTTTAATCAGACACCCACCCTTCTGTTATATTACCTTCCTTACTCTCCTCCCAGAACCTTATCATACATAACCTGTAAGTAGTGGTGAGTTTGTTGGTGTTTTGTTGTTTTTACATCTGTCTCCCCTAACAAAATTCAAAGTACCTAAAAGCAGGAATCCAGAACATAATTTGATGTGCAGAACAAAGTCACATGCAGTGAGTACAAATGTCTTCGTACTATCTTTAACATTATGTAGACCTTGTTCCTTCCTGCATACTTTGTCTAAGCTCATGCTCTGCTTTGGAGAAATCTAGGGAGATGGAGACATCCTAGAGCAATTTAGAGAGACTGGGGGCATCCTAGAGCAATCTAGAGAGACTGACGGCATCCTAGAGCAATCTAGAGAGACTGGGGGCATCCTACAGCAATCTAGAGAGACTGGGGGCATCCTAGAGCAATCTAGAGAGACTGGGGGCATCCTACAGCAATCTAGAGAGACTGGGGGCATCCTAGAGCAATCTAGAGAGACCGACGGCATCCTAGAGCAATCTAGAGAGACTGAGGGCATCCTACAGCAATCTAGAGAGACTGGGGGCATCCTAGAGCAATCTAGAGAGACCGACGGCATCCTAGAGCAATCTAGAGAGACCAAGGGCATCCTACAGCAATCTAGAGAGACTGAGGGCATCCTAGAGCAATCTAGAGAGACTAGGGGCATCCTACAGCAATCTAGAGAGACTGACACCATCCTAGAGCAATCTAGAGAGACTGAGGACATCCTAGAGCAATCTAGAGAGACTGAGGGCATCCTACAGCAATCTAGAGAGACTGGGGGCATCCTACAGCAATCTAGAGAGACTGAGGGCATCCTACAGCAATCTAGAGAGACAGAGGGCATCCTACAACAATCTAGAGAGACTGACGGCATCCTAGAGCAATCTAGAGAGACCGAAGGCATCCTAGAGCAATCTAGAGAGACCGAAGGCATCCTAGAGCAATCTAGAGAGACTGAGGGCATCCTAGAGCAATCTAAAGCTTCGTGGTAGAGCACATGCCTATCAATCATGGGACCATGGCTTCAATCCTCAGCACCACCAATCCGTTAGTTATTCAATTAAACAACATAGACTCTACTCTTCCCAGAGGGCTGCTTTGGTGCCTGTTGCCTCTGTAAAACTGTTTTTCTCCTCTCTGTTCTCTCTCTTTTCCCAGGTAGTTCTTCACTAACACAACACAACTGGAAGCTACAGACGCACACACACTGTCATTGCTGGGGGCGGAGGGTGGGGGAGGTCAACTATGCTTTCTCTTGTTCACCTCAAGCCAGCGCAATGTTCCTCCCCGTGCAGAGTGTGCAATTATTGCCCAATGAGAGACAGCTTTCCCATACAAAGAACAAGACAGCATGTTCTAGAACAGAAGAATCATAACAACAACAAACCCTCAAATGAGCCTGGCTGAAGGCAATGGGAGGTCCAGGGCTCATTCTGCAGGCCTGTCAGGGAGCTGCCTCCTCATTTGCCTGTGTTGCCCACCATCACACAATAGCCATCAAACCCCTGCTGCTGGAATCAAGGATTCCTCAAAAGAACACATTCACTCCTGTGAGGTGCCTGTGAGAGCTCACTGTCCCCACTAACATGTCCCTCCAGGAAGGGCCGCTGGGAGTTAATGCCCCTTTGATACATGGGTCATATATCACAAGAGCTGCTGAGAAAATCAGCCTCAGCACTTCCTCAACTGTATTCTGCATCATACCTACATTCTTACAAGGAGTGAAATGGCAACTGGGTTTCCAGGAGCTGATATAGAGGCAAAGTACCCCTTCCCCACTTTCAGATCAGCAGGAGCCAAACACCCCAAAAATGTCCCCAACCAGGGAAATGCAGTTAACCTCCATGAAGTGTAGCTAGAATGGCCCCAAACCCTGCAGCCAGTCTGCATATAAACACACACACACACACACACACACAGACCACTGCTGACCTAGAATCCAGTGTAACTACCACTGCTCCATGGGGCTTCTATGTTGTGAGCATTCAACAACTTGAACCTCTAGCTCAGACTTCCACCAAGGAAACTGGTACTGAGTTAAGGGTGTTGGTGCCGGTCAATCCATACGGTCACAGGCTATGTCAGCAACTCTGTATAGCATGTCTTGTATGTGTATATATAATCTTATCTTTAGTTGTCAGCAAATGAACTGGGTCTCAGAGTGTCTGCCCAGGTCATAGGGCACATACACAAAGACTGGGCTTGTACCAGAGCTCCCTCTCCATTACTGCACATGTGCAAAGACTGGGATTGTAGCCAGAGTTCCACCTCTTAAATCTAAGCCTGTCCATGGTGAAAACCATCCTCAGGACATAAGATCTAGCATTCACATAGTTCAGAGCAAGCCACCAACATCAGGGCGATGGTGAGCGCTACAGGGGTCCCATCCTCTAAGCCTGCTTGTCCTGCACAAAACAGAGTCAATGAACCCAGTGGATGAGGTAATCTCTTTAAAGAGGAAAATCTGGGCCTGGTTGGGGTGGGGTAGTGGTGGTTCTTAGCTTTAAGTCAATGGTAAGTAATGTTTTCTGAGAAGCCAGCGACTTGTAGGCATCTGGGTGGGTGACTGTGGCGAAAAGAATAGTGTCCCTTAATGTTAATGGGAGCATTAAAGTGATTAGGATGGAAATACGAGCAGATGACTGCCAAACAAGAAGTCAGACAGACAGACAGACAGACAGACAGACAGACAGACAGACGCATGACCACCAAGGGTCAGTGCAGTTCTCTTAGATGAGGAGACATGCAGGGAGACTTGCTGTGCTCCCTGTCACTCTGCTTTCTACCCTCTTCTGGCTGCTGGGAAGCACAGCCCTGGCCAGCAGCATCCACAGCTGTGACTCACCCCCTTCCCTTTGCTCCCCTCTCGCTCAACCAAGACGCTTCTACTTCCACTCTGTCCTGCTCGCCACACTCTACGTGGCCACGTTAGATCCCACCAACAAGAGATGAGAGTGTACACCTGATCCTGGAGCCCCAGGACCAGTGTCTAAAGACAAATTAATGAAATAAGCCTCCAGATGGAGCTAACCTAAGCGGATAAGCTTCCGAAAGCAAAATGCACAAATCCCTCTGCGGTAAAGCCATGCAGGGCTGTCAGGTCAGGGGCATGCGGGGTGCTGTGGGGTGCTGCTTAGAGCGCTGCCCTCAGTGTGAACTTGACTGTGGGATTAGACCTGACAGAGGACCATGATGCTGAGGACGCAGGGAAGAATGTTAGCCACGGGCTCAAGAACACAGATCTTGCTGTGCTTGGGGTCTGCAGCAGGAAGAGACCATAGAAGGGAGACAGGGTTTCTAATTAGCTCACCCTCTTCTGAAGGGTGGGACTCCTGGGGACAGTGAGCGGTGCACACTCACGCTGAATCCCGTGGTCACTGCATCTGCTACACCTGAATAGTCAGCAAATCATTGTTTCTCTCTTAACCCTGGCCTTCATTTCCTCCTGAATCTGAGGCATAAAATCATGAAAGCTGGGAAGCATCGTGTGTGTGTGTGTGTGTGTGTGTGTGTGTGTGCTTGTGTGTCTGTATGTGTATGCATGTGTATGTTTGCATGTCTCTGTATGTGTATGTCCATGTGTGTGTGTCAATGTATGTGTGTCTGTGTGTGTATATGTGTGTGTCCACATGTGTGTATATGTATGCATGTCTGCATGTCTCTGTATATGTGTGTATGTGTGTGTGTGTGTGTGAGTGTGTGTGTGTGTGTGTGTGTGTGTGTGTGTGTGTGTGTGTTCAGGTGTATGCAGAATGTCCTCCTCTGTCACTCTGTTTTTTGTGGCAGAATCTCTCACTAACGCCTGGAGCTCACCTTTGCGTGAGTGCTGAGGACAAATCCCTGGTTTTTCTACAACTGATGGGGACTCAGACTCAGGTCTTCATGCTGGCGTGCCACACATTTTACCAGCTGACTCACCGCCCCAGACTCTGTATACTGACTTATGTTTCAGAGAGAGATAGACATAGAAATAAAGATAAAGGTACAGAGGAGTGAGGGAAAGGAAGAAGATGGGGAAAGGAAGAGGGAGAGAACATGGCAGATTGGAACCAGGAGAGCTCTGGGTCCTGCTGGTAAGGCACTGTGCCATCCGGACAGACAGAAGAGCCGAGGTCTTCACAGTCTCTATTTGAACACTCACTCCTCACCTGTTATCTTAAAGAGGGCCTCTTTTGCTTTCCTTTGTGAAATGAGGGCTGTACATGAAATGTTTTAAGTCCCCCCGCAGGACTACTAAACACTCACAGCTCTTGTTATCTTGAACAAGTCACTATGTCTTTGCATCTCTGTAGGATACATTAGAATTAATGAGCGATGTCAGATACACAGACAGCATCCATCCCTACCTTCACAGTCTCTACTCCTGACAGACATCACTAATTGATCACAGCACTCTCTCCCACTGAGTGTGATTGTTGCTTTAAAACTCCTTGCCAGGCTTCCAGACGGCCACTGCTGGGTTTCCAGACATAGAGCAGGAATTGAAAGCTATTTTTCAATCCTTTGGGAAGGGATCATCAAAGAACAGATCGAAGATTGTGGGGGGAAGTCCTGACAAAGAGGAGCCTGTCTGGCTGAGACCTCCCAGGTCATTCCAGGTCCGTCCTTAAAATCCCACCAGACACTTGGCTTTGAGAGTCCCCTATTCTTCCCTCCCCTGGGACAACGGCTGGGATGTTTTCCCCCTTCGCAGCATAATTGCAGTGATGAAGTACTATGTGGCTAATTGCTGGATAGGCCACAAACAGAGCAACCCCACATGTAATTTCAGACTGGCAGAAACTGTAAATTATTCAACATGATAACCGGAAGAGGAGAGCTATGTTTGAAAGTGGAAAGAATATTCCAGAATAACCAAGGAGCTGGCTTCTAAGGAAACTCCAGAAATCCTTGTATGAAAATAAAGACCGAACTTTAAGCAGAAATAAAATGGATTCCAAGCTGGGCCTGGAGGCCTGTGTGCTCTTTTCTAGAGACTCTGGTCTGTGAAATAGTAAGTCACGGTGCAGTCTAGAGGGAAGTGACTGGTCTGCTGAGGGGATTAACAAGTACATGGGGTAGCATATGTAAAGTTAACTGTCACAGGAGGCTCCTTTCCCTGTGAACGGCACAGGCGTTCTGTCTCTTATTCTGTCCCCTCTCTCCTTCTGGGTTCTCATTTCTTGACACATTCCAGTGAAGGATTTCACACCCTCCCTGCCTTCCCTGCACGCTGTCCCTGTCATTGAGACTTGGGTCATCATGGCAGTGCTGGGCTCTGACTTCCTGACTCTAGGTCTTTCTGAATCCTCCAGTAACTCTGATCACTGTGCTTCTCTGCCATAAAAGTTCCCCTGCCTGTCTCAGAACCTGCCCAGGCCATCCAGGGTCCTGAAACATCACACTGCACCAGTCACCTTTAAAGCCAGGTCTGTCTGTCTGTCTGTCTGTCTGTCTGTCTCTCTCTCTCTCTCATGTGTGTGTATATACATATGTACATATATATGTATATACATATAACACATACATATATATGTGCATACATATACATTCATAGATGTATATATGCATGTGTGTATATATACATGTGTGTATATATGTACATATATACATACTTGCACACATACACACATGCATACACACATGTGCGTGCCACCATACATGTGTGGAGGTCAAAGGCAAACCCTGTTGCTTGTCCTCCCTTTCTGCCTTGATAGAGGCAGCGTCTCTTTTCTGTTGTCTGCTGCCACACACACCAGTCTGGCTGCCAGCACGCTCTGGGGATTCTCTGTCTCCTACTCCCACCTCACCGTCTCAGCACTGGGATCACAGATGTGTGTGACTGTGTCTAGTTTTACCTGAATTCTGGGGATGGGAAGCAGACCCTCACACTTCACAGCAAATGTCTTACCACCAAGGTTTGGTTTTGTTTGGTTGTTCGGTTGCACAGGGAGTTGAACCAGGATCTCACTGATGCTGGGAAGGAGCTCTACCTCTGAGCCCCAGCCCCAGCCCAGACTTCACTTTCCCCCCTCTTCTCTCTGTTGGCCTTTGCTCTTCTCAAATGGCCTACAAGCCCTTCTGTTACTCTCAGCCCTCAGACCTCTCCACCTTGACAACCCCACCCACAGATTAACTGACCAGTTCTGAATGGTTCCCATCAAGATGTTTACATGAGCTGCTAAGGAGCCGTTGTCTTCTGAAGTTCTTGACACAGGTGCTCAGGCAGCAAGAATACTGCCCTCACCGTTTTGAGGGTGTAATAGGCCTATGCTGTCCATTGCCATGTTTCCTACTCTGATGGAGTCAGGCATGGTGGCAGTAAGACTCTGCTAGTCTGTAATCAGGATAGCTGGGGTAGGGGGTGGCAGGGGAATCACTCTAGGTAAACATCTTTTTCTTGAACCCTTTCTTATCCTTTCTCTCCCACAATCACCAGTAATGTCTTCTAACTTCCTAAGTTCCTTTGAAAGCCATCAAAGCTCTGTAATTCTGATGGTTTCATGAGCCACCCTCCCACCCCAAAGAACTAACTGTCAGCTAGCCTGCTACAAGCTCAAGATGGGTTCCTTCCCCTTTAACTTCGGTCCCCTAAATCCAAGGTGAGAGAGTTTTGCTGGCATGCCCTCAGTTGGAAACCAAACCCTTGTCCTTTCCCTTGTATGCACACCTCCAAGATGGGTCTGCCTCGGCCACGCTGCACCCCTCTGCCCATCTGCTGTGGTGGCTCCGTGCCTGCTCACAAGTTGGTGGGAGCCTGTGGAGGTGCCAGGCAACAATGTGTTTTGATGGGCAGCCTGCAGAAGGTGGCAATTGCTATCTCCTGTGAGTGAAGGCCGCGAGCGGTGCCAGCCATGGCAAGCCAGGCTCCGTATACGTGTTCACACCTGTTGACTCTTCGGTGCCAAGAAAAGTGTACCCTAGCTGGGGACAAGGAAGAGAGAGGATGCACGCACAACTCAAGCCCCTGTGGGTTTCCTTGTGCAGCAGAAGACCCCAGAGAGATCCCATCGGTGAGACTCGTGCCTGTGTGTGTTCCGAGATGGAGTTGTTCTGTGCCTCTTTGTCTTCTGTACTGGTGTGTGACACTCGGGAAAGGAGACTCAGCTGTGGCACAGGTACAATCCACACAGACAGAAGCCCTCTCTCCAAGCCAGAGAAGAGATCCAGGGGGAAGTCAGGCTGTGCTGAGCCCTGGTAACAGGTCCAGGCGTCTATTCCATCCTGTGTCCACCTGGAGAGCCGCCAACAGCCCAGCTCCCAAGTCAGACAGGTCTGCTCGTAGGGCTTAGTGCAAACACTGACTGATGTCCTAGCCAAGGCTTAAACAAACAGCTCTGCAGATCTGTGACCACCAGAGCCTTCCCTTTGCCTTTTCATTGGTCAGGTCCTGCTCTAGCAATGACGCTCTTCAAAACAGGACCACTGAGGAGCCATGCTCTGGGATGCACTTACTGACCTTGAGAAGCATGTTTAAACAGGAAAAGTGGCCATGAGTGGCTTGTTTGTTTACTACTCTGATACTGCTGGGTTTGTAGAGTGTATAGTAGCCCAATCGACTCAGAGAGTCTGTGGCATGCTTGGGACAAATCTAGAAGCTGGAATGTCATGTGTAGGAAGATGCTAGATCTACAGCTGGAAGCTACCAGCAGAAAATTGGAATATACTTGAGACTTCAAGGGTCTCCCCAAGGAATGCACTGAGGACTAAAGAAGGCAGGTATGCAAGGAAATACAAAGCAGAAAAGTATTAGCAGAAAATTCACAAGCAAAATACTATGTGCCACCTAAGGTGGAAGAGATGGAGAAAAAAAGACATGGAACAGGCTGCAGGGAAGATGGAAGATGTCTTGAATATGAGGAAATTCATGCACAAACTGTTTGTGGGTATGTAAGACTTTCAGGAAAGTTTAGGTCTCCAAAGCACTCAGGGTACTGTTATGGTCACTTTGCTGCTGCCATGACAGAATACTTGGACAAAAACAGCTTATGAGAGAAAGGATTTGGACACACTGCTAGAGATGGATGGCACCCACCCCAGAGAAAACAGTAAGCAGAAATGTATGATGTCAGAAGCAGAAAATGAAATGAAACTGGCCTGGGTAGGAAACCTGAAGGCCACCTCCAGAAGCCCACTTCTTCCCTCAAGGTTCCACCTTGTAAAGGTTCCACAACCTTCAAACATCACTACCATCCATAGGCCAAGTATTCAAATGCAGGAGACAATGGGGGACATTTCACATTGGAACAGTAAAAGTCACAAAGGGAGAGCACTTGGATGAACGTCCCAAGATCAAGCCTTTAGGAGACCCAGAGGAGTACCAGTCTCCTAGAAACCAATCCATTTTATTCACAAAATATGCTCTCAGTGTGGTTCTCATAACCAGGTTGGTGGGTTAGGTAGGTTGGTTGGTTGGTTGGTTGATTGGTTGGGTTGGTTAGATTGGTAGGTTGGTTGGTTAGTTGGTTTGGTTGGGTTGATGGGTTGATTGGATTGTTTGGCTGGTTGGGTTGGTAGGTTGGTTGATGGGTTGGTTAGGTTGGTTGGATTGGTTAGGTTGGTTGGATTGGTTAGTTAGCTGGTTGGTTAGTTGGTTAGTTAGTTGGTTGGGTTGGTGGTTGACTGGTTTGGTTGGATTTTACCATTTTTTGTTTTTGTTTTTATTTTTTGGAATAATAGTGGAGAAAACTTCAAATATTGTGGACTCAATAGATAAGAGTACAGGAAGAACTAGTGACTGATGGCTTCAGTAAGGAGTCATGTTCCTAGAAAGAAAAACAGTGGGGTCCTTGCCTAAAGAGAGATGCAGGGCCAGAGGGTCCTGGAATGTTAGAGTTGTTATGAAAGGTTTGACTGTTAGCAATAAAAAAAAAAGGCAAAAACAAACAAAACAAACAAACAAAAAAGCCAAATAAACAACAAAAAAGTCCAGTAAAGAGGGAAGCTAGCAGAAGAAAGGAGGCAAGGTTTAAAGGCAGCCACAGAGAAGAAATCAACTTTCCCTGGAAACACAGGCCAATGGAAGATGAGACGGCCAAAAGAGCTATTTCCTGAGTGCAGCAAGTTCCCCACCAGAGCCTGGAAAGGTGTGGGAAAGTGGATGGATTCAGCTCAGTTGATCTGGTTTGCAATGAGAACAATAGGGTGCCAGATGGAACAGTGCATCAGGTACCACGCAGCATGCCTGGGCGCTCCGGGAGCCCTCCAGAGCAGCATGCCCGGGCGCTCCGGGAGCCCTCCAGAGCAGAGGGTCACTCCCGAGGGCGAGGAGGCCTGTCCATCACTATGCTTGATCTCCATCACCAGGAGAGTTCTCCTGACTGGGTGAAGCATGGAAGAGAAGAGAACTGAACTTAACTACAGCTGGGATCTTTCAGGCAAAAACGAAAGGGTGGACGAGGTTGAGGATAACAAGATGTGTGCTCGAGGGGCAAATCTAAGAATGACAACTCTCCTCGAGAATCCCTCATCGGCTGAGCAGGAACCACTCTTTGTCCCTCTGGCAGAATAAACTTGACTCTATCCCTCGCCTCTGGTCTAGCCCCCATCTTTTCTGTCTTTTGTTAGGTTTGATGGGAAGAGGGAGAAGGAATTGAACGTGAGTTGAGTTTAACAGGAAGAAAGTAAACTTCAGATACTGGCTGGTTTTGTGTGTCAACTTGACACAGGCTGGAGTTATCACAGAGAAAGGAGTTTCAGTTGGGGAAGTGCCTCCATGAGATCCAGCTGTGGGGCATTTTCTCAATTAGTGATCAAGGGTGGAGGGCCCCTTGTGGGTGGTGCCATCCCTAGGCTGGTGGTCTTTGGTTCTATAAGAGAGCGGGCTGAGCAAGCCAGGGGAAGCAAGCCAGGAAGAAGCATCCCTCCATGGCCTCTGCATCAACTCCTGCTTCTGACCTGCTTGAGTTCTAGTCCTGACTTCCTTCTGTGATGAACAGCAATGCAGAAGTGTAAGCTCAATAAACCCTTTCCTCCCTAACTTGCTTCTTGGTCATGATGTTTGTGTAGGAATAGAAACCCTGACTAAGACACTTGGTGTGCAAATACAGGTTGCAAACCTATATCCAGCTGATGGTGCTGTTTGGAAGGTTTGGAACACTAGTGAGGTGAGGCCTCACTAGTGAGGTGAGTCACTGGGGACAGGTCTTGAGGTTTCACAGCCCAGGCCTCCTTCCTATTCATCTCTCTCTGCTTCTAGGCTGCTTCTAGGTGGGTGCAATGTGACGAGCAGGCCTCCCACTCGTAGCTACCACTGTGGTAGATCGTATCCCCTCAAACTGTGAGCCAAGGTAAGCCCCTCCTCCTCCTCGGAGGCTGCTTCTTTTCAGGCATTTAGTCAAGGCAACAGAAAAATGACAAGAGAGCAAAGACAAAAGGGGGTCTGTGTGCTTGTCTTCCTCTGTGCTCCTGGAAGAGCAGCTCACAAGAAGGAATGGGCAGAGGAGTCCAGCTGCAGGACACAGCTACTCACTGTCTGTCCAGACGCTGGGACCACAGCAGCCGAACACACACACACACACACACACACACACACGCACACACATACACACACACAACGCACACACACATGCACACACATGAACACACACAAACACACACACACATGCACATACACACACGCACACACACACATGAACACACACATACACACACACACTCACGCACGCACACACGCTCCCTCCCTCTTGTGCTGCCAGGCATTGACTCTCACACGCTCCAAGCAAGGATCTCATCCTTAATTCTTCATGTGAAAGGCAGAAAGCACAGTAACTTTCAGAATCTTCGGCTGCCATCGGCTCAACGTCCCCATCTGTGTCGCAGAGAACATGTCTCCCGCTCACAGAGTTTCATGGGGCCAGGAAGAGAGCCTTCATAAATAAAAGTCTAAATCAGATCACAATGGATGTTATCCCTGCTGCTCCCATGTCTGATCCAGGACAGACACGCGCTCCCCGACAGGAACTGCCATCATGCCATCCTGGTATCCAGTGGTTACCACATGGCTGCTCTTTGGAGCTGCTGGAAAATGGTGACTGTGGAATCCTTTCCGCCCCGTTCACAGATTTTTAAATCGCTGACTGTATGCAGGGGAGAGGACTTGGCTGTGGGGAGGGGTGGTCGCTAGTACCATGCAGCTGCTATGGCTGTGACGATTTAACCTCAAGCAGCCTAAACGTTCATTTTACAATGTACACTGCTGATTACTTAATTATGTCTAAAATATAAGTCAGACACACTACAAACCCCAGGGAGTAAATTACACAGAACCGAGAGGCAACATAGATGTAGTTATTCTAGGCTCACATCTCTGAATCATCTCTCCCCCCACCAAACCCCATGAATTTGCAAAGCTTTTTCCTTCTCTGCAAACCTACAGCAGCCACAAGCAAACGACCGTTTTCTCAGGGTTGTCCGCCCAGAGTGGGGAGCCCTTCTTCAACTTCCATGATGGGCCCTCAGCAACAGGTTCTCATCTCTGTATTTATTAGAACTAGATCTATGTATGCTTGATCCCAGCGGAAACCTCCAAATGACCTGATTTTGTTGCCATGGTCACCAATTAGATGAGTCCTGTTGACTGCAGAACAACAGTCAAAGGATGTCTGTGAAGTTCCAGAGTTGAATAACAGTCATTTGTTTTATTTGTTCTTGTTCTTGTTTTATTGTTTTCCTCTGAGCTGGGGATGAAACTCAGCCCTCATGTCCATGAGAGACAAGCATTCTATCTCTTCCCTGAGCAGCTTCAGCCCCAAAGTAGTCATTATAGTGTGTGCATATTCTGTGTGTGTGTGTGTGTGTGTGTGTGTGCACGCGCGCACATGTATGTGCAGGTCTATGTGCATATTGGGGTCAGAGGGCAGTCTCAGATGTCATCCCTCAGGTGACATCCACTTATCCACTTTGGTTCTTGGGACAAGGTCTCTCACTTGGCCTAGAATTTCTCAATTAAGCTAGGTTGGCTGGCCAGCAAAACCCAACATGGCCTGACCATGCCTCCCTACTGCTGGGATTACAAGTGTCTGCCACCACACCCGGCATATTTACTTATGTTCTGGCTCTCAAATTACATCCTGCTTGCGGACTAAGCAGTTTACCACCATCCCGCAGCCCCGTGAACACACTCAATGGGCAATGTTACCAGGATCCCCACCCCAAAGCCTGATGCTGAGGGCTGGGTTCTCCAAGGGAATTCTCAGAAAGTGCTCGCTGGAGCCAGTAATTAAATATTCTTACAGAATGGGTGGATCGGCCAGGACGCTCCCACCCTCCTTTTCCTCTGAGGTGGACACAAGCTTGTGGATCTTATTCAGAATTTACCTCCACCTGTATGACTCTTGATCCTGCGAATTCGCAAAGATAAAGAATGACCCAATCGAAATGTCTCCCTGTCAGAAACAAGGCCAGCTCTCTTGGCTGCTGCCCACTTGTTCACTGGGGTAGGACTGTCCATTCCCTGCTGAAATCTTTTCTTCACATTCACAGTGTGTCTGGCTGGCCTCTCATCTTTCAAAGTGCTATCCCTCTGCACTGCAAGTCGCCATCCTGAACTTCTTTTCTCGGGGTCTCACTCTGTAGCCTTGGCTGATAACCAACTTATGATCGTCCTCCTGCCTCAGCCTCCCTGTGCTAGCATTAACCCCATGTCGACTCAGAGTAAGACTTACCCCCTTTCACTGGAGGCCCTGGGATGCTAAAGAAAGCTCTGGCCTCTCTTCAACTATCTTCTGCCCCCTCCCTTGGGGACACTCCTCAGCTTCCAGCTGCACAAGTGTGATTTCAGCTCCCATCCTCAGAGATGTGGCTTCGCCTGTGTCCTGTGAACATGACATCTTTTGCTGGAATAGCTGACATAGGGTAACCACACCTCGAGATCTACCTACTTCTTCAGAGTGTCCTTATCCATAGAAGGCCACAGTCACAAGGTCTTAGGATAAGTTGTGGGAGTTGAACGTTGTATAAAATTTAGAATTTATTTATTATGTTGTACCCAAGGCTTATCCCCAGTTGAAAACGTCATAGCATGCTGAAGGCTACATACAAGAACAAGGGCCTCCTGTGCCTCCCCTGAGTGAACGAAGGATAAAAGACTGATTTTTAAATTGGAGAACTAAGTCAAGAATTCTGTGACGTCCCAAAGTAGCTACGGTGGTTTCTGTTCTAAATGGCTGCCGAGGTTAGGTGTTAGATGAGGGCTTGGCCCACAGTTGATTTTGCTCTTAAAAGATGGTGAAGACTCAAGGATGTGGGGCCTAGCTGAGGAAATGGGTCCACAGGACAGGGTCTGATGAGCACACGGAGACCCTAAACCCTTCCTTTTGTCCCACGCCCTCCCCAACTGCTTTGCAGTGAGAAGTTCTCCAACATGCAGTCACCGGGATGTACTGTGCTGCCACAAACCACAAACTAGTGAGCAAGATGAAACAGGCGGCCAAGACTAAGCTTTCGGATTGGTCCCAGGTACTTGGCACTGTAAACAAAAGATTCGGCACTACCACAATGTCTCTAAGCGCTCGTATCAACCAGTCCCCCAACCTGGCGCATTAGGAGGCTGAAGGAACTGTGTACTGAGGGAAGGCCTCGAGGTAGCAGAGGGATAATCAAACGAGTGCAGTGGACACTGGCAAGCCAAATAGGAGACACAGAAGCAAGATAGGAGGTAAATAGCCATCGCCATATCTGTCAAAAGGGGGCAGAAGCATATAACTCTACCTTTGACCTGGCTCTCTGCATGGTCCTGCATAGTTGAGTGTCTGGATGACAAGGACACAGCTGCTCCTTCCCAAATGACAACTATAAGATTTCCACCCCCGGGGAAATGAAGGGCAGGATGCCTCACTAAGAGGCAGTATAAGGAAATGAGCTTTCACCCACTCCAACAATTTGTCCAATCACTGAATGGCAAACCTGAAGCCAGCCAACCCGAAAGCAGCCTGGACTCCAGCATCCTGCACCACTGAATGTGCACTGATGGTGGAGACAGTCACTAGTGGCTAATAAGTTAGCTGTTAACAGCTTCTTAAGTGGAAGGCAGGAGAGTTCTGCAACTGTGCTTACAGCCACTGGAGATAAGTGAGACGTCTCGGTCTAGGAAGGATGTGAGTCGGGCAGCAAGGTCTGCCCCTAGGTTAATTTATTTGGCTCCTCTCATGAAGGAGCCACTGTTTATGTTACCAGAAGACTTCTCCTTCATGAACATCAGTACTGAAGTTCCCTGCCAACTCCTTAAGGGAGCAGAAACGATGGGTCCTAAACCATGACTTGCTTCAAGACACAAAAGAAATAGAAAAAAATCTAAAATGGAGCCTCGGGGCCTAGTCCTTAAAACCCAATCAGCAATGGAGATAGGTAGAGTCTTGTGATATCTGTAGTGTGAGGTCTGCAGACATGACCAAGTGAGACTGCAAATGGCACCAGCCTAACGTTGATCATCAGCATCTCACTATCAGCATCAGCCACCAAGGTCTTGCCTGCTAGGTAGCTCACTGAATAGATGTAGGTACCACAAGGGAGGGAGGACTGGTCTCACCCCAGCCTGTGTGAGAGAAACCAGGGCCAAGTTCTATGCCTCTTGGAATGGAGCTCACAGATGGGAAGGGACTGAAGCAAACACTAATGAGTAACAATACTTCAGGAGATGACAAGTGCGTAGAGAAGGATACAGCCAGGGAGGGTGACTCTGGAATGCTGGGAATAAAGGTGCCACAGCAAGGGGACAATCACAGCTGAGCAAAGGCCTGACAAAGTGAGATGGGGGCCAGGAAACTCCAGGATAGTGAAGGCACAAAGGCCCTGAAGCAGGATGGGATCTCTCTTGCTTAAGAGAAAACAGGATGCTTGCGAGGCTAGAGACAGGAGAGTGAGGCACAGAGGACGGAGCCCTGCTGTGGGGCCACTGCAGAGACTTGTGGCCTTCACCACAAGAATGAAGGGCCCAGAGCATTCTAAGGAGGAAAACAACCCCATCCTGTGCTAAAATCTCCCCAGTTACTTCAGGAAAGCCCCAGGTGGTACTGGGGCTGATGGTGATTGCTTTCTGGAAGAAGTTTATGAAGTTGACTTGTTCTCCCATAATGCCCTCCTCATCAAGAATCTTCTTCCTAGGCTAGAAGGTAATCCAGTGGCAGAGAGCTTGGCCAGCACCACCACGAAGAATCCCTGCCTGGCTTACAACATCGACATCAGGCTGATATTTTTCCTTATTGTTTGGGTTTTTGAGATGGGGTCTCACCCTGAAGCTCAGGCTGTCCAGGAACTCACTGTGTAACCCAGGCTGGTCTCAAATACAGGGCAACCCTCTCACCGGAGCCTCCTAAACACTTAAAATTTACAACCATGCCCACGAGGCCTGGCTCCTGGGCATGGCCTCAGCCTGCAGAGCCTCCTTGCCTTTGGATAGCCCATCCTCTGTGAGCTTTCTTTTCCACAGGGTCTCACAGTAGGTCAGCAGAGCAGCTCCTGCAGCTGTGGGGTTTGCTGCCAGTTGGTACAGTACTGTCTCTATTTCTAAAGTTGACTTTTCCAAAGGAGCTTCCTTTGCAATAGGTAAAGATTAATGCCAGGAACCACAACTGACCAGAAGGCAGAGAGTAAGAGACTATGGAGTACTGGGCTCTAAGTGAGACATCACACACACACACACACACACACACACTCACACTCACACTCATACTCACATATTCACACACACATATACTCTCTTATACACTCACACACTCACATATGTATTCACACACACACACACTCACACTCTCACTCTCACACACTCATACACTCACAGAGTCATACACTCACATACATCTCATGCATGTACACACACACAAATTCACACATTCACACACATACTCACATTTATATATACTCACATCACACACAAACTTAGACACATCCTTTATACTCACACACTCACGTACATACACACACTCACATATATTTATACACACTGACAAAACACACTCAATTACATATGCACACTCACATACAATCACAGAAATTCTTATCCCCACACTTACACACACTCACATCCTTAATCACACATTCACACACACACTCATACACTTACACATACTCTCACACACATATACTCACACATATCACATATACACATTCATTCCATATACATATACTCTCTAACACACACTCACATACACATTCCACACTCACTCATACACACATATTCACACCCTCACACACACACACACACACACACACACACACCAACACTCAGAGATCATCATAGAAGAGAGGCAAAAAGATGTTAAGAAACAGAAGTAGTGCCCATCTGAAGTAAAACTATTTGCTGGACCTGAAGGGCCACTGAACATACAAACTCATAGTAGCTGCGGCTTCATGCATGCAACCTGCAGATCAAGCCAGCATGGAGGGCTCAGAGAGCCCCGCCCCCTCACTGAAACGCTATTGGCAACTGATGACTGCTGGAGGAAGGGGAATTAGCTTTCTTCAGGATGCAGTGTCTGATCCCTTGCTCCAGGAGGTGTCCCTACACCCTTGGACCCACAGGCTGAGCACTAACTGGATTTGGTATTTGGGGGGTTTTATTTTAAGAGCCAATAAAGTTGGAAATGAAAAATGTATGGGGGGGGGAGGAAATGGAGGGAAGGGTATGGGGTGAATTTGACCAAAACACACCATATTCATTAATGAAATTTTCAATAAGAATGGCATTTCCACAACATATGAAGATTCCTAGTGGATTTGTTTATCTTATAACTGAAGCTTTTCTTATTAATATCATATCGAAGTTCTATTTCCCACCAGGACATTATTCACTTGAAGTCTAACTCTGTGGCCTCAAATCTTACCTTTTTCCTTATTTCTCATTTAAATTTACTCTGTTTTGGAAACTCCTCTGGTGAAAGGGAACTGTTCATTTTCCCAATACTGGGCACCAAACTCACTCTGCACACTCACTATGGAATAGATGTTGGCTTGCTTGATATGCTTAATTCCCTACAACCTCAGCCCTAGGCTAAGCATCAAAATAGTCACAGAAGAATAGGGACTACACACACACACATGCACATACATCTGCTCATATGTGCATATTCATACATGCATTCACACATGATATATACATAACATGCATGTACCCCTCACATATACACACATGCATATATATACACATGGATGCATATATCCATACATGCATGCATACACATATACATGTTTGTATATGCATGAACATATATGCATATGAATAGATACATATTCACATGCACACATGTACATATAGACACATGTTTGACAGGTGGGATAGCATCTAGTAATGGCAGAACATGGGTAAAAAAAGAACTGGACGTTAGAGCACTGGGTCCCATAAACTCAGAAGGTCATGGGGTAGACTCAAAGAACAGACTAGATCTAAGAATAAAAGCTAGGGTTGAGCTGGAGACATGAGCAGAACCTAAGGAGACAGAGCCCTGAGGATCCATTAACAGGGGAGAAATAAGCTCTGTGGAAGGTGGAAAGCGTCCTCCTCGGGAATTACAAAGCTGTGCTCGCCACATTCCCATTGCTTCAACAAGGTATCTGGAATGCCCACTACCATTAACTTAAAGAGAGAAGAGCTTTATTCTAGCTCTAGTTTTGAGGTTTTAGTCCTTGGTTGGTCCATTGCTTTTGGCCCTAGAGGCAGAAGCTCATGGTGGCAGACGTAGCAGAGCCAACTGCCCATCTCACGAGAGCAGAAAACAGAGAGCAAGCATGGAAAGTCCACACATGCTCAGGGCCGGTCCATCCCACTCTGTGCCCCAGAGGATGGACACCAAGCCTTCACACATGGGTCTTTGAGGGCAGGTCCCTCCCGCTACATGTCACCAGAGGATAGACACCAAGACTTCACACATGGGTCTTTGAGGGCAGGTCCCTCCCACTACATGTCACCAGAGGATGGACACCAAGCTTCACACATGGGTCTTTGAGGACCGGTCCCTCCCACTACGTTTCCTTAGAGGATGGACACCAAGCCTTCACACCTGGGTCTTTGAGGGCTCAGTCCCTCCCACTACATGTCCCCAGAAGATGGACACCAAGCCTTCACACATGGGTCTTTGAGGGCTCGGTCCCTCCCACTACGTGTCCCCAGAGGATGGACACCAACTTCACACATGGGTCTTTGAGGGTTCGTGTCTTAGGGGTCTATTGCTGTCATGGAAAAGCATAACCAAACACAACTTGGGGAGGAAAGGATTCCTTCCTCCTTACGCTTCCTGGTAACAGTCCATCGCTGAAGGGAGTCAAGGTAGGAGCCCAGGCAGGGCAGGGACTGAGGCAGAGCCATGGAGGAGTGCTGCTCACCGGCTTGCTCACCACGGCTTGCTCAGCCAGTGTTCTTAAAGCACTTAGAACCACCCACCTAGGGCTGACACTGCCCATTATATATTGGGCCCTCCCACATCAATCACTAGTTAAGAAAATTACCCCAGGCTTGCCCACAGACCAGTATAGAGGCACATTTTCTCAGTTAAGTTTCTCTCTCCTCAAATGATTCTAGCTCATGCACAGTTGATGGAAAACTAACCAAGATAGACCATTTAATCAATCACAGAAAAAAATATATATAATACATACATATATGACATATATATACATACATATACATATACACATACACACACAAGGATTATGTCAAGTTGATGAAAAATAACCAAGATAGACCATTTAACCAACCACAGAAAAAATATGCAATATATATACATATATAATATATATGTGACATATATTATATAATATATGCATACACACACACACACACACAGCCTGAAGTGTCATAGCAAGGTGAAACAGACATGTGCAGAAAGTCTGTAGATTTTTCCATCAATAATAAATCACACTCCAGGGCACTTACTACAACCCAATGAGCTCATGTGACAAAGGCAAAAGTACATCTAGCTTTTAGGTAATAGCACTCAGGTATCTGGGGATACAGAGGTGTACTATAAGTACCCAGGATCTGGCAACTGGCACTGGGGATCACCGGAGGAGCATGCTGGGGGATGACAGGTTCACAGACTGAAGCAGGGAGCATGAGAGGTTCAGCAGACAAGAGAGTCCGCACATGACAAGCAAGTGCCATGGCCACTGTGCACAAGAGGTGGACTGAGGGTCCTTGAATACTGGTCCGTACATGAGTCAGTGCCCATTATAACTAGGGACACAAAAAGCTTCTAGGAGACAGACAACCCAAGAGACAACAGAATCACTTCTTCCAGATAGAAATGAGACTAGCTGTCCTGCTGCTTGATGTGTGTGCAAAACAACAAATTTACTAGTAAATCCCATGAAAGAAAGGCATCATCAACCAGAAACAAGCAATGATGCCAAAGGAGCTGTGATGTCTGTACAGAGACGCTGATTATGTAAAAGAGGGAAATGGTCTTCATGTGCTAGTATAAACATGTGTAATGCTTGAGTGATGACTGCCACTGCTATTCGTTTGTGGTATGTGCGCAGGTGTGTGTGCACACATGCTTATGAAGGCCAGAAGAGGTTGTCTATGACTCTCCACCTTATTCCTTTGAATCAGGGTTTCTCACTGAACCTGGAGCTAACTAAACTGGCATCTTCCAAGCTCCACCAATCCTTTTATCTGCCATGACAGGACTGAGGTTACAGGCACTAACTCCAACTTTCTATGTGGGTGCTGGGGAGTTGAACTCAGGTCTTCATCCTTGTGCCACAAGCACTCTTACCCGCTGAGCCATCTCTCCAGCTCCCGCTGCTTCCCATTTAATACCTAAGATCTAGCACTCACTGGGTTGCAGTCATAAGGGTAGCTGCCAAATGTCATTATGTGACTCTGCTCACAGCCTGGGTCTCTGCTTAGAAACTAGAGTTGTGTGAAGTGTACAGGCTTCGCAGTTGAACAACAAATATCCCTAGTTAAGGCATCAATGAATGAAATCACACACACACACACACACACACACACACACACAGGTTTCTGGCTAGGAATCTGGTCAACCTTTGCATTATAGAATAATTATCTTAACAAGTGAGTCATTCATTTTATCTAATCTGTAAAGTTTGATTTCCACCCACTGTGTGTTCTGACTATTGAGTTCACTTGCCTTTGAGGGGTTCTACTTTCACAAACAGGATGGAAAAAAAAGATCAATTATCCTTCTTTGGAGATGAAGCAATGAGCAACCGCCACAGAAAGGCACAGACCCCAGGTCCCCGCTTTCCAATCTTTTGTTGCTTTCGGTACCAGCTAGACTCAGCCTTTAGCCATAGGACCTGATTCTAATATGAGCTGATGTTTATATATGCTTGCCAAGGTAGGGAAGGGACATGCCTAATGTCCTAATATCCTTCTTTTTTTTTAAACTGTTTTACATTAAGATGGAACATGACACAGCATATATTGGTATCAGAGGACAATTTGTAGAGAGTCGTTTCTCTCTTCCACCATAAGAATCCAGAGGACTGAGCTCAGGTCATCCAGTACCTTTACTTACTGATCCATCTTACTAGTGAGGTGGTATAATTCTTAAATATACCCCCCTCTCAATATGTACCAAGTTGTACCATAAATTATATAGTAACCCTGGAGAGAGGAGGTTACAGAACCAAGGCTAGGCTGTGAATTTCAAAGCTGTTTAGAGGCAGTGTTTTGTATGCTAGTTACATCCTCTCCAGCAGGAGGTTACAGGACCCTGCAGTTCACCTGGGAAGTATGGCCAAGTATAGTCTTCAGGTGTCCCTACTCCCTGGGGACATCCTAGGGGTAGGATGTCCTACGTATAGGTTATCCTAGGGGTCAGGTTCAGTGATACCCTGCAGACTCTAAATGCAGGGCTACTCAAGGAGGCACAGGGCCTCCGTGTACCCTAGGGACACTCTCTCACACATGCTCCTACATATTAAGTCTTCTGTGGGTCATTTATAGACAAGGTCAACCCTGGACTGTGTTGTTCTAGGAATGGCGAGAGGAGGGAGAGAACACAGGCTGAGTTCCTTACAACTTAGGAAGCTACTTGGTTGAATCCCAGATGTGGGGCTGACTCAAGCCTCCATCTGTGAACTGGCTAAGTTTGTGTTTTCAATCTCTAAACAAGCCCTATGACTAACCTTTTGCTACCAGGTAAAAGTTGACGACATAGATATTATTTGTAAGTTGACAGCTGAGATCAATCAAAAATAAATTACTGATCCCTGAAAACATACCTTAGGAAATGCACAAATCCCTGGCAGTGGTATCATGGCTGGGATCAATAGTCCTCACCTTTACCCAGCCCTGGGACTTGAAAATGGATCTGCTTGCTGTGTGTGAGAACTGGTACTTAGGGAAAGGGCACACGCTGGGAGCACAGCCTCATGGCAAGCCCGGACTATATATAGCAACTCACAAATGAAGTACACACATACATACACATAAGCACATACATACATGCACATACATGCATCCTTACCTACAAACGGACACGCATTCATTCACATGCGTATACACATACCTTCCTGGAGCAGCAAAGAACCTTCAAAAGAAACCCAGGGTCATTTCACAAATGTCCTATTTTCTAGCCACCTCCTCCACCCTTTTCCTCCTGCCCTGAATCAGTAATGGAGCTAATAAGGGTTCAAGATTGTTCTTTCTGGGGGCCAACTTTTTCTTTTCTCCGTGTCATGCTTTTTATTCAGAAAATAATTTTCTTTGCATTGTTTGCATGAAAGCTTTCCAACGCCCCCAAATAATGGTGAGAAATTGGCTTTTATTTCTGAACAGGCTTTTTCAATGCACCCCATATCTCTCAGCATATCTATTCTATTAATCTGAGCCTTAATGACACAATGGGTAAGAACAGTGTTCGGATGTGTATAAATGAAAAATTTAATAGATTTCCCTCTTAATGTAATAGAATTGGCATGCGGAGCCGGAGCAGGAGTGAAAGTAGTCGCTCAGGCATTGTGTTTACATGATGTTTAAGCAGAAGTGGCTGGGGCGTAAGTACCGCTAAGTACACCTGAAAGGGACAGAGCCTCCTAATCATTGTTTCAGCAATTGACAGTTGTTTACACAACAGCAGTACATTCACTGCTGATTTGAATAATAAACATGCTTAAATACCAGCTGGATAATAGAAGGGTAATTGAAACGTACTTTAGGGCTCTGATTCACAGGCATTGTAGTAACTCTTCCATTTGCCATACAATGCCACCCTTCTGTGCAGGCTCTAAAAGAAAAAAAAAATTTAAAGCATTGTTTCAAACACTGAGGTCTATTAAAGTTGATGAATACACACCCGGTGCATAGCCCCCGCTAGAGCCATGCCTGGGCACACTTGAGACTACTGTTGTATAGTGGGCTTTATCAAAGCACTAGAAAACTATCAGAGAGCCACTGGGGAGGCCCACCCTGCATTGTGTCCACTAGGGTGGTGGATGGGACCAGGTACTTCCCTACCCAGACAGAACACATCAACAGGGCGCATGGTTCATGGGTGAAAAACAAGAGAGTGGGCCTGGAGTGTCTCGGGAATCATAAAGTACTAATCCCAGCTGCCACACATTCCCAGGTCCTCTGAGCCCATCAATCCACCTTAGCTCAGGCCAGTGTTACCTATCTGGTCGAAGCCTATAAAAGGCCAAACATGGGTATCTGCTCCAGGGGCCTCTCTGTTTCAACAGCCCACCACACCTCCCCCCACATGACCCTTTCCTAAAGAGCATCAGTGCCAGGACAGCCATTCAAGTTGACAGGGTAGAGAGTACCCAGCAGGAGTTACGCACCATTATAGTCCTCAGATCTGAGCATCCTAGGAAGAGATGGAACTTGGCTCTTTTTTTTTTTTAATTAGATATATTCTTTACTTACATACTTGGGGCTCTTATTCATATGGCCAATTGGCAGGGCTTAACTCACCAGCCGGAATGCTGATAGGTGCATTGATTCGTCCATTTACCACAGCAGATCTGGTTCTGGAGAAATCCCACTGGCCATTCACTGCACCGGCTGCAATGACCGCCCCCGGGGAAGAAAAGGACTGGACCTGTCGGGAAGTAGCTTAATGAGCGTAAAGGAAAGCCAGGGGGCCAGATGGATTGCCCTGTCTACCTAGAAGCTAGGAAAGCGCTACCTAGAAGTAACCACCCAGCACCAGCACCAGGGAGAGATCTGGTATCACCAAGTCTCAGAAAATCCCCTCAGGAATTAAATTATTACAGCACCTTAAATACTAGGGACTGATCAAAGCCACAGAACTGCTGAGTCACAGCACCAAAACCAGTTCGCACTCTAGTTACTAAGCATCTATGGATGGCCAGTGATGGGTACCAGATGCCTCTCTTTCCCTTTTCATAGCTCCCTCTCACCCCTTTCTACCTCTCTCACTCTTTGTCTCTCTGTCTCTCTCTTCTCTGTCTCTCTTTTCCCCTCTGTATCTCCTTGTCCCCACCCCTGCTCCATCTCTTTTGACCTGAGCTGAGTAAAAGCATGTGTTTATTTTCTGGTCCCCTTTTTGGTGAATCATCACACACATACACACACACACACACACACACACACACAGGACAGGGTGACAGGGCTATTTGTGCCTTCTGTTAGACCTGGTCAATCCTCCAGATAATGTTGAGTGAGTGACTGGGGAAATGATGGAATGAACCAAAACCAGTTGCCATTTAATGCCTTTCTGAGACCCAGCCTAGCTAATTAGGACACTCACTGCAACTCCCACCCACGGTGAGGAAAAGAAGTGCTTCTGTAATAATAATAAGTTCGCGCATCCAGCCCGAGCAGCTGCTCAAATCCAGTTTCCCTTACAACAACAGCTTGAGACTCCAAAGGCTCATGCCCAGCATCCTCCACATGTGAGATCCACTTCCTCCACCTCCCACATAGCCATTCAAAGCCTGGGGTGGACTAGAGATCTACTATTGGTCTTCAATGCCCTGATGGACAAGATGGCACCTGCCAGCCATGGCCCCTGGCCATAGCCACTGCTGCAGTGGTAATTCTCAGCCTCCCTCTAGCTCCAGGGAATAGGAAAGAGACCACATGACCAAGAACAAGCACCAGCAGCCTATGGAATGGCCTGACCTAGGAGATAGCCTGCCCCACTGCACTTTCTCCAGTGGGCTAAAGGCAAAAGCTGAAGGGAAAGTGAAGCAAAGGCCACCAGAGGGTGAAGCATCTGGACAGGCTCTGGTGCACAGAAGTAGGAACGCTAAGGGGAAGACTAAACAGTAGCAAAGGATCAAGAGGCCAAGAGCATGAGCTTTGGCACCAGCTCTGGGTTCTAATCCCAAGCGAGCCTTTGACTCCTCAGACTGCTTAGTTCTTCACCCCCATGGCACTGTCCTGCTGACATATAGGGTCTGACTGTTGACCACTCATGACATGCCAGCCAGTGTTCTCCATTATACATGATATACCATTTACCTTCACAACAACCCCTTAAAACACCATCACCATCTTCATTCTAAATATGCTGTACCTGAGGCGGGTCACAGAGCAGGCAAGGCCAGGCATGGGTCTTGCCTAAAGATCAGCTATCTCTAAAACAGTAGGACACTGGGTGTTGACTCACAAGCACCCTCGGGTGCCACCAGTCCCCGGCTTATGGTGGTTATGTGGCTCTGTTTTGTGAAAGGGAGAGACTAAAACTAAAGCCCAAATGGTTCCAATTGGATGGAACTCACACGCAACACAGCATGACCTCAGAGGGTGAGTGTGGTAAGTGAAATGGCCTCGTACAGTGAGGGAAGGGGGGCAAGAAGCCCCCACACAGGCCAAGGCAAGAAGTGAGGAGGGACACCGAAGATGGCCTCTATTGGTACCACCCAGGGGCCAGACTTCAAACCTTGAAGGGACCTGTGGGCCCTTGGTGGCTATGCCATAACATATATTGCTACTAATTTATGAAGTACCTGAAGCTTAAGAGTAATAGAATAAATGTGAAACAAAGGGAAGGGAGATGAGGCCAGCAGGAGGGTGTGTGGATGAGGAGGTACTTGGGAAAGGAGACACATTGCACAGAACAGGAAGTGCCATCACGGAATCCATTACTCTGCATGCTAACTCAGAACATCAATTTAGAAAACCTATACAACACAGAGAATGTTTGTTATCACATAAGAGGTGGTATAAAGTGTCTGAAATGACAGCAAATAGCACAACATTATAAATAAACAACAGAAGAATTCAAGGGAAAGACTGGAGAAGGCGAAGCAGAGTACACTGTGCGTCAAAGGGCAGGCGGGAGGCACCCTCGCCTGGAAAAGAGAAGGGACAGCTCAAGTCAGTGCCTGGGGAGGCTGGGACACAGTGGGAAATCCAGACTAGCCAGAGAGGCCTGGGGCCCAGGAAGAAGCCAGCTGGGTGGCCAGAAAGGACTGAGACAAGGGAGACAAGAGCAGAAAGACACGGCTTGGCCTCTCTGAGATGACTGTCCCAATCCCTCTCTCCCTCACCAACCCAGATGTTCTATCCCAGAGTCTTAAACACCGAGGATGAATCAGTAAACCCAGGAGAAGTGGCAGCTGATTGGAGGCACCTGGGCGTTCAGGGAGCCGCATGGAGGCTGAGCTTCAAGCTACTGGCCTGAAACGGAAGCTTCACAGGTGCCACGCCTTCCACAAACACCCAGAGACGGCTGTCAGGACTTCCACTGCCTAGCCAATGAACAGACAGACAGCCATGGAGGACTTAGAGAAAGACAGCCGTAATCCTAAAATAAGATGCAGCTTCACAACAAAAAACAGGAGGAAATTCTAGAAACTGAACACACACACACACACACACCATATGAAATAGGAAACAGTTTTGAAAGGTAAACTCAGTGGACTCATTTAAAATCATTTTAAAAATAAGATGTAAGACACCAGGGGGAACAAATGTGAATCTATCAGTAGCAAATCAGCAGTGTCATTGAGTAGAGTCTCAGAGAGTAGAAATAGGGTATCTCGGCACTGGGGGACATATGTTTGTGGTTGATGCAGCTATTATGGAAACAGCTATTCTGAAAAGGAGCGTTAATGGGAAATGAATGATAAAGGGACTATTAATGTGAACTCTTAGATCTATAAAGAGTTAGTAAAAGGTCCTAGAAGTTTTCATTGAGGGGAAAAATGCCAACAAAAACAGAACTGTCATCAACCTCCCCAAGAGTAACACCCATGACAGAAAATGCAGCAGAGAATGTCATTCAAAGGCCCAAAGAAAGCTATACTCACCACCCAGATGTCAGGCGCTCGTGCCCTCGCAGATGCATGTCAGTTCTAGAAGCGTCCCTCTCACAGCGCACGTTAAGAAATTATGGGAGGATCTGCTCCAGCGAGACAGGAGAGGGAAAGCCTCAAGACACCCCAGAATAGTCGTGCCAGCGATCTAGAGAGCAACCATTGCAGATGTAAGGCCAGACAGGAGGTGTGTGAACAACAAGAAACTCCATGAAGCTGGCTGTCCTTGAGACCTTGAGATTTCTAGTGTAAGCTTAAGCAGGAAGTGTAGGTGGGCATTCAGCCTCTCCTGAGGACTCATGGGCAGGTAATGATTGGTGGGGAAGGAAAATATATTTGCTCCCATGGTATAGCCATTGGTAAGGTGCACACGCTCCTGTAAGTATCTGTCACACATGCTAATATAAACAACCAAAGTCAAGTTCAACAAGTCACAAGAACAGACAAAACCCAAGACCAAAGTGAAGAGTGTCTGGGAATTGAGGTTGGACTGGTGAGAGAGGAAGAGGAGGAGAGAGGGACATAGAAGTATGACCCAAACATAGTGCACACACATGTCAAACATCACAATACTGTTATATATGTATAATGAGTATGTACTAAAGAACAGTTAGGGGCTGCAGAGACATTAAGTCTCAGTGGTCTGAGCATGCTCTTTCCTAGGACCTGAGTTTGGTTCCCAGCACCCATCTTCAGTGGCTCAAAACAACCTGAAAGCCTGGCTCTGGGGGAGCAAAGCCTCTGGGTTCCCCCCGCCCCCGCCCCCGGCACCAGCACTCATGGGCACCCACACCCTCATGCTTAAAAATAAATTTAAAATAAATTAATTGGGAAAATTATATGTAGAACTATTGCATTCATCTTGTTCTGCACATGTGTGACAACCAAGCTCTAGTGATTTCTGAAGCTGGGGATGTGAGGGCTGACAACCTAAACATGGTAGCAGTTCCTCTGCTAGCTCATGTGCCCTTTAAGACCATAGCCCCTCCTACAGTGTGTCTCAAGGTTTAACACACGTTCATGAGCCCTACTACCAGATCTCTGATTTTACTTTCCTAGAATATTCCATGGTGGATCTGCTGGTCCAAGACAATACTCACCTATAAAATCAGGGTGCCTCTACAAGATCTAAACCAGAGTAAGGGTTTTTCTGAAAGTTCATCCCTTTGAAACACACCTTTCTCTCTAAGGCACTTGTAGGGTATCCAATATAGTGCGTGAATCTACGGCTCCTCATTCTCTTTATACTCCGTGCTGTAAGAAGACAATGGGGCAGGGTGGGAGGAGAGCCCACATCAGCTCTCCTAGTAGCTACCCTGTGCACAGGTCCTATATCAGGTAGATTCTATACAGAACAGAATAATAGGATGAGTGTATACTGTGAGGTCCTGAGGCAGATCTATTGGAGTGCTGTTCATGATATGGACTAGGTAATCCAACAAGGGTTCTTGGAACCTTAGAGAGGCCGAGAAGCTACATGAGATTGGACATCTCAGTGGTCCCAACCTGATGCTAAGGCTCAGGAGGATTCCTGGAGATCTGCTGGTCTTCAGCCTATGCTGGGAGGCTGTAGTGGCTGGCTTCTGGTGCCAGCAGAGGATGTCACTGAGCACTTGGGAGCAATGGTGGGTGAGCCAGGACAGACACTTACACGTCTCCCTCGGATCTCCTTCTATGAGTCTGCCACTGGAAGTGCTGCCCACTCGTGGAGAGCCCAGGCCTTCCCTCCTCGGTTAATTCATCCTGGAATAACTTCGCAGGCCTGCCCAGAGCTACATCTCTCCCTTGATTCCAGACCAATCAAGTTGACACCCAAGATTAACATCACAGGGTTAACCTGAACCCCAGGCACTATCAAGTACCTTCTGCTGGTTTCCATGACTACAGGTAGCCAAGGTTAGGGCCCTCTTCCCTATGCAGCTATCTTTACCACTAGTGTGGCTTCGCTTTAAGTCCAGGAACTTGGCTGACTGCCTCCCACTCAGTCTTGGGCAAGCATCAGGTCAGAGTGCTGTACAGCTGTATCCTCCAGGCTGAACATGTCTTCAGCCATTTTGAGCCAGAGCACCTACCATCACCCACAGAAAAGTTGTATGAAGCTGTGCCTTTTAACGCTTCCTCATGGAAGGAGGTGGGGTCATCGCTAGGCCCCTCCCCTCCCATGGCTTCTATAATAAACAGCAGTTGGCCAAGGTGGGATCTTCAGGGGTATAGCTTGCCCATAAGTTGCCCAAGGAACTTCTTAGTCATGTGGCTGCCTTTTAATCCCCTGTGGTCTTAGTAGGAACTCCAGTAAGCCTTTTGTTTCACCAAACTAGCCTTAGATACTCTCCATTCTTTAGTGTGCCAGTACCATATCTGATATAAATACATGTTATTTTAATATCTTTACAGGAAAAAAATCACAAAACACAAAAGCTATAAACTAATCAGCAGTTTAGAGTAAGACAATCATCTTGAGCCAAAATTCTTTTTGTATAATTTAACCAAAATAGAAATCTTGGGACTCACGATTTCTCCATTTTGCATCATATTCTTACTTCCAGAACACTGAGACACCACCCCCTACCCCCACCCCCACCCCCACCACTGCCGAAAGCGGCTGCAAAGGCAGTTCAGCAGTTAAGAGCACTTTATGATTTGCAGAAGATCTGCATTTAGTTCCTAGTACCACATCACAATTGCCGTAACGCTAGCATCAAGAGATCTGGCATCCCTTTTCTACCTCCGCCGGGATCCCCTGGGACCTACACACACACCTTACACAGACACATGACGAAAAATTAAAACTAAATCTTTAAACAATGAGAGAACCTAAGCTCATAAATGTCACACAACTGAGAAGTCCTACAACCAAAATCGGCAACCTCAACTTTTTTCTGAACTCCCCTAATACATGTCAGTCTTGTTGACCTAGATTGTATTGTACAGGACATGGTTGAGACTATAAATGGTCCTTCTTGTGCTTTTAGAGCCCCTCCATCCCCAATCACAACAAATACCATTGCCTGTGTCTCTACCAGCACCCCACCATGTACGTGTGCACAATGAGTATTGCTATGCCCCATTCCCACCAGGCCCCACTGAGTCAGACCTTTGACTAAGAAAGAACTGGACATAGAAGAGTTTCCAGGGGAGAAAGCCACACCACACTCAAGGACAAATGTGTTCTAGGAAAATGCAAAAGGGGGACAAATGTTTTCAGGAATTGTTCAGAGAGAGAGGGGGGGGTTACAGGCAAGAGAAACAGCAGACACAGGAGCATCAGAAAGTAAGAAGGGCATTTCTCCGTCAGGAGCAAAGTCTGTTGTATAGCATCGAACTCAACAAGTACTATTCAGCAGCTTGTAAAGACATGACAGGTGAGCAAAACACTCGTCTTCTTTGTAGGGAGGTAAAGAGGGTGGAGAATCCTTCACACCAAGACCCACTTTGACATAAAATGCAGGGAAGTAGCATTCAATCTACCTACGCCTGACTGGCCCACCATTAAGATTCTGAACAAACAAGAAGGCTGACACCACAGAGCTTGCTGCTGGTAGATGGTTAGTTATATCAAGGACACAAGACAAAACACTTGTCTTGTGTCAGTTTGAGCTCTCCCAGATGATAACCATGGTGACTCTTGGGTTACAACCCAGCCCAAATAGGCAGTCATTATGCAGGGGGAAATAGCAGACAGGCCCAAAGCTGATGGCATGCCTATGGATCCAAGCCACTGAGTCCCAGCAAAATTCAGCAGACAGTTCATTTGGGTCCATCCATCCTCTGTGTACCTAGCATGTACCTGTTCCCAGCTCTGAGTCTCTAAGAAGCCGCATTCCTCACAGACAAGTCCCTACCCCTGGCTCAGGAGCCCTGTGCCAGCCCTCCTTGGTCTTGGCATCTGCAGTGTGCTCATCCACTCCAGATTTCAGCTGCTAATAATGGGTTAACCTTCCTCCGAGATAAGAAATGGAGTTTGTCCCGGACACAAGTAGCATTTAGCGAATGCCTCCATATTGGAGCCAGTGGGTGGGGGTGAACATTGGGCCTAGTCAATGGGGAGGACTCATCTTGGTTCTTTCTCATAGGACAGCATCTTTTGAACCTAGCTGTGCCCAGGACCAAGGTCAACTGAGTTTCTACACCCATCACACTACAGTGAGGTGGAGACATGTGCCCAGGACTGAGAAGCCTTTGCAGGTAAGGTACCAAGGGGGAATCCCACCTAAGGCAGATGAAATCTAAGTTACTCAAGAAACCCCTCTCTACCCAAAAAGGCAAAGGCAGACCTACAGCCCCCTTCTACATCCCATTCACAGCAAACTTGCAGACACCCTTGAGAGAACCCAGTTTCCTCTCATAATCCTTCAACAACACCATCAAGCTTATCCTGATGACCCTTATTGAAAGAGGTTAAACGCTGGCCTTGTCCAATTGGCAAAGTCCATATATGCTCCCTTCTCCTGATGACTGCAAGGTTCCCAAAGCATGCTAGGAGGTCCACCCACGGCAGTGGAAGCAGAACCATCATCTCGTGCATGAGCATGATTACTGGGTATGAATGGGTATCAGGGCAGACAAAGGCCCCACCTCATTGTGCAGAGTCAAAGGGGAAAACGCGAGCATCCATCCAAGAGCCCCTACCAGCAGCAAGTCAAGACGACAAGGCACCCATGTAGATTGTGAGCCCACATGGACTTTGCTTTAGTCTTACTGTTGTGTGGAACTCACTGTGTGTGTTGCCTTATGAAGCCTCTTTCACCTTCTATAGGGTATTACAGGTGAAGGAAAGGGACGTGAGTTTATCTTCGGTGGCACACTCATGGGAACTAGAGCCAAAGAGCCTCTTCTGGAAACAGCAGCAACCGCACCACACAGGCATTCACAGAAACCTCTCCGCCTCTCTCCAGGGCCATCCAAGTGCCATCGTACACAGCTCCGGGATGCTCAGAGAACCCTTCTTATGGGCCAGGTCCCTTCTCTGGCCTGTTCTAGCATAACACCATCCCTCACAACGTTTTGTGAGCTCTTATGAAAAACAAACACAGCCACGTTCTTTCCTTATTGCAACTTTCTGCCCGCCTCTCCTGCAGAACAGGAGATATCTCTGGTTTTGGGTCCAGACAATTCCTATCTTGCCCTGCAAGCTCCAATATTCTGTTCCTACCAGATTCCTTGATCCAATGCATATTGGGATCCTCTAGAATTCTAAGCCAACGGAATGTTGTTCTGAACAGATGGTGACTAATTAGAGCCCAGCCATGCCTCACCTCTTCCATGAAGTTCCTTATGGGTCCATAATCCCTTGGGTTGCCACTACACACTATATTTCCTACCTGTAGTGTAACCCTCCATTTTCATATCTCCCAAACTCAATATTGGGCTCCTCTCAAATGAGGACAGTGTCTTATGACATCCTTCAACATCTGGATCAAGTTGCTGATCAATGAGTGATTCCTGGGAGAAATAAGCCTTCTTTGTTTATGTGTCTCATTTATGGAGCTGTCCCCTTCCCCAGGCCCGTCGTCCCCCTCTCCGTCTCTTCCCATTCCCATTAGTCCCCTTTGTTCCCCTAGAAAGTTCATTTCAAAACCTTTCTCAACCCCTGGATGTGTATGTGTTCCAGGTCCTGTTGGAGCTCAAGAGCCCCAAAGCAGAAATTTCTGAGTCTCCCAAACTCCAAGAGTAACAACAAGAGTGACCCTAGGAGAGGAAGTGGCAGAACAAATGCCATCTGCTCCTTACTTCATGCTCAGTTTGCCAACAACTATACCACCTTCATAGGACACGGGGCTGGGCTGAGGTTTCTAGAGAATTACAATCTCTGACAATTGGCCAAGCAGAGAACCACTAAGGTAACTCCTTAGTGCCTTAGAGGACACCCTCAGAGGTACTCCCAGGAAGAGCAAAACCTTTTGACAACACACTTTAAATAAGTAAAATTCTTTATTGCAGAATTGGTTTTTAGATATGATTTCACAGAAAACGAAATGTTCTTAGCACCCAGATGCTGCCTCCACATCCCCAGTGAGTTCTGTTTTCCTTTGTTTTATTTTGTCAAGATGGAATCTAACACAATAGACAATTGTGAATTGAATCTCCTGACTCAGACTCCCAAGTACCTGTGTTATAGGCATGAGCTATCACATCCAACCCATGCTCATATCTTTCTTGCAGTTTATATACATCGGAAGTGTCCAGAACACTCAGTTTACTCCAGAATTCAGCTATGTCTTTTACTTCCTTGGCAAAGTTCACTCTTTCAAAGTTTGCCAAGTTTGAAAGCCAATAAAGGAACGAAATTGTTGATAGACATTCCACAAGGCTACCAAATCCAGCCCCTGATTCCACCTCCTCACCATGGGAAGCCTACAGCAGGGGTCACACTAAGAAAGACATTCTTGATTTCCTGGACACAGCTGAAGTCTATATTCAGTATACGGCGTTATTTCAAAACATATGAATAAACACATACGCATACTAAATAAACAGTTAATATTGTTAGAACTCACAAATGCAACTCAGGAACTCCTCATGCCAAGCGCTGGGCCTAGACTTTGCTTTTCCTGGATTCTTAGGTATCTCTGGAAACTTGGGGTACGTCTGGAACATGGCATGGGCTCTGACACTCGGAGCACTCATAGGGATGAGGACAGGACTCCACAAGCTTCATTCTGCCCTGTTCTTCACTCTTGCATCTCACTGCCACCAGTGTCTTCCAGTCAGAGATCAAAGGCGCTCAACCTGAAGTTCTTACATAGCACCTATCCTCGCCTACCGGACAGACCCCCCTGGTGACTTGCTCACTGCCTTCATCCACATGACTGTCCCAAGCCTCCTCAGTCCTGCAGGCTTTAAAAAAAAAATTGGCCCAACTAAGCTGAGTGGCTCAGGTATTTAAGTTGCTCCAGAGTCTTAATGAATTTCACAAATATTTAACAAGCAAATTAATTTATGTAAAGATCTGTTCATATTTGATAAACTTGAAGCAATTTAATAAATCCTGTCCTGTTTTAATAAACGATGGATTAGGGTAGCTTTCCTACAAACAGTAAATACATAAGGAAAATATTTATTATGCACCTGCCTTTTTAAAGATCATGGAAAGATTATCTCTGTCATAAAGACTTGACATCACTCTGTTGGTTGTGTGTGTCTGTCAGGGAAAAGGGAGGAGAGTGAGCAGACGCATGTTCAGACTGCCAACCCAGCGATGACCTCACAGACAAGGTGAAGTGCTGGGACCATTAAGGCCCAGGCCTTAGGTACATCAGGCACTGTATGGTCAGGGTGGGACAAGCACTCAGGGCGCCCACACTCTCTTAGCAATGGTAGATGCCTCTGACCCACATTCTTTTCTCCCTCTACTGCTTCCTGTATTACTTTATGACCCATTAAAACCCTACTGCAAAATTCTACCTATCGTTCAAGCCTTAGCTCACATATTTATCCAAGCTACAGCCTTCTTCAACCTCTCCTCTGCCTCTAGGCTATCAGCCCTCGCTGTCCTTGAGTCTGCAAGTGTCATGTAAACATCCATAGGAGAGCCTCTGTCTGCGGTAAGGTGAGTGCTTTTACAAGTCAGACTCTCTCTGCACTGATCTTATATCCTCACCAGCAACCTGCATTCTCCCAACAGAGTTATGAAGCAATGGGGGCTGATTATGCATCAGGGATGCAAGGATCTTTGGGGGATTGGGGGCATGCAGTCTTAGCACATGCATGGCACATGCCAAGTCTTAGCACATGCATGGCACATGCCAAGTCTTAGCACATGCATGGCAAGGAAAAGGGAAGGACAAGAGTCAATGGCAATGCCAACAATTTCTACTGATGTCAGGAAAACTTGAAGGACAGATGCTATAGTTATTTTGTCCTTGGGCTGGGGACATGAGGGCTTGTCCCACACTGTTGTTCCCCAGAACTCCTTGGCAGGACTGCTCTCCCTGTTCTGCACAGGGAGTGGTGTGAGAACCTTTCCTTAACAGACTTTCCCACCTTTCCATTTTCTAACAGTATTTCCTGAGGTCCTACACACACTCTGTGGTGTTTGAATAAAAATGGCCCCCATAAACTGGGCAGTGGTGGCTCACGTCTGTAATCCCAACACTTGGGAGGCAGAGGCAGGCGGATTTCTGAGTTCGAGGCCAGCCTGGTCTACAGAGTGAGTTGCAGGACAGCCAGGGCTACACAGAGAAACCCTGTCTCAAAAAAAAAAAACAAATCCAAAAAACCAAAAATGGCCCCCATAGGCTCATACATTTGAATGCTTAGTCACCAGGGAGTGGAACTTTCTGGAATGATTAGGAGGTGTGTCCTTGTTGGAGGAGGTGTGTCACTAAGGGTGGACTTTGAGGAATCAAAAGCCCAAGTCAGACCCAGTCTCTCCCCTCTCCCCTCTCCCCTCTCCCCTCTCCCCTCTTTCCCCTTCCCCCTCCCCCCTCTCACATCCCCTCCCCCTCCCTTTCCCCTTTCCCCTCCCCCCTTTCCCTCCCCCCTCTTCCCCCTCCCCTCCTCCCTCCCCTCCCCCCTCTCCCCTCTCCCCTGTCCCCTCTCCCCTCTCCCCTCTCCTCTCCCACCCCCCCCTCCCCACCCCCATCCCCTCTCTGGATCAGGATCTAGAACTCTCAGCTCCTTTTCTAGCTCCATGTCTACCTGCACACTGCCGTGAAGATGGACTAGACTTTTGAAACAGTAAGCCAACCCCAATTAAATGTTTTCCTTTATAAGAGTTGCCTGGTCATGGTGTCTTTTCACAGCAATGGAACAAATGACTAAGATACATACACAAACACACACACACAATTTGCAACTAAGTCTTTTCATGAACTTAGCAACAGTGAAGATCTTTTACTTTTGTTCTCATGATTCTCAGTGACAGCCCACTGCTGAGAGGTCATGGGGATAGGCCAGGGCTGGAGACAGTCTGTCACACGCATAGTCAAGAGCAAATTGAAATACATGCACAAATACTCACTCGGCTGTTTTCTCTAATCTTACATAATTCAGGACCCCAACCTAGGGAAATGGGGTCACCGCAATGGGTGGGTCATCGCAGCTGAGTGTGATCAAGACGACCCCCATAGACATGACCTCAGGCTAACAGGATCTAGACAATCCTTGTGGACAAGCATTACAGTTAACCATCACAGGCTTGCAATCCTCATGGACAAGTTAAAACCACAACCAAGCATCATAGAAGGCATACAAATGGCTCCTGCTGGCATCCACCCCTCTATAATCCTCATCCCTGTTATGTGGACTGGGTTGCCAACTTAGTTCCAGTGAACAGAGTACACCATGCAATGCATGGTAGGTGTCCCTCCCGCAGCTGTTGTAGGGAGGCAGTAGCTTTCCTCTGACTCACTTCAGTGAAGGGACATCAGCTGCCCACTGTGACGCAGTCCCACGGAGAGCTCCACTTAGCCGCGGAGACTGTCAGACAACCTCTGTTTGAGCTCAGAATGGATCTGCTGAGGCCTGTGGGCAGCCAGGTGAAGGACTTCCCAGTTATGCCTTGAGCCAACTTGAGCCCTGTCTGCCACCTTCCTAGAACCCCTAAGGACACAGAGACAGAAGCACTGAGGAAAAGCCCTGGCCCTCAGCTGATCATAAACCTTGCTGCTTGAATGTGCTCAATGTTGAGCAATTTGTTCTGTAACAATGAGTCACTGATAGGAAGGCCGTGGTAGAATTCTAGAAGATGGCCATATACTGATCTCATAAGTTGTCACCTTTCTCTCAATCTTCTCTCTGGAGTGATTTTTAAAAAATCTTGTTATATAGCTAAAAGAGAGGCTACATATCGCCTCCGTATTATTCTGATTCCTGTGTGTCCTGAGATGAGGCGAAGGGGTGGAGCTTGCCTATGGCCCATCCCCCTCTGCATACCTGGGAGATAGCTTACTACTGTGTCTGCGTTTTAGAATCGCTGCTGAAGCCCTCAGCATACCTAAGAGGGTCCCACATCCTGCCAAGCAGCCAAGCAGCCAAGCAGCCAACAGCAACGTCTCTATGGAGCTCCGCAACCAGCCGCTCCTCTGCTGTGTTTGAGGGAGGGAGCTCATGGCGGGAGGCGAGCCTACTCTCAACGTGTTGGAGACACAATGCGCAGACACAAAGGTACCCATGCTGCCGTTCATTGGAGGGCCTTCCTTGGCCTGATTACTCCGATACACATGGAATTCAAGAGACACAGCTACCAATGCTCATCAAGAAACTGCGTCCTCATAAAAGGCCGGGGGCAGGGGGGGAACACAAAATCCAAAGCTCTTTTGAAAAGTTAAAATTTACTACAAGCCCTGCCAATGACTCATCTGAATCTCCCCTAGCATTTTTATACATTATGTTCAAAAACTCGTGGGGAAGTTTCCACAACAGGTGCATAGACAAACAATTGTGTATCTACAAGGGTGAAGATGTGGGCAAAATGTGTTCCAAGACAACTGTCCTTGCTGTTGTATGGAAGGAAAGAAACTTCCAGCATGAATATAAGCAAGTCTACCATTACGTCTCTTTATTTCACATTTTACCTGTGAAAATGAGGGTAGGCTGGGACATCAATGAAGATTTCACAGCAAGGAGAATAGAACAGACAAGGACAGACAGTGGTCGTCAACACCAGGAAAGAGGTCTGGGGACATGTCTCAAGGGAGTAGGGCACTTTCCTGAAAGTGCGTGGACCTGAGTTGTGATCCCACAGAAGGCCACTCATGGTGCTCCGTGTCTGTAACACTAGAATTCCTGTGGACTCTGAAGGGCAGCCTGTCTTCTGGTTGAGCTCAGTTTAAACCTGGGTGACCCAGAAGGTGATCCTGCAAGGGACAGAAGGCCATTTGCCACACTCCCAGACACTAGGCTCCTTTCACGAGGCCTCAGCTCTCCATAATTCTGTGGCCATCAGTCACATAGGGCAACATCCCAAGCCTTTCCACAGGCAGAGGATGTGACCACAGGTCACATAGCCTCAAGACAGATCTCCTGTTTAATGAGGTGCCTACAGGCCTGAAGGGCTTAGCCAATTAAGCTCTCCTTCCCAGACACTCCTCCCTGCAAAAGGTATTTAACCTCAGGCCCGCCCTGAGAAAGTGGAGGTTAGTTTCACTCATCACAACTCTCCTCCAACAATAAACACTCTAAAACCATGGACGGCCTCTTCTCATCTGGATCCGCCATGCTGGAGGAATGGAGCAGGTCTTCCTCTAAAGAGCTGCATCTAGTCTCACGCAGGAGGCCTCCCTGCACTCTCAGATGCCATCTCTACCAAGCCCAGTTGCCTGCCAGAGCAAGCTCTTGTCCCCAGTGACCTGGCCGGAGCTCTCCTTCCCCCCATTTTCCCTTTGGCCCTGGTTGAGCCCGACTCTGGAAGTTCCCTGTGGACCTCAGACTGCCCTTCCCCACCCCTGGATCAGGGTCCTGCAGCTTCTCACAGCCTGAAGCCTTCTGGCGCACCCCACACAGCCAAATCTCTTCCCTCACCTCATGGAGCAGCCCGAGCCCAGAGCGCAGACTTGGGGCACCATTTTAACCCAGAAACTCCCACAGTGACCCAAGAGCCAGGAGAGCCCCTGTAAGCTCAAACAAGGAGAGGCCATTTCAGGCAAGGAAAGAAGATAAGGACCAACGGCTGAGCTTGCTCCCTGACCTCACACATGTGCTGTGATGATACTTGTCTGTTAGCCAGTGTCAAGAGCATGACAATAAAGATTCATATTAAAATCACACAGGAAGTTCCCACAAGTGAACAGAAAACAGCAAGTGGGCCAAAAGGCATGAGGCAGCAAACGAAAGAACAGCCCGTGAGCAGCGGGGGTCCTCCACTTTCAACGTGGACCGGAAGGTGCGGCTCACAGAAATACCAGTCAAAGCCAAAAAAATCATAATAGGCTTTGCGTTTTCTTTCTTTATACCTAAAACAACTGAAAACTTTAAGCATAACATTATTGGCCAAAATATAAAAGGATACAAATATCACAGTTCACCTGTATGAACTGACCTAAAGACATTTAAAAGAAATGGAACTGTATCCTAGTACAACTAAAGAAACTCACACGTTCTGTGAATTGCAATCCCACCTATAGATTTACACACTGGAGAGCTTCACACAACTACACTGAAGCTTTGTTTATTGGGAAAACAGAAATAATTCAAATGTCCAACACAGAGAACATGTATGCGAGGTGTGAAATTCTCACGATAGAATACTCCACATTGACTGAATTAAGTAAATCCTAATACAGGTCTTTTAAAAGTACAACTCAGTGCTGAAGATAGCGCTCAGTGGGTAGAAGGGCTTGCTGCAAAGCCTGACAATTTGAGTTCTATCCCCAAAGCCCTCAGAGGAAAAGGAAAAATATCTGTTTTCTATAAGTTTTCCCATGGACTTCGCATATGTGCCATGGCATGCACATACAAGTGTGCCCGCACATTAAAGATAAATCAATAAATTTATGAGTATTTTTGAAAGTTTTTAATCTGAATTATGTATGAAAGATGTTAGTAATTTTTTTTTATTTTGGGTGGTGTTCTTTTATCCTTTGGAATTTTCATTTTCAAATAAAATATTTTAAATATAAGTGGCCAGAAACATATGGACACATCTGCAGTTGTAGGGTACGTAAGCTAAAGGTGGATGTTTTATATTAGATAAAGGTCTAATCCATATAAGAGACACAACCATCATAAAACATTCACACATTTAAAAAAAACCAAGGGGGGTTATAAAAATAAAGACTATTAAAAACATGGAGGAACACTGAGAAAACTGCCACCATCATAGGAGATTTTTCACTTACATTTCAGAAGAAATCAATAGATAAAAAGATAAATAAGAATATTACAGATTTGAAGATCAACATGATAAACCCAGATTAATAGATTTTTGAACGTTGTAATAGAAAACTAAATGCTTATACCTTTCAAATACCCTTGAAATTAAACAGAAGGGGATGAACTATGAATTACACCACACACAGAACTGAAAATACCTAAACCATAGACATATGTCAAGCTGGATGTCTTGCCCTTACATTAAAAAGTGATTACCTTAGGAACAGGCAAGACAGACATAGTTCCCTGTCTTAGCTACTTTTCTATTGTAGTGATAAGACACTATGACCAAGGCAACTTATAGAAGAAAGAGTTTATTAAGATTGTAGTTTTGAAGGGTGAGCCTGTGCCCATCATGGTGGGGAGCAGCAGGCAGGCAGGCAGGCATGGCTCTGGAATAGTAGCTGAGAGATCACATCTTTATCTAAAAGTAGGAGGCAAAGCTGCTTGCCACAGACTTTTGAAACCTCAAAGCTCACTCCCAAGGCCACACCTCTTCCAAGGACACACCCTGTCCAACAAGGCCACGCCTCATAATCCTTCCCAAATAGTCCTAAAAACTGGGAGTCAACCATTCAGACTAGATTAGCTTTCGGAGACCATTCTCATTTGGACCTCTACATCTCCCTCACCAAGTTCAATACCAAAAGTTAGCATACCTCTGAGACTTACCTTGCAGGCAAGGCCCTCCCTGCTGTCCTGAGAGGAGATGCTGCCCTTGGTCACAGCCTTTCCTGAGAAAGAAGAGGAGCAGAGTTGAGGGGAGATAGCCACTCTGGATTCATTTTGATCTGCTTTCCCTCCATCCCACGCCCTCTCTTTCATGTAAGTCTAAATAAATCCCGTCTTTCAGGGTAACTCACAATGATTCTCCATAGAGCCTCTGCTGGATAAGGTTACTTCCTGTTAGACAAGCTTGATAGCAGGAAAAAAGGCAAGCAGGAACAAATACAAACGACAACAGCTGATGGGGGGTGAGGGCCCAGGTGATCTCCATTGGCACAAGAGGCGACGTCTGTGAAGTGCACAGCTCCAGCTGCCTGGACAGAATCTCTCTGTGACTGACTTAGCCTATTTGATCTGGATCTGCTCGCTGTGATGAGCGGTTCATGTCAGGTGTCTACGGTCATGCGTGAAATGGCAGAACAGACTCGGGCTGAGCCCTCCCGTAAACCTGAGCTGGAAATAAATAGAAAGATTTATAAAGGGCAGATACAATTCTTCAGCTACATCGATTTAAAGACAGTGGAGTAAATGAGTTAAACTGTTGGCTCGGGTGTTCCGTGAAGCACGTCTAATGGGCAGTTTTGTGACCTGAGAGGACTCGAGTCTGCCATAAATCAAAAAGCTTAGCAAATATTAAGATGGTAAAAATTACCTGTGTGGAGACAGGTTTGATGTCCCATTCACTATTAACTAGGAAGCCCAGGGCTCTTCAAGACACGTGCTGGCCTCTCACAAGGCCAAGGAACTTGCTCAGAGGGGATAGAAGTGGCCAAGCTAACTTCACCAGGGAAGTTTCTAGGAAGGAGATCTGCCTTTGTTCTAGGTGTGTTGTACTCTCTTTAATCCCCTGCTGCTGAGATCCCCAGACCCCAGATGGTGGCCATTGTCAGAGAAATGGCCCTGAGCCACCCAACTCAACTCAGGGTATGCTGTTTGGGAAAAGGGTCTCCTAAAGGTGCAGTTTCATGACATCGGCTCATGAGACCTCAAGTAATGGAGACTCTTCATACAAAGTAGAAAAACTTATAGGAGGGCAAATCCAGCAACCCTCTCTTTCCTCATATACAACCAGACCCAACACCGACAGCCAGCAGTGACCACAGATCTAGTGAACAGCTGAGACCTCCAAACCCAGCACTGGAAAGGCCTGCTACTCATGTGATCCTGGGGGACAGCCACAGCCCATGAGATAGATCTTTCCCCATCTTCATGGCTCCAGGAGAGCCTTGGGGGAGGAACACAACTGGGGATCCTTCCTAGCTCCTTCTGACAAGCCCATCTCACAGAAAGAGGAAAGCTGCCTTGCTCATTTTATAGAAGCCAAAACCAAGGTCTGGAGAAGATGCCTGCCTCAAACTTTAACAAAGTTGCAAGAATTTCAAATAAGACACAGGGTTACATGGTGTGGTGGTTCTATTGTCAAAAGTATCTATAATCACCTTGAAGACAGATCTCTGGACAGATCTGTGAGGGGATTTTTTGCTTAGGTTAACCATGGAAAGAACGCCTGTCTTTCCATGGTTAACCTAAGGATGTGCTCAGCACCTCCCTATAGCCTCGGGTTCTAGACTGAATAAGAAAAAGGAAGTGAGCTCTGGTGTTTACCTCTCACTTCTTCCAGTGGAGGCAATGTGACCACCTGCTTTGTGCTCTTGTAGCCATGCCAACCCACCATGACGGATCACACACCTTAGCTGGGAGCTGTCCTTACACTGCAGAACAGAGACAGGCAGATTCCGAGACACTCTGGTCACCTAGCCTGGTCTATCAGCCAAAGTCCTGAACCAATAAGAGACTCATTCTCAAACAGTGGAAGATGCCTCAGAAGTGACAAAGTCGTCCTCTCAAATGTCTGTGTCTGTGTGTATATGTGTATGAGTGTGTGTGTGCATGCACACATGTGTGCGCGCGTATGTATGAGTGTGTACATATGTCAGTATGTGTATATATGTATGTGTGTCTGTGAGTATGTGTGTGAGTATATGTGTGACTGTATTGTGAGTGTGTGTGAACGTGTATGTGTGTGTGAATATGTGCATGTGTGAGTGTGAATGTGTGTATGTGTGTGCATGTGTGTGAATATGTGTGTATGATCATGCATGTGTGCATGTATGTGTGTGAGCATGTATGCGTATATGTATGTGTATAAGTGTGTGCATGTGTCAATGTATTGTATGTGAGTGTGTATGTGTGTATATATGTGTGTATATGTGTGTCTGTCTCTGAATATGCACACACATTTGTTCACACACAAGAAGGAAAAAGAATGGGGAGATGAATGATAGAAAAGCTAGATTCTGGACATTGGCACTGGATAGGTGACTAAATGTTAAAAACACAAAGTCCAAGTTTCGAGTGAACTGGCTTCCATGGCAGATCCTAAGTCATAGCACTGTGTGCTCACCACCCCCCCCCCACACACACACACACCAGTGCAGGGTAGCTAGTTCATCCAAGATGGCATAAACTAGCTCCCCTGATCTACCTATCCAGTCAACCAGTTCTTTCTTCCCACTGTCCCTCAGAGCTCGGGGAAACGCCTTGTCTTGTCCCTGGGGAAAGAATGGAGAAAGAAATGAGGCATACGGGCTTGTTTTGAACTTTCTCCCAATGTCTAACAAAATGACTGTCTTTCTTTAAATTCTGAATTTTTAAGGGTATTAGTCTCCATTATTATTTGTCCAGGAGTCCATAATAGCCTCTTTTTATTAGATCTGACTTTCCTATTTAGACAACAGAGCCAAGAAGCCTCTTCAGAACAAGCAAATAATATGCATTTTCCAAGGTAATTTGCAGACACAAATACGTATGCACCACTCAGATTACCAAAAGGACAAAATCACCGAGAAGACGATGCTGTTTAGTAATTTCAAAACTAAACATTTTTGCACCCAAACAGAAACACCTGCCGTGTCCTAGAAAGGTCTCTGCAGCCCGCTTGATAAATTGCATTTCATTTTTACCACCCTCCAGGATGCTGTTTCTGATGGCTTTGAAAAAAAAAACAGAGCAGGTAGCACATCATCTTCAAACACATGTGTAGTGTCTTCAGGAATGGATGTCCCTGTCACTGCCCCATCCTACACACAGCACAGCAAGGCCCACATTTCCTCTCAGAACCACTCTCAGATAGGGATTAGGGTATCAGCAGCTCTGAGCCTTCCTTCCACTCCCTGTCTCCAGGGGCAGTTCTGTCTGGGAGGGGACCCCAGCCGAGGAGAGCCCAGCTATTGGCTGACATCCACCCAACGCCCACCAGTAGACTGATGGGACCAGTTGCTCCCTCTGCTCCACATCCCGGAACCATTGTCCTAAAATTAGTCAGAAGCCTGCAGTCAGAGATCTTAGGAAAACTGTGGGCCAGGGATGCCAGCAATGATCTGGAAGACCAACTTCAGAGAGGAAGCCTTGGTATCTCCCAACCCCTTTAAAAGGAGGAAGACAAGACAGGAGGCACTGGATTCTTAGAAGGGGCAGAACATCAGCTGCCTCTGCTCCTCGGGCCTGACCTGGGGTAGGTGACGCCCCACTGTTCACACAAGTGGGCATGGTTCTGTCTCCCTCAAAGAAGCTCCCCCAACCCAAGTGCCCCAGCTGCTCCTGCCTTCTCTGCAGAAATGTCTCTCAAGGAAACCCACTCCATTTTCACCACAGTCTAACAGGCAGATATGGAAACCATGAGTGACACAAATCACGGGTGGGTGTCTGTCCATCTCAAGACAGTTAGTTAGATGGGTGAGGGCTTTGCTTAGAGTTAGGACCTGTCCTGTTCCCTCTCTATGAGTCACCTGTGCTTTTACAATGAGGCCAACCAAATATCCTTCAAAAGAAGCTTATTATCCAAACAAAAACCCAGTAAGTAGAAATGGATCCTGGCTTCCAATGAACAGGAGACAGGCATGGCTCTGTACCTGTCACACTGGAGCAGGCATTCATGACTCCATTCCAACTCCTTCAAACAGGACAGAAGCAGAAGCCAGGCAGAGGGTGAAGGAGGTATCACTGTGCCTTTCATGGTCTATGGGGTCTATGTTATGGTCCTCTCTCTGGTGACAGAGACTTTGGTACCATGTGTTGGTCTGTGATTCAGGAATCCATGAGAAAGAGAAAGGAGAGGTCATTATTAGTATCAGTCAATGCTCAGGAGGGCTGTGTCTGGCACTGGCTGTTGGCATTGCCATGATATATGGTATCACCACTGGACAAGATGAACTCACCTTCATCATTAACTACAGCATTGCCTAGTGTCTCCTCATTCTGAATGAGGGCCATTTTGAAATTGTATTTTATGTTTTTATCTATTTGTGTGGGGGTGCATGCATGTCTGTGTGTGTGTGTGTGTGTGTATGTATGTGTGTGTGTCTGTGTGTATCTGTGTGTCTGTGTGTCTGTGTGTCTGTGCATGTGTATGTGTATGTATGTCTGTGTGTGTGTACAAGGTGGAGTGTGCATAATGCATGTCCACATGCATGTGAAGATGCACATCACTGTGTATACCTGAAGACAGAAACAGACACAGACTGACAGAGACAAACAAACAGAGAGACAGAGACAGAGACAAAGAGAGACAGAGAAAATATATATTTTTTTTTTAAATTTAAGAACAGATTGTTAACTTTTGATGGAGCCCCCATAGTGCCCGTCTCAGGAAGAGATGCAGACACAGAACCAAATACCCCTAAACCCGTTACAAATTAAAGTACCTATTGCCAAATATCAAACATCATTTCATTCTCAAAGGCTCCTGGGCTCCGCCAGAAGGCCGGGAGAGTCACAATGACCATTTAATGATGAGGCTTCCCAGTGCTCTTGTGTTAACGTGGTCCAATGCAGTGCCAAGCTGGGGAGAAGAAAGGTTAATTTATTCTATTAGTCTCAATTGTCATAAGAATTTTACCCAACAATATGGTTCATTAAATGCTGAATTTAACAATTATATTTACCATGATAGAAATGATTCAGACAGATATGATCTGAATAGTTGTGATTTATTAATTTAGACACAAATTTAATTAGCAATTGATTTCCATTGTGTCTCTATCTGAACAATAAGGTTTATGGAAAAGCATCCTGGAAAAAAAATGTCAACTTCGAATCAGGTAACAATAAAGGAGGTAACCTCTCTGCTTTCAGAAATGTGATTACAGCTTTCACTTGAAACGGAACAACAGAAACCACCCCAGGCAGCCTGAAGAGGTGGCTATTTCCTTCCACCCGAGATGCTGCTCCTGACCCGGGAGGCAGTGACACCCGGAGGACTTCACAGATGCGCCCACACAGACTCACAGAACACAGGGACAGAGAGAGCCCCGTGCCAGTTCTCACAGCTCTGAACAAGGCCTGACAAAGGCACATAGGAAAAGTGGCTCTATTCTGGCTCCCAGCTTGAGGGTGTGGTCCATCATGGTGGGGATGCCCTGGAGCATGGGACAGGGACATGTAGAGCTTGTTCCCACTGCATCCACCATCAGGAAGCCGAGAGAAGTGAATGCTGATATTGGATCAGTCTCTCCTGTACTCTGTCAGGGACCCCGTCCAGGGGACAGTGCACAGAGGGTCTGGTTCCATGTAATTATATCAAGACCAACTGGACGCTCAGTCTTCAGCTTTCCATACAAAGGAACGATGTGTCTCCCGCCTCTTGTGCCTGCCCTCACCATCCCCACAAGCTCCCGACTCACCCAGAACCACAATTGTTTTTGCATCCCTCTTGGCATCGAATACAAAAATAATGGCATTGACTATATAAAATATGAGGTGAAGGAAGGTAAACAGGGGTGCTTGGTTTTAAAAGAGGAAAATGGAATTTTTCTTTCTCTCAGTTCTTTGAGCAGTCCCAATAACCAACCCCATTCCCATTTGAACCGTACACCTCATATACCAGGAACAACTTTTCTTTCAGGTGAAAGAAACATCTGGCATTTCGTGGTGCTTAGGGATTGCAGGGTAGTAGAAAGACAAGGTAGGGAGGATGGAACGAGTGGGGGAAGGCTTGGGGCAGTTTCTCTCCATCCCTTACTTCTCTATCTGATAGCATCAGTCCTGATGGCTTCTCTCCTACTTGTTTCCTGTCTTAGACTACCAACCATTGTCACCTACATGCCTCTAGCAGATAAACATACTGATAATAAAAGTAGACAACCTGATTCTTGTATTTTGGTACCTAAATGTAATTTCCCAGGAGAAGAGAGGACACTTAGGTAAAAATGCCCACTTTTGGGGGCAGTTTCTCTCCATCCCTTACTTCTCTATCTGATAGCATCAGTCCTGATGTGTGCCTTGGACTAGAACTGCAGACCATCCGGTGAAGGGCAAGAGCGAGCTAGGAGACCTGATTTTGTGTGCACAAGAAAGGCTAAGGCTCAACCCCAGTGTTTCAGGAAAACAAGACTGGACCAGGCAACAACAATAGAAATAAAGCACAGCCTTAATAAAAGAACTTAGGTATTCTAAAACCCATTCTTAACCCTGCAGACAGAGGCCATCACAGAAAGCCACAACTAGTCAAATGCAGAGAAGGACTGTTGAGGACCCAACCCCAGGTGATGCTTCTACAAGACACCCTAAGGTTCAGGGAACACTGTAGAGGAGGGGACAGCAAGAGCAGAAGAACAGGGGACAAGGACATCCATTGAAAGATAATGTCTCCCACGCAGGACAGGGAAGCTGGACTGATATGCTGCCTAATTAAGGCCTGGACAACACCAGTTGACATGCCAACAGGGATGAGCAAAATCTGCCAAGGCCCCATCCCTAGAGATATAGGCAATGGATGACTACTGAGAACCCGTCTTCCCTAGGGATGGAACTGTTCATGGGTCATCTAAAACCAACTTGTCACCCTTAAAAACACGTACTATACTCCCTTAAAAACAATACTAAATAAATTCAGCAATTTGTATTTATATGTTTATCGTGTACATACGCATATACATATGTATGTGGCATGTTATGACAAGGAGAAAAAGGCCATTTGTTCCAAAGAGAGTAAGGCAGGGAGCATGGGGCGAGGGGCTAGAGGGATGGTGGTGATGATAAAGATACAGAACTCACATATGAAATTATCTAAGTAATATTTTAAATGACAAAAACAGAAAAATCAAACTCTTCAAAAAAGGAAAGAAAAAGGAAAAGAAAAAGATGCAGGTTCCAGCTTAGAGAGGACCCAGCTGCAGAAGTCTGGAAGAACTATCACAACCCACCAGAGACATTATAAATACAGTATTTCTCAATGCACACATACTAAATAAATAAACAACGAATCAACCTACCACCTCATTGGAGGATAAAAGGAAATCAACTCATCACTCTGAGAAAGGGCCATTAATGAGAATGGTACAGCAGCATTGCGTGAACTGTTTCTTGGCAAGACAGAGCTGATGGTGAGATGCCTCTTCTTATAAAGCTGCTGCTCCAGGGAGCAGTTGAACACGGAGTAGTGAAACCTGAATATCACCATCCTGCAACAGACTCAACCTAGCTAGATACGGATCATCGAGGTTAGCTGACATCACAGGAGGAGGTAGCACAGGGCTTTGTGTAGATGTACAGATCATCAGCTGTCAAGCACCCTTTGGCAAACTCTGAATCCAATCCAATCTCTAGACTGAGCAGCCATTGCCAGGGCATACCTGAAGGAGATGTGTGCACACCATGGGATCGGGGCCTTGGCAGAACCAAGTATGTGGGAAACTTTACAAGATAAATCATGCTTTTCTTTTAAACTAGAAATTGCACAGAACAATCAGAGAGGTGGGGGGAAGGAGGGTGAGTGGAGAGGGAGAGGGAGAGGGAGAGGGAGAGGGAGAGGGAGGAGAGGAGAGGAGAGGAGAGGAGAGGAGAGGAGAGGAGAGGAGAGGAGAGGAGAGGAGAGGAGAGGAGAGGAGAGGAGAGGAGAGGAGAGGAGAGGAGAGAATGGATAGACTAAAAACAGGCTTAGGTCCCTGTCAATCAAGTGTGATCCACAGGCTTTGCTGGGCTCCTTCCCTTCCAACAGTATTATAAAATCTTCAGGGAAATAGGAACACTGACTAAATGTTGGATGATACTAAGCAATGTTTACTCTTAACAGTGATTGTAGAAATGGGGTGATTTTTAAATTTTATTTGTGTATTTAGAGACAAGGTCTCACTCTGTAGCCCTGGCTAGCCCAGTGCTCACTGTGTAGGCAAGGTTAACCTCAGACTCATGGAGACCTGCCTGCCTCTGCCTCCCAAGTGCTAGAATTCAAGGTGTGCACAACCACGGTGGGCTCAGATAGGGCCAGTGAAGCAACCAGGGCATAGACGTGGCTCTGGGCCCTCCAGGTCTCAGACAGGTAGGTCAGCAACATTTCCTTTCCCTCCATCCTGGCTTGCTCTAATTCTGACTCTGAATCCTGGGTGTCCATGCAACACCCTGCAGGAGAAGAGGTATTTTTACTTGGGTATATAAGTAAGACAGAATTTGAATTGTTCTATAATAAAAATGCAAATGTCTTAAAATTGGTCTTGTTCTTTTAGGCAAACCGTAACTTTTGAGATCACTGGTGGTGACTTCAGGCTTGCTATCCAGCCATACCAGACCGTGAGCCCTTTCCTATCAGAACAAGTTTAGCTTTGATTGATTGGTGTACAACAGACAGGACACATCTCTCTAGGCAGGCTTTGTCCTCAGAGCTGGAGAGAGAACGTAGACAAGGAAAGCCCTGCCCATGGGCACTTGTCTTCCAGGATTAAGACGGGATGGGTCAGCATCACAGCTTAGACAGAAACAGGACTTTCCAGATTCTCACAGCGCAGAACTGAAACACCAGAACACGTCCTGTCAGAAAGGCAGGTATCCGAGAGAACACACTGGTGTTAATATCAGACAGGCAGAAAGGAGGAGCGACCCAAGGACTCAGGTGATTATAACTGGAAAAGAGAAATGGCGGCTCAGCTCCGAGTGGGCAGAGTTAGCACAGGTGAAGAGAGGCAGAAGGGAAAGGGGAGTGGGAGAAGCTAGCACAAGAGAAGAGGCAGAAGGGAAAGGGGGCAAGGCCCTGGGGAGATTGGGGCAGGATGGAAAAACAGGTCAGGCTTAGCTGACTGGAGCCCCGCAGAGGGGTGTAACAACGCAGAGCCATCATGACATGGTCACAGGCAAACTTCCCTTTCCCAGACAGTATCTCCTTCATGACCAGTGTGGCCCAGCAGTACATCACTGAAATAAATACATTGAAAATATCATGCAGAGAGATTGGGGTCAGAGGTACATGATGAAGATATGAGAATTCCTTCCCTGGGGAGATGTAAACACCCTCCTCATAAAGTCCCAATTGGAAAAAAAATCAAAGTTCAGGTCTACCCAGTACACCCTACGAGGTGAATAAGTTTTGGGGATTTGGTTACAGAATATGGGTGAGGGGTCACTGGCAGGACTGTGGGTGAGCCCAGAGCAAAAGCCACATTGGAAAGTGGCATAGATAGTTGATTATTCCCACACAGCTGCATAGAGGGAAAACTCTGTCAATTATAGCCCTACTCCCACCCCTAGACTATGCACCCCAGCACACTCAGAAGCTTTGCAGCTAGGGCAGGATAATACAGATGCTGGCAAGAGCAGCTGGAGTCTTTGGGGAAGGTCCAGAGACTCTCCTCAGCTCTCCTCCTCTGGGGGGAGTATCAGCAGGTCACAGGCCTTCTCCTGATGGATTCTAGCCAGTGAGCACAGCTGACCTAATGACCCAGTTCTCCCTCAAAGTCACTTGCTTTCCATTTAAGGCGCCGTTCACTTGGGCAGCACCTATAAGGAGCCGAGACTGAGATAGGTGGGAGAGACTGTCTGTAAGGCCTGATCTCCTGAAAACCTTAGTCATGGGGAATGGAAAGCCTGTGACTGATAGTGTCCTCTCCACATAGACCAGTTTGTCTGTCACCTCAGTCTCTGCACAGGTTCCATGTGAGGTGCTGGGAATCCAGCCTACCAGGTGCAAGCCTGGTCAAAGGGAGAGATGCACTAATCCACCCAGCCTGAACTCTGGCTGAGGGCTCTTTAGTTCCACGTGTCTGGTGCCAACTAGCAGGAGAATGAGGCTCTTCCACAAGGCCACTCTCCCAAGGTACTCCCAACCTACAAGGGAGCAACACTATTCCTGGCCTTTGTTCTCTCTGAGGATTACACAGCACAAGCCCCAGAGAAAAATCCAGGTTGGCGGAGGCAATGCACCTCTACTCTCTCAATGCAACCACACAGACAGGGGCAATACTTTGTATTTTTTAACACACTCTTAAAGATTTGTTTATTTAATTGCACACACGAGTGTTTTTCCTGCCTGTGTGTATGCACACCACAGACATGCTGCGACCAGAAGAGGGCACTAGATCCCTCAGAACTGGAGTTATGAGCAGTTGTGAGCTGCCCCGTGAGTGCTGGGAACTGAAGTCCTCTGCAACAATCTTAAGACCTTGAACTCCGGATCCTCCTGCCTCAGTCTCCCTGCACAGCTGACATTACAGGCCTGGGTTAATTCTTTTATTACATCTTCTTTTGTTTCTCTTGCTCTCTCTTTCCTTTCCTTCTGATGGTAAAATGCTTCTCTCTTTCTCTGCCTCTCTCTTCCTCTCGTCCTCTCTCTCTCTCTCTCTCTCTCTCTCTCTCTCTCTCTCTCTCTCTCTCTCTCTCTCTCTCTCTCTCTCTCCCTCTCCCTCTCTCTCTCTCCCATACTCTCTAGATGCCTCTCTCTTTGCAATTAAGTCTTCTCCACATTTTCTCCTCAGCATCCTCCTCCACTTTCACATTTTGGGTCTTCTAACCTTTCTTTTGCTATTATCCATTTTTCCCCTCTTTTTAAAAACACCATCCTTTAAGACTTTCTGATTTGTACCATTTCCACCTCAGCATCCCTGCTGTTTCTAAAGTTCTGAGTGTTGTAGCTGGCGCCTGACTTCTTGTCTTTATGTGAGTCACTGCTGTCTGTTGCTCTGTGGACAGTGCTGGGAAATCAACACAACACCTACAGAGTGCTACAAGCTGCTCTGCAGCAAAGCCATACCTCCCAGCCCCGCCAAGGACACACACTACTTTTTACAAAACCCATCCCCAGGAGAACTTCAGTAAACATTTTACACAAATGAATGAGATTTAAACCCCAAGACAACAACCAGTTTTAAGTTGGTATAGATAGTGGTCAGAGCCTCTAAAGACCCACTCCTGGTCATCCACCCACATAGCAGCAGAAGAGAGGATGATTTTTAAAAGGCTAGGGAGCCATGCTTAAGATGGACTGCAGCAGAGAACACTCCTACACACTTTTGGTTAATGAGACTAGAAGAGTAAGCCTCGAATCTCCTGCCTACAGCATATCTGCCTGGTCCCCTAGAAGAGTAAACATTGAGTCTCCTGCCTACAGCACATCTGCCTTGTCCCCTAGAAGAGTAAACATTGAGTCTTCTGCCTGCAGCACATCTGCCTGGTCCCCTAGAAGAACCCCACCTTGTGAGACCTACAGAGAAAGCAGGACCTCTGGCTTCAATATAGTACTCATTGTGTCTGCATGAACTAGTCCCTACCAAAGAAACAGCACAAAATCTATATATTCAAACTCCTAGAAGGCTTAACATTTCCCAATCATCTGTATGCCCTGGTATCCCAGATACATTGTCAGGAGAAGGCCGGCCCATATATCCTGGACATATTGTCGGGAGAAGGCTGGCCCCTAAGAAGAACTCTCAGACAAGTGGAAGAGGTGTTCATCCCAACAGAGAAGTAAATCTCAACACAGAAATGTAAACAAGGAAAGCAGCCTGAGTATTCCAAAGTTGTTATTCATCAGCAATGGACTCTAAAGATGTAGCGGTAGGGGACCTTAGAAGAACAATTTTTAGAAAGACTAATAAATCTCACAAAAATACAGAAAAATACTAAATTAAGAGAAACTATACAAGATATGGTTGAGAAGTTCAATAAAGAGAAAAGAAAAAACAGAAATCTTGGAAAAAGCAACATGTCAAAAGACATTTGGGGGGGGGGGGAAATCTCATGAATGGATCAAGCAGAAGACAGAATTCCAGAGCTTGAAAGAAAAGCTGATGTGTTAAGATAGTAACCAAGAAAAAGTGAGAAAATGCAAACAAAGCATGCAAAATCTCTGGGGTGGGGTGGTATCTATTTCTTGTTGCCATGGCAAAATACCTGTCAGAAGCAGCTTCAAGGAAGAAGAGTTGCTTTGCCTCATGGTTTCATGGTGAGGAATGCAAGGTGGCAAGCTACCTCAGGCTGTATGTCTTGAAAGGAGTATGAGGAAGGTCACATAAAAGAGGCAGACAAAAAAACAGGAGTATGACAGGGAGGAGGCAGGGATACTATACCTGCAAAGACCTGCCTCTAGTGACCTATAGCGAGGCTATACCTCTGAAAATCCTTACAGCCTTCCCCAGATACCACCAGCAGCTGGGCAAGCAGGGTTAAAGCATGCGGCCTGTAGAAAACACCTGAAATTAAACCATAACTATTATTAAAGCTAAACTTAAATACTTTTTAAATCTAGAACATGCTTAAATACAGAATGAAAGCGTAGAAACTGTATTCAGTGAAATAAAAGAAGAATGTTGCCTTAGGAAAGACAGGGACATCTAGGTACAGGAAGTATTTAGAACCCCAAACAGACAGGACTAGGCATGAGCCTTCATGGGACAAATCACTTAAAATGTCAAAGTTCTACAGTTAAGAACAATGAGAGTGTGAATGAGAGGTGCTGGGCAAATGAGTCGCACCAGGTGAAGGAGACATACCAGGTTACTTATGAAGACTAAACCAGTTGAATAAAAGCAGATTCCTACGAGAAGGCCTAAATGGCAAAAGATTACGATATGGCTTACTTCCAGCCCTGAAAGAAAACAACTATTAATTAAGTTCTTACATTCCTGGGAATTCTCTTTGAGAATCAAAGAAGGATCAAAATCTTCCAAGATATATCTAACCTAAAGGAATGCATGGCCAGACGTGTAGAGGACACTTAAAGAAATACTACACACATACAAAAAAGAAAAATATAACATAAAGGTACAGAGAGAATAAATCCCATTAGACAGTAGATAAACCAGCATTATAAAAGAAACAAACATAAAAACAACAAAATGATAGGAATTTGCACGTGACCTACAACCCTGAATATAACTAGCCTGACTGCTCCAATTAAAACACATAATTTGGCTGATTGAATTAAAACCAAGACCAAACTGTTTGCTGCCTACAAGAAACTCACTTCACTAGCCAAACATACAAAAAATAGAAAATTATATCCTAAACAGATGGATCTGGAAGTAAATGGGAGTGTACTTACATCCAATAAAATCAACTTCAGATAAAAATTAGTCAAAAGAGATAAGAGAATGTCTACATACTTACAAAGGAAAGAAGAAAACATAATGATTATAAATATACATGCATCAAATACTAGTGCACTCAATTCATGAAACACACTCTATTGGACATAAAGGAACAGATGAGCTCTAATACAATAATGACATGTGTCTTCAGTGCCCTACTCTGTCTTTCTCATACGTACCAAAAGAGTCAAAAATAAATGTCAAAGTTAAACTACACGATAATTCAAGTTAACTTAACAGACACCATCTATAATTAATACAGAGAATATTATACCCAACAACACACTCTTTTCAGAAGCTCATGGAATGTTTTTTTCCAAAATAGACCACACTTTAGGTTATAAAGAAAATGCAAAAATGATGTAAATATTTTCTTATATCAAATCATATAAAAATAAAATGAAATGAGAATATAACAGCAAAAGATACCAAACTAAACAAAAATACAGAAATTGAATGATACACATTTATTTATATATACTAAATTATTTATCTTATGTATATGAATGTTTAATATGCATGTATGTCTGGACACCAGAAGAGGGCATGGGATCTCATGGAACCACAGCTATAGAAGGTTGTGGAGCTACCCTGTGGGCATTGGAAACCACTGAGCCATCTCTCCAGCCCCTGAACAATATACACTTTTACAATAAATCAACAATGAAGAAACCAAAGTAGATATTTAAAAGTACCTAGAAGCCAATGAAAATTATAGGCTTTGATATTTTCAAATTTTCTTTTATTATGGGTTCTTAAATGTTTTAACCTCCCTTCTAGCCCACCATCCACCCAGAGGAAACTTATTAAGATACAAGAAAACAAGAAAATAAGAAAAGAAAACTTATTAGGATACAAGAGAAGTGGACCTGTTTAGAAATTGTTCTTTGGAGTAAATCCCATCTATGTTGTCAGGAAATCAGCACTTCAGTTAACAGGAATCAGCAGCAGCAGCTCGATCCACTCAAAAACAGTTGAGTGAATCCTGAATATACCAGCAATCCAATTCAATAGCGTTGAGATAGCAAACATGAAGCAGCAGTGGTGGCACAACCTCACAGTCAGGCCTCAGCCTCTGCATGAGTCAGTGGGAGCCACCAGGATCAGGAGGAATACCAGGAAAAGTTCTCTGCTGTGCTTCTCCCAACAAAGTGAAGATCCACGAAGATGAAGACACTAGACTAAGAATCACTGCAGAGCTATGCAAGCCCTGTCACTGTCTGTTGAGTCCTATTTATACTCCCATAAGTCTTGCCTCACCATTGAGTCTGTCTTAGCAAAACTCCACATGTGTCTGTATCAGCTGACCTCATTCTGCCAATGGGCCAGACGTCTGAGGAAGCAGCAAGAGACTGCCAGAGAACCACCAGAAGTTTTTTTGGTGCATTACTATGGAGTCACCACAGAGCTCAGCAACACAATGTAAGGCAAACCGATATATGCCTGTCCTTAGCAAAGAATCCTTCATCATGCATCTATCTTTTCACATGTTTGCTTTAGCAAAACATCCTTTTACTTGTGTCTGATTCTGGAAAACACTCCTTCACATGTCTGTCTGCCCCAGCAAGACACCATCCAACACAACTGACTTTCCAAAGAAACCCTAAGTTTCCACTTCAGAAAATGGAAACACAACATAGCAAAATTTGTAGAATACAGATAAAGCAGTCCCAAGAGGAAAGTTTTCAGTTATAAACGCACACATTAAAAACTTAAAGAAAGATAAAAGTAAATAACCCAATGATGCACCTCAAAGTCTTAGAAAAAGGACAAGCCAAACTGCAAACCAGAAAAGATGCGATAAAGATCAGAGTGGGATCTAATGAAGTAAGAGTATTAAAGGACAGCGCAGGACCAGGAAGATGGCTCAACAGGTAAAAATGCCTGCGTTTAAGCTTGATGACCTCAGTTTTGGCCCCAGGACTCACATGGCAGCAAGAGAGGAGCTACTTTAGCAAGCTGTCCTCCAATTATCACCTGCACACCATGTCTCATGCATGCCCATACTCTAAATAAATAAGTAATAGTGAAAACAGAGAACGAACAATAAAAGGATCAATGAAACAGTCGGTTCCTTGAAAAGATCAATTAGCTAAACAATCTAAGAGCATGAGAAAACAGAAACGATATATGTATGTATGTGTATGTATATGTGTGTGTGTACACATATTATATATGAGAAGGGAATAACAGGGGGTCATTGGTATGGTGGTTCACATGAGAAATGTCCCCCACAGGCTCAGGCACTAAGCACTTGGTTCCCCAGTTATTGGGGCTGTTTGGAGAAGTTTAGGTAACATAGTCTTACTGGAGGAAGTGTGTCACTAGGGGAGAGACTTTGAGAATTGATAGCCTTGCTCTGCTTCCAGTTCATCCTCTCTGTTTCATGTTTATAGTTAAAGACGTGCTTCCTGCTTAGGCCTACATGACTGCCACTTGTAGCATGCCTCCCCGTCATGATGGACCCTTGTTCCTCTGGAATTGTGAGCCAGAATAAACCTTCCCTTCCTTAAGCTGCCTTTGACCATGGTGTTTTATCACAACAGAGAAGTAACAAAACTGAGGGTTATTTTGAAAGCTTAGACCTCAATGAACTAGAATGTCTTTAAGAAACAGATAAATGTATAGACACACATAATCCCCAAAATTGAACCAAAATTTTAAAATTTAAACATATCAACAGCAAGTAATAGACTTGGTGCAACATGAAGTCTACCAGCAAAGAAAGGGTCAGACCAGATTTACTGTTAAAATTTATCAGACCATTAAAAGAAACTAACACCGATTCTCCTCCAACTATTCAATAAATTAGAGAGTGAATGTTTCCAAAACCATTCCCTAAAGTTACTATGATATTACTGTGATATCAAAACTAAATCAGGATACAACCAGATAGACAACTACAGGCAAGTCTCACTGACAAACATAGATGCAAAAATCGTCAACAAAGCACATACAAACTGAACTCAACAACTCATTAAAAAGTACACCATAATCAAGTTGACACCATTCCAGGGGTTCAAAGAAGGCTCACCATATACAAACCATAAATAATATAGCACATAAAGAGACTCAAGGTCACGATATATAAACCATTTATAATATAGCACATAAGTCGAATCAGGGTTTAAAAAAACCACATGATAGTTTAATAGTGATCCACTAAGCACAATCCTATAGGTATAAAATTTTTCGTAACCTACTTATAATAAGGGTTCAACCTCTCCTCTAGTCCATCATTCAGCAAAGGGAGTGGAAGAGAATAGTTATTAGGATATGGGTGAAGTGGACCTGTTCGGCAATAGTTCTTTGGGGGCAAGCTCAATTTTCTTTCTCAGCAGTTCAGTCTTGTAGCAAACACCAAATACGACTCAGTGGCTGCAGGCCAGTGCTTTTGGCAGACAGACACCAGGTGTGAACCAGCAGCTATGGTTCATTCCTGAAGAAGCTGCTAGACTCCCCAACTGGTCTGAGGCAAGGCCACAGAAGTGGCAAGCTGCTGCAAGTTCTTGGATGAGTTTCTCTCAATGGCAGAATTACCAGAAGTCATGCTCAACAACACAATGCAAGGCGAACCAATACATATGTGTCCTTAGCGAAGAATAGTGAGGCAGAGCAAACCAAACCAAAGCCCAGTGCTCATCTCCCACTGTCTGTGGGTCATATTTATATTCTTTCATCAAGTGTCCTTTCACCTGTTTGCTATACCAAAACATCCTTTCACCTGTGTCTACTTCAGGAAGACATTTTTCACATGTCTGTCTGCTTTTAACAAGACATCCTTTTACCCACGTGCCCCAGCAAAACATCCTTTGACATAACTAACTTTCCAAAGAAACTAGAAGTTTCCACTTCTCAATCCCTATAACAACTACCATGATATTGATCACAAAGATAGGAGAAAAGTTCACAAAATTCAAATGGAACCACAAAGATTCCAGTAGCCAAAGAAATCCCAAGCAAAAAGAAGAACATTGGTGTGTTCTCATAATATCCAATTTCAGGTTAGGCCATGGAGTCACAGAAAGCATGTAAAAAAAATCATGGAACCAGAACAAAAACAGACACACAGACCACAGGCTGGGGACCTAAAATAAACCCACACAGCTATAGGTTTTTGACTCTTGATTAAAGGTACCAAAATGATATGCTGGAAAACTGACAGTATCTTTACAAATGGTACTGGGAAAAGGAGTTCCCTCCACGTAATCCTCATCTCTCACCCTCAAAATGAACGAGGGCCTTGCTGTAAGACCACAAACTTCAAAACCCCAAAAGGGAAACACCAGGAAAAAAACCCTCAATGTACATGCATGGACCATCATCCTGACTAGGGCTCAGATTCTCAGGTGAGCAAGAAGCAGCGATGCACCTGCTTCTAATTTAAATATTTCCACCACCAAAGGAAACAGTGAGTGAAGAGGCAGCCTGCAGAATGGGGGGGGGGGCTCTACCACTGTTCGTCCATCAGAGCACTAACACCCAGAACAGGGGCAACTTGAAAAACTTGAAAATCAAGCATCAAAGGGATAAGCCAATCAGGACATGGAGACATGAGGTGAACAGATACTTTTCCAAATACATAATTACAAATGTCCAATCGATGCATGGAAAAAAAATTAGCCATACAAGAAATTAAATCTAAAACCGCATTGAGAGATCCTGCCTCCCACCCTCCAATTGAATGGCAATCACCAATGAAATAAAGCCCAGCAAACTTGGCTACAAATCATGGGAACGAATCCCTCTTGCAGGGTTGGTGGGATGGTAAATAGTTCATCCTCTATGTAAGTCAGTATGGCAATTCCTCTAAAGATTGAAGATAATGCATCACATGACCTTTCATGTATTTTAGAAGGAGCCCAAGCAAGTACACTATAGATACAGACACTCGTGCCTGGTCATGATAGCCTAGCTAGGAAGTCAACCTTGGAACCCCTCCACGGAAGGCTGCATAAGGGAAATGCACTATAAAGGGGGAAATGCAGTATATATCCACAGAGTGTTCCATTGCTCTATGATGAATGAAATTATGTCATTTGCAGGGAGATGGATAGAAGCTGAGATCACCAGGTCGGAAGAAGTAAGCAGACTCAGAAAGGCAGGTGGCATCACACGCTTCCGCTTCCGTGTGGGATCTGCGGTAGAGGGCAGACAGGAGAGTGGAGGGTAGGAAGATGAGTGAGTGAGGAGTGACTGGAGAGGGTTGGGGGGAATGGAACACAATTGAATACATTACATGCCTGTAAGGAAAAAGCACAATGGAACTTATTGCTTGTATAATTAACATATGCTAATATATTTTTAAATAAAAAAAAAATCCTGGTCCTTCCTACCTCCTAATAGGGGCAGAGAAACTGAGAGAGAGAGAGAGAGAGAGAGAGAGAGAGAGAGAGAGAGAGAGAGAAAAGGAAAGGGGTTCTGGGGCCCTGCTCTCTGATGCCAGTGTTAAATGAGGGTTTTTGCAAAATGGAATGGTTTTATCAAACTTCCAACTCACAAGGAGGCCAGGAGCTTTAAGTCCATGTCTGTCTCCAGAATGGGAGAGGTGGGGTGGTGCGCGGAGAATCTCCTCATTGACTGGGTGACAAGGAAAGGCGTTTTAGGTTTCTCTCAACACATCAAATGCTTCAATTGTCACGTTTATTCTCCAGGGAAATAATGGTCTGGAAGTGGGGGTGCATTTTGACCTTGTGGCATCAAAAGGTCATGACCTTATGAGCTGATAGCTCCTGCTCGTGAGAAGCTGTTTCTTAAAAAGAAGTCATTCTCGGAGGGGTGTGGGGAGAACTCCCACTGGCACAGTAAGAGGTAAATATACAGAGGCCCAGGGTGAAGATGATGAGGCCAGCCCACGCAAACAAAAAGACAGGAATGCTGGAGTGCCGCAAGCAGGGCAGATAGGAGCCGCTGAGGTGGACACACAGGCAGCATTTCACCAGTTAACTTAGGCGGGCAGAGTGGGTTATTAAGTCCCACGTCCACTGTGATGCCTGGAGTGTCTGGGGTACAACATATTGGGCATGCTGATCTATCGCCATGCGTTGACTCCTATTCTTAGAAAACTGCTTTATTGGAACCTCAGGCAGAGGCTCTGAGTGGATTTGATTTGTTCTTAAATTTGTATAAATGTAAGTGCATGTGGAGAGCAAGGCTCAGTGTTGGGTGGCTTCTCAACTGTTCTCTACTGTACCGTCTGAGACAGGGTCTGTCCTCATTAGGATTTCTATTGCTGCATTAAACACCATAACCAAACGCAACTTAGGAAGGGAATGAAGTGTTTCACCTTACACTTCCAAGTGACAGTTTATCACTGAAGGAAGCAAGGACAGGAACTCAAGCAGGGCAGGAAGCTGGAGGATGGAGCTGATGTAGAGGCCAGCTAAGGGTGCTGCTTACTGGCGTGCTCAGCCTGCGGTTTTACAGAACCCAGACCACTAGCCTAGGGTAACACCACCTACAGTGAGCTGGGTCCTCCCACATCAAGCACCAATTGAAAATTAAGAAAATTTACCCCAGAGCTTGTCTACAGGCTTGTCACCCGATGGTGACATTTACTCAAGTGCGGCTCTCTCCTCTAAAACCATTCTACTCTTGACATCAAACTAGTCAGCACTGGGTGTCCCCCTAGACCTGGAACTCACGGATTATACTAGTTGGCAAGAGTGCCGGAAACTCTCCTGCCTTTCCTGCAGAGCACGGGCTTACAGGTGCACACTGCCAGGCCTATCTTCCCATCTTCTTGTACGTCTGCTGTGAGCCCAAGCTTAGGATCTCATGTTTGCATAGCAAGCGCTTTGTCAGTGGAATCGTAGAAGGCAAGCGGAAGTGATTGAGAAGAGCAAAGGTGTGCTAGCAGGGGAACAGTGAAGCAGAAAGAAGATCAGAACACACACACACACGTGCATGTAAACACCACTGTAAAACCCATTATTATATTACTACACATAATTAATAAATGCTAATCAAAACTTCTTTAAAAATGAAGACATCAAGACATGCCCTAGTCCAACTCAGAGCTGCAGAGAAAGTTTAGAGTCTCCCTTCAGCAGTCTATGGGCCGGTGCGTAGTTCAGGGGATTCCAGGTGGATGGAGATGGAAGGGGGGAAGCCTGAAGCCACTGAAGAGGGCACCAATCCCACCACCTGGGATTCACCCCCATCTGTAACCCCAATCTGTGTCTTCATTTGCATAAAAAGCAAGTAAGATTCAGTGTCAGCAAACCGTCCTGATTAACCCCAGCCAGCTCCACAGGCCGCTGGGCCCCTCTAGCACCAACACTTGTGCACGTGTTGATAGCTTGCCTCAAAGAACACAATTTGCTGGTGCATTGTTCCGGGCCATTACATCTGAATATTTTGGTGTTCATTTGAGAATTCAGGTGCCTGGAACTTTTCCCTTTCATTTGGGAATTCAGGTATAAAGTCAATTTTCTGTAATTGTCTGTGGCGTTGCTCCCAGAAGGGGGACTACTGCATGACATCTCCATCGGAGATGAACACTGACCAGCCATTTTGTTTCAGCATTGCTTGGTCGTGGAATTCCACCTCAGTTGGTATAATCTGAATTGATTCTTCCCAAACACTCTTTAATCAGTTCCCGGTGTCTCCACTTCCTGCTCCTGCCCTGGTATCAATACACTCTAGGAGTGCCTGTCCAGGGGTGAACAATTCTATAGTAGAGAAGGAGTCCTGTGCCTATCCATTCAGAATGGAAATAAAAATCTGAAAGAACCAAATCAAAAGGAAAGAAGATTTGTATTTGTTTTCTTGAGGCTCCTGGTCCTGCAACCTATTAAATATAATGGCTGCGGTCCATCATTCTGTGGACAGAACATATACCATTCATGCCTGTGGATGACTGGCATCTTTTAGATGACAACAATGGCCTGCCTGTCAAAGCCCTCTGCACCCTGTGGTGCTGGGCCTCACAGGCAGTCGAAGACTCTGAACCAGAGAGACCGCACTGCTCCCGACACAGGAGCATGGAGAGTTCTCACCTGAGCAGAGCAGAGGTCCTTTGAACAAACCTGGTTCAGGCAGCTATCGTTGGTATTGCCTGGCATGCGTGCACGTTCACTTTAAAGTATATACACTGTGTGGTCAGACCCAAGGCTGCAGTGAAGTGGCCCCAGGCAACACAGGTAAGCATGGCTCAGAACGTCTGCGGTTTCTTGAATGTTTGATTCTGACTTGGTTTTTAGGCATTGTGTGTCCAGCAAAGTTTTGGTGTGCCAAGTTTCTCTCTATACTCACATGTGGTTACAAGACCCCATACAGAAGGGTGGCACACAGTTAAAGAGCTGGGTTTAGACATTCCCTCGGCCAATGGGAGCTGCTCACCTATGGACACCCCTTCCCAGAAAAACTCATGAAAAATGACTGCTTAAGAGGAGCACAAACACTGGTCTCTGTGTGGGACCTCTCAGTAGGAAGACCTAGAACCTCTGAGCTGTCTGTCACTCTGTGGGTTGGCTTCCTCACGGCCAACCCTGCTTTCCTGACTCTCACACAAGTGTTGCTCTAGAGTCTCTTCCCCAAAACCCTGCACACAATCTCCACACTGGGATCTGTCCCCAAGGAAGCCCGACCTCCAGCAGGGCCATTTTCAGGTTGGTATTTCCAGTATAGTTTGCATTTGTGACCTTTCTTCATGCACACTGGGAGGGGTTCCATGAATAGAGCAGGAACCGTTGCGGTTAAAGGGATATGCACCTCCAGCCTTATCAGAAGTGACTCCTGAGCTCCCCAGCTGCGGTGCCAGACTGTGAATTTATCCCCAAATCCCAGGCAGTGAATTTAATCCTCACGACCACCTTCCTCCTTTACTTTCTCTATCTTTTTGGTTGTTAGAGACAGGGGCTCATGTAGACCAGGCTAGCCACTATGTAGCTGAGGATGACCTTGAACTCCTCCTGCCTTTACCTTCCCAGTTCTGGGAGTATGTATATACTCCACCACCACGGAAATAAATCTTAAGAAAATATATAATCTCAAATCTAGCTCATAAAAATTATCATTAATGCAACTAATTAAGAACCTAAAAGGTAAAAACAGAAAAATTAAAGAAAGTAGAATGGCTTAATGAATACACAATCAGAAACTCATGGAACTCATTTTCCTGCAATGGTGGGACTTGAACTCAGAACCTCATTAGTTCTAGGCAAGCACACTACCACTTACCTGTCTCCATGGTCTATGTAATATGCTTTAATCAACAACAGAGCTAAGTCACTGAAAAAAACTTAGTAAAGAACATAAACTGGCTGAGTCTGATCAAGAAAGAATAAAAGGTAAGTTGTTGGAAAGGGGCATTTGCTATGGTCATCTTAAAAGAGAATTTTTTATACAATAGTATGCTAATAGACATGAATTTAGATTAAAATGATGATTTTTGTAGGGAAGTATAACTATGTAAAATAAAATTTCAACCTTCTGGAAAATTCTACCAAATATTCATGGGTCAGAAAATATCCAGTTCAAATCAAATTCTTCAGGACATAGAATTTGCTGGGTTTCATGAAACCCAGATCCTGTGACCCAAATTAGACAGAGACAGTGAAATAAGCCCGCTGGTCCACGTTGCCTGGAATAGACATAGAGAGTCCTACGTAAAATATTAGCCAATTAGCTGCAGAAGAAGAGTAATGAATCAAGGTGGTTTTATACCATAAGGATGGCTGACACTTTGAATAGGTATTAATGTGATCCCTCACATTAATGGAGAACAGGAAAGGCCAGCATGATTATCTCAGTGGACGTCCCAAAATGCATACCCATTTGTAATTCTGGGAGAAATAGATGCCCAGTGTGGTACCTTGTGGTGTAAAACATGCCGTTATAATTTTCTACAGCATGTGACATTTTTTGAGCATTTATTGCTTGTCAGACATGGGTCCAAATACTTTACACAAATTAATTCTGTTAATTCACATGCAATCCTATGAAACAGGCACTATCATTGTCTCTTTTTGCAGGAGAAATTGGGTAAGCTGAGGTACATGCTAGTGACTTGTCCAGATCACCAAGCCGACAGTGACAGAGATGAAGGCAAGACCACCTGCCCCAAAACAACAAGGTCAACCCACCTACACCTGCTGTGGACCTACACCTGCAAAGCACAGGTCAAAATAAACCTTTGTTCTAGTCAAGTTGACTGTCTCCAGCACTTTGTTATGGTAACAGAGATGACTAACACCACTGTAAAGCATATGTAATTTATTCAGAGTGAGTTAACTAGTGAAAGTTGAATGCCAGGGTAGCTGATTCTACACCAGGGATAAAACCACCACACAGAAATACAGTTATGTACAACCACACATCAAGGAGAGCTGTTTCAAAAATCAATCTCTGTAACTGTGCACTGCTGTAAAAATATCTCACTGAATAAGATGTAAACTATTTCCTGTTGATGGATTTCAGGACACATACAGGCCTCAGCCCTTTTATGTTTGCCAAGAGTCTAATGTGCTAAGATGCATGAACTCAGCAATAATTCACTGATGTAATTATTTTTTACTGTGAATGAAACACTTGCTAAAATCATCCTCCCCAAACCCCACCCAGGTATGTTACTAATCTACCAAAATGTACCAGGTGCTGGTTCACTCTGCACTCATGAGGGAGTTAAGACCTTGGAGATCCGTCTTCTGCTCTACCCAAGTACTGAAGCTCAGTTCCCAGCACCCACAAAGGCCAGTTCACAACCACCTGTAACTCCAGCTCCAGGGGATATGACAGCACAACCTTATGGTCTCTGAAGGACCTGCATACATGTGGTACATACACACAACACAAAGAAAATTACACATATACACACACAGATACACATACACACAGAGATACACACAAAAAAGAGATATTTACACAAAGAAAGATACATAGAGAGATAGAGAGACAGAGACATGAATATATACACACAGAGACACACATACAATGTATACACACAAATACATATACACTGAGAGATACATACACACAGGCACACATGAGCACATACACAGGTATACATACACACAGACGCACAGACACATATGCAGACACACACACACACACACACACACACACACACACACACGAATAAATGTTTGTGTTTTTAAAGAAAAGGAGTAGGTAGACTATTAGTTGACCTGAACATAAAGAGAGCTCTGCTGTGGTGAATGTTGAGAGCTTAACTAGGGGCTGATTCTCCAAGTGAGTTTGCCAGTGGCATAAGCAAAGGACAGGGTAAGAGATGTCAGTGTCTCTCTCTGAGGAGACATCCAGGAGGTCTCTAATGAGTTCATGCATGGAAACAGAAGATCCCCAGAGGGGCTTCACCAGCTCACCACATACCACAGCCTAGAAATGACAAAGTCAGAAGAGACCAGAGGGAGCAGCCCGGTCTGGAATCTCCAGCAGGCACAGGGCAGCCAGCTGGCTCCAGGCCCTGCTTTGCAGAGGTGGTGAGGAAGCCCGGCATTCTCACTCGGACCTCACAGCTCCAGCTGCCAAACCTTGTGTTAAAATCATTTGGCTGAAAAGGCCAGAGCCACCACATCAGAGACTGGGGTGGGGCAGGGAGGGGAGGATTGGGGCGTGGGACATGAGGAGTCACAGCTCTTACCCTCAGCCTGGTGGGCACAACACAACCTTTACTCACTTCATGTTCAGACGACTCCTCTGTCGCTGGTGACCTCCCAGCAATCACAACCTTCTTAAGCTCTGCCCCAGAGTCTCACTGAGATGCTTCTCCTGTCCCTAGAGGAGTCAGAGATGCCTGCAAGACCCAACACATACAACAAACTTCTTGGAGATGAGGAGATTCCTACCCACTCAGCCTCGTGTCACCTTTATCCTGGTGCTCAGCTTCTGCTGTCTTGCCGCAGGTCTCCATTCGAGAGCCTGTGGAACAAGAAATGTTGACTTTCACAAAAGCACCTAGTATTTCTACAAACTGACACACACACACACACACACACATACACACACACACACACACACACCTTTTCTGGTCTCTGGCCTCTCCTTTCTCTCCTCTGACCACCACCAACCTCTGTCTGTGCTCCAACTGTACTGCCCACCCCGAGGCCTGCTAAGCCACCTCTCTGCTGGCCCACAACACAAGCTGATCTTCCTGCTTTGAATTCCTTCCCTCTGTGCCCCATGAACAACCGTCATGACTTTTTTTAGGATATGGCAAGGTATCCTCTGTGATGCTTGATCTAGATAGCCAATTTGACTTGGTGTAGAATCATGATAGAAATGAATCTCTAGGTATATCTGTGAGGGGCTATCTATATTGTGTCTATTGGGGAAGACCCATTCTATACATGAGGGGCCCAATCCCCATGACTGGAACCCTGGGCTAAATATTAAGGAGAAAGGAAGCTGAAGAACTGCATTCACATGTTCCTGCTCCCTGACTCAGCACACAGTGTGACCAGCTGCCTCACTTCTTGTACCTCACTTCCACGTGACTTCCCCGCCACGATGGACTGCACCCTCAGACCATGACAACCTAAATCGTGATCCAGAACAAAGCTCTTCTTTGTTGCTTTTGTGGGATATTTTACCATAGCAGCAAGACAACTATCCAACACATTCTCTTTTTGGAAACCATTCTCAATCCCCAAAAAGTCTCCCTCAGGGGTCTTGCAGGTGTCCTGAAGCAGTCTTACCCCACTCTAACCACAGCCTTCAACATCCTCACGTGTAAGACATACATGACTGTCTTTCTCATCTGTGTGTCAGCCCCACAAGGACCCTGAAGTTATATCCCCATCCCTGCCCATGGTGCCTGGTACATATTAGATACTTAAGAACTGCTGAGTGGATGGATGACTTGAACAATCAACTAGTAATTTGCCTCGCCTTGCCGTAAATCAAGATTCTGCACATGCTCTGCTTCGAAGAGATGGAAACAGGAAGTAAGAGACCTGGTCCGAAGATAGGATGGAGGGAGAACAGCCAGCCCAATAACCCCATCCTGGATCTCTCTTATCAGATGTTGCCACACAAGTTGGTTTCCTCGGACAACACAATGTTCCTGGGGTACAGTCCACGGACCCATTGAAAATGCTAGCACTATTCACCCAAGCAAGGCAGAAGCCACCAGGTAAATCTGGCCTGTGCAAACCATGCTTGGCATTCCAAAGTCAAGGAGAAATGAATATTGGATTAGCCCTCCATTCATGCGGATAATTGAGAGTTAGTCCAGTTCGGGCTTTGTTTGCTCCTGTTCTTTTAAATCCTGGCCACAGGGTCCTGACAGCCTGAGAACGCACTGATACCAGGGGGTCAGAACGGGTGCTACTGGCCTGTAGGAAATGGGTAAGAACAGGGCTGCTCACGGGGACCTTCCGGGTTGGAGAGACACAGGGACAAAGAAGGGCTGACTGTAGTAAGCTCTTCAGCGACTTCCTCTGACCCAGAGAAATGCCAGAGAAAGCCTGGCAGCCATTTAATCTAAGAGCCAGGAGCTCCCACCAAGAAGCAATAAGAATTTGAATAACAAGTACATTGTCCTCAGAGAGAAAAGAAGAAAGGGGAAGTCATAACCCACCCACCCGAGAGTGCCAAATCACAAAATTTAATTAGGAAGATAAGAAGTTGTGTGTGGGGGGGTGATGCTCCTTTTTAATTTTTTTTCCTTGTTATGAGCTGGGGAGAAGAGAGAAATAATTTAAGCATAGAATTAACATCTTCTAATAATCTTAGACAAAAACCTGAGTCTGTTTTGCTTTGGTTTGTAAATTAGCTCATGATTAAAGTGTCTCTTCAGCCTTGGCGCCATTGTCTTCGCAGGCCTGTGTGCTGAATGGTGCCTGACCCGAACGCCCTTGGCGCTCAAGTACAAGATTGGAGAGCTTGCGGGAACGATTATTATAAAGTGAAGCCCTCGCAGTTTCGCTGCAAAATCAATGAACTTTTCAAGTGATTTTTATCATATTTTGCAGCTGTTCTGAGGCCTCTTGAGTGGCTCACACACTGTGGGGCCTGGTTGTCTAGAGAGCCTTGTTCATCTGGTCGCCTCTTCCTACTGAGGAGCAGCTGGTACTGCCCTGGTTGGAGGCATGACTTGCTGGAGAGAGGACCCCCCCCCCCCACCGAGCCTTCCCTTTCCTCATCTTACCACATAACACTGGGGCAGCTCTGAGTCCTCCTGGCTGACTTAAGAGAGAAGATGGCATCTTCTGATGTCAGAAGCCAGTACAGAGGGAAAGCAGAGCTGGCTAAAACCGGAACTTGTGTCAGAGTGATAGGAAGCCGAGGCTCACGGACACAGGAGGGTAACCTCAAGAGGACTCGTGTTCAATGGGGCTCTTGGGAGGAACAGGCCCGATGGGAGGGGTGGGGAGAGGGAGAGAGGGGAAAGAGAGAGATGAAGGAGGACCCACTAGATCTGTGTTCCTGGTGCACAACAGGAGGCCATGAAGCTAGTCACCTCAGCAGAGCCATTCTGTTGCTGAAGGCCTGGAAGGTTCTGGCAGGGTCATCAGTGTTCAGTCCACAGCGGAATCCAAAGAAGCCGGAGGTGATGCTGGTATTCAGGGAGACAGGCTAGCATACAGACTGCTTTTTCTCTTGCTATCTGGGCCACAAGGTGCCACCCAGGCTGGGAGACCGTTTTCTTCCCTGAGTTTAATCCTCCTTAGAAAAACCTTCAAAGATTTGCCTAGAGGCTAGCTCTTGGCTGATTCCAGATCTAATCAAGTTGCCAGTCAAGATTATCCATGACAAGACCCAACATCCGAGGCAATCAGGTCATAAAGATTAATTCCACACCCAGCCCAGACTACCTCTGCCACAGCGCTGAGAGCAGCCTGCAAGGGAGGCTGCCTGCTGGGAGGAACAGGAAAAGGGAGAAAATCCCTGCCCTACACAACCTTCCCCAGGGCTGAGAACACCAAGGAAGACAGGGAGTTCGCTTGTCCTGTTTGGTTTATTTTCTCACGTTCCCTGAGAATCCAGGTGACCCACATAAAACGCTGAGGCTTCAGATGCATTGGGTTTGCTTAAAATGACTCTAAAATGGGCCTATTTCATAACATTATATAACACTATATTTAGTTCTGGGATGAGTCAGTGAGAGATGCAGAATCATGGCCGCTGCTCTCTTGACACCTAAGGGCTCCAAGTTCAGTGGACTCTCAGCACTGACAGAAGAATCAGAACTAGGAGTCAGAGTTGGCCCTGCGGACGCACTCTTCGGAGTGTGACCCACGTGTGAATGTTCTCCAATAACAACTTCTAGGTGGTCACTATCAGCGACTGGTTAGTGGAGACTATCTCGAAGCACCTATTTCCATGTCCAAGCATCTTGCTCACAGAGTTTCTGTCTCTGAGTTCTGGGAGTGCGAGGCCAGAGAGCGCTCACCTCGAGTCAGTGCACAGGAAGGCGGCTTCCTCTTAGGTAGATCTAAGTGCTGGCCTGGATCATCTGAAGTCCAGCTGAACTAGGCAGAGCAGGAGCCGACACTGGTGAAGAGAAGTTCTCCCATTACAGCCTCACTCAAACAAACAACACAACTTTAGCCACTGCTTATTCCATCTATTGTCTCTGAGAAACAATGGAAAACCAGAAAACTCCTAGCAAGGACGGGTTGGGGATACGGTCATAATAAACATAGATGGAGTTCCTTCCTCACACTAGATGATATCCTAACTACTCCTTTCATTAACTAGATTCTTATTCAGTCCTAACAACTTACCACTCGGGCAAGTACAATCACCAGCTCCATTTTATGGAAGAAAAAACAAAAAACGAAGACTATCCCTTCCACTAAATGGGGGATCATGGAGGAAAGGACAGGGGAAGAGAAAAGCAAGGATATAGTGTGGTATGCATGAAAACCAGATCTCACCTAGGTCTTGGAAACATCTCTAAAGAGTAAAAAGCTGTTTCTGATTTTTCGTTGCTGCCCACAGAACTCTGTCCTTCCCATCACAGGCTTAGAGGTGGGCACCCTCTAGGGAAGGGTACAGTGAAGTGGATCCCTTTAGAACCTCCACTGAAGTCTCATCCTCCAATGAGATATTTGAACGTAGGTCCGGGGATGAGTGAGGGTAAATGCGGCTGTTAGATAAAGTGCTGATCCAACAGGCTGATGACAGGCAGAGCCATCAGGCCTGTGCACAGAGGAGAGACTATGAGAGGGCAGACCACCACCAGCAAGCTAAAGAGAGACACCTTGGGAGGAAACAAAGAGCAAACGCTTTGGCCTTGAGCTTTTAGCCTCCAGAACTAGGGAAAAGCAACATCTGTTGCTCAAGCCACGGAGTCTGCCCTGTTTTGCTGTGGAGGCCCCAGCAAGTTAGGTCAGTGGTACAGTGAGATGCAAGAAGAGATAATGCCTCTGCACATGGGCACCAGGGTGGAGCGTGTGTCACAGAGCCTGAAGTATCTGCCCTGCAGCAGAGGTAGCGCTCCATTTCTTTGCAGAAATTCTGACCTCAAGGCTGACTGAAAAGTTTCAAGGCACACAGCAAAGATGCTGTGAGGAAAGCCTCACAGAGAGAGAGAAGACAGATGACAAAGGACATCTGTGATGGTTTATATAAGGAAACCGCCTCTAGTGCCGTCCAATCACCAAGACTTCCCAAGTTAGGGCCACTGGGATTTCTATAGAGAGCCTCAGCCCAAAACACAGCAGCAATGAACCCTGGGGGTCAGGGACAAAAAAAATCAATACACGCACTGCCTTTGAAAACTCAAGATGTTCTATAAAAGCTTTGAGCAAGGACAAGAAAAAAATAGGGCTCCTTTGGCTCCAGAGAGATTTTTTTTCCTTCAAAAAAAAAAAAAGAAAGAAAGAAATGGCAGATTGCCTGTGTGCACCAAGAGATGGTGACCAAAAAGTCTTATTCCCTGTGTGAAGGATCAGAGGAAACCTTGAAACTCTAGGATGCCAAAGTGTTACAAAGGGTCTCAAGAAGTGGGACTCGCAGCCTGGTGCCCTGAATCGCACCAATGTCAGGGTGGCACAGAACACCCCACCAGGGCTAGAACCATGCCTTTGAAGGCAACAGAGCTGTCCTTGCTACGAAGTCCCACCCAGGTCCCCGGACCCAGACATATAGGTAATAAAACAAAATAACTTGTAAAAGTAAAGCAAGATCCACGCCTCTGGGAGTTCTGACCTAATTTCAAAAGAAACTTGTGTCTCAGCAGGCAGCTGTCACAAACACAAACTCCCAGTGTCTGCCTCTTAAGACTTTGCTTCAGTGCCCAGGAGCCCGGACTCACAAAACAGCTCTGCCAAAGAGTTCTTGTTTACTTTCATGGAAGATAAAAGATTTTTTTTTAAGCACAGTATAAGTGAATTTATTGAAACATCTAATGAAAACACGATACATTTTAGTTCCCTTTTTTTTTTATTACTAAATTCAAAAGATGTAAAATAGCCCTGTCAACTGTTATGGAGCATTTCAAATGCATGTTCCCCACGTCTGCTTTTATCTTCCGGTTAGAAGCAGGCAGCTCTAAGCGTGTAGACTGTATTCAGTGTGTCCTAGTGCGGGACCCATTGTCGGAGCACTAGGACAGGCTGACCCACCCCAGCAATTAGGAAGTAGTCATTCACAAGTGAACCCAGAGAAGCATTCTTGCGTGAAGGAGAGAAACAACTCCCAAAAATTGTCCTTTGGCTTCCATAGGTATACCAACTGCATGAGCACGCGCGCGTACACATACACACACACACACACACACACACACACACAGATAAAAGAAAAAAATCAAAGTCAACTATGAGAAAAAGAATATAGACTATCCAGGTAATAATTTTTATACTGGTATTGTGAGAGTCAGTGTTCAACATGACAAATGTCATTGTGACAGAATCACCTGGAAGAGAGTCCTCTGGGCAGCATGCGGAGGATGGGGGGACTGTCTTGACAACTTTAAATGATATGGGCAGAGCCATCTTAATTGTGGGTGGGTCTAATTCCTAGTCAGGGGACCTAGCAGAATATTTTGTCACAGTAAGAGGAAAATAAACTAAAACAGCTATATTGTTAGTTTGATTTGTTTGAGACAGCCTCGGTTTATAACCCAGGGTAGCATGGAACTCCCTTCGTAATCTAGACCAATCTCAAACTGGCAGGGAAGCTGTCTCAACTTCCCAAGATCTGGGACTACAGGTATGAGACACTGCAAGTGCCCTGATTTTAAATGAGGATTACCCTCTGAGAGCTAATGGTGCAAGCCCATAATCCCAGCTCCTCAGAACTATGAGGCAGGAGGGTCACAAGTTCAAGGCCAACCTGGGATACCTTGGTCAACCAAGGAGACCTTCCATCAAAGTAAAAAAGAATCTTAGGGCACCGAGGCACACAGCTCAGTGGCACTGTGAGGCCCCAGGGTTCAATCCTCAGTCCTGAAACAAAAGAGAGAGAACCAGAAATTACCCACAGAAGTATAGATAGCTTCAGCCCATCCATTACAGGTCTAGGAACAGAAAAGCTTCTTCATCATGCCTTAAAATTTCAGGACAGCTCCTACTTGAGATTCCAGATGCAGCAGAGTTGGAACTGTCACCTCCAACAACTGCATGAGCCAGTACCTACACATTCATTTATACATATGCCCACACAGTATCTGTATACACACATACATACACAGCTCACATGCCCTACACACACTCACACTCTATACATATACACACACTCACATACCCTACACATAATCACACACATACAAACACACACATACACACATTCACATACCATACTCACATATCATACCTACACACACATACATATACTCTCACACAATACATATATAGTACATATATACACTCATATACATACATATACTCGCACACCATACATATATAATATACATATACACTCATATACATACATATACTCCCACACCATACATATATAATACACATATACACTCATATACATACATATTCTCCCACACCATACATATATAATACACATATACACTCATATACATACATATGCTCAAACACCATACATACACACTCTCTCACATACATACACACCATACATATACACATATACACATTCACACACACATTCACTCACACACACACACACACACACACACACTTGACAGCACTTACCTAACACTTGAGAGCTAAGTGTGAACTGAGCAAACACCCCACCAGTGTGTCACAGAGCTCAGCCCAGTGCTCTGTGTGTGGATTTGAACCTCCTGATTTCAACCACTCTGGCCACTTGGATTCCCAGAGAGAAGAGAGTGGGCCACGAAGAGCTCCCACTTAAAGCCGCCCCGCCCCAGGCTGCAAGAGGCTGTACTGCCAGTCGCAGCTGGAGACTCAAGCCAGAGCCTGAGCATTAAGAGCCCTGTAGATACAGATGAGGCGTACCTGGGCGGGGAGCTGACGTTACTATGATCTTGGGGCAGCAGCTGGTCTGTAAGGAGTAAGATGTTCTATGATACCACACAGCTGTCGAAGATGACAAAATCCAATTCCGCCTCTCTCACAAGCTAGGGGGAGTTCTGGTGGGGTCCAGGGCTCAGCTCCCTGAGCTGAAGAACATGGTCCCAGGTGGATGTGGGAGTTGTGCAGAAAGATTTACTACAGTACAATGGTCCTGATCTGCAACAACCAAATATGACTTCAAACCCAGACATGTGGTGAAGCCAAGGCCTCCAGGCAGCATGCCCGTGCCACTTGGGTCGAATGTTGCATCAGGCACCGACCCTGCAGCCTCTGTTTCAGACATGTAACCTCTGTTTCAGACATATATACACTCATGTACATACATATACTCGCACACCATACATATATAATACACATATACATTCATATACATACATATACTCCCACACCATACATATATAATACACATATACACTCATACACATACATATACTCCCATACCATACATATATAATACATATATACACTCATATACATACATATGCTCAAACACCATAATATATAATACACATATACACTCATATACATACATATGCTCAAACACCATAATATATAATACACATATACACTCATATACATACACACCGTGTCACTTTCAATGACACGAAGTGCCGACGCACACTGTCTGGAAGACCTCAGTGGAGACCTGACACTTGGGTATTCCGCAAAGTGCAGTGTTTCTAGTCTCCAGGGTTTGCTGCTTTCACAGGAGCCTAACTCATTACAGAAAGCAGGCTTGTAATACTTCCCACCACTGTCCTCAGCACATGAGCAGCAGTTTAACACATCTTCAGGTTGTGCTGTTACATTGCTCAGTCTTAGCTCTGCTGCTGGAGTTATTGACTTGGTGCATATCCTAAAGCACCATTTGATGAACTTTGCCTTAGAATATCTAACTACTTCTGAAATGGCCTTAAACATTCTACTGCCATTTTTTCAATGCATTCACCCTAGATGAAATTCTCAGAATGGACAATAATAAAATGAAATTATCAACAAACCCTGGATAATGTTTATAACATTCTATGCTGCACCAAATATTTGGCCAAGATTTTTTTATATAAAATGAAAGAGGCACATACATCTCAGTAGCCTGCAAATTTTCATTCATATTTAATAACCATCAAAATTATATATATACCAAATAATTGTCTTAAATTTCCTTATGATTTATTATGAGCTGAAGTTTGACATATACTTTTTACACTTCTATACACAGGATTTCAAAAAGGGCCACAAATGAAGAAGGTTTAAGAATTGCTAATTTACAACATCCTTGGTTGGTTTGGGGACCTGCACTATGAAACAAAAGGTATCTGCTTGGCATTTGTATGCTCTAAAAAAAATTTCAGCCCATCTCTACATCCGGGGCCTTCTTTACTTGATCAGAAAAGCACCTACCTGGCACAAAGTAGGAGGTCAATTGATGCATGTATGTGTCTGGATAGAGAAATGAATGAATGAATGAATGAATGAATGAATGAATGAATGAATAAGCAGTACAGTTGGAGACAGTTGTACTCAAATTATACAAGTGTAAGAAAAATTCTCCCATACACGTGTTCAGGGTTTGTATGTTATATTTCAATAATCCCAGGCAGAAAGTGAATTGGGGAGAAAAGGAAAACTGGGGTTGGGGTAAGGGTAAAGTGTGCCTGCCTACACACACTGACACAAGGGAATCTCGTAGAGCTTCCGTTGGCTGCCATGGAGACCCCAAAGGGGACACAGGAGGTGCAGTGGTGGCCAGATTCCGGGATAGAATTGCTGCTGGCCCCTGAGGCCCAGGCTCCAAAGTCTGGACTCTGCTTGTTTGAGCAGCGCGATGCTCTCCCAAAGACTCCAAGAGGCAGTACGGCATTGGAGATAAGGCTCGGGTTTGGAAGCAGAAGACCTGGACCATGCATGTGGTACCCGGTGCCCGCCAAGGGTGGGAGGAGACATGGAGGTGGAAGGCCTAGCCTCCTCAGAGCATGAGGCTTCTCCATCTGTGGACTGGAGATAACACCTCCCACTAGAAAAGGCTTGGGGAGGCTTTGTGCTCAGTGAATGGGGAGGGCTACCAGGCACCTGGAGCCAGACATCGGCCTCTTAGCCGGCAGCCGCTGTGGAACTCTGCCTCGTGTCTCTAGTCAATTTCCAACCCCTTAGCCCAAGAGAAAGCATGAACCACAATCACCAGGGTGTGGCCTCCAGAAGGACTTTGGGTCTCTGTTTTGTTATGTTCTGTGTCCCCAGTGAAGCATAGGCTAGCCTGTCCCTCTTGAGATGCAGCCAAGTTGGTCTGGCATACATTTACTGTATTCTAAATCTATTGCCTTCCCTCTGATCCAGACTGCCTGGATTTCATCAGCATCCCTCCAGGAATGGCTCTTCCCAGCCAATGGACATCTGAGAAGGTAATAATACCAGTTTCATAAAATATATGTGTTGGTGTGTATGTGCACATATGTGTGTAGGTATGTAAATGCATGCATGTGTGCATTAGGCAGGTGTGTGTGTGTGTGTGTGTGTGTGTGTGTGTGTGTGTGTGTGTGTGTGCTCTCATGTGTGCAGGATGGGGCAAGGGTTGGAATGATCAGACTCAGGAGTAATGCTCAGGACTCAGTTACCTCTGCTGAGGAAAGGAATGTGTCTTCCTCAAACTCACCAACCACACTATGTCTCAAGGGTAGGCAGAATGTCTGCTCCTTCCCTGGGAACAGCTTCTCAGAGGGAGATCCCCAGTGATCACACCCCACCTTGCCCCACAAAAGTGCTGCAAGGCAGCCAAGATGCTCCAGTGGCCTGCTACTGTTACTGCTGCTGCTCTGTGATGCTAGAGATGGAACCCAGGGCCTCTTGCATGCTCAACCACTGAGGCATGTGTCATGACAGCAGACATGACCTTTTCTAGTGTGTAGTTGTTAACCTATTTAATATGAAGAAATTTAAGTTTAATTTACCACAAAGACTGATGCTTTCAGCTGAGGTGGACCAGAAAGCTAGATTCACCATCCCACCCAAAAATGGCCCCAAAGAACAAAAGTATGGAGCCATGGTTCCTACAGTGAATACCAAGGAGCAGACAGCATCCCTAGGACATGGAAATAAACCAGATGAACCTGTGACTGCCCCTGTATAATACTCTGAGAGTTTCCATAATGCAGTGCAGAAACAGGAAGTTAGGCAGAACCTGGGGAATACCCTGAGTTGAGGTGGAATTCAGAAATAAGGCTGACAACTAAACCAGGAGGCAGAAGTAGGAAGACTTGTGAGTTCAAGGCCAGCCTGGTATATGTAGAAAGGGGCCAGCCAGGACTGCACAGTGAGATATACATACATACATACATACATACATACATACATACATACATACATACATAAATACATGGGGAGGAACCCTAATGATCTGAGATAGATCCATTGCGTCTCAGAAGAGAGCCCTAGAATATTCACAGGAGTAAAATAACATTCTCACACTCAAGAAGTAAGATGATAGGATCTCAGGTAAGATCAAAAAGACCAGGCTTAGCCAGGCAGAACAGCTCACACCTGCAATCTTAGCACTCAGGAGATGAAAGTAGAAGGATCATGAGTTCAAAGCCACCCTGAACTACCATCCCAATAAATAAAACAATGGTAAGAAAGCAGTAGACAGCAAGATACAACATTATCAGCGAAGATGAAAATAACTCGTAACTGGCAGATGTTACAGTTATCAAAGGACATCAAAATAGCTATTCTAATGACCGTGTGAAAAGCTAAATCAGGAGAGAGCAATGTGAAAAACAAAGACATATGAGATGGAACAGTATTAATAAATAAAATTAACAGCAGTGAATAAACAGTGCACAAGAAAAAGATGAATGAGGGTGAAGATGGTAAAATAACTGTCCGAAATGAAACAGTGCTCCAGCTGCTTTTCTGTTGCTGTAATAAAACTCTGACCAAAAGCAAGACAGGCGTGGGAAGGGCTCCTGGCTTGCAGATTCAGGCAACAATCCATCGCCTTGAGAAGTCCAGGCAGGAACCGGAGGCAGGAGCCATGGAGGGATAGACGCTGCATGACAGCCTTCTCTCTGACTTACTCAGCTGTCTTTTTTATACAGGCCAGGACTTTCTACCAGAAGAACAGTGCACTCACTGTGAGTAGCAATTAATAGCCAAGATGGTCCCTCACAGACATGCCCACAGAACAACCCCATCCAGGCAATTCCTCAACTAGGGGCTTCTCTGAAATAATTGTAGCCTTTTCGGAAGGTGACAACTGTGGGCAGCAAGGACACTGAGTATAAATAGAACATTATTATTTCTAAAACCAAAAAACCTGAACCAACTCACTGTATAAGAAGAAACCAGCGTCCCGGACAAAATCTTGCTGTGAAGCAAAGGGTAAGCCAGACACAACTCTAAGCACTGTCAGTCCCAGCTCCCGCCTTCTCCCCAGAAGAAAGAATGGTTTTGACTTGAGCTGCTCCTGGTTTTACACCTAATTTGACTAAAACACTCTTCCATTCTCTGCTCCACCTCTCAGCGTAATGGAAGCAAGTGGCAGATTCAGGGAGAAGTGCAGATTCAAGAAGTGGGGAAGTTACGTAACAGGCCCCCACCGAGGTACTGCTGTGTCCGTCCCTTGTAAGTGTTCTTACCAAATTAGCACCATTTAACATGCATGTGTGGCCAGGGGGGATGTAAAATCTATCAACGGGAACAGGAAATGACTCCGGAGAACCTCTGAGCTCTGTGGGCTGCTGCTTAGCGGTGTGGTTCCACCAGAGATAATGACGTGGTTCACACTTTACAACAAGGTTTGGGGACACACAGCCAAACATTTGACTTAAAAACACCAGGAGCAGATGGGGCAGAACGGAACTAGACCTCACCCAGATGCAGAGAGCATTATACACAGCCCCCCTGCCTAAAGGCATCAATCACACCAATGACTCGCAGACAGAGACCCACATGGCAGACAGACAGGAAGTCAGCCCCTCAATTGGTCAGCTCATGGAGAAGGACGTGTGCTGTCTCTGGATATGCTCTCTCTTTTTTGTTTGCCATTGGGTTTTTGTTTTCTGAGCCAGGCTCTCTCTATTGTTTATCCCTGGCTGTCCTGGAACTCTACATAGGCAATGCTGGCCTTAGACTCACAGAGGTCCACCTGCCTCCACCTCTTGAGTGTTGAGATAAAAGATGTGCACCACCACACCAGGCCTGTTATTTTTCTTTTAAGAGTTTTAAACTAATTTTAATTATGTGTGTGTGCATACGCACATGCCTTCAGAGGGCAGAAGCACTGGGTCTCTCTCTCTGGAGCTAGTGCTGCAGGCTGTCATGAGCTGTTTGACAGGGGTGCTAGGAACTGAGCATGACTCCTCTCCAAGTGCAAGACAAAGTTCTTGACCACTGGACCATCTCTCCAGCCTCTGTGGTTGTTTTCTCTTTGGGGAGATCTATGCCCTAGTGATTTAGTTTGTACACAAAGTAATGAAATTGTGCCACAGGACTCCAAAGAACTAGAAAGTTAAGAGATATCTCACTGCCCACTCTACCCCACCCTTCAGTCGTACACACTAAACGTGGCTAAATTCTCTATTCAGATTGGTAAAAATTATGATAGACTATAAGGATTCTAGACCCAGATCCTTTATTCTCTCTGTCTGTGTCTCTGTCTGATTCTGTCTCTCTCTGTCTCTGTCTCTCTCTCTCTGTGAGAGAGAGTTTATATGTTTATATGTGTGTTTTGTTTGTGTGTGTTTATATATGTATGAGAGAGACAGTTTAAGTGTGACAGAGCATTTGCACGTTTCTGTTGGTGTATGTTACATATGTTTGTGAGAGAGCCTACATATATATGAGTTCTCTTTTATGTTTTTGCCTGTATTTGTGTGTGTGTGAGAGAGAGAGAGAGAGAGAGAGAGAGAGAGAGAGAGAGAGAGAGAGAGAGATCGGTATCATCGTCCTAAGGAAAAGTCATTCACATCCTTAGAAGCAGGATGTGGCCTGGAGCTCAGTAGTTAGTCTAGGTTAGCCCAGGGACCCTCCTGTCCCTATGCTCCCAGCGCTGGGATAGCAAGCCACACTACCACTCCTGACATTTTTTTCATGAGTTCTGGTGATCATACTTGTGATATCCTCAGCTCCCATGCCTGGATTCTTGACATCACGGCTTCTCCCAGGTAGCTCCTGAACATTTGTCAAGCCTTTGCCCAGATCAAGGCCTTCATTTCCTCCTCAGTAAACCAAGCGGAAGACAGCCATGCCTCCAAGGCCCGCCTGGCCCTAAGTACCCTTTGCCTTGTCAGCCTTCAGGTCACCTCCACCAAGACTGCCTTCTTTCCCAGGCTCATGGGCCTCAAAATCATGATTTCCGTTTAAGAAGGTTCCTTTTAGCTGCTGTGGAACTCCAGCTTCTGTAGCAGATGGTAACGGCTACAAACGCAATAAAGAAATTAAGTAAGCTCAAAGATGGTAACTAAGAGAGAAAAGCAAGATTGGCCAGAGATAAACTGTGGCATAATCTGCTTATCGTCAATTGCAAGTTGGCTGTATTTCCCCTCATCTGGGTATTAGTGGGCTGCTCAGAGGAGTAAGGATTCAGGGAAGCAGGACAGACTGCAGTGGGCACAGTGGCCCCGAGCCGGAAGTCCTATTGTTCCAATGGGAACTCTTTGTGTAGTTGTTGCTACTTAGCACTGTTTATGGGAACTCTTTACATAGTTGCTACTTAGCACTGTTTACCGGACCTACTCCAGAGGCCCAGTGTTTTCTCAGGTCTGTGGTTAGCGTAGAGACCATACTCAGGTTCTTGAGTGAATTATGACGCCTACTGAAAGAACTGCAAGCCATGAGTCCCCTTTCAACATCAATGCAGGTAAACAGCAGTCTCAGAAATTGCTGGTGGGATTCCCCGGTTCCAGTGAGGTCAGGGACTCTTCTCATTCTGAGTGGGGATCTGAAAACTTGCCTAGCTTTTCATCTAGCCTGGCTTGGGAATGGTTCCCATAAAAAAATAAATAAAATAAAATAAAATAAATAAAGAGGAGACAGATCCTTCTCTCTACATGAAGAGGTGACTAGAGAAACTATCTCAGGGATAATGTTCCGCAGGCTCTCACAGGGACCCAGAAATCATCCAGGAAAGAGGCAGGAAGCCCAGGTGTGCCCCTAACAACAGACTCACCAAAGCTGTCTGGACCAATGGAATAAGGGATGTCCTGACCACGCCCGATGAGGATGAGCAGCCACTGCAGGAGCTCTCTCACAGGTGCCCCTGCACCCGGCTCCACTTACACAACCAGCAGTGACATTAGTGAGAACTAACCAGCAAGGAGAGACAGGTGGGAAGGACAAGAATCGGAGGAAGGGAGGGAGGGAGGGAGGGAGGGAGGGAGGGAGGGAGGGAGGGAGGGAGGGAGGGAGGGAGGGAAGGAGCTCATTATCCCCTGGGGACTGGCAATGCCTGAAGACAGTTTTTAAAAGTCTGGGAACGCAGAGGCTGGAATGGTGGTTCAGTCAATAAAGTGGTTGCCTTGTGTCATGGAGCCCTGAGTTCAGTCCCTAGCTCCCACACAAAAAGCCAGACAGGCTTTTTGGCAGCTGGCAGGTGGAGACAGGTGCCTGAGGCCACCTCCCAAAACAGGATAGCCAGGAGAGATGGGAGGCAAGGCCCCTGTCCCAGAAAACACACAAACACACACACACACTCAAAATAAATAATTATTAAATGAATGAATGAATGAATAAATAAATAAATAAATAAATAAATAAATAAATAAATAAATAAATAGGAGGAGACTAGAGGGCAGAGACCTGGGAGTGGAGAATCCTATTGTGGCTGTGACTGTGGTTGGAGGTATCTGCATAGGTGTGGATCTTGTATGAAAGGTGTAATTTCTGTCTCTAACTCTAAACATAGAGAGATTAAATCATAAATCTGTTTTAATTGTTAAAGCTGTGTAGCTGATGGTGAATACTAGATGCAATAATGTTAAAAAAAAATTGCTAGTTAAAGTAGTGTCTGTCATCCTAGTGCCCAGAGATCTGAGGGCTAGCCTAGGCTATACCAACCTTGAACTCAGCCCATCAGGAAAACATCTTTCCCCACATATGACCCAGAGAATGCTAGAGGGACTCAGCCCACTTAACCTTCCCTACAGTTAGGGAGGAGTAAGAACATTACTATGGAGTCTGTCTTAGTCAGGGTTTCTATTCCTGCACAAACATCATGACCAAGAAGCAAGTTGGGGAGGAAAGGGTTTATTGAGCTTACACTTCCATGTTGCAGTTCATCACTAAAGGAAGTCAGGACTAGAACTCAAGCAGGTCAGGAAGCAGGAGCTGATGCAGAGGCCATGGAGGGATGTTTCTTACTGGCTTGCTTCCCCTGGCTTGCTCAGCCTGCTCTCTTATAGAACCCAAGACTACCAGACCAGCGATGGTACCACCCACAAGGGGCCCTCCCCCCTTGATCACTAATTGAGAAAATGCCTCACAATTGGATCTCATGGAGGCACCTCCCCAACTGAAACTCCTTTCTCTGTGATAACTCCAGCCTGTGTCAAGTTGACACACAAAACCAGCCAGTACACTAACAAATGATGTCCTGCCCCTAGAAATAAAGAAGTTCATGAGTGAGTTTGCTTCCTGCCTCTACCATGAGATCTTCTTGCCAGTCGGATAGAGGATTTAGCAAGACCTAGTGAGTCTTGGGAGGTCCTCTCTTACTTGTGTAAGAACAAAGTTGTTTTTATTTACTATTAAGATCTCTATAAAGCAAGGACCGTGCCCACACAAGTAGCAGCTGTTAGGCCTCTCACCAGAGTGTCACATACTTGAGATTTTCTTTTTACATTTTCATTGACAGTACAGTAAATATGTAAATTTCTATTCCCAACCTAATAATTTATTATCAAATATGGACTCTTTCAAAGCATATCAGAGTTCAAACTTTTGCTATGAGTAATAAATACACAGAAGTAAATCTCCCCACTGTGCTAGTCCGAGTTCATCTGTCTAGAGGGGAGCCACTCTGGGGTAAAGGAAGCAACCACACGGTAAGCAGAGACCCCAGCAGCCAGTGCGCCTGCCCAGGAGAGAAAAGACACTGGCAGTGGGAGTCCAGTGAGTCCTAAATGTTTCCATTAGAACTCTTCGCTCAAGCAAGATTGCTATTGAGACCATCCACGGCATGCCAGGTTGTCCTATCAGAAACTGGGGAGTTTCCGGGGTGGACACTGGGTCTCCACAAAACTCAGCTCCACCTTCTCTCCCAACACATCCCCATGCTTATCGACCCCGTGCTGATGGCAGCCCAGTCAGAACCAGCCCCCAGCCCCAGCCAAGGGTGTGGAGCTTGGCAAAAGTGAGTTTCCTAGCACCTGAGGTCAAATCGTGCTTTGAGCGTTGAAAAGCCCTGCAGCAGCAGACTGGACAAACAGACTTTAAGACTCTAGTGCTCCATGCAGCTCAGTTGGTAGAGCATCAGCCTAACATGTATGAGACCGAGAGACCCATACCAAGTACGGTATCCATGCCTGTCATCCCACAGCTGGGGAAGCAGGGCCCAGAGGTCAGGAGTTCAAGGTCATCCTCCGCTGTGAAGGAAGTTTTCCTTTAGCCTGGAATACAAGAAATTGTGCCTCAAATAAATAAATGAAGCCCTCTGACGAGTTAGGGAGGCCACCGCCCAGTCAGGATGCTCACCCTCCCAGTGTCACAGAGTCTATGCTCTGGCACTGTGCTAAGTAAGTACTTGTCATCGTCCATGTGGAGACAAGAGGAGTCCAACCACAGAAGAGGGAGAAGAGAAGTCAATCTCTTGTTTTGATGGTGTTTGTTGTGCCTCGACAACACCCACATTGGGCATATGTCTCCTCCAACCCAAGCACGTCCTGCAGAGACCTCCTTCCTCTCACAGGTCACACTTCAGCATCTACCACAGCCACCAACCACCACTGTACCAGCAGCCACGGTGATCCTGAACAGATCCCCCCAAAATGTCAACTCATTAAAGAACTCAGGAACAGAGTCCAGGCGGGGCAAGTTGGCATGCCCCCCCACCCTGCATTGTGTGACCACCTTGGCATCGAAATGGTTAGAGACCATCTCCCTCCACGCCGCCTCCTCTCACTGCGGTGGAGAGCTCTTGAGAATGTTATTAGCTGGGTGTGCGCCGTGCCGTTTTTCCACACGAGGCAGATGGGTAATTACGAAGCTAATAGTCTGATTGAGAGAAATCAGATGCAGTGGTTTGCCCAATTAGATGATACATTAGCTTCCTTCTTTGTAAGCAGCTAATGTGTGAAGCAAAGTGGTATTTTCGAGGGTCAGAATCCTTAAACAAGTGCCGAGTTGCAGATTATTGTATCTGTCTTTTTTTTTTCTAATGGAGGAAAAGTGCTAAGTCTTCATTACTAAAAGCATAGAAAATGCAAATCAGCCCCAGAGACAAAAGAGAGAAGGGACAGGCGAGAATATTCGTGTCCGATGTGTCAACCTACAACATCAATTACATTGAAATGCAGTGCGTGGCAGCCTAATCAAGGGGAGTGTAATTGTAATAATTGCGTGCTTTTGTCGGGAGGCGCTGCTGTTGTTATTTGTCAACCATTTGTTCCTCCTATTGTTAGGGGGGGAAGACTTTTTTTTTAATGTAACTGAGAGATTGTGTAGGTAATGGGTGGGCAGGCAGGCGGCCGTCCTCAGAATGCGGATAAGGGGGCCCTTCTTCCCCTGCCTGGGCAGCTTCTCCACAGCCTTGGTGAGCCATAGGCACAGCTAAGGGAGCTGAAGGCCGGCAAGGATAAGGTGGCCGGCCATGTTGGGTGGGTTTCGGTCTCAGCCAGGTCCTGACGTCCAGAGACCGAGATGAGGAGAGTGGCAGGCCCGCGGGCCGGAGGTTCACGCTCTCTTTGCAAATAGGAGGGCTACAGGGATGCCACACCCTCCTCCTCACCTTTCTGCTTGCTGCTTGGGCCAAATAAGAGACTTTTAATTCTGTGGGTGACTCTTGTCAGCCAGTCGCCCATAGGAGCCTGGGAAGGAGACACTAAGTCAAACGTCAAGATGGCATGTGTGAGAATGAGCCCGTCAACAGAACTTCCCTCGCAGCCTGGGGACCCAGCCTCCCCATGAGCTGACTGTCCCCTGGCATGGAGGGATGACAGCCATTCTGAGCAGGGCTGTGCAGAAGGACAGCACACTTAGATGCTCCCGGATCTGCAGCAGGTGGAGAGGGCTCTGGAGATGTGTCTGCATCGTATAAACAGGCGTCGTTCCCTCTGCCCCTCTGCTGTCCACTTGTTTTCCCTGGGTGTAGACGTTTTCCCAAAATGCACTGGTAGGGAAGGAGACGAGGGGAAAGCATCACAAGGAAAAGGAGAAAGAACTCAAGCTGGAGCAGCAGAGCAAACCAGGGGTGTTCACCGGAAGCCCGGGGTGGGCTGGAAACCCATCTCAGGAGTGGCCTCAGCGTCTGTATCGGAGAAGAGGCTTATTTCCCACTTCAGTCGGTCCTGCCAATAGGTTGAAAGGGAGACACAATGGGAATGGGCTGAAACATTTACCAGAGCTGTTAAATCACTAAAAAAGAACAATCCCGGGCCATCTCTACCAAAGGGAGGCTTCCTGGGCTGCGGAAGGCTTTGTGGGGGATCCCTGACAATCCTGTACATACTCCAAAACTCACACTAATTAAAAGCAAATAATCAAATACATTCAATTTGAAAAGTTGGCAAACTCTCGGGTATTATTGCGTTAGCACCTTGGCATGGAAAACGCTCACATCGTGCTAATCTCGTTGTACACAAGGGCTCTTGAGCTCTATTCAGCCAGCCCGTGCCCCCCTCCTCCTGCTGTCCCCCCACCATTCCCCTCACCCCTCCCAACTCTCCCACCCAAAGGGCAGCATAAGGAAGAACCTCTCCCCCAAGCTGGCTACTGTTTGCACCAGGAGATGTAAGATACTACAAGGTCTCCTTCCATCTTGGCCAGGTTCTTCTCCGCCTGCCTGGATTGGTAGCTTGAAGTGCACAGGAATTGGTCACAAAAGGCTGCCGTTTTAAATAAACTTTTCGGTAGTAAGCCGGAAGAGTGACCGTCCTCGCCTCAGCTACTGCTGCCACCCTTCTGGGGACTGTCCATGTCAAACTGGTGCCCAAATCTAAGCAATGAGCTGACAGAATGAAAGGACGGCCTTCGAGCTGATGCCGCTGCCTCTGGGGTCACTCAGGGAGGGAGAAAATGGCGGAGTTGCCCAGAAACACATAAAACTCCTGCCACCAAGAACGGAGTGAGATGAGCCCGCACTGGGCAGAATTTTTCTGGCAGATCTGCTTCCTAAGGCACATTTGTCTTGTGTCCTGGGCTACTGCCAATCACAGTTGCCCAGCATCCAGGGCTCGGAGGAAGATGGGCAGCTTGTCCTTCGTTGGGAACAAAAGAAAAACAAATAAAGTGACATTCAGCCACGTGACTTTCCTGTCAGATGGGAAAGGAGCAGGTCACGCAGGAACTGCATTTGCTAGGTAAGGAGCTAACACGTGAAGCAGACGTTGGGTCTGGGGGCTCCTCCTGAAGGAGATGCTGGAGGGAGCCACAGACACACACCCACACACACACACACACACACACACACACACTGAGACTCCAGGATCTCATGTAATGTTTCCTGGGGACACGTGAACAGATCTTCACACCAGGAAAGGCACCAGTGACAAACTAAAGAAAATGTTCTCCCCAGGTCGAGCTGGATGGACCAGCTGGAATGACCTGTAAAAGCAGGTAAGAGTTTACTTACGGGAATACTGGTGTCACAGGCAACCATCACACTAGAAAACCTTACCAGCGTGGGCAGTGATTCTCCATCCACGGAGTTCCCTGCCTACCTTGTTGGGAGCTCCCCTGAAGAGCCCCCTCTCCTCTGTCTTAGGGTGGCTATTGCTATGGTAAACACCATGACCACAACAACTGGTGAGCAAAGGGGTTTACTCAGCCTATATTTCCATATTTTAGTTTACTTTCCAAGGATGTTAGGGCGGGAACTCACACCGGGCAAAAACCTGGAGGTAGGAGCTGATGCAGAGGCCATAGGGGGATGCTGCTTACTGACTTGCTCTCCATGACTTGTTCACCCAGGATCTCCAGCCCAGAATAGCACCGCCCACAGTGGGCTGGGCTCTCCCATATTAATCACTAATTAAGAAAATCCCCTACAGATTTGCCTACAGCCAGATCGTCCAGAGGCATTTTCTCATTTGGGGTTCCGGCCTTTCAGATGACTTTAGCTTATGTCAAGTTGACATAAAACCAGACAGCACACTTGCCATTTACTGTCATGGAATCTTACTTAGAGGTGTATGGATCCTATAACTTTCTGTAGAGCATGTTAAACTTCATGAGTTTAGAAACTCCTTGGTGTCCCAAGTCTTTGGAGCCTCCATCCTCCCTCCTTCAGTCTCCCTCCTCCCTCTTCCAGTCTCCCTCCTCCCTTCCCCAGTCTCCCTCCTCCTCTCTTCCTCCTCCCTCCAGGAGGGCATGTATCCATTCACAGTGAGTAGCAATACAGCAAAGACCTAGGTAATTACTGCCAGGTCCAAGATTCCACACCAACTCTACCAGTCACACAGTGCTTTTGCTTTAGCAGAAGGGTGTTAGAACTAAGAGGTATCTTGGTTGATTCCTTCCTAATGCCATCAGGAGCCTGTGCAGACAGCATGCTGCTGGTTCTTGTGTGCTCTTGTTTGTCAGTGTCCTCCTCCCTCCTTCTGGCATGGCCTAAGCTCTCTTGAGATGACCCTTTCTTTCATTACCAGCCTTCTGTCTCATTCAGTAGTTCCTCAATGTATCCATTCAACAATGCACATATTATCTAATTAAATTCAATAGTATTATGGGGGCCATTCAAGGAAAGTTGAAAAAGGGGCTCCTTTAAAGATTTGAGGCCATGCCCCTGGGGATCTTGGAGTATCTTCAGGCCTCAGGAGAGGATCCAGAAACTGAGATCTAGAAACACTGGCTTTCCCTATCTCAAATGCTCATTAATCAAAGAAAGGCCTCCTTAAGAACTAGACTCTGGGCCATCAAGATGCCTAGTGGGCAAAGTGTCTACCGAGGAGCCCGATGACCTGAATTCAATTCCCAGACCCCACATTACAGAAAGAGAGAACCAACTCCTGCCAGTTGTCCTCTGACTCACACACATATGCACACATGCACATGCACACACATGTACACGTGTACACACACACACATTCATGTGCATATGAGTAACTTTTTAACAAGAACCTGACCTAAATTTCTCAGCTCTTGTTTTCTACCTCACCTTATTTGCATACTAGAACAGTGTCAGGCCTTCCTGGTGGTTATGATAGCGACATGATGTGAGAGAGTACCCAAAGCTCTCACAGCAGAGCTTCACAAATGACCCACCCAGAAACCACGTGCCTAAACCTCTACCTCTCACTTCCATCCTTCAGAAAGTCCTAAAATTCTAGTCTTGCAGCTAGAATCTCTCTGCAAAAATTGTGCAGCTAAGGCTGGGTTAACCGTATGGACTTAAGTAGGGCCCAGCTGCCCGGCCTGCACTGGCCTGCCAGCCAAGAGATCCAGGAAGTTCCACCTCCCCTCCCGGGGCCCAACCCAGCAGTGAGATTAAGCCGAGGGCTTTGCACAAAACTCCAGGAAAATACTGATAAATTGAAGAGCAATCGACAAAGCACTCAGGCTCCCCCCCTGAGCTCCGCCCAGTTCCCCAAAGTTGTATCCAATCTTTTCTTTGCTCCCTCCCACGGAAGCCAGCCCGTGTGTGAGTAGAAATGTTTCTACATTAAAGAAAATCAATGAAAACATCTCAAAACAATTTCAAGCTCCTCTTCTTCCCAAGGGGTGGCAAAGTCAGACCCTGCCGAGCTGCACAGGGGTCACGAGGAGGAGAGCCAAGCCCATGTAGGTGGCAAAGTTCTGCCAGAACAAAGCCACGGCCCCTCCCTGGGGCTCACTCCTCCCTCGCTCTGCAGCCCTGCACTCCATAAACCACACCAGCCTGGGCAAGCCCTGACTCTCTTCCCTGCACACTATAACTGCGTTTGAGTGCAATCCTTGCCCCTGACCCCAGTGGCCTGGGCACACTTGAACAAAGGTCCCTTTGGGTGGTTTGGTACTGCGACAGCAGAAGGCCACATATCTGAGGCAGATAACTATAGTTGTGAATACCTGCCCTGTGTTGAGTTATACAACTTTGTCCCCTGTCACTTCACCTCTCTGACTCTTGGGTCACACGTCTTTAAAGTCAGAATAGATACGTGGATGTTTTGCCTGGTTTTTTTGAAGAAACGAGAAGAGAGCTGTGCAAGCAGTAGGCACGCAGTAAATGGCTGGCAATCACGATATCTATGTTGGTTTTGAGCCTGACCCCAGTGGCTGGCTTCTTCAGTATTACATGCTAGCACTAAGTCAGGTAGGGAAGATAAGATAGGACTGAGACCAAACTGATCACAAATCCCGGCTTGCTGCACTTACAAGAGTAAAGCCAGACAGCATGGACCACCTGCAAGAAGTGCTTCGGGGCCAGCAGTGTGTTTGCGGGTGAGGCACAGCGCTGTGCCTCCAACAAACAGGAACACAGTCATGTACTAACTGAAGCAGGCATACTCAGGCAGTTGGGCCAGGGGGATGGGGGGGGGGGGGCAGGGACTGATACTGCAGCAGATGTCTTGGCTGGGAGAGAAAGTTCTAGAGAGTGTGCCGTGGGTTAGGGAACGGGGGCTTGGGCTCGATTCCGAACAGCACAGCTCCCTTCCAGACGGGAAATGAGAGTAGCACGCCGGGGTACCCCCTGAGACCCCAGCATGCAGGCCTGGCAGCCAGCCGTGCGTCGGGCCGGGGCCGGGGCTGGGGACAGCCAGGCACACACAGCCTAGACTTGGAAGCCCTCACCCTGGGGAGGAAAAAGAAGATGGTATTTCTCCTGGGGTCGGAACAGGACCCTGCCAGCCAGAGACAATGCCTCCAAGAGCCCCAACAACTCCACCCCTGTTGACTAGGGAACTCAACACCCTGGAGATCTGCGTGTGAGATCTGCACTGGGGAGAGAGTCCTCATTTAGCAGAGAAAGCGCTGCGCTATCTACGTGTGAAAGCTTTTTAACACTGTTCCCTGCTCTCCATATGGCGAACTTCACCCAAATTAGGAAGCGTGGCTGAATGAAGCTCCGGCACTGGAACATGAGAGAAAGCACCAGGAGTCTCGCCCAGTGGCTGCTGCAGCCCGTGCCCAAGCGAGCCCAGCAGGGTAGAGGATGACCACCCCTGCGATGCTAGTCCCCAGAGCCTTCCCCGAGCCACACCGGGCTTCCTCTCAGTGGATAAGAGTGTGCTCACTGACCATCAAAATAAAACAACCACCAACAGTTACTGTGTGTCTGCTGAGCGCAGACACTGCCCAAGGAACCTACTGAGAGCATATAGTACACTAGGCACCTACTGAGTGCAGACAGAGCCCTAGGAACCTACTGAGTGCAAGACATCACACTAGGAACCTACTGAGTGTGGATACCACACTAGGAACCTACTAAGTGCAAGACACCACACTAGAAACCTACCGAGTGCGGATACCACACTAGGAAGCTCTGGAGTGCAAACACTACATTAGGACACACACACACAGTTATTTTGTTGGCCCCTCCTAAACCAGTATCTTTGTACTCCTTTAAAGCCAGTCAGAATAAGATGATGGAGACCAGAGAGCCTGCCTCTTGTCGAAGAAAGAAAAGGAAGACACAGAGGCAGACTGATGACCTTTGATGGAGGTCATGGTCATTCTCAGAGGAATCCTGCTGCTTCGAGTTGGAGATGCTCCAGAGGAATCAGGCAGGCTCTGTCAGAAAGCAAGTGACCCGACCTCATATATCTCACATCTCACGGGTCTCATAAGCAATAGATACTAGGCGTGTAAAGGAACTTACTGGCTCATGCCTGAGGAAAACCAAGAGTGGAAGAGGTAAACTGAGGCACAAATCAAATTGTGTTGGTTGATAAGATACCCAAAACCCAATCCTATATTCTTTCTTAGACACTCTGAGTACTTCCGCTGTAGACAGGGAATTCTTTTATCCCCACGGCCCCAGCTTTGTCCAGACAAGGCCCTTACAAGAGCAGGTTAGGTCCATCTCCACCTCCCTCTGACCTCCCTTCCACAGGGCTGCTTCAGATTGCCTCCCTCTCTGATCCTCTAGCTGCAACCCCTGGGTTCCCAGAGCTGTGCTGGCCCAGCCCTGTCCTCCTGCCGCCACACTGGCTGCGTGCAGCACGATCAAACGAAGCTAGCTCAATGCAAAGATGTTTAGAATGTTTATCTTGGTTATTGTACTATTTACAGCAGCTCGAGCGTCGCCGGGGCATGGTGCGATTTGAAAGACGCTGCACAAGCGGAAATTGTGCCGCATTGTTTGTCCCCCCACACACTCGGCAACAGAGAACCAATCTAGTAATGACTGTTTTTGCTCCTCAAATCAGGGCCGCTCCATGTTGTGTGCGTGGTGACTAATCTGGGAATAAAGATTCCTAACCAAGTGTAAGGAGCTTGGAACGCTGTGTTGGGGAGGAGGGAACCAGCCACAGGGGAGAAGGACGCTCTGCAGGGGACAGTCGCACACCCTGGGGTGCTACAAAGTGCCATTTCACATATCTGTCCCTGGCAAACTGAACAGGCCCCCCAGGGAGCGCTCTGGCCCAAAGCTGACCAGGGCCAGCTGCAGCCCACCCACCCTGCTGCTAGGCTTCACCCCGAGGTCAACATCTCTGGAGCTGGGGCTAAACCTCTCAGAGCCTATGCTAAGGAAAGAGACTGGGAAGGAGAGGCGAGACCATAGCATGGCACGGCCAGAGGAGAGGAAGAGAAGGCTGTGCGCGCGTCTGGAGCCACCCAGCTGGGCTCTGCTCATAATGGCTTTGTCCAGCACAGCCTGGCCTGCTTATGGTCAGTCACAGATGAGACATGACCAGGGTCAGAGCAGTGACAAGACTGTGACAGGCCAGGACTGTGACACACCAACTGACCTCCCCCACACCTTCCCAGTGCCCCTCCCTTATCTTCCTCCCCTTTGATCTGCCCTGTCACCCAATAACCAGCCACCTGTTCGCAGCCTGCTTTCTGTGGCCAGGCCCAGGCATCCTGGTTCCTTACCCCTCACCTTTCCCACCCGCAGGCCCAAAGCCTCAGATATCACCTTCTCCGCCATACCTCCCACAACCTCCCTCCCAACCCCCCCCCACTTCACCCCCACCCCCAAGTCCCCGAGCCAAGATGACATGAGCTCCAGGTCCTCAGTTTGTATCTCTGTAGATCTTACACTTAGGTGACCACTGCTGGCAATGTCTCCAGAGAACTCCAGCCTCTGAGGGGCAGAGAAGGCAGTCCCATCCAGATTCCCTTTCTCAGCCCTTGGCAAGGTACCTGGTAGTGTGTGAGGTCCTGGTGGGGTATCCTGGGGTACTCATCTTCACCCCGGGCACCCTCCTGTGTGTCCCATTCAGGTGAGCAGCATGGCAGTGGCCATCACAGGAAATGCACTTGTCCAAGAACTTCACTAACGGTGATGTCTCCGTTGCGATGAAAGTTAACAATCCACCAGTCCATGTCCCTCACCTGACATACTCCCTGTGTCATCTGGCAAACTAAACGGTAGCAGCCAAGCTGGTCTCCTGTGTGAGGCCTCCCGCTCCATTGCCTGAGCGTTTAAAGTGAAGCACTAGTGGTATGCTGTTGTAGGAAATATTAAAAACGATTCCTCCAACTCTCCTAGCACGCCAGGTCACAACACCATGTCCCGGTGGGGTCAGTGCTAGCTCCCACAGCATCCTAGCTGTGTTCCCTCTCCGCCACAAACCCCTTTAATCAGCGGACCCACATTCCAGTAACCCAGTAAATCAAAACTCTTAAAGCTTAATTAAGCATAAATTTATATTTGTGTATAAATAATATTACAATTTACAAGATGTCAATACAATAATTTTAGAGCCAGTTGATAATGATAAAGCTTTAATCCAATTATTTTAACCTTTTGATAACCCTACGTCAGACTCCATTTCGGTTCCAATATTTCTAACCTTATAAAAACTTAGCTATTTTTGGCTAATAAACGCAGGTCCGCGTCCTAAGCCATCTCAGTTCACTTCCCTTCTCCTCCTGCAATCTCCTTGTGCCCCCCAACCTTAGCTCCGCCTCCCTTTTCCTGTCCAATCACAGCCTTCCACTGCCCCAATATGATTGGAAAATCCTGCAACAGTAGGCTGTCCTGAAGCCTGAGGCTCCTCACCGGCATTCTGGGGTTCTACTTCCCAACTCCCCAACTGTCCATGTGGGCACAGGGAGTGCCGCCATCACTGCCTCACTGGAGGACTACACCACTCCATCCTCACCCTTTCACGCCTGGAGTCTAGAAGACCAAGACCATGCAAAGGCAGAGGAGGCTCCTTCAGTGTCTCGTGGCCCCAGCCCCAGCCCCAGCCCCATCCACTGGGCTGTGCACAGGAACCCACCCCCCCTAGCTTGGAAAGAGAGCAGAGTCCTCCCCGCTCCTCCTGAGCTGAAGGACAGAATCCTAGCCTTAACCTCCGGGTAGGGGGTCCTTCAGCCCCACAGCCTTCGCCAGCTTCCCACGGCCCACTTTAGAGTATCCATGCCTCCCAAAGAGAAGTCAATCAGATGACATGTGATGTCAGAAGGAGGAGCCTCAGTGATCCCAGGGGAAGGGCTGTGGCTTGGGGAAACCATCCTGACCCTGGGTATGTAGTAAGAGTTGACATCACAATAAAGGGAGAGAAATAAGTCCCGTATCGGGGTGGGAGAGCTCAGGAGGTGGAGCAGAGGAGGGGGCGAGAACAACAGAACACATTTTGTTTGAAGAAAAAAAAAAGCTATAATGAAACCTAGCATTCTGTCTGCCAATAAAGACAGAACAGAATAGGAACAATCTCACGGCCTTGTGCAGTGCCAATCCTGAATTAATAATGCAGTAATTAGCAATTGCCCCTTTGACAAATTTGATGAGCAGGTCTTTAGAGAGGTCAGATCTAGTTTGCCCCTGTGCCTTTGGATTGGAGCAAGCTAATGCCAAGGCTTCTGATCCCAGAGCCCTCCGGAGTATCAGCTACTTAGGGCTAAGTGCTGAGTACCATCGTGGGTAGGAAAGGAAGAAGGCGAGGTTCAACCCCAAAGTGCCCAGTGTGCAGGCTACCCTTGGGGTTTCCTGGTTTTGAAAGACTTAGTCTGGAGCTGTGCCCTTCCCCCACCACCCCTGCTTCCTGTCACTCACACAGAGCAGGGGGCAGTCTCAGGAGATCTTTCAAAGGGCTCATCCTCATGCCTCCTCTCTCCTGTCCCTAGGATGGCCACAGTAAATGGCTACAAGTTGAGGAGCTTACAGCAGCGCACGCACAGACGGAGATCTCTCCCGGTTCAGGGAAAGAGAAGTACAGGGCCAGGGTGGGTGCAGGGCTAGGTCCTCTGAAGGCCACGTATCTGCTCCCGACTTGCTCCCGGCTCCTGGTGTTGCTGGGACCATAGCTATTTTCCACGGGCAGATGCGTGGGACTTCAGCTTCAGCCCGCCTCCTTCCGGGAGTTCCTCTGATAACAAAGTGACAAGGATGAGATTATGGTCCCATCTCAATTAAAGACCTTGTTACCAAGGGTCTCTGAAGTTAAGAGGATGCCACATGGGCTGTATGGGAAGAGAACAGCAAGACCAGACCATGACCTGATAGAAAAGACCAGATTTATGTAAGAAGAAATACGGCTCATAGAGGTGACAGGATCCCACAGAAGTGCAGGGACTCTGGTAGTTAAAGACACAGCCAGCTGCTCCAGGCACAGCCGGGCCTGTGGGCCTGAACCCACTCCTGTCCCTCCAGGAACACACCCACTCCTGTCCAGGAACACACCCATTCTGCCTCTGATGAATCCCCAGCAATCTCCAAACTTCAAGTCAGAAGCAAGGCAGCCATGAGCCAAGACCTCAACCCCTGTCTGTATGCATGCCAGGGTGTGGGTGGGGCAGAGAGGTGTTGTCTCCCCTCCCCCTTTTATCTTCTGCACTGTAATCATCTAACAGAGAGAGGGCTGGATATGAGGGTGAGGGACATAAACCAGAATTCATTTCTGCCTGTGGAACTTACTAAAAGCCCACCCTGGGAGACCCGTGTCTCCTTAGATCTCAGCCATAAATACTAATTAGTGCAATCTCATGAGCACAGACAAGGTCAGCCCTCCCCATGCCTGCCCTTTGCCCCCCAGGATTCCAGGGTAAGGGTGATTACAGCAAACATTCAGCACCTCTCATGGAAAAGTGGGCATTGGACAAAAGACTTCCAACACTCACAAAACATGCTAAGAGGCCACCAGGACAGATCATGCCAGCTGCAGGGTGACCAAGCTCCTCCCTGGCCACTGCTGTCCTGTGTCATGCTCTCACCCTGTGCCTTACCCTGTGACTGTCCCTACAGTCTGATCTAGTCCTCCGGCTTCCCAGAGCTCCACTCACTCACTTCCAGGCCCAGGTTGTCAAGAAGCATTTGCAAGAGCTCGGCTCCCTCAGGAGTCCCTTCACTCCTCCTCAGTCTGATAGCCCACAGCTACCATGCCCGCCTCCAGTGTCTGCAGCTTCCTCAGCCAAGCATAGACCACTGGCATTGCTGTCCTACACTGCTAACCCATCAAGTCACTGAGGCCAATCCCCAGGTCAGTGCTTGAGAGTGTCTATCCAGAAGTCCCCTCCCTCTCTGCTCAGGGTGACCGTAGGCAAGACCACAAGGCCTTGAGAACTCCCATCTTCCATCCTGATTTAGCTGTACCACTTTACAGGTCCTCCTCAACTGTCCTGGCTTGCAAGGAGCTTTAGGCAAAAGCCCAAAGCCTACGGGTCCCACACAAGCAGGGTGTCATCCCCTCAGAGGCCCTCAGGTCGGGGCTCCCCACCCCCCACACGGCGCTTCTCCCTGTCAGACTCTCTGCAGACACCTGTGTTTCTGACTTGCAGCTGCCTTGTTCTCTCCCATGGGTGTTCTGGAGACATGGACAGCAGTAGCCTCCCTCCCCTGAGACCACTCTGTGGGGAGGGGCTGGAGAACATATAAAGAAGAGGCAGGAAAGGAGTGGGGAGCTGACAGCCAGAGGAGGAGGGGAGGGGGCTCTGCGCTCCAACCCCACTGTCACTCCTGGATGCCGTACTCTTGATAGGGCCACCATGGCCCAAGGGCACTTCAGAGACAGAAGGACAAACCTTCAATACCGCAGCCTGAAAACACTAAGTCTGAGGAGCCAGATGCCTGCTCTGAAAAGCTCTCCCTTTGCCTTCCCCTCATTGGCCTTTTCTGTCCAGATAATTCCTCTCCACCTAGCATCTCCTGTGACTGTGAATTCTGCTATCACTTTTTAAAAGACTGTGTGTGAGTGTGTGTGTGTGTGTGTGTGTGTGTGTGTGTGTGTGTGTGTGTGTATACATGTGATTGTATATGTGTGACTGGGGTGGGTGAGTGTATATGAGTGTGTGCATGTGTGCGTGCATACGGACATGCTTCTGTGTGACCGTGTTACATGCCACCATGTAACTGGAGACGAGAGTCAATTCTCCTTCATCTGCGTGGGCCCCATGGATTGAAATTTAGGGCATGGGGTTTGGCAGCAAGCACCTTTATTCACTGAGCCCTTTCGCTGGCCCTCCTGTGACTCTTACTATCATTCCCACATCAGTTGGGGTGATTTCCGAGCAGCCTGACTGTGGCTCATGCTCCCCTGCAGTCCCCCTCCACACACCATTCCTTTTCAGAGCTATGGCCGACCTCTAGAAACTTCTCCCAGCCTCATTTTTGCCTCTCTGGGCAAACTGGGGCATAATCCAGCTTTTGTGGCATGGTGCCTTCTGAGAAGACTTGCCCAGGCCTCTCTGGGGAGCCGTCTTCACGGTCTTGAATACCGTGTTGTGCTATGGCCTCCTCTTGCCACACTGGCCACCTCTGCCAGCTGTGTGAATGTCTTTGGGACAAAAGTGATGCTTGTCCTCACGAGGCCACAATAATGAGGTCCATCCCGGGCTCACTCTAGAAAAGCATAAAAATAAGCCATCCGTGCGCCATGACGCCACAGCTCCCTCATGGTCCCACCTCTCAAGAACTCCAGAAAGTTCTGCCTCCAGAGAAAGTACAGAGATGCGGCAAGCCGGGGAGAACTGCGAGGAAAAGCACACTCTTTCCTCTTTGGGCTCTTAGGCAGCTCAGCCCACAGAGTGCTCACACTACATTCAACAACCTGTGTCTGTCAGTCAGGGCTCTCCAGAGAACCTGGTGGACTCGCACTGCTGGTCACACTCCCCACTCCTCCGAGCCTTGTGAAGTTTCTGCTCAGATCATCTTAACACAGAAGAAAGCCTCATGAGAGAGAAGGGCTTGAGCGAGCAGCTCCTTTCCTCTCACCACGGAGCTGAGCCTGCACACGCAGGCCCGCACTTCAGCCAACAAGCTGAACTTGTAGGGCTCCTAAAAAAAATATTCTGGGTGGGACCCTTCCAAGTGGAACGCAGCGGGTAGCCTGTGGAAATTCCCCAGCCCGGTTCCCACTCTGTCTGGATCAGTGGCCCTCACTTGTGTCACCCTCTGTAGATGTCGGGCTGCTCCAGTTTTCCAGACCCCAGGGAGCAGACACCTTTCCACTTGTCCTTTGGTGTCACATGCCAGCACCAGGTCCCTTGGATGCTCTCCAGCCCCAGCAGGTGAGGAGTGACCTTTGACCCCTCTCTTGCTCTCCCCACCCACCCTCAGCGTTCTCTTCTCCCCGCCCCCACCTACTTCAGGCACGCTGTGTGCTTCTCTGCCCTGCCCATCATTCCAACCGACCACATGTTCCGAGAAAAGATGGATGGAAAGTAAGCGTGGACTTTTCACCATAGAAGACCCCACAAGAACCCCAGACTCCTCTCCCGGCCATTCTTGTCCAATATCCCTCTAACAGAAGCGATCTTCTCCTCTGCAGTGCCACTGCCACCACCGCTACTGAAATTAACGGAATCTGGCAGGAGACCCTATTGTTTTTCCAATCCCGAGTTCTGCCAAGCAAACACAGGGATCTTGATGAAAATGGCCGCTCCAGACAACTGTGTTTCAGGGGCACAAGATGCTCCCACACCGCCCTGCCCCGCCCTCAGCCGGGGTGCGCAGCACAAGCACAAGCTGGAGCCTCTCTGGTTCTGACATGCTGGCAAGTTTTTGTGGGGTTTTTTGTTTTTTTGCTTTTTTTGTTTTTTTTTTGTTTTTTTAATGCAACTAAAATGTTAAACAGGAAGCCTTTCAGGACGCCTGCCATGGACGGCGACCAAGTGCCAAGTTCCCCCTCTCCTGTGGCAGCGGCTCCAAGCCCGACATTTTGTGATTTGGGGATGCTGGGTCCAGGTTTAGAGGGCCGTAGTCAGGGACCCTGGAAAAAGCCTCACTGCCTAAAAGAAGACCCTTTGTCCTCCATGTCCCTACAACGATCAGTCTGGCCCAAGGAGCCAGTGTCCAAATGGGCGTCCCTCCTGGTACGGACAGGCTAGACTGACAACAGACTCCGGCAGCATCAAAAGCCTGTTTATTCCCCAGGGGGGGGAAAGGATCCTCTCTTCCCACACCTTGAACAGTTCAGACCAGCCATGGCCTCCTCCCCTCGGTTTTTCACTGTTTGGTCCACAAACTGTGCTGAGGATTTGATTACTGGCCGCCACTAGAAAAGCAGCATTTGTGCCTTACCACACAGCCTCTGTCTGTCCTTGCCCCATTGTTTTAGGGCACAACAGAGTGGCAATCTGCACCGTCACCCCTACAGGAGGAGGTTTTTGTTGAAACAGAAACTTCTTATGTCCTAAAGGGACTGAATGAAGTGGGACTGGAAAGCCGACAATCGCTATCACTTGAAAAGAAAGGATGGCGGGGAAGAGGAGCTGAGAGGCCCCTCTGCCACTCTGGGGACCAGGCGCTTTGCGCGGGCCCCAAGCATGTAGGTTCCCTTCTGATCCTCAAAGATAACCCAGTCCTCCGTGGTCTCTGCTTCCCGGAACTCAAGGGGACACCACACAGATCTGCACCTGCTGTGGCATGAGAGAAACAGCCCCATGCGCTTCCTGAATGTTCCTTGATCCCTAGATAGCCAGGACTCCCCAAATGCCATGGAAGGAAGGACAGAAAGCAGGACATGGTGAGGATGAACGAAGGAGGGAGGGAGGTTTGCACTCACTGGGAAGAGGATAGGATGGTAGCCATTTTCTCCCTCAGGGTCACACCATAACAGACCCATCTGACCCTCCACAGTTGCCACCCTCAACCCCCAGGCCCTGGAACTAGCACCCCACAGTTGCCTCTTCTGCAGAGATGAAGTGTAGCCAGCACCCTCTCTCCGGGCAGTCCTCAGTAAAGTTCATGTTGTGGACTCCAGGGAAACTCACAGACTGGCTTGTAGGGTGTCCCTCTGCCAGCCATGTCCACCCAGATACCCACTATACACTCTGCTTTGGGGAACCCAAGTGAAGACCATGTGAAGAGTGGGTCCCTGCTATGCCCACTGAAGCATTTTTCAGTGTGTGTCAAAATGGCATCGCAGCGCCATTTCCCCTAGTTCAAGCATCTATAAAAAATGAATGCCCCCCTCTGTATTTCATTCTTTCCATCTTGAGGGTTGAACGCAGGGCCGTGCACATGCAGGGAAGCTCAACCATTGAGTTCCGTCTTCAGCCTTAACTCTTGAGACAAGATTTTACCATGTAGCCCAGGCTAACCTTTATCCCAGGATCCCCCTGCCTCAGTTTTCTGACTGCTCAGATCACAGGCATGAGCCTCCATGCTCAGAGGGATGATCTCCATCCCAGCTGGCACACCGGATGAAAGCTTATACACAGGGAAACTGAGGAAGGGAGGGGCTCAGCACCCAGGGGGAAGCTTGGGAGACCTGGGAGAGGCTTGAAAGTGTGGAGAGGCTGTGTATATGTTGTGGTGGCAAGCAGCCGGCAGGTACTCTCCCTGAGGGTCATCTGATGAAGGTTAACAAAGGGGAGCCGGAAGTCATGGGGTAGCTGTGCAAAATGCAGGGCTGACGGCAGAGGAGCTGCTACTCCCGCAAGTCCTGAAGGGACAGGAAGAGCAGCAGGAAAAATGAGCAGACCAGAAGTCTAAACACAGCCTAGGAGGGACACAAAGGAAAACTTTCCAATCCCTCCTCTCCCTAGATACCCAGAATTCACTGCTCCAACCTGTCTTATGCTAGAATTCCCAAACAAGAGGACACAAGGCCCGAAGGTCAGAGCAGAGTGGAAGGGACAGCCAGCGGGAAGTTGGACAAACAGCAGAAGCCGACATATGGGGGGCGGGCAGTCGCTTCTTAATTTAGCTTTTCAATGTTGACATGCTTAAATATTCTGTAGATTAAAATGCTTTAAAATGTATTTTTTGATCATCCTATACCTATTCTCCACCAGATCTCACGTCTATTCTAGCATTTTCTAACAGGCCCAATCCAGACTCTTTAGGAGGTACAGATTTCTGCGTTTCTTGGGAAACATCGCTTGGCGGAGCCACGCACACATGCTCCTCTGTCTGTGCAATAGCACGTGTGTGTGTGTGTGTGTGTGTGTGTGTGTGTGTGAGAGAGAGAGAGAGAGAGAGAGAGAGAGAGAGAGAGAGAGAGTGAAACAGAGACAGAGACAGAAAGAGAGAGAGTTCCAGGCGCTGGGGAGGCACAGATGCCCACCGGCGCACCCCTTAGCTTTGTGGAACTCGGGACTCACAACCCAAGAAAATCGGGTTCTGCCTCCCCCCATTGTCCCTAAGCCTCTCCGGGGCTATCGGCATCTAAACTGGCTGTTGGTAACTCTGTGTGGTAGAATGGTAAAGGCCCCAGACAGGACCTAATGTAGGTTTCCACTTCTCTGGAGAATCAAGGGGGTGTCTGTGTTATTCTGGGGACTTAGGAACACAGTAGCACAGTGTGTGAGGAAAGAACCATCTGGTTCTGTTACAAATGGACGTACAGGGATAGCTGCGACCCGGCTCCCGCCCAATCAGACCTCCTCCTCAGGCCCTTCTAACCCCTAAGCTGCATGGAAACCGACCTTGCAATACGTCCTGACAAACAGGACATATTACTAACTACAGAGCCAAACCTCATGCCAAGATCCAGAAGCTCACAGCCTCCCTGACACTTCCTGGAAGGTGGGAAGGAGGGCTCTGCTGTAACAGGCCTGCATTTTCACCCTTCCACCATTGCTTTCGGGTATTTGACTGTGAGGAAACCACCCCACCCCTTAGTATGTCTCTTCCTCTGATTCAACTTCTCTGGGCCTCGGTCTCCTCATCTGTGAAAGGGTCACAGGAGTGGCTGGCGGGAAAGGGAAGTAACCACATAAATGGGCTGCCCAACTGTGTGTCTTGACAGGAAGACGAATTCAGGAGCCGGCAAGCATTTTTCCACTCAGTCTGTGTTTGAATTACGCAGAGGGTGAGTACCTGGAGAGATTTCAAACTCTGATCTAGAGGAAGGGCCCGATCTTTCACTTCTCTCTTAGGATGAGATGCAGCAAATGTATCCAGAGCTAAATGAGTTTTTCTCCCACCTCCCTTCCTGCTCAGGGTCCAGCTCTATTTACCCCGGGCAGCCAACTTCTGCAGAGTAACAAGACAAAAAACAATTAATTAAAATTAAGCAATCTCACAGAGCCAGAGAGTTCTCCATTACGTCCCTACCTTCCTGGTATTTCAACCAATCTCTCCGCTGAACCTGGTGGTCCCCAAGTAATCTGACGCTCATCCCTCCTTGGCCAGCCTGTCATCAGAAAACTAACAATGTCCAGGCTCAAGGAGAATTTTATTGCTAAAAATACCCTGCATTCCTGAGTGACAACAGCTCTCTCCTCAAACTCAGGGACAGCCAGGTTAAAAACAGCAGCCGGCAGCTTTAGACGGCACAAGCACCAAAGACAGGGGGCCTGCGACCAGCACGTCACAGGGGGCCTGCGACCAGCTCGTCACTGCGTCACTGCGAGCCATCTGCCGTCCTGGCCCGTCCTGGCGTCCCTCTTCCCAGAGGCAATGGGCATCTCAAGGCACAGGAAGCTGGGCTTCTCGGCAGGGTCCATGGGCTCTGCAACGTCTTGGACTGGAAGACGAGAACGGCCCGCAAGGAGTCAGGGAAGACCACTGCCTCAGCTACCCACTGGCCCACACGCTGCCTGGCTGGATGTGCAAACATCTTTCCAGTGAAAGCGTCAGGAGCAAGGGGGAGTTGAAGGCCTTGTTGCAATCAGGTGGGCCCAGGAGCTGACACATGCTGGAGTTGATCCCTGAAGCAAGACCATACAGACAGAATTAAAGACAAGCATGCTGAGTTCAGAGTCTCTTGTCTTCCTGGAAGAAGCCAAATATCTACTTGCTGCCTTTTCTGTCCTGAGAGCCAACTTTACAGGTTACACCCTCCCACAAGTGCCCTGGCCCTCGACACACTTGAGGATCCTCTGCTCGAGTAGACCCATAGCCTATCCCCAGATATACACATATATACACCCACACACATGTACACACTCATATACACGTATATATGTGCATACATATACATGTATATACATGCATGCACATGTACACACTCATATACACGCATACATGTGCATACACACATGCATACACATGTATGCACATATATACATGCACACACATGAATTCATATACAATCAATCATATATACACACATACATAGTCATATACATACACACATGCATGCACATATACACATACACATGCATGCACATGCATGCACATATACACATACACACACATACATATGCACACATAATCACCCACTGCGGGAGCTCCTTGAAGGCAAGGACTGTGTGGCATGTATCATGAGACACAGCCCAGAGCTTCCTAGGTCGTCTATCCTGAACCCTGTGCCCAAGGCATCTGAAGTGGCAGGGGCGACCTTTGCACTTGTGGTACCTCTGCAAACTTGTAGACGAAGGGTTCACTTCAGTTGAGCCTCTTCTGTCCATGCCCCAGGCTCCTTCAGTCTGTGTACATGGACCACACATGTCCCAGGGAAGCCATGAGTGTCTGTCACACTTGTAGATCACAGCATCATGTCACAGTGTCAAGGGCTGGACACACGTTGTAGGTTCCCCTTTAGCCATGTGTACTCCCTTACAACCCAGTGTTGTTTGCCGAGTTTCCATGCATTATCCGCAAACCTGCCTATTGATTCTGTATTGATTCAACGAAGCAGTGAGATCTCACAGCGACTGCTCATTTAATCACAGCCTCAATTTATCCTTTATTGGATTACAAATATTGGTGTTTATGATGGCATTTTTCACACAAAATTTGTTGTTGTTCCTCTCCCCACTTCTCACCTTCTTCCTACTGACGCTTACCTTCCTCCTGCTGCCTCTCACCCTCCTCCCGACCTGTTTTCATGTTGTGTGTCTTCCTCACCCCAACTTTCTTAGCACCTCCTATTTCTCCTTCATATTATCACTCTAGTTTCAGATCCTGTACCCATTTTCTTACTGGTTTCTGAAATACTGAGATTATTCAGATACACAGACATTAAGAGTAGTGAGAAGCTGAGAGACAGCTTCATAGGAAAAATATTTGTCACACAAGTGTTAGGACCTGAGTTCAAATCTCCAGACACCACATAAAGTAGCACACAGCTGTAACCCCAGTGCTCTTATGGAAAGGTAGGAGTCAGGGGCAGGAGAATCCCCAAAAGATGTCAGGCTAGCTAGGACAGTGTGGGCAAAGGTGAACAAGAGATCTGTCACACACACACATAGACACACACACATGTGTGTGCTCACATACAGGCATATACATGCACACACATGTACACACATACACTTATATACACCCACACATGTGCACACACATACACACATGTATATGCATACTTACACACATATACATGCACACATGCATGTACACATGTGCACACACACATGCACATATACACATACACATGCACATACCTGCACCCACACATACACACATGTACACATGCACATGCACATACACATGCATACACACATATATACATGTATACACACATATATACATGCACACACGCACACGCGCGCACACATACACATGCACTCGAATACACAGCAAGTAAAATTAGAGTGAAGAGGAGAATGTAAAGAAAGTCAGCAGATGACACTAAGTGTGACTAGTGCGCAGCACAACATACCTTCAGAAACAGACAGCTGTCTGAAGCTGGAGGTCCCATAACAGCAGGAACACGCACAATTTAAAATATCCAAAAGTCACTCTGAGAAGAGGGAGAGTCCTTTAAACCCAGCCGTGTAAACATGCACTTCTATGCACAACCCAAAGGGGCCTGGGCATCTCAGCAAACTGTCTAGCCCTGACAACACAGACCAAAGCATGTGTCCTTCAGACATAGAGAGAGAGGTTCCAAACTTCTGTGTGGGAAGTGATGGCTACTGCATCCCAGAGAGCAAAACCTGGTGTAAGATTCTCTGTACCTTGTGGTTTCTGTCAGTGTAGTCAATCTGATGCTCCCCTGGCCTTGAAATCAGTGTGTGTGTGCCTGTGTGTGTGTGTGTGTTCAAGCTTATGTATGTGCTAATGTACTCTGTGCATATGTATATGTCTATATGTGTAGCAAGGGTGGGTGTTTATAGATGTGAGTTCATATAGGTACATATATATAATATATATAAGCTATGTGGCATATGTGTACATACATACATGGATCTATATATATGTATATATATATAGAGAAAGAGAGATTACATGTGTGTGCTCTGTATGTGTATGTTCAGGTGTCTATATATTTATGTATGTGTATGAATATATTTGGGTGTGGGTATGGATTGGTGTGTGTGCCCATGTGTGCATGTATGTGTGTGCCCTTGTGTGCATGTATGTGTGTGCCCTTGTGTGCATGTATGTGTGTGCCCATGCATGAATATGCTCCTGACTCCTGAGCCTACCCTTCATTACACTCAGGGCTAACAGACATCCTTTCTGGAGATATGCAGTTGGTAATAAGTTAGAAACCCCAGTTGCCCCATAAAGAAGAGTAGAAATACTGAGTATGAAGCGGCCAGCCGTTTCTTAAGCTATGATGATCGCAGGACACTGAGCCGAACGGTCAGGGAATGCCAGGGCCCTGGGGCATTTTAGAACAGCTGATCACAGAAACCAAAAGTGGGATCCAAGTGATAGGAGCAAAAAAGCCAGAGAGAGGGCAGACGTCTGCTGCGTGGAAACTGGTTTCAGAGTGGACCCACACGGCTGAGGCTGCGCGTGTGTCCTTCACAGCAGAACCGGGTGGAGGGCCTGCAGTGGGTGATTCTCAACTAAGTAAGTGCACCTCCGTCTTCTCTCTCCCAAACACGGTCCTCCCCAAAGTGAGGGCTTTCCAGGTTGGTTTGTCTGAAAGGCTTGTCATCTTACAGATTTCAAATGGTTTTGTGGAAGTCTCTGTAATCGAGCGGTGGAGACGGAGCTGTTGCAAGGAAAAGCCTCACACCCAGGCTGAGATGGAGGCTTTCCCAAGCCAGCTACGGCAAGGCTGCCCTTCTCCGTGCACACAGGGGTGGATTCCTAAGTGCCTCCCCCCAGCTCTCAGATGCGAGCTCATGGACATGCCTACATCCTAACTCTCTTGTCCCCTGGTAACTAGCCCGGGGACAGGCACAGGCCATCCATAAACGTCCACAGAAGAAACAGAAAGATGTCTTGGAGTGGCATGTGTAAGGTGGGGAAAGGACCCCCTGGGCATGGCAGTCCTCAAGATAAGATGCTCTCTGAGCTGTGACATGACTAAGAACCCAGAAGGGCAATGAGTGAAGACAGTCAATGTCCAGTTGGCCACCCTTCCCCGAGACGTGCCCTTGGTGCCGCAGCAAGGTAGGTACCAGGATGTTTTTGTTACATTCTCTGCTGACTGTGGAGAAAAAATAGAAACTCAACCCCCATCCTCAGAGACAGCGAATCCATGGAAGGACTCACTGCAGTGGAGCCTGTGCAGTGGCACTGTGGTTGTGCCTCATGGCATTCCGAACCACCCGGAAATGTTTGCCTGGTGCTATTTACCATGTCCGGCAGTTAATCTTCATTGTCAGCTAACTGGACTGAGAATCCTAGATTCTCAGGGTGTGTTAGGATGATATTCCTGGACGCATTTAACTGAGGAGGGAAGACCTTGAATGCAGGTGGCGCTATCTGATTGGCTGAGGTCCAAGGATGGAGGAAAAGCAGGGCTGGAGACTAGGATGGAGAGGAGCGCCGCCTGCATTCATCTCTCCCTGCTTCCTGACTGCAGGAGCAAAGTGGACAGCTGAATACCCGCACCCCTTCTGCCCTATGCCCCGCCCCTGCTGCCCCGCCCCTGCTGCCCTATGCCCCACCCTAATGCCCCGCCCATACTGCACCGCCCCTGCTGCCCTGCGCCCCTGCTGCCCTGCCCCCACCCCCATGCCCTGCACTCCCCTACTCCGAGCCTCGGACTGTCCTGCTGCCACCGCCCCGCCCCACGCATCTCTCCCCCCCCCCGCACTGCTCCCCCCCCCGCTTCCCCGCCACACCCACTGCCCCATGCCCTCACTACCTCACACTCTGCCATGTGCCTTCTCCACCCTTAAACTGTGAGACAAGATAAACCGTTCCTTCCTGAAGTTGTCAATGTTTTGTCTCAGCAATAAAATAATAATAATAATAATAATACACTACAGATGTCTGTACAGCCTACGGATGTTATTCTTCAAGCTCTCATGGATAAAGTGTCTTTTCCAGGTACCTGCTAGGACCAGCTCATGTTGCAGTTTGCAAGTCCTATGGTAACAACTTGATATCAGCCTTAGTGAGGAAATATTTACACTCCTGAAACCGAGGATGCTAACAGAGAAACTGAGTCACACACAGATGCTTTTGGCTCGGGCTCCCCAGTTCACTCTCTGTCCAGCTTCTCATGCTGCACTGCGTGCCCTGGAGAGTCCGTGGGAACTGAGCATGTGTAGACATGGGCCTTCTCGGAAGTCTAGGTGTTCACTGAAGGGTAACCAACACCCAGAAGGGGAACATTGATCTGAAATTAATCTTTAGCCTCACATTGTCCCTTCAGCCAGTGCTGTTTGAGACTTAACCAGACGCTACAACAAGGTCACACTCGATCCTTCAAGCTGAACTCAGAGGCTTAAATTTTTATTACCCTTCTAAAGTTACAGGAATTGCCTGTGGGAGCCCAAACTCGGCCTCAGGACTGCACAGCACCATGGCCTAGACTCTCTCTACTCCATCACTGTGGTCATGACATCACAGTCTCTCTACTCCATCACTGTGGTCATGACATCACAGTCTCTCTACTCCAGCACTGCAGTCATGACATCACAGTCTCTCTACTCCATCACTGAAGGGTCATGACATCACACTCTCTCTACTCCATCACTGAAGGGTCATGACATCACAGTCTCTCTACTCCATCACTGAAGGGTCATGACATCACATTCTCTCTACTCCATCACTGAAGGGTCATGACATCACACTCTCTCTACTCCATCACTGAAGGGTCATGACATCACATTCTCTCTACTCCATCACTGAAGGGTCATGACATCACAGTCTCTCTACTCCATCACTGAAGGGTCATGACATCACACTCTCTCTACTCCATCACTGAAGGGTCATGACATCACAGTCTCTCTACTCCATCACTGAAGGGTCATGACATCACACTCTCTCTACTCCATCACTGAAGGGTCATGACATCACAGTCTCTCTACTCCATCACTGAAGGGTCATGACATCACAGTCTCTCTACTCCATCACTGAAGGGTCATGACATCACAGTCTCTCTACTCCATCACTGAAGGGTCATGACATCACACTCTCTCTACTCCATCACTGAAGGGTCATGACATCACAGTATCTCTATTCCATCACTGAAGAGTCATGACATCACAGTCTCTCTACTCCATCACTGCAGTCATGACATCACAGTCTCTCTACTCCAGCACTGCAGTCATGACATCACACTCCCTCTACTTCATCACTGAAGGGTCATGACATCACAGTCTCTCTACTCCATCACTGAAGGGTCATGACATCACAGTCTCTCTACTCCATCACTGAAGGGTCATGACATCACAGTCTCTCTACTCCATCACTGAAGGGTCATGACATCACACTCTCTCTACTCCATCACTGAAGGGTCATGACATCACAGTCTCTCTACTCCACCACTGAAGGGTCATGACATCACAGTCTCTCTACTCCATCACTGAAGGGTCATGACATCACACTCTCTCTACTCCATCACTGCAGTCATGACATCACAGTCTCTCTACTCCATCACTGAAGGGTCATGACATCACATTCTCTCTACTCCATCACTGCAGTCATGACATCACAGTCTCTCTACTCCATCACTGAAGGGTCATGACATCACAGTCTCTCTACTCCATCACTGAAGGGTCATGACATCACACTCTCTCTACTCCATCACTGAAGGGTCATGACATCACAGTCTCTCTACTCCATCACTGAAGGGTCATGACATCACAGTCTCTCTACTCCATCACTGAAGGGTCATGACATCACACTCCCTCTACTCCATCACTGAAGGGTCATGACATCACAGTCTCTCTACTCCATCACTGAAGGGTCATGACATCACAGTCTCTCTACTCCATCACTGCAGTCATGACATCACAGTCTCTGTACTCCATCACTGCAGTCATGACATCACAGTCTCTCTACTCCATCACTGAAGGGTCATGACATCACATTCTCTCTACTCCATCACTGAAGGGTCATGACATCACAGTCTCTCTACTCCATCACTGAAGGGTCATGACATTACAGTCTCTCTAATCCATCACTGAAGGGTCATGACATCACAGTCTCTCTACTCCATCACTGAAGGGTCATGACATCACACTCTCTCTACTCCATCACTGAAGGGTCATGACATCACAGTCTCTCTATTCCATCACTGAAGGGTCATGACATCACAGTCTCTCTACTCCATCACTGCAGTCATGACATCAGTCTCTCTACTCCATCACTGCAGTCATGACATCACAGTCTCTCCATCACTGAAGGATCATGACATCACACTCTCTCTACTCCATCACTGAAGGGTCATGACATCACAGTCTCTCTACTCCATCACTGAAGGGTCATGACATCACACTCCCTCTACTCCATCACTGAAGGGTCATGACATCACAGTCTCTCTATTCCATCACTGAAGGGTCATGACATCACAGTCTCTCTACTCCATCACTGCAGTCATGACATCACAGTCTCTCTACTCCATCACTGCAGTCATGACATCACAGTCTCTCTACTCCATCACTGAAGGGTCATGACATCACAGTCTCTCTATTCCATCACTGAAGGGTCATGACATCACAGTCTCTCTACTCCATCACTGCAGTCATGACATCACAGTCTCTCTACTCCAGCACTGCAGTCATGACATCACAGTCTCTCTACTCCAGCACTGCAGTCATGACATCACACTCCCTCTACTCCATCACTGAAGGGTCATGACATCACAGTCTCTCTACTCCAGCACTGAAGGGTCATGACATCACAGTCTCTCTACTCCAGCACTGCACTACTCCATCACTGTGGTTATGACATCATACTCACTCTACTCCATCACTGCAGTCATGACATCACAGTCTCTCTACTCCATCATTGCAGTCATGACATCATAGTCTCTCTACTCCAGCACTGCAGTCATGACATCACAGTCTCTCTACTCCAGCACTGCAGTCATGACATCACAGTCTCTCTACTCCAGCACTGCAGTCATGACATCACACTCCCTCTACTCCATCACTGAAGGGTCATGACATCACAGTCTCTCTACTCCAGCACTGAAGGGTCATGACATCACAGTCTCTCTACTCCAGCACTGCACTACTCCATCACTGTGGTTATGACATCATACTCACTCTACTCCATCACTGCAGTCATGACATCACAGTCTCTCTACTCCATCATTGCAGTCATGACATCATAGTCTCTCTACTCCAGCACTGCAGTCATGACATCACAGTCTCTCTACTCCATCACTGCAGTCATTACATCACAGTCTCTCTACTCCAGCACTGCAGTCATGACATCACACTCTCTCTACTCCATCACTGAAGGGTCATGACATCACAGTCTCTCTACTCCAGCACTGAAGGGTCATGACATCACAGTCTCTCTACTCCAGCACTGCACTACTCCATCACTGTGGTCATGACATCATACTCACTCTACTCCATCACTGCAGTCATGACATCACAGTCTCTCTACTCCATCATTGCAGTCATGACATCATAGTCTCTCTACTCCAGCACTGCAGTCATGACATCACAGTCTCTCTACTCCAGCACTGCAGTCATGACATCACAGTCTCTCTACTCCAGCACTGCAGTCATGACATCACACTCCCTCTACTCCATCACTGAAGGGTCATGACATCACAGTCTCTCTACTCCAGCACTGAAGGGTCATGACATCACAGTCTCTCTACTCCAGCACTGCACTACTCCATCACTGTGGTTATGACATCATACTCACTCTACTCCATCACTGCAGTCATGACATCACAGTCTCTCTACTCCATCATTGCAGTCATGACATCATAGTCTCTCTACTCCAGCACTGCAGTCATGACATCACAGTCTCTCTACTCCATCACTGCAGTCATTACATCACAGTCTCTCTACTCCAGCACTGCAGTCATGACATCACACTCTCTCTACTCCATCACTGAAGGGTCATGACATCACAGTCTCTCTACTCCAGCACTGAAGGGTCATGACATCACAGTCTCTCTACTCCAGCACTGCACTACTCCATCACTGTGGTCATGACATCACACTCGCTCTACTCCATCACTGCAGTCATGACATCACAGTCTCTCTACTCCAGCACTGCAGTCATGACATCACAGTCTCTCTACTCCAGCACTGCGGTCATGACATCACAGTCTTTCTACTCCAGCACTGCAGTCATGATATCAGTATCTCTACTCCATTATTGCAGGGTTATGACATCACACAGTCTCTACTCTGTCACTACAGACATGACATCATACTTCATGTTCTCAGTCCTGGATTCCCCGACTTCTGCTACTAGCTAAGGGCAGACACAGAAGCAGCTGTGGCAGGCAATGATAGAGGGACAACATGGGAAGCCAGGACCCTCTCTACTAGAGAACTGGGAAGACAGGATCTGTCTGTGAGGCCTGCACCAGCAGCTCAGTAGATGAGCTGCATGCAGGCTGCCATTGTACTGATGGAGCCCTAATCCTCAGCAAGAGGGACGGCTGCCCTGCTGGCTTCTGCCTGCGTTTGTTATACAGCTGAGGCAGAGTAGAGAAAAAAATCTCTTTCCTGCCACAGAAATAAATAATTAAAACCAAAGTTTGCTAGCCTTGCCAATGGGTAGAGAGAACATAGTATATCCAAACCAAGTCTCTCACAGAAGAGCACCCACGGGCACTCGGGCCCGTCACCACCCTGGCAACGCTAGCTGTGTTTCTCAGAAGCCAAACTCTGCACCATGCATGTCACATTGCCACCTGGCCCCCAGGTTGCAAAGGGTTGGGGACTGAGGAAGAGGCTGAAGCGCAGGAGAGAAAAGATACAACACACTGAGGTTGGGAGGGACTGGGCGGCGCCACACACAGGCCACCAGTGAGCCAAGCAGAGTGCACTAGAGATCAGGACGGGAAAGGAGCTGGGTGTCTACGCTCTGGCATCCTGGCAGGGAAAGGATGTGATCTGGAGCTGCTGCCAATTTCTGTGGTGTAAATACTCTATGACTACTTCAAGGTACCAACAATCCAAAAACCAGCCTGCAGATGTCCTAAATATTTGATCAACAGCACCGGCACCCAGCTATGGGTGATTCCCAGAAACGACCCTAGCCTACAGTGAGCCTGGACATTCAGGTTGGAGTTACGTGATAGGGTAGATTTGTCACAGAGCAGAAATGGCCAAGAGTCACCTAAATGGAGTTTGGGGCTCTGCATGCCTTAGCCGTCCAGAGTCCTCACCCACCCAGCTCTTCTGTGTCCTTGCCTGTTCTTAGTCCTGTGATCTCTGCCTTCACTCCCACCTTGTCTGGGTCCCTGTGTTAGCCACGTCCTGGTGTCTCCTACTCTGGACCCCATAACACCTCCCCCAGGATGCTTCACCTTGACCATCAGTTTGACAGACCACTTGGGGGGAAAAGGTGATTTTTTTTTTCTATGTAAGTCTCCAGAGAAGCTTCTAGATTGGGTTAACTGAGGTGGAAAGACTTTCTCAATGCGGGCTCCCGTCTATAAGTTGGGGCCCCACAGTGAATTCAGAGAGGAAAGCCAGCGAGCAGCAGCATGCATCTATCTCTCTGCTTCTGGACCATGGGTGCCATGACCATGAGCCTCTCACTCATGCTGGGACGGCGCATCCATCATGGTGGATCGCACACACAGGAGAGGTGCACAGAAACCGCCCCCCCATCTTCTTTAGGTTGCCATGCCTTTGTCATGTCAACAAGGCATGTAATAACACTTCATGTATGTCAACCCTCAGTCCCAGCCCCTCTGCTGACTCCCTTCCCGTGGGACAGAGAACACACTTTGCTATGATCTCTTGACCTTTTACCCCATTCTCAAGCTCCCATCGATGACTTCATATTCAGAGGCACCATCTGCTCTGTCTGTCTCTCATCTCTCTAGCACACATACATGAACATACATTCAGACACACTCAGACATGCACACACCCACACATGCATGCACACACATGCAAATTCTCACATACTAACACACATATTCCTACACACTTACACACTCATATATACTCACACACATGAATAGACACATAGGCTCACAAACAGATGCACTCATGCACACACACTGACACATGCACACTCACCCATACTAACACACACATTCCCACACACTTAGACATTCATATACGCTCTCACACACATGCATACATGTATTCACTCACACACACTAACACATGCACACACACTCACAAGTACACTCATACACATAGTCACACAGTCACACACAGATGCACTCACATATGCACTCACACACACATGTGCATGCATACATGCATACACAATGAACACATGCACACACACGTACATATACATATACACACACATACTTCTCTGACCCTTAGCTCCTGTCCAAGCCTCCCCAAAAAATCCTGAAGAAGAAGCTGTAGAGGACATGACCAGACACAGCCTCATCCATACTTCATCCCAAGGACCAAATAGCAAGACACTGGAGCAAACACATGGGCAGTTGACGCCGATGAGACCAGCCAAGTCCTTCCAGAAGGAATGGCAGCCAATATGCTAAAGATAGTCGGCCTTTTTGCTCAGAGGGTCTTAAAATTGCCTGAATACTGGTATGGTGGACTTGAGAATGTGGGGCAACTGCTTGAGATTTGGAGTTGGGGGTAGCGGGAGACTGAGAAAAATTAGAGTTTGGAGCCCATGACTGGGGTGTGCTAGGAAAAAGAAAAATAGGCCTAGGCAGGATGGAAATTTCTTTAAGAATGCCTTTAGAAAACTGTTCTGGAACTTGGGAGCAGCTGACAAGGAAGCATGCAGCCTCAGTTAGGTCTTCCTATGACGCCCTCAGCATGCACCCCAAAGCTCACTAATGCATTAGTATGAGGGACTGGAGGGAGGGGGTGCTCAGAGAGAAAAACAAGGGGCCAGCTGACATCTGGGTTACCCCAGCTACAGCAGGGAGGAATGACAAGTGAATTCAGCAAAAATGTTTTATTTCCACGTCTATTGTCAAGCCTAATTATTGGTTGAAATTAGAGGTTCTGCCCTGATCATGGCCATGAATAAATAAAGATATGTTTGAATTTCCACAGATGTTATTGAGTTTCATGTATCTTTCCTTTCTGGGAATGAAAAGGAATCTGCAGCCAGCCCCACATACACTGGCATCTACGTACGTTTAAGGTATAGAGAGACCTTGCCCTCCTGAGGAGGCACCTGACTACACACACACAAGTCAGCCTTCTGACTGAGTTCTGACGTGTCCATCCATCAGACCACATGGATGACTAAATAAAACCAAGACAATCTGTGTTCCTGAGTTTTCCTCCGGGCTGTGGAAGATTCACTCGGGTATCGAATCCAAGCCCAGCAAGACAACGGCAGTGTGTGGAATGTTTCCCTCCATGCACGCCGCATGTGCAATCCTCACATTGTTGATCATTTAATCAGATGGTCTTGGAGCCAGCTTGGGCCTGAGAATACAGGTGACAATGAGAAAAACATAAAGACAAAAGACACAACAGTTTCTGCCTTGAGGAACCCAGGAGCTCATGCCCATCAGCACTTAGAACACTCTCCAGTTGCCCCTGATATCTGTGAAATCTGATTGACTGAATTCCACCAACCCTGGGTGGAAAACAAGAAGGGAATGTGCCTTGTGTTGAGGAGTTCAGACTTAGCCACATGAGTGAGCTAGATATGATTTAAATTATGTGGCTAGCCACGCTTGGCCCATGAATGCCCATAATCCAGCACTTGAGGGTTGGTAGACACTGGGTTCGAGGTCACCTTTGACTATATATCCAAGTTCCAGCCCAGCAGAGCTGCACGAGACCCTGTCTGGAAACAATGATGAATAATAAATGCATAAAGGCAAACAAAGTACTCAGAGTGCCAAGGCGGTGTTCAAACACTAAACAGGGCGTGAGCATCTGTGGACTTCAGTGAGGGGACTTGAGCCTCTGCCCTGATAATACCGAGTGACAGCCAGTGTTGACACCTCTCAGGAGTGAAGGTATTGTCACCCAGTTCCTTTTCCTAGAAACCACCCTACAGGAGTCTTAACAAAAGCAGGCCTCTACCTAGGCCTGAGTCCCCTTCACCTCTCACCTGTTCAGTCTCCCCTCACACTTCAGCCTGGCCTGCCTCCTGCCAGCTTCCTGCTCTCCACAACTTGAGAAGAAGTTGTAGAGCCCCCATCTTATCCCCTGCCTTCCCTCCTCCGTCTGACCAGCGCACCGGGCTGCCTGACAAACATGGTACTTCTCAGCAGCACTGGGATCTGGTGACAAGACTGCTCTCAAAATCAGTTCGTAGTAGCTTCATAGAACCTCAGCATGAGACAACTTATTCTGTATTGTGGCAAAGTTACCTTTGCCTGCTGACCAACTCACCAAAAAGGATCCATGTCTCGAGGCCAAACAGTGCAGAGATGGGTTTCAAAAGAACCAAACGACACATGAAATTAGAAGGACTGAGTATGAGGATCAGAGGGAAGAGGGGAGGGTGGCTGGGAGGAAGATAAGAGAAAAACACAACAACATTGTGTGCCTGTGTGTGCTCACACATGTGTGTGCTTGTGTGCCATCATAAAACCTACTACTTTATGCAATAACTTTTTTTAAAAGAGCCAAGCTACTAGAAGTGGCTCTGAGGGGACCCAGGGCCCAGCTTCCTGCCCTTGACTTCCTTTTTGAAGAACAATCAGAATCTTCCTTGTCGTGAATTACCCTGAGCAGAATTATTAGCATGCACTTGGCCTTGTATCTTAGACAAGAATAGGAAGGAAAGCAACACAAAAGCTATAAAGACTAAAAGTGCTCGGTTATGAACATTAACACTCCTGGTGTGGTCTCCGTGGCAGGCATTGTGCTGGGCTGTGTGCTTTTATCACAATGAACATGCAGTAAGCATTATGCTTCTACCTGATTCGTAAATTAGGAACCTTAGGCACAGAGAATGAAGAGCCAGGAGCTGGCAAGGCCTTACGCCATGGGTCCTCTGCCTCTCACTACTAATGCGGCACCAGCACTGCTAGACGGCTGGTGGTGTGCCTCCACTCTGCCCAAAACAAGATTCCATGTGTCAATCAAGCTAAGCCTGAGCTGCTTTCCAAAAGTCTGGGCCTGTGCAACAATGTTTCTCCCTGTCCTCTGCCTGCTCAGTTCCTTCATCAGTGGCCGGCAGTGCTCCTGAGAGAAGGGTCAGCCACAACCAGCGTGCACCCCAGAGCTGTGTTCATCCTATCCACTCTCACTTACGCCGCGGCTCCAGTGTGCTGTGTGTATCTCATTGTGCCAAGTCACCCTCCATCATGAGGCTTATGGGCTCGGCCAGGTGTAAAAGACAATGTGTTTGCCTTTCTGACTCTTTATGAGACTCAGATTGTAAACACATGGTGCTCAATAAATGCACACAAAAGGACTGAATCTGCATGTGACTTCAAATGCCAGTGAATTCTTAAGCTAAAACAAACAAAGGCCAGAGGCAACCTGAAGAAGAAAAATTAAACTGTAGAATGACATAAATTGGTATCCCCTCCAAAAACAATCCCAAATTTTCAACCTCAAGTTACCTGTGCAGTACAGAATCGTGCTTACACACATGCCCTAACCCTTTACTAATGCATGCTGCATTTGGTTTTAAAGGCTGAACCCAGGGCAACACAGCACTACCACCAGCCTGTCGTCACCAAGAGAGGCAAGATGTGCTCTTTCTAACCAGATGATGAGCATGACCCACCCCAAGCGCAGAGTCGACAGACTCTTTGCAACGTTCTCCTTGGTATCTAGAAAATTCCAGCCCAGTGAGAAAGCAGATGGGTAGAGGTACCAAAAAGGCAGAGCTGACAGACGTGCTCCCGGGTGTGCACTAAACCCAGGAGTGCTCCTCCAGCCATTACGAGCAGGGCGACACCCCACCCGAGTTCTCCAGATAGCGAACTCTTATCCCAGTGACTGTCACCATCATTCACCATATTTCCCATCCAAAAGCTCCTCTCGGCTGCACAGCGAGCAGCTTTTATAGCGGAGATGAGTGTCCACCCCTTTCAATTTTCATTGTTACATCTGCTTTGCTGTTTCCCTACAGCAGGTTGGATTACGGCGGAAGGATTAACGAGGAGATGGATGCAAACATTTTTATTTCAAATAGCTGCTTTCAGACAAGATCTGGAGAACAGAATCAAGCCATATGATTGTAAAAGGGAAAAAAAATCCCCACCATCCAACTATTGGGCATCTTGCCATTATTTGTGAATAGCATGTAAATACAAACAACTTAACTAGGGTGGGGGGGAGAGATGTACATTTTTCATTTGTGTCTAGCTAATCATTTTTTTTATTATTAATTTGGTCTCTTTTATTTCACATAAATGTCATCTCAAGCACCAAACATCAACAAATAAGATCGTTTATCTTGCCGGGGAAAGCAAAACACTGCTCACTGCCATTCAGAGAGGCAGCTGACGTCCCAGTCCCCGCCGCACTACTAATAAAGATGGCCTTCAGAACAAAAAATAATCATTTTCTATTACTTTCCACCAGGCCTCGTCCATAAACGCAGGGCCCTGCTGGTAATTGCCTTCAGTAAAGAAGCGGGCTCTGGCTAGTACAATTTCCAAGGATGAAAACCTGAAGAACACCCCAGATTGAGGCTTGAGCTGGGGTGCCTCTCTCTGCCTGCTGCTCTGAAGCAGAGGATGGAGATAAGAAGGGGGTGGGTAGCAGTGTCTTCTTTAGCCCTCCATTTTCCTTTTCTTGGCCTGAGTAGAAGGGAGAGGCGGGCACACAGTGGATGGAAAGGAAGGGGAGACACAGCAGCGTAGCCCAAGAACCCCGAGGCTGGTCCAGCAGCTGCTGCTCCCAGGCTCGGACACACAGGACGGCCGCATCTCTGCACACGTGCATGTGAACCTCCCGTCACAGGCAGGGAGGCTTCGTGGCGGCTGCGCCGATGGATCCAGCGCAAGCCCGCAGACTCCACGCTTCCCAGTCGTGGAAGCATTTGGCTCGCCCGCCCGAGCCGCCTGCTCTGCCAAGCGAGGCGCTGACTCCACAGGAGAACCGTCCTGTCGATCTCTGCAGGAACATAAGACCTTTTTTTCCAAGTAAAATGTTCCCCAACTCTGCAAGGGAGGTTGGCAGTACATCTCCAACTCTGGCCTGTCTTTTTAATACGCTTACAATAGCTCTGTTGGACTGAGACCAGCTGTTGGGACATTACCATTTGTAAATGCTTAAAACAGCTAACTCCTTGTTTTCTTGGCAATGGTGACTGGGGGTGGCAGTGGGGGGGGGGGGGGTAGAAAGAAAAGAAAAGAAAGAAAGAAGGCTAGCTCCAGCCACCTCCATTCAGACATTAAGAACCACTGCCTGCCAGCCTTGGCACTCAGCGGCCATTGTTTGCAAAGCTTTCTTCAACAAGTTTCTCAGCACACCTCACTATCTTCCACTCACCCAGGGGCCCTCGCAGAGCTCAACAGGGCGCTCCAGTCACCTGGGAGTTCACACCAGCAGTGTGTTCAGTCTTCATCTGAGAGGTTGAGAGATGCCCAGGGCTCTTTCTTAAGACCTCCCTAGTCCACTGGCGCCTGCTCAGGATGGTGGTCAGTCAGTGTTCTGGGATGGAGGAACCACATGAGATCTTCCAGAATTGCCACCCTTTCTTATTTTTGAATGCATGCAGATGAGGGGAGGATTCAGGGAAGATGAGGGGCGGGTAACTGAGGTGACAGAAACAAGCTAGGTCCCTCCACCTGAGGCTATGCTGAAGAAAGGTTCCTGTTCCAGGTCCACCTCTCAACTAAGTGAGGATCTCAGTCATCTTCAGGAAAGTCCCCCAGTCATCCTTGGTTACTCAAAAGATAGGGAATTCCTGGATGCACGGAGTTCTTCCCTGCCTTCCCACTTCTGGGCGGTCACTGTTGGCAAGGCAGCCTCCAGGGCCATGTGCCCATCCACCATGGGCACTTCACAGGCCTCCAGCCCAGCAGCCCTGGAGAAGAGGCACAGACAGACCCAGCACCACCACGGCGGGGACAATAGACTCCGTGTGCCATGGCCCGCTCTCTCGGCCTTCTGTTCGATGGCCTCCCCCACCAAGGGCAGTGGTGGCTGCATCTGTCCTCGATCCTTTAGTGGGGTTTCTGGGCATGAGATAGCGCAGTCTGTCTGTGTCGCACACACTCTTGGAGATGAGTGAATTCAAGTAGCCAAATGTCTCGGCAGGGTTGAAATCCCACACAGAAGCTCCGAGAGCCAGGGTGGTGCCCAGAATTGAGCTCAGGAGGATGAGCGCTGGGTGGGAGCCTTAGACAACTCAGCCTGAGATTGGAAAGTTCTGCCCTCGTGTGATGGCAGTGAGATACGGCCCGGTTCTTGTGTGTAGGACAGGAGTGTGGAACAGAAAAGTCGGCTGCAGGCCTAGGAGCAGGGCACAGAGGAAGGAGCAGAGACAATGAGCCCCTGAAAGTGCCCGGGGGTGGGGGTGGGGGGTGGGGGGTGGAGGTGGGGGGTGGGAGGGGGAGGGGACCTGCCCCATGGCCTAAACCATGTCATTTGCACCAGCCCGGCGGCGTTTGGTCCGAAAGCTGCCCTCGCTGCATCTGTTCTAGAATGACACTCCGAGACCCTCGGTGTGCCTGCCGACGCTCCGGTGTGAACTGGATGCTCCATTTGAAAACTAAAGCCTCTCTCTACATTTGTTAATCAGATAAACCCAAACCAGCCTAGATTTGTCTTTTCAGGAAAAAATAGCAAAAGGTCCTTTGATGGAAGCTTCTGATTCCCGGGAAAGGTGTAACGCTCAGCACAGAGTGGGCTCATCCTGAATCACATTCATTGAATGGAACAAATTTTCTGTGCAAAGTGGGGTTCTTGAGAAGGCAGCAGAGGTGACTTACAAGAACCAGGATGACCCGAAGAGAGACGTGTGAGGCTAAATCTTGAGGTGGAAGCTTTACACTTGCCCAGGTGCAGCTGACTTAGATCATGGATGGAGAACTGAAATGTAGGGCCTCTGTTGACCCTCATTACCACTGAGCAAGAAAAGGCCCAAGGATTCTTCAAGCAGAAGCAAGGATGGCATACAGGGTTGGGTGAGGCTTGCATGGGATTGTGTAGTTAGCCAGCTGCCAGCCCTCTTCATGCCCGTCTAATATTCCTCCCAAGCTGGAGCTCTGTCCTCCTTATCATACTGCATTTTCAGAGTCTTGCACCAAGGGTTTTCTGGTGTTAGTACTAATAACGAGACAGTCGTAAGGAAACTCGGAAGAGCTGAACCTCGGCCCTCGGATCCCCTCCCCTAGAGACATACGGGAGAGCAGCTGAACAAAACGAAAGGAAAAGAAAGACTCATGGCAGCTCATCTACGAGTATAGTTTTCTATGAGTTCTTGTTTTCATTTGTAGATGAGAAAGCTGAGGCACAGAGAGGCTAAGATACTTGCTCGGAGCTGCACAGTGACAAAGCCACGTTTTGAACCCAGGTGGTCTGATGGCTATGCCATCTGTCCTTCCTTTTTAGCCATTGTCTTAGCTAGGGTTTCCATTGCTGTGGAGAGACACCATGACCAAGGCAATTCTTATGAAAGAAAACATTTCTTTGGGTCTAGTCTGTTACCATCATGGTGGGAGCCTGGCAGCATGCAGGCAGACATGGTGCTGGGGGAGCTGAGAGTTCCACATCTTGATGTCTTCCATACTGGGTGTGGCTTGAGCCTTTAAGACCCCAAAGCCCCACCTTCATAGTGACACACTTCCTCTAACAAGGCCACACCTCCTAATAGCCCTATTTCCTATGGCCAAGCATTCAAACATACAAATCTATGTGGTACATAACTACTCAAACCACCACAGACATTACATGTTGCCTTCCATGACGAGATGGTAGGGCTTGCTCACATGGCCTGGTTGAGGATTCTGTAGACAAAGTCAAGAACACAGCATTGTACTTCTCTGGATGACTTGACAGAGACAGGTCCCATGCATCTTCTACTTTTTAGGCCCAGTATTTATTGCCTGAGAGGTTCAATGCTGATGAATAGACATTAGCTCAGTGTGGCAGCCCATACCTGTGGTCCTAGCACTGGGGTGGTTGAGGCAGGAGGATTGTGAGTTCCGGGCTAGCTGAGTTTGCATATTGAGACTATTCCAAACCATCTAAGTATATACTGCCAACGATAGACCTTCACAGGGCAGGTGTCTGAGGTGACGTGCCCCAGACCCTGCAGGGCTCTGAGTGGGGTGGACACAGCCAGTCCTGCATGCAGCTGCTCACAGGGGCACAGCTCAGTTGCGGGCATTTCAGCCAGGCAAGGTGGTTCCATTGTTGGTGGCTGGCATTCAGGTCCACCCAATCAGAAGCTGGCTAACTGCAGCTCAGTCGCCAACCGGCCTGTGTTTCCTGGTCTGAGAGCCTTCCTCGAAGGGCTTGGATGGTACTGTGGTGGCCGCTGGCTCTGTTCTGGCTACTATTTGTACACCGCCCCCTTCCCCTCCCCCTTCCCCTCCCCTTCCTTCCCCCTCCCCCCCTCCCCCCCCCCCCCCCGCAGTGGCTGCCCTGAAGTTGTGGGTGATTTATCATCATGGGTGAGGACTGGGAGGACGACATGAGCCCATGAGTCCTCTCATGGCTGTTGGCAGGAGCTGGGGGAGTTGGTGGGATTCGGAATGCAGCAGGGCCAACCCTGTTGGGCCCCCAGTTTCCTCACACTGTTGGGGGGATGCTTTATCTCCCAAATCCAGCAGCTGCTCTCCTGAGTCCCCTCCCTCCTACCAGTCCCACCTACAGAGGCCCAAAACACACACTCTCTCCTCTCCTGTCCCCATGATGGTGACGCTCACCCCTGTTCTGTTTTTAGCATTATTGTTTCAGGTGCTGGAGAGTTCAGCTGGCTGCGTGCCTGTCTGGCATGCACAAACAACCATGTTCAACCCCAGCACTCACGGCATCAGCTGGGTATAATAACACACATCTACCATCCCAGCATTGGGGAGATGAAGACAGGAACAGGGGGCTAACCTAAGCTAGCATAGAGAACTCACATTCCTGCCCCCAAAGCCTGGTTATACCATCGTGAAACTGGAAACCCAGGTTGAACAGGTTCAGTAAGGGGTTCTGGACCCACCATTTATGCCACTCCCAAGCAATAAGATAAAGATGGCTCAGGCATAGCCTCTGAATCACACACTTGGGTTAAATCTCTGTATAACCCACTCCTCTGTGACCCTGAACAGCCTTCCCTCCACTCCACGGTCCTTCCCGGAGAAGGTATCCATCTCAGTTCTTGTGGAATCACTGCATGGACCAGGATGGGGGTCATGGGTTTAGGTTTCAACATATGAACTGGGGGAGTGGGGGCAAACATTTGGTCCCCAATAAGTTTCGAGGTAGGTGTCGGGCTTATTTAACAGGGACTGAGAATCTGGGCCCCATCCACAAGCCTACAAGCAGGCAGTCACCCCAAAGGCTGGCCTTGCCAGGATAAGGTCTCCAGAGGAACCCAAACCCAGAAGCCTAAGAGGTGAGAGTAAGAGGAGCCCAGAGACAGTCTCTCTCTCTCTCTCTCTCTCTCTCTCTCTCTCTCTCTCATCATAAGCAACTGTTTTAATTGAGATGCTGGTCATCGGTAGTGGGTGGGATGAGTTCAGAGCATAGCTGATGGTTAGGATGGTAGGCAGGAAGAGGCCAGTGCTCAGCTCAACGCCTTAGCTGAGCTCTGTGGCTTTGGCTGTTGTCACAGGGCACAAGGCTAAATGACCCGTAAAAAAAAATAGAGATTTGCTGAATCTCACCGTTTGGGAGTCTCCGTCTGATCACATGACCCTGGCATCTTCTTGGCTTCTCCAAGGGACTTCCTGCTGCTTTGCCAAGAGCAAGCCCAGACATGTGTGCATGTGAGACAGCTCGCCTCTAAGTCAGCACTTCCCAACCTGTCACAGGGTTGGCCCCATGGCCATCAGAAAACACAGATATTTACATTACAGTTCTTAACAGTAGCAAAATTGCACCCATGGGATAGCAGTGAAAACAGTGGGGGGATAGCAGTTTTACAGTGGGGGGTCACCACAGCATGAGGAACTGTATTAAAGGGTCACAGAATTAGGAAGGTTGAGAACCACTGCTTTAAAGGTACCTATTCTCTGGAAACAACCAAACAAGCTCTGAGAAAATGAGCCCAGTTTGCTGAGAAAGGTGTTAACCCCTTACCACCTCATCACCTCCTAAAGGCGGCCCTTCCCAACACTGCCACCATGATGAGTTTGGGGACCAGATTCAAATTGTACCATGTACCAGTGGGACCTGGCTGGAGAGGCGGGGCTTATTCCAGAGATGGAAGCCCTGCTCTGCATCAAGAGTCCCCATAGCCAACTCACACGAGGGACCCCCAGTATCCAGTGTAGTCATTTAACTGTTTTGACCAGTGTTGGGATGTTACAAATGCACAGCCCCAACTCTTTCAGGATGCCTTCCCCAGCACTCAGGCAGCTCATGCCTGTGTTCCAGAAACACAGCCCCCAGGCTCAGCACTGGCAGGTTCTTGGGAATATTGCATGGGACGGGCTTCCCTCCCAGAAGGAAATGGCTGCGCCCAGTCATGGAGACAGTAGAGAAGAGCCTGTGAAGACTGAACTCTAATAGAAAACAATCAAGCTACAACCTTAGGCGTGACCTTCACAGCCTCCTGACTGCCAGCAGCAGGGCTTCCTGCCCCCCACCCGCTCTATGGAGGCAAGAGGGAAAGACAGCTTCTCCCAAAACCCTTTCAAGAAAGAAAGGGAAGAAAAGAAGGGACTGAGGAAAGAGAGTGGAACCTGACTCCCAAAAAAACCCGTTACTTTCCTGAGCCACGTGAATTATTTAACAGACAGCTGAAAGAACTGAACTCAACAGAAGAGTACAAACCCAGCCTGCAGTGCACACACCTTCCCCAAAGCCCGTGACAATGAAATGTGTTTTATGCCCCAGATCAACATGCCAGGGAAGGAGCTTCAGAGATAGATGCCCACTGGGATCATTAGCCCTTTATCTCTCAACCCTTGCCACCAGCATCAGATCCCTGAGCCTGGGCAGCCCAGGGGAGATGGGCTGAGAAGTGTCTATATTGTAAAGTGTTGGTTAAACAACCCCACCGCATTCTTATTTGCTGGAGGTTTTAGGGAGCAGATGTAGGACTGGCAGGGCTCGGAGCTGGCGACGTTGTTCCTCCTCACTCAGAGCCAACACGCACAAACACACACAAAAAGAAAGCTGCATTTGGTGCGCGTGTGCCTCACCCCTGCACTGTCCTCCTGTCCAAGGTTCCTCGGAATCTGAGCTGACCAACGCAAAACCAGCTTGGGGGCGGGCCAAGAGAAATCTGAGCTCTCCCAGAACCTGCATGTGGGTGTCTCTCTCCGAGAGGGCTTGCGAGTATCCCTGCCTGCAGGCACAGGGGCTGGGCAGGCGGTTCACCCACTGCAGGCTGGTGCAGCGGTTGCTAGAGAAAGGGCGGATGGATGCAGAAGCGACTATAACGGCCAGCGGCAGCGAGGCTATGCTGCAGCTGTCAGGCAATAACTTAGATAGTTACAGCTGCCATCACCTAGCTCGTGCGAGCTTTTTAATATCTTTTGGCAGCTCTCGTGTCACAGCACAAAGGGAGAATTGGCACTTCCTAGCACACTTTGTTTGACATAACTGTAGGCAGGACCCAGCTGATACCTTCAGTGCCGGGATGGGTTTGCTCTTAAGGTGCATTTGATTGGATCAAATGCCAGGATCCTCCTACCTCTCTCCCTCCTCACACCATGGCCCTGCTTCTGTGTGGGGCACATGACACCCCTAAATCACACACTGGGCACCAGATCAGGTGGATGGGAGGACACTGCGGGTGCTCGGCATAAGGCTGGCTCCGTGAGCATCCAGCAAAGGAGAAAAGAAGGGGAGCACAGCAAGACGCAGAAAGGAGGGATGGAAAACGGTGGTGAAACTTCCCCTAGCCTCGGGGAGAGGCAGTCCTGCTTTGCCCCTGCATCCAGAGAATACGGTGTCAATCACTACACCACCATCTTGTTTCCCACTTGGCACTCTAATCTAGGCCACACACCTCCTCTCCAGTCACTCGGGAACCCAGCCTGCTCCATGCAACTCCCTCCCTACACATCATGATTCTTCTGCACATCAACAACTAAGAAGGTGGGAGCAGCTTCTGTTTCTACCACAGTGACACTTCCACTGGCTGGGCTTCCCGGTTAGAGAGAACTATCATTCTAAGACCTACGGAACTAATGGGCATGAGGATAGGATGCAGAGGATGAGTGGGGGAGGGAGTGGGGGAGGGAGGGGCTCAGCCCCGGGGTGGGGGTGGGGTCCAGTTGTAGCCTCGGTGCCCAGTCATTCCGGTTCTATCCAATAGATACGTCTCTGTGCTCCTCTCTAGGAAGTGGCTCTAGAGGTGGGGGATCACCAGAAGACACAAAAGGAAAGTGTGTGAGGTCCGCCAAAGCTCAGGATGAGCCCTGCTCTATCAGCTTTCCAACCACTGTGGCAAATCCTGGTTAGAGTAAGCGGTTATTCTTGCTCACACAGTAGAAGGATCCAGGTCATGACAGGTTGGCCTGTTTGTTTGGGCTTGGCAGGACCAGAGGCATATCATGGCCGGCACACATGGACATCATACTAACATGAGCCAAGAACTAAAGAAAAGGAGGAGACCCGAAATCCCCTTTTGAGCATACCTCCCACTGGTCTAATACACACACACATCACACACACTCAAACACACACACTAAACCGCATCTATTAAAGACTCCACCACCGAAGCACCTCTCTGGATCCCAAGCCTCCTGCTTATGGACCTGGGGACACTTAAGACACAAACTATAGCAGCTCCTGGCTATATTCATCGCTAGGACCACTGTGCAAAATGCTGCAAACCAAACTGCTACAACAGAAGATGCTCTCATCTCATCTGGTATCTAGATGAAGGTGGCAGCAGATCTGAGCCCTCCTAAGGTCTGGAAGAGAGCACCTGGCCAGCCTCTCCCTTGGCTTCCAGTGGGTTTTATGCAAACTTTGGTCCTCCTTGGCTTGTAGATACACCTCTCCAACCTCTGCTTTCATCTTTATATAATGTTATGCACACCTATGTGTGCTTATGTATATGTGTATGTGTGCATACTTATGTAGAAGTGTGTCTGTATGTATGTATTCTGTAAGCATATTCAGATGTGTATATATGTGTATGTGTGAATAAGTATTTATGTATGAATGTGTTATATATGTGTATATGCATGTATATATGTATACATGTGTATGTATGCATAGTTATATAGAAGTGTGTGGGTATATGTATATGTGTACGTATATTCAGATGTGTATGTGTGTGTGACCTCTGACCTCCACATGCATATGCATGCACACACAAACACACACACACAGTGGGGAAGAAATGTAAACCCTACTCCTATTGCGTTACTTGCACAGTTCTCTACCTCCCAAACACTTTTCCTCTAGAAAAGCCACAGATCAGTGCCCCAGACACTAAGTTAGAGTACTAAAGTCCAAATAAATGAAGTTTCCCTACACTCAAGATCTGTCATGTGGATCCCAAGCTTAGAGGTGTGACCTCCCCATGCAGGCAAGGCCAATATCCAGCATCCAGACTCTAGCTTCTTAGATGAGGTGAGAATCCTCTACCCTTGGTCCTCTACTCCCTTTGGCAAAGGCAACTTCTTGCAGAGACTCCAACAGCTTCCAAAACAAAATTCGACGCAGCCACAGCTTGAGAAGTGCCCCAAATCCCAGGCTTCTGGCCTTCAGGACCATTATTCACTTAGTATCACTCAAAACAAATAAGAATGGTAAAACTTCAGCTGGATCCAGGCCAGGCCAGAAGGGATGGAACATCTCATAAAACTGTAGTATTCCATAAATAGAAAGTGTGAGAAAATGCAGGGAAAACAATGGTTTAGGACATTCTGACCTCCCTCCAAACACAGATCACCCGAAATAACATCACCGATGGATGCCTGTCTCACAGACAGCAAGAGCGCTGGTAAGGGCACCCTCGATGACAACCTCAGAAATAAAGCAAACATCCACATTCACAGGACAAGACCTTCAGTTCGTTTCCCTAGCTCCCAGCAAAGGAGAGGAGGCTGGGCTGGAGCCTTCGTGTTGGACGTAATAAAGGCATTGGGACAGCTCACTGTGTGTCCCTCCTCACCAAGGACAGCTCTGATGATGATCCAGAGCTGAACACTCCTTCTCTCTGGTTTACTGTGTGGGGTCCTGTGCTTGCTGTGTGCGGCCCTGTGTCATCCTTGGCCTACAGACCATGTCTCCCATTACAGCACTCTGGGGGTCGCCACTGCTGGCTTATCCCAAGGTCAGCCATTCACAGAGAAACTGTGGTTGGGATGTATTGGAAATAAACAAACAAAAAGTTAAAAAGAAAACATAGTGTATATTCAAAATGGATTACTATTCAGTGACTCAAAATACAATCTGATCCTTAAAAAAAATCACACACACACAGAAACAAGAAACAGAGATGGAACAAGGGCTCATAATGTTAAATAAAATAAGCCAAGAAAAGAAAGCAAAAGGAAAAGAAAAGAGAGGCGGAAACTCTCCCATCTGGAAGCATGATGTGACCACTGACAACATCATGTGATACTACATGATCTGACCACTACATCATGTGATACTACATGATCTGACCACTACATCATGTGATACTACATGATCTGACCACTACATCATGTGATCACTTCTCTTTGCTTCACTTGCTCCTCAAAACCTCTTTGATCTGGGTTTCTCTGGGGCTTGTATTCTCTCTCCAGGGAAACTCTCCTAAGCTTTATTCTCCAGAAGCCCAAGTCCTTTCGCTCAGGAATCAGAACCATCACACCCCCTAGTGGTGGCCAGACGAATCCCCCTCAGTTCCTCTACTCGCGCCACCCATGGGGACAGTTCTCAAGGTGTGCCCTACCTGGTGCCTCTGAAAACAGCCCAGGAGAAAGGGGCTTCAGCCTTCGGGCAAATTTGAAGACAATGAATGAGTTTGCTTTCCCACCACCACCACCTACCCCTGGTGGAGTCTGGTAGCTGTCAACTTGCTCAGGGCACCACGACTCTGTGGCTTCAGACTGCAGTAGGCTCCACATTCATCTAATAGAGCTTTTGGGAATTAACCAAATAACCATCCCTAACTGGATATAAATTATCACAGTACTTCCAACAGTGTGTGTGTGTGTGTGTGTGTGTGTACAGGTGCCTCAAGAGAGGATCTGGCCTTCTGGAGCAGGAGTAACGTTGCAGTTGTGCCTCATCTGACATGGGTGCTATGAGCTGTGTTCTCTGGTAGAGCAGTGTGACTGCTCTGAACCAGAATGTCCCCCACAGGCTCAAACATCCGAACGTGTGCCCCACTCCCCATTGGTGGAACTCTCTGGGAAGGACTGGGAGGTGTGGCCTTGTTAGAGGTGTGTCCCTCGGTGTGAGCTTTGAGATTTCAGAAGCTCTCTCCATTCTCAGTTTGCTCTGTGCCTCCTGATTTGAATTATAAGCTCTTCCGCTGTGCCAGCCTGCCTGCTGATGTGATGGTCTCAGACTCACCCTCTGAAACCATAAGCCCCAAATAGGCTTTCTTCTGTAAGTTGCCATGGTCACTGTGTCTCTTCGTAGCAATAGAACGCCTAGGCAGGCAGCAAGTGCTCTTAGCTGTTGAGCCACGTCTCCATCTCCCAGTGCTTCTATTTTGAGACAGGGAAATTGATGTTCAGAGTGCTCAATAAAAGCCCATCATCAGATGAGACAGGGGGATTTCTATGAGTCCCAGTACACACTCTCCCAGCCGCCTCATCAAAAGTTAAATTAAATTAAAATGTCAAATAACTTGCTTAGATGACCCAGAAGTCTGAGATCTTAATAATGACAAAATCAAATTCCCACTATGCCTGTCATTCTGCTTGGTCCCCGTGTCACTGGTTACAGGAAGCCAAATAGCAGGAAGCTTCTAGCTGAGAGAGAGAGAGAGAGAGAGAGAGAGAGAGAGAGAGAGAGAGAGAGAGAGGAGGGAGAGAGGGAGAGAGAGAGTCAAAGCACCTCTCGGTTCTCAGCAGAGGGGATGGGATGGGCACCACGTTGGGAGCCCCGTGGCACACTCCTGTGGGCACTGCAGAAGCTGCCTGGTTTTGTGAGCCAGCCATATTCTTCTTGTGTTTTCCATGACTGCTGGCTTTTACAGCCATAGCACATTCTGTAGGCATGTCATCTGTTGAAAATGGAAATTTAAAAAAATCTCATTTTAAGATACTTTGTCCTTGCATTTATTAGGGGAGGCTCACTCAAGACACAGCACACACATAGAGGTGGAGAGCTCTCCCACCCAGCGGGGCTCTGTGGACGGAAGTCAGTCATCAGGCTTAACAACAAGCCTTTACCACTGAGCCATCTCACCAGCCCAATGTCTCACATTTCAAATGTCACATTTAAGTGTATAGTATGTTTAAAAGTTTGATTCTGATAATACAGTTTTGGAGTTTTATTAAAACTGGTTTGCTTTTTTTGCTTTTTTTAGTTTGTTGTTATTACTGTTGCTGCTGCTGCTGCTATCTGACGCTGCTTCTCCCTCCTCCCTTCTCCCTCCTCTCTTCTCCCTCCTCCTCTTCTCCCTGCTCCTCTTTGATTTTATGAGACAGAATCCAAAAGATAACTTTCCCCACATCACTGAAAGTTTGGCCTCAGGCACAGAGCCCCAGTGAACGAAACTAGAATAGGCTGCTAGAAAATGTCTTGGCCCCTTTCATGATTGACACAGACATCCTCCAGTGACTGCACAGCACTCAGCGGCTGGGCTGAGCCATCCTTTCCGACACTGGCAGCCTTGTGCTGACCCTTGCTGAACATTTACAGAGACTGGATTTTCCCATCTGTACTGGCTGGTTTTGTGTGACAACTTAACATAAATAGGAATTATCACAGAGAAAGGAGCCTCCCTTGATGAAATTCCTCTATGAGATCCAGCTATAAGGCATTTTCTCAATTAGTGATCAAGGTGGAAGGGCCCAGCCCACTATGGGTGGCACCATCCCTGGGCTGGTAGTCCTGCATTCTATAAGAAAGCAAGCTGCGCAAGCCATGGGAGCAAGCCAGCAAGCAGCATCCCTCCATGGCCTCTGCATCAGCTCCTGCCTCCAGGTTACTCCCCAACTCGCTTCTTGGTCATGATGTTTTGTGCAGGAATAGAAACCCTGACTGAGACACGTAGCAACATCCCAGGCCACGCTACCTCTGCTGCTTCTGTGGAGACTGTGATAGGTCACAGGGCTTTCGGACACATTTTCCTTAAAGGCTTGGTTCTTAGGATGTCAGTACGTATAGACCCATGTATGCATATACTGCTATTAATAGTCATTTTTCCTAGCGATAATACTTTATACTGGCAAAGGTTTCCCCTGTGTCTGTTTTACAAATTTACCATTTAAAACTCCATAATTAGCCTGGAAAAATACATACATTCCGAGATATAACTATAGTTCAAGGTCAGTTAAGCTACAGGGGGAGAGAGAAGAAAATATAGAGGGAGACGGGTATGTACATATTTAAATTCACATTATGTCCATGTGTGTGTTTGCAAGACACATAGAAATGGAAAATAAGGAAACTTCACCAAAAAAATTAAAAGACAGACAGCTAGATAGCCCCAGATTTTAATGCCACCCCCAAGGTAGAACAGGTGGCGAAAATATAATAAAACATGTTGCAAGGAACTTGTCATGAATTTTAACAACAAAACCGCCTACAGACCAAATAAGCAGCTCCGACACCAGGCTAAATCCGAAGTTCCCGAACTATTTTAAATGACAAAGCAGAAGCCCCCTAGAGAAGGTCCAACAGAAATGGTTTGAGGGCAATTGCTGCTAAACTCCTATAGAAAAGAACTTGGAGAGAGGATGCAGCCTGCTCTCCCTGCCACAAAGGCCACGTGCAGATGTCCACAGCCAGACCATGTGCAGGACCAAGGCCTGTCCACAAAGGCCCCTGGGTGCCTCCCATGATCCCTTGACAGTGGGATTCTCAATACATATGATAGGATGCTGGGCTCCGGCTCACGGGCAGCCACTCCAGGGCCCCCTGTGAAGTAGGCTAGAGACAGAGGCTCTGGCTAGTACAGACTGACCCCCCACCTCAGCAGTGCCCACCCTCAGCAGTGCCCACCCTCAGCAGTGCCCACCCTCAGCAGTGTCCACCCTCATGCCCCCATCTGTTCTGTCATTGAAAGCACCAGCCTGTGCTTTGTTCCTGGCCAACCATATATGAAGAAGTTGCTTCCAGGGCCCCTCCCTGACCTCTGGGGGTCTGGGTGCTGCACAAGGTGACCTCGGTCTTCTTCCTGGTATCAAAGCGACTGGACAGACAGCATAAATCTCTGTCTCCTCCAGCACTGTGTTGACTGCAGTACGCTTATAATCTAGGGGATGCTCATAGGGTGCATATGTGAGAACCTACCACTTGGAGGGCCAATGCTTAAATATTTGGTTCCCAACCACAAGAATGACATTGATCAAAAGGAACCCCTGGAGATGTACCTCAGTCAGCAGAACCCTTGCCTAGTGTGCACAAAGTCCTGAGTTCAATCCCCACACAAGCTGAGAAAACTGGTCCCTGTGTTCCAGGGACAACTGAACATCATGCAGCCTTGCAGGACTGTTCACAACACCCAAGTCAGAGCATCAACAGAGGAATGGATAGAGACGTGATCTAGCTACGTCTGTGGGAAAATGGGAGAACTGGGGATTGTCATGTTTAGCACAATCAGCCAGGCTTAGACAAGTACTGCATGTTTTCTCTCATAGGTAGAAGCTAGAATTTTTAATAAACATGAAAGTATAAGCGGGGACTATTTGGAAAGCAAGGACCAGGGAGAGAAACCATATTATGAATAGGATTGAATAGGAACAAAGTACAGGAATCCACATATGAAAATATCACAGTGAACCCCTTTATTTTATACAATCAGTGTGTGCCAAGGAAAGACGACCTGCCCAAAGCTTTCTCTGCAGGGCCCACATGAGAAACTTCCCTCTCAGGAGATCCTGACAAGCCAGAAGCTCACTGGCTCCTGGTGGCTGGCCAGCCTTCTCCATGCTGTTCCCACTCTGAGGGGTGTGCCCTACTTTTGTCTCCTGCTTCTATGATAAAATACCCTACAAAAGCAATTAAGGGAGAAAAGGTTTATCCAGGTTCATAATTTCATGTGGTAGTCCATCATTAGAGGGGGGTCAAGTCGCAAGACGGCAGGATCCTGAAGCAACTAATACATCTATACTCAAGAGCAGACAGCAGTGAATCAGTGATCACTGAACATCCAGCTTGCTTTTCCAGTCCCAACCCAGAGAATGGTGCTGCCCACAGTGGGCAGATCTCCACACCTCAGTTAATATCATCAAGGTAATACCCCACAGATACACACAGAGGGCAATGTAGACAATCTCTCATCTAGACTGCCTTCCCAGGTGGCTCTACATTGTATCAAGTTAATAAGATTGATCACCAAATGGCTCCACTTCCAAACCTATTCCCTAAGCCAGAGACCCAGGCTCTCAGTGCACCTGCTGGGCCAGTTCTGCCTACCTTCTGCTTATATCGATAAAGTTCTACTGGAACACAAGCCCACCCATCCATTTCTGATTGTCTGCACTGCTTCCCTGTGGTACGTGTGGAGTCTAGTCATTGGACAGAGCATGCATGGCTGGCAAGCCTCACATGGTCACTCTGCACACCTTTCCAGAAAAACCCTGCAGACTGGCCCAGGACTTCTCTGTAGTATGTGGGTAGGCGATGTGTGCTTTCTAATGCAAAACTGAGAAAATCTTGCAAAATTGGGAACCCCATACAAAAAGCATTTCCTGAGCAATACAAGAGAAAGGGGTCCTAAGACTTTATAGGTCAAAAGTTTTAATCTTCTGTCTCTTGGGGTTTTGTATACCATTTCCCTAGGGAACACACATAATAAACCAATTGTTCTGTCCCTGGGTTTTCTAATAAGTGTGGGCAACATGCTTCCGGATAGTTATGGAAAAGGGCAGGCACTCCCATGAATTGATATTAGAGCCTAATTAGCCACCAAGCCCAGCTGATAACAGCCCATCAAACTCCGTTGCCCAAAGAAAGCTCAGGTGGAAGGAAAGAGGGGAAGAGAAGAGGAAACAAACAGCTAATTATGATAAACGGGTTTCCTTGGCAACACTGTTTACAGCGGTGGTGATGCTGGCGGACATTTAATGATAAGCACAAAGGTTTGATGTGACATTGCAAGACGCCCACCGTCTTCATGCTCATTCCACTCTAGCAAAGGCAAAGCCAGATGCACCTCAAATTTTGTCCAGCCTGGAGACCTCAGAGGTCTGTTAGTACAGTGTTCTCTGAGAGCCAGAGGTCAGGAATATGGACACACATTTGCAGTGTCTATGGCACCTGTATCCATTCGACCCTCCGAGTTTCAGACACAGCATTTCCTGGTTTTGGCTCAGCTGGACAATTGTCCTGTGGCTTGGGGAAGGTGGCTGGGAAAGGCTGTGCAGTGTGCAGTGGGCTGGGGTCCTTACTAGCTGTCAGCCAGCTATCAAAGGCACTCCTGAGACTGCTGGGCTATCTCATTTCCATCCCATTGGGAATGTGTGCATCTACATTTCTAAGAATAATAATTTGATTAAGATATTTTGGAAAAGGGCATATACTGTATTAGTTATTTCTGTATCCTTTTGAACAAAATACTTGAGAATAACTTAAAGGGACGAGTGACATATTTTGACTCAAATTTCAGAAGTGTCAGGCCACCATGCCAGAGGAGATAAGGCAAAACAGTATGTATACATGTACATGTAAGCATTATGTAATCTCACACTCACTCTTTGTGTTTACCACATGTATGATATGTGTGCTGACTTGTTACATCTCAGTTCAACATAAGCTTGAGTCATTTAGGAAGAAACCTCAGCTAAGGAAATGCCCCCACCAGACTGACCTGTGAGTAACTTGTGGTGCATTCTCCTGATTGGTGGTTGATTTGAGGTCCCAGCTCTGTGTGGTTGGTGCTGCCCTGGGCAGGTGGGCCTAGATGATACCAAGGAGGCAGGTGGAGAACGTCATGAGGAACAAACCAGTGAGCAGCACCCTCCACTGCCTCTGCTTCAGTGCCTGCCTCCGGGTTCCTGCCTTGAGTTTCTGTCCTGATTTCCCTCAGTTATGCATACACAGACAAGTATGCACACACATAAATACATAGATGCATACACACCACACATGTGCACACATATGCATATACATACACACATATATACATACATGTGCATACATATGCTCACACATGATATATACATGTGCATACATACTTTCACACATGATACATGCACACATGCATGCATATACACATACATACATTCACACAAAAATGCACATATATACTTGCACACATACATATATGCATGCACATGCATAAATACATGTACAAATACAATGTATACACATATATATACACACATACATATACCCATACATACAGACACACACATACATATATCATATACACACATATATGCATACATGCATACATGCACACACACCACACAGATCAGGTCGTCTTCATGCTGTCTACAAAGCTACCTTCAGTGGATTCTAAAAGCTCAAAGACTGTTTTCAATATTTTAAGATTTGATTAGCCAATTTGTACTTAAATGATTAAACTTCTCCGAGCTGTTACAGAGGTTGCCATGGCTCTAGTCAGTATTTAGCTGTTCGCACTGACAAGGTCTCCACTTCTAACGTCATTTCATATGTCTCTACTGCATTCCAGAAAGAATATCAGAGTGTCCAAACCCAGAACTGTTATCCATTTATAAGGATGGATGTTAAGGAAACAGATGCCCCTGAGGTTGGGTAGAGACATCTCATTATAGAATTGATTATAAAAGACAAATGTGTGCACTTGCTTAATTAAATATAATCTTATAAATAATATAGGAGCAGTCAAATACATTTTTGAAAAACCATCAACTGCTTTATTATATAGTCATTAAAATTTAAAAAAAAAAAAACGTTGGCGCAGTGTCTCAAGCCTCTAATCACGGGACTCAGAAGGCTGAGACAGGAGGGGCCATGGTTAAGCCTGTACTACATAAGGAGAATGTGTCTCAAAAAATGCGAAATATTTAATTCCAGGAAAATAAATATCCGGCAGGCTCTAGTACATTACCAAATAGGGTGTAAACTTCCATATATGCATATGTGTGAACATATACTTAAAATTCCATGCACTACTATACACATACATGAGCCATTTCATTATATGACTGGGTACATAGTAAATACACTGAAAGGACTACAATACACTGAATACACTGAAAGGACGTGCAAGCAGCTAATTGCTGGCCGTGCTGAGTGATCATAGTGGGGTTTTTTTTCTCTCAGCCTTAAATATTTTCTATAATGATTATTATTACTTTATAGTCTAAAAAACCAAAGTTATTTTAAAGAAAAAATATCCCAACATTTCAATGAATTCAGCTATTCTATCTTGGGTATTCTCCAACTGCATTATGTCATCCTTACGAGGCAAGAACAGGTGTGGCAGGGGAGTTTCCAGGTGTCTGCTTTGGAGAAATCTGATTTCTTACACACTCAGGGGCATCATTCACTCCACTCCCCTCCCCCTCCCCTCCGTCTCCCCTTCTCCTCCCCTGAATGTCTCTCAGAAGCATCCATCCCCTTTGCCAGAGCCCCTCTCCTGTCGTTTGGCTGGATCGCTGGGGTACTTACTGTGGCACTTGGACGGAGTCTCCGCTGGAAAATGAGTAAAACGCCATAAAAATGACCAATCTCCACATTAAAAGCAATCCTAAAGAACCTGCCCAGCACCTGTAGCCTTCAACAGCAGCCTGCAGACAGCTCTTTCCTACCTCAGAGAGGATAGACACTTAACTCGCATCTGTGTAACTGGGAAGACCCACAAGAGTGACCTGGCTCTCAAAGGCCACGCCTTGCACCCACTCCAAGTTCTAGAAGCCATTGCTGGCAGTTGCAGACGACCATTTCCAGTCTTCCTTTGGAGTGGAAATCCACAGCTCCAGAGCCATCCAGGTCCCAACCCTGAGGACAGATAAAGAGGCTTGGTGTGTCCAGTGGTCAGGGCTGGAGAACAGACACCAGGAAGGGCAGGGTATGATGCAGAGTCGGGATCTATCTGCCGTTTGGAAACAGTTCAACAAATATCAAAATGTCTACTCCAACAATTCCCAACCTCTGAGTTGCCATCTCTTGGGGGTTGAACAACTCTTTCATAAGGATCACCTAAGACCAGCCTGCATATCATATATTTATATTACAATTCATAACAGTAGCAAAATTAAAGTTATGAAATAGCAATAAAGATAATTCTATGGTTAGAGGTCATCACATGAGGAACTGTATTAAAGGGTCGCTTGCAGCATTAGGGAGGTTGAGAACCACTGTCTACATTTACCGTGGACAAGGCTCTCTGCCTCTGAAACAGCAGGCAGCGGCTATGTCTTTTACCACAAGCTCCTGGCTGTACCCTCCTGGTCTCTCAGCTCAAGGGTCCCCAAGCAGCTTCACTACAAAGCATACAGGGCCAGTTCTTCAATTTTATTTTTAAAAATATACCAAAAAGCAGGCTACTCTGTCTGTACATGACTGCACCTCTGCATTCAAAAAGGTTTTAGGTTAGCAGAACGTGGGTTCAAACAAAGCAGCTACAAACTTCCAGGAGATTTTGGAGGAGGCTAGCCAGTCGTGGAGCCTGCAAAGTTCTGGTCAGCTTTAGTCTGCAGGCTGGCCTGCAACCACACTAAACTGCAGTCTTCAGAAACCTGTGTGAACCTAAGGCAGGGGCCATGAGATGTCATCTCAGCATCTAGAAAATGCCCCTGTGTGCTCCAAAGCAACTCCATCTCTTTCTCTTCTTTGCTGCCTCAGGCTATCCCAGTGCTCACCTGTTACCCTCCTTAAGGGTCAGTGGGACAGAGAGTGAGCATTTAGGAGAAGAAAACTGAGTTTATACTCAAATTGCACAACAAGTGGGCTAACCTCGAAACTACAGCGATCCTCCTGGGTGCTGAGATTACAGGTATGCATCATTGTGACCACTTTATGTAATTTTTTGTAAGAATAAAATAACTGATTCTTCATCTTATTTAAAGAAAAGAAAACATGTAAAGACCTGCATCTGGTTAAAAATAAATATTTTCCTAAGCTAATCAAAGTTTATTCTTTATAAACAACAAGTAGCAGCTGTTTTAGCTTCATGCTTGTTGCTGTGATAAAATGTGTGACATGAGCAACTTTAAGAAAGGAAAAGGGTTATTACATTTATAGTTTCAGGTTACAGTTTATCACTGACAGGAGTCACCACAGGACAGCCAGCTGCCAATCTCAGCACACCCAGGGAGAGAAGAGAGAAATGGATGTGTGTGTGTGTGCATACTTGTTAACATTCAGTGGGCTCTCTACACGGCCAGGGAATGGCGCCACCCACAGTGGGCAGAGCTCTCCTACATCAAATGGCATCATAAAGACAATCCCCTACAGACCCATCTACAGGTCAGCCTGATCTAGACAATCGCCTCTGGTGATTCTATGTTGTGTCAAGTTGACAGAGCCAGACAGTACCACAAAAGAACAGTTGCCCAAGAAAGCCAAAGTGCTTTCAGTCCTAATCTGAGAAGAACAGCCTTGAGATACAGACCACTGTGTTGTCGGCTGGGTTTTCTCGTAGCCCTTCAACAAATCCAATCGAAGCCAGCAGGGAATGAATGCTTAGCGAACACCCTGTCTGCCCAGAGACTGCGCCAAGCACTTGGAAGACACTGTCTCATTCGATCCTTCTGTAGATGAGCTGCATAGGGTTTGTCATCGGTGGACGAGGGCGAGAGCTAGGGCCGCTTGGTAGCTTTCCCATCTCATCCACGAGAACAGGAAAGACTGTCCACTTTCCACCGTGGAAAAACTAAAGACGGCTTTTGCCCCATCAGCGGGGAATACTGTGCATGCTGTAGGGTTTCGGGGCAACAGCCAACAAATATGGCGTATACCTTAAGCAGGAACAGAGATAACCTCCGTCCTGGGTAAGGGTCTTTCTCTTCATTCCCACAGCATACCAGGCAACCTGGAGCTGAAATAACTCCACCCACCCCCGCCCGCCCCGCCCCACTCCAACCCGCCCCGCCCTGCCCTGAGGAAACCTCTCTCTTCCTCCCTTGTGAGAACTAAGCCACTTTTGTGTTCTTTCCTATGAGATTAGTAAAGTTCTCTCATTTTTCTATTGTTTTGCAAGCTGGTATTTTATTTATATTATTATGCTAATTATTCAGACACTTTACATAAATAACTACATATTTTCCTAATTATGAAGACGCTTAATGCTGCTAATCTCCACCACCACGAAGCATGAGCTGTTTTTCTCCTGAAAACCAACAATAATTTTTCTTGTATCCTTTGTGAAATGAAGGAGGAAAGGTTCAGGTAGGCAAAAGCACTCGGTGCGGAGACAGCTGCAGTCATGCCTATAGCCTGAGTTCCGCCCTCAGAATCCACACGGTGGACAAAGAAAGCCAACCCACAAATTGTCCTCTGCTGTCAACAAATGTGCCAGGCACACAGGCCTCCCTATCCTATGCAACACAGAATAAGTAAATACGTTTTTGCAGTAATGTACCTCACTACTGGTCGTTACTAATTCCCAATTTTCCTCGTTTCCACTAGAGAAAGGGGAAAGTTCCCAGCCTCACCTGTCCTTGGAGCCTCACTTCATGCCTATAGTCTGCGCCATTGTCTCCTCTGTGTGAGCTTCCTTCTGCTGTAGCTGAGATCTGGAATTTACTCCAAAGTCCCGTTATAACCCCATTCCCCATCGTATTTTTTTTTAGATTTTTATTTTCATTATATGTAAGTACACTGTAGCTGTCTTCAAACACCTCAGAAGAGGGCATCAGATCTCATTCCGGATGGTTGTGAGCCACCATGTGGTTGCCGGGATTTGAACTCAGGACCTCCAGAAAAACAGTCAGTGCTCTTAACTGCTGAGCCATCTCTCTAGCCCTGTCATGATCTTTTAAGAGGTAGGATCCAGTGAGAGAGTTTATGTCATCAAAGTGCACCATCCAAGGGAATCATGGGACCCTCATATCTTTTACCTTTGGTGTCTTGATTGTGAAGTGGATACCTCCCTCAGTTGCACTCACCACCGTGGCACACTGCCAACATGGACCCAATCAACCATGGACTGCAGCCTTCAAAAATTTGAGCCAAAATAAGGCTTTCTTCTTTTCAAGTTGATTGCCTTGGGTATTTTGTTACAGTATGGAAAAGTGACTAACAGTATCTGTTAAACATAAGAATGATGGATTTATTTATACTTCTGAATGAAGGTTGACTAATGCAGGTGAACAGCATAACTTCATTCTGATACTGCATAAGTCTTTTTCTAGGTGTCTTCCGCTGAGAGGAAACGCTGACTGCATGTGGAATGGCCACCCAGGGGCACGTTAGAGGCTGGTCTCTGATTCGGGTCAAACTAAGAAAGGCTTAATTCAGTGCGGCCCAGGAGCCACACTGGGATGTGTCACCCTGGACACACCATTCTTCTATTTACATAAGGGGGTGCTGTGGCACACGTGTGGAGGTCAAAGGGCAAGGTGCAGACATCATCTCTCTCCCTGCATCGTGGGCCTTGATGTTCAAACGTAAGCCATCAATCTGGACAGCCATCACCTCTCACACTGAGCCACCTCACCAGCCATGGCTGGTCCACGTGTCACCACTCATGATGCTCAGGGCTGTGAATCTGGTCCAGATGTGACATGATGACACTTGTCCTTGAAAACCGACATGTGGATTCTAAGTGGGCCGTAGAACGTGGTGTGCGGCAGTGGCCCAGACAGACTCCATGCAGAACCGGCTCTGTCGGCACAGCGTGTGTACAGGTGTGGAGGCCATTGTTCACTTGGTGGGTCAGGTGGAATCAGACTTGTCATCCTCCTGTTCGTCCTTCAAACAAGCAAGGAAAGCCAGGTAGTGATCGATGTTGTAACTGAGGAAAGGAATCAAGAAACAGAGATCCCGAAGTGATCCCCAAGCGCTAGGACTGCAGGTGTGTGCCACACGCCCAGCCGTGAGGGAAGCATGACCAGTCAGGGACCCTTTCTGTGTGTCTCCAAGCTGAGCCCAAGTTCTCCACACAGCACGCAGCCCCAGACAGTAGGTCTGACGTAGCTACCACCCAGCATCTGAGGAGAAAACAGTTCCCCATGGTGACAAAGAATTCTAGTCACAGGCTAGGTATGGAGGCACACACTAGGAATCACCTCCCTCTCACCGCTAAGTTCAAAGCTAGCCTGGGTTATAGAGTATTTTTTAGAAGATCAGAATTCAGGTAGTAGAGGCAAATATTGAGATTCAGACCTGAGCTGTGCCCCTTCCAGTAGCCTAGGGTGAGTCCCTTAATAGTTCTGAGGCTCATTTTTCTTAACAGATGACAATGCCATGTGTCCCCTACACAGGACTTTAATTGTGAGACTACTATGAAATTTAAAGTAATTCAAGGATCTTGTCATAAGGCCAGACACTTGACTGTGAGAAGAAGAAACTGTGGGGTAGTCTTAGCTCACTGGCACAGGAAGGGCTTCTGAACAGAACACTAATAGCACAGGCATTAAGATCAACAATTAATAAGTGGGTTCTCATGAAACCAAAAGGCGTCTATACAGAAAAAGGCACCATTATTTAAATAAAGAGATGACCTGCAGAGTGGAAAAATATTTACTATATATCCATCTGACAGAGGTTGGTATCTAGAATATACAAAGAACTCAAAAAATTAAACATCAAGGAAACAAACTAGTTTTAAAATGGAGCAGGGGTCTAAAGCCTTCTCAGACAATGAAGCCCAATGACTGAGTGACATTTTTGCATTCTAGATACCCAAACACATCAAATAAAATCAAAAATTAAAAACCTCAATGTCTCTGCCCATCACAGAAATTAACACTGAAACTATTCTGAGGTTCCGCCCCAGTCATATCAGCCAAGACCAAAGAAACAAATGGCAACAGATGCTTCATGGATGTGGGAAAGGGGAGGACGTCTCTCCTGCCGATGACGATCAAACTGGAGCAACCACTGTGGAACTCGGTCTACACACGGATCAACCCCAAGATCGATCCAGCTATCCCCCCGGGAACATAGAACCAAAACTCTACATCTGGCTACAGAGGCACCTGCCCATTCATGTTCATGCCCACTGGCACAACAGGGGTACAAACGTACTAGGAGTGGTCAACCACTTTCTGATTGGATCAAAGGCCCACTCCATGAGATGGAACCCATGCCCGACATTGTTAGAGTGACCAGGAACCCGTGGATACACGGGCCATAGGCACTAGGGAGAATCCAATGTTATTAATCAGCTAAGTGGACACAGCATTAAAATGACTCCTAATGACTTACTGCTATGCCCACAGATCACAGCCTCCCTCAACCCTCATCAGAAAAGCTTCTATTTGCCGTAAGTGGCAATTAACACCGAGACCCTCAACCAGTCGATGCAGAGAGGAAAAGACTGTGAACCGCTCAGTCCCAAATGAGACATACTCATCACATCCCCTGCAATCCCCAGGTCTTAGGAATCTTCAAAGAAGAGAAGGCAGAAAGACCATGAGAGCCAAAGATGTCGGACAACATCAAGGAAGTAATGTCTTTTAGACACAGCAGGGGAGATGAACATACAAACTCATAGAAATTGTAACATCATTGAAAAGACCCACACAAGCTCTAGCCAGTCAAGGTCCCAGCATAGAGGACAGGTAGGTATGAAATCCCATGCCTAGTCAAGGAACTGTGACCAGGTGGTAGCTATTGGGAGAGGAAGGACCTAAAGAAAACTTAAAATATTAAATAAAACTAATGATCTGACACCTAGTAGGTCCACCACACTCCAGGACAGGCTCCACTCCCAAGAACCATTGGGCGATATAAACTAGAGTCAATGTTGGGGAAAGACAAAAGGAAGATTATGAGAGGAGCTGGGGTGGGGGGGACATGAATATGTTCAAAATGTATTATATAAAATTCTCAAGGAACTAACCTTTAAAACCCTCTAAAAATTAATCTAAGTTCTTAAAACAATAACTGTCATATAGTAACCGCTCAATAAATGCTAACATCATATCGTTAGAGTGGCTGGCCGTGGAAGGGCCCTGAGGTTAACTCTGTCCTCTCAGACTCCTGGTCCGCATTCCTGCCTACTCCTCTTTGCCCTTCTCCTATAGAACAGCAAATATCTCCTCAGTGAGACACCAGCAGAGCCCAGGACACTCTCGAAGGCCCAGCCACCGCTTGTTCACTGGGCAACCTATAAGTGAGGCAGTGAGCTGATGTTTTCTGTTAAAACATAAACACATGTTCATCTACCCTCTCTGACGTCATCTGTCAGTCACTTGAGTATATGAACAAGGTCCGTATCCTTTTGTAAAAGCCAGTCTTCACTGGGAAGGTGGTGAAGGGAGCATGTTGAGGATCTGAGAGGACAATGACGGGAGGGTGTGTGGTTTTGAATGTCAAGTGTGACCCTCTACCCATTGCACTGGGTGGCATTTGGCATTAGCACACACTCCCTTCTAGCCCAGGGAAGATGGCATCTCTATGACCTCTATTTATGGAGGTGTAGACTTCTCTAAAGTGACTTCTCTAAGGTGGATCAGATGCAGACGACACAGCCCAGCTCTTCCAGGCACCTACCTCATCCTGCCCACCAGCGCTGCCTCTCACGGGCCAGAGCACTGTGTGCCCCGGTCACTCCCATCCACAGCCACACAGGTGGAGGCAGGCAGGCCTCATAGTCTGCTTCCCCCTCTGAGTCTATTCACCGAGACACCCACAGCAGGCCCAGATGTGTCAAAATAGAGAGAGAAAGGAAGAAAGGTCATTGTTCCCAACCATTTGCAAGAATATCTGAGTTAAAAATGGAAGATTTGTCATTTGCACAGTGAAGGGGAGTGGGGGGAGAGGGAGCATTGTTAGGTGTTGGTAATGTAAAAAACGCAAGTATGCTGTTATTTATGTAATTAGTTATTGCTTTCATTATGGGTGCAGTCTTAATGGTTATAGTATTTATGTATAATTACCTTAATATTCACTGAAATTTCCAAGTAGCTCCCTAATTAACTGTCTCAAATATATAATTACATTGCATCTTTACGCAAGACTTGCCTAATTAATGTAGTTACACCACTTCTTTTGTGATGCGCATTATCAACTGCTCTTTGCATCCTTCTTCTGACTTCTTGTAATTCACGCTTTACAAAAATTAAGACCTCGAATTAGAAGCCTTCAGAAGCAGCTCGGTCCTGCAGCAGAGTGGAGGCTCAGGGAGCTGCTTTGCAGAGCCCTCATTAGGACTCTCCTCCACAGCAGGTCTACCTGGAGGCAAGAGAACTGGGCTGGGTCACAGGCCCGTTAGAGGAGGCAGCTGGAGCCACGCCCTCGGGCTCAGTTCTCCTCCCCATCTCTGGCCATTCTCCTCCCCAGGGAAGACCACCCTGTGTCCCAGGGTCTCTGTGTGGTGGTGGGCTCCATTCTGCATCTCCTTCTACTAGGGACCTCTGAAGCCAGCTCTCTGAGCCTTGGCTTTCTAATGCAAAAAATAGAGCACAGCTCCTCAGAAAAGCTCTCTGAGAAAATGAGTTCCTGGGAAAATTCTACAGGGCTTGACCTTAAGCAAGGCAGAAAATAGCTCGCTGGTAAAGCGCTTACCTTATACGCACAAGGACCTGAGTTTGAACCCCAAAACCCACATATAAAAAGGCAGGGATGACATCACTCTTGTGATCCCAGCTCTGGGGAGGTGGAGCTGCTTCCACAGAGTTCACTGGTTACCCAGCCAAGCCTTCATGATAAACTCCAGGGCCCTAGAGTGACCCTTACCCTAAAAGCAAGGGGTGGTCCTGAAGAGCTGAAGCTGACTTCTGTCCCCACATGTGTATACACTCACTTGCACACTTGGACACAGACTCACAACCATTTAAAATAAGACTTGAAGAGCTAATGAGCCACCGAACTCACCACCCCATATGAGAGGCTTAGGACAAGCCTCGTGTCTACGGCCATACCTTTCTGAACATTAAAAGCTAAGTGGAGGAGGGGAGACCATGGGAGATGCACAAGGACCTGAGTTTGAACCCCACATTGTTCAGCTTCTAGCTGTGTGGGTGGATAATTGGGCCAGGCTCTGCTGAGCAAACTTTCTGGCTGGAATACACTCAACTAGTCTTCTCCCAAATCTATGATCACAAGAGGAATGGCCAAGATTTTTTTTCATGAAGATTCTCAGAATTTTGTACCAGGCTGGCCTTGCGGGGCTCCCTGATTGGAAGCATTCCCAGTCTGAGGTCAATAGCTACTAGGCTCCTAGACCAAAAACTGTACAATGTCACCTTCAGAGTGACTCATGAGGCAACCCAGATTCAAGGGCTGGGGGACAGACACTGTCTTCTCAGGAGGAATCTGTGCTGTTGCTTATAATTCACCTCGAGGCCTACTTCCAACCTATTCATGTGTAAGTAGTGTGTCTTATGCATGTGGTCTAATGGGTACACATGTATCCAGCCAGGTACACATGCATGTGTGTTCCATGGACACATGTTGCAGCAGCATGTATGCTTATATACATCCATGGGTGCACATGTATGAATGTGCATGGCATTTATATACATGAATATGAATACAAGTATACATGGGGGCGTCTGTATGTGTTTGTGTGTGTAGTGTATGCATGAGAGAGAGAGAGAGAGAGAGAGAGAGAGAGAGGAACTCGGGTGTGTTATTCTTCAGGCACCAGTCACTTATGTTTTTGAGACAAAGTCTCTCATTCTGGCTGGGGAGCCCTAGGGTCCTCGAGCCTCCACCCACTCAGAGCTGATTACAAACGTGTCTCACTGTCTCTTTATCACGGGGCCAAAGATTGAATTTAGGTCCTTGTATTTGAAAATGGAGGACTTTACCAACTGAGCCATCTCCTCAGACACTCCGATCTTTTCTTGTGGAGGTGAAAATAACTCTTCAACCAGTCAATGACCAAGAGCTCAGTGGGCATCGCTGTGGACTTGGGACCGTGGGAGAGTCCCGTGGGGAATCCAGACGCTGAAGACAGCATTTCAGCGCTGCCAGTGTCCACGGAGGAAGCAAAGCCAACGCAGATAGATGAGAAACAAGGCCCGTGGACGCTCTGAGCTCATGCTCTCGGCATCACGCTAATATCCACAAGTAACAGAAAGAAAGCTAAAGAAGTAGGCAGGAGTGCTGGAACCAGCAAGGCCGGCCAGACTCATGCCACGTGCAGGAAGCAGGAAGCACAGACGGGCTGATCACGTGGGTTATGCCGGAAGGCCCAGTGAAGCCTCTGGACTCGCTCGAAGCAGGAGACAGCAGAAAAGCAAAGGAACCTGAAGAGATTATTACTTTTCTACTACTGGGCATACAGTTCCCTTTCTAGGAGTCTAGGAACTCAGCCCTTCCCCGGACAAACTTCAGTCTCATAAATTCATACCTACTTCTCAGAGAGGCTTTCCCAGCAGCCCCTTGTGTGCTCACACGTGTCACATGCCCAGATGTGCACTCATGCACCTCCATCCTCATTAACCCCTTGTTCCACTTCACTGGTCTCAGAGAGACGTGTGCCCACTGCCTTGTGGAGCGCCATGTGCTTCTGTCTGCAGCTCCTCCATAGAGGACTGCAAGCGGCTTAAGGAAGGGCTGGAGCTGGGGCTGGAGCGGTGGCTCAGCAGTTAAGAACACTGACTGCTCTTCCAGAGGACCTGGGTTCAAATCCCAGCAACCACATGGTGACTCACAGCCATCTCTAATGGGATCCGATGCCCTCTTCTGGTGTGTCTGAAGACAGTGACAGTGTACTCACATACATGAAATAAATAAATAATACTTAAAAAAAAAAAAAAAGGAAGGGCTGGATCCATTTTGTATGGCGATGTGCCATCCCCAATTGCCTGACACACAACAGCCCCTCAGTGAGTACCTGTTGGATTGGGTGACTGAGGCACTGAATACACACTTCATGCCAGTAACCAATCATTGGGATCTGGTCAACACCAGAACAGCACTAAACCCAAAACCAGAATAATCATGATAGCCGAGAGAAGCAGCGCTGGGTTTAATGATAATTCAGCAAGACCACTGCTGTGGAGGCCAAATCTGCACATTTGAGAGCCCGGCTCCTCCCACCGCTCAGCCACCCAGAAGCAGACAGGCAGGTCGCCATGGCCATCCAACGTGCTTTTAGAAGAGTGTTCTGTTTTTTATGGCCAGAGGAAAAAGAGGACTTACCCAAGACCCAAAAGCTTGCTGACGATGAACAGGAGGCTCAAACCTATGCCTTCTCACTCAGACCCAGTCTCAGCTCCCAGCACACTCACTACTATGATACACAGCCTTATTGATCGAGAACTCCTGAGTCCTTCTATGAGTTAAGACTTATTTCCTGTTTCTTTCCAAACTCTGAGGTAGTTGGAGAGACAAAAGGAATGCAGATGATGTCAGAAGTCCTGAAAGTCTGCAGTCGCACACTGCAACTTGTGGAACAGCAGTAGTTGTGGCCGTCTGCAAGCTTGTGGTACCGAGAAAAAAACATCTTCCCTCCAGGACTCCCAGTGAAGGGCACCGTGGCCCACTATAGCATACTGAGAAGTTTTGCACTTCCTGTTTTACACGTAAAGACCAGAACAGGACTCCACAGGCTGCAGTGAGATGGGCCCCTTAGGGTCATGCAACCCAGGCTAAGACTGAGGAACTGTAGAAGAACTCAGTAAGCCATGTGATAACCAAGGACACAAAGTCTAGATCTGGATCCAGAAAACGTGAATTCGGTTCTGGATCCTTGATTCGCTTGTCCCCTGTTTTCAGTAAGTCACCCAAGTCCCCGAACCTCAGGCTGCTCATCCGCAACACACACATACACACACACACACTAAATAAATAGATGAGATAAAAGTACAAATAAAATAAATAATTTATAAATTAGAAAAACGTACCTTCAACTTCGGAAGTTGATTTTAATTATATATTGTTATATCTTACATATTGAGATCTCATCAATGTACTATAATGATAAAATGAACGAGAGCTGGAAACCTATCTCATAAGTCAAGAGTGATCACTGCTCTTGCAGAAAATGAGGTTTAGATTCCCAGCACCCACATGGTAGCCCACCACCATCCCTAACTTTAGATCCAAAGGCTCTGATGGCATCCTCTGACCTCCAAGGGCACCAGGCATGCATGTGGCGCATACAACATAACTACTTGCAGCCAAAACACTCATACATGTAAAATTTTAAAAATTTAAAGTGCATATTTTTTAAATGAAGTGTGTAAATTGTTTACCTGAATAATCTCGAGTCATTCCACACCTTGAATGCCTTCAATCCTGTGTGAACGAACAGAAGGCATGCCCTCAACATCACACAAAAAGCATCATGATAAATCTGCCCAATTATTCCAGCTGCCCTTTTAATTAGCTCTGATATTTTTTTCAGTGTTCTCTGCACATATGGTTACCCAGAATTAAAACTTCATTTCCCAGTCTCCATTGCAGCTTGTGGTCACATGACCATAGACTGTGGATCACGGATTAAATATAGAGGTAGAAATTATAAATGTGTGGGGGGGGAGGGAGAGAGGGAGGGAGAGGGAGAGGGAGAAGGAGAGGGAGAGAGGGAGAGGGAGAGAGAGAGAGCACTGAATGAGTATACTTTAAAGGAAGCCTAATTTCCTTCTGTCCTCACCTACCTGCTGGCTGGAATACAGGCAGCCACATTGGGCTTTGAAGTAGAACTTACAGGACAGCAGAGGACCTTGGCCTGAGATAGGCAAATTCTCTTCTGTCTTAAATCATTGCTACACAGGGATTTTTCCAGCTCACAGCCAAAGCTTATCCTGAAACAACAAGCCTCAGCATGTTCCCACATTCCCCATGGAGCTGTGAGCATTTGCCACCTCTCCTCTTGAGATCACAGCAAGACTTTGAGCTGCATTTCATCAAGGCCATCAGTAGTTCCGGTGTGGGAAATGGCCATCGTGGCTGGCTCTTCCTTTGGGCATTTCTCTGGGACTCAGTCATACATGTGCAAAGTAAGAATAATTTAACTTTCATCTATGCCATGGAAGCCATGCCTGTCAATGGTCAAGGTCACAGTTTTCCCATCATCTCCTAGGGAATTGTCACACCAATACCCAAAGAGAGCCAGTACACATACACATGATTCTTTCCCTTTTGTCTTATTTCTGTTGCTGTGATAAAACACCCTGACTGTCTTAGTTAGGATTTTACTGCTATGAACAGACACCATGACCAAGGCAAGTCTTATAAAGGACAGCATTTAACTGGGGCTGGCTTACAGGTTCAGAGGTTCAGTCCATTATCATCAAGGCCGGGGAGCATGGCAGCATCCAGGCAGCCATGGTGCAGGAGGAGCTGAGAGTTCTACATCTTCATCTGAAGGCTGCTAGTGGAAGACTGACTTCCAGGCAGCTAGGTTGAAGGTCTTAAGCCCACGCCCACAGTGACACACCTACTCCAACATGGCCACACCTTGTAATAGTGCCACTTCCTGGGCCGAGCATATACAAACCATCACACTGATCAAAAAGCAACTTGGGTAAGAAAGGGATTTCATCTCAGTTTCCAATTCTAGGTCACAGTCCTTTGTTGAAAGGAGTCAAGGCAGAAACTCAAATATCCACAATCCAGAGCAGAGAGAAACAAATGCACTGTTGGCAGCTGCTGGCTGCAGACTCTCTGTACTCTTAGATACTTCAGGTTGGTATCACCCACAGTGGGCCAGGTCTTCCTATCTCAGTTCCGATCAAGACACTTTCCCATAGATATGTCCATAAGCCAACATGACCTACATAATTCCTCATTAAGATTCTCGTCCTAAGTAATGCTAGGTTATGGCAAGTTAACATTAAAAGTTGTTATCATACCTTTAGGTTTCTAGCCTGTTCTCACATGTTACATATTTATTTCATGTGTGTAGTGAGTGTGTGTGTGTGTGTGTGTGTGTGTTTAGAAAGTGCAGAAGCCAGCTCCCTTTATTCTAAGTCCTAAGTGGTTAGGAGCTAAATATGGGGCAGGAATAAATTGCTGTGGTGTTTAGGGGATCCTTCTTGGGAAAAGTTGAGTCATCTATACATTTAGTTTGGTTTTGGGGGCTGTGTGTGTGTGGTCCACAATCCCTGGCCCTGACATCATGTAGATTCTGAGTAGGGATGATAACCTCGAGCACTCCTAACATAATCCATTCAGAGTATTTACAAACAGTTCATTTCAGGCTGGCGATGTGTTTCTGTTGGTAGAGTGTGTGCAGCACATGCACAGGCCCTGGGTTCTATCCCCAGCATGGCATAAACCAGGACTCCTGTGTGCCAGCCTGGACTCCTAGCACTCTATGGGATAACAAGTTGAAAATCATCTTCAGCTATGTAGTGAGTTTAGGCCAGCCTGGGCTACATAAGACCCTCTCTCAACACAAAAATAAAAATTAACTTAAATAATCACTAAAACCCAGGACAGCCATTCCTCCGTGGGGTGTGGTGGCACATGTCTGTAGCCTTAGCATTTGGGAGGCTGAGGCAGGGTGTCAAAATTTAAGAGCCTATGACTTGCCTCTAAAAAAAATTAATAAACTGCTTATCTAAATGTATAACTATTCAGTTTGAAACTTGTGTTAGAACAGAGAAGGGGAATCTAAGAGGCCTCTGGGAAGAAGATTTGGGAAGCTCTCCACTGAGGGGGAGGAGTCTGATTGCTGAACAGGAAGAGCCCTGGGTCAGAGGCACACACCCGGATTCCCAGCCCACTGTTCCTGCTCTATGACACCTCCTCTGGCTTCAGTTTCTCTCTAACTATGTCCCACATCCTCTACCTTGGTCACAGAGTGGAGATCCAGGAACTTGCCCCCTCTCTGCATGTTCTTACATCCCAGTGGTTAGGCCCCAGCCCTGCCCGTCTGCCAATACCATCTGAAGCCAGCCTTCAGATAACAGTGTGGCCCACAGTCTAGCAGAGAGAACACACTATCCGCAGAGAAGGGACTCCCCATGGCCCAGCTATGCCATCACCTCAGGCGCCCACAGAGCAGCTGACTAAATGGTGTCAGAGGAAGCAGTTTACTTCGCCGCGGGAGCTGGCCCACACGGCATTGACTAACGAGGTTCTTGCTATAGGCATCGCTCAGACCCAATTCCTGGGCATCACCACCTCTGCCAGGGATCTATTAGAGTCCCATCGGAGCAGCATATGTCTTCCGTGGCATCTTTCATTCCTATGTACAGAGGAATATGTTCTCTTCTGCCACGGCTGGATCGCTGTACTGGTGAGGTGTTTTAAAACCAAGACGTAGCCAGCCCAGCCGTGGTGGCGCATGCCTGTAATCCCAGCACTCTAGGAGGCAGAGGCAGGCGGATTTCTGAGTTCAAGGCCAGCCTGGTCTACAGAGTGAGTTCCAGGACAGCCAGGGCTACACAGAGAACCCTGTCTCAAAACAAAACAAAACAAACAAACAAAAAGCCAAGACATGCAGCAGAGAAGAGGCATCAGTAAGAACCGTGATCGCCCACAGGGAGGGCCCGGAGTGAAGCCTATAAGAGCCTGTGCACTGGAGGAAGAGCACATAGCTGGGATTGTGGCTGTTTTCTTGTATGGAGACTTTTGTCTGGAGGCATGCGTGTGCACATATGTTCAAATGAATATTATGTGTATGCACATGGATATGGAGGGCAGGTATCAGCCCTGGATGTCATTTCTCAGGGAACTGTTCATCCTGAGTTTAAGACAGGGGGCTTCTCACTTTGACTTGGAACTTGCTGATGGGGGATGGATGGATGGCCACACACCCCTGAATCCTCCAGCCGTCTCCTCCCCCATGCTGGGAGAAACACTCACACTGAGACCCATTTATTTTATGTGGGTTCTGAGAACCAAACTCAGGTCCTCCTGCATCACAGTGGGCACTTTCCTGACTGAGCCGTCTCTCCCCAACCCAAGTTGGGAACATTTCAAATGAAGTTACTATTATGTCTCACTTGGCTGTCCCAGTCAGTTTGTGACAACATTCAATCCATGTCTCTGGCCCATTATCCAGCCTGGAAAACATATATGGAATTTTCCTCCCCCAATATAGGACTTTTCCATTGTCTTCCCCCCACCCCCACCCCAACTCCACCTTCCCAGATCTTGTGAGACCCAGATAGTTACCAAAATAACCAATAACTGCAACATCTGGAAACCCAAACAGACACAGGAAAGATACCGCAGGAGGGAAGAGCTACAAAAACAGGAAACACCGAGGAGAATGAAAAAAAAAAAAAAAAGTCAAAAACAAGGTGGCCAGGCCCTGCCACCAGAGAGGAAGTCAGAAAGAGGGGTCACGAGCTCATCCACCCCAAGTCCCTCGGAGTCGACAGAGAATTTCCAATGGCATCCATCCTCCCATGATTACACAAAGGAACCACTGTGTGTTCACATCTGCTTCACACACTCACAGCCTTTGTCCAAACCAGGTAACAGCCGCATCAGCAGGAAGTGACGACACCGTATAGATGGCCACTGTGCCCAGCCAGGTCCCGAGGCCTCTCCGTCTCCACCATCTCCTTATTCTAAGGCACTGCTAAGCCAATACTGCAGTTAGCAAATGGCCAATCTGGACTAAAAATGGCTGACTGGATGGTTCCATACATATAGGTCACTTACCACCAAGCTGGACAATCTGAGTTCAATCCCTGGACCAGATGATAGTAGAGAGCTGACCCCTATATGTTGTCCTCTGACCTCCATATGTGCACAGTGGTGTACACACACACACACACACACACACACACACACAAATAAGTAAATAAATAAATAGGAAAAATTTAAGAATAACTCTGCCCATGCCACCCATCACTCATTCCCTGCCCTGGGTTTCCAGCTGAAATCAGGGTGATGAGCACCCACAGCGGAGGGGCTCAGCACCCAGGGGCTTCTCCTAAGCAGAGTAGAATGCCAGTGAGCCAGTGCCCTCAATGGCTGCCGAGGTGTCACAGACCCCAGAGGCAGGAAGTGTCTCTCTTTTGGAACGCAATGAAGCAAGGAGAGTTTATGTCTAAGAAGCCTCGGCCTCTGGGATCCCTCCAGCTCCGAAGGTTCTGCCTGCCTGGCCTGGAGCCGTGCACTGTGTGGGTCACCACCCTGCACAAGTGAGATAGCAGAGGCTCTCTCTGGCTCAGGTGGGCACCAGCTTGGTTTTGCCAACAGCTCCTATTCCTTTGAGCCCAAGATGGGTGAGGCCATTTCCCGGCGTCACTGGAAGCATCCCAGCCCTTCGGCACATGGCTCTGCAGGAGAAGGGCCCATCCAAGAGACATCTTCCCCTGGAAGGTCGGGTAGAAGCTACAGACCCTCGGCCAAGCAGCTCCTGCACAGTGAGTTCATCGCTCACACCTTCCCTCCTTGACAGATCGCACCGGACAGTGGCTCCATTGTGTGACTTTCCCAGGGTCTAGCCGTAAGTGGGTAAAGAGGCACAAAAACCTAAGATGAACCCAGGAGCCAGTTGGCTAAGGCATTCGCCAGGAAGAGTCTCAACTAACTTGGGGACGTGGGGACGAAGCAGAGCCTGACAGGTTTCTGCTCTATCCCATGGGAATCTCTTTCTCTGGCTGTTTGAAGTAAGGTCTAAGGAGCCAGGGCAGACACAATGCCCAGCGTGGGAGGCTCCCACTCCCTGCGGACCCCAGGGAGGCCCTCAGCCAGTCTGGGGAGGGGGTCTGGGGGAGCTTTCCGGCACTATGCCACCTCCCTCTTGAACTCTCCTCCCCGCCCCCTCCCAGGTTTCTTTGAGCGGGTGCCAGGGTTTCACATGCTGGCTCAGGAGCTGCTCCTTCCTCGTGAAAGGCCAAGCAGGAGGAGTTTTTGTTGCCGGCCCTGCTGGGGGGGCGGGGCCCAACGGTGAGACCCCCATGGAGGAAGGATTTCAGACAGCTGTCTGCCAAGGCACAGAGGCACGGCTTTCTTATTTTATGAGAAAGAAAACAAACAAACAAACAAAAAGATCTAAGGAGAAGGGAAGAAAGGTATCCACGGAGACGATTCTAAGGAGCCCAAGACAGCCAACGCGCCAGCCGGGCAGTGGGACGCTCCGCTTTGTTCTAGTGGAAGATCGAGGCTTACTTGGACCATAAAAAAACAAAACCACCAACTGAATAATCAGATGGCCCTGGACCGGCTATAGAAGACTCTATCTAGCGCCCATGCTGCTTGCCGGCTTCCTCCTGAGATGAGAACCTCCCCCCAAAACTGCATTCTCCAAAAGTCGAGTTCTTGGCATGGAGCTCGGACTCTGGCAGTAAGGGATTAGAGGGTCTGGGGCCTGCTCTGGTCTTCTTCCTGCCAGTTCTACATGGAACAAAATGCCTATTGCTGAGTGGCTCACTGGGAACCTCTACCCCAACCCCACTCTCCACTCCCATCGTGCCTGTATGTGCAAGGATCTTCCAAAGTTTGAGAATAAGATGGAGTCTCTTGGAAGAAGTCTCACTGAGTTTGCTGGGAAAAAAAGAGTCATTACAACTGTAAGACCAGGAGAAAATAAACTACCCAGAGGCCAGGCTAACTCAGCTGCACTTCATTTACCCAGTATATGGAAGGCTCTAGGTGTGAGCCCCAGCACACACACACACACACACACACACACACAATTTATCTCAATGACAATAAGTTCGGGGGGGTGGGGGGGGAGAAAAAACAACTGTGCTGTGTTGTTTGTTTTGTTTCATTTGGCCCAAGTGAGTCTGACTGACAGAAAAGGGCCTGTCACTCCCCCCCACCACCAAAAAAAGATGCTATTAATACCTGTCCTGATTTGGGGCCTGGAGTTAGGACAGGGAACTTATCTCCTAAAAGCCTCTGCTATGAAGTGAGCATTTGAAAAGGAAAAAATCAAAACAGGAAGGGACCCTTTTCTCTGTGACTCTCTTGGCTTGCCCTGCTCCTGGAATTAGCGTCAGGCTAGACTAACATTTCCTCAAACCAAACCGGTGTTTTTCTTCCTTTCCAATCCGTATGGGACTCATGTGCAATCTCTGTAATATTTGCAATTGGGAGATAGGTAGCATAGGACAGTGCAAAGAAACACAGAAAGGACATTGAACACACACACATGCATACATATACATATACTAATGTACACATAAATGCACACATGTATATACCTTCATGTACATGCCCATGAAAACATACATATATGCATGCATGTGAATACCCACACACATACATGTTCATACATAACCACATATACATGCACACACTCATATACATATATACATGCATGTGTATATCCACATATACATGTACACATGTGCATACTCACATATACATGAACACATGTGCACACACGTGCACTCATACTACTTCTATAATATCTTCCCCCCTATTTGCTTCTGCTTTCCTCTCCCGACTCCTCCCTGTTTCCACACACAACAGAGCCCGCCTAGCTGCTCCCCATCAACCTCGTCAGAAGACTACACAGGACCACGGGGATGGCAGACACATACTCCTAGTATGTCAATACAACAAAACTGATAGCTCAAGGAGAAGGAAAGAGCAGCGGTCAGTTGTAGCTCTGGCTGAGCAGCGGTCACTGGTAGCTCTGGGAAAGGTGACTGGCACCTAGGCGATACAAGTTTCAAAGACACTTTTTTTTCAAATTTTCAAATGTAACTCAGTTGTCAGAGCACTTGCCCACCATGCCTGAGATTCTGAGTTCAGTGCCCAGCACTGCATAAACCTAGCAAGGTAGCTGTGCTCCTGCAATCCCAGTATTTGGGAGGAGGGAGCAAATGGATCAGGAGCTCAGAGTGAGCTTCAGCCACCCAGACCGGCCTGGGCTACATGAAACCCCATCTTTCAAAAAGAAAATCAGTCACTGGTTTAAACAAGTATTTACTGCATACTTACTGAAGGCCAAGACTGGGTCTAGACGTGGGGGGTGGGGGAGGTAGCTGAGAGAGATATTGCCTCTGCCTTGCTGAGAGGAACAACAGACAAGATCTGCTGAGTGAAAATAAATACTTAAGATTTAAGTCTCACATGGGGGTTAGCAGCTGCAAAGAAGATAGTGACTCAGTAAAGAGACCGATGAAGGGGAAGTGTGCCCACCCTCCGGTCTTTGCAGGCAGAGCTGCATCATTTGAGGGCTTAGGATCGATTCTAAGATCCACCCGATGGAGGGCACCAAGGCTTGGGAAGAGCCAGGGAGGGGACTGGCAGGTGGAAGGAGCAGAAGGAGCAGGCAAGAGGAGGAGGGAAGCGTGGGAGAGACAGGGATGAATCACCTCGGCCGAGGCCCCTCATCTGAGGAAAGGCATTCAGATCTAATGCAAGCACAATTCCTTCCCTGCCTGGGCCTCTTGTTTTATTCCAGCCCCTGACTCTATTTCCTCTGCTTCCCAGTAGAGCATACACACAGGCACACAGCTAAAGGGGCTTCCCAGAGAAAATGAAGTCTTTTCTTCAAGATCTTAGGACCACCCGTAAGCTGGGCACATGACCAAAAACCCTGAGCGGAATGTGAGTCAGAGGCCGGGTGGCCGGGTGGCCAGGCCACCAAGCCACAGAACAGAGGAGGTGTCTGGGCAGGGCTCTGTCCTCTGTGCTTTATCTTCCCTTCTCCGTTCTGTGTGAACAGCCCTGGGTCTTAATGCACTGGCTCTTCCTTTTTAATAGATTAGGAGTCTGAGAGGTGAGGAACATGTCCCCGCAGCTGGCACATAGCATGACTTTTTTCTTTCTTTGCTCTCTGTCCTGTCAGTGATGCCTTCCTCCTCCTCCATCCAAGCCACCACCAGCCAGCAGTCTTCCTTTTCCTGTGTGTTGCTCGAATATTCAAAAGTTGGACAACAAGGCTTTAATTCAACTTGATCATCTTCTCAAAAGGAAAAATTAGAAGAGTTTTTTTGTTGTTTTTTTTTTTTAAAGAGGAAAAAAAGAACTGGGGGAAGAACAAAAGTTGGGAGAGGCCAGACTCAATGGGTCTGATCTGAATGCATATTTGTGTTACAACCAATACAACCGGCATCAGAGAGGGACCAAGATCAAATAATCGGAGGAACCTGACAAAGAGAAGAATGGATGGTACTGCAGCCATCTGTTCTGGAGGACACCCAAATCTGTCTGAATCTGTGAGGCCAAGCTACCAGCTATTCTAAGACGCCCCATTCCAAGAGTGGCCCGATGCGGGGCCGCACAATCAGTTTCTCTCACCATCACTTTGGCTGCAAGTTTTTTGTGCAATTAAGTAATTTATTCCTTTCTTCAGCCTCCTGATTCTAATGAAGCAGAGCCACAAACAAGCCTCAGTTGTTCCTATTCAAGGAGTCTGATTGCATCTGGCCATGATTGCTGAAAACGCTGAGGAGGAAGCCGGGAAGGGAGGCATGTTGTTTGAGGGGCAATAGGTGAGGACCTGCCTCTCTTGACCTATAATACATTAGTGTCAGTGAACATTTGGCAGCCTTCAGATGATTAGCAATGAAGATGAATCAAGCAAAAAAAGGGGGGTAGGAATCTGCCTCGTCTGAATCACCAGCACCGCATACATTTGCATGCTGATTAGCTGTTCTTTTGTCTGTGTTCCTAATTATTGTGACACATTATGTCTTCATCATGAGGGTTCTGATCTGTCTTGTTCAAAATGCACGTAGGAAAAAAGTGCTGTTTATTGATTCAACATGTAACTTTTATTTCTATGTTTGCTTTAATTAAATACATATTTGATTGCCTCTGCCTGCTGTCTTTTTTTTTTCTTTCTATTTTTTTTTTTTTGCTCTTATTTATTTCTTCTTGTTGACAAACACACAGGTAACCTCCCTCTATCAGGCTCCGATCGGTTGGTGCGCATAGCCTCTCCCGCTCTGCCTTCCATTCTCCGTCTCAGAGATGCTAGTTTCCTTGAAGAGGAAGGGAGGAAGGGGAGATGAAGAAGGAGGAGACCATCTTCCCCAGACCATCTTCCCCTCAGCTGTCCAACCTTAACAGGAGCAGGCAAATGCCACGGGGTAACTCCAGAGAAGGGTTTTCCTGGGATCACACGCAGCAGAAGAGGGTTAAAAATTACACGGTCCTATGGGAGATGGTCTTATTGCAGATGGGAGGTAGGGGTGTGGGTCTGTGAACTAGGGTACCACATGCCTGTGGGGTCAGGCCTCCTGGTCTCTGTTGGAAATACAGGTAGACAGGGAGGCTGTGTCCCCCCTCACCCCACCCCAGCCCCCAAAGCTGGCCTTACACCTAAGGAAATGCACCCAACCTCAAATATCCCCAAGCAACATGATCAGAAAATCAGCATCTCTAGAGAATGGGGTAGAGACAAAGAACTCCGAAAGGATGAGCGTGGGGAGCATGTACCTCACTGTCTGCTGGGTCTGTGCCCTCCAAAAGATAGGAGTCTTCCTTTTCAAGGAAGGCAGAGAGGGAAGGAGAGAACAGAAAGGTGTTTATTTCCTGTTCCAGCCACTCCTGATCCCGATGTCCTCCCACCTTCCAGCCTGGAGCATGCTCCACAGCTGTAAGGAACACAAAGCCACTGGGGAATCCAATCAGGACCCTTAGAGAGGAGAAGAGTACCACAGAGGAGGAGCGGATGCGGGCATAATTGAGAGCCAAGGGCCCATGCATGCCCAGAAAGCAGGCCCAGCCCACCAGAATGCAAATGGCTCCTTGCTGAAGAGGCATAATGCCCACGCTCTTCCTCTTAATGGGCGATGATTGGCTGGAAATGTAATCAACAGCTCTGCCCCCAACATCTATCCCTGGGGGAGGGAGGGTGTGGGGGGTGCTGGGATCCATATTCATGAGAGCACAGGCCTGCAGTGTGTGCTGGGGTGGGGTGGGGGCAGGGATGGCCTGGATGAGCTCAAGGCCCTTGGAGAGCAGTAATGAGACCCCAGCGCAGAACACAGGTGCTGTCAGAGCCCCTGGCCTGCCCAGGCTTTCCCTTCCAAATCAGCACCCTACATGGGCACGCGCCCCTCACCCTGGGACCAAAGAGAACTTGAATGCCGTGAGTCCATGCTCTGTGCATGGCTGTGTGGCTGTCCCTCCTCCCCAAATCCTCCTGGAAGTTCTTGTACCAGCCTTGTCCCATCCACACCTGCACGGTCAGCAAGAGCAGTCACAGAGAAGATGATGGTGACCAAGAGTCCAGGTGTCACAGAAGGCCTTCGAAATTAATCTTAGAACCACATGCTGGCTGGACCAAGCTGCTTCCTCTTCAGACCGCAGGTCTAAGCCCGCTAGGCTGGCATTAGTTTGCTGGTGTTGCCAGTCTTACCCCACACTTGCAGAGGCTGGACATCTAAGATCAAGGGCTCTCCTCGTTCTAAGATCCTGCCCTCATTGTAGCTTAGATGCTAATATGCCCCAGCCATGCAGAAATTATGGCAGAAGAGATGGAAAGAGTTTTCCTAGTATCCATTCATCACAACGTTAAAAGCCAGAAATCCCCTGGTTTGTTTAACAAACAAAAATCTAAGTCATGTAAACTTCCTACAAGAGTGTCACCACATGCCCTGCCCCCTTTGCACTGGGTACAGTTCTGGCTGATTTTTCACATGTGATTGTCCTCCAGCTCCTTCCAAATCCTATGCATGTTCCCAAAGGAAAAGACCAACATACACACACACACACACACACACACACACACAAGATAATTGTATCAAATGTGAGATTTAGAGATTCTAGGCAGGCAGCCATACTGAACTTGAGTCCCGAGTCCCAGGACTGAGGTTTTCCATCACAGGGCAGATCCACTCAAACCCAAATCCCCAAAATGCTAAATGAAGGGATACAAGAATTCTCAGAGTGAGAAAAATACTCCATATAATATTGCAGTACCGGGAGATGACTTCCATTGGCTTGGACCTGTAGAATTTACAACACCAAGAGCCAGCCCCAATGTAGACAATTCACCTGGAGGACTCAAAGGTCTCCATAGTCCTACTGAAATAAGTTTACCACCCTGGAAGGAGACTGCTTACATTTGAGTAACAGTGTACAACAGGGGAGAGGCCATATGGGAAACTGCTTCCTTTCTGTCAGTGAACCTAAAACTGCCCTTGAGACAAGGTAAGACAAGATAAAACAAAACATCATTTAAAAACAATGTTAAAGCCAACAAGTTTCTAGTGGACCCAGAACAAAAGGGGAATTAGAAAGAGAGGCAGTGGACCAGTAGCTCAGGGGGTTCGGCCCCATCACAGGCAAGTGTCTATGGTTTCCTGCATGGGAAACAGACCATAAGTCAACTGAAACAATTATGGATACCTATGCTACAGGCCCAGAACATACCAGAGGTTTACATGTCAAAACAGTCAAGGTGTGCAGGTGGCCTTGGAAGCTGGGAAGAGTATTTTGGAAGAGGATTCAACTCCAGAAGATCTCAACCCGTTGACAGTGTGATTTTTAGACTCTGATTGCCAGGGCTACAAAATAATAAATTTGTGGGCTTTAAGCCACTAAGTTTGTACCAAATTGTTAAACCACCAATAATCCAATGTGTCTCTGGCCTAAGGGCCTTATACAAGCTGCACACTCTTGGAAGGCTCCATCCCTCAGTAGCTCTCTGCCCCCTTTTCTGTTGCTTCGATAAACTTTGACAAAAACAACCCTGGGCGGGAGGAGGTGTATTTGACTGGATCTCAAGCAGGAACTGAGGCAGAGAATGTGGAGGAGCAAGGCTCAGTGGTGTGCTCTCCCGTGCGCTCTCCCGCCAGCTCTCATACAGCTGCCTTCCTCTGCAGCCCAGCTCCACCTGTCCAGGAAGAGAACCACACGTCCACTGTGGGTTGAACCTTCTTACATCCATTAGCAGTCAAGAAAATGCCCCACGGAGATGCCCACCAGCCAATCCAATGGAGCCAACTCTTCAACTGAACTTCCCTCTTCCCAGGTGTCTCAAGTCGACAGCCAGCAGCCATGATTCCTACTGCCTCTGTGTCATTGGCACCTCCTTAGAGTGGCTTTCTGGTAGCATTTGTTTAAAACTATAACCCAGGGTTGAAGAGATGGCTCTGTGGTTAAGAGCACTTCCTGCTGCAGTGTCTATAGGTATGGCCCCATAGACTCATGTGTTTCAATACTTGGCCACATGAAGTGGCACTATCAGGAGGTGTGGCCTTGTCAGAGGAAGTATATCATAGTGGGGAGGGCTTTGAGGTTTTATCTTCTCAAGCTATGTCCAGTCTTACAATCTCCTTCTAGTGCTTTCAGATCAAGATGTGGAACTGTCAGCTCCGCCTCCAGCACCATGCCTGCCTGGACGCTGCCATGCTTCCCTCCAGGATGATAATGGACTGAACCTCTGAAACTGTAAACCAGCCCCATTAAATGTTTGCCTTTCTAAGAGTTGCAGTGATTATTGTGTCTGTTCACAGCAATAAAGCCCTAGCTAAGTAAGACACTGTTCTTCCAGAGGATCTGAGTTCAGTTCCCAGCACCCATGTCAGGCAAGCTCCCTGTAACTCCAGCTCTGGGGGATCTGACACCTCTGGGGGGTACCTACACACACAATAACATACACACAAAAATACATAATAAATAATCTTTACAATAAAATAAAGCTGGGATCCTCTTCTACTGGGTCCTCTTTCCCTAGTCTTCTGGCATTCACACACGCACACGGACGCGCGCGCATGCAAACACACACACACACACACACACACACACACACACACGCACGCACACGCACATGCACACACGCAGGCACATATGCACGCATATCTGGCGTGTCTTATTTCTTCCTCCAGTGAATATATGCCTCATTACAACCAGGGCTTGCCTATTTTACCCAAAGCCCCAAACCCACATCTAGTGCATACGGTGTGAGATCGAGCTTGTCCAGGCGGGTGATTACCTTCCTCCAGCACTCCCCTGCACCGTGACATTGCTGTTTCTCCTATGCAGGTCTCCGCTTCAGTCCCACAAGTGGGAAATGACAGGAGGGAGGAGAGACTAAAAGCCTGGTGCAGGAAGACATGCTGACTCAGCCGACCACAGAGGCTCTTCACTCATGTCCCTCAAGGGGACTCTCCAAAGGACAAGGTGAGCAATGCTGATTTCTTATCAAGGTCACAGCATAGTGAGAACAGGAGGGGAGTATTTACCGGGGATGGCAAGCTGTGACACTCCCAAGAGTGACAGTGACACTCTACCCATCACCCTCTGCAAGTGACCAAAGCATTGAAAGCAGTAGTCAGTGTGTGTGCGTGCATATGTGCCTGTGTGTGTGTGTGTGTGTGTGTGTGTGGTGTCCATCTTTATAAGCACCTGTGTGTACATGGTGGATGTACATGAGGGAGTCAGTCACCCTCAAGTATCATTCCTCAGGAGCCATCCGCTTTGTTTCTGAGACAAGCTTTTCTTCCCTAGAACCTGAAGCTCATCTATTGGGCTAGGCTGTGTGGCCAGTGAGCCTCAGCCATGATGCTGGTGCAACCTCCCCAGGGCTGGGGTTACAAGCATGGGACACCAAGATTAAATTTGGGTCCTCATGTTTGCACAGCAAGCACTTTACACAGAGCTGTCTTCTCACAGACATCAGATTTTTAACAACTGTAATAAACCCACCATCACCTACTTTGAGATGGGCAAAGAGGTCACAAGTTTGGAAATATGGGAACCTTTTCAAAACTCTTAGACTTCTGCTTGGGAGCCCAGCCTTGGGACCTGCTCTCTTCCTCACGTTAGAGTTCCAAGAAGCACTGGAGCAGGTGGTAAGAGTCAAGATGATGAAGAGGCCACAGGCAAAGGGATTGGCCAGGAGCCCCAAAAAGGGGCATGCCCAACCGCTTGCTCCCTGAAGACCCACTTGTGGAGAGCTGAGACCCAGTAGCCTTGGCTCCCCAGGATCTCCTGGGAAGACATCCTTAGATTATCTTACGAGAGCCTTAAGTACCTGAAGGTAAGTAAGCAAAGGAAGCCCTTGGAGGCTCTATGATGGGCGGGACTTCCTTTGTTTGCCACTGCATTCTCAGTAGTAGACATAGTCAATAAACAAACACATGAGAAGACCCAGTGAGGTGTAAAAACAGATTTGCACAGGGCAGACAACTGCACATTCCGTTTATTTACCTCTTCTAACAAACTGATACCTGGGGTGACATTTATTAATAAACGGCGTTACCAGGTGCCTGATATGTGGCTCATGGAAATTAATTACCCAGCCCATGGTAAAACCCTAACAAGCCCGCAGCGCTGTAACATTTGTGCTAATTGAAAACGAGATAAGTGCTGTGGGTACAATCTGCATTCAATGCAGAATATTAATTACCTTTACTTCTCTTCATGATACATACACCTGACTGACTCACTCTCCTCATTTACCCAGTAATCGAGTCATAAGTGGATTCCTTTGGGCCCAAGGGAAGGAAGACCCTGAGTTGTGGGCAAGATGGAGACCTCGGCTCTTCCTGGTCCCTCCAGCAAGTTAGCCCAGGTTCCACTTTCCCAGGACCCTGTTATGTCCCTGAGCTCCCAGCCTCCAGCAGAATCCTTCTCCTACCAGGTCAATTGTTCTAGAAGCTCAGAGAACATTATGTTAGGAGGGATGCCTCTCAACACAAGCAGTGCCTCTACAGTGACTTCACGGAGTACGATGCCACTGCACTGCACTGGCCCACACTCAATGGAAAGAGGACTGAAGAAGAGGGAGGTCTTGGTTTTTAAATCCTGGGGATTCACAATAGATTCATACCTGAAGAGAGAGGGCTCCACTGACAGCTCCAATATGAGATACAGACCAAAGGCCCTCAGGGCCACATGGAAGGAAAGGCCTAGATTCAAGATGGAAGGAAGGAGACACGGAAGTCACTATGAGCTAGGGTTCCCCAGGCATGCAGTGCCGGGTACCTACAACATATCTATCATCCCTTCAGCTTCCTGGCAGTGTGTTCTCCTCGACTTCACACACCAAGCAGCAAAGACAGTCAGGGATAAGTGGCGATAGTAAGAACAGACAGGACAGTGACTGAATTCTGTTTGCTGTGGCTGTCAGGCTGTATGTAGCAAAGGGGCCTCACCCACAAGTGAGACAAGTGGCACACAACTCTCTTCTCAGCTGACTTTCTTGCTCATTCCGTCTCAAGATCCTGGTCTTGATTTCTGTCACTGTGATAAAGGCCATGACCAAAAGCAGCTTGGGGAGAAAAGGATTTATTTCACTTACTCTTCCACACCATCGTCCATCACTGAAGGAAGTCAGGACAGGAACCTGGAGGCAGGAACTGATGCAGAGGCCATGGAGGGATGCTGCTTACTGACTTGCTCATCATGGCTTGCTCTGCCTGCTTTCTTATAGAGCCCAGGATCACCATTGCAAGGATAAAACTACCCATATCAAATCACTAATTTAGGAAATGCCCTACGGGCTTGCCTACAACCCGATCTTTACAAAGGCATTTTCTCTATTGAGGCTCCCTCCTCTCTGATGATTCTAACTTGTGTCAAGTTGACATAAAACTAGCCAGCGCACCCTCTATCCCCAGCTCACACAGCCTCTCCAAGACCCCAAGATGCCTATGCTTGCTTCTAACCTGACATTGGTCCCAACCTATAGTCACCTCCCTTGGCCGATTACTTCAGAGGCAGCATGGCTTCCCCCTAGCTGGCCTGCAAGTGCAGAGCCTTGCCTGTCCCTTTGGCCCAGCCATGCTCCCAGGACAGAGTCCCAGACTCAGTATTTGTAGAATTGTTAGAGAGTTTGTGACCCCTGGGAAAAGACTGTAGACTCAATCCAGTTGTAATTAAAGGATTTATTGATCAGTCGCTACCAGGACTACAGCCTCGAGCCCAGTCTCAGGCATGTGGTGAAGAAGAGGAAGGGAGATAATGGGGGAAGCCACAAGAAGACTGTTCAACATCTATTCAAGCAAGCAACAACTAGTCTGCTTTGCCAAGTTAAGCAGTTAAGGCAACTCAAAACAATCTTTGGGGATCTACAAAGTTAACAGAAGAAAAAAGGGCAGTTAGTCATATAACAAGTAGATAGATGGTCAGGGCTGTACAGCTTTGGGTGGGGTTCACTGAGTCAGGGTTTGGGGGACTTATCTTCCAGAGGAGTCAGAGACAAGTGGCTAGAGAGTCCCAAGACTGATGCCTAGCCTAAAATGGAGTTTCTGTAGCCATCGAAAAATGAATGCAAATTTACCACAATCCTGCAGAGGCAAACCAAAACCTGAGTTATAACCCAAATCCAAGCAGGGCGTAGATTATGTCCTCAAAAGGATAAACTGAGGCAAGGGTGAAAACACCCAGCTCTGCCCATCACACTCAAAAAGGCCAGGAACCCCTTGAAGCAAGTATAACCATGAAATCCTATCCACTTCTAGAGGGAGGTCAGGCTTGCCTTCCACAGCCCCAGGGAAGAGGACAGAGTTAGTCCCTGCAGGAAAAACAGACTGGGCTCCAGTAAGCATACCTTTCCCAGTATGATGCTGACAGGAATTTCTCCTAAGCACAAAGACACCTTTGCATGTTGAACTGCAGGATTCCTAGAAGGAAGCGCCCCCTAGCGAGTGGGTACTCAGTGAGCATCCTTTCTCAAGCTTGTGAAGCCCTCTTGGCACAGATAGAGGGTGGGCCTCCAGCTTCATTAAGCCCCTAAGACAAGGGCCCCATGACACAGTCAGCAGCCCTGGGATAGCCCTACTGGGGGCGAGGGGCAGGGGTGTGGTGTGGTATGTGTGCCAGCTTGGGACTGTTCCCTCCTACAGTCCTTCATGGTAAAGTGAACCCCAGTAAAATTCACCCGTGGAGACCCACAGGATGTGGTATCTACTCTCAGATCTACGTCTCCTGGAGCATGCCACAAGCTCACTTCCACCCATGCCTGATACCACATGGCCACAGCCACCACCTGCAGATGTCTCCAATTCTCCTACCAGGTTACGCTTCTATGTGACAGATGACAGAAATACCTGTTCTCTCCTGAGGCTAAAAAAAATACAAGTCTGCCCTTCGTTCTGACACAAAGAATGGAACTTCTAATCTACGACTTCCAACATAAACTGAATATTTGCACACCATGCAAATTCATATGATAAAGCTCCAAACCCCAAACTGAACATACTTGGAGACAGGGACTTTAGGGAGAGAATTCAGGTTAAATGAGGTCCTGACCCAACAGAACTGATGTCCTTAAAAGAGCCATGGGAGAGTGGTTTGTATACCTCTGTGAAAAGACACTCAAAGGAAGCTGCCAGTGACAGACAGACTGACAGCTCAGAATGATAGATCATCTTGAGCTTGGCTTTCTAGCTTCCAGATTATGAGAGGCAAATTTTCATTATTTAAGCTACACAGTCACGAGCATTTTGTTACAGTAGCCCAAGATAACAGTCCCAGATCCAGGTGGTGCCATCCCTAGGCTGGTGGTCTTGGGTTCTATAAGAGAACAGGCTGAGCAAGCCAGGGGAAGCAAGCCGGTAAGTAACCTTCCTCCATGGCCTCTGTATCAGCTCCTGCTTCCTGACCTGCTTGTTCCAGTCCTGACTTCCTTTAGTGATGAACAGCAGTGAAGATAGTGTAAGCTGAATAAACCCTTTCCTCCCCAACTTGCTTGGTCATGATATTTGTACAGGAGTAGAAACCCTGACTAAGACAATAACCAAGACGCTTTAGCATCTTGGCATTTCACTACCCTGGGATATGAACTGCTCCAAAAGATGTGTGTATAACAGAGCAGGTAATTCGGGGCCAAAGGAGGCAGACAAAAGGTGAGAAACAGGTCAGAACATTGTTGCACGATGCTGGAAGATGTTCAGCTGCAGCGTCTGCCGGAATGCCAAGGGCAGAGCTTAAGCCAGGTCTAGCTCTCATAATAACCGTGTAAAGGACGTGTTGTTAACACCATTTTACAGGTGAGAAGAAGGAGGCCCTTAGAACAAGTCATCAGCACAAGACCACAGGGATAGAAAGGTGCAAGGCGGGTCAGGGTTTTGGCCCAGGTCTGTCTCCTTACACCTTCGTGCTCCTCACTTGAATGCTGACACAGGCCTGAAAAACAAGACAACCAAATACATGTAAGTTAAACAAATGCTTCCTATTCTAAGTAACCTTGCAGAGTGTGGAAGTGTAGAGTGCCTGCCTCACATGCCCAGAACCCTGGGGTAAGAAGGCTCCTAACACTGCATAAAACCAAGCTCTGAGGAGCTCGCCTCCTGTGATCCTCCCATGATTCAGTGGAGATATGAAGATCAGAAGTTCAAGGTCGTCTTTTTTAGCTACATATCAAGTTCAAGGCCAGTCTGAACTAGACAAGACTCTGCCTGAGGAAGACCATGCATGGCATGGGGTGGGGGCTTGGGGCTTTGGGGTTGACTAAATCTTGTAAACCTTAACCAAAAAAAAAAAAAAAAACAAAATGCCTTTCAATAACTATCCCTCCCACAAACTGTCTGTCTGTGATCAATACATCAGACTATACCATGCTTCAAAAAACACTTGGCTTTATGGTAACGTGTGATATTTTGCTAAGAAGCTGACTTTCTGTATACTTTCTCATCGATGTGGTAAAATACCAGACAGTCGCAACTTAGAGGAGAGAGGACGAGAGGACACAGAGCCCACCACAATGAGAAGACACGGGGACTGGAGTGGCTCTGTTTATGGGGCGGGAACTTTGGGTGTGTCTCGTCTGGATCTTGGTGGATCGGGAAGCAGAGAAGGTGCTGGGAGCAGGGCCAGGCTTTAGCGTCAGACTCACCTCCAACTGCTTGACCTCACAACAAACCTCTGGCAGCCATGCCTCTGGCCCCAAAGGAGGCACCAGACGCTGGGGATTATGTGTTCAAAGACATGAATCTGCAGAGAACATTTCACACTCAAACCAAGACTCTTATTAAATAAGCGTTGCAAATAGGCTTATCTTCCCAAATCAAACCAGTGGACAAACTCGCCATCAGGAGCCTGCTAGAAAAAGTCCATCCGAGATTAAACTTTTACCAAAAAGCCACATGCTGCTGTACGGGGTAAGATGAAGATTTATTGTTGTTGGAAATTATCATCATTACGTTCTTTGAAAAACAAACAGAAAATCACATTCTCTGCAGCAGTCCAGTGTGTTATCCCGTCATTTAAAATCATTGTGATTGAAAGTATAGAATCGCGTGAGGGCTCTCCGACTCTGCAGAGGCTCCTGGCTGAATTGCTGGCCTCAAACAGCAATTACCCACCGTACATGTTAAGATCTGCACTTGCTCCTCACTTCACAAGGGTGGCGGGGAGGCAGAGCAGGAGGCCCTGGGCAGTTCCATCCGGCTCTTGACTCAATTTGAACTGAGTCTTAAAAAAAAAATTTCTATCCCTCAGCACTCGTTTCGGAACTATTCAACACAAACAGCACCAGACTGAAGGTCACATTATTCTACGCACTTCATTTGGGGCAATTCATACGGCACAAGCAGCAGTCATTGGGCCTGCATCCCGCACCCTGGCTGTTAATGGAGAAAAGCCGGGGTAATACAAAAATGTTCTCAAGTTTCTACAGTCAAAAGAATTGGTAAAATAAGTTTCGCTGGGATGGTAAGATCCTGTTGCTAAAGACGCCACATACTTTTTTAGTTGCAAGACAGAAAGAAACTGAACTGTAATCCCCACCCTAGCCCCCAACCCCCAACCCTGCCAGCTAGCTTTCATGGCTTTCACACCGATGGAAAATGCAAGGCAGTTTCGTGGGGGAAAGAGACATCAACGGGAATATGAGGGATGGGTCAGCTCAGTATGGATCCTGCAAGCTGTGCTGCCCCCCAGGTCAGGGGTGCCCACCGATGCAATAGTGGCAGAGTGTTAAGGAGGTAACCAACTGCTTCATGCGCTAGGGAATCTTGCCTAACCAAAAGTCTGTGGGTTAGGAAGCCATAGGCCCATCAAAGTGCCTTCTATCTACTTATATTTAGCCCCACAGAGTTGTGCTGCTGTCGGCTTTAGGCAGAGGAGGTGCCCTTCGCAATGGCCAGTGGCCACTACAACTCACAACTCGTCAAAGTGCTGAGTGTAAGTGGTTGTTTAATGTGCAGCTCTAAATGGGACATCTGTCTCACCGTCTCCCACATAAAGGCCGAGGGAATATTGCAAAGGGAGGGGGATTAAGAGTCAGGAGAAAGAACTTTGCATGTTCTCAACCTGGCATGACATGGGTGTTACTCCTGAATGCACAACAGCTGTGATGACCACACACAAGAGAATCTCAGCACTCTGTCATGAGTCATGATCATGAGGCCCCACCTCTTCCCCACACTTTATAGGCAAACTAGTGATTGCTGGGGGAGAGGGGAAGAGACACCTTTAGTGATGTAGTCACTGGTAAGGTGTGTACATTCTAGCAAATGACCCAGCACTCACATTCCTGTAAGCAACCTGAATTAAATGTGTGGCCCTAATTTTATGTCATACACACACACACACATACATACATACATACATATTCACACACACATGCACATATACACCCAAATATACACAGATACACACATATACACACTCACACATACACATACACACATTCACACATACATGCATACATACATACAAATAGACACACATACACACATATATGTACTCACACATATACATGTGCCCATTTTATGTTCCTATATATCAGTTTAAATATGTTGGGTTTGGACTTTTTCGGTTTTGTTTTTTATTTTGTTTTGTTTTGTTTTTTTTTTTTGAGACAAATTTTCACTATGTAGCCCTGGATGGCCTGCAACTAGTTATATAGACTAGATTGGACTTGACCTCACAACATCTGCCTGTTTCCAAATAGAGGGATCGAGGGTGTGTGCTCCCACATCCAGCCCTATTTATTTATTTATTTAAAAGAGAGACCCCAGGCTGGAAATATGACTTAGGGGTTAAAGTGACAAACAAATGTGACCAGAGTTTGCGAGAAGCCACGTAAATGCAGGTCAGAACTCAAGGTGGGGCTGAGGGGGCCCCAGAGCAAGTTGGCCCAACTGGTCAACTGCTGAGCTCAGTATTCAATGAGAGACTCTGCCTCAGTGAATAAGGTAGAGAAGAAGGAAGACTCCTGATGTAGGCCTTGGGTCTTCTGTACCCATGCACATACATGTTCAAGTGCACCTGCACACACACACACACACACACACACACACACACACACCTATGTGCACAAAACACCCATACATACATATGTGCATCCCACGTGCATATACATGGGGGAAAGAGAGAAGCTCCTTAGAAGGCATCTTAAGTGCCAGGAGTAAATTCAAATGGGTGTACATGACACAAAGTGCTTAGCTGCAAGACAGACACCATGCAAGACACACAGCGCGCCCTGAAGCATCATGTCGAGTGGACGTGACCAAAAAGAATGTCAAAGGCAGGCACGGGGCTTGAGAAAAGCGTTCTCTGAGGTGGCCAGATACAGCTTCAAAATGGAAAGGGGCGGGGCAAAAAGAAAAGACTTTTCCATTGCTGTGATAAAACACTGACCAAAACCAACTTGCAGAAGGAAGAGCTTATTCAGGCTTACGGTTCCAGAGGGCTAAAGTGCCCCATGACTGGGAGGCATGGTAGCAAGCAGCAGCATGGGGGCCAGGGCAGGGCGCTGAGGGCGCACCTCTTGGACCTGAGCACTGAAGGAGAGCTTTTACTCCCAGAGCCCACCCCAGTGATGAACTCCTGCAGGGAGGCCACACCTCCTACACTTTCCAGAACAGCACCACCAAGTGGGAACAAAGTAGCAAAAGTCTGAGACCATAGAGGACATTTCTCATCCCAACTACTGCAAACACCATTCTAGACTTGTTAGTTTGAGACACACACAGCTCAGTTGACTAGAGGAGATCCACATACCCCTGAAAGCTTTCTCCCTGTGATGTTCAAAAGCCTCAAAGGCCCCGTGGATCTCTCAACAATGGCCTAAATCAGCTTTCAAAATACATATATTTTCCATTTCCATGAGTGTTGAGTTCTGGAGCTGCTTCCCCATCAGGAAAACAACATCTGAATGAGGAGAGCTAAACAATTAATAATTTGAAATCAGGCCAGTAAATGACTTCCCTCCTCCTGGTCCCAGAGAAAAGCTAAGGATAGGAGAGGTCTCTCTGAAACTTGGGAGTAGGAATTCTCCACCAAATAGAATGGAGGATGGTTTCTGTGGGGGAAGGGGGAATTCGGAACACCTTAACTTTTAGTGTGCAATATGCCTGTTAAATAGACCCACTAATGGTGTTATTGCGGCTAAAAACAGTGACTTGAAAATGTTGTGTACATTATTACTGTCATTATCCGCCAACTGTAAGAATGCTATGTTAAAACTAACTCAAAACACCTCGGGAAAGGTAATTGCTACTAATGGATCTGAAGTGTGCAAAATTGGACGTCATTACCCCCCTCCCGTGGAGGGCCGGGAGCTGCTAAAGATGATAGGGGGAGGCTCTCTCTTCTTTCAATCAGGATGTGGCTTGAGCAGAGGGCCCCTGGCTTTCAGGCTGCAGCAGGGATACAGCCCTGTCCGTCTCCTCCTTCTCCCCAGCCTCTCTGCTGTGGAGGAAGTGCCTGGAGCCAGAGTGAAGTACCCTGCTGGGGAATCTCCTCCAGCTGCCAGTTTCTCAGATCAGTGGCCGCCAAATGGTGAAGGCTTGCTGACCCTGAAATTCAAGGAAATAACCCAGAATCAGAGGCTTAGGAAAGGCAAGTGGGTCACCTCAAGCAATCTGTGAGCAGACATCTACGCCCCCGAGAGGGGGACTTGGCCTCTTCCCTGAGCTTCAGCTGCTGCCAGTATCCCAGCTCCCAGCCAGCCTGGGATGTAGGGTCAGCACTGGCCCTGGCTACGCTGCCCCCCCTACACTGCCCCCGGCTACACTGCCCCCCCTACACTGGCCCCTGGCTACACTGTCCCTGGCTAGGTTGAACTTCATCTCCTTGCCTCATACAACCCAAAGATTCCTCCCCTGATCCCAGCCAATCAGATTTTAAAATCCTTAGTCCTTGATTGTCTTCCAAATTTCAAAAGGAATGCTCCACGAAGTGTAAACCCTTCAATATCAGAGTGTTGCTCCCCTGCCCAACTCTATTAAATTACACACACTGCACATCACATACACTGCACTTCACACACTGCACATCATACACATTGCACATCACACACACTGTACATCACACACACTGCACATCACACACACTGCACATCACACACACTGCATATCATACACATTGCACATCACACACACTGCACATCATACACAGCACATCACACACACTGCACATCACACACACTGCAGATCACATACACTGTACATCACACACACTGCACATCACACACACTGCACATCACACCCATTGCACATCACATACTGCACATCACACACACTGCACATCACACACACTGCACATCACACACACTGCACATCACACACACTGCACATCACACCCATTGCACATCACATACTGCACATCATACACTGCACATCACACACACTGCACATCACACACTGCACATCACACACACTGCACATCACACACACTGTACATCACACACATTGCACATCACACATACTTCATACATGCACTGAACATCATACATGCACTATATATCATACATGCACTGTACCATACATGATTGCACGTCACACATCCACACACACTTTATCACACACATACTGAATATCACCCACACACTGCACATCACACACACTTGTATATCACATACACACTTCATCACACACCTACTGTGCATTAAACACATACTTCATCACATACACACTTCTCACACACTGCCTATCACATACACATACACACATACACACTTCATCACACACATACTGCATATCACACACACTTCATACACACTGCCCATCACACACACACATACACACACACTTAATTACGCACATACTACATATTACACACACACTTCATCACATACACACTTCACACAGTCTATCACACACACCACACACAGACACTTCATCACGCACATACTGCCCATCACACACACACATATGCACACACTTAATTACACACATACTACATATCACACACACACTTCATCACATACACACTTCACACACTGTCCATCACACACACACCACACACACACTTCATCACACACATACTGCACATCACACACACACTTCATACACACTGCCCATCACACACACACTTCATCACACACGTACTGCACATCACACACACACTTCATATATACTGCCCATCACACACACACACACACACACACACACACACACACACACACTTTATCACACATGCATTGTCCATCATGAAACCTAATGCTGATTGGTAATTTTCTTTCCTTTTTGTATTGCAAGTCCAAGCAAGTTTCCCTCCTCCTCTGGTCACAAAATAGGAGCTAAAAAAAAAAAAAAAATCATGAAGGCCCAAAGCCCGGAATAACCTAAGTTGGTTCTGATAAAGAACCCAGTCCAAATTCTAAAGATTTAAGAAAGCTTAAATTCTGAGCATTTAAAAGAAAAATTCCAAGCCAAGGGTGGTGGCACTCCTGGGACCCCAGAGCCAGCATCTGAGTAAGGAGTGTGGAGGACAGCACTTCCAGGCTAGCCTGGCCTACAGAGGGCCTTTCTTGAAAAGAATTAGTCCTCTGTACATGTAAGATGTTTCCTTCCACACGATGGTGTGAGAGGGGGAGGCATACAGCACTCACGGAAATCAGATCGGGGACACGAAGGGCAGCACTGACCAGGCCAATGCACTTTTCAGGGGGGTCAGAACCCTGGAGACGGACCACCTACAAAATGCCACTGTGTTCACAAGACAGGCTCTTACCATGCAGACCAGGCTGCTGTAGAACTCCCTACCCAGCCCACTGACCCTGACCCCTCCCGCCTCCTCCACACCTCCTGAGCGCCAAGCTGAGAGGCATGGTCAACCACTCCGACCTTTAGAGCACACTCTCATAAGAAGTCCCAGTATAAAGCCTGTCATTTATTCCTTTCTTTATTAATGTCCTTATTTCTTTTTATAAGTGGAATGTGTGCTCACAAACAGAAAAAGGTATAGCATAGCTGCTGACACTGGCAAAGAGGCCAACATAGAAACCACCAGGATCGCAGAAAGCCAGATAAATACACAAGTCCACCTGAGGTTAAGTAAGTCTGGACCAGTTTTCTTCATATGAAGAAAAATTAAGTATAAAAGGATGACGATAGGGTAGGGTGTCCCTTTGGGATATGTGAAGGTAACCAGAAGTACATGGAAAATCCAGGGGAATCAGGGAGGGGGGAATGCAAAGAATGGTAACAGGGAGCCTTAGAGCTGGAGGCTTAAAAGGAGGAAGGACCAGACAACCAAGGAGGAGGGACCAGATGACCCCCAAGGAGGAGGGACCAGACAGCCCCTAAAGCTAAATTAGGCACATGACTTGGTGGGCCTCCTAACCTCAGTGAGGTCTCGTATGTTTTTGCTTTTTAATTGTTTTATACATTCTATTAGCATATATTAATATTAAAACAATGGGTCTCATTATGACATTTCCATACCTCTATGCAAAGTTCTTTGGTCATGGCCTTTATTTCTCTTATGCCAACACTCTGTGGTGCTCCCTTTCCTCTTCCCAAGATGTCCTTTTTTTTGCTATATAATTCAAAGAAATTTCTGGTTTCCACAATGAGTGAAAATACCTAGCCTGGTATGTCTGGTTTATTTTGCTTACCACGACAATCTGCAGTTTCAGCCATTTTCCTATGAACAGTATCATTTATTCTTCATGCATACCCCAATGTCCTCACTCACCCATCTGGACAGGGTGGAATCATATGACCTGATTGATCCCATACATAGTGCAACTGTAACAACGATGTATGTGTGCATGGCTCTCAGTGTCCAGGGCACTGGGGTCCTGGATAGGGTGGCAGCAATCAGGACACAGGGGGTGCAGAGCAGCCGTGAACCACTGCATACGTCACTGAATTCTCCAGCATCTCTTATTGGCAAGTGAGATAAAGATTTCCCACAGCTTCTAATTCTCAACAGCGGCTGTTTCTCAAGCAATAGTTTATCTGGGTTCAAGGTGAGAGTTTATCTGGGTTCAAGGTGACTCAAACCTCCTTGTAGACTGAGACATATGTCAACAGCCCACCTCTTTTAAATGTTGCTTAGTTTAATCAAGACAAAATAAGTTTCTCATGAGAAGATGGTAATGAAGGCCACTTCCTTGGGCATGCAGCTTACTTGGCGGACATCAGGATTCTCTACTGAGAAAGTACTCTTTTCTCGGTGTCCCAGTCAGTGTTCTGGGATTCACAGATATCCTTAAGTCACTCACAGCTAGCAGGGTGGGAGCAGTCACCTCATGCCATTTCTCTACACACACAAACTTATTCTCAGGGTCCAAAGACACAGGAGATTCAAACAGAGAGGGAAGATGTTTCATAGAGATAGAGATAGAGATAGAGAGATAGAGAGATAGAGATAGAGATAGAGATAGAGATAGAGAGATAGAGAGATAGAGATCAGTAACAGCGGCATAGAGGGGACTCTGTGGGATCCTGGCTAGACCATCACTGTGGCAACCCAGAGGTGGGATGCAGAAGAACGGGGGAGACACAAACAGATTCATATGGTTCTCTGAAAGAAGTTTGAGGGGTCTGCTGCTGGGTACAGGATGGGGTTGAGAAAATGGCAAAGCAAGGCTCTGAGAGATGGGCGGGCTCTGGTCCTGTCCACCACAGCAACAAGATCTCACGCAGTGCATTTGCCATTTCTCATTGGGCTTCCTCCCCAAAGAGACAGTGGGGCTAGAAGACTTAGAATGCTCCCGGGAGCTCTTCTGTCTTTCCCTCCATTTCTGACAAGGGAAAATTCTATAGCACATCACTTTTAAAATATCCAGCTACCAACTCAAGAGTTCTTAGAGCTCAAATATGACCTTCGGCAGTTAGTTGTGTCAACTTGGTGGGATTTAAGATCATCATGGAAGAAAATCTCTGGGCCTGTCTATGAACTAGGTGAGTGGAGATGGGATGGCCTACCCTGCACCCGGATTGCACCACACTTGTGCTTGTGCTCCCTGAGCTGAGTGAAAAAGAGGAAGAAAGCTGAGGAGAAGCATCCGTAGCAGCAGCATCCCTGCTTACCCTGCTGCGTCTGCTGCACCTGCCTCAAGCTCCTCCCACCACGATGAGCAGCACTCTTGAACTCCGAGCCAAAATAAAATGCCCACTCTCAAGTTAGGAAATTCATTAGTGATAAGACACTAAGACAGATATGGGATCACCGTTCAGGTCCATGTTTCTCCTTCTACCACAGGTCCTAGGGATGGAACTCAGGCTGCCAAGCCCCAAGGCAGACATCGTCACCCACTGAGCCATCTTACAGGATCCTATGTCCTCTCTTTGATTTCTTGTTAACTCTCGTCTGCCAGACTTAGGGGACTCTGTCTTTGTGACTGGAGTAGTTATGTGATCATTAGGAACAAGTTTATGGGAAGCTTGGCCTCCTGCAAAATTTTGTTAAATTTTGTGATCCATTCAGATTTTACTTTCCTACATCCTAAACTTAGCTGAGAGATGGACCAAGAACAAAATATGCTAAAGACGTTGGCCACACACATGGTTCAGGCTCCAGTGTGGAGCAAGGGGAGAGAATGGTTTTATAAGCGATCATGCTGTTGCTCAATGGTTTCCTTCCTGCTGCAGTTGGAGACTGGGGTAATGAATGCTGAGGAGAACAGAAGGATCCTCGTGCCAATGAGCAGCCAGCTTCATTAAGTCTCTGGTGACAGACCTGAAATGTCATTTAGCAGGAAAACATGGTTTCCCAGCATCCATTGGTACATCTGATTGTATTTATATATAATGATAACACCTGAGGCTCAGTGGGTTCCCAGAGATAAAACGTTTTATATAACCTGTCGCTGCATATTTACTAGACAGGTACAGGAAAAACAAGAGGGAGATGCAGTTATTGTTTTTTCGGAAAAAAAATTATGTTTTTCCTCATTAATATTTCCTCTTTAATTCTGACTACATCCCCACATCTGGTGTGGCCCTTCATTTGCAGCCCTCTGCAGACCTTGGGAAGGCTCTAAGCCAGGGGTTTTTGGCCTGTGGGTCTTGACCCCACTGGCAAATCTCTATCTCCAAAACTATTAACAGTACAATTCATAATGATAGCAAAATTATACTTATGAAGTAGCAACAAAAATAATGCTTTGTTGGAGGTCACCGCAGCATGAGGAACTACATGAAAGGGTCCCAGCATTAGGAAGGTTCACAACACTGGTCTCAGCACATGCTGTACACACAGGAACTAGCGCAGCACACAGAGCACAGGGAAAGGCGTGAGAACGGGGAAGACAGAGGCAGCAAGCCGGCCGTGTGCTTCCTACAGAGACTCGGTCCTCAACTGCTGCGTGTGCAGAACACATCTCCCACGGAGAAGCCAGCCTTGGATTTTGGCTGAGAGTGGGTCAATTTGAAGATTCTTCTGGTCTTTCTGATATTTCTCCTGAAAGAACTGAAGAATGAAGGTGACCTGAGGTGGGTTTTTAAAACAAATGTTTTGAACTGGAAAGATCGCCCAGCAGTTAAAGAACATACTCTGTTCCCAACGCACACTGGAACTCCAGGGCCGGGGATCGTATCCCCTTTCAGCCTTTCTGGGCCGTGGACACACACATACACACACACACACTCAAAACTAAAGTACTCTTAAATGTTTTAAGCATGTTTAAAGAAGCAGAACACTGCTGCCACCCCTATGGGGAATCGCCAGAGGAGACAGGACTTGCCACACCTCCAGCTTCCTGTGGAATGCTATGTGGGGAGGAAGCACTTGGTCCCTTAGGAGGGATCCTCTGTAATGAGGAAAGCAAACCCGCACCCTTCCCATGGGTCAGGCCGCCTGCAGGGATGCTCAGAGCTGGGCTATCGGCCTCTGCATGGTGTCCTAGGCTCAGGGAGAGAAAGGGGGGGTGGTCCTCTGCTCTCTTCACCAACCACACCCAGGTCCACAGCCTATGGCAGGTGCAGATCGATCGCTGACACTGGTCCTACCATTTCCACCAGGCCTGGAACACCAGCATATACTGCAGCACCCACTGCCTTGTTCAGTGGATGAACCACTGCACCAAATGCTCCGTGGAATCTTTGCCCAGCTGCAAAACTCCTGGCTGCACGGTCAATTTCTTTGTGTGTCTGGCACAAAAAATCTAAAGCCCCATGCCACCCTTTCACAGGCAGCTAAAATCCCAACAATCTCCTTCAAGGGAGGCACTTCCCTCTGACGACAAAGGCGGACCCGCTTCCCCACCTCCCTGGCAACAGCAGGTCAGGCTCAGGCAGTTGTTTTCATGGCTCGGGGAACAGCTTCCGTGTATTTGTAAACAACAAATTCTGTGTGAAGCATCCAGCCCGTATAATGGATGCTCCTGACTCACTATTTGCCAATACTGTTTGCACATTGTTAATAATGGGTTTTTTTCTCTAATTACTGTGTTTGGAGTATGTTTTAAGAGTTTTTTTTTCTTAAATTCAGGTAGGCACAATTGTCATCAGTGTGTCCAGGACTCCTTCTGGAACACACGGCACGTCTACTTCCTGACCCCTGGCACTGTGGGATGGGGCCACAGAACTAACCCTGAAGGGAAGGCTCCAACCGCTGGTCACCTACGAAAGCACACTTGGGCCGTGTGCACATCACCTACCTCGGTGCGATAGCGGTGGAGTCCAGCCCACGAGAAAGGCTGGATCCTCAGCTGCTGCCACTGGTTGATGGAAGAAATGTCAGGAATTACACAGCCTCATAGGGAGAAGTTAAAGTTGTTGGAAATGTCTCCTTGAAAAAGCTATTGGGACCCTGGTCCCTTCCCTTCTCTCTCTAATACTACTGTGAAGAGTCTCCCTCTGCCATAGACTCTTGCCATAGGTAGGAGTCATCACAGCCTCAAGCAAAGGGCACACAACCGTGGGCTAGTCTGACGCACCTGCCACCAGGAGCCAAAGTTAGCTTCTCTCCCCTCAGGTATTATGTCACACTGATACAGAGCTAAACACATGGCAATGCCAAAATCATGTCTTAAGAGCAAGCAGCCACAACATCCCCACAGACTGGTTTGCTGAGGTCACATTCCACTGGGAAACAGCTGCCCGTGAGGAAAGAGACTTGGTTATATCAAGGCACTGGCTCCTTGGTATAGTTTGTTACACGGCATTACTTAGCTTATCCTGACGAGTATATAATAAACGAGGTCCACCAGTTCTGAAAGGATACCCGTTCCAAAGGCAAATGCTGGAAACGATCTGTGAGGTCAGCAAATGATGAACTCGCTCAGAAGCAAACACCTACGGTATCACACAACATTCTATGTTAACCAAAGAAGTGTTGTCAAAGAACACTTGTTAGCTTCTGGAAATGCCAACACAGTGTTAGGCAAACAATGCAATGAAAAAGTTGCCAGATATGTGATGTCAGTCTCCATAAAATCCATAGTATGCAAAGAAAGAATAGGAGGAAAAGATGTCAAAATTTTTACCACTAAATAGATCTAAGTAGTGCTTTTTATTTTTCTTTGAAGATTTCTATATTTTTCAGATTATTTCTAATAAGTATATATATAAAACATATATTATATATATTGAAATCAGGAAAATTTTTCTTAACAAAAAATTAATTTAAATTGTGGGCTTGGTGATTTCAATAATTCCAGGGTATGTTCTGTGGTGGAGAAAGCCTTGGTCAACCATCTGTACCTACCAGATGCAGCCCAGGACAAGGACCATGAGTGTTCAGTGTAATGGCTCTATGGAGGAGATGTTCTATTAATTAAATAAGTTATTATTATAATATCATTTGAAGTCCTGGTATTAAATTATGTCTACAACCCTTTGGTAGTCTAAAGCTATGCTGGACTTACCTCATTGAAAGCCCTGAGGAAGAGAAAGACCCTAAGTTCAAGGTCTGCTTACACAAACTCTCAAGCAAATCTCAAAGGGATTTGGCAGTGTGAGCTCTCAAGACAAAGCTGGGGATTTGGCGGTGTGGCACTTTTTGAACACATGCGAACCCCAGAGTCACATATTTAACACTGAAAATACAAGGGAGGAAGTCTAATTTTAAAAAAAAACCCTGTAAGAACAAATGCAGAACTCTTCTCCCCCACTTCTTTTCCCCAGTCCACCCTCCAGTTCAACCTCCTTCACCTACCTGCCGGCTCTGCTCATCTCCTGCACCTATGCTAGACCTCCCTCTCCCACGCTCTCCATAAACTCTGCCCTCTCTCTAGACAGTATGTCCATACAATGTTTTTAAATATACCTAGAATGAAATAACTCCTAAGATCGGTAGTTCTTATTGTTGTATTTGTTATTGTTTTGTTTTGTTTTCTAATTTTAACCCTTGGTCTAAACCTGGTTGGCATTCCTGAGCACAGAACCTCCCAATCTCTAGAAAGAAAAGGCAAATATTAGCTAAGAATTAATTAAGGATCAAGGGTTGTCTTTAGAAAACAAGCTCTAGATGTGTTTGTTACTTTTTTTTCCCTGTTTCTGTGATAAAAATCTCTGACAAAACAACTTACTGGAGACAAGGTTCACTTTCGCTAACAGTAAACAGAAAGTGGGGCTGGGCTCTAAAGCCTCAAGGCTCGCCCTAGTAACACATTCCCTCCTGTGTGGCTCCATCTCCTCAAGATTCCATATCATGCCAAACAGCGCCACCCTCTGGAGACCAAGTGCGCAGACACATGAGCCTGTGGGGGACATTCCACACGCAAACCTGATCGCTTCCTCCTCATCGATGTGCAAGGTCAGGTTGCCTAACTCCTGATGCTCCTGCACCTGCCCCAAGTTAGGATAACATTAGTGTGCCCATCTCTACGCTAGGACAAATGTATCTAAACAGTCCCCAGAATCTTGCATGTGAAAACTACGTGAAATTTTTTATGTCAAAAATCTAGTCCTTTTGGTACCTAATCTCCCAGAAACCTCCCAGAACCACTCTAGTCTCCACATAATGTTGCCACAGCTGCTTTAGCTACAGGTGTTGGCCTTTACCAAGGTGTACATCTGGGAAGGACATTATCAGGGACCACCAAATAAAAACACTTCAAGAAATCCCAAGCCATCATGTGCCTGCATGACACACTTCCACTCTGGAGGAGATCTGTGACTCAGGCTCCCTGGGGACTTTTCAGAAGGCAAAGCTCAGAACTGAGATGTCTTTCAAAGAACATCAAATAAACAGCAGGTCTGACCTGTGTTCCTTTGACCTCCGCCTTGCACCCCAGATCACAGTGCCCCACTAACAGCTGTGCGCACACCCTCAACTCTCTACGCAGCTTCATATAATCATCTTTTCCCTTCTGAGGCTTTGTTAATATTCTTAAAAATCCCTTCCTCTATCCCATTACTCTCTAAGCCAGAGATGAAAACATGGTAAATGGAGTGGCTGGGAATGCTTCAGACAGGTTGACTGCTCTTGCATGCCTCTCCTTGGGTTGAGGTTTGAAATGTGGTGACCTACTGCAGGCTTTACCGGCTGTCTTCTGGTACCCACACCATAGCCGCTCATCATGAGTTCTCCAGTCAAGAATGCTTCTGCAGACACTCCCTCCGGAATGATAGAACTGCTGGGAATCTGAGACAGAGATTCAGATTCACCGGTGCAGGAGTGGAGATTTAGGTTATTTGGAGGAGGGAACAATCTACAAATGATCAAATGATAAGACTTGGTAATTTTGGTGACCAAGGGACTGGAAATAACCTGCTGTGTGTGGGTCAGCTTCTCAAGGTTTCCCCAGACACTCCAGCCGATGAACGCATTGTGTCACTCTTCCTAGAGAGACATAAAGAAACATTTTTCCCCTGATATGGGGCAGTGATAGACCAACCCAGCCTGGTGAGCCAGTGAGTTTCCTTACAGCAGCCATATCTCCAGGACACCCCATCACAGTCAGGACAGTCCCCCACCATCACACAGGCCCCCACCATCAGGACAGTCCTCCACCATCAGACAGGCCCCCACCATCAGGACAGTCCCTCACCATCAGAATACCTCATCACCATCAGGATACCCACCACCACTATCAGGATACCTCCCCACCATCAGGACCCCCCACCGCCCCCGCCACTACAATCAGGACAGCCTCCACAATCAGGATACCCCATCACCATTAGGATACCCTCCACCGCTATCAGGATATCCCCCATTATCAGGACACACCACCACCACCATCACACTTGACTCACAGCAGCTGTATCACTCAGCAGTCTCACTCCCAGTAGATTACCTCAAACACAGTCTTAAGAGTCACATGAAGACCCTATGAAGAAGACCTCGTGAGTCCTGTGAGCCTTGTGACCTTCCCTTTTCCCTCTAAGCAGCAATGTTATTAGACCCCTGAGTCGCAGAGCATCTTCTCAGGCTGAACATGGTTGGTCTGCCTCTAGAGACCAATGGTCACATAAGTCACAGAGGAAACACCTACACTTCCTTGTGATCAGCCAATGACAATGGACTTATGTCTTCACAAACCATCATGGGCCACGGAGAACCAAACCAGCAGGGCCTGCCTGGCTTTTCTGGCTATACCTTCCTCAATGCAGAGCTCTCTCGGGGCCCCACCTGCATCACCCCACTACTGGGAATGAAGTGCAGAATAAATATGTCCTGCTTGGCTTCCTTCTATCCCAGCCGTGGCACACTGCATAGCAACTCTGTGCTCCTTTCAGACAAACAGCACAAAGGGAATGATGGGGTTTTAAAGCCAACACTGCATTCTGATGGGGAGTTATTATGGTCACCCCTATTTTCCCAGTTTCTCTAAGGTGCTTATAGGATCTTGAGGAATCACATCTCCTAATGAATAAATAGCCCGCCATGCCCTTCTTGGTCCAATAGGATTATAACCAATTTCTCCTAAGAGATTTCTAAGAATGTCTTTTTAAAAATCTTATATTTTCCAAGAAGATACTCAAGTCTTGAATCTTCGGGGGGTGGGGGGCGGGGGGGGTTACTTTAAACTTTGTCTTTAAAAAAAAAAAGTCTGTTTCCCTAGCAGACATGCATGTGGCTTAGAAATGACTAGACCCTGAAAAGCTTTCGTTTTCTCCTCCAAAATTCTACATAAATGGCATCTGGTCCTACCAAAGTGAGGCTCCCACATCGCGTGTCTTTATAATGGGGGTAGGGAGAGAGGGGGAAGGCAGGGGTAATTTTTTCCCAATATGTTTGTCATTATTATAGGTTATATATACAGAAGGAAAGTTAATTAAGCTTTTTTTAAAAAATCCATCACACATCAATGGCTGCATTTTAATGAGTACAAAAAGTTGAGGTGTTTACTACCAATTAAAGTGGTTTTTAAATAAGCATTAATTAACACAGAAATTCAGAAGAAAGTTATACCTTGTCAAAGAAAGGCCAGTGCAGGCTATGCCCACTTCTGCTCCCTTCCGTATTCAGATGGTAATTACCACCAACCCTATATTTTCCATAATAATGAGGAGATGCTGTCCTGTCCATCAAACAACAACACACACAAAAGTGGTGGAATTAGAAATTCTCAACCTGAGTAAACTTTTCAAATGTTCTCCTTCTGGATTTCCCCCCACATCCGTGTCAGAGTTACTCAAAGAAGAGGTTAGCCTCATTCCAAGGGTGAGCTTCTCTCTTTTTTTTTTTTTTTTTTTATTCTCTGTTTGTAGGGAACATGGCAGGGGAGCCCTCATTGGTCAAGGAGGCGTTGCTTAAGCCGGCATCAGCAAATCAGAAAGAGTTCCCAGTCCCCCTTGCGCGGCAGAAAGCCTCCCTTTGTTTCTGTCTAATCCTGAGCTTGGAAAGGGCTGACTCTTGGGATGCTAGGGGGCTTATATTGGTTACTTTCCTCTTTGCTGTGACAAAGTAACAGTGGCAATTTTAGAAAAGATTTATTTGGGCGCACAGTTCAAGGGTCCAGTCCAGCACCGTGGGGAGGTGCATGGTAGCTGGAGCGGGACCAGCTCGCCACAGGGCACCTGCAGTCGGGAAGCAGAGGGAGACATGGACGCTGGTGCTCAGCTCAGGGTTTCTTTTGTTCTGTCTGGGACCCCAGGCCATGGAATGCCAACAGCTACCTTGTCATCGTCGTCGTGTGTCTCAACTAAACCAACCTAGACAAGCCCTCACGGCATGCTCAGAGGCTTGCTCCCTGGGTGGTCCTAGATCCTGACGAGCTGACGGGTGATGATAATAAGCATCAGAGAATGAAAAATATCAAACCTTTCAAACACTGTCACTCGCATCCGGACGGGTAGCCTTACCCTGGAAGGATATGGGGACTGTGGGTGGCGGGGCAGAGAAGAACTTCTACAGCATCTCAGACAAGCTCCACACTGCCCTCCACCTCCTCAGGCAGGGGCTGGGGGTCTTATTGACAACCCTTTTCTAACAAAGTTCACAGGAAATTGACAGACACATCAGCATCATGGTTTCCAAGGAAACGATGAAGGAGCTTCTCCTTGCAGTCAAATCACTCTGACCCACGGGACACCAAATTTCCGTTAGATGGAGCAACAGAGGTCAAGAGGTCAACATATATAATATTCCAGTATGACATGTTATCACTATTGTAATATAAAATGCCAACAGAATAAAGGGTTCTCAACACTAAAGTGTTATCCACGTGACCTAAAATGTGTACGTTAATTCGCTAGATTTGTGTTGCTCTACAAGGTATGGCCCCTTCAGGACATCTTATTGTACACAGTAAATGCAGTCAGTTCTCTCTCCCAATCAAGAGTTTTAAATGCGAGTCACTAAGTAGCTTGACACTAAAGCCAGGAACGGTGGTAAATACCTACCACCCCAGTACTCAGGAGTCAGAGGCAGGAGGAGCATTGCATATCTGAGGCCAATCTTGGTCACCTCGTGAATTGTAGCCAGCCAAGGCTATATAACAAGCTAGCCCCTCCTCCCTAAACTAACAAGTGGCTTACGTTTGTTGTATCTAAAAGCAAGGATCGTGGGTATCTGGGTAGTATCAATAAATTACTTTGGTCACTTTGGGCCCCATTTCAGTGTAGATTCCTCTTGATCATGGCTGCCTAATGCAAAGGGATGCTCTGAACAGGAGGGCCTTCTACTGTGGTAACTTAACTGTTCAACTCTCTGCAAACAAGAGACTCTTTAGAGTCAAAGTTTTCAATCACAATTGAACACTAAATATGAAAAGACTGACCCTAGGGACATAAGCAAGAAATAACTAAATCATCAAGTTGATGTAGGACTAATTCCTTGAGGAAACCATGAGCATTTCCCAGAAAGGAGTGCTTTCCCCTAGGATATGAAGCAAAAAAAAGATACAGGGTGCTTCCAGACATCCCAGAAGAACGTGCATGGAAGGCAGGGGGCGTCTACTCTTCTCAGCCTGTGTGTTATACCTGCATGATGGCATGAATAAAGACAGTTGGTTGGGGGTCTAGATGTGGTAGCTCATGCCTGTAGCTCTAGCACTTGAGAGGCTGAGGTCGGAGGGTTGGGAGTTCTAGGTTCTAACCTAAGCTCTCCTTAGGTTGGGAGTTCTAGGTTCTAACCTAAGCTCTCCTTAGGTTGGGAGTTGCCAGCCTAAGCTACACAGTCAGACCTGTCTCAAACCAAAGTAAGACAGCTCTGGATGGAGATATGATTTAGCTACTAGGATCCTGGCAAGCTTGTGGTAGCTTCCAAAGTCTACTCACAGTGGCTGTCACAAGCAGTATCCTTGGAAGGGCGCTAACGAGCTTGTTTTACCCATCAGATGGCTCATGGGGTAGAGGTACCTGGCACCAAGCTTGGAGACCTGCATATGACCTCAGGACAAACATGGCCGCAGGGCACGAATGGCTGCAAGCTGTCCTCTGATAGCAAACAGGAAGCCACCTAGACTCACTCAATCTATCAATCCATCAATCAATATGTACTCTAAGTAAAAATTTTTCATATATTAGAAGAATTTTCTCTGGCCAGGGTTCATGGCACAGACCTGGGCAGAGCAGGAGAGTTGTGAGTTCAAGGCAAGGCTTTGTCCTAAAGAAACAGATGACAACAAAGAACTGTTTCTGGAAGCCACATTTGCAAGCAAATCTTTCCATTTTATTTGCATTAAATGTTTCCTGGAGTATCCTGGGGTTGCTGCTTCAGGAGCGGAGGAGATAAACCTTGGTCATTTGTTGTGGGGTCAGTGGGCGAGGGGGTAGCCCAGGACTCATCTGTCAGTGTCTAGCACAGGAGGGGACACAGGCTCATGCCCAGGTGTTTAGATGTGAAAGGCCCCGCCACACCCAGCAGCCACTTTCCCTCCATGCCTACTGACGTCCCCTAATTTGGGCCAGCTGACTTGACATTTGACCTGCCACAACGAGACATAGCAGGAGACTGAGAATCGACTAACCCAAATCACTCAAAATCAAACAAAACCGAAGTATACGATCTCATCTAGAAAGCCCTGGGCCAGGCTCTCAGCAGCAGAGAAAGACCTCTGCACCCAGGTCAAAGACACACCTCGCCTTGGAGCAGACACCGATGCCCCACCACCCAGACTGCACACGCATCTCAGCCTGCTTTAATCAGCCAACCTGCTCACACTCGCTGGAGCCCACTCTGAATACACAGTTGGCTTTAGTTCGTTTTGGAAAAGTGGCGTTTTCCCTACGGAGTAAGGGAAGGGAGCATGCCTCCTTGGTCACGTCTGGCAAAGTGAAATGTTCTTTTTTCTAATCCCTCAGTTATGTTACTCCCATTGTCTTGCTTTATTAAAATGGAGAGAACTCTCCCTTACATGTGCCCGTCCTGTGATTTACCAGAACCAGGGCCGGCCGTGCCTTTCCACTCAGTTTGGACAATGGAATGAGTTTCATTTTTATTTATGGGCTTCATAAATCCGTTTCACTTGCTGCTTTTCACGCCCCACTTCCACGCTGTTGTGTTGGGATTTCCCTCCCTGCCAGGCAATTAAACCAAAAACTCATGGAAGAAAATTTTTTCTTTACAAAATTCTTCTAAATTCAAAATATACATAAATCATCCCCATTTTGGGTCCAATCCATTTGAGGGATGGGGCTTCGAGGCCTTTTGGGCATCCAACGTGCCAGGTAAGCTCTGCTGTCAGCAAGCTCACATTTGAGAGCTTGTTTGTTCAGAACTCCAGGATGGAAAGAACTTTTTCAATTTTAGATATTTCCAGACCTGGTTCCAGGACATGAGAAGATGATCGGGTAGCCCTGTGGCTCAGAGGCTCAGAGATCTGTGAGGGACTTGCAAAGCATCATGGTCTGAGCCCAGAGCAGGGCCAAGAAACCCCAGAGCAGTGACAGCACTGGGATCATCTTGCATCCAAAGATAAAGGATAAAGATAGACAAAGCAACAACCAGACAGACAGACAGACAGACCACAGGAAGTCCTCACCAGTGAGGGAGGGGAGGGACTCAGCCTCTCTCAGGACTCTGTGACTCTCACAAGAAGTTTCTACCATTTCTCTAAACACAGAGGAGGCCTCCAGCTGATAGAGCTGAACCCAGCAGGACTCTGTAGTGCCAAGCAATAAAACTCATGGACCAGGCTCAGCACAGTTCCGTCTTGTACAACAACCAGGGGGAAAAAGTCAAACCTTTAGACAATGTGGTGGTTTGAAAAAGAAATGCCCCCCCCAAATGCCCCCCCCCGCCACCGCCAGTCTTGGGCATTTGAACTCTTTGTCCCGGCTGGTGGCACTGCTTAGGAAGGTTTAGGAGGCGTGGCCTTGCTGGAGGACTATGTCTTAGAAGGTTTAGGAGGCGTGGCCTTGCTGGAGGACTATGTCTTAGAAGGTTTAGGAGGCGTGGCCTTGCTGGAGGACTATGTCTTAGAAGGTTTAGGAGGCGTGGCCTTGCTGGAGGACTATGTCTTAGAAGGGCTTTGATGGGAAAGCCTCTCAGCACTTTCATCTCTCATCTGCTTCATGCCAATGATAAAGGATGTGAGCCTCAGATTCCTGTGCATGTCACCACACCTTTTCCTTTTGGGACTGTAAGCCAAGTAAACTCTTGGTCATGGTGTTTTATCACAGAAACAGAAAAGGCAGGATCTCACAAGGTCTACCCTCAACCTTGTTAAGTTATCAAGGATGGCCTGATTCACCTCCCTAGCTTTTTCAGTACTGGGATTACAGGCACAAGGCAGTACACCTGGCCTGGGTTTTCTCTTGATGCTTTCTCTGATTCATTCACATCATCCTTCTGTCTTTCCTTGCCAGACCTGCGCCCCCCCCCCCCCGCCCTGCACTGTACTTGGGATTGGACCAGGTACTTATGCATTGTAGTTAAGTATTCTGCATCAGGCTACATCTTGTGCCATGTTTAAAAGTCACGCCCCCCCCTCCCACTCCTTCTCCTCTTCTTTGTACTAGAAATTGAGCCTAGAGGCTCACACACCCTAGGCAAGTACATGCGCAACCCTACCTCCCCCCCTCTCTCTGTCGATTCACATGTGCCCCCAGAGTGTGCTGAGCGCCCCTGGATCAGCCTCCACTTCACATCTTCTTGGTACCCAGTTTGCAGCAGAAGGTGCCCACTGATTGTTGGTCTTATTTCCCTGGGATTCTCTGCATGGGGGGGGAGAGTGGGGGAGGGGAAGCTGCTGTTTCCTCTGTCAAGCCACACATTACAGGGCTGACCTTGTCTCTCAGGCTTACTAGTGGAAGTTGCTCCCTTCCTCCTCTCTGTGGAGCCTGGGAACATGAGCGACAGAGCAAGCATCTGTAGGTGTGTGTGCCACGTGACATGGCTGACACAAGTGTTTTGGTCCAGCTGGCAGGCATCTCCCTGGAGCAGAGATGGGTGGACCGGAGTCTGATGAGAATGTCAGAGACGATTAGGATCAGACACCTCCCTCTGTTTCACAGTTTCTCGCAGGGTAGAAAGGGGATGGAACTAGCAGGGGTACCCCTCTGGGGCATTACTGCTCATGATTCCCATTAAAAACTAGTAAACTTGCATTCTGATTTGAACCTCTACCACCATGGGTCTATCCTCCACCCTGTCAGCTGAGTTATGGTGATTCAAATTCCAGAGGCCAAGATGAAACCCAGAGCCCAAACTGCGCCAGCCACCGAAGGACATGGTGCCATAGAACTTTCTACCTCAGCTGCCAGGCAGCCCTTCCATTCCCAGTGCTGTGTAATGTCTCAGGAAGTGCTTAATTCTACCTCAGGGACACCATGTACTGCAATGAACAAGAGAAATAGTAGGTACCATAGCATTGCCTAGTCCCGCCAGAGCACACAATGCACTGAAGTAAAACTCTTCAAATAACAAAATCATGTTAGAAAAAGCATCCCAGTTCTTAATAAAACTGAATGAAGACAGACTTGGACCAACGTGGAGACCCAAGGCCATTTCATAAAACTGTGTGGGTTGTACACTGGACAAGAACATCATCAAAGAGGTGTCTTTCACTTCACAGACACTATAGGTTTTCTATTCACTGGCCACTAACAGTAAATGCCTTGAGGAAAGGCTGCCTTTTTCTAAATTGCAGATACTCCAATAAAAGATAGTCCTATAGAAATGGGAAAGGGACAAGGTGGCCAGTAGCTACTTTATATACATAGACACACATATGCACATGCATGTACATGCATATACACACATGTACATATATACTTGCACATGCATCCACACATAAGTATATACAGGCACACTTGCAGCAGGAACATACAAATATACAGTTGTGTACACATAGACATCTACTAGGCACATATTTGCGCATACAGACGCACATACACAAACACCCAGAGATGCACACACTACAAAGGCACACACACCAACACACCCATACATGAACAGCCTCAGCTACCCAAGACCCTATCCTTAAAAAAATGCACAGATAAATAAGTAGCAAAGATAACAACACATCACAAATTTATTTAGAGACTGGCCATTCAAATGAAGTGCTGTCAAGTCTTAACCGGTTCTCTCCATCCTCAGACTCTCCTTTCTCCCACGCTGAGAGCCCTGGTCCCTGAAGCAGAGGAAATGGCTAGTCTGAACTTCATGTATTAACATCCCTGCTTTATCCCACACATCCCGGACTGTTCTCTTATTCTGTAATGAGTAATTTACACACAGCAAGCGCTGTTTTCCATTCAGTGGCTACTCTTTGCCTCCTCATGATAAAGGTGCACCTCTGTTATAAAGACAGCCATCCTCCGTGGCTTGTTCGCTACCCCACGGGGATCAGCGGACATGAGGAGATGACATGGAAATCTTGCAGCCGTGTGTGGAGTGCTGGAATCCCCACACCTCCCCTTCCTCCTGTGCTCACAGATCTACAATTACTGAATTTGTGCATCTAGCCACTGCCTTTCTCCGCACTCCAACTGTCTATGATGTCGCTTCCACTCGGTTCCTTAGGAAGAGGGCATGGGAACTATCATAGATTGTTTGGTCCTTCCAGAGTTCATGGTGAGCCCTAGCCCAGTTTGGGATGGTAGAAGGTGGAGCCTTTGGTAACTAGGATTGGATAAGGTCATAAGGGTGGGGCCCTCAGGAAGGGGATTAGTGCCTTACAGGGAGCACAGAGAGCATGCCTCCTCTCTCCAACTCCCATGTCAGGACAGAAGACAGCATCCACATACAACAAGGAAGAAGGGACTCTTGCCAGGCCCATCATGTCCCCTAGTCTCATACTCCTAACCTCCCCAAACTCTCTGATCTCCATCAGCCATTGTTGTGTAGATCCGTTACAGCAGAATGACTAGGAGAGAAGACCCCGATTCCCCACTTATTACTAACTGCAGGTGCCTTTTCTACTTGGGTTTTGCTGGACGCAGAAGACTTCTGTGTTTTCCTTTCCACCAATGACGCTATTCTAAGTGGCGCGAGGCAGTGACCTTGTGTGGAACATCTGCCCCTTGTCCTCTAGGTGCTCAGAGCAGCCCCCATCCTTTCCTTGAGGTCACAGTGTTGGCAGTCCCAGTGTGCGATGCGTTGGGTCTAACTGGGTTGGCTCAGCGACTCCACCACCAACCCTGTTCTTGTTTTGATCTTATAATGGTATGCGCCATCCTTGAGCAGCTCAGTATTTGGTGTTTTCTCTTCCATCCTTATTTTGTTTTTGCCATTATTAATATCATCATCCTCATCATCATCACTACTGCTGTTGCTATGAAGATACTGTTTGCTTCTTGTTCTTATTCATTCTTTTGGTCATTCTGTTTTCATTTCTTGAAACTTTCTTTTCCCAATTCTTTCCTGAATCAGCTTCTCATTCTGGAACACATCTTTCTAGAATCTGTTCCTTGTGTACTAGGACATTATTGTAGCTCTGTCATATCTCTGTGTGTGTGTGTGTGAGAGAGAGAGAGTGAGAGAGAGAGACAGAGACAGAGACAGAGACAGAGAGAGACCCATAGACCCATAGAGCCCAGGCTGGTCTCAAGCTCACGATCCTCCTGCCTCAGCTTGCCAGGTGTGTACAGTGCAAGGCCACACTGCCATCTTCGTCCTCCACTCCTCACCTGTGGGCTTGCCCTCCTAATCTGTGGTAATAGATGAGGCTGTTCTGGCTCCCTCTTCTTTTGTCTGGGTGAAGTGTCTGACATGTCTGACACCTCGCTCCCTGAGACGGCTTGGCCCTCTCATCTGCTCTGAGCCTTTTCCTGCCTTGGTCCTGCTCAGCTTGGTTCTATCCTCCTCCATAGCTTTCCCTTGGCGTGGGGCCTTGAACTAGCTTGGAAGGTGGATGTGCCTTCCCCAAGCTCTGTGCACTTACAAGTGCTAGAATGGAGCACTTGCCTGCTATGTGCAGCTGCTGGCGCCAGGTGGCCCAGTGCCTCATGGGAAGACTGGCTTCCTGTATGGTGGGCTGCAGACAGATGCTCCATCGCTGTTCCCTTTCCCTCCTAGACAGCACAACCTCTTGTCTGTCAAGACTTCATTTTCAACCACTGACATCTAGGGTGTGTGGTCAACTCATTGTGGAGAAAGTTGTCTGTGAGTTCCCTTTGCTCTCTAGTTGCTCTAGAAGAGGGTGGAGATGGTCATCTCAGAATTCACACCGTCTTTGCCTCCTCTTGGCTGCTTCCTTCGGCTGGTCTTGGCCCTCGGCTTTGTAAAGAACAGTGTGTTGGGAAGGAGGTGCATAGAGAGGGGTCATGTGTGAATTTCTGATAGAATTTTCACATAGGGAGAAGCAATTCAGAAGAGAAACTTACCTCAGCTCATGGTTTGGGGGCTTTGCTCTGTGGTTAGCTGGTTTCATGGTTTCTCAGCTCAGGGAGGCAAACAGCGTTGCATCTCCACAACTGGGAAGCAGAAAGAGGTGGGAACAGGGAGAAAGCTGTTCCCTTCAAAGGTGCATGAACATCAACCCCTTCATCCAACCAGCCCCGCCTCCTAGTCTCCATCGCCCTCAGCAATGCTGCTGATTATCAATGCACTGATGAGGTCACCTCTGAGTGGCCAGATCCACCCCCTGGGGGCCACGCCTTCAACACGTGGACCTCGGTGGTACTTCAAACTACAGTGTCACTGGATGAGGCAGAGCTGCGACACTGCGCAGTCTCCACACTTAGTCTGGAACCCAGAACCCGAGCCCTGAGCACAGGGACTCTAGCCGCTGCTTTGAAGAGCCAGCTCCTCTGCGCCTGCCACGCGAATGAGAGTGGATCCTCTTCTTGGGACTTTTGTGTCTCCACCTGCTAAACAGATCACTCCCCTGGCCACAAAAACATGTGAATGGTACCATGGTCTGTGGGGAGGGAGGTGGCAGAAACATGTGGGTCCTGGGCACCACGGGCTGCATCCCGGAAGGCAGTGCTCCATCCTCGCCATGTCTCTCCCCTCCACACCCTGGACAGAGTGTCTGACACATTCTGAACTGGAGCCTTACACCTTGAAAGGAGGACTGAGCCCTACCATGCAATCATTAATTCAAAAGGCCCCCAAGCCTCATCAGTGGCGACAAGGGTTAATGTGTCCATGGTTGAGGGCTAGCCTCAGAAAAGACCTTCACATAGAAGAAATGGCCTTCACTTCAAACGTCAACCACCAGAAGACATGGAAGGGCTGAGTTTAAAATGCATTTTTTATTATTCAGCCTTCAGCAGAAATGTCACCTTTCTAAGGCAAGCTGTTATCATGCGTTCCCTGTGCCAAACGGGTGCCTCTGAGGAGTGGGACCTGATCTCTGCATTTTTTAGTGATTTGCGTTTCTCTTTCAAGGGGCTCCATGCCTTAAGGCACCTGCGGCACTCACAGCACAAGAAGGTAAGTTTGCAGGAGAAGCCAGCTCTGAAGTGTGGAACAGGGGTTCTTCTGCACAGGTCAGGAGAGCCATCAAAGCTAGAGCCCACAGTCCACTGCCCAGGAATCCAGGTCCCCTCTGCGCAGTGCATTGTTTTCTGGTGGGCACCATGGTCGAAAACATATTCTCAAAGAAACTCTGTTTTGTCACAAGGCCCCCATCCACAGGCTCTGCCACATGACAGGCCCAGAAGCAGCCAGCACAACTGCTGGCGACGCTTGCCAACGAGCCAGATGCTGCCGCACACTGGCATCTGGGTCCTGGAATAGTAAGCATGTTCTCAGTCTGGCTAGGGATTCTGACCCCGGCTTCAGAAGGAGACAAAAACAGGGAAGACGCAGTGGGATGGGGGGAGAAAGGTCGGCTGGGGAAGGCTCTCTTGGTAATTTCCCTATGGTGAATTTAGAGCTAGCGAAAGTCTCCTTGGAAAGCCGCTCCAGGAGATGCAGTGGTGGAAGAAGCGGGAGTGGGGGAGCCTTCTGGCACCTGGGAAGTGGGGGTGGCTGCGTCTAAAGGAGACAGCTGCAGCAGGCAGTTTCTCCCCCTCCTGTCCTCCAGCCATGATGGCCCACGGAGGAGCTAAGCTTTGTGGGACATGGCTGCAATCTGCAGCAGGGGAACAGGAGCAGGATCCGTGGCTGTCGAGCCTGCTCTCCAGGTGCCAAGGCTCACCACTGCCAGCCAGGCCAACTGAGCGGTAAGAGCCAGATCCAGACCCTGTGCAGAAGGGAGCCTTATAAGCAGAAAAGGTGCAGTCAGTAGGTTCTGTCCTCAGATACAGGGTGAAGGGGAAAGGAAGCCTCCGGGGGGCCTGGGGTCACACAGCCAGGGGCTGAGCAGTGCAGGGGCTGAGCAGCGCGGGGGCTGAGCAGTGCAGGGGCTGAGCAATGCAGGGGCTGAGCAGTGCGGGGGCCGAGCAGTGCAGGAGCTGAGCAGTGCAGGGGCTGACAGGGGCTGAGCAGCGCGGGGGCTGAGCAGTGCAGGGGCCGAGCAGCACAGGGGCTGAGCAGTGCAGGGGCTGAGCAGTGCAGGGGCTGAGCAGTGCAGGGGCTGAGCAGTGTGGGGGCTGAGCAGCGCGGGGGCTGAGCAGTGCAGGGGCTGAGCAGTGCAGGGGCTGAGCAGCACAGGGGCCGAGCAGCACAGGGGCTGAGCAGTGCAGGGGCTGAGCAGTGCAGGGGCTGAGCAGCACAGGGGCTGAGCAGCACAGGGGCCGAGCAGCACAGGGGCTGAGCAGTGCAGGGGCTGAGCAGTGCAGGGGCTGAGCAGTGCAGGGGCTGAGCAGTGTGGGGGCTGAGCAGCACAGGGGCTGAGCAGTGCAGGGGCTGAGCAGTGCAGGGGCTGAGCAGTGCAGGGGCTGAGCAGCGCGGGGGCTGAGCAGTGTGGGGGCTGAGCAGCGCGGGGGCTGAGCAGCGCAGTGGCTGACAGGGGCTGAGCAGCGCGGGGGCTGAGCAGTGCAGGGGCTGAGCAGTGCAGGGGCTGACAGGGGCTGAGCAGTGCAGGGGCTGACAGGGGCTGAGCAGTGCAGGGGCTGACAGGGGCTGAGCAGCGCGGGGGCTGAGCAGTGCAGGGGCTGAGCAGCGCAGGGGCCGAGCAGTGCAGGGGCCGAGCAGCGCGGGGGCTGACGGGGGCTGAGCAGTGCAGGGGCTGAGCAGCGCGGGGGCTGAGCAGCGCAGGGTGGGTAGGAAAGCAGAAGAATAAAACAGGAGCAGGCAGCAGTTCTTCCCTAGAACAGCAAATTCTATCCAGCACCCCCTTGGTTCCATCTCCATGCCTGGGCCCTGGGAGCAGCCTATGCTCAGAAGAGCCCTGCCCCCACAGCTACAGAGCCTGCAAAGCCGTGCAATGTCCCTCGTGGGACAGAGCAACTGTCTGGGCCTGGGTACCACAGCCTTTACCCAGACTCCTGATGCTCTTCTGGCCATCACAGGTCTCTTAGGCAACAGTGTCATTTAGAAAGGCCAGTGTTACTAGAACCATAGCCGAGTCAGCACAGCATAGACACAGGAAGTAACTGCTCGCGTGGAGATCTCTCCTGGCTGCTACATATGCAATTCTGCTTTCATAAGGCCGGCGGGAACGCCTCACGCTACTGCCACAGTCTTCCTATTGCAAACACAATTATCTGAACATTTTATATGTGTTTTCTGAAAAGTCAAATGAATATATACCTTATATATGATCTCAGCTAATGTATTCTTAATACTTTATAAAATGTCCTTCTGGTAAAACAATTTAAATTGGATCCTCTATATTCCCCACACTTCCACACTCCCATACACACCCTCGGCCTACAGAGATGGTTTACTCATAAAAGGCCTCCTGTTCAAGCATGAGAACTAGAGTTTGGATCCCAAGACCTGTGTTAGGCCCAGTGTGGTGGCACAGGCCATGTTATCACACCCCTGTGAAGCAGGTACAGAGATCGCTAAGGCTTGCTGACCTGTTAGCCTAGCCTAAACTCCAGGTTCAGTAAGAGACCCTGTCACAAAAAAAAAAAAAAAAAAAAAAAAAAAAAAAAAAAAAAAGGTGGAGAAGTCTGGTAGGATGTCTCAGTGGGTAGAACACTTGTGAAGCAACTCTAGCAACCTGAATTCCAGCCCAGAACTGGCATAAAGGGAGAGAGAGAAAAAACAATTCCCTAAAGATGTCCTCTGACCTCCACAAACGGCACAGTCATACCTCCCCTAACCCTGTGCACAAGAACAAATAAAACAAAAGGGTAGAGGTCACCCCACATTAACTTCTGCCTTCTATGTATATGTGCATTCAAGTACATGTGCACCTGCACACATCTATGCATACACATAGGAAAAAGTGCATGTGTGTGCATACACACACACTTTAAAAAGTACAAGCCTCATTTTCCTGATGTGAAATTCAATGCCCCTTGTAAAATGTAAAATGAACTGAAGTACCCCAGCTGAGGCCTGCCAGAGGAAAAGCCCAGCAGCAATGTGACTTTCAGATGACTTACTTTGAAGTCTGTGGTGGCCTGAATGACAACAGCCCCTACAGACTCATAGGGAGTGGCATTATTGGAGGTGTGGCCTTGTTGGAGTGGGTGTGGCCTTGTTGTAGGAAGAGTGTCACTGGGGGTGGCTTTGAGCTTTCAGATGCTCAGGCCAGGCTGGATGTCAGGCTCTCTTCCTGCTGCCTGACATCCAGGTGTAGAGCTCTCAGCCCCTCCTCCAGCAGCACTTCTCCCTGCAGGCCGCCATGCTTCCCACCAAGATGACAATGGACTAAACCTCTGAGCTGTAAGCCAGACCCAGTTAAATGCCGTCCTTTATAAGGTTGCTGTGGCCGTGGTTTCTGTTCACAGCAATAGGAACCCTAACAAAGACAGAGCCGTTGCATTGTCTTGAACAAGATGGAGACTAGATGCTGAATTTCAACTGCAGATCCCCTAAGAAGGAACATGAAACCCAATCTATTCTAGGAATCAAAACCTCTAATATCTATGCCATGCACTACAGCAGTGTCCTGGGAACAGGAGCTGTCTGTCAAAGAAACTGTACTGAGGCAGCTGATATCCTTGGGGACATAGACACTCTCTAACAAATGTTCCTCTTAAAGACATGAGCCACCAGGGCCCAGCTTGGACTCCTCTCGCCAGCTGCCTCTCAGTCACCCTTTCCTGTCTCCCCTCAGTCACCCTTTCCTGTCTCCCCTCAGTCACCCTTTCCCGTCTCCCCTCAGTCACCCTTTCCTGTCTCCCATCAGTCACCCTTTCCCACTGATATGAAGACTGGGCGACGTCCATGGAAATCTCACAATGTCTCCTAACTTAAGTGTTCCCAGGGTAAGCAAATGTCTCACACATCCTAGGCAGGTGCAAGACAGACTGTCCTAGAGATGTGCTGCACGGACCAGCAGGATGGGAACCAGAGCCTGCCTTTCTACCTATGCCCCATCCTGCTTTCCTAAAGGTTTATATAGATGCAATTTCAAACTCAAAGCAGAGTTGCAAGAAGATTCTCCAAGTCCCTTGACCCAGAATGGAGGTCACTCTTGAGAACCACGAGCAAACCAAGTTCTGTCAACAGTCTGGGACAAAGAGAGAAGGTATCCTGAGAACAAATGTCAGGATATTGCCGAAGCAGAAAGCAAACCGTCTGCATAAAAGTCATCTGAGAGGTGAGGCTGCGACCCAGGGCGTCGGGCCCTGAGTGGGGAAGCATCATTAGCAACCACAAATAGAGCTGCTTGGTTTTCTCCGAGGACAGTTATCTTCGGAGGAGTGGGAATGGGATTATAGTTCTCTGCATCCTCCTGTCACTCAGGATGCCATCTCCAGCCCAAATTTCTGTACTGAACCCTAACTATACCATCTCTAGTCTCTTTCCTTCTAATCACTCTCTATTTCCATCCTAAAGTCATCTCTCTAAAGAAGTTGCCATGCATACCAGCTACCTGAGAACCTTTACTGGTCTCCCACAATCTAGAGTCTACATCTCATGACCCAGCATGGCCTTGACCCCAGACCCACTCAGCTCCACGGACGAGAACAACAGCTACGTTCACCTCTGCAGTACACAGCAGATTCTCACTCACTCACACTCATTCATTCATCATTCATTCACTCACCTTCTCTTTCTCCTTCCCTCCCCCGAACTCACCTCCCATATGTCTCATGGAAACTTTCCTTTCCTTAAACAAAATATGGGGAGTGGGGAGAATACCTGTTTTTAAAAGTCCTCAGTGGGGCTGAAGAGATGGCTCAGTGGTTAAGAGCATTTGTTGCTCTTACAGCGGGCCTGGGTTCAGGTCCCAGGACCCACATGATGACTCACAACCATCTGTAACTCCAGTTCCAGTTCTAATGACCTATTTTGTAAGCATGTGGTGCAGACACACACACACATAAAAAGTCTTTAAGATCCTTTATAAACCATGCTCACACTGCACGGCACATGCTCACACTGCATGGCACATGCCCACACTTCACAGCACATGCTTATACTGCATGACGCATGCTCCCACTGCACCACACATGCTCATACTGGCACATGCTCGCACTGCACAGTACATGTTCACACTGGCACATGCTCCCACTACACAGTACATGCTCACACTGGCACATGCTCGCACTGCACAGCACATGCTCACACTGCATGGCACATGCTCACACTGCACAACACATGCTCACACTGCACAGCACATACTCGCACTGCACACCACATGCTCACACTGGCACATCCTCCCACTATACAGTACATGCTCACACTGGCACATGCTCGCACTGCACACCACATGCTCACACTGGCACATGCTCGCACTGCACAGCACATGCTCACACTGGCACATGCTCGCACTGCACAGTGCATGCTCACACTGCACGGCACATGCTCACACTGCACGGCACATGCTCACACTGGCACATGCTCACACTGCACAGTGCATGTTCACACTGGCACATGCTCACACTGGCACATGCTCCCACTATACAGTACATGCTCCCACTGGCACATGCTCTCACTGCACAGTGCATGTTCACACTGGCACATGCTCCCACTATACAGTACATGCTCACACTGGCACATGCTCACACTGCACAGTGCATGCTCACACTGGCACATGCTCACACTAAACAGTACATGCTCACACTGGCAAATGCTCACACTGCACAACACATGCTCACACTGGCACATGCTCACACTGCACAGCACATGCTCACACTGGCACATGCTCCCACTATACAGTACATGCTCACACTGGCACATGCTCGCACTGCACAGCACATGTTCACACTGGCACATGCTCTCACTATACAGTACATGCTCACACTGGTACATGCTCGCACTGCACAGCGCATGCTCACACTGGCACATGCTCACCACATGCGATCGCTCAGAGAATGCATCTTCTTTCCCCGTATTCTTTTCCAAAGTCCTTGAAGTGGGTGCTTTGTCTGTAGCTGTGGGGGGCGTGAGGGGCAGGTGCCAAGCAGATGAAGACAAATGGGGAAGCAGCAAGAAATCAGAAGGAAGACATGGTGGGGTGGAAGGTTTCCATTTCTTCGTCATTCAGAATTTTTGTGCAAAAATCATCCAGCTGATAGTCTCTTTCTAGATGCTAAGTAATCAAAGTGGTGTTTAATTTGCTTAATGTTCTTCTAACTCTAGACCTGGTTTTCTCTGTCAGCCGCTTTTGTGCACATCTCCCTGGTGACCAGGGAAACACAACTCAGTCCCTGTGCTGCCACTGAAATTGGCTTGTGCCCTTCAGTCCCCTCTCCTATTTACCTGTCTCAGTGGTGACCACACTTAGGCCCTATCTCTCCCAACCTTACCAAGTAGGCAAGCTCCTGGCGAGCTCTGATCAGCAGGCATCCCAGAGAGCTGACCTTCTGCTGATTTTCCTCTGTGCGAGTTCCAAGAGCAGCTTCAGCAGCTCTAAGTACATTCAGCTGCTATTCTTACCATGGTCAGCAAGCTTTCCCTCCTGAAAGAAACCCCAGTGGCCCACTGCAGATGCTGGTCTTGCCTTCACACCAGCATGCCAGCGGCTGGCAGCAAGCGACAGAGCCAAAAGGAAGCATGGCATTCTGTGCACCAAAGGTAGGCCAGCCATCTATGAGCTGGGGCCAAAAGGAGCAGTTGTAGCGTTTGCCTAACTCTTCCTGAAGAACAAAGAACTGCTTTTATTTTTTAATTGGCATGTGTGTCTGTGTCTGTGTGTGTGAATGTATAGCACATTAGTGCAGATGCCCACAGAATGTGTGTGTGTCTGTGTGTGAATACATGCCACATGAGTACAGATACTCACAGAATCCAAGCAAGCATTTCAGATCCCTGTTACAGACAGCTGTGGGCTGCTGATATCGAAGGGATCAAACTCGGGGTCTCCTTAGGCGCACAAGCAAAGCAGTTTCCACGTGAGCCATCTCCGCAGTCCCTCTACTCAGTCTTCTCCGCTGTGTGACCACCAGCGGATGTGCTAGTGAGTGGGGGTACGGCAGCAACACAAACCTCTAGGAATAACAAGAAAAGAATCATAAAACAAAGCAAAAACAAAAACGGGTAAGTACCAATTCAAGGCTTTCATTAACCTTGCCTTCCACAGTGTGAGATTATCATACTAGTTCATGGTAGAAAACCAAACCCACAGCACTCTTGTACAGTGCAGAGCTTGGTCCCTTCTCACTCTGCAGTGAGATCCCACAGCAGTGCCATCTGATTGAAACTGAAGGTCAGTTAGTCAGAGGCATAGCCAGGATGCCACTTAAGACGCTCTCGTGTGTGCCAGGACCCTCAAGGAGAAGCTTGGGCTTTTCCCCACCCACATCCATCACCCACAGCGCAGTGAAGCAGAGCCAGGCCCTCAGAAGAAGAAAAGCATCCTGTGAGAGAGTCCAGGCCGAGTGGCAGGAGGGGCCCTCGGAGGCAAGGCACTGCTCAGCACTGCAGTCAGACTGCTCAAGCACTGGCAACTTATGGGGCCAGTGAATCCAACCACGACATGCGGTGGTGCCCTGGCATAGTGTTACTGTCACCCACCCCAGGCATATGGGTGGCATGAAAGAGAATCTGTCCTTGGTTCCCACTGACCTAAAGTGTGTGCAAACAGGAAATGGTTGAGGGGGAAAACCCAACAGGGCTGCAGCTATTTAAGGACAGTCTGAGTAATGTGGGGAGATGATTGAGCGGGTGGAGGCTGCCACCCGAGTAGGGTCCTCACCCCGAGCATGGTCAGAGTCCACAGCGGCTAGCCTGGCAGACACAGCTAGTAAGAGACCTGTTCCAAACACAGTGCAGGGTGAGGAAGACTCTGATGTCCACAACCCACACAAATGCACATATGTTACACACACTAGACAGGGAAGTCTGAACAGATTCCCTAGATCCCAGAGAGCCCCAAAGAAGAACAGCGGCCACCTGAGGGAGGTGCTGGTCCACGGAACCCCACAGCAGGTGGTTCCCGAGGATGGCTCATATCCACAGCTGCAGAAAAACAGGACGCAAGACACAAATGTACCTGTGGGAATGTGTGTTCATAGGTTCCACAATATACACACATATCCAAACACTACATCGTGCCCAATAAATGCATAGTTACCTTTCAATTAAAATAAAGCCTAAAAGAGTTCCACTGTTACTGTTAAGTCAGTTGAAAATATGTCTCAAATAATACAAACTCACGTCACAGCATCTGCAAGCTGAGCGCTCTCAGATGGCATTCTCTTTGCTTTTAGAGGTAAAGTTGGTGATGTTCACATCACAGTGTGAGCACTGGCTACCTGTCTGAAAAAGTCTTCCAAAGGGCTTTTTCTCTGAAGAGCAGAGAAAAGTCAACACCAGAGCTTCCAGGTAAAACATATAAAGTCATGGGTGAGGACCCCTCAGGTACCTGCACGTCCAAGTTCTGGACACCATCACTCACAACAGCCCATCGGTGAGAGCATGTAAAGGCACAGCCCAGTCAGATGTGATAAACTGTCAACACAGCACAGTTAGCACAAGCACAGTAAGCCAGGCTGGGAGAACAGGTGACCAGGACCAGGGCTCAGGCAAGACAGCAGCCCCTTCTTAGGACTGGACTTCACTCAGCACGTGAATCACTTACACAAAAGTGATATAAACTCACTCAGTCTTTAGTAAGAGACAGACACAATGCACAGCATGGACTGACTTAGAAATGACACACTAGGAAACCAGACACACAGAAGCACAGTATATGATTCTACTTACCTTAAGTACCTACCATAGCCAAACCAGGAGATCTGGGGAGAGGACGGACAGGCCATAACCGTGGAGCAGATATGGTTAGGCTCAGGACAATAAATGGTTATGAAGAGTCAGCAGTGAGGGCTACACAAGGTTTAAGTGGCTAAATGCCGCTTCTGCACTGTATGCCTAAAGCTGGCTGAAATGGGGCTGGAGAGACGGCTCAGTGGGCAAAGGGCCGGCTGCACAAACAGGAGGGCGTCAAGTTCAGGCCCCAAGCTCCCCTGTTAACACACAGGCAGTGCAGCCCTGTGCTCCCTATGCCAGGGAGGAGGCAGGACCCCAGTCTCACTGCCAGTCTAGTCAAAACCAGTCTAGGTTCAGTGAAAGATACTGCCTCAAAAATACAATGGAGAGAAACCCAAGAAGACACTGCACTGGCTAGTGTTACGTCAACTGGACATAGCTAAAGTTACCCAAGGGAGCCTTCGTTAAAAAGATGCCTCCCTGAGTCAGGCTGTAGGCAAGCCTCCAAGGTATTTAGTGATTGATGGGGAAGGGCACAGCTCACTGTGGACGGGGCCATCCCTGGGCTGGTGGTCCTGGATTCTGTGAGAAAGCAGGCTGAACAAGCCATGATGGGCAAGCCAGTAAGCAGCATCCCTCCATGGCCTCTGCATCAGCTCCTGCCTCAGCTTCCTGCCCTGACTTCCTTTGATGATGAACATCGATATGCAGTGTAAGCTGAATAAACCCTTTCCTTCCCAACTTTCTTTTGGCCATGGTGCTTCATCACAGAAATAGAAAGCCTAAGTCAGATACCTATTGTTGACTTCTGACCCCTACACATATGGACATGTGGGTACACATACATTCAAAATGCCACTAAAATAGCCAAACTCTAGTTTTAAAAAAAAATGAGAAATTTCTTTTATGATTTGACCCATCTTCTACTCCTCAACTTGAGCTAATGAAATATTAACTACAACAGAAGCCAGTCCTGATCACCAGAGCTTCAAACACGTGTATACTATAGCATAAAAGACCCATGGCCATTATCCCGCTTATTTCTAAAATAATTTGTGTTCTATACGAGTGATGTGTTTACACTAAGTACACACTCCAATCAAACATGCAGAAAGAGAAATGGCACCTGTGGAGGTTGCCCTGGCAACCGATTTTGTTACTGTCCTTTGGGGCAGGGCCTTCACCTTAGCTGTGCTGTCCTGCTTCCATGTCACAGGGCATTTCTGGAAGGAAGTTCTGAGCGCTCACAGACTTCCTACCGACACACACAGGAAGTGCTTCTGTGTCTCACCTGCATGAGTTCCTGTCATGAGGCCACAGGGTGGTGAGCCAAAGCTGGTTCCAGGGACTGAAGTCATCTGGACTGAGGGGTGATCTTGGTGACCTGCTACATCCCAATCTGGTGTTGTCACAGTCCTTCAGCTGGGCTTCGGGTTATAAGGGGACCAAACAGGGAAGGGGGAGTCAAATGACGGAAGAAGGGAAAAGCCTGCATACTTCCTGTGTTTCAATAAGCATCTCTGCTTCTGGTTATCCTGATGGGAGACCGGGCAGTCTGCAGGCCGGTGCTGGGATGCTCTTGGGGCCTGGGTGGCCTCTCACACAGACTCACACAGACGCACATGAGTTAGAACAGAAAAACTCAGGAGCTGGAGCAAAACCCAATGGGACAGCATTTGCCTAGCATGCAGGCACAAGGCTCTAAGTCTAATCTTTGATATAACAAACACAAACAAAACCCATCAACAACTGAGAAAGAACAAAAATGTCAGGAACTGCTGGTGGCCTCTCACTCACGAGCAATAATTCTGTAATCTCTCGATGAAGTTTGACAAATACACGCTAACACTTGTCAAGCACCTGTAATTTTTGGCAAACAACATGGTGGCAGCCACCCTACCTCAGCGAGATGAAGAAGTGGCATCAGCAATGCCGGAGACAGCGTTTCTTTCCCAGCAAATGCTGGAGACAGGTGAACGCCTGGTTCTTTCCCAGAAGAGCAGGAGCTCAGCTCTGTGAATCATTAGACAAGAGACAAGACATCCCTCTGCGTGGATGATAGACCACAGCCCCTGGGATCCCAGCCTGAAGAAAAACGAGCACACTGAGATGCCGCGGGAGAAACTGTTCACTTTTCACAAGTGAAAGGACAGAAAGACCCTCGCAATGAACCTTTGAATCGTAAGCTATTAAATGAGGAAGCCATACAAGGTTTAACTACATTTATTTGACACCATGATTTCTTAGTCTTGTTAAGCTGGCAGTCTGGGGAAACACACCCCTTCCCTTTCTCGTTGCATATGTGTTAACAGAAGTAGGAAATGCAGAATCCAAGAGAGGCAGCAGAGGATGCAGGAGGTGGAGCAGGGTAGAGGGGACCTGGGGGACGGACGCATTCCCAGGGGCCCCTCAGGTTAGCAGCATCAGTCACCAAGTTCAAAGCTGGCCAGAGTGTTTCTCCTCAGAAATAACCGGCCTGCTCAGCACTGGGCATTTCTCTTTGTTTTGCCAGCCCACTGGTGACGCTGTTCACAGAGCACATTTAGTGTGTTACTCAGCAAATATTGACTGTATCTTGTAAACCAGTCTTGTTTAGCAGAAGCACCATTAGCTGCCACCAAAAGGGTCACATCAATCTTCCTTCTGTACTGCCAGCCTCCTGGCAGAGGCATGACACTTAATAAGTTACGTCTCATCTCGGGAAGGTGTACATAGCAGCTGCGGGCACGGCTAGCTAGTCTCTTTGCAGACGGCACGAGTGGGCCAATCTGTTAGCCTCCGGCCACATCACTTCCTCTAAAGTCCTTGTCCCAAGGCTCTGGCGCAGTGGCTGCAGGGTGTGCCTGAAGCCCAGCCCCTTGTGGAGCTCCGTCACCAGGGGACCCGTCTGGTAAGGACACTCCACGTGGGGTTCATCTTGTCAGCTCTGTCCAGTCCACAGGGGTGAAAAATGGGTGAGATTTGATATCTTCCACACCAGCCACTCCAGCACCCAGACGCTCCGTGGGGTTGAACTGTAGGAGCTGAAACACAAGATTCTGTGAGTGACAGTCACTGTGGCAGTGAGAGAGGACGGGGCTTGCAGAAAGGAACCAGGGGATAAAGGGGCATCCACAGCTGTCTGGCTGTGGGCTGGCAGAGCACCCCAACCGAGCAGCATGTTCTTTCAGGACTGCAAGCATAGCCACGGGTGATTCACTACGTGTCCCTCACCCTCAAACAGGGCCATGGGATCAAGAGAGACAGCTACTTTCTTCATGGCTCTAAAGTCTGGGAGTCCCACAAAATATTTCAGTTCCTTAACTACAACACATTAGGACTGCACGTGCTCAAATCTGAACAAACAAATCTATGTCTCCCAAAACACTTTCTCTGCAATGGCTGGTGGGTTTGATGAGGTAATTTGATCCAGTGAATGACACTGTTTCAGAATTAAGAATTATATATAAAATAAGCAAATAATGTTATAAGCAATCAGCTCTTCAGTAGTAAAAATCAGAGGCAATTGTGTATAACCATAGAAGGCCTTGGTCAGGCTGGAGAGTCATTCCCACATCCTCAAATTGTGTGTTAATAGCTATACTAAGAGATTATATATATATATACTGCAAGTTACAAGTGGACAGTTCGTGATCAGTTTAGACTCATGTCAGAGCCAGTCCAGCTCTAGGCCCCTCTGAAGAGCCTGGATGTCGGCTCCGTGGCATTTGTGTTACCCTACTACCTTGGCCCAAGGCAGCCACTGACTATGAACTTGTCTGTTTCAGGGACTTCTGTTGTACAGTACTAAGTAGGCCTTTATGCTGAGCTCAGTGCCTGGGGATTCAGCCATCTGGAAGTAGGCCTGGCCTTCGCTCTGATCAATATCCCATAATGACTCTACGGCATGCTATTAATCCAGTCACTTGCTAACAGGCCTTCAAGCTTCCAGTTCTGGACGATAATGAACGACATGCCATTAGGAGTCACGCATGTTCCTCAGGGGGACATATGTCTTCAGTTGATTCCATCCTAGGATCGGAACTGAAGGGCTGCTGGGTTACAGAGCAGGTTTGTATTTAACTTACTAAGAACCTGACAAACTTTCCCTGAGTGGCTGTTCCTGTCGACACTCCCATCAGCAGTGAGCCGGGGCTCAGGATTTTCTACCTCAGCAACATCTGGTCTTTACTAAACACAGCTCCAGAGGGCGCATGGAGTACTGTAGTGGTTTTAATCACACTCCCTGGTGACCGATGACACTGAGCGCCGCATAAGCTCACATGTCTCTACTCAAATAGCTCACCGACCACCCATTTCCAAACCAAGCTGTCTGCCTTGCTGGGTGACAAGCATTTATTCCTTCTGAACATAAGCACAGACAAGTGCCTTGCAAACTGTCTCCCAGCCTGTGGCTTGGTCTCACTTTCTTCCCATCTTTGAAGCACTCACGTTTTTAATTTTAATGAAGTCTACTTTATCAATGTTCCTTTTATAGATCATGCTTTTGGTGTCAGATCTAATTGGCTCTGCGTAGCCCAAGGCCATGGGTGTTTTCTCATGTTTTCCTTTACAGGTTTTACAGTATTCGCTCTTCCCTAAGGTCTGTGAGCTATTTTGAGTTAATTTTTGCATATGGTATGAAGCAAGGGCCTGGTTCACTGTGGTTTGGAAGGTGACTGCTTACTAATTTCCAAGCACTTGTAGAAGGTACATTGTTGTCTTGATGATCGCGGCACCAGGTTAGCTAGCTCAGAACTGTGGATGGCCAAGGCATCTCTGCCTCTTCGTGAACACTGCAATCAGAGTTTCTGCTCCCCACTGACCCCTTTTATGTTCTTTTGTTTTTCTCTCTGTGGTTGTTGCTTGTTCAGTTGGCTTTGAGTTTATTTTATTTGGATAGGCCCTTTCTGTATGTATTAATTCTTTTTTAAGTAGGGACTTATTCTAGAGCTCTAACTGGCTTGACTCCTGGCAATCCCCCTGCCTCAGTTTGCCAAGTGCTGGGATCATGGGTGTGCACCCTCATGTCCAGTTGTTTTCAGTGTCTCAGGGTGCAAGCTTAGACTGCTACCTGACGCAGCTCACCCCAGGAGCCCCGGGCACAGTTTCCACTTCTGTTCTGTTACAGCTGTGTTACGAGCTTTCGCATGACTTCTTTCACCCCACTGTGCAGAAGTAAGCATGTTGTTTAATTCCCACTGTCTGTGGGCTCAGCCCACTGGTTCAGGGTGGGGGAGGGGAGGGGCTTTGTCTTACATTGTTTTTTGAGGCAGGATCTCCTGTAGTCTAGGCTAGCTTTGAACGTGCTTGTGAAGGCAAGGTTGACCTTCAGGTTTATCGGAACACAGCACATGGTTACCCAGGAGGAGCTTTCGGTACCTGAAGTGCCTGAGCCTTCAACCTGTGTCATTACCTGTGTCCTCTGTAGCTGTCTGGTTTCTGTAACTACCACAGTTTGGAGCACTCCATTTGTTTTGTTGAGCTGTTTTTCCTTTCATTCAGCCTCTTATGTTCTTTGGGGCTATGACTCGGTACCCTCCCCTGTACTGGCCTCTTCTCCCAAGGAGCCATCAGTCTCTGGCAAGCCCCTGCCGCAGTGCCCACCATGCTGATTCTTACACTGCTCCAGCTCTCGGGTGACTGTGTGCAGGCTTACCTCTCCTTGACCTGTCCCTTTAACCCGCCATGTCTAAACTCAAAGTTGTCCCATGTACTGTTTCCAGGCACTTTAATGGCCTTTTGTGCGGTGTGTACAGATAATCACTTAGACTGTTCCCAGGGTTCTTTTCATAGTTGCTGTGGAAACCACACAATTTATCGCAATCTACTTCAGAATAGTACTAATGCAGTAACAGGCAAGAATTTTCTTCTACCGTGGTCCAATTCTGTCCCTCTACATTGCCAGGTAGAGTCACCCTTTGGTGTCTGTGGGGTCCTAGGTACAGAACCTGAATGAATATCAAGGCCATGGGTGCTCAAGTCCCTGACAGTGTTTGGAGAAATATCCTCCCACACAGGCAGATCATCTCAGATAACTTTAACTCACAACTCAATGTAACCAATATGCACATAGTTCCCACATGGCACTGTGCAGAGAAAGGTGACAAAAAAATCACGCACATAGCTTTCCTTTCTTGAAGCAGTGTCTTGTACTGTGACTCAGCTTGGTCTGAAATGACCCAGGCTGACCCTGAATTCATGGTAGACCTCCTGTCTTGATATTCCACACGCTGGGATGTGCTGTGTAAACTGCCAAGCCCAGAAAGCCTAGAATTTAATATATATATGGAATAGCAGGCATATATATAGATATATAGATATAGATATATAGATGTAGAGGTAGAGATAGAGATAGAGATAGAGATACAGATAGAGATAAGAGATAGAGATAAATATTTGATTTGTTGTTTGAATTTGTGGATAAAGAATGGACTTACACAAAGATAAATACATATATGTGTGTATGCATGTGTGCATGCATGCATGTACGTGTGTGTGTGTGTGTGTTTGTGTGTGTGTGTGTGTGTGTGTGTGTGTGTGTGAGAGAGAGAGAGAGAGAGAGAGAGAGAGAGGGAGATAGAGATCCAACAGTGCTGTCTCATAATTATTACTACACATTCTGTATCTTTTATAAGAGGTGGAGAAGGTGATCTCACTGCACTGTTCACCGCATCCTCAGACCTGAGTCCCACCACTCTCTCCGCCCGAGAGAGTCCCTAGCTTCTGATAGGTACATCCCCAGCTGGGAGTTTCTGTGTCATTTTTTTACTTTACCTTTTATGAAAAATAATTTTTCTGAGTTACTGGCTGACTGCTGTTCCCTTCCACACCACAGATGTTATTATAGCGCCCAGCCCTCTCTGCTGGTTTAATGACCAAGCATTACTGCCCCCGCCCCTGTGGGAGGGGCAGTTTTGAGCTTCTTTCTTCCTGGCCTCTGCCTCCCATAGACCTGCATCAGCCTGTCTGTCTATGGCTGTGGAGTCTGCTAAGTTCCTTCCTCGTTGCTCAGGAAACCGGGAACATTTCCTTCGCTATTCCTTCAAGTACTTTGTGACTTGTCCCAGCTTGTTTTCTTCTGGAGTCTTGTTTTAGGTACTTCGGCACATTTGAAGGAGAATATTGCCTCGCAGTCCCTTCTGGCCCTGCCCACTATTCTTCATGGATCTGGTCTGTCTCAGACTGGGCCACTCCCACTGACTGATGCTCCTGAGTCTGTCTCGGATGTGCTGCCACATTCCTCGGGGACTTCTTTCACTCAGTGAACTCCGCAAGCCAAGCCCCAACCTGCTTTTAAGCTTTCAGTCTGAGACCCACTTGGTTCACAGTTGTGACACTTTCCCTAATTCTTTAAACTGGGCATACTTAGTTCTCTGACAATATTCATAGTAACTTGAGTCTGGCTAAGCCCCACATCTGGGGTCACACCCTGACATCCTGAGACATGCCCATCATCGGTGCTTTTCCCTGCATCTACTGTTCTGCTTCAGCTAGGTTTCATGTCACATTTCCCTGAAGTCTCTCCCTACAAACTATCACAGCAGTTGGTCTGTTTCCACTCCAGCCAGCTCTGAATGTCTGCAGAGACCCCCACCCCACCCCACCCCACCCGACTCTGTCCCACACACTGAGCTATCTGCAAAGCACTTCTGACATCTCTGGTTGTTGGTTTTGATTTTAAGCCTCTTTGTCTCTATAGCTTGGCTGTCGACCAGTTGACCTTCTGCCCACAGGTAGGAGACTGACTGTATAAGTCAGGCTAACCTAGGGACTGACTGTAACTCTACGGACAGCTATCCTTCATTCCTTTCATAAAGAGAAAACAGAGACCCCAAGAAATTAGTAACCTACTTAAGATTATACAGGCACGTCCGTAACACATCCACAGCATCGAGAGCCTCCAAATGTGTAGTCACAGTCTGAGAAGCCACTATTCCTTTTGGTGTTACTATGCACAGAAGAGTGAAGCACACACTCCTGAAGGGCGTGGGTGACACTCCTAATGCCCTGGCTCAGACGGCAGAGACAGTAGGACTGCCTTGAGTTCAAAGTCATCCTGGTATTGCAGTTTTAGGTTAGCCAAAGCTATATGATAAGACCTTGTGTCAAAAGTAACTAAAATAAACAAAATACTAATAAATTTTTACCTGAAGTTATTTTACTAGCATTGTTAACCAACATAAAACTGTTAATCAAAGCTAATTGTTCAAAGAGCTTTTAGATTAGAAACCTGTAAAGTGTGGGCTTTTAGATCATTTTATTTGATGTGTATGATTAACTGTTTTGCCTGCATGTACATAGGTGCACCACATGCAAGCCAGTTGGCTCACAGAGGCCAGAAAAGGGTGTCAGATCCCCCTGGAATTGCAGAGACTTTTCTGCAGCTCTGCAGGGTCTGCATACCTGTAACTCCTTTCCTTACAACCGTCTTCTCACTCTGCCAAAGGGTCAAGAGAGGTCAAAGATCGAACTGCTTAGGAGGACATGTGAGCCAGCAGAGGCCCCACGAGGAACTCAGCACTGTCCAACAAGCTCCTTAACCTTATCTGGGACAGGGACAAGCAGGGAGACACAGGGACCTCATCTGAAGGTCTTTCTTCCTCATGGGTAGTACCCCACCAATGAAGGGCTGAGTGCTCAGGGCTGAGTCTATGCAAACACTGGCTCTGAGACCTCTTAGTGTCAGAAGAAACCACTTACCTCAGTACTGCCCACATTTCTAAGACTCAAGTAAGAAGCAGAAAGAGGAGAAAGGGAGGCTACCCAAAGCAGAGTAGGCATTTCCACATGGACTGTGCATGGCTCTTCTACAAGTGACCTCAATAACCTGCAGGGTGAGCCCTGCCGGGGACCCCTCCCTTCTGAGGGCAGATGGTATTTTCTCAGCATGGGCAGAGATAAGATGGCTGTTATTACACAATGGAACAGACCTTCAGCCTCAACCGCTGCATAGGGAGGACACCTGCTAAAGACAGGGGCAGAATGGTGGGTTATCATAGACAGTGCCCACTAGCTCAGCCAGTGGAGGTAGACTGTTCCTTTCCTGCAGCTCCAGGTCTATGCCTTAGCACTGCTAAATGGAGTCCAAATTTCTCTTTAGGGGAATACAATGTTTTTCTTCATATAACCCCCCTCTTTTAATTTTTATTTTCCCTGATTTTAAAACATCTATATTTATTAATTAATTTTAGTTCACCATTTTCAAATCACCTTTTTGGTTTTATAACTTTCTTTCGTGGAAGGGCAAGGACTACAAGCCCGCCTGGTGCGCTGTGAGCCTCTCCCCTCACAACAGGACAGGATGACACAGTGCCTTCCTCAGACACCCCTGCAGAGGCAGGAGTCTGAACACAAATTCTCAAACACCTGAAAGCTCAAGTTTCCTGAGTATACACAGGACTCTCAAAACCTTTCAGAGTTCAGAGCACTAGGTTTTCATTAGGAATGCCTAACCATAAAGTCTCCATACACAGGACAAAACACCACAATCTGGAAAGCTCTGGTCACTTGGGACTTGTGTTATCATGTAAATTAATATGTGAGAACTGGCTCGAACAGGTCTCTGACCCTACATGTATACATGTAGCCTACATATGCCTGTCTAGCATGCACAGAACATGTGTCATGTTCACTCCAAATATAACTATACATGAGTTTTTCCCTGCCCCAAACTAATTCCTAATGGCTTTAGTGCATGGGTTCTACTGACCTGCAAGGGTGAGGTACTTAGCCAGGGGGATGACTAAATTACCTGTTGAATGAGTGAACGAGCCTCTTCAGAAACACAATCTGGCATGTTCAAAGTAGTGTGGGTATTTATTCCCGCTGGGTGGCACTCCACCAATGTCTGAAAGAGTCAGTCAGGTACAGTTCTTATCCCAAATCACATCTCCCCCTGTTCTATCACAGGGCACGTAGGCAGCAAGTAAGAGAGCTCACACCATGTACTCAGGAGGCACAGCCAGCCACAGCACGGCACGGAGGCAGGTTAGAGCCCAGAGAGCATTTATGTAAAGCAGCTGACAGCCAGCACGCTCAAAGCCCAGGTTTGCCCCTTCTTCATCACCAGGGACTGGATCCCAACAGTGTGTAAGCTTAAGTTACACATGAACTCCAAAGAGCTCTGACATAACAAAGGTTCTTTAAAATCTTTCTTGTGTAGTTGGTTAATCAGTGTCTCAGACGCACATAGCTATACTTTACAGTTTAGCTGCGAGCACGACTTCACAGCAATCTTACATTGCCAATTCACACACTTAACAAAAGTGGGACTTTGTCTCCTCCAGTTTCTTCCAGGAGGCAAAAGACAAAAAACTCTGTTAGGGTCTATTAACCTTATTAATATTAATCACGCTTAAAAGCTACTAATCACAGAGTATATTCTCTGTCCACAAGCTAAAACAGATAGGGAAAATGTACAGTATTGGGGGTAAAGATGTTACCTTTAATACTAACACTGATTTTTAAAAATTGAATTCCCCCTAGCTTCAGACAAGACCCTTAAAGAATCTGGGGATTCTAGCCCAAGCCTGTCACCCACAGGTGTGGGTCTGTTAGAGCTGTATCACAGACAGCTCAGATGAGAACTGTAGCGTCACAGAGGCTTGCCATCAATTTATTCAATGTTACATGATTTTTAAAAGATCTTGACAAGTTTCTCTGCCTGTCTCTGACACTGAAGCTTGGCAAAAGCTAACGCGCTCAACTGAGTCTGGTGGCATCTGGATAAGAGCACCAGGTGTCTGGGTCACTGCGTACCTTGCCAGTGAGAAGTTCGAAGAGGACAGCACCCAGGCTCCACCAATCACAGGCTTCAGTTTCTTCTGTGACTGCTCCAACCTCTAAACAGACCAAAAAAGGTTAATATTAAAATTCCAGAGGTCAATTAAACTTTCAAAATTAACATGTATTAGCAAGGTGACCTTGTTAATGCTGAGAGAGCAAATCCTAACACTCCTGGGCTTTCAAATCCCTGAAAGTCGCTTTTCTCTTTGGTCACCTACTGGGGCTGCATTTTTCCCCGACACAGCCATACATTAAACAGAGACCTTTGTTCTTCAGCTGACGCAGGGGCACCTTCAAGACACTGTACTTAAGGCTGCAGGAGCCCACAAGGCCGGCACCTGTTCATCTTTCAATTCAAGGGAACACAGCTGAATTCCCCTTTCAAACCACCTTTTGTTTTAGAAATAAAGACTCCTTGTAACCAGAAGGAACTTCAAAAATTACCTAATTAATGACCCTGCTGGGGACCAGGGAAAACACCTCACCCACTGTCACACAACAGCAGATGACGACCTGGCCTCCCCTTCCTCTCTCAGTCTCTTCCTGAAGAGGGAGCCTGTGGAATCCAAGTCTGCACATTCTGAAGTTCAGAAGAAATACAGTTGAGACTCACAACAAAACTGCTCATTCAAACAGCCAGCAACCACGGATCTGCCTGTCCGTTCCTGGGGACCTTGGGGAGCCATCTTTCAGGTTGCCCCACAATGAGCACCAACTTTGAGGGTACAGTCACTGAATCCTGCCCGGGACCTCATTCTTTTGCAATGACTGGTGACTAGTCCCAAGGCCTTGCCAGCATCTGCCTCTCTGACATCAAACAAAAGCAGCTGACTTTAATTGACTACAGAGAGCCTACAACTCGAGACTATGTTCAGAAGTTTCTAGAAAGTTAGTGAGATATAGTGACATGTAGTAAGTAATGTAGGCCTCGGAACCCTGGTTTTAGCTGTACTCTGCAAAGCATGCTTGAGGAATAATTACGCAGTGCTCAGGACAGGACACTTCAGTCCTGCAGCAAGGGCAAGGCTGGTGACACCACTCCTCATGCCAACAGCCAGGGACAGACCCATTTCAGCAGCTTCTTGATGCTTCTTTGGGACTCCACAAACAGCCTTACAAACACTCTCACCTTACCCAGCAAGCTTAGGAGACATACTTCTTGGGGGCTGTTTCAAAGCTGCAGGACCCTCTCCTCCACACACAGAGCCACTGTTGCCTTCAGAGGACTGTTCTTAGAAATGTTAGCCAGGAGCTGAAGAGATGGCTCAGCAGTTAAGGGCACTGACTGCTCTTCTAGATGTCCTGAGTTCAATTCCCAGCAACCACATGGTGGCTCACAACCCTCTGTAATGGGGTCTGGTGCCCTCTTCTGGTGTGTCTGATGAGAGCAATGGTGGTGTACTCATATGTATAAAATAAATAAATAAATCTTTTTAAAAGAAAGAAAAGAAAAGAAAAGAAAAGAAAAGAAAAGAAAAGAAAAGAAAAGAAAAGAAAAGAAAAGAAAAGAAAAGGTTAGTCAGGATGTACGTTCCCAGAAGTCTCAGAAAAACAACGAAGAAATGGTCATAGGCCTGCCACCAAGCACAGCCTTGGCACACGCCCTTCCAGTCTGCAAGACAAACAGTTCACACAATTTCCCTTTCACATTCCCTGCACAGCATCTCATTGGCTGTACAATAACATGTAAATGTCTTGCTCAATCAGCCACGTATCAGGCCTCCGTGTAGGGTCTCAGCCATCCATCCGATCAACCAGTGTGGACACAGAAGCAGCAGAAATGAGGCTCTGCATTGGCCCAAAAGCACAGACTCTGCTACATATTGCAAACAATGAAAAGTTAAAACAAGTTTCCCCATCAGTATCCATAATGAATATTTTTTCTCTATTTCACTTCTTTAAGTATAGAGTAGATAGTCTTATGTTACTTAGTTTTCTTAAGGTTTTACCTGTTCAGAACTCAAGACTGTAATAACAGGTCAGTCACCCATTTAGAAGGTGCCGGCAACGCTCCACACCATGTGTAGACTCTGTTGTACTAGGCTGAGTGTCATAGTGATGGGCACAGCAGTCATACTGCAGACCACACTGTGATCAGAATAACTAGGCACCCTATGTATGCGACATGTCTCACATGTCAATCATTTTACACGTCCTAACATCTGACAGAACTTATTCGCATGGACTATGTATGAAGAGACACCATCCTCTGTGAGCAGGCAAGCCAGCTCAGAGAATACGCATGTTAGAGGATGCCTTTTAGGGTCTCACACCTTGCCTAAGGAGCTCCAGACTGGAACCATGCTGTCTCCCCACAGGGTTTTCTCTAAAGCCCGGGGAAGGCTTTACTGAGGCAACCTGAACCCATTACTGTAGCACAGTTTACAAGAACTTTTAATGACACCCAGCCCATCGAGAGCTCAAGTTCTGCCCACCTCCCATTACCACTGGGAACCTGCTCGCACGGCTAACACGGCAGGCACAAGGGGGCAAGGGTGCAGACGCAGGATAAATACTGGCTCTTCTGAACATGGAGGAACTAGGTGGGGGAGGGGTGGGAGAGAAGGACTCACTCTGGGACTCAAGGTAAAGCTGGCATGCATGCCAGATAGAAGACTTTAGAGACCCAGAATCCTACGTCACTAGTCACATGCCACCCCAGCAGTCAGAAGTCCCTGGGTTGAGATTACCAGGTACTTTATGGGACAGACCCGGAGGGCGGACCCTTCACCGTGCTGTGGATTTGGCCAGCCAGCCTCTAAGACTGAGATTTAAAACCCCTGGTCACACTGTCCAGGCGTCTGACAGGTAGACAATTACCAACACGCTTCAGTTGTGGACAGCAAGCGGGTGATGGCCCCGTGGGAATAAAGAAAACTTCCTTTCTCACTTCTCTGTGTGCACTAGCTCCTCGGGACGCCCCACAGGCACGGCCACTGTGGAGACACTTGCACTGTGCCTCGAGCTGCGGCTGTGTCCTCCCTCATCCCTCATCCTGCTTCTCTTCCTCTCCCCTGGTTCTCTCTCAGACGCAACCAGGTCCATGCTCTGAAGGCACCTGGGCCTTACACTGGTTCTCATCTCTATGACAAAGTATCTGATGTCACTCCAGGCACTTGCTTTGGCTCATAGTCTGCAGCTCCAGTGCAGGCTGGACAGCTTCCTGGCTTATGGCTCCAGAAAAGGAAGGGAAATGTGGCATGATGAAGCAAAGCTCTCACTTCATGGAGACCAGGAAGCTGGGGACAAGGCTCACCTTGCCAGCACATGCCTTGAGCGAGCCGCCTCCTCTGCCAGGAGGCCTGCCATCAGCACTCCATCAACTGCTCACCCTGCTGACAACATCAGGGCCATCAAACCCTCACTTCCCGGAAGCCCAGTCTGCAGCCACACCTCGGCACGCAGCCTCAGAGAACATTCCATTCATAAATCACAAGAGACCCTAAAGAGACTGCCAGCCACCTGAGAGCTATGTGCAAGAATATAAGGCCACTGCGCTGTGCACGGCGTGCATGCAGTTCTGAACCTCATTGCGGTGTCACTGGGGTCACAGCTGCTGTGCCCGGCTTTCCTAGGAGAGTCTAATCCACGGCAGAGTTACCTAAGGGAGCTATGTGCTCCTGAACTGTTTCATAGATTTAAACAAAGCCCCTCTTCTCTTCGTTGTCAGAATGCATGCTGTTGGCTGCCTTTTAAATGGCCCTGAAAAATAATTATTTCTTTTAATAAATTATATAAAGCCTTTAATATATAAGATGAAATTACATGGCTAAAAAGTAACTGAGGTTTTTTGTGGCTGTCAAACCCACTGCTCTAAAACTGCTTTACTTGCAAAATTTCAAAAATATTACAACTCTAGCCAGAGCCAGGGCACTGACTTACACAAGCAGCTATGAGACGGTTGACACGTCACTGCACGTCCACATGTGGCCAGTGAGGTGGCTCAGTGGGTAAAGGTGCACAAGCATGGCGCCCACGTGAGAGCCGGGTGTGATGGCTGACATCCACAACCCAGCACCCCACAGGGAGACGGAGGCACAGCCAGGCCAGCCAGAAGCCCACGGGTACAGCAGCCCCGGGTACAACCCGACACACACTGCGCACTCACCCCACACTGAGACAAAACTAAATCTTTACTGTAGAGACTGTAAGGAAACGCCACATACAGTGGTGTGGCTGTTTTTTTGAGCACTGTGTAGCAGGGAAGCCGGGAATCCCTTTTTAAAACTAACTTCATTTTGAAAATTCACTGAGGCCTGTGAAAGGACAGTCTGCCAATTTCAACTTGGTTTTCTTGCATACCCCACATGTTAATTTCTTGTGTGCCCCAACACAACCACTGTCATGGCAACCTCTGGGCTGGGAAGTGTCCTTGTCCCACAAGCACAGGGGTCTCATAGGCACTGAGCAAAGTGACCAGAGAAAACATGTTCCCCTCAGAAAACCACTTCTTAGGCTCTTCTCACAAAAACACGACGAGATGGTGGCGTCCAGGAATCAAAGGATTTTGTCTAGGCTCTGGCGGCACTGTTCTACGTGAGGTCAGCCACTTCTTCCCCTCTGTTCACTGCCGCGTCTTAAAGCGCTCAAGAGCTGTTCTCACGACTTCTCCTCTCCTAAGATGCCAAGCAGTGGGGAACACCGAGGTGAACAGGGGTGCTCCATCTCCATTTCCATCCACTGCCACAACTGTGCCTGCCTGCCTGCCGGCCTCCCTCCTTCCCTCCCTGCCTCCCTCCCTCCCTCCCCTCAGGCCTGTTCAAGGAAGGAGCGTCACCCTCTTCTCACAGTGTGAAGACACGGAAGCAGCTTGAATTATATTCCAGCTCACTGGAAAACTGATGAGGCCACACAGCATGTGCCAACAGTTCACAGAACTCGACAGAATCTTATCGAATAACCCATTCTAGTTCCTAACTTCAGTACAGAATCTTAATTCCGCGACTGAAGATTCAACCACCATGTTTCTTGGCTGCAGTATCACGTATGTGACGGCACCTTTGTCCTACTAGGGTTGACTGTCTCACAGAACCTCAACGAGCCACAGGAGTTTTCCGAAAAACAGTGTGGTCTTATCAATGCTGACCATCCACGGCTTCCTAAAACCCTTAGTAGAAGGTGAGTCCCTTAGCCCGTGACTGCCAGTCTTCTGAGTCTCCTCCTCCTTACAGCCAAAGCAGAACACAGGGAACCAGCTCCTGAGTCATTAGGAATAAAGTGGGATGTGTGGACTTACTTCTGAGCCTGTGGCGGCAGCCTACGATCCCAGCACTCAGAGGCTAAGCAGAAAAGTCCTGCATGCAAGGAGTACCTGCTTACAAAAGGAGATCCTGCCCCTATCCACAAAGAAGCATCTCTAACCATGTGGCAAGTGGCAAAGAAACCAAGCCTCACCCGCTCACAGGCTTCAGGGAATCTGACAGACCCTGGAGGCCAGGGCACAATTCCCGCACACAGAGTCAGGGCCACCTTCACCTCTGCAGTACCAGGGGTGCGGCTCCAGATCATGCAATGTCAACTAAGCGTGTATCAAAGGCTCAAGTGAAAAATAAAACCAAAGCCAGAGCCAAGACTCTTCTGGAAGCCACACTTGAAAATTGAGTAAACTAGAAAATGCAGATTAAACTCACCAAGGCTTTGAGTGAGTTTCTACAAAGCCTCCTACAAAGCCTCCTGAAGATGAATCAACCGTGCATTTTAAGCGCTGTGGTCCCCAACATTCCAAATTCAGAATCTGTTTTTGTTTACAAGCCGTTAACTGCCTTCTCGGGACGGTTAACGATCTTTCCCAGCAGCACGCTGTGCCCACTGGATTTCTCTAAGTTATTCTCTAAAAATTCTACTTTAATTTAGGATAATTATTTAAATATTCCTCCTAGATAAAGGCATGGTAGATCACACCTGTAATTCCAACCCTTGGGAGTTAGTTGGAAGCAGGAGGATTCGTGAGTTTGAAATGAGTCTAGGCTACGTAGTGAGTTCCAGGCCATCTTGGGCTACAGTGTAAGACTGTCTCAAAAAGCAAACACACACATACACACACACACACATCCAAGGGCAGGCAGAAGGGGCGCTTATCCACACATACCTATAGATGTCTGCATAGCCAGGGCAGGCAGAAGGGGCGCTTATCTACACATACCTATAGATGTCTGCATAGCCAGGGCAGGCAGAAGGGGCGCTTATCTACACATACCTATAGATGTCTGCATAGCCAGGGCAGGCAGAAGGGGCGCTTATCCACACATACCTATAGATGTCTGCATAGCCAGGGCAGGCAGAAGGGGCGCTTATCCACACATACCTATAGATGTCTGCATAGCCAGGGCAGGCAGAAGGGGCGCTTATCTATGTACCTATGGATCTCTGCATAGCTACATTGTTCTTCATAGACAAACTTGTAAATACATAAGTGTTGGACACTTAACTTCTTTTCTTTTCGGGGGGAAAAATAAAACTCAGTGAAAAAGCAGAAATTATAGTAAATGAAGTTTTTAAATAATACCATATTAAGCCAACATTTACACACTCACGCAGTGCCTCATCAGTAACATAATAAGCATATATCAGTCATGGACCAATTGTAAAGCCATAGACTCACACACTACACTAAGTTGATAGCAGAAGTTCTCTTTGTAAAAGAGTGAGAAACACAGACGATTTATGCTACAGGATCCTCTGGTTTGCAAATTGTCAAAAAACAAAAACTGAGTGCCTGACTTTGTGTGTGTGCAAGCATGACTACACTGAGTGCCTGACCTTGGCCTATGTGCCTGTCAATGCTGACTACATTGTCTAGTGCCTGACCTGTGCGTATGCATGTTAGTAGTAGCTACACTGTCTGACCTTGTGTGCGTGTGTGTGTGTGTGTGTGTGTGTGTGTGTGCACGCGCGCATCAGTACTGACTGCACTAAGCGTCTGACCTTGTGTGTACACATGTGTGTGCATGTTAGTGATGGTTACAGGTTGGACATCAGGGGTCTTCCTCATATGTTCTCCACTTATCTTCTGAGACGACAGTCACTGTACCTAGAATGGCCAGCTTGGCTAGACTGGGTGGCCAGTGTTCTCCAGGATTCCCTCTGTCTAACCTAACCGAGTGCTGGGTGAAAGATGTGCCGGCTTTTTATGTGGGTGCTTGGGCAAACACAAATCCTGTCTGTGTAGCAGGAGCATTAGCAACCAAACCACCTCGTATGTGCAGCCCCTGAGTAACTAGCTCTTAGAAATCCAAACTCTCTCTTGGAAAAGCAAACAAAAACATATCGCCTTTTAGGGTCAAAGAGAAACAATATAAATATAAAGGCAAAATTTTATGCATTTAAAATCAAGCACCATGCACACATTTATAACACTGTGTGTGTGTGTGTGTGTTTGTGTGTGTGTGTTTGTGGGGAGCTTGGCATGTCTAAATTCTTGTAAAATTCTTAAGTATTTTGTAAAATTTAAAGTAGTCAAGATTTTGCAAAGTTCTTACAAGAAGCCAGGCGTCAGCATGCTCGCACACAGTAAAGAAAGGTGCGTTGATAACGCCATCTGTCACTAGTGATTCACATGAGCCAGGGGAAAGAACATCTTTCTCCCGCGACACGTGTCCCTTAGCTAGCGCTGGGAAGCATTAGTCCCACGCTCCCACACGCACAAGCTCTCCCTGCAGCATCTGCTGCTAATTGAAAGGGACCAGAATTACAAAATCCTAGTCAATTTCTCTCCAGCTCTTGCTGTGTGTAAAGATTTTCTATGCGGGGGCTAAGCATTAGTCGTCCACTACAGCTGATGGCTAAAGACCAGAGAGAAGGAAACACGCAGGAAAGCATTTTGTGTCCAGCATTCTGTGGACTCAACTGTGGCAAGGGGGACAGCTAAGCATGCCTTTTGTTAGCTCAGTGCAATTCCATTCTGTAAATATAACTAGCTGCCTATGAAGGTCTATTAACATCCTAGTTAGCCAGTTGTATATGTCCTCTGTTGGGGTAGTCTCCTTTGATATAACTTCAAAAGTAACTGTCAATATTATACCAATTATGTCTTTATTTCTGGCTCCCGAGCATAGTTTCTGGAACACAGGAGGCACTTAATAAATGTGTGTGGAATACATAATCCAATTGCATCTCGTAACACTGTTCATTCAAAGCATTCAAAGTACCCACAAAGATCCTGGAATATTTGTTTTAAGAGCCATGCTCCATCTCAAGTCCTCTGCACTTTTACTCCATGTAGACTATGAAGTTTAAACAGCATCTGATGCGCACAGGGTGGCAAGTGGAACACAGATTATAGACAACGGCAGTGGGAGTCACTCGGCTGCTAACTGCAGTAGCTGACAGTGGCTTCAGCTGGGGAGTGGAGTGACACCTCTTACAGTAGCTGCCTCTGGGTGGCGGTTTGCTCTGCTGCGTGTGCCATGGGCCTATGGAAAGTGAAAAGGTTGGCAAATGCCTGGCAGAAAGCAAGCCGGGCCAAGAGGGGAGTCCAGGCCTCCTGTCTCTGCTCACCATGAGGAACCCAGGACCTGATGCAGTCAGTACCTGACTGACAAACTGACACCTGCTGAGTTCTCCTGGGACCACTGCTGTCAGATTTTTTTTTAAATGTTTTCAAAAACAGAATTATAAACAGACACACCACCTAGCTAAGCCCAGGGCATTACTTTAGGTACAGGGAAAATACTTTCTTGGAGAATTAAGAGCCGAGACAGAGCCTTCTAACCAGGAACTCGGGACTCTCCCATCTCAGCCTCCCAGATGTGGCTGAGGCAGGTGTGTGCTACCAGGTCCAGCTTACACACATTTGTTTTTAAGTTCCCACAACTAAGACAAAATGTTACAAATGAAGCCATAGCAACAGAGTGTAAAACTTGCTTGCAATATTAATGACTATACACCTAGGGCTGTCCCTGAGCTACATCCTATTCCCCAGTCTTCAAATCTGAGTTTCGTTACAGGTGTGGATGTTTCCTCTAATATCTATAAACAAAATTATCAAAGCTTAGCAGCTGAAATTTAAGTCTGAAAATTCAGAGCTATTTATAGGGACCTCAGGTTCAAAGCCAGTTCATCTGAACAAGTAAATGTTATCTGCCTAAGTGTTCACAGCGTCTCCAAGGCAGGTCGTAATTCACAGACAGATAGACAAGCAGGAGCCACCACCTCTCAGCCCATCCTTTTGAACACTGTGAGCCCAACTGTCCATTCTGTAGTTCCCAAGTTCTGTCACTGCTCCATTGCTTGTGCGTGTGGCACATTTGTCAAGCGTGGCATAAGAACAGTCTAGATGTTCGGATGTCCCCAGAGCCACGTGGCTCTAACCAGCTAGCGAGCTGCCCAAGGACGACTACGGTAGCACCTCACCCTGTCCTTCCAGGACACAAGGCACGCGCTCCGCCACCTTGCACAGCCCTGCTCTGGCCTCACCTTGGGCTCCAGCCTTGCTTCCTGCCTTGCGCTCCTAATCCAGTGTGTTGTGGGTGAAAAACAGGATAGGACCACAGGCCGAATGGGCTGGCTCACGTTAGGCCTCCAACTTAGGCCCAAATTTCTCCTTAGGGTGACCTGGCAACTGTGTTCTAGACTTTCCTGAATTACCTGCACAACCTGAGCCAAAACACTTTGGTTTCACGTGATCCAGCACTCTGGGGCCAAAAATAACTTGTTCAAGGAGTTTATGGGTATCAGCCGATGCTGTTTTCTCTGGAGACGAGATACGGAGGGTTAGGAGCCATGCAGCCTCTGGACGACTGATTCCTACCGCTACAGTCCTGCTTCCCCCTCCCCGCCCCCCCGCAGCCCACACTTCCAGCAGAGAAAACCAACAGCATGCCCCATCTGCACTGATCATCTCACAACTCTGCCCTGAATGGCCATCGGGGTCACTGCGCTCCTGACCAAAGCCGGACATTGATGGATGAGAAAAGGCTAACTGGAAACTGAGGATGAGAGGGTGTTCGTCCTTCCCGTGGCTCTGCAGGGCTGGGCAGGCCCAGGCAGCACGCTCCGTGGTTAAGCGCTTCTGCAGCCACCTGCCTTACCACTGCTAACTTTTTAAGAACCATAGCACTTCCAGACATTATCTAAAGGAAGTATTTATGAAGAATCACATAGAAGGAGTAAGCCCCAGATGTGGTATGCCATTAACTTCTTAAAACTTTAGCATTTCCAGACGTTTACCTGAGGGAAATGTTTGTGCAGAATTGCTTATAAAGAATAAGCCTTCGATGTGGCATGGAGACCAGAAACAGACAAGACTTTACAGGAAATGGGGTTACAGTTTACATGGAAGCAGCTCCTCAATCCTCAGAACTCAGTGCCTAAGATTAAGCACTGTGGGCCAGCGGGGGAGCTCAGGGTGCAGTGCTTGCTGCACAGACGTGAGACCTGAGTCCAAAACTCCAAACTCACTAAAAGTCAGGCGTGGTGGAGCAGCAGGGCACAGAACAGGCAGAAAGCCACGGGCTTCCTAGGCAGGCAGTCTAGCCTAATGGCTAGTCCCACATTTACTCAAAGACTGCCGCAAAAACAACGTGAAAAGCAATAGTAGAACACACCAGACTATGGTCTTCATGTGTGTGAGTCAAGCATGGGCAGAGGCACACACACGCGCGCACGCACGCACGCACGCACGCACGCACGCACACACAGGCACAGGCATACACACTCTATGATTCAGCCTTCTGTCTTCTCTGCTAATCAGAGAAAGTCACCTGACTTCCTGATGACAGTACAGCACTGTAGTCAGTTGCCTAACTGTCCCAAATCAACGCCAACATCAAGATAGGAAGCATTAGTTATTCTGCAGGCCCAGCTTCCAGGATTTCTTCCCTGAAGAAAAAGCCTGCACAAGATCAGAAAGGAAGGGGGTTGGTGAAAACACCAGGCTAAATTAACCTCCTCTTAATGGTCCAAAGTCTGGATAGTAAAGTCCCCAAGGGTCTGAGTGCTGAAGGACTTGTCCCCAGCTTAGCACTATAGGAAGCCAAGGAGTGTTTAAGGGCTGGGGCCTTGTAGGAGGTCTTTAGGTCACTGGGGACGGGTATTGAGGAAGATCTTGGGACCCAGGCATGAGAGGAATTCCTGGCCCCACCCACTCCTGTGTGCTGTCCAACAACTGCTCCAGCTGAGCCTGAACTAGAACCTCCAACAGGAAGAGCCGAAACAAGGCAGCTGGCTCTGTGAGCTACAGCAGTTCCCGATGCTGCCCTTGCCACGGAATGCCAGGCTGGGTGGAGGGACACAGAAAGTGGCGCTGAGCTTCACCTCTCCTGTGTGAGCACTGACTGCTGTGTGAGCACTGACTGCTGTGTGCGCACTGACTGCTGTGTGCGCACTGACTGCTGTGTGCGCACTGACTGCTGTGTGAGCACTGACTTCTGTGTGAGCACTGACTGCTGTGTGAGCACTGACTCCTGTGTGAGCACTGACTGCTGTGAGAGCACTGACTCCTGTGTGAGCACTGACTGCTGTGTGCGCACTGACTCCTGTGTGAGCACTGACTGCTGTGAGAGCACTGACTGCTGTGTGCGCACTGACTCCTGTGTGAGCACTGACTGCTGTGAGAGCACTGACTGCTGTGAGAGCACTGACTGCTGTGTGAGCACTGACTGCTGTGTGCGCACTGACTGCTGTGTGAGCACTGACTGCTGTGAGAGCACTGACTGCTGTGTGAGCACTGACTCCTGTGTGAGCACTGACTGCTGTGTGAGCACTGACTTCTGTGTGAGCACTAACTCCTGTGTGAGCACTAACTGCTGTGTGAGCACTGACTGCTGTGTGAGCACTGACTTCTGTATGAGCACTGACTGCTGTGTGAGCACTACTGACTGCTGTATGAGCACTGACTGCTGTGTGAGCACTACTGACTGCTGTGTGAGCACTGACTGCTGTGTGCGCACTGACTGCTGTGTGCGCACTGACTGCTGTGTGCGCACTGACTGCTGTGTGCGCACTGACTGCTGTGTGAGCACTGACTGCTGTGAGAGCACTGACTGCTGTGAGAGCACTGACTGCTGTGTGAGCACTGACTGCTGTGTGAGCACTGACTGCTGTGTGAGCACTGACTTCTGTGTGAGCACTAACTGCTGTGTGAGCACTGACTGCTGTGAGAGCACTGACTGCTGTGTGAGCACTGACTGCTGTGTGAGCACTGACTGCTGTGTGCGCACTGACTGCTGTGTGCGCACTAACTGCTGTGTGCGCACTGACTGCTGTGTGAGCACTGACTGCTGTGTGAGCACTGACTGCTGTGTGAGCACTGACTTCTGTATGAGCACTGACTGCTGTGTGAGCACTGACTGCTGTGTGAGCACTGACTGCTGTGAGAGCACTGACTGCTGTGTGAGCACTGACTGCTGTGTGCGCACTGACTGCTGTGTGCGCACTGACTGCTGTGTGCGCACTGACTGCTGTGTGCGCACTGACTGCTGTGTGAGCACTGACTGCTGTGTGAGCACTGACTGCTGTGTGAGCACTGACTTCTGTGTGAGCACTGACTGCTGTGTGAGCACTGACTGCTGTGAGAGCACTGACTGCTGTGTGAGCACTGACTGCTGTGTGAGCACTGACTGCTGTGTGAGCACTGACTTCTGTGTGAGCACTAACTGCTGTGTGAGCACTGACTGCTGTGAGAGCACTGACTGCTGTGTGAGCACTGACTGCTGTGTGAGCACTGACTGCTGTGTGTGCACTGACTGCTGTGTGCGCACTGACTGCTGTGTGTGCACTAACTGCTGTGTGCGCACTGACTGCTGTGTGAGCACTGACTGCTGTGTGAGCACTGACTGCTGTGTGAGCACTGACTTCTGTATGAGCACTGACTGCTGTGTGAGCACTGACTGCTGTGTGAGCACTGACTGCTGTGAGAGCACTGACTGCTGTGTGAGCACTGACTGCTGTGTGCGCACTGACTGCTGTGTGAGCACTGACTGCTGTGTGAGCACTGACTTCTGTGTGAGCACTGACTCCTGTGTGAGCACTAACTGCTGTGTGAGCACTGACTGCTGTGTGAGCACTGACTTCTGTATGAGCACTGACTGCTGTGTGAGCACTACTGACTGCTGTATGAGCACTGACTGCTGTGTGAGCACTACTGACTGCTGTGTGAGCACTGACTGCTGTGTGAGCACTGACTCCTGTGTGAGCACTGACTGCTGTGTGAGCACTGACTGCTGTGTGAGCACTGACTGCTGTGTGAGCACTGACTTCTGTATGAGCACCGACTCCTGTGTGAGCACTAACTGCTGTGTGAGCACTGACTGCTGTGTGAGCACTGACTTCTGTGTGAGCACTGACTGCTGTGTGAGCACTGACTGCTGTGTGAGCACTGACTGCTGTGTGAGCACTGACTGCTGTGTGAGCACTACTGACTCCTGTGTGAGCACTGACTGCTGTGTGAGCACTGACTCCTGTGTGAGCACTGACTGCTGTGTGAGCACTGACTCCTGTGTGAGCACTGACTGCTGTGTGAGCACTGACTGCTGTGTGAGCACTGAGTGCTGTGTGAGCACTGACTGCTGTGTGAGGACTGACTCCTGTGAGAGCACTGACTCCTGTGAGAGCACTAACTACTGACCACCCTTGCACAGTCTTTAATTGTAGGAGCGGACGAGTTTCTTCCCTTCGAGGCCCAGACATACATAGCTCTAAGATACTAAATGGCAGGAGTTCAGCGCTTCAGTGTCCACCATCTCATTCTCCGTTCTCACTCTGTGGCCAGTGACCTCAAAACACTGGGAACTGAGCTCGGTGAAGGTGCCAGGCCAAGTCAGGGTGCGCGTGAGGCTCCAGGACCCTTCCGAGCTGGGTCTGGGTAGGCCCCAAGGCAGCAGACCCTCAAGCCTTCCACATTCCCACATCCATCCCTCCCTCTCCTGAGTGGCAGACGGGCTTCCCTGACTGACAGGAAGGACGCCCTCTGCTTCGGCATGTGGTGGGGTACAAGTGTGAAACCCCTGCTCTTTTCTGGAAACTGCACAGTTCACTCACCTTGAAAGAAACAGGTTGGCTTTACAGAAAGCCAAAGATGAAAGACACTTGCTGATCAGTGCAGAAACACAGAAATGCCTATGTACCCGGGACCTACTGATCCTTTTGCTCAAGGGCAAATTCTACCAAGCCACAAATGCAGCTCTTCTCAAGTTAGCTTTAAACCTGGCCTCGCCTTCCACTACTTTCTCCAGAGAGGAAAAGCCTGCCTGAGACCACAGGCCGTTTCCTCACTACGTCCTCATAATTTCCGAGGACACAGCTTTATTTTGTTCCTGTTTGGTGAAATCATTCTACAACTCTTAAATGCTCATATTTAAATAAACCTTGCTTCTTTAATTCTTATTATTCCTGTTAAGAATCTTTTGGTGTATTCTAAGGTGTCTGGCTTCTTCCTCTTAATGAAAATTTTTCCATAAATCCCTCATTTCCATACATTATAGTTTTTATAAAAACTCTACAGACATATGAAAATATACTTTAAAAGTCTTCCAAGTAAAGTAATTCCTTGAACTCAACTGTTAGGTGGAATTCTGCACCTGATGAACTTGAATTCTGACCAATTTTTATGTAAGAAATGTGTCATATGATTCACATAGGTGATTATTTCTATTCAACAATCTACTTACTATTATGAAAAGGAGGTCTGAAAAATCTTAAATAACTTGTCCAAGATCAACACAAATGTTAATGCTATGTCCGGGACAAACCCTAAGGACCTAGCGATTCTCAATGACATCAAAATCTCTAAATTAATAAGTGTCTGATGGTCTCAAAACATATTAATCCATCCCTGGGGTGAATCCTAGCTATAATATAAAATACTGAAGTACACTGCTTAGTACCAAACTTACTAAGAAAGGAACGGAGGGAAGGGTGTTTATGGAGAAAGGCAGGAGAGACTATACCCCCAAAATATATTCATGGACTATGTGTGACTAGTCGGTGGGGGGACTCTCTGGGAAGCACGGGACAGAGGCACTTGAGTATCCTGCTCTACCCTGAATTCTGCAGAGTGAATTCTGTTTCGCTTTTCACTGTCAGCTGTGAGCTGTTTTCAAGTATGGCATTGCCTAATGGAGGGAGCAAAGCTGTCCTCTGCCGTCTGGGAGCGTGCAGATGAGGCAGTGTCAGTCCCCTCCAGTTCACATACACTCGCCTGTAAGACTCCAGTCTGGGAACTCTTCTCTGAGAAATACCAATGCAAATTTCAAGTATTTAAAATGAAGGGTTCACAAAGGGGTTGAAACGTAACAGTGGAAGATACACAGGATATTGTTTAAGGAAGGAAGGAGGTGTGTGGGTGAGGTTGTTAGCTTGGTAACTAAGATGTATCCGATTCTGCTCGCCTGAGCTAGCCTGAATTTTCAGTCTTTGCATTTCACATGGTTAAGAGTATCAGTTCTACTTCTAGCTGCCTTTGATGGTAAAAGATACTGCTATGAAAACATTAACTACAGCCCCTGACATTGTATTTTTTCTTTTCTATTACACTAAAAATGTTGCAGCAAAATTTATTCTATGCTACTAAGTGGGGAAATATTTCAAATCCTTAGGTCAAAAACTTGGTGAAGCTGTGGTTTCTATAGCATTAGAAGTAAAAATCCATGTTCCCGCGAGCAAGTGCTCCAGAGGGAAGCGAGCAGTGCCCTGGCCCTGGCTGCTGACCCAGCGCCTGTCCCAGTGCACCCAGGAGATCCTGAGGCAGTGCCGAGAGAGGACAGTGGTCCTACTCAGTGCTGTGTTCCCTCTGCCTACCTAGCACATCACCGCCCTGCTTCTCCTCTTTCTCCCCCACCATTCTGTGTGTCTGTGGTATGAAAAGAAGCCATTTACCATGAGTAATGTTTATTTAATAAAAACCTTGCTAAGTAATCGAAAGACACAAAATGAACCTGAAAGGTCTGACTTTGAGAACAGGGCTAGACCTGCTCTGTAAATTCGTATTCTCAAGATCCTCTCGATGGACCCGCAGCTGCAGCCACTGAAGGCACTGGGTTTTTCACAGACACAGATAGACAGAGCTCCATAGGTTTTGTCTTTGTATTGCTGGATCTCTTTGCTTTAACATAAAAGGCAACTTTTTTTCAAGTTTCTTAGTTTTATTGCAGAAACTTGTGAGCCCTAGACTGCCTTCGTAGACATGGCTAGAGGTCTGTGGCTTTAAATCCAAGATCACAAAGCTGGCAGAAGCAATTCTTAAACAACAGAAGGTGATCATTTGCATTTCAAAATTTATCTATCTTGCTTTTCCCCCTCAATTAGACCAAAACATGTTGATTCCCAGGTTTCTGTGAGTGTTTTCTGGTCTGAACTTATTTATAGAACAGAATAATAGCCCCCCTGCTAGCCTGGCATTTGCTCAAGTTTCTGTCCATGGAAATCGAATCTGTTACTGGAAATTTTTCTCAAAATATCAAGGCACATCATCCACAAGATAAAAGGATGCAGTGATAGTATAAAGTACAGGCAGGTGGGTAATGTTTTTTGAACAAACAGATGATAAGGATCCTGGGAGGGAGGAGGGTAGGGGCAGGCTGGGAGGGAGGAGGGTAGGGGCAGGGGTACTGGATAAACAGAGGGCAAAGCTCTGTTCAGCACCCTCTGGACTTTACTTTCTAACCAGGCAGCAGAGCGTTGGCTTTAGTGACTATCTCAGCAGGACTCAGGTCAGAGCTGGGGGGAGGGGAGAATGTGGGAGAGGGAAATTGCTGCCAGGGACTCTGTTTACCTTCTGCTATGGTCACTACCCACTGAAATGCTGGGCCACTACCACTGCTCTCTGCCACTGACAAGGGACAAGCGTCCCTTTCGGTCCTAAGGGACACTTTGCAGCTTGAGGCTCCAGCCCCTTTAGGGTCACTCGGGGCAGGCTCTGCCTCTCTAGGCTTGAGGTCCTGTTAACAAGAAGGAGGGATCTACGTTTCTGGGTTTCTCCTTGTTGCTAAAGTTGAACTGCCCAAGGGTTGGAGGTACGACCGTTGTTGCTCATGCACAGAGCAGCTAAGCAGCTGGAAGGTGCAATTCTTTCATGCAAACAATCACAACAAAGCCTCTCTTTAGACTACAGTTTGGCTGGATTCTTTCCCCCAAATGCTATGAAGGACAACCTGGAAGGGGACGGCAGAAATCGAAGAATCCATTAGTGGTGTACTGCCACCTGCTGGCCAAACGCGAGGAGTGGCATTCCTCCCGTTCAAGACAGGGCTTGGAAACGGTTAAACCTGGAATTGTTAATGTGGAACAGTACTTGGAAACTGATAAACTCAGCACGTGAAACTGAGAGTTGTGTGGAATAATTTTATCCGGAGAACCAGCCTTGATGTGCTCAGATGGCAAATAGCCCAACAGCCACTGTTAGGACAGAAGCATGCGCCCACGACACTCACTCTGATCTACTTGGCACACTGGACAGAACACACTTTACTTACAGGCTCTCCCAAGTTTCAGGTGGATTCTAGAACCTCTGAATGCACTGTAATTAACAAATATATCCATGCTAACTGGAACGTAAAATGTTAGTTCTTACCAAGGTGGAACGTGGCACCGGTGAACACAAGAGCAGTTTCACCACATGTTTTTGTTCTTCATTAACTACACGACAGTACTGGTTTGCAACAAAGGAAAGTTTGGGCATTTGCACTGTGTTGAAAACCTACCTTTCCTCAGCCCAGCAACTCTTATGACGGGAAGTTTTCCCTAAACACAATAAAGCCCTTTCATTCCTCATAACCATCCCTTCCTGCGAAGCTGAGCTACGCAAGGTGAGCAGCAGCACTGCGGCGAGCTAGCACAGATAAAGACCACACCCAGTGGAGGAGGTCCACTCCACCAGCCTGAGACACTTGGCAGCCAGTGGGCGTGGGCAAGGGATGAGTAAAGTCTGCGCCTTTCTGAGACTTAGCGCTCAGGAGACCTGAGTAAGCTGTGGTGTTAAGAGCCCCCTATGGCACTGACAAGAAGGCAGCTCAAACCCATGCGTGTGCTTAACTATGGCTGCCAATAGAGGCCTGGACGGCCACAGAAACACATCTGTGATGTTAAAAATAAAACATCAGGGAAGTAGGAAGGGGTGGATGGGAGAAAAGAAGGGAGGGAAGAGGGCTTATGGGACTTTCAGGGAGTGGGGGGCCAGAAAAGGGGAAATCATTTGAAATGTAAATAAAAATATATCGAATAAAAAAAAGAAAAAGAAAAAGCAGACCATATCTTAATAAAATTTAAAGTCTGCCCATGTGGAGAGGCTTAGGGGACACAAGGTCTTCCTTAAGACACTTTCAAAGAACACAGTGAGTTTCCAGAAACGTATGAATGTTTTTACCAAGAGCAGCGAGTGTGCATGTGTGTGTTTGCACACCCAGGGGCCTATCTTTGGCTCCATACAGTTCAATGCCCTACTTTTCTTCGTTAGGGCTGAAGGGGTGAGTGGGCCGACAAGCGTGAGGCGCTCGTGAAAGCACGGCCGACAGGCAGAGGGGAGAAGAGACGCCTTTCACGTGAAGCATTTGAGGCGCGTGCTCTAACCTGGGGCGCAGTACATTCTCGCCGCCGCATCGCTGTCACAGGAATCTTCAACCTCACTCCACCTGCTAAAATACGTTAGCTGAATGTGTCCTAAAAACAAAACGACAGGAGAAATCAAAACATTTTTCTCTTCCATTTTCTGCAGAAGCGAACTGTAATTACTCCTTTTGTAGCTAAAAACAGTATCATTAAGAATAATGGCATCATTAAGTACTAGAAGCTATTACTGGGGGTGAATTTGCCGCACTGATAATGAAGCTCTAGACAGGAAATGAAGATACTAATTACAAGATAAAACGCCTACTCAGTTAATTGGAAGCAACAGCGAATAAAAAGAAATGCATTTGTGAAAGTTCCTGACCTCCATCATTCAATAAGATGTTGTTTGGGTTCAGATCTCGGCACACAATCCCCTCTCTGTGCAAGGCGTCAAGGGCTACCACCATTTCCGCTGCCCATCTCTGAACGCAGCCCTCGGGGATGAAGAACCTGGAGCTTACTGCTAATCGCTTATCCAGGTCCTCAAAGATCTGATGGATTTCCTTGTCTGCCTCCCCGGCTCCCACAAGTCGTTCCTTATCTCTCTGGAACAGGGAATTCCGTTCTTCTTTAGTCGGTTCTGTAAACAGCAACACTTCCTCCGATGTGGCAGTGTCTGTGCGTGCACTGTGTTCTTTAGCACCTGAGCATGGACTAGAAATGTGGAAGAGGCTTTCTTGCAAGTCCCGTGCAGTGGCCGCTACCTCCACCTGCCCTGGTCTGTCAGACTCAGAATGCAAGCTGGAGAGTGGAGACTGGTCTCTTGAGCTCCTGTCATCAAAGGCAGCTGTGAATAACACCCCAGGATCAGCCTGAGAATCATGCTCTGGGGTCATAGCGCCAGGACCGAACTCGGTGGGACTGCTCGGTTCCTCTGGGCCTCCTTCTCCCAGGCCCTGGCACTGCTCAGAGCTCAGCCTGAGGCACAACACATCTGGGGCTTCCAGCAGTTTACTTTCCAGCCTGCCTGCACTGGCCTGTGAAAACTTAGTAGGGTCCATTGCCGAAGCCTCTTTGGTTGGCTGAGGTTCACCAGGTAGATTCACAAGAAGGTCAGGCCTTCCTTCCTCGGCACCACCGACATCCTCAGAGGCAGCCTCTTTAAACGAGATAACTGGGACAGAGTCATCCGAGTCCCTGCTGATGGAGTCCTGAGCTTCACTCTCTCCCTGGCTCTTGCTGATATCAAAACTCTGAGAAGGGCTGTCTCCATCTTCAAGGGTAAAGAGCACTTTCAAAGGCTCTGGTTTCAGACTGTGTAATTTCTCACCAAAATCCAGCCCCAGGAGTTCACTTGTGCTGTCTTTACTGTCTATTCTGAAGAATTCCATGGGGCTGTTTTTTGACCTACTGAGGGAATCAGATGTTCGAGGAGAAGAAACTGCTTCCAGGTCCTCATCTCCAGGGAAGAACTTGAGCTGTGTGCTGGGGCTCGCATGGTCAGTGGTGAGGGACGCTGAGAAACTCCTAAGAGCCTTGTCCCCTTCGGGCTGTGTGACAGACTCCTCGTTCAAAGACGCCAGGTCAATCTTTTCCTGCCCATACTCGTTGCACAGCGTTAGGTAGCCGGCTGTGCACTCTTCCTCTGAACTGGAGCCCGAGTCTGGCCACTTGGGAGAGCTGTCCTGGCCGTCGTCTTCCTGGTTGCTATCGTCTTGAGAACTCGGGGTGAGACTAGCCTTCAGAGGCAGAGCCTTCAGCATGCTCCCCATGCTCCCCGGGTCACTCCCTCTGGACTCGAGGCTGCCGCCGCCTTGAGGACCGGCACTTGGCTGCTGCAGGCGCACTTGAGGAGGCACGGGCGGCCTCGTTTCCTGAATGTCCAAGCTTTCTCGGGAGCTTCTGTTCAGAAATTTACTGATGTGCGACCAGAGTTTGCCGCCTGTGAACAACAATGACAAACAATTGAGATCTCTACCTTGGTAGTTACTGAGCCACAGAAGAAAATGAAATACTAAGATAATCAGTCAAAAAATCAGTCAATAAAGTTCATTAATATCAAAGACCTAGCATGTGGTATATGCAATAAAGTGTGACGGTCTTCTGTGGACTTCACTAAGTGTTGAATGCAGTGCCAATTATTTTAAAAATTGCAACCTATTTCTTCCCATTAAGCCTGATAACTTGTAATCCCCACACACTAGATCTTTAAGTTAAACACTGTTTAGTCTTGTGCTTAAGGCATAACTAGGCCACCAGAGATACGGTGTTGCATAACGCTGTACACTGTAGTAGGGAATATAGTACCAGTCCATTCTGAAAGTGCCCAGCCCAGACCTGGGGACCAGCAGGCAGCCTGGCAGCTGGTGCCTTCGAAAGTGACATGTTAACTTTTTCTCCCATCTTCTGCCTCTGGAACAGGGCACATACTCCGTATGAACAAATATGACTACTGGGGAAGATTAACTGAGCAGCTATTCATACGGTGAACTGCCAAGGGAAAGGCAGCCCATGTTCTGACACACCTCTAGACCCAGCACCTACCTGCGTCATCAGACGAGCATGAAATAACCCAGCACAGCACCCACAGTGCTGGCCATAATGGTGCCTCAGTCGACTATAGAGTACAGAGATATTCTAACTAGAACCTGCATGTTTTTTTAAAAATCATGGAAACTGTAAGGGTTGGAAATTTAATCATTAAAAACTATATCAAGAGAATAATTCATTAAGTTTGGGGCCAGAGTCTGCACAAGAAAAGCTGCAGATGCATTCTCTATGACAACAGTAAAGTTCCCATAACTGGGAAATGAAAGATAAGCTATGGTCAAGTGAGATGGCTCAGCAGGTAAAGACACGTGCAGCTGAGTCTGACGACGACCTAAGTTCAATTCCAAGGACCCACAGGAGCAGAAGGAGAAAATCAACTTCTGCAGACTGTGCTCTGACTTCTGGACGTATGCTGTGATATGCGTGTACACACATACACACACACAGACATAGAGAGAGAGAGAGAGAGAGAGAGAGAGAGAGAGAAAACAATGAATGAATGAAATTTTAAAAGAATGAGTTAAAATAAGTCTCACTACTTAGCTAAGGGTGAATTTTCAGATCAGTTTTCATTTGCTATTGGGTATTGTATACCAAGGGAGCTAAACTGAAATCCTTAAACATCAGCGGACAGCCACAGGTATAAAGCCATCAATCCAAGAAGCATCTAGTTCACAATTCACTCCAAGGACATCAGTAAAGCTAGAACTCGCTTACTCTGTCCTCAGCACAAGGGGCGCAGTCAGTGCCAGTGCCAGAGCTTCACACCTCTCCTGCTCATTCTCTGCCTCCCACTCCCTCTTCCTCTCCCTCTACATCTCCCTCTCCCCTGCTGTCCTGTCTCCTCCCCCTCTGTCTCCCTCTCTGTCTCCATCTCCCACTCCCTCTCCATCTCTGTCTCCCTCTCCGTCTCCCTCTCCCTTGGCCCTCCATGTCTCCTTCTGTCCTCTTTAGAGTGTATGTTCAGGACGTTGGTGCTCCCCCTACAATGTACTAACATTTAAGGATCACCACTGGCTTAACTGTGACTGCACCATCTTCTGACAGCAGTAACCTCTGTGTGAAGCTGTGAAGGTGAAACCTGGATCTCACTGGAGACCCCAAGATGTCGGAGCTGCCAGAGCTGAGGGTTACCTGCCAAGGAGAGCCGCCCACAGGTCAGAGCCAGCCCAAGAGAGAGAAGTGGGCTGGCGTTAACAAAGCTGAGAGGCGCTGGCAATCTGAAGAGCCCTCTGACATCAGACACGGAGACGCAGAGTTTGGAGTTTGCCCAGCTGGTTTTCAGCCTTGCTTTGGTCCAGTGTCTTCTCACTGTGCTCCCTCCCTATGTTTTGGAATGGTGATGTGCATCCTGTGACACTGTATGTTGGAAGTATGTGATCTGCTTTTTTATTTTGATTTTACAAGAGATTACAGTTAAGAGATTGTTTGAATCTCAGAATAGACTTCAGACTTTTAAAGAAGTTTGAGATTGTTATAGACTGTGAGACTTTTGAAATTGGACGGAATGCATTTCTGTATCATGATATGGCTACAAGCCTGTGGGGCCAGGGACTAGGATGTGTTGATCTGAATAAGAAAGTCCTCCCCGTAGGCTCATATCTGAATGCTTAGTCACACGGTAGTGGAACTGTCTGAGAAGGGTGAGGAGGTGTGGCCATGTTGGAAAAAGTTCATCACTTAGGCAGGACTTTGAGGTTTCATAAACCCACACTAGGCGTAGAGAGCATGTCTGTCTGTCTCTGTCTCGCCTTCTTCCTCCCTCCCTCCCTCTCCTCTCCCTGCCTGACACCTGAGGATGAGGATGTAACTCTCAGCTGTTGCTCCAACTCTAACTCACAATCAGCATTATATCATAACATTTTCATTAGAAAATTAGTTTAAATGATTGTACAGCACAGCAGGTCACACAGAAGGTGTTACAATACAGTCAACCACTCCTCTGTTAGCTGAATTTCCATCCTCCTGCCTCTAGCTGCTGAGCAGGTCCTGGGATCCCCGGCATATCCTGGGAATGTATTTCTAAGGCTCCTGTGCAAGCTGCTAAGTTGCTCTGCCAGAATCCGCTCCACACACGACAGACAACTCAGCTCCTTCTTCAGCTAGCTGCTATACCAGACATTAGCAATTAGCCATTTTATTAATCATAGTGACATCCTGTTGAATTTCTACTGTTTTCACTATTACAATTTTAAATGTGACTGTGGTGTTTCCTTTATGAAAACTTTGGGGCTCACATAAGCCCCTAACATGAATTATAGGAGCTGGGCCTCCCGGAGGGGAAGAGGCCACCTGAGCCCCTCCTGCTTCACTCCTGAGGCCAGTCCAGCCTCGCACTCAGTGTAGAGCAGGGCTAGGTGCCAAGCAAATCCTCTCCTCCGCTGATAAGTCATAAGTACTCACACCAGAGCGCATTATTCCTCCCACGTGCCAAATTCCTCCAAACTGTTCTGCTGTCTTCAAAACCAAGATCAACCCTGACAAACACTTACACAAACACTGATATGTCAACATTAACCATTGTTCATTAACTCTCAAAACAGAAATAGAAAATACTTAAAATATTGATCATACTAATATATCAAGTATAAAACTGATATTTTCTAGGCCCATTTAAAGCATGGGAAATTCCAGTTATTAAGCCAACTTAATCTATAAAATATTAATTCATAACATTTAATTAAACCTCTGTCTTTTAATTTATTGGTTTTCTACAAGACTGCACAATAAATGAGTGAATTTGCTTGAACAAACTTAGAAATTGGATTTAACAGAGATGATATTATTATAGCAAAGTAAAAATCACCTTTGACCTAGAAATTCCCACTTAAGATATATGCCATACAAATAATTCTTCAAAACAAAATAAAAATGCACAAAGATACATATATTCAAGTAACAGGAATAGTTCATATACCCAGCAATAGAGGAAGAGCTGCATCATGGGAAATGAGCAGAACCACTCCACAGGTCTTCAAGTCAAAGGCAGAGCAGCATCTGCAAACATGCAGAGCTTAAGGTGCCCACCACCCTTAGAAACACGCAGTACTCAGCACATGCCTGCAGCTACGTGCTGTACACATGGAGCTGTCTCATCCTCCTTCAGCCCTACTGAGTGCATAGTCACTGCGTTTCTATTTGGTGTACAAAGAAACTGAGGCACAGAAAGGCTAAGGAATGTGCCCAAGGCTACAGAACTAATAATGGTGAGACAGCTCACACTGCTGCATCCTTAACCTATAATCCAGGCTGGCTTTGAACTCACTATAATCTTTCTGTCTTAACCTTCTAAGTATTTCACCCAGAGAACACTTTCTTCCAAAAAGAAAAAAAGGAATGGGACGGGAGAGGAAGGGAGGGGAGGGTAAGGAAGGAGGAGGAGGAGAAGGAGGAGAAGAAAAGGGAAAGGGGAAGGAGGAGAAAGGAGGAGAAGGGAAGGGGAGGGGAAGGGAGGGGGAGGGAAGGGAAGGGGAGGGAAGAGGAGGGGGAAGGGAAGGGGAGGGAGGAAGGGAAGGGAATGGGGAAGGGGAAGAGAGGGGATTAGGGGAGGGGAAGGGGAGGGGAGGGGAAGGGAGGGGGAGGGAAGGGAAGAGGGAAGGGAATAGGAGGGGGAAGGGAAGGGGAGGGAGGAAGGGAAGGGAAGGGGGAAAAGAAAGGGAGGGGGTTAGGGGAGGGAGAGGGGAAGGGAGAGGGAGGGGAGGGGAAAGGGGGAAGGGGAGGGGGAGTGGGGAAGGGAAAGGGGGAGGGGAGAGGGAAGGAGGAGGGAGAGGAAGGGGGAGGAGGAGGAGGGGAGGGAAGGGGAGGAAGGAAAGGAAGGGAGGGGGGGGAGGGGAGGGAGGAGGTGAAGGAAGGGGGAGGGAAGAAGGGAAGGGGAAGGGAGAAGGGGAAGGGAGGGGGGAAGGGGAGGGGAGGGGGAGGGAAGGGAAGGGGGAAGGGGAAGGGAAAGGGAGGGGAGGGGCAAGGAGAGGGGAGGGGAGGGAAGGGGAAAAGGGAAGGGAGGGGAGGGGAGGGAAGGGAAGGGGAAAGAGGAAGGGAAGAGGAGGGGGAAGGGGAGGGGAGAGGGAAGGGGAAGGGAAGAGGAGGGGGAGGGAGGGAAGGGAAGTGGAAAGGGGAAGGGAGGGGAGGGAAGGAAAGGGGAAAGGGGAAGGGAAGATGAGGGGGAGGGGAGGGAGAAGGGGAGGGGAGGGGAGGGGGAAAGGAATGGGAGGGGAGGGGAAGGGAGGGGAGGGGAGGGAAGAGGAGGGGAGGGGAAAGTAGGTCTCATTACGCAGTCTACCTAGCCTTGGCTGGCGTGGTACTCACTATGTAGACCAGACTAGCCTTAAACTCAGATATCTGCCTGACTTTGGTTCTTGAGCCCTGGATGTGTGCCACCGCACAGAGCAATGTGACCTTTTATAACACAGCTCTAAGTAAACTCAGAAGGTGTCTAACGTGCATTGCTAAGACGACACGCAGGTGAAAGCCACCATAGTAGATCTGTTTGCATTGAAACACAGGAACAGACGTAATAGGCAGGGTGGCACGGACCTGTTATCTCAGCACTATGGAGGCTGGAGTTTGTGTGCTAGGTGGAGAAACCCCCCCTCCCCACGCCCTGCTCTGCCCTCACAGCTGAGGGCTTCTAACCTCATCATTCCCTCTTCCCTGACTAAGAACGTGCCACACGGTGAGCATTCCACGCGTGGCCAGGCTGAAGAACATCCTATAACCTCTGGTCTCTTCACATTAACACTCACAGCCTTGACTGAAGACCATTTCCCATCTGCTCCTCAAACAGAGCTAAGCAAATGGTTTAAAGAGCAGTGGCCATTTGAAACCTGTCCTCTAAGCTTGTTTTGTGGGCACAGGACTGTGAGCATGCTGAGACTGTACCACTAAGCTATGTCTTCTGCAGCTCCTGAAAACCGTCTCTCTCCTGCCTACTTCCATCTGGGTATTAACAAACATCTCCAGGGCTGGGGAAGAAGTGCTTGCCAGGCAATCACCAAGGTCATAAGAAAGCTGGGATCCCTGGGCCTGGCCAGCTAGCCACACCAGCCTCTGGGGCGTGGCAGACCCCAAGCCAAGCAAGAACTGTGTCTCAACACAACATGAACAGCTTCTGAGAGACCACATTTGCAGCTGACATATGACCTCCACAAGCATGTGCATGCACATGAACATGCACACACATGAACTCTACATGTATGCACACTGTCTCTAATTCATGTGTCCAAAACTGAGCCATTTTTTCCAACTCAATTTACTTTTCCCACAACTTGCTAAACAGAAGCCAAACACCCTGGAGTACTGCAAGGCTGAATCCTGACAGACAGTTCTACTTTCAAAACGTGTTCAGGCTCAAACAACAAAAAGCGAGTGTGGGCACAGACATTCAGATGCTAACAAACATCCCACCAGCAACACACACACTGTGGTCTGGAGACCTAACTATGCCTCCCGCAGGTCACAGACTGTAAGCTTGGCCCCCACTGTGGAGAGTGCTGCCAGCAGGAGGCTATACTGGAACTCGGGGTCTCACCCTTGAGGAGGGAATTCATGTCATTCTCATGGCACCCTAGGCTTGCTCTGGCTTCTGTGTCTCACTCTTTTTTTTTTTTTCAAGACAGGGTCTCTCTGTGTAGAACTTACTCTGTAGACCAGGCTGGCCTCGAACTCAGAAAGCCTCCTGCCTCTGCCTCCCAAATGCTGGGATTAAAGGCGTGCGCCACCACTGCCCGGCTCATGTCTCACTGTCACCACAGTGCTGCCTTCCATGAGTAGGTCCTCACTAGGACCCAACAGATCCCAGCGCCATGACCTGAGCATGCTTTCCTGACGAAGCACGTCTGCTCAGTCACAGAGAATGGCTGATGAGAGCACTGCCCAGCTGCCACCACGGCCTAGTTTTCTGCAAACTTCCAAGCTGTTCTCCTCCTTTTCTTCTGGTGGGCAGCAAGCTTCCCTCTTCTGCAGAGGCACAGAGTGGCCACGCTCTGCGAGCATCCCCCAACGACCTCTCATCTCGCTCAGCCAGGTTCTTATAAGCAGTGTAAGTGGCTGTGAGGCAGCACGGGCTGTGAGGCCCTGCCTTCCTGCTCCCTGCTCCTCTCCTCCGTCCCCACTCTACTCAGAGCATCTGAGCTCGGTGGGTAAGGCTGCTGCTCTCCCACAGAGCTCACCCCTGGCTCTGGTCTATGTGCTTGCTTTCTCTTGCCACGGTATTCTCTCCCCACAAACACACCCTGCTCCTCCTCTCTCACCAAATGCCCTTTCTCAGTACAGTGACGGCCGGACAGCCGGACGGCCGGGGAGAAGAGCCGCCCCAGCCCTTGACAGTCCGCTGTTCCGGATTATAGCAGTTTAGTATCGTCTCCTGTATGTGGCTACTGTTTGCCCCCATCTAAAACACCATGTGGGCTCCGTGCAGCAAACTCATCTACCTTGCTGTCGGCTGTGTCAGACCATGTCTACGCTCCAGAGGGCAGTCCAGGGGCTTCTAGGCGAGCCAAGCACAGCGTGAGACCTGCCCACGGTCTAGCTCTCTGAGCTCCGGGGAGCCGAAGCTGAGACTCATGGACATTCAGGGTTCAGAAGAGGAAGGGCTTGCCACAGTGTATGTATGTGGAAGTGGGAGGGTAACTTAGGGAGTCCATTCTCCCCTTCCACATGTGGATCTGGGACAATGGCTTCACTCCTGGAGGCTTTACCAAAAGGACCACAGTGGGTAAAGAACAGGAAATACACAAGTCCACCAGACCTGAAGACCACACCGTCACCATTTGCCGGGACTCGGCCTCAGCCTTTGCTCTGCTCCATACTTAGTTCACCTGTGAAGGCTAGTTTTTGTAAAGCTGACATAAACGTAGACATCATCAGGGGAAAGAACACATGAGCAGTTGCCTCCCTCAGAATGGGCTGTGGGAGCATTTATTTAACTAGTGGTAGTGCCGCCCCTGGGCAGGTGGTCCTGGGTTATATGGAAAAGCATGCTGAGCAAGCCAGTAAACAACAGTCTTCTACGGCTGCTGCTGCAGTTCCTGCCTCCAGCTTCCTGCCCCGAGCTCCTGCCCGGACAGCCCTGCATGGTGGACTGTCAGTAGGACCTGTAACTGAGTGGACCCTTTCTTCCCAACTGCCTTTGTCATAGTGTTTATCACAGCAGCAAAAGGCCAGTGACAGCACCACCTCCACACGACAAGGAGTGACCGTCCTGATTTGTTAGAAATCAGATCTCACGTGGCCCCAGGCTGCCGTCAGGAGTGGCCCTCTCCCACTTCTGGGATGGGTGCTTCATGCTGCCATCCCCTGCTAGTGAGTGAGTTTGTAAGGTGTGAGTCAGCTCTCACCCTGCAAGACCACGATGCTGCTTCTCCACAACAAAACAGCTGTCCTCGCCGGCCATGCCACAGCCACAGCCGCAGGCTCCTTTCTTGGTCCTCAAACACCCTGTTGTGACACAGCTCCTGTCCTTGGACCTTAAGTGCAAATGGCAGGGTTTTGTGACTCAACTCTTCCTAAATGTCACCATCTCAGAGAGGGCTCCTGGAGCACATGACATGAGGCAGTCCTCTCACTGCCACTCGGGAGGGAGGCCACCCGGTGTCTGTTAGGCATCAGAGTGGAGGCCTGACTCCACAGCAGCAGTGAGCATGGAAGAGGGCAGGGAGTGGGTTCTTGTCCTGCTCTGTTCACAGTGTGCTGCACACACGCACCAGCTGCTGAGAGAAGGGAGCTGAGGAGCCCACTTGCAATAACTTCCTTAACGTCACAAAGACTTCTAGAAAATTAAGCCACAGACTTTTGAAAGGAGAGACGTTCACAAGTCCATGACAGTCTGTGATTGTGCGTCCATCTGTCCGGGCCCTCAGAGCACTGTAACACTGGCACACCACACTAAATAACACCAGCTACAGTCTCAGTCCTGAGAGGATGGTAGAGGAAAGACGAGTGTGACGTGGAGGCCCGAGAACAGGAAGAAGACAAGCGCCACACAGCGGAGGTAAGCGAGGGGCGAAGCGCTGCCACAGATAATCTCCAACATGAATAATCCACACCGGGTAATAGAATATTGACCATAATTACATTCATCCTACTGACCTTGTTCTAAATTATTATGGATTATTACTACGCAAGTTATTTTGTTCCACACCAGAGGTGGCTGTATTTCGCTATCAGATGACATGACCTCTAATTCAATAATGTCTGTAATGCACTGGTATCCTCAGATAAAAGCTGTCTATAATGTCTGAACAAAGGTGAATCTGTTATCCAATTCACACACGCAATTAACTCTCTTACTACCTGTGAGCCGTGGAGCCCCTCTGAATTCCCTATTAAACACTGCGTGTGGGGTCTTCCCTCCACCTCGTTATCCCGTGCAGGTTTCATGCTAACAACATTAGTACCTCACTGCCCCCACCAAAAACTATGCATTAGTTATCATAAGAGACATCATTCCACAAGGCAGTGTCTCTTTTTTCCTGAGAAAAAGGTATTAAATTTAAATGTTATGTCTATTAGAAAAATAGAGTACTTTTCATACAGTGTTTCATTTTCAATATAAAATAAGGGCGCCTTCATGAAGAGTGGAAAATAATTTATATTTTCTTTATTAAGAATACCTGTTTAAACACCAAAAGGCAATAATACATGTGTGAATTTATAGTAACATGCTGTAGTCACCTAAATAGAAGACTATTTATTTAAATTCAGGTGTTATCCGGCAACACGGAGTCAGCCAGTGCCCGCTGCCACCTGGGCTCCGACGCGGCGGAAGGCGGAGCCCAGGCCCCGGCTTTGTGCTCACACTGCTGCCAGTGGCTGTGTTCACGAGACTCAGATCAGAAGCGAGGCAATGTCAAGTGTTACGCAAACACCCTTGCGTTCCCTCTGAAGGAAGCAATTAATTAATTCTGCAGGGGATGCTTTTTGTAGTCATCTAATGTAAGTGTAGCTTTTCAGTGCAGACAAGGGAACAGAATTAAATCTCTAAATAAAGCCTTGCTCTCGTGTCGCTGCTGGACCTCTCATTCTGTCAGTAAATCTAGCAAAGTGCACACATGAAGACCGTTCCACGGGTCAGGAGTGACACTGGCCAGTCACCTGGGCTGTCCTGTTCCCTCAAAACTCAGAGCAAGGAACCTGGGCAGGAGTGAGGAGACAGAGTCCACGCTCATGAAATGACTGGCAAAGCAACATCACTACACACGGCCCAGGCCACGCTCCTCACGCCAACCCACCTTCGGCGCGCTGCAGCACAAGAAACACCGATTCCTCTGAGATGATGTATGTGTGCAGACACACCATGTTAGGCACACAGCGGGGGATGATGGTCTTTCTGCTCCTGCTGCACTCGCTGCTTTTCCTTAGACCCTGACAGAGAACAAAAAGGTCAGTTGTACCCGCGGTTGCCTTTGGAGCCTGCTGTGCTCAGTGTTTATCAACCAAACTAATCTATCCGAGTTACTCCAGGCTCGAGAAACCACTCATCTGCTGCTCTGTGCCCCTCGGTCCCCAGAGGCTCCGCTGATGGCATCTGGCGTGAATCCAGACAACAGAAGATGCCACAAAGCTGCCATTAAAATCAATTACGTGGGTCAGTGTTTTTATTAGCGATGCTCTCAAACTAAGTCATCAGGATGACACACGGTTATTTCTCTGTGACCTCTAAGTTTGATGTTCCTTGTGTATCTCTTTAAGGCAGCAGCCAGTTTGAGTCACATTCTCCAGATGCCAGGCACATCCTGCATGAAGCAGTAACTTTTAAATTCTTTTCCAAAACACTAACAACAAATCTCCAAAAGCACAAGAGTTGTGCATTTCCTGGTGTTACACCCAGATTTTAAAACGCTAGGTAAATACCACCGGGCGTGGGGGCTGTTCATAAAGAGAGGCCGTGTTCACACTTGTCAGTGTGACCTCCCATCGTGCCTGATCAGCAAGAGGAGAGGGATGCCCAAGGCGGCCGCCCTTTGGGGTGCCACGGAATGTCTGATAAGGATATGTTTAGAATACTTACTATTGCAACCCATTCCAAAAACAAATCAAAACTAAAATTATCCACTTAATCATATACTGTGTTTGCACCAAAGAGCAGGCCAGGACACAGCTATCTGCTGAGTATCTATGGAAATCAGGTTTTAGGAGTTGTAATCGCAGCCCTACCGAGGCCCACGGGATCCTTGGGAGCCGGAACCACTTATCTGAAGCACACGCTCAGTTCTTGGATGCATTCAAATCATATATTCTCTAACATAAAAACGTTCTAAGGCATATTTATTGACTGCGAGAGACAGAAATACTCACGGCCAAAACCATGAAGCATCCAAGTGCCATGTATAAATATTTATCTTTCAAAAGCATGTTTATTTTTGAAAGTCAATTTTAAAATTCACTAAACTTACAAATTCTACTTACTTTTAAAATGAATGTCTGTTCTGTTCTTGTGTCCATTACAAGTAAAACCTAAAAAAACAAAAGAAACAATTAATAAATTCAGCAATATATAATAAAACAATTAACTCTTAGATTTGAGAGACTAAGAATCAGGTTCTGGTTGTGATGCTTCCAAAAATTCTAATTTCTGAATAAACTTTTTAAAAACCTTAAGTCATAGGACCCAAATAGCCTTGTCCAAATAAATTTTATTACAATTTGCTTTTCTAAAACTGCTACTTCTAGGAACATCACTGTGTTTCCTAGATTTATTTTTAAAATGTTTCTTACAAGTGCGACACAGGGCAAGCATGGTGCCCATGCAGCTGGTGCAACTGGAAATTGGTGGCAGGCGGCTGGTAAGAGCAAGGCCAGCCTGGTCTAGGCCACCCTTGAAAGGTGGCGAGACCCCAAAACAAGGTGGCGGGGGTAGAGAGTGGACAGTAGAAGAATTTTCTCACACGGCAAAGAGGAAGTAATTGTATTAAACTGATAGAGTTCCAGCCTTCTGTGATCTCTAAGCAGCCCGCTCTAACACCATCTCGACAACTGAGGCTCTAACGCCATCTCAGGCCTCCCTTGGGTACTGCTTCTCTACTCTGGACCAGATCTTCCCACCATCAGCAAATCCTATGGACTCCATAGTTAATATCTGTCCTGCCCCAATGCCCCAACCCAACCAGAGACCAGCTCTGCCCAGCTGACAACCAAGGTGTTGTGACAGCCCCAGCTCCCCTGCACACTGCACAGCTCTGGGGTCAATTATTAAAATACCAGGCAAGCTTCTTTTGTAAGTGTGTTCAGATGTATCACTGTTCCATGTCTCTGTAAGACACGCAGGCTTACCCCACAAGGACAGACCTTCATTTCACACACCGCACCCCTGAATGGCCTTCCCTGATGGCCAAGGAGAAGGAAACAGAAACAAGTCTCACCACATCTATGGCACATCTGTGGCTTATCTTTGCTAAGTACTATGGCAGATATAGGCCACAAAGGCCTGTCAGCGAGCCCCTGCGTGTCTACCACTACCTGTCTTTTGGCACTGCAGAAGGCTGCTGGCATCTTCCCTGACAGTCTCTGAGATGAGTGTCTGTCTCACCTGCACTATTTAAGTCAGCCTGTGTGGTAACACAATGCTATTCACAGACACCTCCCAGATGTCCTGCAGAGTTCCCAAACTCAAGTTCCAAGTCTCCCAGTTCTCCAACTACAAAGCCAGCAGGCAAGTCAACAGAGGAACCGCGCCTCCTGGGCCTTCCTGACCCCTCCTGCCGCTTCTCCCTCCTCGTTTTAAGCATTTACCATGTCCAATGTGGGTAATCAGTGTTCGTCCCCTCTGCCACCACTCCTGTTCCACACACCGTTGACCTCATGGCCCTGGGTGTGATGTTCTGATGAAAGATGACCAGGGCTGCCACCACATAGGAGCGAGGCTCTGAGATGATCTTACAAAGTTCACCCAGGGTCACAACTGCTGTCACTATTACTGCAGCCCCTCTCTGGAATATTCCCCCACCCACTTACTCAAGCAACTGCTTATCTCTGCATATTCAGCTCAAATGTCAATCTCTCTGTCTCTCTTATTAATACTGATGGCTCTTCCTTTGTCCTCAAATTTATATGGTACTGACTTCTATTATGACATCTCAAACTCTTCAGTTTGGTTTCATTTGATCATTTGCCATCTCCCAACCAGATGTAAAAACCCTTATGGGAATGTCACAGTCAGTGTCCCAGTCCCAGAAATGTTCATACCCCACTCAAGAATCTGTGAGCAGACTGTGCTGTAATAGAAAGGATGTCAGAGAAATAATGAAAATGGAGCTTACAGATCACCTGGGTTGTCCAGGCAGATAATGTTGAGTCACATGAACTTCAGAGTGACGTGGTAAAGGGGTCTTCCCAGTACGAGAAGGACTTGGCTAGGATGTAGACCCACTCACGTAGGCAAGAACCAACGGGATGTATCTAGATGCTCAGAGAGCCCGGGCGGAGCAGGCAACGTTTAGAAGCAAAGAGCAGCCCTGAGCAAACCACCAGCAAGGGGACAGCTCGTTCCTCCAACTGTGTGGAGGGTGGTCTGTTAGCAGTGTGAGCGTGCAGGTCCTCCACACACCACAGCAAGGCCTCTGACTCACCCAACTCTAACATAATGTACATAGGGTCTTCAGACAGCTAACTCTGCTGTTATCGGCTCTGCTGACAATAGGGTAGAAATGGTGTTTCTGTTTTAAGGGCACAGCTAGCTAGGTTCAACAAGAACTCAGAAGGTGGACAGCAAGGTGCAAATGGAGTTTTGAAACAAAGTCAGGACTGAGGGTTTATATTTGAGCATTCCCCACAAAGACACACAGCCACAGTGTTGAGGTTCAGGCAGTGCGATCATGGGGTGCTCTCAAAATCCCAAGCTAGTGCATATCTAATCAACTAAGTTTAAGGGGAAGCAAACAACTGTAAAACATCAACTGACCCTGCTTTATATAAAAGCTACCAAGCAAAGAAGGGGGAGATGTGTGCCCTGCACATGTGCAAACAGTACATTAGTTACACACTTGGCACACTGTAGGTGGGTATGAAAGCAGCCAAAAGAAGGGCATTACCAGGAAAGAGCAATTCAGATGTGAGACAGAGCACAGGGTGGAGTAGCCATCTGCCCGTTCAACAGGAACCCCCCTGGAGGACTGACAAGGAAACCCTGCAGAAGGCATAAGGAAGTGACAGAAGCCTGGCTGCTCCAAGTAAATCAGGCTGAGGAACACCAGAAGCAAGACTAAGAGAGGATGGTGGCCATCGACTCAGCAAAGACGCGGGCTCTTGCTGCCTGCACACAGGCCTATCCTCTCCTTAACTGCCAGCAGGGCTCCTGACACATTCTTTACAAAATGACCCTCTGAGGCATGGGAATGCACTCACAGTCCTTGAGTCCTGAGGGTGACTCAGCGGTCTCCTCCACACACAAGGCGATGGACAGTGGTGAGCTCTGTGGAGGAATCTGTGCTCCTAGCACCTCATCTGGTTTTACATCCACGCACAGCTCTTTATGTTACTCCCCAGAGGGCCAATCGTGTTTGCAAGGACTCTTCTACGTGAGATGGAAAACATCTCTCTAGGTAAAAGGTAAAGGCAGACAACTTCCTTTTCTTACCAGAAGCCTCCTGCCTGTCAGGACTGAACACTCCTGCAGGAATGGGGGTAGGAGGTTCCTCTCCCTGCTTGTCTCACTCGGCCATGGAGCATGAAGCAGACTGCATGAGGGCCGGTGAGGATGGACAGACCTGGCAGAAAGCGCCCGTAGAGCTGGGCTTTCTTCTCTCACCAACACTGCTTGCAACTCGACGACGTTCACATTGAGGTAATAAACACAAGAACATATGTGATTTTTTTTTTAAAATGTGCCCTTTGACTGTCAATTTCTCCCAAACAGGTGTTGCCTAAATGATTATAAATTGGCCTCTGGGTACACCTCTTCAACTGAGCCGTACAGGGCTGGTGATAATATAATTAGACCTAAAAACATCAGGCTGGCGACTGCTCCCCATCTGTTTGGCAATAATGTTTAGCTAACAATAGTCTTTAAAAGAAGCACCTTCAACTTTCATTCTTAAAGTTATTTATAGTGCTGTTCTTAACACGCCAGCACTCCTGCTAACAAGAGCTTTAGCCACTTGGAAATTATTAGCCATACGGCTGTACACAAAGAGAAGCGACTGCATTTAACATCTGTATCTCTCCACATTTATACACTGCAGCCTCATTGAAGTGAGTCCTTAATGAACAGTGGTATAGCATCGATATCGTAGCCGTGTGCACACAGATCATAAGGAGCCAGGCATGTTTTTAATGCCAACAGTAGGCCGATCTGTAATGAAGCTATCAGCATAAAGGACAAAATAACAGCGTCTTTAACCCTCAAACTGAATTTGTTCATTTGTAGACTGAAACACGATTTAAAAACTGCTCATGGGTTTGCTCACCTTTATAAAGACAAAAATCTAATTTGTACTAATTTGATACAATTGTCTTCCCAATAAAAGGCTCCTAAAACCACCTTTTATTTCATGATAAAACAAGTACTGTCACATACACTCATGAAATAATTACCTCAGACAGCATATCTTACTGAAAGAACACAATTAACATATTTCTCTTTCAATTTTCACATGTACATATCAGCACTATATTAGCATACGGCCTCACAGAAGGAGCTGCTCCTTCTCTGCCCATGGTGAGGCAGAGTGTTGCTGTAGCAATGTTCTGGGTAGAGAACAACTTAGGTTACTGACCAAACGCACCTGTGCCTCACCCCCACCAGAACCATGACCACAATGCTCAGAAAGGAGGAAGAGCAGTACACAAGGGCAAGAAAACTTACAAACCATTCACCTCAGAGCTGAGGAGAAAAGATGGTGCCTCATGCTATGCTCTCTTCTCAAGAGGCACACTCGACCTGACTACGGTTAGGCAAATGCTTAAGTGATTTCTGTCAGGAGCATTAAAACATCACCATTCTGCAGGCATGTATGGCTGTGTGTGGCAAACAGGCACCAGCTGCACACAGTCGGTGAACACAGCCTCTCCAGATCCCCATCTAAACCCACCGAGCTTCACATCCCCCACCCCCAACACAATACTTCTATTGACTCTTCGGGGATTCCCAGAATATACCCCCATTACACTAACTTCCCAGCCCTTCCCTACACCCAGCAAGAAAAGCAAGTCTACTTTGTGTCATCTACATATTCATAGGTAGTCCAGTGGCTTGCCTCCTATATGAGCTGGGTCCCTCCCCTCCCGGATGCCTACTGGATGTCATTTGCTGTGAGAGGTGTCACCCAGCATCCTTCAACATTTGAAGAATTCCCTCTGACCTTGGGAGCATGGGCTATAGGCTTCCACAGAGTTTCTGGCATCAGCACGGATCATGACCAGAGTTCCGATGTCTGCAGTTTACACAGCCGCCCGAAGTCTGTGATCCTAGATGCATGCAGACCCATTCCCTGGTCATACTCTGTGCGATGCCAGTTTGCATTCTCACAAAACTCAAACATGTTCCAATGCCATCACTCACAAAACTTCAGCTACCAGAAAAAAAAAGGGGGGGGCAGGGCCACTTTGACACCAAGTCTCTCACACAAGCATCACAACACGGTGTTACTGGCACCCTGTCCAAAAAACAGAAAGCAGGAATGAGCAGAAGTCCAAGGCTACAGCAGCAAGAACAATGGCTAAAACACATCATAAAGACGCTCCTCCTGAGAGACCAGAAGCCAGGCCTCCTTTGCTCTCCCAGAAGTTCTCTGCTCAGAATGGAAGTCTGAAAAGTCATATCGCCTAGATACTCAGCTCGTCAAGACAGCCTCGCCTCCTACTCTCAAGAAGCCATTTTGGTAGTAAATGCATCAGGCTTCCAGGATTTTATACACAATATTTTTAAATTTCCTTAGATGGAACCAAATCTTCTCTGTGCTAGAACTTCCAGTTTAATGTGTCACTACAGAATGATCAGGCAACCCGCAGAATCTTGTGAACTGTAGTAACATGTTACCTGCTCCATCACACAAAGAAGGGTAATCTTAGGACAGGCTGAATTCTTCAAGCATAAATTTAATCCAGAAATATCTAATATCTTCCAAGGTAGAAAAGAAAAGATCAAATCTACCAGAACCATGTGACATTAGAGTTCTCTCACTCTCTCTCTCTCTCTCTCTCTCTCTCTCTCTCTCTCTCTCTATATATATATATATATATATATATATATATATATATATATATATATATAAACTTCAAAGTATCTTAATTTAAAGTGTGCAACCATCTGTGGCTTCTAAGGCCCCTATCTCGGCCCTAATCACCTAGCTGCTGCCTTGACTTCTGCCAAAATCAAACTGGGACGACAGAGGAAGAGCTGTTGGGAAGCCCAGCAACGAGAAACTGCACTGACAAATAAATAACTACATTTCTAAGAAAACAACTAATTTTCATTTTCTTCAAATGCCCAGGCAGCTGCAAAGGTTTTCGTATGCTAATTTTTTAATTAGAAGGTATTTAGGCAGTGAAAGCTTTCATATGCACTTCTGATTCTTCATCAAACGTGAACTCCCCAACTTAGCATCAATATAGCTGGTGGCGGCCTGAAGGTTTACCATCTGCTGCTACCCAAAGTCACGGTGGCCACCTTCAGAACATATGCATCAAAGCCCAGAGATAAGAGACTGAAGAAATACTGCCTAAGTCAGCATAAGGGCGCTGATGAAGCCTGAGGCAGGCAACGGGCAAGCTACCAGAGAACACTGAACTCTGGGAGTGAGCAGTCATACCCAGAGAAGTGTCCAAGGTCGCTGCCTTTCCGACAGCTGGACCAAGGGCAGGAGAAGCAGCACCGATGCCGCCGCCGCCACCGTAGAGGGATGTTCTTGAGTCCTATGTGGTGGCTCTTCCTTTCAATAGAAGGCTGACTGGTTATATTGGAAATCAACCTTATTCAAAATAAGCCTGTTCTGAGTAAGCTCAAATGTAAGATTGAAGTTGCTTGCTCAGCCTGTGAATAATGACAACAAAGGCTTATGGCTTAGTCACAAACAGTGCTGCTAGAAAGGGCTTCTCTCCTGGGCACTTCAAGTCCAAACATTTCCCAAGGAAAATACACTCTGAGACAAGTTTAACAAAATCCACAAAATACCAATTAAAAGGCTGACTGGGTCGACTCAGTCTCTCTCTGGGCCTGGGGTAGACATGCCCCACACCCAGTTGGCACCACTGTATACACATGCTCAATTACCACCAGGACTGCTTCAGAGAGTAACAATTTTAATTGTAGTAAATGGCTAAAAATAAAGCAAATGTTTCCAGAGTAATTTATCTTCCAGAAATGCTAACACTGAATGAAAGGTGTCTTTGTGCTTGGAAAATATATTTGCAAACACTTAGGAAGCTAAGGCAGGTAGATTGCAAATTCAAGGTCAATCTAGACTCAAAAAAAAAAAAAAGGAAGGAGAGAGAGAGAGAGAGAGAGAGAGAGACCACCTTAAGGTGATATGCACATTCAGGTGCTATACATAACGTAGTTCACTGTGGTATTAGCTCACCTATAACACTGAATCTCAAAAATACATTTATCTTAACAGAAATTCATCTTTTAACCATAGTTAGAAAAAAACACAGAACATTTTTAGAATTTTTAAGATAGTTTTTAGAAAAAAGCAATAAATAAATAAATAAAATGATACCATCTTCTAAATAATGTCACCTAGCAACTCGGTTTGTGTTAATTCCAATCTTTCTCTAGAGTCATCCTTGTTCTATCTTAGGTGCCCGGGTGTTTTTCCTGTGTGTATGTGCACATGCAGCTCCTGAGGAGGCCAGAGAACGCACTGCAGGCTTGCTAGGAGCTGTAGCAGACGTCGCTTCAACAGAGGCTCCCTCCTCTCCAGTGACTGTAGCTTGTGTCAAGTTGACATAAAACCAGCCAGCACACAAAGTCATTAAAAAAATGATTGATAAGTGGATGTCATAGAAATTAAAAAGCATCTGCTCTGCTGAAGACAGTGTGCGCCCAAGCCACGGCCTGCCACCCAAGCACACAGACGCCTCAGACTCAGCAATAAGGAGCAGAGGACTTGACTCGGAGAGGGCCAAAGAGGGGTGGGTGGACCCGAGGTCTGCCACCATGAAGCCAAACAGACACAGAAGACAGTACTAAGTGTTCTCCCAGCAGGAGCTAAAAGCAAATGACCTTGTGAATGTCACCTGCAGAGCAGGGCTGGAGGCTGGATGTGGGGGTGGGACAGCAGGGCTCACAACAAATAGCTGTCCAGTTCAGAACATCTTTCAAAGATTTTTGGATGTTCTCAACAACACAAACTAAATGTTTCGAGTGGGAGCATACCAACTACCCTGCAGGCTGCACACGGCACACATGCACTGAAATACTACACAGTATCCCAGAACTACGGACGATCACTGTATGTCAGTGAGAATCCCCTCTGGGATAGAGCTGGGTGTAAAGCGCCTGCCGGGCATGCAAAGGCTAGGGAGGACACAGAGCACGTGACTTCCCTGGACAGCTGGTAGGAACACAAAGAGCCGCAGCTCCTTTGGAAGACAGCTGGGCAGTTTCATACAAAACTAAGTCTTCCTTCTCTTACGTGATTCAGCAATGGGGCCCCTGCTGGCTGCCAAAGGGACTGAAGATATGCCCACACAGAAAGTGCCCAGGACAGAGACAGCAGCTTTCTTCGTGAGCACCAGAAACACTAAGATGTCATTCAGAGGATAAGAGGATAAGCAAATACAGGCTGTGAGGTGAGGAAAGTCCCACACATGTCACAAAGTCAAGGACAGCCAACCCAAACGGCCGCACACAGGACGCTCAGCAGTGACCATCCGGAAAGGACAGCACTATGCAAAATGTGCGGGGCTGCCACAGTGCAGAGCAAAGGGCAGAGGGCGGTGGAGGCAGAGACTCGGGGCAATGAGGACGACCTGAAGGACAGACAGCACAGTGACCGCCACAAGTCATCCTATCTGTACAAAGAAGAACACTGTAGACAACAGCAAAAGTGAATCGTAACATGAATGAAGAGATGTTAAGATTCAAGTTTTTAGAGGCTACAGAGATGGCCTAGCACTTGCTACTCTTCAGAAGACCAGAACTGGACTCCCTGCACCTACATTACAGCTCACACCCACCTGTAACACCAGCTCTAGGACTCCCACACCTTTCTTAGGCTCTGCAGGTCCTGTACTCACACACACAAACCTATGTAGACCCACACAGACCCACGCACACATATAGTTTTTAAAAATACAAGAAACCATTTTTGTTTTTGTTATTAAAAATCCATGACATTAGCACAGATCTGTATTTCAAGAAGCCCTCAGATCAGGAGTAGGTTCTGGCAATGCCATCAGGTAGCATACATGACAGAAAAAAAGCAGGACAGAGCAGCACCGATGGTTACAGAACAGTGTCTACCTGACTGGAACATGGTCTGATCAGCTGGCTACCTACAACTGACTGGAGCTAGGATGCTGTGGCAGGCTGAGACTCGGTAGGTAATTTGTTATAAAATGTATGTGATGGTTTGGTCTTTGAACACTTCCCAAAGGCCCATGTGTTAGAAGCAGCTCAAAGTGCTGTCAGGAGATAGTGGAACTTTTAGTCTAGGAACCCAGAGAAGAATGCAAGGACACTGAGTATATGCCTTTGAAGTGGATGCTGGCCCCTGGCCCCTGGCCCCTTAGCTAAGGAGGAGAGACAAAGACAGTCAGTCTGTCCTGACTGGCCGTCCGTCTTACCTCGGAGATTCACAGTACTGGGCTTTTTTCCTCAGCAAAATGCAGTGAGGCAAATACCAAGGTCACCAGGTCTTGCATCCCCTGAGTTAGTTCTCAGGATTACATCTTAGAATAGATCTGTGTGTATGCACATGCATGTGTATATGCATATGAGTGTGTACATGTGTGTGCACATTCATGTGTATGTGTGTGCGCGTGTGTGTTCTTGTGCATGTATGTGTGTGTGCACTCTTCCTACAGTATAATGTACACATGTATTCTTCATATACAGACTATGAAATGCCCCTATCAGAGGCAATCATCTGGCTGAAGATGAGATGCAGACAGATCTCTAGGATGCTAACCTACTACTGTCTTCTCAGGTTGCCAGCTCTTTAAATAAAGCATAACTTGAAGACTCTAGTCCTGGTTTCTGTCTGTGTGAAGGACAGCACAGGCCTTTTACATCTCCACAGGCCGAGGAGTGAAGCCAAAAGCACATGCATGGTGTAGAGCTCTGGATGTACGAGCCAAAGTCCACCGTCATTTTTGCCACTGACCACCTCAGGGATTCTGCCCCAGCCCAGGAGGCTGCGTGCACTGTGAAGCTACGACCTTTCAGGTAGCTTAAGCTCTCAGGCTGACGTGGGCAATGTGGCTGCTGTCAGGGTGACGCCAGTGGAAGCTTCATGAGTATGGTCATGCAACAAGAGAAATCTCTCTACTTGCCTCTCAATTTTGCTGCTAACCTAAAAATATCCTAAAAATTGTCTTTTTATACTTTTTTCTTTATTTACAAGTCATTTGTACAAATCCCCAGTGCCTCACACCCTAAAACAAAAGAAAATGTAGGTTATTCTACAGTAAATAACCCAGGAAGTGACTATTTCAACCACAAACAATCATTTAAAATCTCTCCACTCCCAAACGCCAGCTGCTCGTTGATGGCTGCTCCTCAAGGGCACCTCGTGGGGTGAGGCTGGTGAATGATCCTCTGCAGAAACAGCCTTTGTGTGACTCTCCAAACCCTAGGCCTATCACCTACTACTACTTCCTGACACCTGCTTCCTTCCACAGTCCTAAGGAAACTGGATACAAGGGCAGCCGAGGCAGAGTACAGAGCACCAGGAGCTGGGTTTGACAAAGGACAGCTGAAGAGTGAGGGGAACAGCCACTCGGCTTGGATCGCAACACCTTTCTTTGTCTCCTAGAATTTGATTGTGTGCTTTGTGGTTTTGTGAAGAACCAGCCCAAGGCCATAAAGACACTGCTAAATAGATGGTAAACACAGAAGCCCTGGGTCCGCGGCCCAAGCCAGGCCAGCCCATTCAACTCCATCGAGAATTATTTATCCTGTTTCTCAGGTTTGAATCTCAAGTTTTCTTGAGATGATGGCTTGACTTTGTTACATTCAGGTGAAAATTAATTCTGCTAAAACTATAGTCTACTATCGTAACTCGCTTCGGAGCCCTGTTTGCATCTGTTAGAAAACACAGTATTTTTAGGTTGCTGTACAGGCTTTCCCTGCCCGTGCCCTGTGCAGACATGCCTGATCGGGTGAATGCCGAGAAGCTGCAGTGAGCTCCAACAGCAGCAGTCTACACACCACCATCTACCATCCACCGGTGAGAACGGCGCATGTGGGCCAGTCAGACACTCACACACAGCGATGGCAGCTGTGGCAGCAACTCCTGGCCTGGCGGTGCGTGCCCAAACCAGCTAGCTGCCTGGGAAGCCCAATTCCCTTTCTAAGAGAAAGGGCCTCAAAAGCAACACAGTTGTAAAAACGACTATTTTAATCAGTTTATACTTTTATAGCAGATGAACCCAAAGTTTGGTGCTGCTTCAAATGTAGCATTGTGATATAATCCAGAAGTGTAGCCTGAGAATGCAGCATGCCTTCCCAACAGTCTGAACCCTTCTAAAACACAAAGGCACAGCACTCATTGTCAGACCAGCCAAGCACCTGCCAGAAGTCCGCAGGCTTGCTCTGTGGGGGCTGTGACAGTGGCGGGGTGTGCTGACGGATGCTGCAGGTGTACACGGCCTTCAGATCTTCTGAAGTCATCTAGCATGTTTACTGTCTCTTCCTGTTGTCTCCAAAATTATTCAACGAGTATGCTTGGCCATTTGAGGAATCTAAAGTTTGCTGGAAAAAGGCACAGTAAACATCAAAATCTACTATACAGAGCTGGGCATAGTGGCTCCTGCCTATAACCCCACACTGAAAAGGCTGACAAAGGACTGCCTTGAGTTCCAGGCCAACCTGGGACTACATAGTAAGTCCCAGGCCAGCTTGAGCTAAGAGTACATCTCTTTTTCAAAACTAAAACCTGCTAGGTATGGGTGCATGCCTTTAATCCCAGCACTGGGAAGCAGAAATAGATGTGTGTCAGTCCAGCATAGGCCTGCTGCTCTACATAGTGAGTTCCTCAGCAGCTGGGACTATTGTTTCAAAATGTAAAAGAAAAAGATACATAAATAAAAGTGGTGCACAGGGTGGACCAGTGCCATAGCACGTGGTGCACAGGGTGGACCAGTGCATGTGTGTGACCTAGTCTAGCATATTACAACAAGCCTACAACAGGATTACTCAGAATTGTCAGTCTAGACAACAATGCTTTGTTATGCTGTTGTCTAAACTACAAAGGAGTATAGGAGAAAACTGGTGTTTACAAGGAGAAAACCACACAGCACTGGAGGCAAGTCAAGGGGACAAAGAATGACAAGCCAGCACCACTGATACAACAAGCTGATGTGTGGCCACACAACCCCAATTAGATATTAATATTCAACAAATCAATCCCACAGAGATTTGCTGAATGCCGTAGGACTAGACAGAGAGAAAGCAACCCATGGGCTGAACTTAAGAACACTGGTTACTTTGCAGAGGATATGCATTCAATTCCCAGTGTGCACACACACACTCATTCACACACACTCACACACACTCACACACTCACAAACACTCACATACACACTCACACACACACACTCACACACTCACACACTCACACACACTCACACACACACAGACACTCACATACACACTCACACACTCACACACTCACACACACACACACACACTCACAGACACTCACATACACACACACTCACACTCACACATATACTCACACACACACTCACACACACTTACACACACTCACACACACACACACTCACACTCACACACACACACACACACACACACACCAGCTCAGAACCAACTGTAACTCTAGTTCCAGGGGACCTGATGCCTACTTCTCTGCTTTCTGTGGGTACCAAGCATGTACATGGTGCACAGACATATATATTCAGGCAAACACTCATACATATAAAATAAAAATACATAGGTCTAATTTTTAAAAAATATGGATCAACATCTCAGAAACAAAAGGGATCCAGACCCCAAGAAATCCACAGCCTCCCCAGCAACCTCGTGTGTACGTAAGGAAGTCTACATTCTAACCCAGCAAACAGGGAGTGCTGCTGAAGGAGCGCTGAGCTAGCTCCCTCAAGTCACTGATGGGGGCTAAAGCAAGCTGGGGACAGCAGCACCCCCAGGTCACTGACAGGGACACACTGATGCGAGCTGGGAGAAGGCAGGACACACAGGTGTACTTTTAACCTGCTATGCCCAACTCTGGAAAAGTACAAAAAAAAAAAAAAGGAAGAAGAAAAAGAAAACAATCATAGCATTAGGAGATGACTGCCTGCTGCCGTGTCCATCCCAGGCAGAGGCAAAGAGCAATGCGTCCGAGGGCCAGACGATGTGGAGATGCTTACTGCATGTGCCGAGGAGTCTGAAAACAGGACTGAGTTTAACATTTCCCTACTGGACTGTATAAAACATTTAAGGTTCATATATTAAAAATGGTAATCATGTACATTTCAAATTTCTAACTGTTAATCAATAAATACAGTCACAATAATTTTGTCTTGTATAGTTTGGAGGCATTGGGAGTCTGCAAAATTCTCATATGTAGCAGGTATTAAGGATAAATGAGACCATGACTTAGCTATTCAGTTTGTGATAGCTAAGGCCTTTTGGTCGCTATGGGAACTTTCTACTTCTGTAGCTAAACTGTTGTTACTCACACTCTGGCATGTCATTAGGCACAATTGCTTCTTTAACATTTTACTGAGGATGAAATAGAAAAGGTTGATAGGAAACCTGAACATCACAACTACGACAACCCGGGTCTAACAATGAGAAGATGCAGTTTTAGAAAGAGACACATCTGGATTCAAACTCATGCTCTGTCTCAACATAAAAATGCATGTATGACCTTCTGAGTCATAAACTAAATGATTTACAGAGCCCTCAGAACCCTGTACAGTGTGCAGACTGTCTGTGATCCCTTAACACAGTGTCCTGCCCCTTAACAATCACAGCCACATGCAAAGGTGCAGTGGCCACCCTGTATCTGCAGAAACCTAACAGCCAGCTGCTGTGGGGCCACATGCTTCTCCTGTGTCTCTTAATATTTTAACAGTAACTGTGGCATTACAGTTTGGGATGAAGACATTGTTAAAGACACATCTTTATCCAATAAAATACTTTTTAATTTTAGATTCTTTATCTTTAGAACAATTTGACAAAACTGTAGCTTCCAAACACATCACAGGCCTAAACACACGACTTTGCTAAACAGAGCAACCCCCTACCCCCCCACAGCACCCTCTGATGCCACAACACACCCAGACTCACGGCTTTCGCAGCAGGCCACTGTGTACGCCGAGGCATGTTCCTGTATTGCCAGTAAGTTTTATAAGTCTGTGTGCTCTGGATAACAGTCTTCAATCAGTTATCTTTAAAGTGTTTTCTCCAGTCTATCAGGCTTGTATGATCACACCTATCATCGGATCTTTCACAGTCATAGTGTGCTAATTAAGTCCAGCATACAGCTGCCTTGACTGCTACCCTTTATGAGACAACTCAGGAAGTGTCAGCTCTCTGACTCCCGCCCTTCTCCTTCACTCTTCACTATTCCTCTGCCTATCTGCGGTCGTGCCCCTTCATATAAATTCTGGAGTCAGATTATTGATGTGCAGAGATTTACCTGGTGAGACTTTAAATCAGACTGTACTGAATCCACAGTTTAGGGACTTCCCCTGACAACAGTGAGTCTTCTTATCCATACCTCGCCCCTCTCCTCTTCAGTTCTGTTTTATTTCATCAAGATTACAGTCTTCCTTACACAGATGCTGTGTATACTTTCTTAAATTTATACATCAGTATTTAGTTTGAGGCACTAATGAAAATTATGTTTGGAGTTTTGTGGGAGGGCAGGGACAAACATGATCTTATTATATAACCTTGCTATCCTTAAAACACAGAATCCTCCTGCCTCAGAATCCTGAGTGTTAGAATCACAGCTGTGCACCACCACAGCTGACTGATGCTTAGGGGGTCAAACTCTAGAAGCCTTATACTCACAGCAGCAGTGAAGTCTACTGCGAAAGTGGTAGAGTTATTTCCTCAGCCACTTGATACTATTTTTAATTTCAGATTCTAATGGATCACATAGGAAAGCAACTAACTACAGTGTGTCAGGTTTACATCGTACAACCCTGATGTAACCATCTATTAGTTGTAAGAGTTTGTCAGTTCTTTCAGATTACACAGTCATGTCACTCACAGGCAAACACAGAAACTTTCCTTCCTAATCTCTATTCCACTACTTTCCTTTTCTATACTTGGAAGACATTGTAGAGTACTGGCTTCAAGTATTCTGTAAATGTTAGACGGAATTCAACTCCGCCTAGACCTAGTGCTGCTTTGTGAGCAGTCAGTAAGTACTCACTCACTTTCCTTGGTGGATAAGATAGGCATTTACACAGATGGCCTGTTCCTTCCGTAAAACAGGCTTTGTGTTTTAGGGGTGTAGTAGCATACTGTACAGTAATTAAATTCATCACATCCAAGCTCTTCACTGTACAAGGAGTGACATAGATCTGGTTTCTGATGTAAAGATCTTTCTTCCATAATTATCCTCTCTATGGGCTTAGTGATCTCACTGATGTTCAGAGAACATCATAAAGTGCCCTTTAGTGTGGTTAATTTTCCTATTGGTCTCCCTACTTTTAATTCCATTGATTTCTGCTCTAATGATCATGTTTCTTGTCTTCCTTTTCTTGGCTCCCACGGAAGTGTGGATTCTTGAGCCTGCTTCTCTCCAAACCCAGGCAAGCACTCCTACAAAGCCCTCCCTACTGCTTCATATGCATTTCAAATCAAGAAAATACTCCAAACAGGGTACACGGGGGTCACTCTGTGACTGCTGCAACCACCAGATCAACAGCTACAAGCTTCTACAAGCTGCAGCACACCTGAGCTCGTCTACTTGGTCTGTCACCCTCTGTATCTTACACTGTTTACCTACATAGACCCTCTGTACCTTACACTGTGTGTATCTACATAGACTCCTCTTCCGGTCACTCCCACAATGAGCTGCAGGACACGGGACAGAGATGAGTAAAGCCAGCGACACGGGGGAATTAGTGTCCATTGGCACTGAGTCAGGCACATCACACCAAAGCTGAGCTAATTCACCAGGAGCCAGCGTGGCCCTGGTGAGTATCTGTGCGGTCTGTGAGAGTCACTGCTGTAAACACTGCAGTGAGCACAGTCTACAGGGCACAGGGAAGCAGTGCACTCTACTCCTCCACTGTCAGCAGCAGTCTCAGTGCACAGTAAGACAATCTAGTGTCCTCCCTACCCTGGGCCTCCAAGTGCACCACAGCACAACTCCAGGACACCACTACACAGCCAGCAGCACTAAGCATCACACAGGCTGCACATGAAGAGCCAACGGCTGACGTTTACCTATGTGTGTGTCTGTTGGGAGGAGGAGGGTGTTGAGTGTCCCGCCCTCACATTGAATCTGAAATGAATCTCTCATACACATCGCAGGGCTGAGTCATATTTCTAATGCACTCCAATCATGTTTTCTTTAACCAATATAATTAGACTGTTTATGTTTAGTGTAATTGATAATGTGTCTGAGCTTACAGTTGTATGAGTTTTTAAACATTTTTCTGGGATTTTGTTGGTTTCTATTTACTGCTTCTATTTTATTATGAATTAATTGAATATTTTTAGAATTCTACGTTAGGTTAGATGTGGTGGCACATGCTTAAAACCTCAGCACTCAAGAGGGCAGGGTATGAGAATCATAGTTCAAGGCTACTTGGGCTACATAGCATGACTCTGCACCCACAATAAATAAATAAATAAATAAATACATAAATACATAAATACATAAATACATAAATACATAAATAAATAATAAATAATAAATAAATAAATATTTACTTTAGTTTATCTACTGAGCTCTGAGTGACATCTACACACTACCAACCGCAGTGGTGGCTGGAGTCACTCCATCGAGTTCTGTGGAGGTGTCCCTCTCTCTATTCTCTTTCTATACCTCCCTTATTTATAAATTATCTTTATAAAGACATATTTAAAACTACATCAGGGCTGGAGAGACAGTTTATCCGTTAAACATCAGGGCTCACAAAGAAAACCCATAAAACTCTATCAGACAGTCTTGCAACTGCAACTTCAGCCATGACAAGCTTTAGGAAGCAGGGAGTGCCGCCTGAAGCCTCCCCTCTGTGCTGAGGCCCTCGCTGCGCTTCTGCTTGGAACACGCATTGTCTATAAGCGGCACGGCCTTGCTTGCCTTTCACCAGAGAATGCCCACACTCCCTCATGCCTTCATGCTCTTTTGTAATGAGGTAGGGTTCCACTAGCTGTCTGGTCTAGACCAGGCTGTATTGATGTGCCTCAGAGATATGCCTGCCTCTGCCTCAAGCACAGAGATTAAAGGTGTGTCCACCACACGTGGCTTCTCCCTCCACTCCTGAAAAGTATTTTCTCAGGATACAGAAGTCCAGGTGGCAGTTCGGTGCTTTAGCACCGATGTCATGCAGTGTCCTTTGACCTCTACGGTTTCTAAGGTCACTGGATGTCTCTCCCTCCTGCTGTTACTTACTTCCCAGGCACTGGTGTAAGCACTGTGCACTGAGCACACACAGCATGCATCTTCACACACTCACAACACAGAGCATGGCACCTGCCAGGCAATGGGCTTCCAGGAAGATGACAGGAGCCCAGAGGCACCCACCAGTCTGCCTCTCATTTTTCTTCTGCTACTGCACAAGGAAAACATATACAGATGCATCTGAGAGCGGAAGGAAATCCTCAAAGTTATCGAACACAAAATCCACCAAACACTTAGCTCCCTCCACAGCATCCCTCTGCTGACATCCCCACCGTTCCTTGGATGCCTCTACTGAGAAGACACTCATAAGTCTCAGGTCTACTCCATCTTTGGTCAAGATACTAACTCTTAAAAGGCATGTCTAGCCAGGTGGTGATGGCTGGCGCACACCTTTAGTCCCAGCACTCAAAAGGCAGAGGCAGGCAGATCTCTGAGTTCAAGGCCAGCCTAGCTTACAGAATGAGTTTCAGGACAGCCAGAGCTATGCAGAGAGACCATGTCACTGAAGGAAGAAAGGAAGGAGGGAGGGATCTCTTAACTATGAGTCCAATTCTCTCTCTGCAACTTAAGCTTCTGTGGTTCTAGCTGTCTCCTGGGAGGAGGGGGAACCTACAAGTCCTCCTGCATACCACACCCTCTCAGTGAGCCCAGCACTCCCTTTGCCAGCATGCACTCATTGTCCCAGCATACCCAATACTCTCCTAGGTTTAAACAAGCATGACAGAGCTGCAGATCTGAAATACCTAAAGCCTGCACGTTTGACGAGGTGAAATGGCCTTGTTTATCATTTCTACAGCAGAATGGGCCCCTGCCGATCTATACTCTAAGAGCCCTGGTACTTACTCCTTGTTGCATAAAGGATTTTACAATCCCAACAAAGAAACAAGGCATTTCCTCCTGTCAGAACACTAAATCAGCCAAAACCACAGCTCACTCACTAGTGACCTTGTGGAGTGGCTCTAGAGAGCAGTCTCGGATTACACCAGTAGGTGTCACTCTGCAATACATTTTAAATTCTTTCCAATTCACTCATTCCACAACTGCATTGGGGCCCACAGTGTGGCTGGCACGTGGCATAGTTCTAGGTACAAAAAAAATGGTGGGAAGTCAAACAGCACAGCACCGTTCTCACGAGGTCTGCATTGCAGCCACTAAGGTCACCTCCTTCACTTGCCAAGTTAATAAATAACTTGAGATAATTCACAAAGAGCAAATTGAATTGCTAAAATAAGCAGAATCAGAGAGACTGCTGTCCCACATCTATGAGGTTATACCCTGAGTGTTTTCTAGACTTGAGCTTACTCAACCCCAAGTTTCTAAAACCAAAATTTAAGGGATTCCTTAGTATAACAAAAGGGAGTTTTCCTTGAACAACAATCCAAATTTGAAAACCTAGGTGTTTATGCCTGACCAGCCCATGTGAGGTTATGATCTTCAAGACTATCTGCAAAGGTGTCTGATTCCCAGACGCAGAGCTTCTTCTTACTACTTAGAAAATGGCTCTGGGAGGAGAGGCGCTGGTGAATGCAGACAGGAAGCAAGGTCTGTGCCTCAACTACAATAACAGAGCCTCTGCCACCGCCAAGAGTCTGCTTGTATTAATCTGTGGAACACCTAGCTATTACCAGAACTGTGTCACATCTTAAGGTTCAAAGCACAACAATGAACAGTCACAGAGTCATAAGATACAAGTCTAAGAGCTAATCCAACAGCACACGCAGGAAGGCGACGTGTCTGCACCTGCGTCCACTCGGTTCCCGTCTGGTTCAGTCTACTCTAAAACACAATGCCCTCCGTGATGCAGACCACAGAAGCAGTCACAGGAACACTGCAGGCAGAACACAACACGCAGAACGCACTGCTGCACAGACTCCTCTAAGCTCGAGCTTCACTCAGACCTGTCTGAGACAAGATGCTCACAAGAGTGAAACACCAAGAGCTTCTCCCAAGTTCTGACCTGATGTTCTTTTAGAAGGCTTCAGAGTATGAGCGCTCACTTGCTCGCCCAGGCTTCTCCAGATCACTGCTGACTGTTTGTACAGCAGGGACTCACAAGAACACTTCAGCACACGAGTGGCATTTGATGCACCAAAACAAACAACACTCAGATCTTTTAGGGACAATGCCCAGAGGTCAAGAGATTGAGATCCATTTGTGTCAACTTTAAGCACGGCATTTTCTTTGATGTTAAGATGGTAGAACAACCTAGTATTTCCAACGTATACAACTCAGTATTGACAAACATTTGGCATGACTGACATGTCTCAAAGCTTTGTGGGGCCAGAGGAGATGAAAAGGGCTCAATACACTGGGAAAGCAGGTTTTGTCCTCAGAACTCCTACAAGATGGCCGAGTGACTTCTGGGCAAGTTACTCTCTGTTCTGTATCGCTTTCCCACTAGGATGAACATAATGGAAATGTAAGAAGGCCTCCATTAGCCACTTTATATAAATGTCTACTATGGAGGTATGGGCACACAGTAGGTGCTCATAAATGACAGCTACCAGGAAGTCCAACTTTCTGACCATTAAAGTGACTGTATCGATTAATGTTGAACAGTCAAAAATTCACTAATTTAAGTGGTACAAAGTCTATGTTCCTATCACCATACTGTAGAAAATTAAAACCCCTTACTCAACTGAATGCCAACAAACATACACCTTCTCCTTGGCACAGATGTATTTTGCATGACCTTATGTGAGTTGCTAAGATAAAAGCCACTCTGCGGTGGCTTTGTTATTCTAAAGTGCAGATGCATTTGAGTCATTTCCCCTTTGTTTCACATCCTTAAGATCCAAAGCTTCAAAGACAGAATGTCAGCATGCAGTCGATTTATGACTGAACTCTTGAAGAGACACTGAAGAATTACCTTGTCAATCACCCCAAGGACTCTGAAGGCCTTCAGCTCCTCGGCAGGGCTCCTTAGGTTCCAAGGGGGCCTTGAACTTAGTGATCCTGGAGGCTAATGGAAGATATCAAAGATTACACATCAATGAGAGAGGTACTTGAAGGAAGACTGCCTACTGAAGCAAACACCAGGTCAAAGGAAACTAAATTTATCATAAATCAGAGAAGAGAGATAAAAGGAAAAAGTTACTGTTTGTCTGTAATATAAAATGAAAAAATCAAAATAAAGAAAATCAAAAAGAAAGCAAGACAAAAGCACAAGTAAATAAGTTATACCACTGAAAACAGGTTTTTAAAACAGAAAAAATAATGAGCTGATAATGTTTTTAGGACTATCATGAACTGTCTAACAATCAGCTAAGCTAACCAAAGTCAGTGATAACCTTGAATTTACCCAAGACAGACCAAAAGTAATTTAGGAAAAAAACAAACAAAAAATTATTTAACAGATTCACTTAAAACAGAAGAGGTATAACCTTGAAACAACAGTCCTTTAGTGTTTCTTTATAAAACAAAGCAAGCAGTTAGAAACTTTATATCATAAGCTCTAAAGAGAATTGGCAGATTCAAGTTCACCAGAAAAAGCACCAACCAATGGTGAGAAAAATAAATGCCCATCAATATAGCCAGTCATTATTAGAACAGAGATCAGAGTAATTCATAAGAAAAAGAGCTTCTCTTCAAATATTTGAATATCTGTGATGTGGAGACCAGTTTATTACCTACAAACAAGATCAGTAAATATGGGAAAAGGCTGCGTGAGCACCACGGTTAGAAACAGTCTCAACTTCCGAACTCTAGACTTAGCTTCGCCCTGACAGAGAGCTAAGTGTTGAGAGGAGCAGGGCTTAGTGTGTCCAGCCGGATTTCTGCAGTTCCTCCTCACAGGAGGTACAATGCCTTGTCACACAGGGCAGATGGCCTTATCAACACACTAGACTGCAATGCAGAGGGGACAACATGGTAAGGCATCTACTGAGACTCCTCTCCAGACACTTCACAGACTGGCATGGCCAGATAGAGCTCTCAATATGAACTGCACCCTGGTCACTATGGGTAGGATCAGGGAACTTAGCAAGGAGGTTGCCCTGGGGAACTGGGTATAAGCTGTAATGGGAAAACTACCACCTAGAAAGAAAGTGTCTGAGACAGCAATTCTCATTGCCTTCAGAGACTTTCCTCATCTCTGGGTGTAACAGGAAAAAGTTAAATCCAGACTATCTGGAACGGTGACGCTGGAGTTGGGAGGTGTTTGGTTTGGTTGGAATTTTGAAGGTAGGGTCTCCTGAAGACCAGGCTGGCCTCGTACTTGCTTTGTAGCCAAGGTTGATCTTGAACTAAGGATCCTCATGACTCCATCTCCCACATGCTGGAATTACAGGTATGTGCCACATATGGCTAAGGCTGTGTGTTGTGTGTCTGTCTGTCTGTCTGTCTGTCTGTATCTGTATGTATGCATGTGTATATTTACATGTATATATATATGCACATGCCCATAGAGATCAGAGGTCAACACTGGATGCTTCTTCAGTCACTCTCCATCTTACTGCTTGAGAAAGACTTCCCTGAACCTGCAGCTCACTGATTGGCTGGTCAGCTCCATGGACCCTGAGGTCCTCAATTTTGCTTCCCTGTGCATTACAGGCATACAATGCCATGGGTGCTGGGATCCCAGATCCTGATACTTTATCAATCAAGCCATTCTTATTCTTTGCCCCAGCTTTTGTTTTAGAGATGCTTTAACTTGATAAAATATCTCAATTGCACTAGATAATAATAATTTTTAAATGATATAATTTGATTTCTTAGATATGTCTCAACAAATGTTATTTGATATAGCATTTCATTAGGAACTAAAGTAGATGTCGGAAAACAGATATATAGCTGCCTCCTTAAAAGCTGAAAACGTAAGGAAAATATTTAATGAATACAAATGTGTATCAAGACATCTGTGAGTCCATTGAAACTGTCAAAAAACAGTCTCTTGTACAGGATTTCCATTGTCCTCCTTCATCTCTACCCTCCCATCCCCACACTGAGTGTGGTACTCACAGGAAGTTGCTCAGGGAAACTCAGAAGGATGAATCACTTCCATCCACCCTACTGCTGGCAATCTCTCTATTAAATGGTGCGTGTGTGTGTGCGCGCACACACACACATACACACCGCATGTACACATGTGCACATGCAAACATGTGCATCTTGCAACATTACCAACAACAACAAAAAAAGCTGCTTGTAATTTTAGGAAAGAGCTTCCAGGGGAAAGTAGTATTTTGCCTGTTACATTTGATATTTAATAAGCCAAACTCCATAATACAGTACCCCTGTCTTCTGTTCACATTTCTTAGTCACTGCTCACTGGTCTCTCAGAGTCCAAAGACAGTTTACTCTATTTATCCACTGAGTGCATGGTGAGAAACACAGCAGTGCTATGGTGCAGACTGCGGATGCATCCAACGCCCTATGTTGATGGCTCCGTCCCAGCTCAGCGTATTCATAAGTGAGGCCCCTGGGAGGAGCCTGGGTCTTGAGGGCTCTGACCACATCAATGATTCCACTTATGGATTAATAACTTAGAAGACTTTGGGGTTGTGTGTTAATGAGATTTAGGAAGTAGGCCTAAGCAGAGACAGTAGGTCACTGGAGGCTTGCCTCCCATTCTTACGCCCTACCACAGGCCCTCAATCTTTTAACTAGGCTCTCCATAGGGCAGAAACAACGGAGCCAAGTGACCACAGTATGAGAGGATGAGTCAATATAAATCCTTCTACCTTTTCCACAGCAATTAAAAACCTAATATGATACAGGTTACCAGGAGATATGAATGGTCTGCTGCAGTGACGGTCATAGTGGTGGACCAAAAAACAAAAGCCCATACTTGGGTTCAGTTTCCACAGCCCTTGAATGCCGAGAAGAAACAATTGCACTGTTCTGTCCCGAGTGGGGAGAGCAGGTGCTCTGTGTGAGAAAGGGGTTACGGAGCACTGAGTAGGTGCTCTGCGTGAGAAAGGGGCTACAGAGCACTGAGTAGGTGCTCTGTGTGAGAAAGGGGCTACGGAGCACTGAGTAGGTGCTCTGTGTGAGAAAGGGGCTACGGAGCACTGAGTAGGTGCTCTGCATGAGAAAGGGGCTACGGAGCACTGAGTAGGTGCTCTGCGTGAGAAAGGGGCTACGGAGCACTGAGTAGGTGCTCTGCGTGAGAAAGGGGCTACGGAGCACTGAGTAGGTACTCTGTGTGAGAAAGGGGCTACGGAGCACTGAGTAGGTGCTCTGCGTGAGAAAGGGGCTACGGAGCACTGAGTAGGTGCTCTGCGTGAGAAAGGGGCTACGGAGCACTGAGTAGGTGCTCTGCGTGAGAAAGGGGCTACGGAGCACTGAGTAGGTGCTCTGCGTGAGAAAGGGGCTACGGAGCACTGAGTAGGTGCTCTGCGTGAGAAAGGGGCTACGGAGCACTGAGTAGGTGCTCTGCGTGAGAAAGGGGCTACGGAGCACTGAGTAGGTGCTCTGCGTGAGAAAGGGGCTACGGAGCACTGAGTAGGTGCTCTGCGTGAGAAAGGGGCTACGGAGCACTGAGTAGGTGCTCTGCGTGAGAAAGGGGCTACGGAGCACTGAGTAGGTGCTCTGCGTGAGAAAGGGGCTACGGAGCACTGAGTAGGTGCTCTGCGTGAGAAAGGGGCTACGGAGCACTGAGTAGGTGCTGCTGTAAAGAGCAGTGACTTGGGGCAGATTGGAACAGCAAAAGCACAGACACAAAACTTCTCTTTCTTCTTTACAGTGCTTTGCAAGCTTCAGATCAGACAGAGTATACAAAGATTATGAAATCAAGATATCATTTTTAAAACCTCATACTGTTGGCTTCTATGAGAGGGAGAGTCAGTTTGCTTTGAGGGTATGGCCCCTGGTGGGTCTAACACATGCCACTGCATGGCCCACAACCATTAGTACACAGGCACCACACCGTGGACTTGTGAGTCAAAAAGGAAGACACAGGGTTGGAAGGGGGTGGGAGGACGATGGGGAGTGGATCTGGGAGAAGTGAGGAACGCATCTGATAAAATACATTGTAGGTGCATATGAAATGCTCAAAAATAAAATTATTCCTAATAATCTCTTATTTTTTATATATAGTAGCATTTAAATTATTTATAACTCCACAGATCTGTTCCTGTCTTTAGACAGCAAAAGGAAACATAAATCTACAGGATTTAATAAAATAAAGAGGCTTCAGAAACCAGATCTAGGACTCGGCTTCTTTTGTCTTTCTAACAGAAGGACGCTGAGAAGCAAGACAGCTAAGCTGTCTCTGGTGACAAAAGCTGGTGGCAGAGAGGCGGCTAACCTGTAAGGATATCCAGGTAGGTAAGGCTGCAGGCCTGCAATGCTAGCACTCAGGGCTACTGATGCAGGACTGCCATGAAGGCCAGGCCGGCCAGGGCTCCACGAGAGACCCTGTCCCAAGATGAATTAAATAATAAGCTCTTACTTCTAAGAAAGTATTACCAATGTAGTGCACTGTTTCAAAGGAGCAGGAAATGAATTCCTGGGCAACATAGCTCTGCCCTTGATGTAAAAAGTCAGTGTTCCCTTATCTGTAAGGGCCACTGTGGCAGAAGGTGTCAAGAAAGACTGGTTAGGTTCATCTATGCAGAACCACACACCAGAAGATCTGATGACCCAACAGAGATGGCAAGATAACACTGCTCAACGGGCCAGCACCTAAGGCCGGGACACACAGCTCCACTTGATGATGTCTACAGCCAGTACTGTGATCTGCAGTTAGCACAGCTAGGTAACAGCTGCCTGGCTTCTCCTTTGAGTCACCAGTTGAACTACCCAGTCTCTTTGATTTATTCAGTGTTCTCAGTATGCACTCTCCACCTGCCTGTAGACTCAGTGTCACTCAAACTATAGCACATACGCATATTGCTCAAGGATCTATCAAAGGGGAACACAGGATTCAGTAGGGCGGAGGTGGGCCCCAAAAGTCTGTGCTTCCAACAGGCTCACTGGTGGGGCTGCTGCTGTTAGGTAACCAGCCCCACTCAGAACAGAGTGAGCATGCCTCAAAAGATCTGAGCAGGAGCCATTCATTACTGTTAGGAAAAATACATAACAGACAAAAGGAAAGATATCCAGAACCCAGCTCTGAGTAAGGACAGCAGTGGACACCATCATCTCTGCACTAAGCAGGCAGGAGGCTGGCTGGGGTTATGCAGAAAGACACTGTGAGAAAGAAAAGAAGAAAAGAAAAGAAAAGAAAAGAGAAGAGAAGAGAAGAGAAGAGAAGAGAAGAGAAGAGAAGAGAAGAGAAGAGAAAAGAAAAGAAAAGAAAAGAAAAGAAAAGAAAAGAAAAGAAAAGAAAAGAAAAGAAAAGAAAGAAAGAGAGAAAGAGAGAGAGAGAAAGAAAGAAAGAAAGAAAGAAAGAAAGAAAGAGAAAGAAAGAAAGAAAAGAAAGAAAGAGAAAGGAAAGAAAGAAAGAAAGAGAGAGAAAGAAAGAAAGAGAGAGAGAAAGAGAGAGAAAGAAAGAAAGAAAGAAAGAAAGAAAGAAAGAAAGAAAGAAAGAAAGAAAGAAAGAAAGAAAGAAAGAGAGGAAGAAAGAAAGAAAGAGAAAAAAAGGAGGAGGAGGAGGAAGAAGAGGAAGAGGAAGAGGAAGAGGAAGAAGAAGAAGAAGAAGAAGAAGAAGAAGAAGAAGAAGAAGAAGAAGAAGAAGAAGAAGAAGAAGAAGAAGAAGAAGAAGAATTCAAACTCAGAACTTCAATATCTAGCCGAGTTGCTGAACTCAAGCTCTTCTGGGGTTCTTCTTCCTGGGCAAATGACTAGCTTGACCTCTCTCAGCCTCCCTTAGATGGCTAGCACGCCTGACATCTAACCACCTGTAACCGAGTCCCGTGCCCTCTTGCCACATCTGTCAGTGAGTTTCAACATCTTCTAATGGCACCTGTCGAGTTGGTCAACAACATCAGCAAACACAGATGTGCTACCAGTGTGCTCAGAATCTGCAGGGCACTCAGAACATTCTGCATAGTGACTGATGTCCAATCACCCTAGTAACTGCAGTATAAAACAGAATCTATATGTCCTATGTCATGCATTTAGATAATTTATTGTAACTTTTCTAAATTTAATTGATTTTAAATTTTCTTTTAAAAATGTTAAGTCTTTTGCAATATGGATAAATAAATAAATAAATAAATAAATGCGAGCTGCTGCCCTAAAGTCCAGAGTCTACCTGACCAGAGGCCTGCCTCTCCAATGTCCTTGGTGCTTTTAGGTATGATGTATGCAGCACAATGGGACTGTGTTCTGCTAGTTTCTTTTCCAATATCCTTTGTTTGCAAAGGATATGATTAGAAATAATGGGAAATTCAGGTTTTCTACATTGACAGCCTAAGAGGTTCCAAGGCTCCAAAGTTCATAAAGCAAAGAAAAAGAGATCTGGACAGAGGGAGCAGCACTGCCAAGAGGGGAGACAGAGACCAGCAGTGGTAAAATCCCAAGGGATTCCCTTATCTACTGTAACAGCTACGAAGAGATGTTTGCGCAAGGATTCTCCAAAGAAGTCACATCTACTTTGCACAGCATTGGAAAAAAGGAGCTGAATTGTTCACACTGAACCTCACCACACTGGCTGAAACTCAGATTCAAAGACTCAGCAAAGAGAAACAATGGGCTCACCAAGCTAATCTCAAGAAAAAAACCAAGCCTGCTCCACTTCGGACCAGTGTGGAGGAGACAGGCTTCACAGCACATGACAGCAAATGAAAAGCAAAAGTTTACCATGAAGAACAGCGCCATGTCTGCTCTCTCCTCCAGCCACCCTCACCAGAAACAAACACGAATTATACATCAGATCAGAGTCAGAAACACCACCACCACCCCAGCTCTGGGCGTCTCTGTAAGCCGTGACTCCTGAGCTCCTGAGCTCCAGTCATGCTGGAAGGTTGCACTAAGAGCCGCTGTGTCATGTTCTATGTGGCTCCCACATGGTCTGGCTAGATGCTACACAGCATCTTAAAAGGCATTTAACGACTGAGTAGCCTCATGAAATCAGCTTTCCTCTTTAGACCTGGGCTTTATTTTCTTCACAAGAACCTTGGAATCTCTTAGGTTGTAAAAGTAGAAACGTGAGACTCTGACTCATCTACATAGTGGTTGTACTCTGCAAAGCAGAATGTACCCTTGAGACCTTATGCTCATCTGCTATAACTCCAAGTCTGTCATACCCAGGTACAGAATGTCACGTCACAGTCAGTGTGAACTAACAGAGTGAATCTTACAAAAAGAAACTGTAACAGCGTTGAGCCAGTAGACTATCAATGCACATGGATGCACATGGGGACAAGGCAGCAGAGGTAACACAATGACTACTGGGGCACTCTTAACATACACCAGTCATACCCGAGGGATTCCACAGAGTATGTCTATTCATAGGGGCTCGTGTTGTTAGATGTTTTCATTCTTGTTCCCAAAGCAAAAGGGAGAATGAAGACACTTGCTCTGTAAGGGACAGAAGCTTTGATCCATGATTATGAATGGCTTTCCTTAACGTGACTAATCATAATGACCACCCAGCAGAAGGCCGTGAACACCCTCCTGTTCCAGATCCAGAAACAGATACTCCCTGGGACTAACAATGGGATATCCTACTCCCAGTATACACACACACACACACACACACACACACACACACAAAATGCAACTTACAACAAAAGTTTTGTCTCTTTCATTGCTTAAGTGACAGAATATGATGCCAAGACTGCCTGCCTGTGGTGGTGGTTTTATATACTTGGCATAGGCACTATTTGGAGGTGTGGCCTTGTTAGAGAAAGTGAGTCACTGTGGGCATGGGCTTTAATACCATCCTCCTAGCTTCCTGGAAGCCAGTCTTCTGTTTGTCTTCAGAACAAGATGTAGAACTCTTAGTACCTCCTGCACCATGCCTGCCTGGATGCTGCCATGTTCCCACCTCGATGATAATGGACTGAACCTCTGAACCTGTAAGCCAGTCCCAATTAAAGGTTGTCCTTGTAAGAGTTGCCTAGGTCATGGTGTCTGTTCAGAGCGGTAAAACCCTAAACAGAAGTTGGTAATGACGTAGAGTATTGCTGTGATTGGCTTGGCCATGCTTTTGTTTGGAGGACTGTGGATTTGGGGACTTTAGAAAGCAGTGGAACGCTTTAAGTGGGGTTTAATGGGCTATCCTGATCGATAGGAATATGTAAGACTTTGTTGCTAAGTGTGATGTGAACTGTAGAAGCCTGGCTATAGAGGTTTCAGAGGAAAAGAATTCTATATGTGTCAGAGAGACTATTCTTAGGATATTTTGGTGAAGAATGTAGCTGCTTTTTGCCCTTGTCTGAAGAGTCTGCCTGAGGCTAAGGTGAGAAGAGTTAAATTAATTGCACTAGCAAAACAACCGAGCTTAGACTCTGCTGGGGTTAGTTTCATGAAGAGTGTTTTGATAAAGCACAGCAAGCTTAAAAAGAAAAAATACGAAATGTGTCGTTCAGATGTTAATGGGGCCCCAGGAGCTGAATCCTATGTCCTGGGAGATGAACAGATTAAGGGAGCTAAGGCATGGCAGTACACACCTTTAATCCCAGGAGGCAGAAGCAAGCAGATCTCCCATTCCAGGCCAGCCTGGAACAGCAAGTTCAGCACAGAGAAAGCTGGAGTCCAGGGGTAGTGGTACACACCTTTAATCCCAGCATTTGGGAGGCAGAGCCATACAGATCTGTTGAGTTCAAGGTCAATCTACAGAGCAAGTTCCAGGACAGTCAGGCTTAGACAGTGAAGGAGTTGTTAAAGGGGGAGGGGTGTCCCAGCAAGCAACAGAACTCAGCAGCTTTGGCCACTGGGCTCTGACTTTAGAGTCCAGACTAGAAGGGACTACTTGGACAATTGATGCTGGTTAACTGGAGCTAAGAAATTAGTGGTGATTAAGAAGAGATGAGCATCACTAAGGTGAAATCCGGGAAGTGTTTTCTGAGAACACAAAGAAATTGTTCCAAAAAGCCAAGGCTGTACCTCATGTTGCAGCTGGACTTGATAATGTGTAAGAGTCATCAGGTGGTACTGGTTTCGAAGGCATGAAGGGGCCATGAAGAGCAGCTGAGGCTCGGCACTGTGAGAGGCCACGGTGAAGATCCAGCCCCAGTTGTAGTTGACAGCCCAGAACTGAAGGGGTCATGCAGATTAGAGGCTTGGCACCATGAAGAGCCTATAAGAGGTTGTTGGTGAAGCCTAGTTGCAGCAGAAGACCCCAGCCTACTGGAGATGCCAGTACCATGGGACGACCGTCACCAGCAGTAGCAGTAGTGGGGCTGAGCCAACCAGTGCTGGAGAAGTGACCCTGCAAACCCTTTGGAGGCGCCCAGAAGATCACGTGTGGATCCCAGACATTGAAACAAGAAGCTGTTGCCGTGGAGGCCCCATGATGTTCCAGATGCCAGAGCTGTGGGCTATCTGCTGAGGAAAGTGTCTAACAGGGAGTGGCACCAGCCCAGGGGCACTGTGCTCAAGTCAACAAAGATGCCAGGCATTGGTGATCTGAAGACCACTTGGGCATCAGCCTGCAAGACGCAGAGTTTGGAGTTTGCCCAGCTCGTTTTTGGTCTTGTTTGTTCCAGTATTTTCTCACAGCGGGGCAGCGGTGGTGGTGCATGCCTGTAATCCCAGCACTCTGGGAGGCAAGCAGATTTCTGAGTTCGAGGCCAGCCTGGTCTACAGAGTAAATTCCAGGACAGCCAGGACTACACAGAGAAACCCTATCTCAAATCCAAACCAAATCCAGTATTTTCTCACTATGATGCTTTAGAATGGTGATGTATATCCTGTGATGTTAAAGGTATGCGATCTGCCTTTTGATCTCAGGAAGACTTTGAACTTTGGACATTTAACACTGGGGGACTTTTGAACTTGGACTAAATGTATTTTACATTATGCTGTGTTTAGGTATGGCCCCATGACTTACATGTTTGAACAAGCCTCTGAGGGCCAAGGAGTAGAATGTGATAGTTTGGATATGCTTGGCTAGGGAGGAGCACTAGTTGTTAATGTGGCCTTATTGGAGTGGGTGTGGCCTTATTGGAGTGGGTGTGCCCTTGTTTGAGTGGGTGTGGCCTTGTTGGAGTGGGTGTGGCCTTGTTGGAGTAGGTGTGGCCTTGTTGGAGTGGGTGTGGCCTTGTTGGAGTAGGTGTGGCCTTGTTGGAGTAGGTATGTCCCTGTGGGCGTGGGCTTTAAGATCCTTCTCCTAGCTGCCTGGAAGTCAGTCTTCAGTTTGCTTTCAGAACAAGAAGTAGACTTCTCAGCTCCTCATGCACCACGCCTGCCTGGGAGCCGCCATGCTGCCACCTTGATGAAACGGACTGAACCTCTGAATGTGTAAGCCAGCCCCAATTAAACATTATCCTTGTAAGAGTTGCCTTGGTCATGGTGTCTGCTCACAGCAGTGAAACTCTAAGTAAGACACTACCTCTTGGATCAATTAAGGAAATAAACTAAATATGTTCTCCCATTTACAAAAACTTTAGTAAGAATTTAAAATAGAAAAGCTACTTCCAGAAACTGGACAAATCCAGACAGACCTGATATTAAAGCTATAAGAAATAATGTTCCTAAAGCCTTATGCTACGTAGACAGAGTTGGGGCAGTCCCAAATAGCGTAAATCATCACTGCAGTGTTGTACCTCGGCAATCACAGGCAACCACCAGCAAACCCTTGCAGGACTCCCTCACTCCAGGAGAGTTTCAAAAGGTTGATTAGGCTGCACAGGTATGCACGCAAGCTGTGGCTCACTCAGAAGCTGGGGGTGCACAAGAGTGGTGGCTTCACTCCACAGGGCTTGGAGCATTTGCAGGTGGCAAGGTTAGGATTACAGGAAGCATGATGGTTTTATCAACATTTATCAACTGACTTGGAATCACCTACAAGACACCTCTAGGCGTGTCTGTGAGGATGTTTCCAGAGAGGTTGAACTGAAGAAGGAAGACCCACCTAAACGTGGGCAGCACCACAGCATGGACTCAGGTCAGAACAGAATAAAGAGAAAAAAGAGAGCTCCCAGAGCACCGCCCTCGGCCTTTGCTTCCCACTCCACATAGATGTGAACAGACTGAGCTGCTGCCGCCTCCATGCCCTCCCTGACATGACCACCTTCTGTAAGCTCTGTCCTCACTGCCCAGGGCAGGACAAGGGCGCTCAGATGGTGGAGGGAGGCTCCGGAGGGTCTTTCCTACTCTACTCTGGAACTTCCTTTCTGACAATAACACAATTACAGAAAAATTCCAAAGGCCAAAATTCTCACTATTCTAATTATAAATAAAGCTGAAAGATAGGAACAAAAACAAAACGGCCAAAGAGCGCAGAGATGGCTCCCCATACCTGTGATCCTGTGTGGAGCTGAGGCGTGGCCCGGAGGCTACAGATGCTCTCTGCACGCATGAGGTACTCTGCTGTCCTTCTCTTCACAGCCTCCCGGCGTGTGGGGCTCGACTCTCCTGAGAGGACAAAGCAAAGTCTGGCCTTGTGAGAGGGAACCGGCATTTTCACCCCATCCAGGAAGTTACTTCTCTTTACCCAATCACAGCTGTAACTGTGAGGAAGAGGGTGAGGCTGGGAATGGCTCCAACCCCTCCAGGGTTGAGTCTGTCCCAGGCTGACAGGCCGCTCTCTGAATGCGCACTGACTCAGTATGGTAAGGCGTGACAAGCACATAGAAAACTGTATGTACAAAGTTGCACGTGTGGGAGCCAAGCCCTGGTTGAGGTAGTATTCAATTTCCAACTGAAAACTAAGGCCAGACAGACAGAGGAGGCTCAGGAAGCTGCACCCCGGAACTGACAGGTGCAGACAGCACCAACATCCAATCCAACCCAAGGAAAAAAACCACTGTGTCTGAATCAAAATCACACTAATTGAGCTGTGCACACTTCATTGGCAACCAGTTGCCACTCATCTTACACAGGAAAGCAGGAACATACCTGAGATCCTGACAGTATAAAATTATGTAAGTCTGTTAATAAACCTGGGTCTCTGCCTCCTAAAAATCCAAATTCTCAAGACTTGAGAGCTTATCGGGGGTCTCACCTCTTCACAATGGGATGTAGTATAGGACTAAGAAGCACCATTTCATTCAGATGGATAAAAGGCCATGTCTCTCTCTCTCTCTCTCTCTCTCTCTCTCTCTCTGTGTGTGTGTGTGTGTGTGTGTGTGTGTATGTTTTCCTGGCCTTGTCAAAAGAATGACTTTGTGCAAAGAGACTTAACTCAGCACCTACTCTGACTTTCAGGTCACATGATAATTAGATACTGCACTGTATCCAGTTAGCCCTTTCAACTGCACCCCTAAAAGCCTTTATATACTGTATTCCTGGAACAATACTGTTGAGCTGTCTCACTGAAGCTGATCCCAGAACTCAATCGGTTGGCACCAACCAAACCCTGCCCCTCCCCCATGTAGCACGTATGCACGCGCGTGCACACACACACACACTCACATACACACTCCCATTGCTCATTGTGGACTAGTGGTCAGTGGCCCATGAGGAAGGACACAGGACACACACACACCCCAAAATCAAAAACAAAAATCACATAAGTAGGTGCCGCATACTTGTGAAATGATGTCACTCACAAACAAGGCTGTTCTGTTCTCTGGTTCTGCACACCCAGGCTGTGACTGGGCTCACTGTTTTGGACTGTGATACCCACCACACACTCATTCTTCACATTCTAGGTAATATTCAGCAAGCTCTAACTTAAACCTCGGTTTAGCATTTGTTATGCTTCAAACTCAGCTCTATTCAAAGTAGTAAGCCTGTCTCACATGCTCACTTGAGATTCATGAAGAGTTATGGAATACTTGGCTACAGTCACACACAGTCCCGATCATATCTTGTCATCAAATCACTGCTTTTTAAACTTGTGGCTTTTCTGCCACTTCCTAGGCAGTCTCCATAGTAACAGAAGAAATGAGGACCGTAGGCAGAACTGAAATGAACGCCTGCTGCTGATGGTGGCCAATTCCATGGAAACTACGAGCAGGAGAGAAATAGTGGGAGGCTTCAGACTGTACCTTCCATATACAGAGGATGTGATTCCTCCACTCGGCCCCTTCAGCGGCCATGGTGACTGACAAACAGCAGCCGTGGGCAAAGACCAGCGCTTGAGGGAGCTGTCGTCAATCTGATGCCCTGGACCAGAACACAGGGGTAAAGCTCCAGAGCACCCCAACTCATTGTGTCATTCACAACGTGGTTCAAACAGGCTTAAGTGAGTAAAATGGTCGCGGTGGAGCGGGCATTGTCCCTGGGCTTTGGCATTCCAAGGAGAAAGACTCCCACTATTCAGACTGACAGTACTGTCGTAGACACCCACAGTTCTGGGTGTCTGTCAAGGTATTTCCAGAGATGACACATCTGGAGCAGGGAACTGAGGGGGGGAAGAGCCACCCTGAACAGGGCATTGGGGAGAAGGCAGAAGGGGACTTGCTTGCACAGCTCTGTCCTCCTAAGCAGAGGGAGGGAGTTTCCAAACTCTAGATCCTCCAGCCTAGGATGCACTCTCGGCAACTCGCCAAGGACCTTCCAGGTAAGGTCGCTGGTCTTTCTTGTCCCAAGTCGCTTGGTTTATTAGACTGCTGTTTTCCTGAACTCCCCAGCCTGTAGACAGCATTGTGTCTACTCTGACTCTGACTCTGACAACATAAACCACTGAACATAGCTGACAGTCACACATGCACATATTGGCTTTAGGGGCTTCTGGGGGACCATGATAAATACAGTCACTGTCCTGTCAAAAAAGGTCTACTGTCTCATAAAAGCTGAGTTAAATATAAAAGGAAAAATTAGAAACTGCATTTCTCTGGACACCAACTCTGATGTTTTTCAGAACACATGTCCTCTAGAACACATATATGCTAGACTATAGGAATACTAAACTATGCAAGAATCATGACCACTGGGCACCCCTTCACCGAATTGCACTCTACTTATAAAAAGAAAATTTTAAATTTAAAAAATAGTATTTCTTCTCTTTTACATAAGATGGGATGGGATGGGAAATGTCTTCTCAGTTACAGAGGTAATTTTAAACTCCACACCTAAGCCAGGTCTGTTCCAGTTTGGAGATGTGGTATGCTCCAAATGCCTGTTAACACTGGGCCTCAGCTGCTGGGTGCAGCCTCCACAACAGCTCCTCCTGAGGCTCTGCAGACCGCAGGTGGATTCACCTTGTGACTGACAGAAAGGACTGGAAACGCAGTCTAATTGGCGGGGACAGGCCACTGGGCTACCCTTCTGGGCCCGCTCTGCTCATCCTGCTCCCCGGCTGGCTGTGAGGTGAGAGGCTCTGCACATGCTCCCAAGTCACTGTCCCTCAGCCTCAGCTGACACTGGACTACAGCCTCGGAGACTCAAAGCTAAGCTGTCCCTCTGTGGCATCCGCACGGAAGGGACAAAGCAAGTGAACTTAAAAACTGATTGTCCTGTTGGTGTAGAACAAGAAAAAAAAGCGTGGAGAAGCACGGTGAGCAGGCCACCAAGGAAAAGAAACCTGAGCAGGCATGCATGGCATCTCACGGCAAGGTGCAGCCGGACACCCAGGCCAACAGACAGATGCACGGACATCAGAGCTCACCATGAAAGGAGCCCAGAAGGAATATGAAGAACCTAGTTCAAAAACTGCATTATTACACACACACACACACACACACACACCTACATTTTGATGTAATTCTAAAAAAGAAAAAAACAATTGTCATAACAATGTCAGTATGAGAAAATTGTTCTTTCGGGGGACAAACATCTCTCACCTGTATTGGTTACCCCAGAACTTACTTGGGAATCAGAGTCTTTTTTCACTTATCTGCCAAGGAGCAAAGGGCACAGGTACCTAAGTCACACAGGAAGCAGAGCCCAGCCCCACCCACACCAGCAGCCCTTCCACTCCGCCCTCCTCCATCCGCCCTTACTGCCCCACAAGAGAGCACTGACTGTACAACTGGCCAGCTTGGGAGCCGGCTGTCCATATGTGCACCTCGCCAGCCTGAGCCTCAGGGGGTCCTAGCCAGATTTTCAGCACAAGCACAGAACCTGATGCCCACACAAGCCTCTCCTGAGCACATCCTACCCATGAACTAGCTCTCTCTCTCTCTCTCTCTCTCTCTCTCTCTCTCTCTCTCTCTCTCTCTCTCTCTCTCTCTCTCTCTCTCTCCCCCTCACTGTCTCTCTCTGCCCACACAGTGGCCTCAGGTTTCCGAGCTTCCTCACTCGAGCAAGGACATCAGGCCAACCTGTGCACTGCGGTGAGTTCTATTTGTTGCTTTTTCTTTGCTTTTTCTTTTGTTTTTGTTTTACAACTGGGTCACATGAAAGAATGCTTGTATTTAAGATGGCCTTGGTGGCTACAGTTTTTAAGTGATGATTGACTAATTTAATGATGCTTTGTTCTTCTCAGGTATAGCCTACCATTTCCACCTTATGTTAAGTGTTCTGAAAACAAAAGGCAACCTTGAAAGAAGGAATGATTTACCCGTCTGCAAGTCTTGCAGGAGGTGACGCCCACAGCACTTCAGAGTGTGACAAGAGCCGGTCAGCCAGGGAATAGGCTTTGTACTTGTACTAAGCCAACCCCTATCAATGTTGTTCTCAAAACCAGTTGTTAAGTGACCTCCAGAAGTAAAAAGGTCACCAAAAACAGTTAAAGCAAAAGTCCTAGCGGTGCTCACTGCGTCCTCGGAATGCTTCCCTCTCAGTCACAGCCTGCCAGGCCCCTGTGTGCACTGGAAGCCAGCACCAGCAGATCCTGTGCTAACCGCCAGCTGCAGAGCCACTCTGAGATCGACTTCTCTCTGCTCTTTACCTTTGCTTTATTTTGTAATTTTAAAAGGAGATAACCAAAAGATTTTCATTTCTTTCAAAATATCATTGCTGGTCAAATACAGGATCCACCCTTAATCCCAACACTCAAGACATAAAAGCAGGTGGATCTCTGTGAGTTCAAGGCCAGCTGGGTTGGGTCTTTTTGTTTGGTTTTGAAACAGGGTTTCAAAAACCATACTGGCCAGGATCTTCTCCAAGGACTGGAATTGTACCTGTGCACCCACCAAGTCTAGCTCTGGGTTTTCTTTGATTTTAAAATGAGGTCTCAGCCCCTGAATACTGGGATCCCGCATCAGCCTCACCCAGACTCCCAGCACTAACACCAAAGCATAGACCACCACACCTCACTAAAGCTGGCTCTCTGCCTGGTCCTGGGCTGCCCATTAGTCTCAGTGCTAAGACTCAGCCCAGGACCTTGAACAGGTCACACACGCCACCCATGGCTCCTCCACTGAGCTACAGCCTCACCTGTGCTAAGAAACTCTCCCGATTCCTAAAGTTCTAATATTCTTATGTTCTCAAGTCAAATGGCTTGTGAAGGATAGAAACATTGAAGCCCACATTAGGAGGCACTAACTGGCCAGGCACATGGCAACAGGAGGCTAAGGCAGGAGAATTACGGAAAAGAGACAGAGACAAAAAGGAGAATGAAGACTCCAGAGAAGGGAGTCGGGCTGGTAGGAGACCGAGTCTAGTGACCTGAGTTTGACCCCTGAGCCCCACATATATAATTAACTGATGAACTAAGATGCAAAAGAATTGTTGTGCTTCACAATGTGGGCTAAATATACAAGAAAAGTTGGAATGGAAAGCATGCCAATTAATATCTGACTTTCTGATAAGTACAGAAAGATCCCTAACTTCCACAAAGCCCACACATTCTTTTATCAGCTGTATAACATTCTTTTATCAGCTGTATGAGGGACCATAGTACAAGTGGCAATCCACAAAAGAGCCAATAACAGTGGCCGATTTCTTCCTTTTCTTAAGCTCTATCTTCTGGGTGCGTGTGTGGGTGTCTGTCTGCGTGTGTGTACATGTGCCATGTGAATGTCTGGTGCCTACGGAAGCTAGACAAGGGCATCAGATCCCCTGGACCTGGAATTGAAGAGAATTGGGGGCCACCATGTGGGTCCCAGGAACTGAGCCTGGGTCCTCTGCAAGAGCTGCAAGTGCCCCTAGCCACTGAGCGTCTCTCCAGCCCCAGAAACAGTCTTCTTAAGACCATATTAATCTGCCTCATTTTTCATTTAAAATCAAGTAACATGAACAAGGAGTTGTACTTTATTATTCGATTTCCTAGAAGATTCACAGGTTCCATAAACACATCCCTTCCTTTAAAAAAAAAAAGTCACTACACTCATTTATTGCTTGTGCCATGACACACAAGCGGGTGTCAGAGTCAACTTGCACAAGTCAAGTTTCTCTTTTCACGGTGTGGCAGGATGTTGAATTCAAGTCATCCAGCTTGTCGGACATGCCTTCATGCACACAGTCCCTTCGCCAGCCCTAACAGCCCCTGGTTAAGCACTGACTGACGTGGTATCCATCAAAACACAACTCACCTTCCTGGAGCCACTTTACCATGAGGCTGTGCCCCCTGCCCACCCGCCCGCTGCAGCAGCAGCTCAGGCTGTGCAGCACGCCTGGACTAGACTGCTCGAGCTAAGTGCAGGAAGCGCAGGCTCTTCCCAGGGACGGTCTCCTTGTTAAGGAAGTAGCTAAAGCGAAAAGCAATCTATCCTGTTTACTCCTGGCACTCGCACACACCTGCAGGAGAGAGGCCTGGACACTAAACTAGGTCCCAGCAGCACCATCACCTCAGTGCTGTCTCAGGACATCACATACAGAAGACCCTGCAATAAAACTTTACTAACTGAATAAGCAAAAGAATTAATTACTTTGCACCAGCAGTACAAGGTCGGATTATAGACGCCCACAGTGGTCTCCCCCTTCTTCCATAGGGATTAAGTTCTAGACATCCAGTGGACATCCAAAGTCTGTGAAAGAGCCAAGCCTACATAAAGCTGCAGCTACATAAAGCCTACATAAAGCTACGGCTATACCAGAAACAGTCAATCTGGCAACCGAGCCAAGGCCCAAGTGACTGATGGCAGGCAGGTGCATAACACACATATTAGACAAAAGGATGGCCGGGGCCCCAGGCAGGCCGGCACAGGCATCCCGGGCAGGCTGGGGCCCCAGGCAGGCCGGCACAGGCATCCCAGGCAGGCTGGGGCCCCCAGGCTGGCTGGCACAGGACTCCAGAACTTAACTTAGAAGTGCACACATTTATACTTGCTAATTGTGGCTTTCTCCAATTTTCTACTTATTTTCAAACTGGAGCGGGGCAGGGGGACTATACCTTGACAGCTAGGGGTACCTCTCTTGCCCCTCCCTATATCTAGGTGCCTCTCTCCTAAAAAGCAACAAAGGCGAAAGATGTGTGGTTGGAGACCACAGTCTCTGCTGCTGTGATGTACATGAAAGGACCCTAGCAAAACTAAGCCACACAGTCACACTAAAAGAAAAGATGACATTTTGACATAATTTTGCTTGAAATTGTTAAAACTGTATCAACAAGAAAAGCAAGTATTCTAAGTAACTGTAAACCATGAGTAAGTAGGACGAAGTTTACCAACTATTTCTCCTACTTGACAGCCACAGTTGTGAGAGACGCCTTCTTTAATGATTTGTAGAAGCACAGGAGGCTTGCCTGGGACTGGGACTGCCCACTGCAGCGCGGAAGCTGCAGAGGAAAGGCAGGGTCACACTCAAAGGAGAACCAACCAGAGACTGCGCTGAGCAGCTTACACAGAGCAATGCCTGGTCGTGAATCCAAAGCAATCTGCAAGTTACCGGTCACAGCTCTTAATGCAAGGAGGCACAGAAGAATGTTAAAACTGTCTCAGAGAGCCTAAGAGCCTGTCAGGGCTAAAACAGTAGTTTGCAAACAGCTAGACAGTCGTTTTCCCCTTGAGGTTTTGGGGTTTTTTTTTTAATTTAATTTGATTTACATTATTCCTGGATATTTATATTTCTTCCTATCTGAATCAATGATTTCTTTAGTAATCACAGGATTAACACAGTCTTTTGAAGTGAGCATTCATAAACTGCATTGCTGAAGATAGAAAACTGTGCTCGTGCTGCTGACAGAGGTCGTCTGCTCAGCCCTGGGGAGTTCGCTGTCCCTGGCTTGTGCCACACAGCAGCTGTGCCTCAAACAGACTCACATGAATGAAAATATTTAGATGAGAAGCCACCCACTTAGTTTATTTTCCATATGACTTTCCTGTAATTATTTTGTAAACTGTTCACACAACAATACATAAAAACATCTGCAAAAACAGGTAATTAATGTGTCAAGCCACACTAATGCATTTTTATGGTGTCCATGCTTCGTCAACTGTAATTATAACTCTTTTTTAAGCAGATGATGATGTGTTTGTTGCAGTGTGCAAGTGGTGATTTCAGATGCTCTGTTTACTGCTCATACAGTCTGAATATCAAACTCCACAGCTACTTTTCCATCAGTGCTTTACCTAGCTTTCTGCTGAAGCACAAAAGCACTGCTCTTTTTCCAAGCTATAATTTCCAGTAAACATTTTTGTCATTAAAATGTGAAATTCTCAGCATAAAAGCTGGCATGAAAATAGTGAGAAACTCAAGGAGCAAACGCTGGCAAACTGTGCCCTGACTTCCTTCCTCCGCCTGTGACCCTCAGGACTCCAGCACTGCCGCCCACAGAGAACAGGCAGCCAAAGCTCCCCGTGGTCATGGTCAACAGCTTAGAGACTATCCTGCTTCTTAATGGCCCCGGAGTCCCTCAGACCCAGCACACACCGAGCTGACAAATGAAGACCAAGCCTTCCCCAACCCACTCTGCTCTGTGTCAGCTGACTCCGGGCTGCCCCACAGGGACTGTGGTACCTGCTGCTGTCACTGTGACTAATTCTGCTCCCCAATAATAAACCAACTGCAGACAGACAGTCCTGATGGCCCAAGGCATGTGACAACTCAAGTTGTTTCCTAAAATTACAAAATAAGCACAATACTATGCAGCCTTTCCTAGCTCCTTCTCCCCATCAGAAACAAAAGGACAATAAAAAAGCTAGGTGTGGTAGCTTACCCCATAATCTCAGCCCTACCCTCAAATAAGAGCATAGGGAATTCACCACCAGCCTGGGCTACATTACAAGTTCCAGGCCAGCCTAAACTACATCGGACCCTCTCTAAAAAACAAGGGAAGGGCCAGCGAGATGGCTCAGTGGGTAAAGATAGTTGCTGTCAAACCTGACAACCTGAGTTTTCCCTGGGACCCATTAGAGGAACCAGTTGCCCTCTGATCTCCATATTCACACCATGGCACACAAGTGTATCATGTGTATGTTTGTATGTGTGTGTACAAGAACACACAAAAAACAAATATGCATACATTTTAAGAAGAAATAAAAACATAGGGGGAACAGCAAAAGCATGAGCAGAGCCTGGCTCCAGGCCTGAATAATCAGAACAGGCACAAACAAGGCTCTGTGAGAGACGCGGAAATCCCATGCTGCGGGTCCAGACTACATGATATAAACCTCTGATGATGAGCTACTGTGTTCTTCAATGAACTATTACTGTGACATTGTTTCTCAAGAATATGAGTGACCATCCTGGACCACAGGAGTCTATTAACAGCCTGGTTCCATAAAGATCAGAAATATTAGAGCCAAGCAAACGACAGTTGCCAAGATTTGTCTTATAGCTAGAGGGACTTCTGGATGGAGTCCAGTCCCAGGGCTGCTAGAGAGGTACACATGACAAGGGAGGAAAGGGGACACGACACTGTGTGACAACCAGAAGCTCACAGTCGCTGCTGACGTTGTGAAGTTGATCTTAAAGAGATGACAGAGGGTAGGCTTCCAGAATGTTGGGGAATCACTTGGCAAAAGCTCTCCACAAATAAAACCATACAAAATGATCCAAAGCATCAATTCTAAACATTGATGGGAACATTTAAGAACTGAGGTAGGAGTGTGACTCTGTGTGTGTGTGTGTGTGTGTGTGTGCTATTTTAACATGAAGTTACTTCTCTGCTCCCCAGCCTAATGCAATAGAATGGTAACTATGAGGACCCAGCTGCCTTGAATCTCCCTAGAAACTTCATGGGAGAGCTGAAATCAGCATTGAGAAACAAGACAACCACACTGTGCCCCATAGGCTCCCAAGTAGTCCTGGGGTCTTAAAAGCTGCACACTTGCACAACAGGGAGCCCAGGATCTACTCATCCTCACAAACAATGGTCCTTTACAAGGAAAAAGCAAAAGCCATGGGTGACCTGCAGAGTATCTCACCTGTGAATACAGATGCTACCCTACACACCTCAGGGGCCACAGCTGAGCCACAGCTAAGAACAGAAAGTGACACAGAACAGAACAGAAGATAGCAGTGGTAGCTGCCCCTACAGGATGAAAAGGACTGTGGAATTGCTATAGAATCCAACATGTCAAGTTTTGAGCATTAAAGAAAATAGGGGACACACACACACACACATACTCGTGGTCCATACACAGAGGAAGGTGGCCAACAGGAACCCCAAGGGAACCCACATACGCATTTTAGCAGGCCGAGAAGTAAAGCAACTGCTACAGTGACGGTTCAGGGCTGTAAGAGAGCATGCTGGAGGAATTAAGGAAGAGAGTAAAGAGAGGACTGAGCTCGCAACAGAAGAACAAACTCAAGGAGAACCAGCAAGAGTAGACAGGAAGAAAACAGAACAAAGGCTTAAGCTCCTAGGGAAACCATCAAGTACATTAGTGTCCACAGAGCCCAGTGTACAAAATAGAAAAGAAGAAACAGGCAAGAAATTCCCTATTGAAGATGTAACAGAAAAAGATGCCCGGGCTTCATGAACACTGACACCCGCAGACACCAAGGAGACAAGTGCCAGTAACCAATTCAGAGACTAGAGCTATCCACGAGCACCCAGAGGCCACACACCACACAAAAGAGAAAATCCTCGCCCCTCCTCCAGCCTTTTGGTTTTTGTTGTTTTTTTGTTTCTTTGTTCATTAATTTCTTTGTTAGTTTGAAGTAGATTCTTGGTAAGTAGCCTAGGCTGGCCTTGAACTTAAAGCAATTCTCTGGCCTCAACCTATTGTGTGCTGGGATTACAAATACAGTAACTGTAAAACCACGTTATAAGGCTCATTTGTCTAAAGACGCAGCCTATGTAAGAAGAAAAGCCAGGGCCAGTGAGGACAGAGCTGCAGAGAAGCAGGGTCTATGTACTGCCGGTCTTCAGAGCAGGCGCTATCCTCAGGGAGTCTGCAGGGCTCTGGCCCAGCCAGAGTGGCCGAAGAGTTGTGGCTCTCCAAGGCAGAGAGGGAGCCAGAGCAGGGTGGGCCGTTGCTGGGAACAGGGGGCCAACGGTGTGCAGCGGGCAGCGGGCAGCTAGGAGCCAAGGTCAGGACCACGGAGAAGGAAGTGACTGCTGTTGGCTTGAGCAGAAAGCTTCTAGAGAGAATTCTCTTCCCCAAGGTCTTACAGCTCTCAGACAATCTTTGATGAAATAGCTCGGGCACTTTTTTCCCTTATGGACAGGGTCTTATATACATTTTGGGGTGGGTTGGGGTCTAAGAGCAGATGCTCTCCATTGTCTTGGTCTAAGTGTTAGGATGCCTCAGCTGCATATTGAGGGGCTTCGGGTGCTGCCCCCACATGACTGATTGTCACAGTCCTTTCCGTGGGGTATCGTGGCAATGTGTTCCAGTGCAGGGACCTCATCTGAAGTAGATTACACACCTACCTTTCTCAGATATGAGAATTTATCGGGGTTTCTGAATCCACTCGACCTTACCAAATTTTCTGTCTGCCCCACAATTACTGAAATTAGAATAATCTCACCATTTCAGCTGTAAACTAAAATGTTTATTTCTGGAATCTGCAGGAAAACTTCAGTGAGAACTCAAAGGCAATACAGCTTTAATAAGATGGCATTTTGGGAAATATCTACTTACTACAAAAGAAGAAAGGCTGACATCCACAGGATGGCAAACACAAGGAGGGCTGACGGAACTCCAGCTACATTAATACAGTAAATGTATGAAGCAGAGATAATTCCAAAGCCAGATTAAAAACAGATCCAACTGTCCCTTGTTTACAAGCAAGATACTCTGATTCCGAGCAAAAAACAGGTGAAGGTCAGAAAAGGTTATGCTATGCAGGAAACAATCACAGGCCAAGTAACTATAGGAATACCCATAGGAATACTTCATGAAAAAGTACAAGAAACAAAGACAGTTTATAACAGGGAAGGCAAATTAAACAGGAATGTAGTGATTACCATCAGGACCCCATAATATAGAAAGAAAGGGTTACGAAAATAAAGAGACAGACAATTCAGCAGCAGCAGAGACATCTCAACAATGGTTAAAATAAAGACAGAAAATGATGTTCAAGAATTGAGCAACATTTAAGCCAGCCTTACTACATGGCAGCTACAGAATACAGGGTCAGAACGGACAGTATTTACAAGCCCACACAGAACCTGCTCTAGGGAAGACTCTGTGCCGGCCATAGGACAAGGCCTGACAAAAATTTAAACTGCACACATCAGCCACCACAATTAAACTGAACAGCAATAATTCACAAATATTTTACTTATTCATGTTTTATTTCAGAAACTCTGTGTTGTTAAGTCCTAGAATTCATTATTTTGTTCTTTTGCAATAACACACACACACACATTCACACACAGAAACTTACAACTCTCTCTCACACACACACTTACTCACACTCTCACACACTCACACTCTCTCTCACACACACACTCACACACTCATAGACTCACAAGCACACACTCGCACCTCAAGTATTTTCCGTTCTGACAATATAACTATCATCTCTGGTTCACTTTCGGCCGTCTGTACTTCCTGTCTCTACCTAACTTTCTTCACACAAGCAAAAGTTGTAACAGGTTATTGTGTGATCGTCCCACTGCCCAGGTCACGAAGGCCATATGCTTCGCTCTCTCCTCACTTAAGGTGCCTTCTTCTGGCGCTGGGCGGATGGGATTTTATTGGCTCTTAACCAGTGTAAACTTCTCTTTGTTGGATTTTAGACACGTTTCTAATTCCTGAGTTTACTTTAGGATATTTAATTCTCTGAGGTCTTGTTTTTACAGTTGGCATACCTTCTTCAGTCCTTCTCAGCATCCCAGCCAATGCCCACGCTGAATTTGTCAGACTGCCTCTTTGCAGCAGATCCTGTCCTCAGCTCAGCACATCCCTGACAGTGGCTCCCTTCCCCTTCAGTGATGACTTCCCCATAAGCATTGGTCAGACTGCTCTGAGCATCCCAGCCAACACTCGGCTGCCTCCTGCCCAGACAGGACACACAGGACCTGCATCTCCAGCCTGCCAGTCCTAACTACAAGTAAGCTTTGGTCTTCTAGTCATTTATAAGCACAGCTCCATAAACAAAGGACTCATGGCTTCACCTCATTTGGATCCTGTTTACAAGAAACCACGGTCCATCACTGATGTATGGTATTTTTAGTTGTTTCAGAAAAGAAAGAATATATGGTTCTTGTTACCTATGTTACCCAGAAGAAGAAATTGGGGAGGGGGTCTACATACATGTGCTCAGGAGATATTAATGTGAAGACAAGAACATTCATGTCACAATACATGTACAGAGGTCAGAGGGGCACCTTCAGATTTGGTCCTCACATCCCCCTTGCTGGAGACAGGGCTCTAGCTGAACGCCACTGCATACGGCTAGCTAGCTAGCCCTTGCACTCCCAGATATCCTCCTGTGTCTAGCTCTCGTCTCACCACAGTAACAAGCAGGTGCAACCCAGCCCAGCTTTCCATGGGTTCTGGGATCTGAGCTTCTATCCTCAGGCTTTCATAACAAACACACCATGTGCTGAGCCATCTCCCAGCCCTAGAAATCCTATACTTACTAAAACTGACTATTAAAGAAAACTCCAAGACGGCATGTGACTTAGGTGACACTGCCATTATCAGGGACTACCGTAGGTCCTCACTCAAGCCCAGCAGGTGAGATTAGCTTGGAATCCAAGAAGCATGCAGTGGAGAGAGACCTAGTAGAGCAAAGGCAGAGGTTGGCCTAAGAATCAGAAAATTAAGTAATTACTCTGTCACCAAGGTGACAGAAGAGGCTTTGGAGGCAGAAGCTATATGAGAGTGCCATGCTAACTGATATGAAGTAACAAATGCTGGGGACTTAGGGCCTGCTCGAATCAGGAGCACTGAATCCCTGACACCTACCCTCCAGTCCAGAATGAGCAGTCCCCATGTGTGTGGAGACATGCGTGATCCCCATCTACCCAGAGAAATGCATGATCCCCACGTGTGTGGAGATATGAGTGATCCCCACGTGTGTGGAGATATGAGTGATCCCCACGTGCGTGGAGACATGAGTGATCCCCATGTGTACAGAGACATGAGTGACCCCCACGTGTGTGGAGATATAAGTGATCCCCACGTGTGTGGAGACATGAGTGATCCCCATGTGCACAGACACATGAGTGATCCCCACGTGTGTGGAGACATGAGTGATCCCCACGTGTACAGGGACATGAGTGATCCCACGTGTGTGGAAACATGAGTGATCCCACGTGTGTGGAGATAGCTGGGCACAGAGCTGACTGACCTCGCTTGCTGGATTATACTGCACTCTGTCTCCTCTCTGATGAGCTCAGTTCACTCAAAGGATGGTGAGTGCTTGGCCTGGCCGTCTACAGACTCCAGATCTCCCACTCCTAATCTCACTTCCTGAAGCTGCAGTAAGAAGAGCCTTTACCCACAGCAAGGCCAGGCGCTGCTCTCCCCAAATTATCTAAGGACTCAACAAGAGCATCCAACTTAAGGATCTGTTTCTCTACTTCCCTCTCCTGACTCCTGCCCTTCTCTGTCCCCAACACAGGGCTTTCCTCTTCCAGAGGAAAAGCTGTCACTGCTCTGGGCTTTTTCAAGGTAACTTTTATGCCAGCATTCTACTGTTCCAATAAAATAATTCTTAATTATCACAGAATAATTTCATCATATCCATTGTACTATAAAAGGAAGGTAGTGGAATATAGCTCAGTGGTAGACAACTTGCACACCTAATGTGTAATGCCTAAAATTCAATCTTAGAGAACAAGAAGATATATTTAACTTAAACAAACATGGCTATTTGTGTGAAATAGCAAATTGCTTGACAAAAATCAATGAAGTTGACAGAAAAGGCAGTACAGACCCTCCTTAGTGGCTGCCTAATTTTAGCAGCTATCAGGTTGAATCCACCATTAAACCCTTCCCTACAAGGTTGTCTCAGATCTGTTAAGTATGCCAACTGTACTGTGAATATTTAGAATGATCCCATTTTCTGGTCATGAAAGTCACAGGATAAAGGCCATAATGTTGATAATTTACCTTGAAATTCATCAGGTATGTATGTATAAAAATAAAAATATGCATATATAAACCACGAGTAAATAGCAGTGATCAAATACAACATATACAACATATTCCAACTGATAGAGCTGAACATTCAAAACCCATCCATGTAGACTTTGGGCTTTGAGGGCACTGGCAGCCATCCAACTCCCATCTCCCCACAGGACCTCTCACAATATGAAAAAATAGAGAGAGAAATAAATCCACATATGACAGAGATATTCAGAATGTCAGTAAACAGAGAAATAAGCCAAATTCCACAGAGCTTCCAGGGCCCCTGCCACAGTCTTTGAACATGCTTAAGTGACCCTTGGATAAACAGAAGGGGGCTCAACTAAGGCCAACATGGCGGAACATGGGCAACATTTGTGAGCTCAGAGCAGTCCACAGAGAAAGGCTTCGAGGTGAGCAGAACCAAAATGGCTTACTAAAGCTCTGTCCCTAGGGAAGCAGCAGACAGAGAGGTATCTTAGTGCTTCTACTGCTGTGGGGAACACCCTGACCACAAGCATCTTGGGGAGGAAAGGGTTTATTTAGCTTACACTTCAGTGTCTGGGTCCATCATCAAGTAAAGCCGGTGCAGGAGCTAGAGGCAGGCACTGAGCGGAGGCCCTGTTGGAACACTGCCTCCTGGCCTTCCATGGATGGCTCTCTGGAGCACTCTCACAGCGGACTCCGCAGAAGTTAACCAAAGAGAAACAAGATGGTGGCCGCTAGGGCACAGCCCGGGAAAGCTGACAGCAGCCACAGCCTGTCCTTACAAGGGGCAGGTAGGAAAAACAGGCCGCTGCACTTAATGCTATGAAGAGACCTGGGCACTATTATTGCCGGGATGGCTGGGAAGGGAGCTAGGGACACTCACGGATGCTGATCAGATGTTGCTTCTTGGTGCAAGAATCAGTTCTAAGAGACTCTTTTGTGCATGGTAATACACTGAGTTATGGTCTTACATACTTTTCTGAACATATCATTATACTTCAAATTTTTCAAAAGAGTTACCTATTCTTTGGATAATTATAGTCTAAGAACACATGAGAGAAAATGCATAAACAACCAATACAGGGTCAGCAAGATGGCTCGGAGGATAAAGGTGCTTGCTGTTAGGCCTACCACCCTGAATTTGATCCTCAAAAGCCACATGTGGAAAGAGAGAACCAACTCTCCCACAACTAATTTAAATAAATAGATAGATAGATAGATAGATAGATAGATAGATAGATAGATAGATAGATAGATAGATAAAACAACCTTTTAGTCAGGCAGGAGGTAAAGAAAGAATAATAAATAATGACAACCACCCAGAAGGTCAGCAGAGGGCGCCAGATCCAAAGTTACCCTGGACAACAAACCACACACAGGGAGGAAAACCCGGGGAGGGTGGCTGCCTCTGCTCAGCTGAGAAGTAGCAGAGAACTGGGCAGAATGCAGGGTTTACCAGCATTTCTGGGGTAGAGGGAGCTTCCAGGGTGGACTGGGATTGGAAGGATTGTGTGGCCTGATCTTGAGACAAGCTCAGGGATTGGTGGGATTTTTTTCTTGTGTGGCTACTCTTCCACCAAAGGCTGGAAATAACCTTTACAGCCATTAGCACAGGACTGTTAGAGCTGGTAGGCAAGGCTGCGGGGGAGGGGACGCTCTCAGCTTTGAGGGGCTGGTAAGATGGTAAGACAGTTACTGCCTGCCTGGTGGAGCTCCTCAGCCGAGCCTGGCCACTTGCAGCACTGAGGGTTTATGAAGCTGACAACTCAGTGCTAGAACAATTGCTCAGAGCCACAAACAAAACAGAGAAAAACTTAAATGAACTAAAATGGCAAGTGTCTGAAGGTTGGTTGGGTAACTTACACTGGTAATCCCTTTAGGAGTAGAGGCAGGAGATCGAGGTCCAGAGTCATTTTCAACTGTGTAATGAATCTGAGGCCGGCCTGAACAACACAAAAACCTGTCTTAAAAAAAAAAAAAAACACACACACACACACAAACAAAACTTTTTCTTTTGAATAGCCCTAAATAGTGAAAATCGTACTTTAGGGTGAATTAACTGAATGCACTAATTCTGCCAGGGCTGGCAAGGCAGCCCTGTGAGCACAGGTGTGTGCTGTCAAACTGAAGGGTGACCCATCGCTAGCTCCTGTTCGGTAGCCGGAGACAGCCAACTCCCTCAAGGTGTCCTTCGTGTTCCACGTCACATATGTGCACACAAATACACATACTAAATAAATAAACATAATAAACATGTCAAAGCTGTTTCCTTAACAGATAAACACCTGTTTTTTAGCTCTCTTGTGTCACCTAGACAACTGTTGAAAAAAAGGATGAGTCCAATCCGTAATGCTCTATGTAAGTTACTGTTTTCCCCTTTCCTGACTGTAATTATCAGTTGTCACATAGCTTTTTGGTTGCGATCTTTTCTTAAAATATTTATTATTGGAACTGGAGAGATGGCTCAGTGGTTAAGAGCACTGACTACTCTTCCAGAGGTCCTGAGTTCAATTCCCAACACCCACATAGTGACTCACAACCATCTGTAATGAGATCCGATGCCTCTTCTGGTGGGTCTGAAGACAGTGTACTCATATACGTAAGACAAATAATTACTTAAAAGAATATTGACCTTTACTCTATCTTATTTTATTCTGTTCTATTGTGTGAGTGTTCAGCCTGCATGGACGTCTGCTTCTGGAGCCCTGGAGGCCAGACAAGGGTGTCAGATCCTTTGGAACTGGAATCCCAGGCAGCTGTGAACCACGATGTGGGTTCTGGGAATCAGCCTTGGGTCCTGTGTTAGTGCAGTACCTGCTTCTAACCACTAAGCCATTTCTCCAAAATTTTCAATATTGCTTCAGCCTCATCTCTCTTGACCCCTTCTTATGCCCTATTTTAATTACAGTAGGCCATTTATTCAATAGAAGTCCACATGCCTTGTATATTCCTTTTTTAAAAAGACTTTTCCCTGTCTCAATTTGGATGATTTGTATTCATTTATAATCAAATGTATTAATCTTTCTCTGCTCTGTCTACTATATTATTAAATTTGTCCAAATGAGTTTTAAATTTTAGTTGTAACAGTATATAATTTAAAAATGTCCACTTGTTTTGAAATTCATCTTTCTCATATGTTTTCTCCCATCTTTATCATATTGTATTTAACTTATATATAATAGACAGAAATGTCTGTTGGCCAAATACTGTGTTATATGGAGGTCTTTGTCAATGTAAGTCACGCTTTCCTGGTCCCTAATTTCCCTCGTTCCCTGATGCTTGAGTTGGCATGACTAGCCAACATAAGGGAAAATGCCCTCCTCCCCCATGATCCCCAGGATCCATGAGGGCACAGCAGTGCAGCATGTGTGCAGACCAAGGACACAGCAGTACAGTGTGTGTGCAGACCAAGGGCACACAGTCACAGTACAGTGTGTGTGCAGAACAAGGGCACAGCAGTGCAGTGTGTGTGCAGAACAAGGACACAGCAGTGCAGTGTGTGTAAAGACCAAAGACACAGCAATGCAGTGTGTGTGCAGAACAAGGACACAGCAGTACAGTGTGTGTGCAGAACAAGGGCACAACAGTGCAGCGTGTGTGCAGACCAAGGGCACAGCAGTGGAGCGTGTGTGCAGAACAAGGGCACAGCAGTGCAGTGTGTGTGCAGACCAAGGGCACACAGTGCAGCGTGTGTGCAGACCAAGGGCACAGCAGTGCAGTGTGTGTGAAGACCAAAGACACAGCAGTGCAGTGTGTGTGCAGACCAAGGGCACAGCAGTGCAGTGTGTGTGCAGAACAAGGGCACAGCAGTACAGTGTGTGTGCAGACCAAGGGCACAGCAGTGCAGCGTGTGTGCAGACCAAGGGCACAGCAGTACAGTGTGTGTGCAGAACAAGGGCACAGCAGTGCAGTGTGTGTGCAGAACAAGGGCACAGCAGTGCAGTGTGTGTGCAGAACAAGGGCACAGCAGTACAGCATGTGTGCAGACCAAGGGCACAGCAGTACAGTGTGTGTGCAGACGAAGGGCACAGCAGTGCAGTGTGTGCAGAACAAGGGCAGAGCAGTGCAGTGTGTGTGCAGAACAAGGGCACAACAGTGCAGCATGTGTGCAGACTAAGGGCACAGCAGTGCAGTGTGTGTGCAGACCAAGGACACAGCAGTGCAGTGTGTGTGCAGACCAAGGACACAGCAGTGCAGCGTGTGTGCAGACCAAGGACACAGCAGTACAGTGTGTGTGCAGAACAAGGGCACACAGTCACAGTACAGTGTGTGTGCAGAACAAGGGCACAGCAGTGCAGTGTGTGTGCAGAACAAGGACACAGTAGTGCAGTGTGTGTAAAGACCAAAGACACAGCAATGCAGTGTGTGTGCAGAACAAGGACACAGCAGTACAGTGTGTGTGCAGAACAAGGGCACAACAGTGCAGCGTGTGTGCAGACCAAGGGCACAGCAGTGGAGTGTGTGTGCAGAACAAGGGCACAGCAGTGCAGTGTGTGTGCAGAACAAGGGCACAGCAGTGCAGCGTGTGTGCAGAACAAGGGCACAGCAGTGCAGCGTGTGTGCAGACCAAGGGCACAGCAGTACAGTGTGTGTGCAGAGCAAGTGCACACAGTGCAGCGTATGTGCAGACCAAGGGCACAGCAGTGCAGTGTGTGTGCAGAACAAGGGCACAGCAGTGCAGCGTGTGTGCAGACTAAGGGCACAGCAGTGCAGTGTGTGTGCAGACCAAGGACACAGCAGTGCAGCGTGTGTGCAGACCAAGGACACAGCAGTGCAGCGTGTGTGCAGACCAAGGGCACAGCAGTGCAGTGTGTGTGCAGAACAAGGGCACAGGAGTGCAGTGTGTGTGAAGACCAAAGACACAGCAATGCAAAGTATGTGCAGACCAAGAGCACAGTAGTGCAGCGTGTGTGCAGACCAAGGGCACAGCAGTACAGTATATGTGCAGAACAAGGACACAGCAGTGCAGCGTGTGTGCAGACCAAGGGCACAGCAGTGCAGTGTGTGTGCAGAGCTGGGCAATGCAAAAAGCAGAGGCGAGTTGATACTTCTTAAGATACCTAAGCTGAGGTAGCCACACAGCTCAGCATTTTCTGAGCTAACACTCTTGGATATGAACTGTGTGAGTTGCTAAGGGTTTTGTCACCCATACCTGGAAGAGTCCAGTCTAACACAAAGCCTGAAAGAAGTGACTAGGGAGAGGGTCTCCTGAAAGGCAAGTGCTCATCTGTGAGGACGGGTGTTCTCTGAGCCCACAGTCAGCCCTCAGCTCTCTGCCTCGGAACCGCCTTCTGCCAGCTCCCTTCCGAGCCTGCCTGAGAAGAGAGCAGGGCGCATGCTGGTGGAGACAGGGAGAGAGTGCAGGCGGGAACTTTACAGCTCCAAATCTTTACATTTCAGTCTTAATTTTACTGCTTTAAAATTCATCTGGCAGGCTTCAAAATGGTCAAGATCTGAAAAACTCTCAATTAAGGCAACTTATTGAATTATACTGAAAAGTATAATCTTTAAGAATAAAAAAAACTATAGAACTTTTCACATTAGAAAACTACCTACATTTATTTAATAGTGCTCTTCACTAAAAAGATCTCTTTTCCAACCATATCAAATGATGAATAAATAAAAAGAACTACCACCATGCTCAGTGTGGCTCCCATTACAACACAGGCCTCTGTGGTAAGCAGGACTTCTCCTGAGGAGCCGCTAACAGAAGGGAGGGAGTGGGGAAGCAGTGTTAGCTGAGCACTGAGAGAAGACAACTGTCGGGAGCCAGGGCAGGACAGAGACAAGATGAGGGAGACCCAGCAGGGACCCAGTGGCACCTACAAAGCTGAATCTCCTCCGATGGAAAAGACGGGGAGCCTCCCCAAGACCAGGACGAGTCAGGGCCAACTGGTTCCCAAACACACGTCTCTGCACTGAGTGTGACATACCAGACTGAAAGGAAGACCTGCTTTATCCACAAATAGTGTGTCAATTAACATGTGTGTATGCATGTGTGGGTCCACGAGTGTGCATGTATATGCACACATGTGTGTACATGTGTGCACACATGCGTTTGTACATGCGTATGCCAAATAATCCACAGCAAAATCACCAGATGTAACAAACTAGATGTAGTTCGAGGCGCTGGACATATCAACAAACAGAGCACCACTAGGCCTACACTCACCAACAGTGAACCACAGCAAACATTTTAATTCCATTTATAAGAAGAGCATCTCAGAGTGGAATGCCCTCAGGAAGAAACTGCACCCAGAACAGAAGCAAGACCCTGCAGAGAGAAGGGGAGGAAACAAGGTGAGGCCAGCTTCTCCCATCCAGAAGGATCTGAGCTCCTGTCAGCAAAGGACTCACAGCCTGAGCAGTTCTGCCCAAATCCAAAGACAACAGTCTTTACTAGAAAAATGCAAAACACCTAAGCACCCAGAATCAAAATTATACCAAAAGAGGAGAAAGTTCTCAAAGAGCTTTATAAATAAAAAGGCAAGAAGCCTCTGGATTAAAAGGCATTAACTGTCTCAAAACAAACATTTGTTTTTCCAACCCAGGCATAGTGGAACACACCTGCAGTCCCAGCACTCACAAGGCGGAGACAGTAGTATCACAAGTTCAAGGCCAGCCTACTCAGCATGGTGATTTCTAGGGGGAAAAAGACCTATACCAAAAACAAAAACAGGGGCTGGAGAGATGGTTACCTGGGTAAAATGCAGGCCATGCAAGTGTGAGGACCAGAGTTCAAATCCCTAGGACCTATATAAAGCCAGAAGCAATGGTGTATGCCTGCAATCCCAACAGACTTTTAGGGAATAGAAGGTGGAGATGACAGAGAACCCCTGGTCACCAGGTGACCACTGAGCCTAGAATCCACAACAGTAAACAAGATGGCATCAAGGACCAACCAATGCACAGGAGGCAGGCATAAAGCACCCCAGCTTCTTACATGGCCACCCTTGGTCTGACATGCTTCGTGCTGAGGCGAGCAGCAGGGGAAGTGAACGAGAAAGTGTGCCCATGGTGTGATGTTACAAGCACTAAGGGCAGAACATGTAACTCAAAGGTTAGAGTGCGATTTCCCATTTCCCAGATGCAGCAGTAACATCGGATGCCTCAGCTCCTCCAGTAAACCCAGACCTTCCTGCCTGTCCTGTCTGTCTGTCTGTCCACTTTAAAGCAAGCATGACAATCTACAGGGTTTCCAAATGTGTGAGCAACTCTCATTCAAGAGATGATCAGATCCCAGGCACTTCATACAGCAGCTGTGCAGGGATGACTATGGGCAGAGTGTGTCTGCACGGCCCAGGCAGGCTCTAGTACCAGCCTTTGGACACAGGGCTTAATTCAGAGCCTGCCCAGCGATGCAGCAGTCACCTATGAGTGCACAGGAGATCATGGCTCCTTCCGAGAAGGACCAGAATAGGCACACATCTCCTGGGGTGATGTGCAGAGTAGGAAAGGGTGGGTATTGTATTAGATCTTTGCCAGAATGAAAATGGCAGAAAGTAAGTTGTGTCTCTAAGCCAAGTCGTAACATTAGAACCAGCTGCACAAGTGACAAACATCAACAGAGGTTCCAAAGATAACATACATATCAACAACAATCTTTTTCATATAAATCTTCTTCAGAATGTGTACTGGAGCTATCAAAGGAAAAGGAAATAAAGGGAAGAGGAGGAGGGAGAAGAGAGGGGAGCAGAGGGAGAGGGGAAGAGAATAGGAGAGAAAGGAGGAGCGGGGAACACAGGAAATGGGAAAGACAGAACAAGGGTGGCATTGCCACCAAGTACCTGAAACACAGTTGTGGCTGGCAAATTTACCAAACCCTCCATGAGAAGTTTGTCACATCATCCCATCACACTACAGACACACACAGCAAGGGTGTGTCACCTGAGAGAGCCATCACAAACATGACTAATGCCCCATCTCCGTACCGGGTACACACGTGCACAGAGTGCTGCAGAATGATCTAGGTGGACAGAGCGTGAAGGAACAAGGAACAGGAGCCTGAGAAGGAGGAGACATACAAAGTCAAGTGCAGTGTGCAACACCGAGGGCCCCATCACAAAGCTCATGTGATCAGGAGACAAGGAGGTGAGAGGTACCACAGCCAGGAGGCCAGGTCTGGATGAGGAAAAGACTAGACTGGTTCCCAGCTCAACTTCACCACCCCAGACCAACTCCACCTGGATCTCAGTTCCCTCACCTGAAAGTGAGGGCCTAAGGTCACCTCAGCAGGAGTAAAGCCCACCACTCTGGCAACCAGAACGCACCAGGCGAAGGCAGCAAGATCAGCTCTGCGATTCCCAGGAGGCCCACAGGTGGGTACAGGAACAATACTTGTCATCTGGCAGATTCCTGCTTTAAATAATTATTCTTGCTAAGTAAGTGCCAAGCTTTTAGAGTCATTGTATCAAATATTTACTTTATTTCAGTGCCACTAAACAACGTCCAGTATGACTAGCTAGAATTCAACTTTGGTGTTCCTGAATATTAAAAATAACGTAAGAAAGTAATTGGTGCCATGACAGGCATTTAACACTTAACAGGCTGCTGCTGCTGCTGCCAGTGAAACTCTTCACTGGGTGCCTTTCCCATCCATCTGCCATGCTGTGTTGCCCTAAGTCCCCCAGCAAATCCACCCTTAGGACACAGTGGGACACTGAAGGATGGTAAGGAACAGACTGCCCATTCTTCACAAAGGTTCAAGTTGTTCTGCAGCCTTGACTTTCGGACCTTCTCTTTTTAAATCCATAGTGACCTGAGAGTCTAGAAAAGCCCAGTACAGCCCAGCTCTCAGCCGGCAAAGCCCCAGCAGGACTTGCTTGTTGCTAAAGGACAGAAGTTTTGCCACCACTGTGTTTGCATCTGGTGTCTGCTGAAAAAGCGCCGCTTCATAAGAAAAGCGCAGCATTTCCACCAGCTCCACCACAACACAACTTGACAAGCACGGCTCTACAATGAGCAGCTCCGTAAAGAAGCAAGCCCTTCTAGCCTGTGAGAACCAGAGACAAAGCTCACTGGCTTCTCTCTCAAAGACTTCTTCCCAGACTGCCAGAGGCCAAACCACAGCCATGAGAAGCGCCACAGGACGAACTGGCTGTGCTTCTGTATTTGGAGGTGTTACCAACTCCAAAGACATGTCAGTGACACTTCTGTCATGCCAGAATAAACCTGTCCGAGGAGGCATCTTTTCAGAGCATGGATGTCGAGCCAAGCACAGCTTAGAGACCTATTCTGCAAATTTAGGGACACAGGTCTGCTGGGTGGTGAGAACTCTGCTTCTGCAGGGTCCTCAGCCTGTGCACACTGCTCCCATGTCGCATTTTACAGAACATCATGTGTAAAACTGCATAGAGTGAAACACACATTCTTCTTAAAGAATCCGAATTCTATAGATGGAAGCTGAATGAAAAATCTGGAGTTCAGTAGCTGCAGCTCGCATGGCTTGTCTGAACAATGCACTGCTTGGAGAGTGAACAATAAGTAGTAAGTCAATGGCTGGCTCTCTGGATGGCTCGTTATCAGGGAGACCCTGTCAGGAGCAGGCGGGATACTGTGGCTTCAGACGGCCAGGCATGAAGACCGAAACAGCTCAGACAGCTGACTGACGCTAGACAGCTGCTCAGAGAGCTTTCTAGTGAGCTTACAGGATGACAGCCCAGCTCTCACAGCAGAGAAGAGCTGACTGAGGAGGCTTTGTCACTGCACATCTGCATTTATACTTCCCAGTCCTTGTCAGGCAATGATTTTTGTTTTTCTGGTGCCATCAAGTGGTAACATTATGAAGTGTCCTGGTTAAGGACAAATAACCTTTAGACAGATGTCAGTGATATGGCTCACTGACGCTAAGTAAGGACCAACGGTGTCTTAGCAAGCTAGCAAGTTGTGTTTGAGAAAAAAGGAGGAACGTGAGAGCAGATCTGCAGCTCATCCCACTACAACCCCAACCAAGATGACAGGGAAGAGAACGGAAATGAAAAGGCCTTTACACAGAATGTTCCACACACACACCCAACAGACCATATGCCTGAAAAACAAAGTCAGCTAAAATGTCACCTACCAATCAAAAGATGAAAAACCAAGTTTCAAGGGCTGAGTATGAGCCTCAGCCATTTGAACATGCAGCTCACGGTACGTGCAGGTCACGGTTAAATGATGAGTGACCCAGCAACATAGCAAGGTGACGGCTACTGGCCAGAGAGGAAGCAGGCCCCGCTCCTTTCATTCCTGCACATACAAACATCAGCAGCTTTGTGACCCTGGCCTCTGAAACAGACAGTGACAGTGCAACCTGAACTTCCAGCTAAAGGTTTCTACACTGCTCCTGAGACTCCCTTAGCATGACAGCGAAGGATTTACTTAAGACAAAAACCCTACAGGACAGAGATTTGAGAGACAAGAAGCAACTAAAGCTTAAAAACTAGGACGCCAATAAGAAATAAGTATTCTCACGACCCCTTTAAAAAAGGAAAATCGGTCAAAATGTTAGATAAGAAGCAGTTAGGACACACACACACATAAAAGTCCAGAGGGAGAGGAGGCTCCCAGTGAGCAGCACACACTGCTCTTCCAGAGGGCCCGAGTCACCGGCCTGCTCACAGCCGACTCTAACTTCAGCTCCAGAGGGGCCTCTTGCTTCTGCCAGCAAAGTACACTCACATGCACATGCCTGCCCCCTCCCATAACTAAAGCTAAAATTAAAAGGCAATGTTCTCACATATACAAAGTTAGAAGGAGCCCTGTGGAGGACTTGGGACACTAGATAACTAACAAGGTAGAACTGAAGGCTAACACAGCAGATCCAGGGCTGGAGAGGTGGCTCGGCACTTGAAAGCACTTTTTGCTCTTCTAGAGGATCCTGGTTCCCAACACCCATACGGCAGCTCACAGCAATCTGTAATTCCAATTCCAGGGGACCCACTGGCTTCTTTTGGCCTCCTCAGACATCAGGCTCACCCACAGGAGGTACTACACAGACAAAACACTCAAACACAAAATAAATAAATGAAAAAAAAAGCTTTAAGAAGAAATTCAGTCAATATGCTTGATAGGAAGCAATTTAGAAACACATACACAGAGCAGGAGAAGGTTCTAGACTAACAGGACAACAGGTGTACTGAGAGAAAATACCACAGGAAAATGTTAGTAGATAAGAAGTACCGCCAGGCACAGAAGAGCAGCAGTTCATCCTGCCCAGGAAGTCACACCAATAAGTACAGGGCATTTTATTCTGTTCTTGTGATAAAAAGGAAAGCACAAAAATAAAGCCTGGTACACACACACACACACACACACTTCTACTTGGAGACACTACATTATGCTCAGCTCAGCACATTCCTGTCACTTGCATTAACTAGGTGAAGGTTGACAGTCAACTCAGTTAACAGAAAGCAGAGTGGTGGACAAACCAGGAGCCTCTTCTTCTCCACTGCCAACGTCCACTGATAGTAAACCCATGGGCAGTCCCCAGAAGCACTCCTGGTGAACACTGGTCAAGTTAGGAGAAAGACAGCCATTCCCGCAGACCTATGGGGACCCTGCCTTTGGAGATAATCCACTTTCTTAGGTGGCTCGGAATGTCGAGCACCTGTGATGATGTCTCTCATGTGGGCTTCTCCTTTCCCCTCCTGAACACAGAATACCGAGCTTTCTGGCACAGGACAGACATTTGTTTCCTTGCACCATATAAGCCAAGCCAGGACCATACCTTGTACACCTTCCAGAAGCAGATCGACGCCCTTCCTGTAGAAGTCAGAAGCAGCTTCGTAGTCATCTTCCTCCTCCTTCTTTAAGGCCAGTTGGATAAGCTCCCCTGCCTTCTCCAGGTAATCTCTCCGGCCGCGCCGTGCCTTTAAGCTGCTGGGGAAGAGGCTGCGGCTTTCCCGCTCTTCTGCCCTGCTTGGCTCACTGTCAGAAGCGACAGCCCCTACTGCTGAAGAATCCGTAGACAGATTCAGACCAAAGGTTCTACTGGGAGAACCCTGACGGGAAGCCATTCCATCATCTACCTCGGCAAGAGAGTCCACATCAACAGTGAGGGACAGAAGGTCACTGTCACTGGAGAATCCTGAAATGAGGAGCACAGGAGTCAACATGAGACTAGAAGTAGCCACAGGGGCGCAGGTCACACATACTGCCATCCTCCCACAACTAACAGCAGAGAGGCTGTAGCCTGCTGGTGACTGGAAGCATCTAGCAGATTGTTTCAGTTTAGCTCATCTGATATTGATGGTCTGTAACTCACGGTCATCTGTCTGTAACTCATGTCATCTGTCTGTAACTCATGTCATCTGTCTGTAACTCATGGTCATCTGTCTGTAACTCATGGTCATCTATCTGTAACTCATGTCATCTGTCTATAACTCATGGTCATCTGACTGTAACTCATGGTCATCTGTCTGTAATTCATGTCATCTGTCTGTAACTCATGTCATCTGTCTGTAACTCATGTCATCTGTCTGTAACTCATGTCATCTGTCTGTAACTCATGGTCATCTGACTGTAACTCATGGTCATCTGTCTGTAATTCATGTCATCTGTCTGTAACTCATGTCATCTGTCTGTAACTCATGGTCATCTGTCTGTAACTCATGGTCATCCATCTGTAACTCATGGTCATCTGTCTGTAACTCATGTCATCTGTCTGTAACTCACAGCCATCTGTCTGTAACTCATGTCATCTGTCTGTAACTCATGTTATCTGTCTGTAACTCATGGTCATCTATCTGTAACTCATGGTCATCTGTCTGTAATTCATGTCATCTGTCTGTAACTCATGTCATCTGTCTGTAACTCATGGTCATCTGTCTGTAACTCATGGTCATCTGTCTGTAACTCATGGTCATCTGTCTGTAATTCATGTCATCTGTCTGTAACTCATGGTCATCTGTCTGTAACTCATGGTCATCTGTCTGTAACTCATGTCATCTGTCTGTAACTCACAGCCATCTGTCTGTAACTCATGTCATCTGTCTGTAACTCATGTTATCTGTCTGTAACTCATGGTCATCTATCTGTAACTCATGGTCATCTGTCTGTAATTCATGTCATCTGTCTGTAACTCATGTCACCTGTCTGTAACTCATGGTCATCTGTCTGTAACTCATGGTCATCTGTCTGTAACTCATGGTCATCTGTCTGTAATTCATGTCATCTGTCTGTAACTCATGGTCATCTGTCTGTAACTCATGGTCATCTGTCTGTAACTCATGTCATCTGTCTGTAACTCATGGTCATCCATCTGTAACTCATGGTCATCTGTCTGTAACTCATGTCATCTGTCTGTAACTCACAGCCATCTGTCTGTAACTCATGGTCATCTGTTTATAACTCATGGTCATCTGTCTGTAACTCATGGTTATCTGTCTGTAGCTCATGGTTATCTGTCTGTAACTCATGGTCATCTGTCTGTAACTCATGGTCATCTGTCTGTAACTCATGGTCATCTGTCTGTAACTCATGTCATCTGTCTGTAACTCATGGTCATCCGTCTGTAACTCATGGTCATCCGTCTGTAACTCATGGTTATCTGTCTGTAACTCATGGTCATCCGTCTGTAACTCATGGTCATCTGTCTGTAACTCATGGTCATCTGTCTGTAACTCATGGTCATCCATCTGTAATTCATGGTCATCTGTCTGTAACTCATGGTCATCTGTCTGTAACTCATGGTCATCCGTCTGTAATTCATGGTCATCTGTCTGTAACTCATGGTTATCTGTCTGTAACTCATGGTCATCTGTCTGTAATTCATGGTCATCTGTCTGTAACTCATGGTCATCTGTCTGTAACTCATGGTCATCTGTCTGTAATTCATGGTCATCTGTCTGTAACTCATGGTTATCTGTCTCTACCTCATGGTCATCCGTCTGTAATTCATGGTCATCTGTCTGTAACTCATGTCATCTGTCTGTAACTCATGTCATCTGTCTGTAACTCATGTCATCTGTCTGTAACTCATGGTCATCCGTCTGTAACTCATGGTCATCCGTCTGTAACTCATGGTTATCTGTCTCTCCCTCATGGTCATCCGTCTGTAACTCATGGTCATCTGTCTGTAACTCATGGTTATCTGTCTCTACCTCATGGTCATCCGTCTGTAATTCATGGTCATCTGTCTGTAACTCATGTCATCTGTTTGTAACTCATGGTCATCTATCTGTAACTCATGGTCATCTGTCTGTAACTCATGTCATCTGTCTGTAACTCATGTCATCTGTCTGTAACTCATGTCATCTGTCTGTAACTCATGGTCATCCGTCTGTAACTCATGGTCATCCGTCTGTAACTCATGGTTATCTGTCTCTCCCTCATGGTCATCCGTCTGTAACTCATGGTCATCTGTCTGTAACTCATGGTTATCTGTCTCTACCTCATGGTCATTCATCTGTAATTCATGGTCATCTGTCTGTAACTCATGGTCATCTGTCTGTAACTCATGTCATCTGTCTGTAACTCATGGTCATCTATCTGTAACTCATGGTTATCTGTCTGTAACTCATGGTTATCTGTCTGTAACTCATGTCATCTGTCTGTAACTCATGGTCATCCGTCTGTAACTCATGGTTATCTGTCTCTCCCTCATGGTCATCCGTCTGTAACTCATGGTCATCTGTCTGTAACTCATGGTTATCTGTCTCTACCTCATGGTCATCCGTCTGTAACTCATGGTCATCTGTCTGTAACTCATAGTTATCTGTCTGTAACTCATGGTCATCTGTCTGTAACTCATGGTTATCTGTCTGTAACTCATGGTCATCTGTCTGTAACTCATGGTCATCTGTCTGTAACTCATGGTCATCTGTAACTCATGATCATCTGTCTGTAACTCATGGTCATCTGTCTGTAACTCATGGTCATCTGTCTGTAACTCATGTCATCTATCTGTAACTCATGGTCATCTGTCTGTAACTCATGGTCATCTGTAACTCATGATCATCTGTCCGTAACTCATGTCATCTGTCTGTAACTCATGGTCATCTGTCTGTAACTCATGGTCATCTGTCTGTAACTCATGGTCATCTGTCTGTAACTCATGTCATCTATCTGTAACTCATGGTCATCTGTCTGTAACTCATGGTCATCCGTCTGTAACTCATGGTCATCCGTCTGTAACTCATGGTTATCTGTCTCTCCCTCATGGTCATCCGTCTGTAACTCATGGTCATCTGTCTGTAACTCATGGTTATCTGTCTCTACCTCATGGTCATCCATCTGTAATTCATGGTCATCTGTCTGTAACTCATGGTCATCTGTCTCTAACTCATGGCCATCTGTCTGTAACTCATGGTCATCCATCTGTAACTCATGTCATCTGTGTAACTCACGGTCATCTGTCTGTAACTCATGTCATCTGTCTCTAACTCATGGTCACCTGTCTGTAACTCATGGTCATCTATCTGTAACTCACGGTCATCTATCTGTAACTCACGGTCATCTATCTGTAATTCACAGCCATCTGTCTGTAACTCATGACCATCTACAGCCCAGTTCCAAAGGATATAACACCTTCTGGCCTCGAGTATACCAGGCACACATTAACAGATGCAGGCAAACACTCATACATATAAGATAAAAATAAGTCTTTTAGAGTCCAGTGCCACAGGGCCAGGCAGGGAGCAAGCCAGAGATGACCTCCCTCCTGGCCCCATCCAGTCCAACACCATGGGGTCTGAATACAGAGCAAGCCTGAGACACACAGGTGTGTCACACAGGTCCAGGCAGACAAACCACATCTGAGACAACCTCTGCCTCATGCCACATGGCACAGGTGGAGCACAACACTCCTGTGATTACTACAGAGATGACCCCTGACACCCAGGGCTCTCGGCACCACTAAGATAAGCAACTTTAGTGGTGGAGAGATGGAAGAGATAGAGAAGCAGAAGGACTGTGCACAATGAAGAGAGGCAGAACCGAAGACTTGAGGGTAGAGAGAAACAGCAATGCCACCTATGGCCATGTCTGGGTCCATGGCCCCACCAAAGGCCAGTAGGACCTCCCTGGACTGTGCTGCTGCTTGGGGCCATGTTGATGTCTGAGAGCTCTGCAGAGCTGCCCCGGACCCCTTGCCCAATACAGAATCTGCACTTTACCCAGGAGACACAGTAGAGCTGGCCCTGGTGGCAGGGGTGTGGGCAAGCTGGCCCTGTGCATGAAAGTGTGGGAGAACTGCCTCCGCCCCGCGCCTGCTGCAGTCCTCGGGAGAGCAGACCCTACACACACACAGGCAGCACAGCAGAGCTGTGCTCTGTTACAGACCTAAGTTACAGGCCCGTGGAGGCCTGCTCTGGCTGGGAAACGGGTTCAAATGGCACAGAGAGTTGGATGAAAGCCCAAAGACTGAAGATCTCTGTCTTATTAACTCTCTCTAACTATACTGAGACTGGAAGCTGACAGCTTCTAAAAACTTAACAATTTCTTGCTTATGCTGTGATTAAAACCTGCCCACCTCTGAATTGGGGGGAGGGGGTTGTAAAGACGTGATTATTCTTGTTCTTTGTTCTTTTCCTACAGATCTGGATTTCATCATCCAGGAAAAGAAAGTCATGCTCAGAGCAAGAAAAACTTTTTACATAAGCAAATACACACAGACACACACACTCACACACATACACATTCTGGTCAGGCCTGACCTCCTGTTTCAACTCCACAAGTATTCATGCATATTTACATATATATACATACACACACATATATATACACATGCACAATATATGTGTGTATGTATATATACATGCACATACACATATATTTGGTAGATGGAGCAAAAGACCGCACGAGCAAGTTCCACTGGGCAAGTACCAATGCATAAAACACTTACTCATTCTGGATGAAAAATAAGCTTCAACCTTTATTGCTCAGAGAAAGAAAAGGCTTCTACCTTTTTATTGCTGAAAATCCTAAGTAAGAGAAAAACCTCATCCTCTTTATTGCTGAAAAAAGTTTCATCTTTCTATTTGTGAAAGAAAAAACCTTTTTCTTTTTCATTGCTGACTGAAGGAAGTCATGTCCTTGTCAGTGGGAAGAAGCCTGCTTGCTTACTGTCACCATTCTGAGTTCCCACACTTTCTCAGGAGAGAATAGATCACATGGTCTTTCAACCATCTTTACATTCCAAAAGTTCATCACAAATCAAATAAGGAGTTTCAGCAGGAAAGTTCACAAGTGTTCTAACTAAACATTCCTTATCCTTCACTAGCTCCACAAGTTCATTAAGTTTAAAACAATAATTCTTTTTATAATTTCTTTTATTTTTTAAAACAATAATTCTTATGTCATAAGTTAGCATGGTTTTGCTAAAAGGCAAATCATCTGCCTTGTATCTCATTAGTTTTGAAGTTTGTATAGACAAATCTAGTCAATATTTTATTTTTTATCCTTGAACCTACAATAAATTGTCCATTCCTAGTTTATGACCTTTAGTTATCAGATAATGGTTTCATTGCTAACCTAGAAACAAAGTTTTCCCTGATTGTAAATTTGTTCTAAGCCCGCTTCCTATCCTAGTGCAATCAGCCCATGATTCGTGTAGATTTATAAAGCCCTAATCACAGCTTTCATACTATATAGAGGGCTCAAAACTACTTGTATAAATTTAGGAATTCCATAATAATAAAACATTATTAGGAATTATAAAATCATCAATTTGTCTACATAGCATTACTACAAGAGAGTACATCTTTGTTGATCTGCAGAAAATCTTCCCAATAGAGTGGGCTGATGCCCAAGAATTATTAGGCTAAGTTAATAATGACAGCAAAGGCACATCGGCTGCTAGAAGCAATCCTGGGATGGAGTCTCTGGGCCTTGCCTCTCAGAGCTCTCCCACCGCAGACCAAACAAAACAAGCGGTCTCCAGAAACGTCATCATTTGCATGTCGTTAGCCTATCCTCGATGGCTCCTGACACCTGTCCTGCCCTGAGAGTAAGACAGCAGAGAGCTGGCTCTGCCGCGCCAACTCTAGCACTGCATGAGCCAGCCAGGGAGCACTGAGAAGCCTGCCCTGGGGTGTGGATGTGGGAGAGATGGTGGGCTGACCAGGGACCACCCAGGCCCAGATGTGGGGCTTTGAGTTGACCCACCCCGACATCTACTCCATCTATGAACTGCTGGAGCACGTGAAGGGCCCCTCCTATAGATCCTAAGCTGCAGGATCTCCCTGACACAGGGCAGCAACAGGACATCTGAGAAGAGTCCCAGTGAGGACCCAGTATTGATGGTGTAGCAGAAGCCAGAAGCCTCAAACCAGACCAATGATTCATTGCAATGAACATTTCCCAATAAAGAAGTGTGGACAGAGGGTATATTGTGGGACACACAGTGACACAGCTACACAGTGAGATTCTACAGCTTCCACAGTGAGATTCCTTTTCTCATGGGGAGGTTATAAGGGTGGGAGCAGGTATAAAGGGAAGGGGGAGATGAGTAGGATTGGGATGCATAATGTGAAATTCACAAAAAAACAATAAAAAATTAAATAATAAATAAATCTTTTGAAATAAAACATTAAAACTATTACACATTAAATATTTTATAAATAGTAACTATATTCATCAAAACAAAAAATATTTATTGGGAGAAATGGCAACCTTTGATATTTTGCAAGTCTTGACATCTAGCTGAACAGAACGAGAGGTATTCCGATGCATGCTTCTGTGAACTCCCTGCTGTCACAGCCTGTAGTTGGAAGATGTTAATGAAAGGGAAAGTCATACAGAAGAGTGGCCGCTGCTGTACCCTCTGCCTTTCCTGTTATTACTCTGGGCGGGGCAGGGGCAGGAACCCACAGCACTCCCATGAGCTCAAAGGACACTGTGGGGGTCAGTGCTTTCCTTCGGCCACATGGATCCCAGGAACTGAACTCAAATTGTCAGGCTTGGCAGCAAACAACTTTACCTGCTGAGCCATCCTAAACTTCCCAAATTTGTGTTTTCTTCATGACACCAAAACTCCATGGTGCTACTTTCTTAAAACTGGCAGCAATGAACAATACATAAAATCCAGACACCGGAATCTGTAGGGTTCACTACATGTCAATCCATTGGTCTGTCTCAAATCATCTTTATCCCTGCTGTTTATAGCCTAACAAATCAATTATTTGTAAAATGTTAGTTCCCTGACTACCACAGACCTTCCACGTATCAACCTCCTATTTCATTATTATGGAATAAAAATCACACTAGGAAACTGTCAAATTCAAAGTGACACAAAAGCCCTAAGTTGGGGAGGAAAACTCTTTCACCGACAACAAACACCATGAGCTATTTTCCTTGAAGAGTCAGCGAGCTCATTTCAACACTGAAATGTTGTGAAATGTCACTGAAACATGTGAAAACACACATGGCACCACACACACAAGCCTCATGACAGCTGTCTGTCTGCTACTGATTCAAGCAAAATGGCCGCCCACGAGCAAGTGGCTTCTCAGCTCCGCTCCACCACTCACACCCGCCTTCCCTAGTGCAGCATGGTGGCTTAGCAGGGAGGGCACTGTGCCTCAGAGCACTCAGACAGTGCCGCTTTACCAGCAGCATGTGCAATAACCAATCTTGGTTTGGTGCCACCATCCCCAACAGTTTGACCCTCATGGCTTTCCTATGTGACATTCAACACAAAGGTCAGCACAGAAAAATGTCTTAGGTGACTGTATTACTAAAATGGTTTCCACACTGCGGATCCTTGGAAACATCAGGAGCACATACAGCTCTCAAATCCACTCATCGAGCTACTGATTCTGTAAGATAAAACTCGAAATGCCATCCCTGAAACAGTTCAGACACACACATCTGGAGATCTGCACTGTTCTATAAGAAAGCAAGCTGAGCAAGCCAGGAGAAGCAAGCCAGTAAGTAACATCCCTCCGTGGCCTCTGCATCAGCTCCTGCTTCCTGGCCTGCTTGAGTTCCAGTCCTGACTTCCTTTAGGGATGAACAGCAATATGGAACTATACGCTGAATAAACCCTTTCATCCCCAACTTGCTTCTTGGTCATGATGTTTGTCTTAGTTAGGATAGAAACCCTAACTAAGACACACAAATACCAAAGATTAAGTAATTTACAGCAAAACAAGCAGACCCATGTACAAAGAGGCTGGCCTAGAACTCTGTGATGAATAGAGATGCAGCCCCTGCCTGTGCACAGCATGTATGGCAAGCCCTGGGGGACAGCTGCTCCTGAGCCACGGAAGATCCTGAGCCACGGAAGATCCTGAGCATCTCGGGTAGACGCTTAGTGCTGTTGTTCAAGCTGCATACAAACCATGAACTGCAAAACAATGAACACTACAAATCACTCTGAGAATCAGAGGGGGTTGAAGAAACGTGTGGGTGCAGACCACTTGTCCTGTGCGGCCAGGACACAGCTTCAGCAAGTGCTTAGCATGGAAAGCCCTCAGACCTGGAAGACTTCAAAGGAGATGCTGCTGTCTTTCAAATGCAGGTTTGCTTGAAAGTATAGCTAAAGACGTCATTTACAGAATGTAACCCTGAATGGATAATCCAGCCGCACAGCCAAGGTACTCTTAGCGTAAGCAGAACTGTGGATGAGTGAGACCTACACCCCTCCTTGCCTTAGTCCTGCAGAAACTGCACACTGCCTGAGAGACCTGGCCCAGCCCCTGCATCAAGGGCTTGCCAGCTTCCACAGTTACTGGTCTCCCTCTCCTTATTGAAGCGGTTTCTCAACTCCCTTCTCAAGGAAGTACTCTCCAACAAGCTGCCTAAAAAGAAAAGATTTTTCAGTCCAGGCTTGGGGATCAAATGGGCCTCACATACACCAGGCAAAAGTCTACCACAGAGCCTCCACCATCATGCTACAGGTCAAAAAGCAGCCAACCATAGGTTAAAAACCTCTGGAGGTGCACACCAACCACTAAGTCAAAACCCCATTCTTCATTCATGTGTGTGTGTGTGTGTGTGTGTGTGTGTACATGTATATATGTGCACATATATAGAGATGTACAGATAGATGAGTAAGCATACGTGTATATATGCACACACATGTACCTATATAGACATGGCATGTAAATACACAAGTGTACATGTGTACACATAGATGTATATAGACATGATGTGCAAACACACAAGTGTCTATGTGTGTACACAGGCAGATGCAAAGACACACAAGACATGTAACTAGTTAGTACCGACTCCACCCATCTTACACTCGAGTACCTCAGCTTTATGTAGTCTTGCTCAGCATGGCCCTACAACTCACCCAGTTTTATATAAAATTCCATCTAAGCATCACGTGATGTAGAGACCACAACCCAGAGAGAGTAAGCACGTCACAGGCAGCTGCAAGCACCTTACAGACTGAGGGTCTCTCTGAGGAGGAAGGGGAGGGGTGGGTAGGGCAGCCGTGGGTTCTGGATACAGTATACAGAGACCTGTCAGAGCCAGTCCAGCCTCAGGGCCCTTCTAGGACATGGTGGAGTAGCAGGCACACCCTCCAACACAGTCACACAGCCCTAGGCCTCTTTTGGAAGGGATACAGGGAAAGTCAAAGGTTCCATGAGTCACCTGCCTCTGGGTGTGGAACACAGAGATTCCAGTCTCTGTGCTATTAGAGGGCCTCAGGTGACTTGTTAAAAAAGCAGCTACAGACAGGAGGGGTTTATTTGGCATCCCAGTCCACCTCCCTGCCCTCACCTCTGGGCTTTGAACTGCTCAGAGCCAGGCAGTAGAGCACACTCTGCCTGGGACACCACCTCTGAAAGATGGGCCTGGGGGAAAGGTTGAGCGGCCACACACAGGGCCTTTACAGCATGAGCCATCAGAGCCCCGCATTTGAAGACCAGCCGCACAAAGAGATCGGTCTCCTTTGACAACAGGTGGCCTCTCGCAGGGACTATATATAAAGCACGTGGCCTCGTTACTATTAGCTCATCACCTTCACTCAACTCTACAGGTCAAACACTGCCACACTCAACCAAAGGGACTTTCTACTTGACCTAGCAGCAATCACTCCTGCTTCATGCACACAAAAAGCACTTAGCCCAGAACCAAGATGACCCAGAGGTGGATGATGTGCAGATCAGATAGAATCTGGAATGACTCCTTCATGGAGGAGGGGCTCCCGCAGCCCCATCCCTAGCTGGGGAGTGCACAGCACCAACTGCATGCTGGGAGAGCAGCCTCTTTTCTTCAGTAGTGTAGCCAGGGGAAGCAGCCTGTGCTTCAGCCATCAGCACCACACTACACTCAGCAACAGCCATAACAACAGACACTCTGCAGGTCGCTGGACTTAAACAGGGAAAGCAGGGGGGAGATCTCCAGGGGAGGGGTCCAGAGAGAGTGGGGCAGGAAGAGAGGGGTGGAGTGTACCACATGCATATATGAAATTGTCAACGAATACTTTCTTTCATGACAGGGTTTCACAAGCAGCCCTGGCTGTCTTGGAACTCACTGTGTAGACCAGGCTCACCTCTAACTCGCAGAGATCCACCTGCCTCTGCCTCCCAAGTGCCAGGACTAAAGGCATGTGCCACCACACACTACAAAGAATACATTTTTCTAAAGGAAGAACGAAATGGGCCCTTCTAAATATGCCTGTGAGAAAATCCCGAAATCTGGAGCTGTGTGCTAGTCACATCCTGACATCTACGGCTCAACAGCTACAGGCCAGAAGAACCAGCCTTTGACAGTTCCTAGGTTAACAATGTGCCTGTGCTTCACCCTTGAGAAACCTCAGAGCCCCACAGACCCTACTGTGTATCTACAAGGAACAGAACAGGCTTCAAAGCCAGTGCTGATCCTGAGTGCAGGCCAGCAGAAGCATGGTGAAGTGCTCACACAGCTCCCTTTGGCCTCAGGGTCTGTTGTTCCATTGCCCGTCTTGTTTTGTGGACTCCAGGTTCCAACTGTTACCCTACACACATGCGTGCAAATGTATACACAGGTCCCTCTGAAGCCAGAGTAGGGCACGGAACTTCCTTAGAGCCAGAGGAAAGAGAGGTTGTGAAGCCGCCCAGTGGATTCTGGGAACTGACCTCCACAGTTGCTGAGCAGTCCTTCCAGACCCACCTGACCTTCCTACCCGAGAACACAATCACCCTTCACAGCACGTCAGAGTTCAGGGACTCAGCAAATCCCTAGCAGCACACACTTGACCATCGCCAAACCCCCTCGTTTACCTGAGAAGGAGAGTACTCTGTGACATCTAATGTCCCTTCTAATCCGAAACCCAAGCGACCAAAGCAAACCATGCCCTTCTAATGTGGCCACCCTACCGCTAAATTCTAAATGTCCCGTGTTACCACACCAGCCCTGGGATTTCAAGAATCATGCAAACTCTCTGTGCCTTCTCTTCTACAAGCAGCATACATACACTGTATCTGTTAGGGTTTCCTTGGTTTTGTTTGTAAGAAAGGAACTCTGAAACACAGGCTAATCTTAAACTCACTGTATAGGTGAGTTTGGCCTTCCTGATTCTCCTGTCTCAACTTCCAAGTACTGGGACTACAGGTGTACAGCACCAGCCCCGGTTAGATTGCACTTAAATTTACATAAAATTAAATTCCCTATTTTAAGATTTACCACTGAAGAAAATGTAACTAGTCAGAGACTGTGAACAACAGTGAGTAAGTAAGTAATAACAAAATATAACTACTTCTATCCGAGTGACAGGGACCCACTCTAGGAAGCCACAGGACTGAGGACAAGCCCAGGCCTAAGATTTTAATTCCCACAGCGCCACCTTGTGGATATTTGTAAAATAAAATCCTACTACAAGTGTAACCTGCTTTAGTTGGAGTTTCTATTTTGTCATAATTTACAGAACTCTACACCACAAAGACTTTAGTCTTAACACAGACATGTCACTAAACAGCCAGATTAAGGATGTCCACATTTAAAGTGGCTCTGCCTTGAAGCATAAACTTTAAATTCACTAAATAAAAACAACACAAAGAAAAAATAACACAATGGATTTTTTCTTTTTTGATCCTCCATGTATTTTCGTGTGCCTGTGTGCATGCGCACACACACACAGATGGTACAGCACACCTGCAGTCAGAGGACAACCTTGGATGTCAGTCCTGGACTCCACCTTATTTGTACCACACCTGGCTAGCTGACCTATGAGCTTCCTGGGAACTCTCCTGCCCCCACCTCCCATCTCGCTGTAGGAGCAGTGAAACTACCTGAGCACTGGGGATCTGAACTCAGATCCTCCTGTGTAGATGGGCGCTTTATCCACAAAGGCCTTAGCCTAGCCTTATACAAAAGGTTGTTTTAATCAAACTGAAATAACTCTACACTCTACATTTAATCCTCCAATGTTTTAAATAAACAACACTATCAAAATCAAACAGCTTAGCAGCAAGGCACCTGTATCTCAAAAGCAGGCCAACAGAGAGACGTGCTCCCAGAGGCTGTGCTCCCACTCCCGTCACCATCTCACTAATTCAAATAAAGCACACGAGTTTCAAATGAGATGCTCACCAACAACTAGGTGTCCCCTCATCATTCGGGGAACGGCTTGCATGGCCCTCCACACAGCAGAGAGCAAGGAGCCAGGGTCTCATGGAGGCTGGACGGCGGCTGGCTCAGCCATCAAGAGCATGTACTCCTACAGGTTCCCAGCTCACAACTGTTCAGAACTCCAGCTCCAGGGGACCTGACTCCCTCTTCTGACCTCCAACGGTGTCGTGCACACGTGGGTGCACCAACACATATGCAGTTTAAACACTCATATACATAAAAGAAAAGAAAAATTGTTTTTTAAAGGAAAAGGTTACTTTTTCTCTGAAAACCTAATTTTACTTCACACTACAATAGCTGCCAGTTTAACTATCAAGTTACTGTTTTACACAATCTGAAAGAGGCCTCACTCTTCTACTGTACTATAATAATCTTAAAACAGAAATTCTGTGTTTTCATGTTTCCATTAGTATGTTCCTTTTGAAGTAAACTAGAATTTGTCAGTTGTATATTCCAGTCACAAACAACAACAGAAATAATGATCCTTTGGCATCCAGATCTGTCTCTGGGAAGTGAATGTCTCCAAAAGCTTGTGTGTTCAGACCCCAGAAGCACCACGATGAGGTCGCCCTTAAAAGACATAAATGGACTTCTGTGGGAGCTGATGACCTAGACCGGCCCTCTTCAGTCTGGATTTCTACCCTGGCAAGTGTTGTGTTTTAAATGTGAAATGTCTCCCACAGCTCATGTGTCTGGTCAGCAGTGCTAGGTTTTGTGTTTTGTTTTTCTGTATTTTATTTATTTTATATGAGTATACACTGTCTGTTGCTGATTCAGACACACCAGAAGAGGCCATTAGATCCCTGCATAGATGGTTGTGGGCCACTAAGTCGTTGCTGAGAATTGAACTCAGAACCTCTGGCAGAGCAGTCAGTTTTCTTACCTGCTGAGCCATCTCTCCAGCCCAGCAGTGCTAGTTTTGAAGGTTACAGAACCTTTAGGAACTAGGGTGTAGCTGGAAAAAGCAGCCAATGGAGAGTTTCAAGGGTGGTACCTTTCATCAGGACCGACTAACCAAGCTTAGAGGATTCTGAGAGGCAGCGCATCGGTCACCTGCTCATGTTCAACACCTTGCAATATTTTAAAATACCATTCCGAAAAAAGGCATTTTAAATAACACTCCTTTGCCTCCCCCGGACCATCATGAAGTTCACAGGCCTCCTAACGGCTCCCACCAATGCCAGTGGGCATGTGAAATGGATTCTGGCCAGCCTCCCACATCACGTGGAGCCCCACGTGCAACAGAGGATTCCACCAGGCTCTCACCCTCCATCCCAGCCTAAGATTCTCAAACCAAAGCTAAATCGAGGGGGGTAAGCGCCCCCAGTCGCCACCCCTTGGCAACCTTCCACATGCTCTTTGGTTTTTGCTGGATGTCACAGAACTAGCACATTCCACAGGAATTCCTTTCTCAGGAACATGGAGTTGGAAGCAACTGAAAGACGGATCATGTCAACCAGAAAAGTCACCCATAAAACCCAACTTTAGAGTGAGAAGCCAGTGGCCCCCGAAAGCAGAGGCTACACGTTTCCAAACCCATGCAAGAAGCTGTCCTGGATAAGACATCCTCTTTCCAACAGCAAGACAGACTATAAAGCAACACAACTCTCAGCAAGTTTTTCTATGACCTCAGCAAAATGAGGATGAAGTCAGAGGCTGAGGGTCATCCCATGGAGGCCCATGGGGACACAGCATGCATATACTGCACAGAACACAGCCTCAAGTGGGTGGGGGAAAGGAAAAGAAAAACTCCCAGACTTGTACTCCTAAGGAGGAAGTTCTAAAGGAAAAAAATGTGTGTAATATCTTGCTGGATTCTACCAGCAAGGGAGAAAATGTGTGTGTGTGTGTGTGTGTGTGTGTGTGTGTGTGTGTGTGTGTGTGTGTAAATGTGTGTGTGTGTGTGTGTGTACGCGAGCATGAGTGTGGGAGAGTATGTGGGAGAGTGTATATGTGTCTGAGAGTGTATGTATGTGTGTGTGTATGAGTGTATATGTGTGTATGTGTGTATGAGTGTGTAAGAGTGTGTGAGTGTGTGTGTCTGAGAATGTGTGTGAGTGTGTCAGGGTCTGTGTGTGAGTATGTGTGAGTGTGTGTGAGAGTGTATGAGAGTGTGTGTGTGTGTGTGTATACACGAGCATGAGTGTGGGAGAGTGTGTGGGAGAGTGTATATGTGTCTGAGAGTGTATGTATGTATGTGTGTATGAGTGTATATGTGTGTATGTGTGTATGAGTGTGTAAGAGTGTGTGTGTGGTCTGAGAATGTGTGTGAGTGTGTCAGGGTCTGTGTGTGAGTATGTGTGAGTGTGTGTCTGAGAGTGTGTGTGAGAGTGTATGAGAGTGTGTGTGTGTGTGTGTGTGTGTGTGTGTCTGTTAGATCAGTGTCTGTGTCCATGCTGTTGTGTATACACATCATCCCACACAACAGACAGGAACCTGCTAGTTTTACCAAACCGGAATGAGAACATCCTATAGCACGTCTAGGACAGTGTGACTGCAGATGTCTAAGTGGGTGCACCCCTCCACTGAGACCCAAGGAGACCTGAGTTCCCAGTGCACTCTCAGGAGGACTCTCGGGCAGAGGCCCAAGTGTGCTGGCTCATCTATGAATTACTGTGACAAGCTAAGCCTAGGCTATCTCAGAAAAACCTGACTATTTTATTTATGAAGATCCTCCCCATCCCATAGCACAAACTCTCTTTTTTTATATTCTATAACCTGCCCTAAAGAAAAGTAGTTAGGAAATCCAAAAGCCAAAAGACATGAATTAAAATCTGCATGTAAGTTCACGTATAGCTAAACAAAACCAGAGCAAGATGTATCACAACGTTGAAGTTAAGAGATTGAAAGCAAAGTCCAAAGGGAAGCACAGCCAACACTAAAGCTGCCCTGGGCTTCTGCTTCCCCAGTGACCCACTTTTTTTAAAGCTGGTCTTGACTGGGCTGGGGTCAGGGGCTGCTGGGTGGGCTCCAGCGGACACTCACACAGCAAGGTCCACGGTCTGTATACAAACTGTCTTGCTGAGGTCTGATGTCCTGGTCATACCATCAGGGCAGAAGTGCCATGCACTGCAAAGCTACCAGTTACCTGTGAGGTGTCACCAAGCCAGCCCAGTGCTCATGTACAGAGCCTGAGGAAAGGAATTCAGACCAAGGAAGGACCTTCCACCTCCTATACACAGCTGCTACTACAATGTAACATGGCTGTGACCTGCATCTTCTGCCACTGAAACCTTTGAAACACAAGAAAACAGTCTCTTACCTTCAGTACCACACTCAGGAAGGGTGTTGGCCAAGGAGTCTGGGTAAGCTTCGGCAGGGCCAATTAGCTCAGAGCCATCGCTAATTATCCCACCCTGAGAAGGACAGAGCAGCCATGTTTCAGTAAGAGCACAAAGAGATGAGTGGTAAACACCCCTCTTCTCCACCAAGCACTCACAAGGCTTGAGGGAGTTACTACACAGATTGAACCTTTTACAGAACATAGTCAATCACCCCTGCCAGGGCTCGGCTGTACCAACGCACCACAGCCATGCTTAGTAAGTGGAACAAGGAATGCACAGCATAAATTACTTCCACAGGATCTCTCTGCAAACCTAAGCTGCTGGCCTGAAACTCACTATGCAGCCCAGGCTGGCCTGGAACTCAGAGGTGTTTGTTGCTGCCCCACTATGCAGCCCAGGCTGGCCTGGAACTCAGAGGTGTTTGTTGCTGCCCCACTATGCAGCCCAGGCTGGCCTGGAACTCAGAGGTGTTTGTTGCTGCCCCACTATGCAGCCCAGGCTGGCCTGGAACTCAGAGGCAGTGCCTCTGCCCCTTGAATGCTGGAATCAGAACAGTGCACCGCCATGTCCAGACCCAAGGTGAAAAGCAGCATGTTTAAGATCTGCCACAGACTTTAAGGAAACACAAGACTAGCAAAAACTGCAGTTAGTCAACTTTCAGCATCCTTAGGGCCTGATCATTGTAACCAGTAGGGACTCATCAGAAAGTCACTGAATTTTATGCAGTCACAAGTGACATCATATCAACAGCATATCATGTGATCTGAGGAGACACATGAGAAAACCACCCACCATAAAGAGATTTATGTAAAAAGACATTTTTTTCTGTTTTACGAATAGATTTGTGTACCTGACTGTATGCGTGCTCACTACAGGTGTGCAGTGACTACAGAGCCAGAAGAGGGGTTGAGATCTGCAGTTACGGGCTGCTGTGTAGCACCTAGTGCGAGAGTCAAGAACCCTTGGCTGCTGAGAACAAATATTATATAAATATTTTATTTATATATACACACACACAGCTTCTTGATGAAGCTATGATACTCATAACTACAAACCTAGCACTTAAGCGGCTGCGGCTGCCCAGTTGCGAGGAGCAGAAGTGAGTCTGGGCTCCAGTGTGGACTGTTACAAAGTCACTGAAGGAAGTCAAGTGTCCTTGTGACCAGCTCTTTAATCTTGTACCCACACTTACAAAGGTGAGCCTCAAAGCTATCGCTTCCCAGAGTAAGTCAGTCAGGCTGCTGTGCTGGGCCTTATGGCCTGAACTCTCCAATCAGAGACAAGCAGGCTTATTCCCCTTAAGCAATTATATCACTGAGACGCTAACTCCTTTGCTCTTTAACATCTGTTTTCCTTTCTTCTATCAACAGTTTTTTACGACAATGCTACAATCAAGATATCAAATCTCACAAGAAGAGCAGGCCCTTTTCTCCCCACCTGACAAGACTCAGCAGTGTGAGCTCATCACAGAATGTCCTCCTGGCAGTCCTTTTAGGTACACAGAGCACAGTCTCTAGGATACAGTGTGTGCTAGGAAATAAGTCGATTTAAAGGGACTGAAATCATATACTATGTGCTCGGATCACAAGAAAAAGGTCACTAGGCGGGCATGCCTCTGATGCACACAGGAGGCCTGAGGATCCAGGCCTGAGGCTCGGAGTGAAACACTGCCTCAAAGGGGAAAATGGAGAGCATGAAAACAAGGATGAAGAAAAATATGACACAGACGCAGGACACAAGGAGGATGAAGATGGAGACGAAGGCTAAGATGACAGAGATGGCAAATAAAAACTCAGGCTTAGAAGAGACTTGGAAATCCAGAAATATTTAGAAGTCACCACGGTTCTAAATAGCCAATGGGTCAACAGAAATATTACAATATACCGAACTGAATAAAAATGGAAATAAAACATAACAGTACATGGAAGAAGCTGGATGCTCAGGGCTATTGTGTTGGAAATGTTACTGTGGTAAATGCCTGCATCAGGCAAGAATAGTGCCAACAAGTACGTTTTCACGTGGGGTGGGGACAGGACAGCACCTGCCACCTGCCACCTGCCACCTGCCACCTGCCTGAGTCTGCTGGAAACAGACCCCACATCAGCTTGACTTCTCTTAAGCTCCAGTCTTCACATACCGTGTGTGTGTGTGTGTGTGTGTGTGTGTGTGTGTGTGTGTGTGTGCGCGCACACGCGCACAACCCGACCAACTTCTGAGCCCGTGGCATGCACTGGTTTACTCGGCAGGGTGGGGCCTCCCAGACCTCACTCCCAGAGAGCACGAGAGAACACTGAGTAGCAGCCTCGCCCTCACTTGGCCTTTTCCCCTGAAGCCCTACACTGGGTCTACACACGCAGCAGAGCCGTGCTCTGAGTCTGGTATGCAGAGTAATGACACCAGAAGTAAGGAGACCATCAGGAACAACACTATCACCATGGAAGTCAACAGGAGTCTTATTTCTACTTGTGACTCTGCAATGTCCTTCAAACAACGACCCTTCTTCAGTCAACTAAGTAAGGTCAAAAGTTGATCTTTGCTTAAAACCACTGTAGCCCAGCACCCCTGTGTCTTAGAAAGTAAAGTTATACAAGTGTGTGTTTTCTGCTAAAGAAATGAGCAAACAAGATGACACAGCCATTCTGCTCTTTATGAAAGCTAGTTAACTGCACTGGGGAATGTGCTTAAGAACTGTGATACCCACCAACAATGACAGTGACATTCAAACAAGTAAGGAAATGAGTGTTAACAATGATGGACATGCCTGCTCCCCAGCACCTGGGAGGCAAAGGCAGCGGGACCAAAGCGGGGGCCTGCCACTCACATCTGAGGTCCATCTCACATCCAAACAAATGAAAGGGTCAGAGAGCAGTGCCACATGTCAAGAAACATAAGCCACATATAGTCAATGACCTAGAAACACAATGCACAGACCCTTTGCAAGACTGCAATGAGCACTTCCACTAGGTCCTGCCACAAAGAAAGAGTGTGGACCGTGGTGCTCAGAAAGCCTGCCGTTCAAGCAGGCCTCAGAAGGAGCGCCTAGAGCCCACGAAGCCTCACCTTCCCAGTGTATTCCAACACAGCCCTCCAAGCCTTCTGCATCAAGGTTCTAAAGCCTGTAAATTGGAACCTGCAATGTCTACACCACAGACAGCAGCTCTGCCACAGCAATGGATACTGAGCAGAACCTTCTACTGCCTCGTAAGTAACAAAACTCAGAAGTGACAGAGCTATCTGGATTTTACACACCCAGGGGAACCGCATGAAATGACGCACTTTCACCTCCGCACTTTCACCTCCGGGAAGACTACACACCTTGAAGAAGTCCTGGAGCTGCTCGCTGTTGTACAGGGCGGGGATGTTGGCAGAGAACTGCAGCAGGTCCTCGGCACACTGCCGTCGCTCCTCAATCACAGTCTTGTCAAATCGCCCTGGAATTCAATGAGAGTCAGTACTTGAGGACAGAATAACACAGCTTGGTTTTGTGACGGTTCAGGGAGAGAAGCCACCGCAGGCCACACAGTCCATCTGCGGAGCTTATCACGTAAATGTCACATCACATCAAACCCTCACAATGTTTCTAATGAAATGGAGCAGCAATGTCACCTGATAAATAGACTGTACCCAAACCTGGCCACGTCCAGGACACTCACTAGTAAGAAGACAGCGATGGGAAACTAAAGTTGAAAAGAGAATTTTTAAAGAATTCAAATGGCTTCTTCTAGTAATTTAATACTATAATTACTCATGTAATTTTCTCTTCTCTACTCTTTTCTATTTAAAAAGGGGGATGAAGAGAAGAGATTATGAGAACATCTGTATTAGCAGTGGGGTCAAAAATCTGAGCTTGAAGCAGAAAGCTTTTATGCTGAATTCCACGTGTGCTGCTGGCAGTGGCCCACGGCGGCCTGCTGATGAGGATAGTGCCCAGCACAGGCCCGCCCCACAGGATGGAAAGGTGGCTCCACACAAGCTCCAACAAAATGTGCAAGTGCTGTTAAGACATCTTCCACATGAAATTGTATATAGCTCTCCTGTTTGATCACCAGCTAGCATCTGCCATGTGCCCTGCGTGCACATTTTAAAAATACCAAATCAGAAGAGTAGTGTCCTCACAGACTGAAAGCATTCAGAGTATAAACAAAAACCTAGGACAAAAGGCTTAGGTACCACAGACACTAAAATCCCTCACACCTGTCTCCTGCCTATGGTAAAGTATTTACATGACTGAAAAGTTGTACTGCAGGGAGGAGGAGATGGAGACAGACCTGGGTTCAAATCCAGCCCCTATGCTCCCTGCTACAGTGAGACTCTGACTAAGCACACGGGCACAGGCCTGCCTGTGGCTCCTATGCCAGCCTCAGCAAGCCTGCAGTAACACTACACAGATCATTGTGGGCTCTGAGTCCACACAAAGTCCCCATAGTGACTAGCACACAGCACGCTAGCAAATCTGTCTGGGCCACTGCCGACCAACAGAGACAGAAACCCTCCATTAACAGTCTTACAGTGGGACATCCTTATAGAAAAGCTGAACTGGATACACTGAGAGACAGACAGATGGACAGAAGCCACCACTCACACACTACAGAGTCACCAATGCTAGAACTGCACGTTCTTTCATGCTCTTAACTATAAAGATATAATTTATTTAGAAAAATAAAACATTTTTCTAGGCCCTGAATGGCCTAGAAGTCACTACATAGACCAGGCTAGCTTTGCACTAAAAACACCCTGCCTGCCTCTCCTCCAGAGTGCTGAGACTAAAGGTCACGTCGCCCAGCCTCTCCTTTTCTTCCGTATGACTTCTCCATGCGTGTCAGCCAAATGCATGCATCCTTCCCTGCAGCCTGGACATAGGATAGTGTGACCAACAGGCTATCAACAGAAGGCACTCTGCACGTCCCTCAAGTCCTACTGGAAGGCAGCTGCAAACACCCTCTCCCTGCTTCCCTCCCGGATCTCTCCCTCCTGCCAAGACAGACGATAATGATGTGGAAGGCAGAGGGGACAAAGCACGAGCTGAAACTTCTGGGCACTGTGGCACTTCCATCCCAGGCTGCACCTAGACTGCCAAACATATAAAACAAACCAGCTTCGTCTACTGTGTGTGAAACTGCCACATGTGACGGTGCTGAGGACGACCCGTGACACTAACAAATAAAACCAACTTGCCTGCAGCCACCACACATCCCTGTCCTACTGCTTCCTACCATCACCTCACCTGGAAATAAAATGTCCTGACCTACCTACACACACACACACACACACACACACACACGCATGCACACGCACACGCACACGCACACGCACACACACACACACACACGACCACATTAGAGCCGAGCACAGTGGCACGGGCTTCAAAGCCCAGCTCTGGGTAAGGGGCACAGGGTACCCGGCAAGCCCACCAGTCAGACAGTCAGCCTCAATGAATCAGCAAGCTCCGGGTTCAGTGTGAAACCCTGTCTCCAAAAGTAAGGTGGAGAGTGACTGAAGAAGACAGCACACACACACACAAACACACACACACACACACACAAATGCACACATTCACATGAACATGTACATAAAATAGTTAATATTGAATTAATATTACTTTAAGCATCTATGGTTTTGGAGTAAAAGCAAAAGCAATGATTTTTTACGTTTTAACCCATACCACCGCTACACATCCTCTTCTAATACATGAAGCACACGCTGAGACGTCAGCAGAGGTCTCAGTGAGCTGATGGTGCCCTGTAAGGCTCTCATTCCTATCTGAACCACGTACATAAGGACAGGAGGGCTGGAGCAACAGCTCAGTGGTTTAGAGCACTTCTTACATGGGACCCGGGCTGTCTCACAGCACATATGAGGCAGTGTACAGCCGTCACCACAGCTGTAACGACAATCCCAGGCCATACAATCCTTCCCTCTGCCTCCCTGGCACCAGCCACATGTGCAGTGCAGATTGGCATGTGAGAGGACCACTCATGTACATAAAATAAAATAGTTTTCAAAGACGGGGCTGGGGGGAGGGGGGAGGGCGGCTGCGATGCCAACGAGACGGCTAACCTTTCTCCATCAGGCAGGATGAAACTGCTTAAAGAGCAGGACACATCTGTTCAGGGCGGTCCCAGGCAGCAGAGCCACTGTCTATCAGATACAAGTATCCTCTAAGATTTCATCTTTCCCACTTTTTGAAATGGGGTCTACTTCTAACCTGGGCTGGACTAGAACTCATGGCAATCCTCCTGCTTCACCCTCCCAAGTGCTGATTAGAAGTGTGGGCCACCATGTCCAGCTCATTTCTTTAACTGTAACTTAGAACAAGTCAAAGCACCATTTACAATGTTAAATTTTATTATTTACCTACTTACTAATTTACTTTACGTGTATAGACACCAGAGGGAGGGCATCGGGTCCCAAAGGACCAGTTATGGATGATTGCACAGTTACGGATGGTTGGAAGTTACCTGTGAGTATGGGAAATTGAACACAGGCCCTCGGGAAGAGCAGCCAGTGCTCCCAACCACTCAGGCATCTCTCCAGACCGTATCAATTTTGAAAATGCCATGGTGAACCAGGCAGCGCACTCCTTAGTTAGCTCAGTAAGCACTCAGCTAGAGACTCAGTAAGCACTCAGAGGCTAGACAAGAGGAGTGCCACAAGTGTGAAGCCAGTCTAAGCTACATAGAGAGTTCTATGCTAGACTAAGCTGAAGAAATGGGGGTCAAGGGGAACTGGGAGGGAAGAGAAACAGAGATAGGGAAAGATAGAGACAGAAAGAAACAGAGGGACAGAGAGAAACAGAATTCATCACAACATTTAAAATTCCAATATAGTGGTTCGCACCAAGTCCTATAACCTAAGACTGACCCTCATCCAGGGTGAGTCAGCGGACGTTTGATGGTAATGCTGGTGATTCTTCTGGTCTCCAAACTCCATCCACAGGTCAGACAGAGGACAAGGACAGCAGGGGTCTCAGTGGGAACTATCACCAGCCAACCGGCACCAGGAGCACCCAAACTATCAACAGTTGGTCCCTGAGTCCCAGCAACTTGGCAGAGCATGCACCAGGCAGGGCATGCATACCATGCCTGGGACTGTACCCACCAAGTCTGGGCTGCTGTCAGGAGCTTTGAGAATAAATAGCCCGAGAAAGGTAAATTTATCCTGAATATCATGCTGTGAGGACTGGGGGCCAGGCCCTAACTCTTAATGTGTCGTTCTTAACCCTTACTATGAGGCAGGAGGCACATGCCAAGCTCAGGCTGTGACCTGCAAGGAGGTGGTGGCACTCAGGGTCACCAGGACCCTTTTTCTTCTTTCCTTTTGGTTTTGCAGTGCTGGAGTTAGAACCCAGGGCCTCTGACACACTAGACAGTGCTGCCCTGAGCCATATGCCAGCCTAAGCTTCGTTGTTTCTGCGGTTTGACAATATCCATGGTTTTATGCTCTGTCCCAGAACTCAGGAGGCGAGGCAGGAAGAATGTGAGTTCAAGGCTAGCCTGGGCCAAACACTAAGTTCCACGATGGCCTAACACAGAGTGTAAGCCCTTGTCTCAAAAAATTAATTAATTTCTAAAATCAGGTGACAAGAAAACGGGTGTAGCTCAGTGACAAGGCTTCTGAATTATGGGTCAGAAAGAAGAGGTGAAGGACAGATGGGGAAGTCAGTCTGCACAGGGACGGCCCATTTACACACTGCACCAATGCGCTTTTCATGGGTATGATATAGGACTGTGGCCATCAGGGAAACACAGGAAGTTACATCAAAATGTGACAAAATTTGCAACTTATTCCAAAATAGTGGGGGGGAGGGGGGAGAGCACCTGTGCAGAGAGAACACAGCCTGGGCTAAGAATAAGCCTGGGAAACAGCACAGGTGACGCTGCCCTTCCCTCATGTTCTCTTCTCTAAAGCTGAAAATAGTTACAAAACTGAAAAAAGATAAAATGAGTGCTACATTGATATCATTGAACATCATATGCATTAAAAAATAAGAATTAGCCGGGCAGTGGTGGCGCATACCTGTAATCCCAGCACTCTGGGAGGCAGAGGCAGGCGTATTTCTGAGTTCAAGGCCAGCCTGGTCTACAGAGTGAGTTCCAGGACAGCCAGGGCTACAAAGAGAAACCCTGTCTCGAAAAAACCAAAAATCAAAAAAAAAAAAAAAAAAAAAAAAAAAAAAACCCAAAAAAACAAAAATACTTACGAAAGGTTCTAGTTAATTAAGAAATGCTATACTGGTGCTCTGTAAAACTAGGAAGAAAAAGCCCAGCACTGTTTCAGTCCTAGCACTCAGAAGGCAGGAAGATCTCCGTGAATCCACAGCCAGCCTGATCAACACAGCAAGCCAGCAGATGACACCTTGGAAAACAGTCTGAAAGCCTAAGGCCTAAGCAAAGACTTGCTGCAGAGTGCAGTGCCAGAGGAGACACAGAAGGGAGGCGAGACCGAGCTGAGCACAGGCGATGCTGATGTCTCAATGAGCTGAACACTCAACAGATACACAGTAAGAAAGTTACACTTGGCAGAACTCTGTAAGGTCACACAGGAAAGCCAGACAGGGCTGCACAGGCCTATAACCCGAACCCTGGGGAGAAGGAGGCAGAAGACCAGGCATTCAAGGACATCCCCAGCTACTTCAAGGACATCCTGAATTACATGGGATCATCCTAAGATTGCATGGGCAACAGATGCTGGCAGCAGGCATGGCCTAGACACCTAACTGCCAAAGAGTATTTCCTTCACTATGGCCCTAGCACAATGCACCGCTGACACTCTGCAGACTATAGTAATGCCCCTCACTGCTGATGTTTACAGACTCAGTATGAGGGGAGCTAAAAGATGGATGGCTAACCAACAATTCTCTCCTTACAATCACAGCTGTGGCCTGCAGGGCTCACTGCAGTTACCAAGTGTTACTAATGAGCTGTAGCACTGACTAAAAGAGATAAACTATTCACTTATTAAGATTAATAAGGAAGCATGGAGACAAAGATAACCTGTTAATGACAAGCACTAAGCCGAGAGCATCTGTTAGAAGGCATCCCAACACACTGGCTTTAAAAGCCAAACCGTATCAGCAGCATCAGCTAAAACTGTACATGGTTAAATTTCCATCTATAGGGCTGGAGAGACAGCGCTATGGTTAAAAGCATGCAGAGGACCAGGTCCAATTCCCAATGCCCACACGGGGAGGCTCAGAACTGCCTATCGCTCCAGTTCCAGGGGACCGTGGACACTCCACTCGTGCACATACCCACGTAAACACATGTACATACAAATAAGTTAAAATAATGGACCTTTAAAAATGCTTTAAGGGATACAAATTGGAAAGGAAGAAGTCAAACTATCATTATTTGCAGATGATATGATAGTCTACCTAAGTGACCCAAAAAACTCCACTAGAGAACTCCTACAGCTGATAAGCAACTTCAGCAAAGTGGCAGGTTATAAAATCAACTCAAACAAATCAGTAGCCTTCCTATACTCAAAGGATAAGCAGGCTGAGAAAGAAATTAGGGAAATGACCCCCTTCACAATAGCCACAAACAGTATAAAGTACCTTGGGGTGACTCTTACCAAACATGTGAAAGATCTGTATGATAAGAACTTCAAGACTCTGAAGAAGGAAATAGAGGAAGACCTCAAAAAATGGAAAAACCTCCCATGCTCATGGATCGGCAGGATTAATATAGTTAAAATGGCCATTTTGCCAAAAGTAATATACAGATTCAACGCAATACCCATCAAAATCCCAACTCAATTCTTCATAGAGTTAGAAAGAGGAATTCTCAAATTCATCTGGAATAACAAAAAACCCAGGATAGCTAAAACTATTCTCAACAACAAAAGAAATTCTGGGGGAATCAGAATCCCTGACCTCAAGCAATATTACCGAGCAATAGTGTTAAAAACTGCATGGTATTGGTACAGTGACAGGCAGGCGGATCAATGGAACAGGATTGAAGATCCAGAAATGAACCCACACACCTATGGCCACTTGATCCTGGACAAAGGGGCTGAAAACATCCAATGGAGAAAAGATAGCCTTTTCAACAAATGGTGCTGGTTCAACTGGAGGTCAGCATGCAGAAGAATGGGAATTGATCCATCCTTGTCTCCTTGTACTAAGCTCAACTCCAAATGGATCAAGGACGTCCACATAAAGCCAGACACTCTGAAGCTAATAGAAAAGAAACTGGGGAAGACCCTTGAGGACATCGGTACAGGGGGAAAGTTCCTGAACAGAACACCAATAGCTTATGCTCTAAGATCAAGAATTGACAAATGGGACCTCATAAAATTACAAAGTTTCTGTAAAGCAAAGGACACCATCAAAAGGACAAATCGGCAAACAACAAATTGGGAAAAGATCTTCACCAACCCTACATCAGATAGAGGACTAATATCCAATATATACAAAGAACTCAAGAAGTTAGACCCCAGAAAACCAAATAACCCTATTAAAAAATGGGGTACAGAGTTAAACAAAGAATTCTCACCTGAAGAACTTCGGATGGCGGAGAAACATCTTAAAAAATGCTCAACTTCACTAGTCATCAGGGAAATGCAAATCAAAACAACCCTGAGATTTCACCTTACACCAGTCACAACGGCTAAGATTAAAAACTCAGGAGACAGCAGATGTTGGCGAGGATGTGGAGAAAGAGGAACACTCCTCCACTGCTGGTGGGGTTGCAAATTAGTACAACCACTCTGGAAATCAGTCTGGCAGTCCCTCAGAAAATTGGGCATGTCACTTCCGAAAGATCCTGCTATACTATTCCTGGACATATACCTAGAGGACTCCCCAGCATGTAATAAGGATATATGTTCCACTATGTTCATAGCAGCCCTATTTATAATAGTCAGAAGCTGGAAAGAACACAGGTATCCCTCAACAGAAGAATGGATGCAAAAAATGTGGTATATCTACACAATGGAGTACTATTCAGCCATTAGAAACAATGAATTCATGAAATTCTTAGGCAAATGGATGGAGCTGGAGAACATCATACTAAGTGAGGTAACCCAGTCTCAAAAGATCAATCATGGTATGCACTCACTAATAAGTGGATATTAGCTTGGAAAACTGGAATATGCAAAACATAATCCACACTTCAAATGAGGTACAAGAAGAATGGAGGAGTGGCCCCTAGTTCTGGAAAGACCCAGTGTAGCAGTATAAGACAAAACCAGAACAGGGAAGTGGGAAGGGATGGGTGGGAGAACAGAGGGAGGGAAGGGGGCTTATGTGACTTTCAGGGAGTGGGGAACCAGAAAAGGGGAAATCATTTGAAATGTAAATAAAAAATATATCGAATAAAATTTAAAAAAAATAAAATAAAATAAAAAATAAAAAAATGCTTTAAAAATTTACAATATAGAAAGTACATGGTAAGGATAAAAATATCCCTTGCGCGTCTCAGAAACTGTACGTTGTCAACACGATTAGGTGCTCTTCACACAGGGGCTGTATGTCTGCTCTCCACAGATGAGCTCTCACTCAACAAGCACTGTTCAATATTTGCTTTAACTCAAGATGTAGCTCTTATGACCGAAGGTGCACGGCACACCCCTTCAGTCCTAGCACTCAGGAGGGAGAGCAGAAAGCTCTCTGTGAGTCTAAGGCCAGTCTGATCAACACAGCAAATTCCAAGCCAGCCAGAGCCACACAATGATACCTTATCTCAAAATAAATTAATTAACTTTAGATGAGAGAAACTAAATATATATACATGTGTCCATGCATGCACACACATACACCTCAGGCACCCTTCCAATCCCAGCACGTTTCCAACAGCTTCAGACTGGGGCACATGCATGATACGTGTGGTGCTTTGAATGAGAACAGCCCCCACAGGCTCACAGATTTGAAACTTGGTCGGCAGGGAGTGGCATTATTTGAAAAGATTTGTGGGTGTGGCCTTCTTGGAGAAAGTGTGTCACTGGGATGGAAGCCTGATGCCCAGCCCAGGGTGTCTCTGTGCTACTGTGGAAGAGAAGTCTCAGCTCCCTCTCCAGCACACGTCTGCCTAAGTTCCACCATGCTTCCCACCAAGATGATAACAGACTAAACCTCTGAAACTGTAAGCCAGCCCCAATTATTGTTTTTCTAGCAAGCGTTGCTGTGGTCAGTGGTGTCCCTTGTACAGGAGGACACCGGCTATGACAACACACACAGTACTCAGTGGCCAGCATGCTTCATCGAGTCTGTGCTCTGGCACTTACTGCTCCTTCCTTGTGCTGACATTTGCACTAATGGTCTATACACAGCGACAGCGAGAGGTGGCCACCTTAGCAGGATGCCAGGCCACAGCGCCACACCCACCAATGACTATTTTACTCCTTTCTCCCAGTTACTCAGAGTTTTAAAAACTTGCATGACAGTTTCACTAAAATGAAAAGAATTCTCTTATGAAACAGTAACAATTATCAAACTTATTGAATCCTGGCCATAGGAGAACTCTCCATTTTAAAGTTCTGTGAAACAGAACAAACTGTGATTAGTGATACTTGGATGTGACACAGACATTTTCTCAAAAGAGAAAAGCGAGCCTAACGCTCCCAGGAAAGCCACCAGCACTGCTACTGGGAGAAGAGTCTAGCCCTGCAGAGAACTGGCACTTGCCAGCTCCATGGGACTTAAAACCTTCTCTTTAGAGATCTCTGGTCATATAAATGTTTGCTGGCATGATCTAACCAAACCAGGAACCATCTGCAAGATTGGCAAAACATGAGACATCAAAATATCCTCTTTCCTTAAGATTTACTTTTACTTGTGAATGTTTGCCTACTTGCAAGTCTGTGCACCTCGTGAGTGCCTGGTGAACTCAGAGGTCAGAAATGGCATCAGAACTGAACGGTAACTACAGATGGCAGTGAGCTGCCTTGTGGGCACTGCGAGCCAAGCCAGGATTCTATGAAAGAGCAGCGCTCTCAACTGCTCGGCCACCACCTCCCCAGCCCTAGCAAAGTATGTTCCAAATGGGAAAGCAGAATGCTACACAGTCAGACAGAGGTAGAGATGCATTCACAGGATGCCCAGAGTGTAACTGCGTGTTCTGAAGGAGCGCTCCTTCCTTCCAGGGCTTCTGACTCTATGCTGCATTGGTGTGCAGCTGCATTGGTGTGCTGCTGCATTGGTGTGCAGGATTTATCACTAGTGAAGTTCTGGTCCATCCAAGAATGTGATAGTTAAACATCCCTTTCACTGACAGCATCATCTGTGACCCACAGACAGCACACCACAGTGTAGAACTCAAATCTGGCTCAACTTCACTGTCTTCTCTTCTCTTTTGTTCCTTTCCTTTCTTTTCTCCTTTCTCTGCTACCACTGTGGTAAATGGTAATAGCTACAATCCACAGGACAGCAGTCCTCTCTGGCCCTCAGTCATCTTTATGAAGACAAAGAGAACTTCTACAACCCAATGCCTGCCCACTAGTATAAACTTCCTACACAGGAGAATACATTAATACAAAAATTCCCTCAAGAGATTGTAACTCACCTTCTTCCTCTGCTGTCTATTTCTCCACACTAGGCAGACCACACTAACTCTCAATGACCCCACCATTTACTAAGAAGCAAAGAAGGAGGTTCTTATTTTAGAGTGTAAGATCTGATGTGGCTTTAGAGATGGCAGCTAAGTTCTCAGGCTGTGGACTGTACTTTCGCTTTGTTTTCCTCTCTATTTTTTGAGATAAGCCTTGACATGTAGCTCAGGGTGGCTTTACACCCATGATCCTCCTGCCTCAGCATCCTGAGTGCTGGGATTATCGGTGTGCACCACCATATCCAGCAAAGTGGCTTCATAAAGTTTTCTGCACCTTCAATTACAACCAAAAGTGGCCCAGTGGGACACTAGCCTTGTGCTCCCATGACAGAGCCTGCCACAACCTGCGCAGTGCCTGCCTCTCACGTCTTCCACAGCAGGACCCTGAATTTCTTCAGACAGACCTTGTTTGAGCCCTCATTCCTGTTTTTTGCTTTTAATGTTTCTTGAATTAAGGGTGCCACCCAAGTTTCAGAGAAGTTACCATTGTATTGGAATTCATCCAAGAACAGTCTGACTAGTAGGTATGGAGCAGGGAGCCATGCTTGCTGGGAGAGTGGCAGCACAAGGGTGACTAAAAAGTCAGAGCGCAGTGGCCAAGAGTCACCCACTGTGAACAGAGAGGTCTGAAGGAGCAGGTGAGGGCCTAACACAAATGGAAGGACACGAAACACAAAGTCTGAGCCCCAGGACTCAGGAGGAAGGAACCAAAACCCCATTAAAACCAGCGGTTCAGATGCTTCCGAGCTAACGCCCAGACCTCGGAACCCAGCAGTGGCTCAGTAAGGCTTCCTCTGCAGGCCTGGCCTGGACCCTTACTTTTCTCACTGTGATAAAACACTAAAGGAAGCAATTCAAAGACAGACTTATTTAGCTCACACTTTGTTTGAGGAGACACAGTCTAAAATGGCAGTGATGGCACAGTAGTGAAAGTCACTCACTGGGAGGGATATGGAAGGGCAGGAAGCAGGGCAGGGTTCTAAACCTCAAGGCCTGCCCTACCACAACCTACTCCCTCGAGCTGGGCCCCGCCTCCAAAGGTTCCAGAGCACAACATTGAGCCCCTGGGTCAGAGTTCAAATTTAAACCACAGTGGCAACCAAGACAATTCGGCGACTGACATCAGGATATTGCCTAAACTCTCAGGCTGCTAAGTATTTCTTAATGAATACAGCAACTAGCTTTAGATGCCCAGTCTCCCTCTGGGAAATTCACAGTGCTAATGGGCTGTCCCTTCCAGGGTTCTGTGCACCAACCCCACCCTCAAGTTGTCAACCGTGCATAATGTCACGAGGAAGCAGGTGTGAAGACAGTGAGCACTGCAGTCCACAGCCGCCTGAAGAAATCCCTATTCTGTGGAGATTCCACTCAGTAGGGCCAGTAAGCACAGGCAGGAAGGGTGCTGCAAAGGCTCAACCAGGGCACGTCCATCAGTCCCTTCTCAGAAAGCAGAGGCTGCACGTGTGCCTTTGGTGGATGGCAACCCCACTTCCTGGTAACAACATCTATTAAGTACTTACTACTTTGTGACAGATCACAGTTACAGGGAGTTACTCTCACATGCTGCCTGTCATAGGCTACCGGCTTCTTTATAAGAAAACTGGTATGTCTCAGAGCAGGGAAGGGATTGGGGAGGATGAAGGGAGGAGAAAGGAGCAAGGGTTAGGAAACCGGAGAGGACAGAAAGTACAGAAAGAGGGCGGAAGACACAAGGAGGAATGCAGGGAGAGATGGAAAGAGGTAGAGGGGGGAGAGGAGGGAAGCGAGGGAAGGAGGGAGGGGGAAGGGAGGAAGGGAGGGAGGGAAGAGGGAAAGAGGTGGGAAGGAGGGAGGGAGGGAGGAAGGAAAGAGGAGGGAAGGAGGGAGGGAGAGAAACAGTTGAGGGAATGAGGGGGGAAGGACAGAGGGAAAGAGGAGGGAGGAAGAGAGGGAGGAAGGGAAAGAGAAGGGAGGGAGAGAGGGAGGGAGGGAGGGAGGGAGGGAGGGAGGGAGGGAGGGAGGAAGGAAAGGAAAGAGGAGAGAGGGAGGGAGGGAGGCAGGGAGGGAGGGAGGGAGGGAGGGAGGGAAGGGAGGGAGGGAGGGAGGGAGGAAGGAAGGGGAGGGAGAGAGAGAGAGGCAACTGGCTGACATGGGTCAAGTCCCTGTCATTATGGACACCAGCACAATCACAGAGGAACTGCACCAGGGGCTAGGACACAGGAGAGGCACTTGGAAGGCAAGAACCAACCAGCCAAGTCACAAGCATGAGTAATACATCTCTTCTTAGGCTCTTTGTCTGGCCAGAACTGCAGCTACCCCATGGGTGAGAAGAGGAAATGTATTTTGTGTGAACTACACTGAGAGCATGGGGAACAGTGTCAAGTGCTTGCTAAACTGGACAGACAGATTATCACAGAAGGGTAAAGGGCTCCACACAGACCATCACTAGCTAGTCACACTCACGTCAGTGTGGAGTGAGCTGCACTCACTGGCAGAGAACCTGCCTGGCAAGTGTGCGGTTCTCGTTCAATCCCCAGCCTGACACGGGGGTGGGATGACCGAACAGGGACATTAAACTACAGTTTCAGAATGGCACTTACCAAATACTGTCCCTTTAGCAAACGGAGGGAAAAGCTCAGAGTGTCGAAATGCATTCCTGTGAATTTGCCATAAGTCTCTGTGCAGCTTCTTAAAGTCGCTGTATCTCTTCCACACAATTATCTGAAACGAAAACAAAACTAAATGCATATCTCAAAGCATAACCATTCTGTCTCTGTGCTACAAATAATATTTTCTTTAAATATTCCAAATTACCATGCAAAGCAAACATGTATGTGCTCCAGCCTGCAAGGCCAACAGTCTGACGGAAACAGTTCCCATCAGAGCTAACGTTAGCACTTCTTCCTACAGCTGTTGACCTGAGGCTCTTCAGCCTGCTTTCTGAAAGTCTTTTGATTCACTGTGAAACATTATTCATTATTCACCCTGGTGTGCGCGATATAAAATATACTCTCCTTCATGAAACCACTTACTATTGACCCAGAAATTAATTACATGACTTAACACTGTCTCAAATATCACATTGACAGCCACAAAATAACTTGGGCACTTTATCCTTCAATCCTTCTTCAGATTCCCTCACTCATGCCACGTGCAGCTCCATGAGCCGGCATGATTGTGTGAGCTCATTCACTGTGTCACGGGCAGGTCTGTGAGCCAGCCTGAGTTGTGTATCACTTCGTGCGTGAGACCTGAGGCCAGAAACGAGGACTGGCTACCCTGGAACAGGGGTCACAGGTAGGTATGAGGCATGTAGACACTGGGACTGAACCCAGGTTCTCAGCCAAGAGCAGGAAGTTATTTAACCACCCACTCATCTCTCCAGGCCCCGACTAGGGAAAATTTTAAACAAAAAGGACAGAACATTTGCCCCTCCCAAAAGCAGACTAATAGTGAAAGAGAAAAGACTATGTGGAAAGAAAAACAGGAGTTTGTATATTCTATAATTTTTTTCATAAATCTTAATTTAAACTAACCATAAGATTTCAGGGTACAAAATAAACATTGACCGGGATATAATTAAGACCTGAATATCTCAAAAATGAAAGTAACACTCCTGTAGATTAGACAATGCAGAGAAGAACTGTCACTAGCTTAAATTATTTGACCTTACTTTACATTAACTCAGAAAAGCATACTCTATAAACAGGAAATATCTGATACATGGCTTTGATGTCACTGTTAACTCTGAGTTCCATGAAATAAAGGAAACCTTAGTTGTAAACTCCTTTCCTCCCAAACACTTTGTTATCTCACTTCTAATCCAGGCTACGTGTTTTCATGTATGCGCAGGGTAATGCTGATAATGATCAAACACTAGGCCAGGAAGGCTACTACACATGATTTTCAAGTCCTGCCAAACTCCATCCTACTATCTAAAGCTATCCTTGACAACTCTGCCTCCCTGAGTTCCTAAGTACAATTGTTGAGCAGCCTACAGACTATAACACGAGGTAGACAAGTTGCTTCTGCCCAGTGTGTCATTTTTATTAATTTACCCAACAAAAATGGTCACCCAAACCAGTGTGCCAACTGTGCTACACACTGTATTGTCCCAAAGTATGAGACTGGAAGCCCAGGCCCCTCCTTCAGGGTTCACTGTGAAGACAAGAAGAACAAGCCAGTCGGGACGCACATCACAAAGATCTGACAAGTGCTAAGGAACTGCACCAAAGTGGTACCGAGGGCTCCTTGCCCAGCCTGAACACTTCACAAGGCTACAAGGCCTGGTGTCTGGAGACATCACCAGAGCAAAGAACATGAGGAGATAGGAGGCTGAGGGTGACGTTTCTAAAGAGAAAAAAATGCCACAGAAATCTTGGCTTCTATGACTGACCAGTGGTAGTGCTGTGTACTTGAGGCCCATCAGGAGCCAGCTGTGCACATCTGGCTCACGTGCTTGTGAGTTGTTCAATAGGACACGTGGGTTTGGAGTGCAGACAACAGGGGGCTACAGCTATCACAGCTCCTGACTCTCTGTAGCTTCCAATCTTGATTCAGAGACACAATTTTGTCATGAAAAAAGTGTTACTTTTATATTTCAAAATATATCAAACTGAGCTGGACATGATGGCTGTTACCTAAAATCTCAGCACTCAAGAAGGCTAGGAGTAAGATCATAAGTTCAAGGTCAGCCTGGGCTACGCAGTGAGTTTTAGGCCAGTCTGAACTAGAGAGCAAGATCCTGTCTCATAACATCAAAATACAGACCCATCAACACTTAAGGAGCTCAAGCTATCTGGCACCGTGCTGCTGAGAGCTAAGGAAGGGCTGGGGTCAAGCTCCTGACCGCAGGGTCCGTGCCCAAACCAACGGGGTCTTACCAACGCTAAAACCAGGTGAGCATGAGAGATTCGGGAGACGAGAGATTATGAAGCGACCACATTTACAGATAAAACACCCTCCTTAAGATCATTTTCAAATAAAGGGATGTAACTTGAAAACTTTTCACAACTTAATCACAATACTGATTAAAATACCGAATTATATGAAGCCACATAAATCTGTCAGAGCCAGAGCTAGGACAGGACCAGGGGTGGTCTGGCTCTCACCAGAGCATCACTCACCGCTCACATGTCCCAGTGTATACCCAGGCTGCAGAACCAAACCACTCAGAGAGAAACGCCCCGCCCACTCTCTCCTTTCCTCTTACTCCTCTTAATTACACCTAAAGTTCCCAGAAATCCTCGGATGAAAATGAGAACAAATGCACGCTTCTAACAGAGCCAGGCCTGTGCTTGTGTCTACACTAAGACAGCACCTGACATAAACATATCTTATTCTCTCCATAAGGCCTGGTGGGTTCCCACTGAAACAACAGAAGGCCCCTCTGAGTTCACTGATGTCACTGAGGGAACTTTACCAATGAAGCACTCAATGACCATATGTAAGACTAAAAGCTACATTTCCACTATAGCCTTCTCTATAGCATTTCAACACATGAGAAACATTGCCTTTTTAGATACTTGAACTTCATGACACCAAAAGCCTTGTCTCCCTACATTTTCTAACATCACCTAGCCTAACAAGTCTGTTCACTCTCGTTCAGTAGCAGGCACTTGCTGGGTCAGCCTTGCTTACCACAAACATGGCTATAAGGCTGTTTGCTCATGAGCCGGGCGTGGTGGTGCATGCCTGTATCCACCACTCGGGAGGCAGAGGCAGGCAGATTTCTGAGTTCGAGGCCAGCCTGGTCTACAGAGTGAGTTCCAGGACAGCCAGGGCTACACTGAGAAACCCTGTCTAGAAAAAACCAAAGAAAAACAAAAAACAAAAAAAAGACTGTTTGCTCACACGGTTTCTTTCCCTCTTTTTTTGCATATTTGTTATATATTTGTGTGTGATGTACATGTGTATGCATAATTCATGTGTACCCATACATGTGGAAGCCAGAGGTGGACATTAAGTGTCATCCTCGCCCACTATTTTTAAGACAGAATCTCATATTCTGGAGCTTACTGATACAGTTAGAGTGGCGGGCCGAGATCCAGGGCTTTGAGTTGGCCCACCCCAACCTACCGCATCTATGACCTGCCACAGCACACAGACAGTCTGGTCCTGCAGAAGCGAAGCTACAGGATCTCCATGACACAGGGCAACTACAGGACATCCCAGAGGAGTCCTGTGAGGATGCAACAGTCATGGTGAAACAAGCCTCGGCCTCGGACCAAATCAGGACTCACTTCAGAGGCCTCTGTCTACACTATGACTCACTTCAGAGGTCTCGGGTCAGACCAGGACTCACTGCACAGAGGCCTCAGTCTAGACCTGGACTCAGTGCACAGAGGCCTCGGTCTAGACCAGGACTCACTTCAGAGGCCTCGGTCTAGACCAGGACTCACTGCACAGAGGCCTCGGTCTAGACCAGGACTCACTGCACAGAGGCCTCGGTCTAGACCAGGACTCACTGCACAGAGGCCTCGGTCTAGACCAGGACTCACTGCAATGAACATTTGCAGGTAAAGCTGTTTGAGTAAAAGGGTGCTCTATGTGGGACACTGTGACACTCCACAGCTTCCACGAAGAGATTTATTTTTATTTTTGGTTTTTTGGTTGTTTTCCTTTTAGTGGCAGGAGGTTGCAAGGGTAGAGGGCAGAATGGAGGGATGGGAAAATAAACGAGATTGGGGTACATGATGTGAAATTCACAAAAAAGTCAATAAAAAGTTATAAAAAAACAAAAACAAAAAAACAAACATGAGTCACTGTAACAGGGAGAATGTGAGATCTTATGATCACACTCAGGCCTCCTCCCTGCATACTCACACTCAGGCCTCCTCCCTGCACACTCACACTCAGGCCTCCTCCCTGCACACTCACACTCAGGCCTCCTGCCCACACACTCACACTCAGGCCTCCTGCCCACACACTCACACTCAGGCCTCCTCCTGCACACTCACACTCAGGCTTCCTCCCTGCACACTCACACTCAGGCCTCCTGCCCACACACTCACACTCAGGCCTCCTGCCCGTATACTCACACTTAGGCCTCCTCCCTGCACACTCACACTCAGGCCTCCTGCCCGCACACTCACACTCAGGCCTCCTGCCTGCACACTCACACTCAGGCCTCCTGCCCGCACACTCACACTCAGGCCTCCTGCCCGCACACTCACACTCAGGCCTCCTGCCCGCACACTCACACTCAGGCCTCCTCCCTGCACACTCACACTCAGGCCTCCTGCCCGCACACTCACACTCAGGCCTCCTGCCCGCACACTCACACTCAGGCCTCCTGCCCGCACACTCACACTCAGGCCTCCTGCCCGCACACTCACACTCAGGCCTCCTGCCCGCACACTCACACTCAGGCCTCCTGCCCGCACACTCACACTCAGGCCTCCTGCCCGCACACTCACACTCAGGCCTCCTGCCTGCACACTCACACTCAGGCCTCCTGCCTGCACACTCACACTCAGGCCTCCTGCCTGCACACTCACACTCAGGTCTCCTGCCTGCACACTCACACTCAGGCCTCCTGCCTGCACATTCACACTCAGGCCTCCTGCCCGCACACTCACACTCAGGCCTCCTGCCTGCACACTCACACTCAGGCCTCCTGCCTGCACACTCACACTCAGGCCTCCTGCCTGCACACTCACACTCAGGCCTCCTGCCTGCATACTCACACTCAGGCCTCCTACCCGCACAGACCACACTCAGGCCTCCTGCCTGCACAGCAAACACTTCATGAATCATCTTCCCAACCCACTCAACTTTTTTCAAACTTGAGAGGGAACTGGGAAAGGGAAGCTGCCCTACATAATCTCAAATGACTCACTCGCTGCTCACATTCTCTTAGCACTCTCAGGAAGGCAAGAGCTCTGGAGGGTCGAGAAGGGACAAGCTCTACAAAAGGACAGAAACATCTCTCCATTAGTAAGGACCATCAAGACATGGTCTGAGAGAGCTGGCCATGTGCTCACTGGTCCCCAAGAGCTTGGGGAGCCTGAGTAACTATAGAACAGACCCTAATCTGCATGTGAGTCCTCGGCATTAAGACGGTGAAGAGAAAGGACCTGGAGCCTGAGGCTCAAACTCTTCCCAAAGTGAATACCAGTGCGGGAACTGACAGGTGAGAACCTGACAGGACTCAGGATTTCAGGTCAACTCACACAAGTCTTGAAGTGCTTTGTACCATTTCTAAGAGAAGAACATGCAACCGTGTGATGGAAGGACACTTACAAGAGCTCGCTGATGACTGGGTCACCAGCAGTTGCTGCTATAAGAGTGTCCCCCAGAAAGGACTAAGGAGTGGCAGAGAGCTCGCTCATGGACAAGCTGGTTCGGGATTCTCCTGGAAAAGGTGAACATCAAGGAACAACCACAGCACGGCAGTCAGAGGACATGGTCAGAGGAGATGCACCCCATTCCCACGTCTAACAGAGCTGTAAACTTACTAGAGCCGGATCAACCCGGAATGGCAACAATCAAACAGAAGTGGAACTCTAAAGAATGTTGCATGCCTAGCCAGGCAGTGGTGGTGCACACCTTTAATCCCAGCACTTGGGAGGCCGAGGCAGGAGGATTTCTGAGTTCAAGGCCAGCCTGGTCTACAGAGTGAGTTCCAGGACAGCTAGGGCTACACAGAGAAACCCTGTCTCAAAAAAACACAAAAAGAAAAAAGAAAAAAAAAAAAAAAGGAAAAAAAGGAATGTTTTGTGCTATCAACTGGCACATAAGGACAGCAGTTGTGAGACATACATATATACATACATACATATGTCATTCTCTTCTGAAGCAAGAGTGTTCTAATATTCTCCCTATTAGGCAAGCAAAGATGTCTCAAAACCCATGCAGGAAATACTATACAATCTTTATTTTAAGGTGTCTTTCACTGTGGTTTTGAGTTACAAGACAAAAACAAACACCTAGCAGACACATCAAGAGTCTGATGAACTTGGGCCAAGAGTATGAAACAACTCAAATATGTGAATCAAGCCGGGTACTCCTGACCAGAGTGGCACCTGCAGCTAAGCAGATGTCCACATCCCATCTAAAGACACTGAGCTGGGGACAACCAACGCTACTGTAGAATCAAGACTATTAAATTTACAGCATCTGTTTAAACACTTGAATGGGGGTGGAGGGGGCACAACATAGTGTGTCTAGTCTCAAAAATGAGTGGGAACCAATCAGAGTAAATCAACATGCAGTGAGGGAAGCAGACTGCTTGGGCGGCGTCCCTAATGAGGCACCACGCGCAGACAAGCCCTAGTGAGAATCCTACCGTTCTAAGCAGAGCAAGCCAGGCCAGCATCAGCATGGAGAGAGAGGCAGATGGAAGCACAGACAACTCTGCAAAAAAACTGGTCAAAAACTCCAAAACTAAGCAGGGATACTGCAGCAGCTCACGGGAGCAGCAGGCCAGGCCAGCACAGACACGGCGGTGTGCAGAGCCCTACTCTGCTGCTACAACTGTAATGCTTGGGCCTAAGCGAGGTGAGAGAAGCTTTGGCTAGGCTAAGGCAGGTGAGGGCTAGAGAGAGGGCCCTGGCCCTTCAGAGCCTCACTCACACCTCGCTGCACCTCTTCAGCAGAATGAAGCGTGACTGCAGCTACTGTCACGCAGCTGAAGAAACAGTTACCAAGTACAAACACTCAGACAAGTGACTTGGGCAGTTCCTTCAACAGGGGTAAAGGGAATGTTCACATGCATAGGCAGGCTACCTCCTGGACGTCCTCTGGATTTCTTCGTGAGACAACCTAAAACCAAACACAGACAGAAAGAAATACTCATTATCAAATAAGATTTCACAGCTCTGCAATTGCTTTCAATAGTATCTGCATAAAATGTCACTGTGGGAAAGAAAATGAATGCCGTATCAGTTACTAAATTCAGTCAATGTGGTAATTTTACCCTGCAATATTACAACCTCAGGAGAAGAGCAGTGTGCATGCAGTCCATGTGCATTACACTCTCAAGAAAACACCTCGCCTCAGTCAATCCTTGCTGGCTAGCTACTATCTCTCAGACCCCACATAAATCCAAGCATGTGTATCCTGATCCTTCTGCATTTTTCCCTTTGTGGTGCAAGGGACTGAACCCCACCTCATAGGTACTAGGCAGGCGTTACCAAGTCCTCTCAGGGCTACTCCACCACCAGGACTCAGCCTGGAAGGTCAAGCAACAAAGTGCTGCATGTAATACATCAGGAAATGCGAGGGAAAGATAATAAACTAGGACAGAGAGGACATCCCTTTCCACTTTTCAGAGACACAAATCTCTAAGAGTGGTAATGGGATGACAGGCTACAAAAAAGGCTGTGTGACACTGAACGTGACTCCCTGTGGTGATCTGGTACACCAAACGGCACATTCATCACTGTAACACATGTGACCTTGGCTTTCAGACATTAACTTTCATATGGATATATTGCATCTCTTTCATATGGATAAACTGCATCCCGTGCACACAAATCCAGGGCTCTGGCAGGATGGTTAGGCACTCACTCCAAAGTGTTCAGCTCCTATGTATAACTGTCATCTTAGCGGATCCAACCCCCTCTCACTGCGACACCTGCTCCCGGCTCCTCTCTCCCTGGCCGCCCTGCAGAGATGCAGGTGTCACAAGCTGGCAAGAGGACATGGGGCAGTTATCACCGGCCAGCCAGGTAGTGTGGACCCCAGAGACTGCACCTGCACAAACTATCAGCAGACTGGTTTACATTTTCTGGTTCTCTGCAGCCAATGAGCTCCTGGATAAGACAGACAAGTCGACAGGACAAGGTCTAGGAACTCCGCTTTCTAATGAGTTTTCATGGAAGGTTCTAGTACTACATGGACTGAATGTCTGTGTCCACCTCAAACTCACGTGATGGCTCTTTTATCCTCAAGTGCACAACACATGGAAATAAAGCCTTGGGGGAAATAATTAGGGACTAGTGTCCTCACCAGAAAAAGGCAAATGACCTCTCAGTCATGAAGGGGGACAAGAAGGCACTTATCTACAAACAGAAATTGGACTCTCCACAGACCCTGAACCAGCTGGTACCTTGACCACTGGCTATGCAGCTTTAAAAACTATAATTTTTGTAAAGAATGGTTTGTTGCTTAAGCCGCTCAGCCAATAGTGTCTTGTTATAAAACCTGGTGAACACGGGGGCTGGAGAGATGGCTCAGTGGTTAAGAGCACTGATTGCTCTTCGGAAGGTCCTGAGTTCAAATCCCGGCAACCACATGGTGGCTCACAACTATCTGCAATGGGATCCAATGCCCTCTTCTGGTGTGTCTGAAGACAGCTACAGTGTACTCATATATACATAAAATAAATAAATCTTTAAAAAAGAAAAAAGAAGAAACTGGTGAACACAAATTGAGTAAAACATGAATTGAAGAACCGTGAGAAGGCTCGGTGGTAAAGTGCTTGCTGCCAAACTTGACCATCTGAGTTCAAACCCTGAGATTCATATGGTAGAAGGAGAGAACATACAAATAAATAAGCACACATACTGACTGACAGATGTAATATGAAATACATTTACAAAAGATAGGAATAGCAGCTTTCTTTCTTTCTTTTTCTTTATTTTTCTTTCTTTCTTTTTTTTTTCTTCTTTGGTTTTTTTCAAGACAGGGTTTCTCTGTGTAGCTCTGGCTGTCCTGGAATTCATTCTGTAGACCAGGCTGGCCTCAAACTCAGAAATCCGTCTGCTTCTGCCTCCCAAGTACTGGGATTAAGGTATGAATTACCATTACCCGGTAGGAATAGCAGTCTTCTACATTATTAAAATAAGACCCAAATCTTGGGAGAACAAAACCTAGCGATCACTCACTCAATGGCAAGTAATCAAATGCTTGCCCGAGTTGCTACTCCTCTCAAACTTTAACAACTCAGTGCCAAACTACAGCAAACCATTCCCAGCCAAGGTTCAAAGAATATCAAAATTTGAATGCTATGAAAACTTGCAGTTTAAATACATCTTAGATACATCTTGAGTATCTAAGTATTGACATATTGAGATGTCAATAAACAAGTTTACATTTTTAAAAATCCATTTACTAAAATTTTGGTATAAAAGAGTTTCATGCTAAACAATACTAATAATCAAAAACATGATAGATTAAAACAAGATATTGGAAAGAACAGAAAAATTTGGGAGCCATGGGTTTTCAAATATTTAAGTGCCCACACATATAACAGACAGAGGCCCGGGTGGGACACCCCAGAATCTAATGAGATGCTTCTGACATGGGCCTCTGGCAGCATGGCTTGTTCCTGGTGGGCCTGCTACCAGCCTACTCTCATTCAAACGCAAACCCCACTCCCTGCCTGCCCATGATCATGAAAACGTAACTTAGCTTCTCTAAGCTTTGACTCTCTCTCATCAGCAATGTGGAAATAACAGCAGTTCTCGGTCCCTGGGCAGCTACAGGCAGAGGTGTCTGTTTATATCGAAGTTGATCACAGTAAACACCCTCCAAGTATCTGCTAGCGTCATTCAATAAGCGTCAGCCTCATGAAATGAGGACGCATATAGGCTCAGCCCGAAACTCCATGCTACATGCAGGACTGGCAACCTCAAAACACTTCTCTAAAGGAAGAGCTAAATAAACAGGGGGTCTATATGAACATATACCGGAAGAGTTGCTATTTTTAAGTCAACAATTCTTCTAAAATTAATCTTTTAGATTAAAAATTTCAAGGCAATCCTACATTAAAAATATAAGCAGACTCTTTTTAAAGAATTTGAAAAAATCTAAATAACAAATTTTGAAAGAAAGAGTATTTACACAACCTGATTTCAAGATAGAGTACAAAGATAGAAATAAACAACAACTTTGAAAGGTGGTGCGGCAGCAGAGGAACAAGGCCACATATGCCAATAACTTCAGGAGAGCTCACAGGAGGCTTTCACAGGGGTCGCACTCCAAACGGCCCCAACCTGAAGCCACGCAAATGTCCACCGCGAGGCCAACAGGTGAAAGAAACATACCGCAACCTGCCCGAGGCGAGCCACCCACACACCGCAACCACGCCCGAGGCGAGCCACCCAGGACCAGCTAAGCAGCCCTTAGAACACAATCCCACCTAAGCCTGACAGTGGGTCACAAAAGCTTCTGACCATTGTGCATGACTGCTCTGGAAACTTCTGTAAGGCTTATGTTCCAGTAAAATATTTTTGGTTACTCTAAAAACAATAATTAAAAAGCAGTAAATCTGTTGGCTTGCTTGTAAATAACCATGAAGCTATCTCAAGCCTACCAAGTTCTTTTAAAAAGAAAAAAAACGTCGGGTGGTGGCGGCACACACCTGTAATCCCAGCACTTGGGAGGCAGAGGCAGGCAGATTTCTGAGTTCAAGGCCAGCCTGGTCTACAGAGTGAGTTCCAGGACAGCCAGGGCTATACAGAGAAACCCTGTCTTGGAAAAAAAAAAATAGGAAGAAAAGGAAAAGTACTAAAGAAATTGAAGATAAAAGAGTTTCTTTGCTGTCCAATGTGTTGTAATGGTTGTAATTCTACTCCTGATGACCATACATAAAGAAATTGTTCCTCAAAGCTTGATCAGGAGCTGAAGCACAGGAAGGTGGCTGTAACCTTTCTCCTGTGTTCTCAGGGGAGTGCAGTTACCTGATTAATTCTCCTGAGGAAAGATGTTTTTCTTCTTAAGTTCCAGAAAAACAATAAATATTTTATTTGATTATAATGTTATGCATAATTATTTTTAAAATGAACCTCCACCTTGACCCTTAATTTAAAAAACAAAATGTGTATGTGTATAGAACTCAAGCTGTGAGGCCACTGAGTGCGTGGCTGGCTGGCTCGGTGAGTCGGCCTGCCCTCCCAGGTTCAATCTGCAGAGCTCACGTGCCGACCTCCACACGCACACCAGGGGCCCTCACCCACACATTCATACGCACACACAAAAAAATAAATACAGAATGTTAAAAAAAAAAACCCTCAGGCTGTGCGCACGGCTCAGCAGCACAGGCTCCCGCTACTGTGAGGCCCCAGGTTTGATCCCACCTTTGACAACAACCAGAAGAAAACAAAAACAAAAACAAAACAAAAAGACCTGCTCACTTGTAAGACCCACACTGTGTAATGTGAACAATGGATGAGGACAGACACTTACGGAGAGAGAAAAGTCAGTGACCCGCCATGGGCAGCGTGCACAGCACAAGCATGTGGGTCAGTCTCAGCAATGAGCTACGTCACCTCCCAGGTCACATCTAATGTTTTAAATCTGCATCCAGGCAACCTTCCTTTTTGAAAAGTAAGAATACAATTATGGTCAGGGCTTTTAGTCAGCGCCACAGACATTCATACCCCGGGCCTTTATAGGCTCCATCCGTTGCTTCCACCTCCAACCCCCTCTCCTTTCTCAACTGTTCGCATCTTGTGCCACCTGAGCCGTAGCCGTGGTCCTCCGACCCCTAAAGCTCTTTACTATGGTACCTGTGGAACTGTACTGTGATCCCATATTCCTAGACTGTCTGTACCTGTTCAAGCACAATAAACTCCATTCCACTGTAAGTACAAAGAGGAAGCCAAGGACTCTGCCTTGCATACCTTCTAGTGCCAAGTGCCTGGAACTGCACACCCACTACACACAGTGACTAAAACAAGGAGGAGAACATTCCGGAGAGATGGCTCGGTGTCCAGGAGCACTGGCTGCTCTTGCAGAGGGCCCAGGTTTCGGGTCCCAGCACCCATGTGGTCGCTCACTACAGTCTGAGGATTCCTCAACCTCTTCTGGCCTCTGCCTGCACCAAGCACATGTACAGTGCACATACCTACATGCAAGTAAAACACTCATGCATATAAAATAAAAATAAATAAATCTTGGGAAGGAAAAAGTAAACCTCTATCGATGTGGGTGTCTGCCCCAGCCACTGCCTTAGTTAAAATGAAGAAACCAGGACCAGTGCTGGATAGAAACCTGCTCTCTGTCTAGCAAGAGGCAAGACCTCTGCACAGACCGGTGCAATGCAGCCGTGAGACCGAGCAGCTCACTATGCTGGTCTGAAAGACACCTTGAGCCTGTTAAACGGGTCTGATTCTATAAGCTGTGTATCAGGAAACCAAAGATCGCAAATGACCAAGGAGGTCTCAAGATTGGCACAGGAAGAATTTCCTCGTTTCCTTATACTTCTTTGAAAAAAACTGCTACCCACACCCCATGTACACAACACTCTGCCTTAGGCAGACTTCTCCCTGCTCTTATGAACTTGGTCTTCTCGCTGTCTTGAGAGACTTGCACAACCCAGCGGCTCACTCCCATCAGTCTGACTCTGCATCATCTCCAAATGCCGCCGGCCCCTCGCATGTCCCACTCCCTCCTTACCCCAATCTCTCCTCTCAGGTTTTCGGGGCCGGCTTCCTGAGGGCTTCCTGATGCACTATCCACACTATTACTACTCCTCCATCTACACATCTCTTCAAAACCTAAGACTAGCAACTGAGCTAATTTGTGTCACTTTCTTCATCTTGGCCTACTCAGAAATAGTCCAAAGCCCAAAGCTGCTACTGCTTTGCAACAGAAACTTTAGCAAACTTCTAAACTTCCTTGAATCTGCTTCCTCATCATGAAGTTGTACAAAATGCCCAGCATACACACAGCAGTGCACACAAATGCTGCACACATTTATTTCATGTCATTTTTCTCATTTCCCAGGAAAAGGAGTTCTCAAAACTCAAGCTGAGGCAACCAAATTGAAGAAAAACAGTACTAAATTTGGAACAGTGAACTTAAATAAACAACCTCACAAAAAGAAAAATAAATTACCACTTATTTATTTGGGGGGAACCACAGCTTCAGTGGTCAGAGGACAATTTGCAAGAGTCAGTTCTCTCCTTCTGACATGTAGGTCCCAGGGATTGAAAACCATTCTTGAGGCTTAGCAGCAAGCACCTTTATCTGCTGAGCCATCTTGCCAGCCCAACCACCTTACCAGCCAACTCAGGTAAGACCACTTAAGTACACATGTGTCTCCTGAAAAGACTCAGAAAACCCAGAGACAAAGGCTAGAGATCCAAGATGCAGGGCTTAATAGCGAGACCTTCACAGCAGCCTACCTGCCTCACAGCAAGCCAGTCCCTGAATGAAAAGAGGAGACATCCCTTCGCTTACATAAGCCCCACAACACACCCACTAACGTTTTTAAGTGTGTGTTTTCCCTCTGGAACAAGCCAGCCCAATTCTGCAAATTTCATTCTAAGAGAAAGTCCACATGGGACGGAGACTAGGTCATCCATTTAAAGCGGCCCACCAGTATTCCCCCCCAGAATTGCTGGTGGAGCCTGGCATCCCTATGCAGCCAGCACTCCTAGTCTACCAGGTGTCCATTCATGCTTAGAGTTCCCATCATCTCCATCCTTGGGTCCCTCTCTCCTGCCTGAGGTCCCCATCACCTCCAGCCTGGAGTCCTGCCTCCTGTCCAGGGTCTCCAGCATCTCCATTCTGGGGTCCCATCCCCTGCCTGGGGTCCTCAACATCTCCGTCCATCTCTTGCCAGGAGTTCCCAGCATCTCCATCCTAAAGTCCAGTCTCTGCCTGGAGTTCCTGTGTACTGCCTAGGGTCTCCTGTCCGAGTCTCCCTCCGTCCCGACCTACTTACCACTCGCTGCACCCAGCCGCAGCCCGGAGCCCGTGCCCCACCCAGTGTCCCTATCCAAGCACTCACCCGTGCGGTAACCTTATAGACCGTGTAGCCCTTGGGGTGTCGCTGGGGCTCGGTGACAGTGTAGAAGCGGGCCAGGTCGGCACTGTGACCCCAAGGAGAGGTCATCCTCCCTCTGCCCGTGCTTCCGCCAGCTGGGGACCATCGGGCAGCCCCAGCCGCAGCGTACTCAACGCAGCACCAAGCAGGAGCACCGCGACGAGGGGGCGGTGGCTCCTGGGGGCTGCCGCATGATCTGCTTCCGGATCACCACACACACTTCCGGGTCACCCCGTCAACGTTCGGGATAGGAGTGGCGTCGCTTTGGATTCTCTCGGGACTGTTGCCTCGGCAGCCGTTGTTAGCGCCAGGCTCAGTCACTTTGGAGACTTGAGGCGTCCCTACTTAGTCTCCTCGTGCACTAGCTTCGACGTCTAATAGAATTTGCGAGCTGGGGAGAGGTTTGGACCTCCCGCTCTGGGCTCCTGCAGGTCCTGGGTGATGGGCGCAGATTTACCGGAATCAAGCACTCTCCTTTCCTTCCCTACTCAGTTTGTCTATGCCGTGCCCACAGCGACACAGACACGTCTGCATTTTTCCTGTAGATGAAGCCTGTCTTTCATCTGCATCCTTGACACACCTACAGCTGCACGGCAAGCCCCAGCCTTACGTAGAGGCGCATCCCTGTAACCCGCAATCTCAGGAAGATCGCTGAGCGTTTCAGACTAGCTTGGGTCAAGTTCCGAGACAACCTGAGCTACATGGGAAGAACAGACAAAATCCGCTCAGTCACAGGATCCTGAGCAGTCTGCTATATACATAGCAAGACTCTCAAAAAAAAGTTTGTTTTTTCAACAGTTCCTAGATTCTTAAATGTACATCTGTAGTGGGGGTTCATGGAAGGAGACTCTGAAAGTCACTACACAAAGTCTCCAGTTTCTATTGATTGACATCCCCTACCTGCCTTTTGCCTGCCTGCATGTATGTGCACCACATGTATACCCGGAACCCACAAAGATTAAAAAAAAAAAATCACCTCAGCTCCCCGGGAACTGGAGTTAAGGATGGTTCATATAGAGTTAAGGATGGTTCTGGGAAGCAAACTCAGGTAGGTGCCTTGCAAGAGCCCCAAGGGTTCTTAACCTGCTAAGTTGTCTCTCCAGCTCATGCCTATACGCCACTATACGTCTTAACATATACGTCTTAACACTAACTATCACTCATTAACCCTGAATCACTACCTACTAGGTGCCAGACATTATACTAATGAGGCATTGGAGTTACAAAGATTGTTCCTCTCTACATTCCATCACTGGCATGCAGCAAAGTACATAAATATCACGACCAATACATACCATGGCATGCTATAGAACTTCACCTATAATACAGAATGGTTTCTGATCAAAGGAAACTGCCTGATACCGGAAGGACAGATGGCAGTTAGCCACAAAGAAGGGCCAATGGTGTTCTGTTGCCTTTCCCCTTCCTCACTGCCCACTGCTTGGGTGTGGCCTCATCCTCACTGCTCACTATGTAGGTGTGGCCTCATCCTCACTGTGCACTGTGTGGGTGTGGGTGTGGCCTCATCCACACATTCCTTTCTCCTGGTCAGTCTAGCTTCAGTACTGAGCTGATCCTTTGAAAAGGATCCAAATAAGCGTTCTAATGACCCCATCATACCACGACTTTCAATTTTAGACATTTCTGGCCAGCCCTACATTTTCATAGCTCTTGCCTCTAGAGCTTTTTTCCCCTTTTATATTGAGGTGACGCCCCTCCCCTCCGCCCCCCTCTTGTGGTATCTCCTTCTGAGATGTTTTGTTTCTTGGGATTTTGCCTCTGGTCTTTTGTCAGTTCTGGTGGACTCACCAATCCTATCTCCATTCAAAATCTCTCTGCTAGAACCAGTCTACCAACATCCTGTTGACGCTGGAACCATAACAGATCAGAGTCTGAACTTTGCCTTCACACCCTGCTCCTCTTTTCCCAGCTGCCTTTACTGTCTCTGCCGTTATATCACCCAGCTTTTGGAAATCGTCCTTAGAAACTTTCTTCACCACTGTGTCCAAGTTTGTTTGATTAACCAAATGCTGCTAATCAAGTAGAAGAACTGAAAAAGATGTAGCAGACAGGAGAAATGGCTCAGCTGTTCAGAGGGCTCAGTGCTCGGACAGAGGTCCCAGGTGTGGTCACCAGTGCCCACATAATGGCTCACACACATCTGATGTGACCCCAGTTGAGGGAACCTGAAGCCATCTTCTGACTTTCTTGGGCAGAGACATCTATGCAGGTAAAACACTTTCACATAAAAACATCGAGAAGCAGGGACAGGAGGATCTCTGAGTTCAAGGCCAGTTAGTCTACAGATCGAATTCCAGGACAACCAGGGCTGCACAGAGAAACCCTATCTCAAAACAACAACAAAAACCCTAACACAGAAATCCCACCTCAGCTATAAAAGTTTTATGTTCTAGGGGAGTGTCTCAGTTGCCTTATTGCTGTGAAGAGACACAATGACCGAGGCAAACTCTAGAAGAGTTTAGTGCAGCTCACAGTTACAGAGGTTAGAGACCATGACTATAATGGCAGGGAGCACGGCAGCAGGCAGCAGGAAGACATGGTGCTGAAGAGGTAACAGAGCTCACATCCTGAACGCAGGCATGAGCAGAGAGAGGGCTAACTGGGAATGGCATGGGCTGTTGAAGCTGCAGAGTCCACTCCAGTGACACACCTTCTCTAATAAAGCCACACCTCCAAATCCTTCTGAAATAGCTTCACTAACTGGGGGCCAAATATTCAAATACATGAGCCAATGGGGACCATTCTTATTCAAACCACCACAACTGGGCACCATAGTGAATACTTTTATCCAAGAGACACCAGGGGATCTCTTGAGGTCCAAGCCAGCTAGAGGTACATTGCAAAACCCTGTCTTAGAGAGAAAGAAACAAAGAATAAAACAAATAATAAAATTAACATACATACACACAATAAAAACAATGTCCATAAGAAAGCAGTTACTTTTTTAAAAAACTTATTTTATTTATCTGAGTACACTGTAGCTGTTTCCAGACACACCAGAAGAGGGCCTCAGATCCCTTTACAGATGGTTGTGAGCCACCATGTGGTTGCTGGGATTTGAACTCAGGATCTCTGGAAGAGCAGTCAGTACTCTTAACTGCTGAGCCATCTCTCCAGCCCCGAGATGTTACTTTTATTAGACAAAGATTTTAAATAAGCATAGCCAATGGAAACAACATTTAAATTAACCAAAACTAAAATTGAAACTCTTGGTTCAAGGCATAAAGGCACATGTCACTGAGCCTGATACCTCAGTTCAATCTCAGGGACCAAAGTGATAGTCGAGAACAGATTCCTGCGTGTTGTCTCCTGGCCCCATACCACACATTCCCACTTGTGGACACATGCACACACATATACACACATGTAATTTAAAAAATAATTTTAATTAGGGACAGAAGAGATGTCTGAGCAGGTAAGTCACTTCCTGCCAATCCTGACCACCTTAGTTTGAGCCTCCAAATCAGCATGGTAAGAGAAGAGAACCAACTCCCATAAGATATCTTCTGACTTCCACGAGGACCTTGGCAAACTGACATACATAGATAGATAGATAGATAGATAGATAGATAGACAGATAGATAGATAGATAGATAAAAGAGACTACTCAGTAGCTGAGAACACTCAGTCTTGCAGAGGACCCAGATTTGGTTTTTGGCACCCACGTGATGGCTTGTAACCATCCTTAATTCCAGCTCCAGTGAATCTAACATCCTCTTCTGACCTCTGCAGGTACGAGGCACACATGTCATACACATGCATTCATGCAATCAAATGCTCATAGGTGAATCTAAAAATCGAAACAATTTTAAAAATGAAAACTTCCTAGAGTTCCTTTAGAAGACAGCACAGAGGAAATAACATAATTCACACATAAAAAGTAACATTGACCAGGCAGAGGCAGTGAACACCTTTAGTCCAGGCACTCGGGAAGCAGAGGTAGGCAAATCTCTGTGAGTTCCAGGGCAGCTACAGTGGTTTGAATATGCTTGGCCTAAGGAGTGGCACTATTAGGAGGTGTGACCTTGTCAGAGTAGATATGGCTTTGTTGGAAGTGTGTCACTGTGGAGGTGGGCTTTGAGACCCTCCTCCTAGCTGCCTGAAAACAGTTAGCTCCTGACTTCCTTTGAGTGACATGTAGAACTCTCAGCTCCTCCAGCACCAGGCCTGACTGGATGCTGCTGTGTGTCCTCCCATAACAATAATGGACTGAACCTCTGAACCTCTAAGCCAGCCCCAGTGAAATGTTGTTCTTTATAAGAGCTGCCTTGGTCATGGTGGGTGTCTATTCACGGCAGTAAAACCCTAATTAAGACAGGGGCCTAGGGCTGGAGAGAAGGCTCAATGATTAAGAGCACTGACTGCTCTTCCTAGAGGTCCTGAGTTCAATTCCTAGCAATCACATAGTGGCTCACAACCATCTGTAATGGGACCCTCTTCTGGTGTGTCTAAAGGCAGCTACAGTGTACTCACATACATAAAATAAATAAATCTTTTTAAAAAGAGACAGCAGCCTAGTCTGCAGAGCAGGTTTCAGGACAGCCAGGACTAACTACACAGAGAAACCCTGTCTCAAACAACAACAAAGTAACATGGTTTCAAGGATAACCAATGCTGTGATCATAAAAAGAGAGGGGGGGGTATTAAGATATGTTCTATAGGCGTGTGGGGGAAGGGAGTGCCTCAGCGGGCCCATGCATCCTTTCCCCTGAGGGACCAGATATACACCAATATAGTATAGAATAGACTTTATTTAGGACATGGGGAGGGGAGTTAGGGGATAGTAGAGGCAAAAAAAGGCAGAAAGATGGCGAGAGTAGAGAAGCAGAGGCCGGCCATGACCATGTTGTGTGTGTGTGTTGGGGGGGAGAGAATAGGGAAAGAGGAGGGGCAAGGGGGAAAGAGTAAGAGAGCCAAGAGGCAAGAGAGAGGGGAGGGGCCAAGCAGCCCCTCTAGAGTGGGCCAGGCGTACCGGGCTGTCGCCAGGTAACTGTGGGGGTGGAGTCCAGACAAAGTACCAACAAGTAACAGTTTCGATGCATAAAGAGTTGTGAGGTTTTCATATTTTTATACCTAAGAATGGGTGTTGTCCTGTTATACAATAATCCATTTTTAATTATTAATGGAAATTTCTCCTGCTCTTCAATTCGTTAAGTAAAATTTCCTACATTCACAGTTACAGAATCATACAAACTTGTTTGTAACATTCGTATGTATATTACAGCGTATAAAATTGTCTTTGTCTTTCTGTTCTCATAAAAACGATCTGGATGATGTGTAGAATGCACTGAGAAGCCAAAATATCAGGATGCAGAAGAATTTAAGGTGTCGTTCAACTCACCTTGCTCAGTCACACAGACAGCAGGCGCTTTCCCCCTCCAAATCCTGAGAAGTATTTCAGGAGAGCCTAACGCCTCTCAGTAAAAATAGCCAAGGTTGTCATGGTGATGTAGTCCTTTTTTTCCCCCTCACAGAGCCTTACAGTCTAGCCCAGTAGCTTCCCAGTTCTGTTAGAGGCAGGGTCGCACTGTGCTGCCAGATTATCCTGAACTACCAGCAAATCCCAGGCTGGCCCGAATTTGCAACCCTCCTGCCTCTAAGTGTGTGCCACTGTGACCTCGACCTCACTCTGCAGCTGAAAGTGACCTTGAACTCTCAACCCTCCTACTGCCACCTCTCAATGTGTGTGAACACACCCAGCTTCCAACTTGGCCTTTCCAGTCACTAATGTGATTTAGAATAAGAAGTTTATATATCTGGTCCTTGTACCTGTTTCCTAGTACACAGTATGATTTATAATAAGAAAATTGCATATGGTTTCAGTGTTTTTTTTTTCTGGTGCACAGATGCTAAACCATATGGAATCTCTTATATGCTAAATATCTTTCTTCTGTAATAATAACATAATTTATGTCTGGAGTCGTGGGGGGAGCAGGGAGGGGTACCTAAGTAGCCAAGGAAAACAAACACATGATTAGAGGGTTGGCACTTTCCGGTCATGACCAAGCCTCATGATGAGATCAATCATGTAACATGTAATATGTAACATAAGGAAGTCTTCCTTCTCAAGAATCATGTAATATATAATATGTAACATAAGGAAGTCTTCCTTCTCAAGAATCATGTAATATGTAATATGTAACATACGGAAGTCTTCCTTCTCAAGAATTATCTCTGGGCAAAGCCTAGGCAAAAAAATCAAACCCCTTCCCAAGGTACCAATGATAAACTTAATTCTGATTGTACCAGAGTTCTCCCTAGGGAACCAATGACTTCAATGAGTTTATTTACAGGGCCACTGACCCCAGCATGGATGAGAGCTTCCTGATGACCTCAGAGATGCAGCTGCTTTCCCTAGTCTCTCTGGCCTACATGCTCTAGCTCGCCCTGGAGCAGACTTGCATACAACTGGTTTGGAGCAGTGGCTGCATGTTTAGTAGCTGCATGAGAAGGTCTCATGCCATCCTCTTGCTTCTGTGATGGAATCAGTCAGCAAGCACAGCTATGGTGATCTTTTACAAGCAGGCTCAGCTGAACTCACAAAGATGGCGGCTGTTTGGTTCAGAGGATAGTGATGTAATAATGTACAGCATCTCCGTTAACAAAAAAGGGGAGGATTAGCTGAAGATATTCTAGATTTCTGAGTACACGTGGGTCACTGGAGGAGGGCAGTCAGGGGTACCTGTAGAAGCCAGTATCCTCATATTGATAAGAAAACAATCTTTGAACAAAAGCCCAGAGTTCTAATCAGAATAAATGTAATTTCATATGTACGATTTCCTTGTTTTTGTTTTTTTTTGGTTTTTTTTTTGTTGTTGTTTTTGAGACAGGACCTCACACTATGTAGACCAGACTGTCCTTGAATTCATAGAGATTTTCCTGCTTCGAAATCTTTTTTTTTGTTGTTTTGTTTTGTTTTGTTTTGTTTTTTCGAGACAGGGTTTCTCTGTGTAGCCCTGGCTGTCCTGAACTCACTCTGAAGACCAGGTTCGCCTCAAACTCAGAAATCTGCCTGCCTCTGCATCCCAAGTGCTGGGTGCTGGGTGCTGGGTTAAAGGCATGGGCCACCATGCCCGGCCTGCTTCGAACTCTTAAGGGAAGGGAATGGGCCACCACTATGCCCAGCCTAGACTATATATATATATGTGTGTGTGTGTGTGTATGTGTGTGTATGTATAGATATGTATTATGTATATATAGATATACATATATACATATGTATATATACATGTATGTGTGCACATATATGTACATATGTATGTGTACATATATATATACATACACACAGAGATATATAGATATACATAGATATACATAGATATGCATTTTATGGCTGCGGGGCATCTAGGAGTTAAGTATAGAGGCACAACCTGTAATCCTAGCACTAGGAGTGCAGGAAGATATGGAATAGCAAGTTCAAGGCCAGCTCAGGCTCTATACTGAGTTCTGAACTGAAGAACAAAGCAAAGGGAAGAAAGGATTCGAAAAGGAGAAGGAAGTAAATTTTATTAGAAATGGAAATGAAATATGGAGAGAAACTTGATAGTGTATCACAACATAAGCTTGTATTCACTGTCTTTGATAGCCGTACCCTTGGGGATGTACAAAGAAACACCAAAACTGCAAGTAATATTTCTAAAAGCTATGAAGACAATATCAAAAGCTGCCAACCGTACAAATTTACAAGAACAAAAGGATTAATAATGTGTCCTTGTGTTTGGAATGTTATATACTGAAAAATAAACCACGACAAGCATGAATACAATTTTTTATCTAGACAGGACTGGAATTAAAGGCATCTGCCATCATTACCCAGCTGAAACTTTGTGATCTCTAATTACGTGTGTGTCTGTCTCTATGTGTGCTTACCCACCCACCCACGCTTCCTCCACTGGAAGCCTTGCCTGGTTCCAGGAGGTGGCTGGTTCTGGCTCCATACCCCCCACTGCTAAGAGTGTTAGCCGGGATCACCCTCATCAGGTTCCCGGGAGTTTTCATTGCCCTAGGTTTCTGGCTTGCCACAGAGATGTTCCCCACACCTCCTTCCAGCTGTCTCCCCAAGTCCTCTGTCCTCTGTTCTCTGCACTCCTGATCCCTTCCGTTCCCATCTCTGTCCCCATCACCTGTTCACCAGGATGCCTATTCTGTTTCCCCCTGTCAGTGAGATTCCTGTGTGCAAACCGTCTCTTGAGGCCTCCTTGTTAGTAAGCATCTTTGGGTTGGATTGTAGCATGGTTATCTCTTACTTTAAGACTAATATCTACTTAATGGTGAGCACACACCATGTCTGTCTTTCTGCATCTCGGTTACCTCACTTGAAAGGATAGAAAATAATACAGCCTAACTCTAATGACCCCAAGAAATCAGCAGTTTAAAATGCTATCTCGCTTTGTTAGAAACTAGGTAAAAGGTCACATTCCAGAGTAACTGGAAATGGGCTAAGCTTATCCTCTGTAAACTTACGCCATTACCCCTAAGCAGGAATTCACGCAGCTGTAGACATTATAGGAAACTAATTGGTCCACTGAGCACAGGCTCCGATAATTTAAACTGATTGGCCTAAAAACTATGGAGTGGTACAAATCAATTGGCTCCCATTTCGCGGGCTCTCCATGCTAAGAAATGATTGGTTTGTGATTCATGGGCTCTATTCGTAAACTTATAAAAAGCTGTCGCAATTCAGCACTTGGGGTCCATAGCCCTCTAACCCTGCGTGGTACATGGCTATGGAACCCAGAATTCTGGAATAAAGAAATCCTCATGCTATTGCATCGAGACCGTTTCTCGCGAGTGATTTGGGTGTCGCCTTCCGGGGTGTGGGGTGCTGGGGCACCCTCGGTTTTTGTGGGGTCTTACACACTCATCATGATCTTTTCTAGTTCTACCCATTTTCCTGCCTGAAAATTCATGATGCCATTGTATCTAATAACTGAGCAATACTCCATTGCCTAAATAAACATTTTCTTTATCTATTCTTCAGTTGAGGGATATCAAGTTTGTTTCTAGCTACTATGAATAAAGCTGAAGAACACAGCTGAGCAAGGGTTATCCCAAAAGCTGTTGCCTGTCTGTGGGATGTGTTCTTCTAGCTGGGCCACCTTGTCTGGCTTCAGTGGGAGAGGAAGTGCGTAGCCTCACAGAGACTTGATGTGCCGGGATGGGGGGAAGGATTGTGGGATGGTTGGCCAAGACGGGATCAGTGAGCAGGATGTAAAGTGAATAAACAAAAAATAAATAAATAAAAATGACTCTAAGGCACCAACCTTAACCCTTCACTGGAAAAAAATTCCTTTTTACATAATCCACTGAGCAGCCACACCAGCAGGCTGTTAACAGAAACAAAGACTGGGCAGAAGAGAAGGGAATGTTAGTAAGATTCCAAGGTGCTTCAGGCAGGTTTAAGTAAGGAGTTCTGCAGTTTGAGCCCCACTGTCGAAATAGCTGTTTTTCATCCTAAAACCACAGGATTCTCCTGACCTTGAACTTAGGAACTGGCTGAAGAGGTCAGTGACTGAGGACACCAAACAGCACTCCTTCAGGTCTCGTTATTCCTTTGACAGCTACCATGCTGCGGAAATACCACTAGTCCTTCCCAGGGTTACCCTTAGAGTGGGTAATTGTCCCTCTGACTCCTAATCATTTAGAAATGCACAATAGTTTCTGACTCCAGGAGATGCCTGTCCCCCACCCCCATCCCCCACCCCATGGTTTTCCGTGTGGGACCCAGTCTCTGTGATCTAAATGCACCACACACGTTTGTATCCAGAATCTTCAGCACCATGTGAAGCCGTGGGTTCTGAGTCCCATTGATGAGACCTGTTCCCGGGATGCAGAAAACTGCACAGATCTGAGATTGACCTAATTATGGCGATAAGGAGTGAAGAAAACCAGACGCTAGTAGAGAGATGCTGGGAGTGAGTGGGCCGTGTGCTCTGCTGGAGACACATCAGCAATTTAGAAATTCATCACATGCCTTGTGTGCAATTGACAGAGGGGGTCAATCTGCTCGTGGAAAGAGGTATCTCTATGGCAACAATGCCAAACTGCAATAGTCCTAGAAAGGGAAAGAGTGGTTGATACTTTCTGCACAGGGGAAGCGTCCATTCACCAGATCAGGGGAAGACCTTGCCTTTCCAGGGTTTGTCAGGTCTTGAGGTGCTTGGCATATCCATGTTCCTCTCCGTAATGTATATTCACTCAGGATGTCATCGTTGCCTACGCTTCCATATCTCAGTTCAGCCTCAATCTTACCTTACTTGGTGCTAGAAAAAGGCAACTCTGAGTCTCCAGATCATAGACAAGGGACCCAGAACAGTTACAGAACTGGCTTCTATTAAAACAGACTCTCTTAGGCTGCCTTTTGGCCCTGGGTATATCCAGGAACTCAGGACATGTTTGGTTAAACCTTGGCATTAGTATTTTACCCGTGCTATCCTAACACTCCAGGGGGGCGGGGTGGGGCTCGTGGGTCAGCTGGCTCAGCTCTGCTGAGTGCTGAGGCAGTTGCTTTGGGACAGGCAGGGAAAGTATATTACCATAGAAATGGACCTTCGTGAGCTGAGAGCACTAACTCAGGGATGGCAGGAGAGTCCCCGATCCTACAGGATTCCAACTCCAGAGTTTGCAGCGAATCTCTAACTCTCTCAAGGAGAACCCCAAGAGGTTCAAAATAAGTCATGTAAATATACAGCACTCGGGCCTAGATAATTGAGCTTACAAATATTCAGGCAATGGGGCAGGTGATTCAAGTCCGACTGTGAAAGATCACATCAAGTGACAAGCAGTGTCTTACAGGGCTTCTTCAGGAACCTGGGGAGAGGCCAGGTGATTGGTTTCTGGCCAATGGTGTTGAAGAGGGTTGGCAGGGTTGGCAGGGAAGCAGATGGCACTTTCCTGGAACTTTTCTGACTCTATGATGGAGTCAACCCCCAGGACGTGGCCTTCTGTTGTCTGCTCACACAGATAGATAACTCATGGCATTATAATCTGAGGCCTGTGGATATCATTGTTCAGGGCATGGCAGGAAACCACAGCAATGGCTGTATCAGGCCAGCATGGTGCCTGCAAGGACTACTTACCCCAAACAAGATTCTCTAGCATCCTAGAGGTGTGCCTAAGAGTTCCCTGACCTAGGTTCCTCATGAAGGCCACATTCCTGTCTTCATCTTGAACCCCAGTAATACACATTTCCCTTCTACTCACCCCATTTCACACATGAGCGATTAGAGGCATGCCTGCGCTGGTTCACACATATCTTAGCACAGAGCTCATCCGTTCAGATGTGCTAAGGCTATAACACTGGTAAGTTTACAGAGGCTGGACCATCGGGAACCCACTAATATGCAGAGGCAAAGATGTGTTCTCTATGCTCTTGTAGACTCTTTTCATTCTTCCTTGCCTGAGACACTTGTCAGATGGCCTTCTAGAAAATAATTTGTTTAAATAGAGATCCTGAACCTAAGAAATTAGCACTGATTAAGAAGAGACCAGAATCATTGAGGTGAAATCTTCTGGGAAGTATTTTCTGAGAGCACAAAGAAGCTGCATTCCAGAGATAAACAAGGTTGTACCTCATGCTGCAGCTGAACTTAGTAATGTGTAAGAGTCGCCCAGGTGGTACTGGGTTTAAAGGCGTAAAGAGGTCATGAAGAGCAGCTGAGGCTAGGCACTGTGAGAGGCCGCAGAAGGCCACTGGTGAAGGTGCAGCCTCAGTTGTAATTGATGGACCAGGACCGAAGGGGTCATGCATAGGAGTTGAGGCTCGGCACTATAAAGAGAGCCTATGAGAGGCTATTGGTGAAGCCTAGTTGCAGCGGAAGTCAGCAGTGTTTTGGAGATGACAGTGCCATGAGATGATCACCAAGCACAGCAGCAGCAGTGGAGTACAGGCAGCTGGAGCCTAGAAGACAAGGTGTGTGCTACAAAGGGTAGAGCTGGAGAAGTGACCCAAGCCCTTGGAGGAGTCCAGATCGTGAGTAGAACCCAGACATTGGACGGTTAGAGTTTGATTTTGCTCTTGATTGTGACTGTGCCCTGATATTTTTCCCTCTTTTTCTTTTCTTTCTTTTTGTTTTTGTTTTTTGTTTTGTTTTGTTTTGTTTTTGGATTTTTTTTTTTCCGAGATAGGGTTTTGCTGTATAGCTCTGGCTGTCCTGGAACTCACTCTGTAGACCAGGCTGGCCTCAAACTCAGAAATCTGTCTGCCTCTGCCTCCCAGAGTACTGGGATTACAGGCGTGTGCCACCACCGCCCGGCCCAGCTGGTTTTCTGTCTTGCTTTGGGCATTACAACTAAGTGATTCATCCCTGTGGAGGCAGGTGGATCTCTGTGAGTTGGAGTGGAGCCTGGTCTACATCATAGTAAGCTTTAGGCCAGGCAGGGTTGCACAGGGACAGAGTTTTCAAAACCAACCCAACAACAAACAATTATTTTATTTTATTTTATTTTATTTTATTTTATTTTATTTTATTTTATTTTATTTTATTTTATGTGCGTGAGTATTTTGCCTGCATTTGTGTATTTGGACCATGTGTGTGTCTGATGCCTTACGAAGTCAGAAGAACTGGGACCCATGAATTTGGAAATAAGGTTGGTTTGGAACACTATGTGGATGCTCTGAGTGGGGACTTAGGAATCAGATCAAAACCAAAAGGCAGGTGTAGACAAAGCTGTGCTGGACTCCAAAGGTTTCGGACACTTATGCACAGGTGAGTCATGATGGAACATACTTACAGTGTCTGCATGTGGGAAGGCATGGCAGGAAGGTCCTGAAGTTCAAGGTCACTCTCAACTACATGACCTTTTAAAGGCTAGCCTGGGGCACTTGATAGCCTGTCTCATAACAAAACTAAATATAAAAAAATTGAAGGAAGCAAGCAAAAATAACTCTCAGGGAAACTTAAAATCCAAATGCTAGAGTCACTGCCTGACCTCTGGAGGTTAGTCACGCCATGCTGACACCAGTGAGTCTACTTAGAGGCCTTTCTCTCTCCCTCTCTTCTCTCTCCCTCCCTCCCTCCCTCCCTCTCTCTCTCTCTCTCTCTCTGTGTGTGTGTGTGTGTGTGTCACACACACACACCTGCATGTCTCGTCCAATGAAAATGTTTCAGTTCTTGGTTGTGAGCCAGACATAGTGAGGTCATATGCAGTTAAGGGTATGCTGTCCCTTGGAAGCCAGCATCATTCACAGTGTGCACTACAGGGTGGCTCTGGATACATATACACTTCCTACCCATAGAAGTAGGAACATCATGCTTGTGATTCCGCACTCAGTGAGCTGAATCAGGCAGGCAGGTTTCCATGTATTTGCAGCTAGCCTCTGGCAACACCTACACCAGTCATGCATGCAAACAAAATGCTCATAAATTAAATAAACATGCCTCAAAATGCACTGGTGGTATTTGCCTTTAATCCACCCCTCTGGATCTTGGGAGGCAGAAGTAGGTCTCTGAGTTGAGGCCAGCCTTTCCTATATCTGAGTGCCCTTGGGGGCCATATGCATTGGATCCCCGGGAGCTGGAGTGAGTTGAATGCTGGGAACTGGACTTGGGCTCTCTGGAAGAGCGGAGAGCATTCTTAACTGCTGAGTCATCTCTCCAGCCCCTTATTTTATTTTGCTTTTTGAAGTGCTGGGGTTGAGCATACTAGCCAAGCATCCCACCACTGGCCTACATCCCTAGCTCTAGTGTGGCTAGATCTTAAAATATAGCGTTGAGAGTACACAAAGTAAGTTGTAGATAGGGCATGTGATATCATTTTGATAGCTTTAAACTGTGCACATCCATTATACATTGTTTAAAGTACATATATAAAATAATGCCCTGATATGCGCGCGCACACACACACACACACACACACACCACACACACACACACACACACACACACACACACACACACACACACACACGGGAGAGCACTAGGATGATCGTGATTGTAGCAAAAGAACTGGCTTGTTCATGAGGATGCCAAGTGCCTCAGGTGTGGTTGTGATCTTCAACTATAGCTGCAGTCTTTCCTTTAACATAAGAGTATTCTGCTGCGCCTGCACATACTCCAGCCAGGAGAAGGCAGTCCGTGCACGAGGGTGGGGCCATGTACTGGAGTTTGAGGGATGCATTCCCTAAAGAAAACTCACTTTCCCTCTTCCAACAGCCATCAGTCGCTCCTCATCCAGGGGTGAGTCTTCATGATATCCTTTCCATCCATGTTAGACTTCTGTATGCAGCTGCCCTGCTGTATGTGGAAGATACTATTTCCCTGTGGTCAAAGTCTCTGCCTTTAAGATCTGTGAGCTCTCTCTTGCAATAATCATGAGGCTTGGGAAGACGGGCTGATACAAATGCCCCACTTACAGCTGAGCACTCTGCACTGAGCTTTCTCTCTTTTGTTTTGTTTTATGTAAGGATGTCTTGCCTGTATGCATGGCTGTGTGCTATACATCCCTGGTGTCTGCAGAGGCCAGAAGAGAAAGTATCAGATCCCCTGCCACTGGAATCACAGATGGTTGTGAGCCACTGTGTGGGTGCAGGGAACTGAACCGAGGTCTTCTGGAAAGGCAGCCAGAGCTCTTAACAGCTGAGCAAACTCTCCAGACTCTCAGACAACCCCTTTTTAAGATAGGTTCTTGGTATGGCCCAGGCTGGTCTCAAACTCCACAGGCTCCTGCCTTGGCTGTCTGAATGTTGAGATGACAGCATATGTGAACATATAAAGCAGGATCCATTTAAGGAGATAAAAATGTCCAAAAAAAAAAAAAAAAACCTTTCAACTGGAACATGAATGCAAAATTGGTGTTTTGTTTTGTTACAGAGACAAGAGTTCTCTCACTCTTATGATAATCACTGTGCTGCTATAAGGTAACTAATCTCTCCAGGGTTCTACCGCAGACAGCTCCCAGGTTCACGATCAAGTAACCCTCAATCTCATTGAAAGAATGTGTCTAGACAGGTGGTGGTGCATGCCTTTAATCCTAGCACTCTGGAGGTAGAGGCAAGTGGATCTCTGAGTTCCAGGTTAGCCTGGTCTACAGAATGAGTTCTAGGACAGCCAGGGCTACACAGAAAGACCCTGTCTCAAACAAAGGAAAGAAAGAAGAAGAAAAGAGAGGGGGGGGGAGGGGGGAGGTAAGGAGGGAGGGAGGAAGAGAAAGAAAGAAAGAAAGAAAGAAAGAAAGAAAGAAAGAAAGAAAGAAAAAAGAAAGAAAGAAAAAAGAAAGAAAGAAAGAAAGAAAGAAAGAAAGAAAGAAAGAAAGAAAGAAAGAAAGAAAGAAAGAAAGAAAGAAGGAAGGAAGGAAGGAAGGAAAAAAGCACCTTAATGCCATTTGTTTCTTTCAACATGCTAAATTTTTCTTTTCACAACAAAGAGAGGAGCTAAGGTGTGCTCAGACAGGAGACTGGTAATTGACAGGTCTTCTTTAAATCTGGTCCAGTTAATAATCCCATCAATGATCTTTTGTCTGCTATATGTTGTGTAGTCAGCAGAGTACTGGTTGAATAAATTTGGACAGGAGTCATGGGCACTGTTCACAAGTTCCTTACAATGTAATTATGGAACAAGGCATATAGGAAACTACTGGCCAGATGTAACTAATTATAAAATTGTGACCACCCTTAGAAAACACAGGACAGTACAAAACTGCAGCAGTGAGCCCTCATTTGTGGGATCTGCATCTGTAAACTGCCTACCTCCCAAAACCTACCTAAAATGTCCAAGTCAATCCTTACAGTGTTTTTAGTTTTTCTCTAACAAGGAGAAAGGCAAATTTTAGTTGCCTAGCGTATTTGTTCCTGAGGCTAAACAGGGCACTCTGCCCTCTTGAGTTGTCAGACCATAAAAAACTAACCTTTCTACCAACTACTCAGTGTCACTTTCCCACACTTTTACTGACTTTGCTATTGAAAATGGTCCCCAAGCATACTGCTGTAAGATTCTGAAGTGACAAAAGCTAATGATGTAATATAGGGAAAATGTGTGTACTAAATTATCTCTAGTTAGGTATGTGTCAGACTGTTGTTGGATCCGAGTTTAATGTTAATGGAATGACCATATAAATTAAATAAGGAACATAAACAAAACAAGATTCCATACTGGTTGATGAAAATGTGATCCGTGATGGTAACCGCAGTGCTCAAACATGCATGTGAGATGAGTCTGACGCATGCCTGGACTGCACAGCTAGACTTTTGTCTGAGAACACTCAAGAGTGTGCGTGTGTGATCAAAGACTAGCATTCCTAAGAATTCACTAATTCAGCATTACTGGCATGTTTACACACTATAAATACTGCAGGTAAAGAGAAACAACTATACACGGAAGATAAAGTATCTCTCGAAATTAACACAAGGAAAAGAACCAAACTTCCGAAGAAACTACTACCCACAGCTACACTGCTCGACCAAAGAACCTAGGCTCTACACTGGATCTGACAGACATGGATAATTAACTCTAGTGTGCAAGTGGGTTTTCTGGGATTTCCAAAAAAAATCAATGATAAAGTTCTATGGGAAGCCACAGAATAGTATTTCCTCAATGTGGAAATCTGCCATTTGGATCTACCCAACCACGTAAAAACACTTCAGGTCTCACGCAGCTCCTGCTCCTAAGACTTAAGCTGGCAAGCAATAGCCTTTGACTTCTTTAAGAGAAGGCCTGGAGCTCCGCCCTACCCGGAAATGGCTATCCGTGCACGCTCTGCGCATGCCCGGAGGCGCGCTGTTTAAGGAATTGCCCCAGAAGGCAAGATGGCGCTGCGGCCTGCGGCTAGACTCTCCTCCCAGCATGCCTAGCGGCCGACCCGTAGCCAAGTGATGGGGATCCGGTAGGGCCCAGCGAGTGGCTGGAACTGAGGCGCAGCCGCGGGCCAGGGCGTTGGGAGCTCACAGAGAGCCAAGATGGAGACGTGGCGCTGTGTGAGGAGGGGCTACGGCCGCTGTATGGCGGGACGAGTCCGGTCAGTTGCGGGCGGCCGGCGGGAAGAAGGGAGGGACTTGGAGGGGCGGGCGTGGCGGCCCGGCGGGGCGGGGCGGGGCGGGGCGGCGGGGCGCGGGAGGAAGGCGGAGGAAGAGGGTCCTCGGCGGGAACGCGCTCGCGCTCGGCGGCGCCGAGGGAGAGGTAACGCGCGGGCGGGCGGCGGCGGTGGCAGCCTCCTGGGCCCTGCCGCTGCGCGCGGCCTCCACGCCCGCCGCCGCCCGCGCGCGGGGCCCCGCCCGGAGGGAGGCTGCGCGCCCAGGGATGGCTGGGCCGCGTCCGGGGCTCGCACTCGTCGGTCACGCGGAGGCCAAGTTTCACCGCCCCTCAAGTTCTTGCTCCATCCTGGGTATTTTTCTTTAAATCCATTCATTGAGAGCCGGACGTGATGGCTCACGCCTGTAATCTCCACACCCCGGAGGCTGAGGCGGGAGGAGAATGAATTTGAGGCTGGCCTGGATGAGACAGCGAGCGTGACACTCCGCCTCCAAAAAATAAAAAATTAACTCGAAATTTTAAAGCGCCACGGTACATGCAGCCTCTAGTAATGTCACCCCAAATAGTATCCACCGAATCTTAGTTTTGTGTACCGATTATGTTTTTCTCCTATAAACTTTGAGGACGTAGCTATTAAGATTTCAATGGTTTGTATAACCTTTGAAACTATATGGTACCACGCGTGGGAAATAGCGCACTGTTGTTATGTAAGCCGTTGGGCTCTGTCTGCTCCAATCCTGGTTCTTATGCTGTGGCATTTTCTGAGTACCAGCTGTGTGCTTGGCCCCTTGGGTAGAGAGAGACTGGCCTTACAGAGAATACAGAGCTTCTAACCCTCAAAAGCTTACAAGAAAAAGATGTGGTATAAATAACTGCCAATCCAAAGAACAGGTGTCACAGTGCAGGTTGCAGTATAGAACAACATTTCAGGACAAACAGCAGGAGGATTAGGAGACCCACACCAGCCTGTGCAGAATGGGCTTGAACTTGTTTGTTTGGTTTGGTTTGGTTTGGTTTGGTTGGTTGGTTGTTTTTTAGAGAGGCAGGGTTTCTATCTCTGGCTGTCCTGGAGTTCATTCTGTAGACCAAGCTGGCATTCACCTCAGATCTACCCACCTCTGCCTCCTGAGTGCTGGAATCAAAGGCATGGGTCACCTCAGACATTTTTAATTAAAAAACAAAACAAAGCCAGGCGGTGGTGGCGCACGCCTGTAATCCCAGCACTCTGGGAGGCAGAGGCAGGTGGATTTCTGAGTTCGAGGCCAGCCTGGTCTACAGAGTGAGTTCCAGGACAGCCAGGGCTATACAGAGAAACCTTGTCTCGAAAAAACAAAAAAACAAAAAAAAAAACAAAAACAAAAAACAAAAAAAAAACCAAAACAAAACAAAAACCCAAAACAACAACATCAACAAAAAAAAAAAAAAAAAAAAAAAACCAAAACAAGATCCAAGTGCTGAAATCCCTTTGAATGACTTTCAGAGTCAATTGCAAGATATAATGCCTATGTTGTGCCCTTCAAGATTTACAGTTAGGTTGATTTAGGGAGTAATTTGAGAGTACTTAAGTTTCAAATATATAATACAAGTTATTTTTTCTAATGAAAACTAGCATAATAAAGAAATTTGACATGACAAAATCTTAAAAACTTAGTAGATGTTGAGACACAAACCCCAGAGACAGAATCCTCTGAACCCGAACATTTTGCCAGATAAAGCAGTAAGGAGTCAGTGCTTTTTGAGAACCTTAGAGTAACATGTCTATTAAATGTAAGCTTGGGTTGCCGGGATGATGGCTCAGTTAGTTAAGTGCTTGCTGTACAAGGCCAAGGACCTGAAATGGAATCCCCAGCTCCCATGGACAGGTGGGAAAGGCACCATAGTGCCGGGGAGGCAGGAGCAGGGGCAGGGGCATCCCAGAGCTGACCTGCTAGTCTAGGCAATTACATTGTTGCATCTCCCAAGTTCAGACAGAGATCTTGTCTCCAAATATAAGATCAAGACCAAAGATACGGGGTGTGAACCTCAGGGCTGTGCATACAGAGCACACCCACCTGCAAAGACACAAAATAGCAATCTTCAAAGACAAAATAGCAATCATCGTGTACTTGGCTTGAATTAATACAATAGTATCCGTTTGGAGTATCCCGTTGCTTTATAAACAATCCTTATTCTTTTTACTTTCCCCCAGGAGGCTGTATGCTTAGATAGAGGACCATGCTTTTCACCCATTGGTTAGTGAGGGAAGAAGCTTTGTAAAGCCAAAACCCTTTGACAGATTTTTTGTTTTTAGCTTTATCAGTGTTTAGAAAGAATTTAACTTTGTTATAAAAATACTATCCCAAAGCATGTTTTTACTCTAAACTCTAGTTGGAAGCAGACAAATTTGTTCTTAATTCTGCTATTTAACTGTTATGTTTGCTCTAGGTCTTATTTTTTGTTGAATTTTTGGTGCTAGAAATGTATTCTGCATACTAGTGTGTTAGGGAGTTCGCCTCTCAGTTGGATGGTGGACTGACTTTGGGAGCGGGGATGTGTGGTATCTTGGCAGCCTGACTGGTGTTTTCTCGTTGAGGATTTAGAATAATATCCACTACTGTTTAGGGGGAGAACATTGATGCTGATAAAGATGGGTGCTTTTCCCTTTATCCTTCACAGGGTTAGAAGTAAAGTTAAATATGACATGACATCTCATCTAGAGAAAATGTATTTGGATTCTGTGTACTTAAGATGAACACAAAGTGGTACCTGAAGGAGTGTCTTCTTTGTCTTTAGGTACTCCATGCTTCCCTATCCTCTAAAGAGTTTGGGTGGAGACTGGACCACGCCGTGGGGTGATCTGCAGAAGTACTGCTGGCGCAGACACATTTCCAGTTGTCTGAGGTGGCCAGGACATTACTCCCGTGCGCCCTACCCATACCTGAGTAGCAGGCACTTCTCTTTGAACTGTAGACCTCCTTTCCTGTTGGAGTCTGGAGCACAGTTTCAGTACTATAATTGGAGACCTGACCAACTGAGCAACACATCCTTGATCCATCTCTCTCGTTACGTCATGAACTCTGACAGAGATGAGCCCTCATCCAAACGAAGAAAACACCAAGGTAAAGATGTTTATCTTTAGGGAATGTTAGGCCACGCTGAAACCATCCTTTCTAATCCTGAAGCCATTCTCCATGTTTTAGAGGTGTAGGTGCTTCGTCTTAGCCAGTACTTGCTCGGTGCTAGGGATGGTATCTTTATTTTCAACTAGTCGTGTCTGGCTATCAGAGTAGAAAGCACTATAAGTAAAAAGACTTATATAGTCTACATAAGTACTTAGATAAGTAGACTATCTGACTAAAAATTAGAAAATGACTCCCATTAAGACTGTAGAAAACAGAAGTAGGTAACGCAGGCTTAAGAGTAGCTCTTATGGCAGTTTTTGAAAAGAGGCTTTGATGACGTAGAGATTGGCAGTGGAGGGCACTGATCTAAAAAAATGTTAATTTTGTGTTCTCATTTAAATAGAAATTTAAAAAATATAAAAGAATTCCTTTATTAGAAACAATCATAAAGAAAATATTTCAGTTTAAGAGTTTAGCTTGTTTAATCTGTATTTTGCAAATTAGCATCTATAAATATCTTAAGTATAATTTTTCTTTTCTTTTCAGTGCTAGGGATTGAACCCAGAACCTTGTACGTGTTCTGGTACTGAGCTATGCACCCAGTCCTAGGGTCGCAGTCCTAGAGTAACTCTTGACCTTTTAGAAAGGGAGCCATATCTTAGCCAACTTTGTGGGACTTTAAAAAACGATATTGATTCCATCAACTTTTCTCACGCTGTTTTTACTGTTTTACTCTTGCACTCCTACCCCACTGTATGAGGTATGTAGGGCTGGGGCTGCCTTCCTTCCCGACTCCAGCGTTCACAAGGACGCTTTAGAGGGCTGCATGGCAGTTGGTGTGTGGGACTGAGGCAGAGCTGGAAGGAGGAGCGGGCGTGAGCTCCTGGGGCATCGGGGTCAGGCTCCTTGTTCTTTGTTGCCAGAAAGTTCTCTGGAAGATTCACCTGGGTCCCAAGGCAGAAATTACTAATTGCTACAGTTACAAGGTGCTAGTTGGAATAACCAAACACATGTAAGTAGAAACTAAGCCCATAGCCATGGGCATCCATGTATATAGTATGTGCCTATAACATATGAAGATAAGAATCCTATGAGACATTGAAATCTGGGTCCTCAGAAGAACCAGTTGTTCTGATTACGTATCTGCTATTGATCAGGCCAACTTACATTCGTCTGTTGCCAACCTTTTGGTAATTCTGTGCTCTCTCAGATAGAGTTTTGACAGGCTGCACAAGCATTGTAAAGTTTAGGGAATGCTCCCTGCCCTTACTTACGTGCACTCTGTCACTGTGCCGTGAGCTCGGGGACCTCACTGACCTATGCTCCTTGGTTTTCTTTTCTTTTTGTTTTGTGTTTTTGTGGGGGGTTTTGTTTTTGTTTTGTTGTTTTTTTTTTTTTTCAAGACAAGTTTTCTCTGTGAAGCCCTGGCTGTCCTGGAACTCACTCTGTAGACCAGCCTGGCCTCAAACTCAGAAATCCACCTGCCTCTGCCTCCCAAGTGCTGGGATTAAAGGCAGGTGCCACCACTGCCTAGCACTCCTTGGTTTTCTAGTGTAATAAATAACACCTTCTTTGAATGTCTGTTAAAGATAAAGCAAGATATATACATGCCTAACATACAATTGGCTTCATAGTGGCTACTCAGAAGTTTTCCCAGAAATGATAGGGAATTACAGCTGCACACTGACGATTTCTGATTGCTGCCTGACTGTCTGTCTGTCCGTTCCTCCTAGGTGTTGAGAATAAGGAAAAGGCTCTTCGTTAAGCCACACATGTGATTCCGATATTTCACTAATACTTTCCAATCAAGAAAACAGCATTACTAATTTGCCTGTCACTTTAAAGTGGTACTTGAAGGATTTGTATGACACAGTCATGACTTTTTAATTAGGCACCCCAATACCTGCTCAGGCCTATTGCTCCCTTTCTTTGACTCATCTCTCTCCTCTGCTGTGATCACCTTGTTCCTCCTGACATGGAAGGTATATAAGATTTTGCAGTGTGAATCTATGTTGTAAAATATGTGATGGCCAGAGACTGTTCACTGTGTCAGTGGTTTTGAGATTGTCCTCCCTGGAACCTAGCCTGTGAACACATTTGTGACTATTCAGTAAAAACAGCTGTGGTCGGGATGGACTGTGTGTTTTCCCTCAGCAGAGATTCACAAGCAGGTGTCCTTGTGAAATGAAAAGCAATGCCAAAGGGCTCCACACGCTGCACAAATATGAAAGCCACCATATTAACCAGGTAATCAATGCCCTGGTCCTGGTATTTAAGAAGGATGTGATAATCATGTATTTACATGCTACTCTGTGTGTGCATGTTATCTGAGGGGCTGTGGTGAGTGTCCCTTCACTCTTGATGTCACTGTGGCAGTGGCCCAGAGTGGTGCTGCAGTGGGGGAAAGCTTACATAGGCATGATGGAGCCCTTCCATCCTGCTTATATACGAAGACGGCAGTGTATGACTGACCGCATAGGACACCCTAGTTGGTGAATGGCGTGCCTCAGTGTAGCTCTGTGGGGCAGTACTGTTAGTTTAATTGTAAACCTTGGGGTGAGATTCCCCATGTTCAGTGCAGGAGAGGGAAGAGCTAATGTATTTCACTCGCCTGGGCATAGGGCCTCTTGGGACAGAATTCTGCAGTTGTCAGACTTTTTTTCTCTCTCCTCTCCTCTCCCCTCCCCTCCCCTCCCCTCCCCTCCCCTCCCCTCCCCTCCCCTCTCCTTCTCTTCTTTTCTTCTCTTTCCTCCAACCTTTTCCTCTTGCTCTTCCCTTAGCACTTTCTCACCATCAGCTCCATCGTCCCCTCCAGCCTCACTAATCATACTGGTTATCTTCTGTCTGGTCAGATATCTCTTCACTACATGTAGCAGGGAGATGCTTATATACTGAGAAAAGTAATCTGGCAGAAGTAATTACCATAATATACTTTATTGGCAGCTGTATATAGTGTATGTATATTTTGATTATGAGTATGAATGTAGAAGACTATTTTAAATGGTAGCATATTTCCTTTTCACTGCATGTAAGTGTACCATTTCAATCTACTTCCTTTTTTTGTTTTGTTTTGTTTTTGTTTTGGAGAGAGGGACTCACATTGTAGCCCAGGCTGTCCTTAAATTCTTGGGAATTGTGCCTCAGCCTCCTGAGTTCTGGGATTGCAGATATGAGCCCTATATCCAGACAACTTTATTTAGTAGAATTTTATGCATTATAGTGTAGTGAATGAAGGCTATAGGAAGATAGTCTGTGGCCAAAAGCTGCCCTATACCCTCAGTATGCTTGGCTGCCCATCACCACGTCTGTTCTCTTCCCATTAGGTTTTCTTCATTGTTGAGTTTCTGGGTAACTAAACATTCCTTCTTGTTCTCCTGGCTTCCATGCCATTAAGCATGTCCTTACTAGTGTGACATAGTTAGGCCCGAGGTCAAAGGTGAGCATATGCAATTGCTATTTTTTCCCCCTGGCAAGAGGTATTGAACCTGCTCTCCAGATAAGTGCTCGACCTTGATTTTTTTTTTTTAAATCTCACTACATGTAATGAACTTCAGCTTTCCAAGTGCTGAACTATAGACATGTGTCACCAGGCCTGGCTGTGACTATATATGTATGTATATATATGCATACATGTACCCTCAGATGATGATTAATTTCTCATTGGAGGGGTATATTTAATTACAGAATCTCATCTTTTTCTATACACTTTTCATTGCTTTTTCAAATAATTGTATGTCTTTGCATAGCATGAACTTTGGTGCATTCTTGGAGGTTGTATGCAAGGCTCAGTCAGCAGCCTCTGCTGTTTGTCTAGAGCATTCTGTAAAGTCACACTAACTGTTGTTTTGGTAGACCTACATTACATTACAAGGCTCATTCTGTAACCTGTGATCTTAATAGTCAATATTGTCATTCTGCCTGCTCTTCCTGTTTGTAGCATTTTAGACACTAACCACTGTTCCACATATTGTCATTTATGTCACCCTCCATCCATGTGTAAACCAGGATTCTGAGCTGAGGTAACTAACAATCTTAATAGAGAATGAAGTGTGGTGGGAAGTCATTGGTGGCAGCCAGCTCAGGCAGTCAGTCTCTCTCTCCCTCTCTCCTTGCACTAAAGAATGCTAAGCATGACTGATGGCATCTTGACCAGGGACAAATGGGAAGTGCAGCCTCACAGTCTTAGGTTTTCAGCCTTCAGAAAGCGGTGGTAGCCCTCAGTCACCTTACGGATTTGCTACCTTATTGCCCGCCCAAAGACAGCTTGCAGCTAGTCAGTGTCATGTAGCCATCTCCTAGGGAAACATTTTACTCCATGGCTATGGGCATTTTCTTTAAGAAAGTATTTGTATACAGGAGAGTATCTGGTTCTCATTTGATTGATTGTTATATTTTGTCTAATATATTTTAATAGGAACAATAAAAAGGAATTGGGAGTATTTATGTAGCCATAATAAAGAGAATACGAAGGACCTTGAAGACAGAAATGTTGGCTCCACATGTGAGGACCGCGAAGATAAGTTTGACTTCTCAGTGATGTCTTATAACATCCTCTCGCAGGACTTACTGGAGGATAACTCGCACCTCTACAGACACTGCCGACGCCCAGTGTTACACTGGAGCTTTCGGTTTCCCAATATTTTGAAAGAAATCAAACATTTTGATGCAGATGTAAGTGTGTAAAGCAGTAGTAGAGCTTTTCATCCGAGGAAAGTGTGGATGAGAGTACCGTCACAAGCAGTGTCTCACTTACTGCACGCTCCTGGGGAAGGAGCTGCTCTTAGCTAAGTATGGCTGTCTTGCTGGTGGTGACTGATAGAAATAATCACCCAACTTTTCAAAGAGCTGAAACTTTTAAAGTATTGGTCAACTTTGAGACTCAGATTGGAATCATTCTAAATAAAAATATTGGGCTTGACATTTCAGTAATTTGTGCAAAAAAAATGCATCTACACAATAAGATGATAACATTTAAAGAATGCTAATTGGGTTTTGTTTGTTTTGAGACGGGATCTCTGATACCTCACACTGGCCTCAAATTTATCTAGGATGACCTTGAATTCCGTCTCTACTAAGTGTTGAGATTGCAGGCATGTGCCACCATGAAAAGAGACAGTGGGTTTTTTTTGGGGGGGGGGGTAAGGATTAAGGGGGTGAGCTGGGGATGCTGGGATGAAACCAATGTCTTTGGAAAGGATGCACAGGGCTGGGTAAATGCATCAGTGGTTAAGAGCACTGACTGCTCTTCTAGAGGACTTGGATTCAATTCCCAGCAACTATATGGCAGCTCACAACCATCTGTCAGTTCCAAGAGATCTGCCGTCCTTTTCTGACCTCTATTGTCATTGCACAAACATGGTGCACAGAAATTCAGGCAAAGCATTTGTATACATAAAATAAATCTCAAAAAAATTATTTTAAAGAACAGAATCGCCAGGCAGTGGTGGCGCACGCTTTTAATCCCAGCACTTAGGAGGCAGAGGCAGGCCGATTTCTGAGTTCGAGGCCAGCGCGATCTACAGAGTGAATTCCAGAACAGGTATACAGAGAAACCCTATCTTGAAAAACCAAAAAAAAAAAAAGACTCCTGAGCCAAGTATGACGCCATGTCTATAATCTAACACTTGGCTGAAGCAGCCTTAGTTTAGGCTGTTCTGGGTTATATAGTGACACTATGTTTTTGTTTTGTTTTAAAACAAACCAGAAAAATGTAGTCATGATGAACATGGAAATTCACGAAAGATAGTTTTACATATAAAAGATACAAAAAGCTTTTTCAAGAACTAGACCATTTTGAGTGGTAAGATGCGATTCTATATGAGTGTGGGCCATGGTTTTGAAGTGTATTATAAGATGTTTAGAAACATATTTCTTGTGATATAGAATATTTGAGAGCAGTAATTTTTTTCAAAAAATGAGAAAAAGACATGCAGGCAGGCAAGCTGGGTGGAGGTGGTATATATCTTTAATCCTAGCACTTAGGAGGCAGAGGAGTGTGGATCTCTAAGTTCAAGGCCAGCAGTTCCAGAATATCCAAGGTTACACAGAGAAACCCTATCTTGAAAAAAAACAAAAATAAAAGTAAATAGCATTAATTCTAAAAATAAGAAAAAATATATATACAACTTTGATGTCTGCTGTATCAGTTAAACAGAATTCATATTTGCATCTGTTTTAATTTTCTTCAAGGTGCTTTGTCTACAGGAAGTTCAAGAAGATCATTATGGGACAGAGATCAGGCCAAGTCTGGAATCACTGGGTATAATGTAACTTTTGTTTACTTTAGCCAGATTTATTCTTGCAGAATTGTTATTTAAACATAAGTTTTTAAACAAAAAAAAGTATGATAACATTTGGGGATAACTTATTTTTTTAAAAAATCTCTTTGAGATTTATTTTTATGTATAAAAGTTTTACCTGCATTTTGATATCCTTGGGGGATCAGAAAGGGTCAGATATCCATCCTGGAACTGGAGTTAAAGATAGCTGTGAGCCACCATGTGGGTGTTAGGAACTCAACCTGGTCCTTTGCTAGAGCAACAAGTGCTCTTCTTAGTCATTGAGCCACCTCTCCAGCCCTGGGGATAACTTTTACTTTTTATTGATTATTTTACGGGTATGAGTGTTTTGTCTGCTTGTATGTCTGTGCACCATGTGTGAGCCTCAAGTCTGTGGAGACCAGTTACCTTGTTTTTTTGGTCTTTTTGTTATTTTGTCTTTTTTTTTTTTTTTTTTTTTTTAACAGAGCTGAGGACCGAACCCAGGGCCTTGCGCTTGCTAGGCAAGCGCTCTACCACTGAGCTAAATCCCCAACCCCTGTGGAGACCAGAAAAGAGAGATCCCGCAGCATTATAGTTAATAGGCAGTTATGAGCCACACTGTAGGTACTAGAACTAAACACAGGTCATCTTTGAGAGCAGCCGGTGCTCTTAACTGCTGAGCCATCTCCAGTGCCTTTGGGATAACTGTTAGTTTTGAAAATGTGATACTGTTTCAAAATGTCAAGCAAATCCATTTCTGCTGGAAATTCAGCTACTGTACCACTGTGGGTCAGTGCTGCAGATGAGGGCAGGGCCACCTACCTTATCAGTAGGAGGCTTTGCTGTGGCTGTTTGATGAACCAGCTTTACGAAGCCTCTCGTCTGCAGGCGTGAGACACTGCCCACATGGCATTCGTCCACTCATCAGGCGCCTGACCTTGCACTGTTGTGGAACTGAGCAGCTTTGGTCTCTACAGCGGCTCCTCCCTAGTGCCATGTGTGTATGTGAACATGGGCGAGGAAAGCAGACGGGAAAGATTTAGGCGAAGTTTGGACAAGGATTTGGAGGAGGTGAAAGTGGAGTCATACCTAGAGCATTCTTGTCCGCAGAGCCAGTAGGGGAGAGGCTCCCATGGCGACATGCATTCATGCTGTATGGGCAGAGGGTGAGGTGGGAGAAGAGAACACAAAGACCAGAGTGACTACTGTGAGCCTCGCTGTTTATGTTGGGACTGAGTTGGAGGGATAGCCCTGCCCTAAAGAAACCTGAGCATACTGTTTTTGAGATAAGGTCTTGCTGTGTGACCCAGGTTGGTTCAAACTCACAATTCACCTCCTTACAAATGCTTGCATTACAAGTGTATAAGACCATTCCCTGCCTTACATTATAAGGTGTGTGGTATGGTGAGCCTCATTGTAATCCTAGCACTTGGATACAGCAGCATTATCAGGAGTTGTGGCCACTGGAACTGTATAACAAGTTCAAGGAGGGCCTGAGAGCCACAGTGGATCCCGTCTCAGACCATGGCGCTGGGAATGCAGCTGCATCTGAGTGCCTGCCTGCCGTCATCCGGAGCACCTCTGCCACAGCTAAGAGAGAAACTAAGACTTTGCAGGATTGATTTTCTTCAGTGCTGAAGTTGAAATACTCAGGCCCAACTCTTGCCTAAACTTTGGTTTAAAAATGTCGTAGCACCCTGTCTTATAGAATATGCTTTGTTAAACAGTGCTTTAAAATCTTAAGAGAAATGTGTTTGACATAGTCTCTCTTTTAAAATTCATTCCCTGTAGGTTACCACTGTGAATATAAGATGAAAACAGGAAGGAAGCCCGATGGCTGTGCCATCTGCTTCAAACATTCCAAGTTCTCGCTCTTATCTGTGAACCCAGTGGAGTTCTGCCGCCGTGATATCCCTCTGCTGGACAGAGACAACATTGGATTAGTTTTACTCCTGCAGCCCAAGATCCCACGTGCTACCTCTCCATCCATCTGCATAGCTAACACTCATCTGCTGTATAATCCACGGCGTGGTGATATTAAGCTGACCCAGCTGGCGATGCTGCTAGCAGAGATTTCCAATGTGGCCCATCGCAAAGATGGCAGCTTATGTCCCATTGTTATGTGTGGTGACTTTAATTCTGTTCCTGGTTCTCCACTCTATAGTTTCATAAAGGAAGGAAAATTAAATTACGAAGGTCTTGCGATTGGAAAGGTAAGTGCCCGTTTCATCTGTGTGAGGAAGCCAGCTTTGGCTGTTCTACCCATCAGGATGAGGGGATGGTCATCAACAGAGTGAAGGTGGTCATTGCATAACTGAAAACCCTGGGCGTCTAGTACTGCTCACACTAAAAGATGATGATCCCCATAGCTATGAATGAGTGGCCTCATTCACTCGGGTTGATCTTGTCTTTTCCACTTATGAAAGCTTTCTGTCTAAAGGAATTAGCTGGTAGAAATAGAAGTTTGACAATGAGGGTAACTTGAAAGCCCCCTTCACACGGGATAGGAGGAGTCTGAATGCTGGACAGGGACAATACAGTAATTTAATATTCTTTATATAAGCTACCCTTTACATAATACTGTTTTCCTTGTGCAGTGCTAAATACTTTTATTCTTCAGCTTGGAATTGTTTGTATTTGGCTCTGAATGTTATATCCATGCTTCCCTCCACCTGTTTTAGATCATTTGATTTTCAGTTATTTAACCAAAGTAAGTCCTCCACCAACAAGAACTTTGAATGGTAGTTTTAAATTTGATTTTAGAACTTAGCATCTGACACAATAGAAACTATATTACAGATAACAGAGTTTTAGTGGGAAGCCATAGACATTTATATGTCCACATAAGGAAACATACATGTGAAAAGCCTGCATTTCCATGTAATGAGTGCTTTCTGAACTGTATCTGGATGGAAGTGAAGGGCCTGCTTATCGTTTCTGATTACCTCCCATGAAAAACATGAACATTTTAGTACATAAATAGTTAAAGTCTGTTCACTTAAGATGCCTGTTGAAATTCTGTGCAGGTATCTGGCCAGGAACAATCTTCACGGGGACAAAGAATTTTATCTGTTCCAATTTGGCCCCCAAACCTAGGCATCTCTCAGAACTGTGTTTATGAGGCACAGCAGGTTCCCAAAGTAGAAAAGACAGGTGAGTGTGAGGGGTACATTTCGGCAGTCTGCTGGGTAATGTTCTTCCCTTTGAAGTCAGAAAGCTTAAATGTCAAACTTTTAGTATCTGGCATGAATGTTCATGCATACAAATGTAAATAGCTTTTGCTCATTCTTTTTTTGATGTGCTCCAAATTTCCTTTTTAAGAGTTAAATTTTGGGCCGGGCGGTGGTGGCGCATGCCTGTAATCCTAGCACTCTGGGAGGCAGAGGCAGGCGTATCTCTGAGTTCGAGGCCAGCCTGGTCTACAGAGTGAGTTCCAGGACAGCCAGGGCTACACAGAGAAACCCTGTCTCGAAAAAACCAAATCCAAAAAACAAAAAACAACAACAACAAAAAAAAAGAGTTAAATTTTGGGACTGGAGAGATGGCTCAGAGGCCCTGAGTTCAATTCCTAGCAACCACATGGTGACTCACAACTATCTGTAATGGGATCTGATGCCCTCTTCCAGTGTGTCTGAAGAGAGCAACAGTGTACTTACATACATAAAATAAATCTTTTTTAAAAAAAGTTAAATTCCTGTGTTAATTATGCATGAGTAACTTGCATGTTGCCTTGGAGTTGTTTGCACTTCCCCCAGTTCTGTAGACCATCAAAATATAGACTATAGGATGGAACATTTAACCAAACATCTCAACTAGACATGAGTCTGACTCTAGAGAAAGCTGTGGTGTGGCAAACTAGAACAGAACTGTATGCACACTGGATTGATATGATTCCCTCTGCTCTTTCAGACAGTGATCTGACTCCAGCACAGCAGGAGAAAGCGGAGGCCCCAGTGTCAGCTGACAAGTGAGTTCTGGAAGGCAGCAGTGCACAGTCCCTGACTTTAACTGAATAACATAAAATTCTCTAACAGAAAACACTTGGATCCAAAATGGAGTTGGTGCTATTCCACGGTGCAAAGGCTGCTGGGTTTAAGACCGATACACATGAATTCCAGGTCTGACTGCTGCTTTATAGCTGTGAGAATCAAACATGTCTAGGGTTCTATTTCTTCACCTGGGTTGTAAGGATTCATAGAGCCCAGGTGTGTAAAGCAGTGTTTCATCACCGTGGAATAGCACCGACTCCATTTTGGATCCAAGTGAACATGCTTCAGGGAGTGTTCTGGAAAACAGCATGTGGGCCTGAACTGGCCCAGGAACCCTGAAGTGTATGTCATTATGTATTTAAAGAGCCCAGGTCACAGGAAAGGATCTCCCCTTTTGTAGGACCCTTAGTCTTGTTTGACTCACTAGATCCCAGGCTACGTATGGGCAATGTGACCAGACACCAAGCTGTAGGGAGGAACATTGTCATTTCTTCTTGAATTGTAGGAAAAACATGAAGCAGAATAAAGAAGCCTGTGTCAGGTTATTAAGAAACCTGTGTGCTTGAGCTGTGATTGACCAGTGAGTGGATGGCAATTCTTGAAGGCAGAGACCTAGATCTGTCTCTTTAAGATTCTTGAGATGTTTATTTTATATTGTAACTCAGATTTTCTTCAGCATTTAAATGTAGGACCCACATTAAAAGCATATCTCCTTCAATTTATCATCTCTTTCAGTTTTAGTTTGAATGTGTTGTTTTGACAGAAAAAAATTCTTATAGTAAAGAAAGAAGCAATTTTAGCATTTCAAACATAGCAAGTTCCCCTATAGTTGATCAAATAAAGGTGATGTAACTATGATGGTTTTGAAAAGTTAGATCTCTTACAAGGTTTAGCTGTGTAGCCTTGGCTAGCTTAAGCTTTTGCCCCCTTAGCCTCCTTCCTTCTTTCCTGCCTCTACCTCCAAAGTGCTGGGATCTGTTTGGAAATCAAGATTCTGTGTATGCTAAGCAAGAACTCTTTTTCTGTACTTTTGTAGGTTTTCTTGTTTTGAGGCAGGGCTTTTTTTTTTTTTTTTTTTTTTTTTTAATGTAGGCCAAGATGGCCTTGAACTCACAATCCTCCAGCCTCCTGAACGCTGAAGTTACCCGCTTAAGCTATCACACCCTGTCCCCCTTAGCCTCCTAAGAACTACAGTTACACTGTGCTGCCATGCCCTTCCCGAACTCTGGCATTGGTAAGATGTGAGACTAATGTGTGTATGCCCAGCATGTCTGTAAACTGAGACCCTGACAGTAAGATTACAGCTTGGAGGAGGCTTAACTTACTTTTATGTCTCATTGTATAGCTCAAGCTAGCTCCAGCTTCCCACATGTGAAATTACAGACATGCACCACCTCTTATATCTTATTAATGCTATAACTATCAATCCTTAGACATGTTACAGAGTCACCTGTGTTTACTGACTTAGCTTACAAAGTCAAGGGCCCTATGTTTAATTTAGTGTTCTGTCATGTGCATTGATAGTTGCCTGTGTGTGTGTCTATGGGAGGACATTGGATCCCCTGGAACCAGAGTTACAGTTGTGAGCTGCCATGTGGGTGCTGGGAATTGAACCTCAGTCCTTCGGAAGAGCAGCCAGTGCTCTTAACTGCTGAGCCATCTCCCCAGTCCAAAGGACCACATTTCTGTGTGTCACTCAGCACCTACAATGGTGTATAGAATTTCTGTGTGTCCCTCAGCACCTACAATGGTGTATAGAATTTCTGTGTGTCCCTCAGCACCTACAATGGTGTATAGAATTTCTGTGTGTCCCTCAGCACCTACAACGGTGTATAGAATTTCGGTGTGTCCCTCAGCACCTACAATGGTGTATAGTATTTCTGTGTGTCCCTTGGCACCTACAATGGTGTATAGAATTTTTCTTTATAGCATAAATGGCTCCTAAAATTCATGACATATTAGAAAATAATCTTAGTCCTTTTTTCAGTAGCATGCCGTGTGTTTGCAGTGGTGGATGTGAGCCCCTGGAGCTGTGCTGAGAGGCAGCACAGACATGACAGGCCTGTGGCTTCTCAAGCCACAGATGGCCAGATGGTCCCATGTGGCCCTGCACGCACTGACTATTGAGAGCATCCTTCAAGACACAACCCAAGCCAGGCAGTGCTGGCACACCCCTAATCCCAGCACTTAGGAGGCTGAGGCAGGCGGATCTCCCAAGTTTGAGGTCAGTCTGATCTACAGAGTGAGTTCCAGGACAGCCAGGGCTACAGAGAGAAACCCTCTCTCGAAAACTTAAAAAAAAAAGAAAGAAAAAGAAATACAACCCAGAAGAGCAAGCTGTTGCTCATTATATAAATGGAGGCTCTCACGTGTATAATTTTAAGATCTGATTAGCATATTGATACTTTTTACCCCATTTGCTGGGTTTTGGACGCCATTTGTTTACATTCACTGTATCAGTAAAGGAGCTCTCACTTGGAATATGATTTATTTAAGTCAAACTCATCTAGCTGGGTGTGGGGCCTACATTTGGTGGTTGAGGCAGAAATATCATGAAAAGAGGGCCAGCCTGGACTATGTAATGATATTGAGACTAGCCTGATCTATATAATCTCTCAAAAAAAACCCAGGCATGGTGACTTACACTTACACCAGTACTCAAGCAGCTAATACAAGAATTGCCACAGATTTGAGGCCAGCCTAAGCTATAAAGTAAATTCCAGTCCAGCTGGGCTATAATGTAATACCTTGTCTAAGAAAGAAAATCAAAAGTATCCTAGTCTTTGTCTGAGACTGGAGTAAAAGGTAATGTTCCTATGAAATCTTGACAGACACTAAGCCCTTTTTGTTTTGCTTTAGAGTGTCCTCGCATCTACAGCACGGGTTCAGCTTGTCATCTGTCTATTCCCATTATGTTCCTGACACCGGAGTTCCAGAGGTGACCACCTGCCATTCCCGAAGTGCCATAACTGTGGATTATATTTTCTACTCTGCAGAGAAGGAGGACACTGCTCGGGGCCCAGGTAAAGAGCGCAGGGCCTGAGCTGAGCACAGCAAGGCAGAGGGCTAGCTGAAGGGGTAGGAGGATGAACGGGTCATGTGACTACAGACTTAGTCTACAGAGAGCAAGGCAGCAACAAGCCCCAGCACAAACTCTCCCAGAGCTGCAGCCTCAGTTGGCCCTTTGGTGCCAGTTGGGATCTGTCCTAGGCTGCCACCCCTCTTCATCATAGATCCTGCTGCCCCGTGGCACCACCGACGGGGTGGTGAAGAACCACAGCTCTGTGATGGCTTTCAGCAGGTCAGAGTCATGCTGCCCACAGCAGACAGTGGCCATGCTGACCTGGGGGAGAGTGCTCTTAGAAACACTAGTGGGCAGTACACTCCTTGTTACAGTTCAAGAAATCAAGTTATAAGCCAACTGAGGGATTTCAAACAGGAAGCATTGAGATAACTGGAAACCTAGTATCTGGAACCCGTAGTATCAGGTTGTTTCACTAAACCAGCTACCCACTATGCCTGCTCTCAGTTTAGACAGTAAGGTCTGGAAGTTGCCATGCTTACAGAGTTCACTAGGTGGCAGGAGAGTGCCAGGGGTCAGCAGCTCCAGTCAGGGCACCTAAAGCATGTCACCCTTCGCTTGGGTGGAGAATGACTGGGCTCAGACCATGCCATCTCACCCTGCAGTCACCTTGGCAGCCCCTGCCAGGCTTAGCTCTGACTCTGTGCTTCAGAGTGGACAGGTTGTCAGTCTCAGATTATTAACAATTTTATGTTACATTGTATAAACTGTATTAACTGAAATAGAAAAAAATATCTGACATAAATACATGAAGCTACTGTTTAAGGATTATTAGTGACAACTTTATAAAACCGAACTCTAAAAGTTTTCATGTTAGCTTTCTGGGGGGGGAGGGGGTGGCTTCGGGTTCTGTTCCAGTGTTTTGTTTTTTAAAAAAACTTGTTTAATGACAGTTTCACTAAATGTGTGTTTCTTTACGTAGGAGCTGAAGTTGCTTTGGTTGGTGGCTTGAAACTTCTAGCTAGACTGTCACTTGTAACAGAGCAAGACTTGTGGACCGTGAATGGCCTTCCCAATGAGCACAGCTCCTCAGACCACCTGCCTTTGCTAGCCAAGTTTAGGCTGGAGCTCTGACGACTGCTCCTTCACACAACTTCCTGTCTATATTCAAAGATGTAAAAAATTTAAGTATTTGCATGCTGTTCATTTTTGTGCTGTGGGGTTCTGAATTTCTGTTATATGCTTGAAACAGATTGGAAGAAACAAATTTACAACCTTTTTTAATGAAATATTTTCCTGATATCTGTTATTTAAAGAACTTTATTGTAAATGCCTTCTAAGTTCTGGTGAAGTTGACAGCGTTTTTTAAAATGCCCTTCACCTCCTTGGCCCTCAAGGCGGGAAGTCAGTGCTTTGTAGTACATCCGCTGGTCGGCACAGCTTAGCTCCCTGCTTTGTCTGGAGACCTAATTTCTTCAGGAGAGGCCTGTGCTTGTTCTTAGAAATCACTGGGTCATTCTCCACAAGGGGTCCAAGCTTCTGAAGAGGCTTGATGATGTGTTTGCTGTAGAGAGCACTTGAGCCTTGTCACTGAAGCCCCGAGCTGTGGATGTGCCCACATTTTGTAGTGGAAATGGTTGAGAAGTGGAGGCCACTCTCAGAAGAGCAAGGCTCCGAGGGAGAGAAGGTGACGCACACCTATAATCTGACTAGTGTTTGGAAGTGGCAGCAAGAGGGTTAGCCGCTGAAAGCCAGCTTTAGCAACATAGCAAGTTTGAAGCCAGCCTGGGTTACATGAAACACTGTCTTAAGATCAAAAAAAAAAAAGAGACAAAGTCCTTTATGTCTGTCCACTCCTGTCCTGGGCAAAGGTTGCTCTAAGGAAAGCAGATGGGCCAGTTGCATCTAAGAACATCCTTAATCCCAGCATCCAGGAGACAGAGGTGGAAGGAGTGCTGTGGGAGTCAATCCCAGGCTGACTAGGGCTGCACACAAGGCCCTGTGTCTCAAAGACCAACAAGGTGGCAGACCCCAGCTTGGACCTCTGTCTCCTGCACCTCCCTTTCTGTTTAATGCTAGTGGAAGGTCCTTGGGCCAGGAGTGACATTTTGTTGAGCCAATTTTGTATAAATTTATTAGAGAATTGGTCTATGGAAGGAAGGGGAGCTCTACAGCTGTTTGTCATTTGCCTCCAACAAGCAGTAGTCTTGTGGGGAGGTGTTGCTTAGACCCGGGAGCCTCCCTCACTGTTGGCCGTGGCATCGAGCTTTCTGGTGCAGTGGTGCAGCAGTGTACGGTGGCCTACACTGTCCGCACAGCCTCACAGCACCTGGCTAGCCAGTAGCTTATGGTGTACAGTGTCGAATGATAGAATCCTAAATGTAAGTAGAAATTTCTCTACTTTTTAAAATAGTAGACTCAGATTATAGGCATTTTTACTAAGTCATTACTGTGCAGAAATAAATGTTTTCTACGGTGGTTTTTATTAATAGAATGTTTTAAATTAGACAATAAATCTTTGCAATTTAAATTTTTAACTCCTTTATTCCAGTTATTTTGTGTACTAGACTACTGCCCCAGGTGTGCAGACTAAGAAGGGCCCAGGGGCCCTGAGCAAGCCAGCTGGCTCGCTTTGCTTTTCCTGTAGAGTATTAATATGGTGCTGGGATGGTCCATGGCTTTCAGGAGTCCTTTGTGGGGTGCTAAGGAGCCTGGTTAGAGACATCATCACTATCAAATTGTAGTGGTAATTGTCTCTTTAATATGGAGGGCTTGTTGAGTTAATTTGTACAGACATCATTGTAGGCAAACTAACATTCATAAAAACCTTTGTAAAGTTTTCATATCCCAATGACTATAATGTGAATTTAGGCCTGTTTCATGTACAGTACTTTGATAGTTAGTTCATAAATTGCTGTTAGCTTATTGTTAATATGTGGCTACTCAATACTTCTCACAGGCTTTTAAAATTCCAATAAAAATTATCTATTTTCTCTACTGTTGTGAACAGAGAGGAGCTGGCAACTCTTCTAGGCTTTGTATTTACCTCTCAAGCATAGTTTGGCAGGTAAGGCTAAAGTATGAAATATCCATGTGCTGTGTGTGTGTGTGTGTGTGTGTGTGTGTGTGTAGAAGCCAGAGGTGAGCCCTCTGGAGCCATCCACCTTTTATTTTTAAGATAGGTTCTCTCGCTGGCCTGGAACATGCCAAAGTAGGGTAAGCTAGCAGGCCAGCAAGGCTTAATGGCCCTGCCTGCTGCCTTGTGTGGGTTTCTGGCTTTTCACGTGGGTCCTGGGGATCGCACTCAGGCTCCTAACTGAGCCATCTCCCCAATGCAAAGGGAAAGTGTGATGATGTCCTAGTTTGTACTGCACCTTTTGCAATTAAGACAATAGATGCTTGAAATCTTGTCTTTCACGATTGAATATCTGCTAGTTTTTGATCTTTTGTTTAAAAAAAAAAGTTAGAAGGCATAGAGTCCTTTGTACTGTAAGCTGTAATACATTATCTGCACATTTGTTGGGCTTTGTGGTAAGTGTGCTGAGGTGTAGATGCTGGCCTGTCCCCTTCCTCTGCTCTTTCATTCCCTTTTCAGTCATTGTTAGTTAGGATGAGGCTAAGAGGCAAGTGACTGACGTACACAAAAATAGAGTAATATTTAACAAAGTCTGGAAGAGGAAAGAAAATGGTCAATATGTTCAATAGGACAAAACAGCAGCAAAACATCATGAAGTCCTTCAGTTTTCAGAACGGTTTTATTACAGTTCCATGCTGTGTGGACACGTGATGAGAGAGATTCGAGCCTGAAGCATGCACTTGCGGTGTTCTATAGAATACCATCAAGTCTTCATGTACTTAGAAAAATACCCACTAAGACAATCCTGGGTCTTCTGAACTATTTTTTAAAAATGTATTGGCCAGATCAGAGTCTAAGAGAATAAACAAGAATCTGAAGTGTATTCAAAAAACTGCACAAGGCTGTACACAAAAGTCTAGCATGTGAAAGCCCTGTAGAGCGAGCTGAGGGGCTGCCACGGTGTCCCTGTCTCCCATGTCTGCTGAGGACATCCTGTGAAACCGCTGGCTCAAGGAAAGGGGCGTGCTCACGCTTCCCATGTTGTGGAACTCCCGGGCCACCTGTCACGACCAGCAGCAGTCAGCTTGCGACTTGACATTCCTCTGTGCGTCTTGCCATGGTGCATGGGATAAGCGCGTTCCTGTCAACTCATAAGTTTCCTCCTCCTCACAGCCGGGCTAAGGTCAGTCTGAGAGGTAAAATGTGCTGGGTTCATTTTTGCCGCCTTATTCCAATAAACTATTGCATTAGAATGTGGGTGTTTCAGGGCTTCCTTCTGTTTTTTGGAAGGGAGTGTAACTATAGGCAGTATAATTGAGTGACAAAGAGCTTTTTAAATGATTCTGTGACTAACCTCGCCTTGAAAATTGAACCTAAAAGTCAGAAAGTAGTTGCAAAGGAGATTAAACAACAGAGTGTCTCAGCTGCCTGCTGTCTTTCCCCGTGCCACGCATCAAGGTTGTCCTGCTGTCTGGCGCTGTTCCCGTGACACAGGCAGCTGCAGGCACCTGGTCTGGTGGCTGCGCTTACCAGATTGCTTCTTGGACCATTTAAATGCACACGGCCCGAGGCTGACAACAGGTAGCTCGCGAGGACGTGTAGAGGAAGGATGCTTCCTTGGGTGCTGAGTATCAAACCAGCCGTGAGCACAGCCCAGGCCCATAACTCATCTTGAACTCCTCTGAAGAAAGCCATTGAGTTCAGAATTTGAAGCTTACAATTAGTTTCCTGGTCCTGTCGTCTAAAGGACACTAAGCTTTTCCAAGAAAACAATTTTTCAATAATAATAATAATAATACTGGCTTTAGGGTGGAATGGGGCATTTTTGCACATGCTTTTGCCCTCCTATGGCCCTAGATTTCCTGGCAGACTCCAGGAGCAGACCATTTACTTCTTAGAGCTCGCAGTCACAGCCAGAGGGGACCCGAGTTACCATGGTGACTGCACTAAGACAAATGGCTTGAAGCCCGCTTGTGCTTCCTCCTTCGTGGTCTGCAGGCAGAAGCTGCGCTGTAGTGGCCACAGGCAGGCTCTCTGTGCTTCAGGGCCTGGGTAACACTGAAGCACAGCACTGTGCTGGGACTTTTCCTTTAAGCCAGGCTTGCTCCCCAAGGTCCTGGTTCCCCCAGTGCCTCCTAATGCCTGAAGACAGCTACTGAAAACAGTCTGTCATGTCTGCCTTCATGGGAGGCAGCAGAACACACTAACCACGAGGAGCCACGAGGAACCAGCGCTGGCCAGACGCACGTCTGCCCTCCTGTCTGGGATGTCTTCAGCGCTGCTGCGTTTTTCAGGAGCACATGATCTCTTGTGCTTTTTCTTGCCTCAGAAAAGGCTTAAATGTTAGCAACAGCATGAACTAGAGCTTCTTAGCATGCTTGTTAGAAGAAAACCTGTCAGCAGATGCTTTAAGAAAAGTGACTCCAAGATCCTAAAGTGTTTTCCCTTATTGCCAGAATTTCAGTGCTTCTAAAGCATTTGCATATAACAACTTAAATCTCATCTCATGTGTGAACCAGAAAAAAAAAACAACAAAAAGCCCTCTAAACCATCGAGATCCCTATAGGAAAACCATACAAATTGAATATAAAAAACTCATTAAGATTGCATATCTGGTGCCAAAATGTTGAGGTAATATCAACTGCTTAAAAAAGGCCCACCCATCTTTGCTTGTTATTGCTGAGAAGACGGTAATACTGGCGGAGTCGCCTACTGTACCACAAGTTGGAGGAACTCCATAGACGGTTAATGTAGCTGAGGCGTAATGTCCAAAGCAAGCGGAACAGTCAGCAAATGGAAAAGTAGAAAACCACAGTCAACATTGTTGAGATCCTGAGTGAGGGAGTCAGTCAACCCAGGGGTTTGTCTATCACTTCAGCCCAGTCATGCCTGCTGCCCAGTGAATTTTTCAAAACCCACTCATATTCTATCTCCAGGTAAGTCCTTCAAAGTCACAAAACTCCACACGTTGCAGTTCCTCCTGAAGCTGCTGGGTAAAGTGCAGAAAAGAGCACCATAGAAGCTTTGCCGGCCTGGCTTGGCTAGATCCGGATCTGATAGCCCACGTCGTTCAGAGTGCTGAGGCCAGCCCCCTTCTTCTCCGTCAGAGCAGGCCTAGGGTAAAGGCAGAAGGATGGTAGAGAGGGAGGGTCCAACACAGGAATGAAGCCTTCAAGGGCCTCCAGAGTGGTTAGCCAACCCGTCCGATATTTGCCTGCTCTCTTCACCCCAACTCTGGGCTCCCAATCCTTGATTTATCTTGACAGATTTCAAGGAAAGGCTTTCAATGAAGAAATGTAAAAGCATTTGTGGTATTAGCCTTTTAAGCTAGAACTTAATCACATCGACTTTGTAAAAACTAACGCAAACAAAAAACCTTGAGAAAAATTAATACCACAGCAAAATGAATCACTCTCACTCTTTGGAGAGACAGGATTTCACTGTTTACCAGGGGAGCCCCAGACTTGCACCCTCTAGCCTGTCTTCCATGGTCTGATAGAACAGGTGCTTAGCACCAAGTTCAGCACTACAGCTTTTGAAACCCACAAGTTTCAAAAAGTCTCGGGTCCTCACAAGTCATACCACACAGGACTAGACTGAACTCTCTTGGCAACAGTGAGCTCAGGGAGGTAAGGTTTTGGTGGACATTCTCAGTTACCCAGAGATGATGGCTCACACAGTAGGCTTGAGTGCATAAAATCAAGATGCACTGCACAGCTGTGGTAGCAAGTCTTAATCCCAGCACTCAGGAGGCAGAGGCAGGTGGATCTCTGAGTTTGAGGCCAGCCTTGTCTACAGAGTAAGTTCTAGGACAGCCAGAGATATGTAGAGAAACCCTGTCTCCAAAAAAAAAAAAAAAAAAATCTATGTGTACCTTTCAGAAATCACTGAAACCCAGAGCAAAGCATCTTTGCTAAGAAACTCCTAAGGCACGTGGCAGCTTTCCAGGGTGACACTGTGTAAGCATCCTGACAGCTTGCAATAGCTGATGAACCCCTTGTCACCGAGGGCCGACATGACCAGGCAGCCCTTGAACTTGGAATCCTCCTGCCTCTCAAGTAGTCACTAAGAGATTCTGACATCTTGATCTATCGCTATGAAACAGCTCCACAGTGCTCACTAGATCTACCAACTTGCTACTTGACCCCACTAAAGAAGTTGCATCTCAGTCTCCTGTGGATGTTGGCATGTATTAGTCAGTACCACATTTGTGTGTCTTCTCATGGTTCCTGGGATTCCCACAGTAATTCACAATGGAAATGTAAGTGGATGTATGCACACTTCACACAACGGTGTCAAAAGAGCTCAAGGCCTTCAGGGTGATGGTGGCGTGGTCCGGTCATGCCCTAGAGATCAGCTATGTTAAACACTCTACAAACCTTGAAGAGTGGCTTTCAGGACCCACCTGGGGACGCTTCATGGGTTAACAGCCAAAAGGAAAGTTAACCTCTCCTTTTAAGGAAACATGGCAGAAAAAAAGAAAAAGTTGGCCTTTGGAGAGGCCAACTCCAGTAAAGAGATGGTCTTCCCTTTTTTCCCCTTGTAGATGTTCGTGTGAGGATGTGTATGGAGGTGTGTGTCTGAGTATGTCCATGTTTGTTGTGAGGATGTGTGTGGAAGTATGTGTCCGAGTGCGTCCATGGCATGTGAAGGCCAGGGGCTGACCTGTTATCTTCCTTAATTACTTCACCTAATTTAAGTTTATTTTCTTGAGATGGGATCTCTCACTGGATGTTCAGCTTGTAGACTGAGATAAGCTGGCTTCTAGAAAGCCTCTCATCACCCTGTCTCCCTTGCGCCACACCTGGGCTTATAGTGCATGCACTGCCATACTGGCTTGTTACATGGTATCAGAGATCTGAACTCAGGGACCTGAAGCTTGTGTAACAAGCAGTCAGCTGAGCCGTATCTCCAGCCCCTCTTTTCTACAGATTGCCTCAATATTCACTAAACTGGTCCTGAACTTGAGGACACAAGTGATCTTCCTGGCTCCCCCCTCTCAACTGGAAAAACCAGATGTACTACCACATCAGGCTCCTCTGGAGCCTCTAACCTGCTCTTGAGCTAACCCCACTCAAAAGGCTCTGTGGACAGCCATCAGAAAAGGGCGACAGGGAATTGACTCCCAGAGTTGGTTTAAGTTGACAGAGGCTTTGAAACACAGAGTCCGATCTCCTTCCCCATGTTCCTCTAAGAACCCCTGGTGGGTGGAGTTGAGAGGTGAAACTGCTCTTTGTAGAGAGAGACTTTGACTGAGTCATTAAAGGCACTTGTCACCAAGGATGACCCACATGATGGAATGTAAGAACACACAGGTTGTCCTCTGACCCTCACATGTATGTGTGTTCTTACACATATAAATGTAGTGATAATGAGACCAAAACACTCCAACGGAGCAGAGACAAGCCCCTGGGGGAGGGGAAGGCTGTCTCCCTTTAGAAACTTGATCTTACTTGAGGCTGGTGAAGTCACTCTTACCATCCCACTCCACTGACTGTTGTGTCAACCCAATGACACAGATGTTCCTAAAGAGATTATTTAGGCAAGTGCAAAGACAGAGAGGAATGCAGAACTGGAAGGGGCTCCAGCTGCGAGCGAGCAGAGGGAGCGTAAGGCCCTGGAACCAGGTCCCTGCTGACAGCCTCAAGCCAACTGTGGTTATTTTCTTCCCTGAGCACTCAGCTGATTTAGAAACCCTTAAGTGAAGATGAGAAAACATCAGGACAATGGCATCCACGAGACAGACTCTCCTGATGCAGACTAGCTCAGCAAGCCCAGCATCTGAAGCCACTGGGGCGTGGCCAAAGTCATCCCTTTTAAAAAGCAAGACTAGCTAGCTGGACCAAAGCCTGCTTGAAGGAGGCTATGGGCAGGAGAGAAGAGCCCTTTGTTGAACTATGTCTGGGAGCCAGGGGTGCTGGTCTAGCCTCTGATGCTGGTCTAGCCTGTGGTTATGGTGGATGTATGTGTCAGCAGAGGGAGGAGTCAGCTTGGAGTTTGCATGTCTCCTGTGGTCCCTGCTCTCCAATCTTTCTTTTGCTGCTGTCTTCTGTTATCCTTCCCTTTCCTGCATGGTGACCCGAGTCCTTCCTTCCCTAGTCCTGTCCCATAGGAGCCGAGGTATAAGAGGAACCATCCCTTCCCACTCACCTCAGTCCATAGATACCCTTTGAGACTCCCCCTACCCTCCAAATGCAGATAGAGAGCGGAAGTGGCCAGGATTCTGATGTAGACAAGAGTGTGGCCTTACTGCTCTGTAGTACTCTCCTCAGGCCCCCACAAATGCAGGGTTCCCCATGACCACGCTGTTCCAAGGCCACTTGGCTTACAAGTAGCTCCCTTCTCCACACTCCCCACTGGAAAGAGTTAATGAGAGGCTCCTTGGGAACCTGCTCAGCTAGAGAAAAAGGCTATGGATATAGGCTGGAATCTGAGGGCCTTGGGAGTTGAGTACAGCCACCCCACATTTTTTGAGAAGTTTACAATATACTGGCCTATGACTGCCCCCCAGGAGCTACGATAGACCTCCTACAGAAGGGGATGGAAGGGGAACACCTGGGGACCCAGCTCCTCCTAGCCCTTCTTTCCACTTTCAAGACACTCTATAGTGTCAGGAGGGGTGGGGACAAGTAGGGCCCTGGCACCCACAGCTTAGAACTCACAACTGTAGCTGTCTAACAGCTGTCTTCCTCGGATGCAGATGAAGGTGCTGGTGTGGCCGATTGTTGTGGCTGCATGACAAAGTAGCAGAGATTAGGAGCTGGGGCAAAGAAAGCTAGTTCTCTTTCTTGCTTGGTGAGGGTGACTCAGACACACATCTCAGATTGACTTCAGTGAGGCCTGAGCATGAGGACCAGCCAAATTTACCTGGAGACCATCTCAGTCAGAGGCCCGCCGGGACTGGACAAATCTGGAGTATGATTGGCCATCAACACTTTCATCTTACCACGTTGGTTGTTAATATAAATGCTTTACCTTGGTCCATAAAGCCCAGTGGGGGTGGGTCTGCTTCTGAATGGCTTTGGGGAGCTCAAATTGTGGTCCCCACCCAGCAGCAGATCTGAGGGCTTGTCAAAAATAAAAACTCAGATTCCTGTCCCAAAGCTGCTGGCTCAGAAGCTCCGGGGAAGGGTGATCCCCCGATTCTGATTTGGAACAAGGCCCCTCTGAGAACCAGGATCCACTTGTCAGTGAGGCCCTCAGCCTGGGCTCTGCTCAATCTGCAACCATGGTTGTCTTTTCCAGATAGCATGGCTTCCTCCTCCCCTGGCACAAGGCCAGGGGAGGCACAAGCCATCAGCCTCTCTGCTTGTCTGTCTGCCTGGAGCCCCTAAGCCCACACTGTAGCATCCCAGCCCTCTGACCCTGGCTGCCCAAAAACCTTGCTTCCTGAATTCACCACTTTCTTTTTGAACCTTCACCTCTTGCTCCTGGTTATTTCCACCTTGTCGTCAAAGACAGTGTAGTTCTCTTCAGTTCTGCAAGGAAAAAGCCCAGAGGGAAGACACTATGTTCTACAGACTACTTCAAGGAATCCACTCTAATTCTGCTCCTCTTCACAAATAAGGAAACCAAGGCCCAAAGAAATGGTTTGCCCAAAGCCACCATCCTGGTTCCCGGAGTCTCAGTCAGAGCTCATCCTGTTTGCTGTTCTAGCTCCCCCATTTTGTCCCTTTCCCACAGGCTCATGCCCTGTCACGCTGCTCCAAAGATCCCCAGAGACCCCAGTATCTTCCACTCCTCAGGCTCTGCTCCTCCCCAGCCCTCACTGCCCACGCTGTGATGGAGTTGGCACATTCACCACTGGAGCATGAGTCCTCACCGTGGTCCTCCTGGAGCTCCCATCATGGGGGTGAAATGAGCCATGGGGCATGAGGGCAGGGGGGTGACAAAAGTGAACCCCTCTTCTTGGAGACTGTCCTTCCTGGCTTGGAGGCCACCACCTGCCCTCCTCATTCTTTCTCCTCACACCCAGGATCTTCGATGCACCAGGTGGGCAGAAGGGTTAGTGGGTTCCCCAGAGTGGGGCTGTTGAGGTTTCGTCTTTTGCTATTGTATTGTAGCACTAAATCCTGGTTGCCCCCAGGGGTGAGAGGACCCCCACATAGACCCAAGTAACACTTAACCCTGCCCCCAAGTTATCCCTGATTGGTGAATAAAGATGCCTATAGCTTTTAGTTGAGATAGGTGGAGCATTCGGTTCCCAAGCTTGGGGTTGGAGGAAAACCATGAGGAAAAGAACCATGAGGAGGGAGAAGGGGAGGAAGGCGCCATGGGGTAAGGGATCATAAGACCTGTCCATGTGGGCCAGCCACATGTTAAGAGCAGCCCGTGTGGAACAAGTCATAACTCGGAGTTACTGATAGGGAGGTAAAATAACAGCTTAGAGGGTACATATCTGCCCAGCTCTAGCATTGTTTAAGGCTTATTATAAATATAAAAATCATGGGTCTTTTATCTGGGCCCTGAATGATCAAAGGTGAGGTAGAAACCCCAGACTGAGAGTAAATATTTATTATAACAGTGCAGCAGGGACTCACACTCACCACTGACAAGGACAACAGCACGCGGAGCAGAGTCTCCCTCTTAGCCATCCCTGCCTCATCTGCTATTGGTCTCTGCTCTCTCTGGCCTCCCCAGAGCTCCTCATGGCTTTCTTCTCTCCTCACCAATGAGCCACTGTTTGAACTGCCACTCCTGCGTAGGAGCCTTCAATTTTAAAGCTGTCCTTAAACCCCAGGTCTCTACTATCAGTGTCTTTTAGAACATTCCTGCTGGGAGCTAAGGAAGCACCGCAAAGCCCCGCAGTTTCACTCATGCTTTCCCCGGCCTCTACAACAAACCATCACTGTCAGGCTCCTGACCTTGTCCTGATTGCCACTCTGCCCTGTCACCTGTAGTCACTCCACTCACTTATTGTCACTGGTCAAGAACTTCTCCCACCTCTGCCTACACTGGGTTCCTATGGGTCCAGGGAATCCAGCCAGAAACATGGACTCAGAAATGTTGAACTGCCAATAGCTGTCACTCTGGGCAGAGATCATTGCCCCAGAGGAGCACTGCTCCCGGATACTGCCCGGGAGGTTCTCTGGGGAAGAGTACCCTCTGTGGGCAGTTCAACCTCTACTGCTCATGGGAGCTTCAGAGGAATTCATGACTGTTACCTTCATGGACAAGAGGGGACAATAGATCAAAAGACAGGCTTCCCTTTCTGCTGCTGGCTCTGTGTCACTGAGCTGTCAGGAAGGGTTTTCTGTTCACAGCTCTGAGACAGCTGCACAGCTGGAATGGACAACTGAGTCAAGGGAGCTTGGGCTCAGTGAGGGTGGGTGTCAAGGTCAGAGATGACATGGTGAGGGTGGGTGTCAAGGTCAGAGATGACATGGTGAGGGTGGGGGTCAAGGTCAGAAGGTGACATGGTGAGGGTGGGGGTCAAGGTCAGAGATGACATGGTGAGGGTGGGGGTCAAGGTCAGAGATGACATGGTGAGGGTGGGGGTCAAGGTCAGAAGGTGACATGGTGAGGGTGGGGGTCAAGGTCAGACATGACATGGTGAGGGTGGGGGTCAAGGTCAGAAGGTGACATGGTGAGGGTGGGAGTCAAGGTCAGACATGACATGGTGAGGGTGGGGGTCAAGGTCAGAGATGACATGGTGAGGGTGGGGGTCAAGGTCAGAAGGTGACATGGTGAGGGTGGGGGTCAAGGTCAAAGACAGGCATTGAGGGCAAGACTGCGAGGCCACACAAGGAAGGTGGGGTGCCATTGGCCTCTCTAAGAAATGGCCATAGGCTGGAGCATCCAGATCTCAGCCTTTCTTGCCATAGAAGTCCTGGACTCCCTCTTCCCCTCCTGGATGCCTGTCATTTTAGCAAGTGTCTGCTAGCTGTCCATGCTACACCGGGGGAGGGAAGGGGAGGAAAGGGAACATTGGGATGTGGAGTGACAAGCAAGAACCTTCTTTGAAGCACTTTGTCCTGTCCTGCTATCCCTCTCCCCTGCCACCTCCCTAGAGTCTAGGGAGTTGTGCTGGCTCCCTTTCTAACCAGCTGTAGGACTTGGGACCAAGATAAAACTCTCTCTGTGCAGGTCTCCTCATCCAGAAGTGAACACTGCAGAACCTTTCCCTTCATAGCCTACTGAATGGACATGTTGATCAGAGCATGCTTTTTTGAAATTGGTTTACCATTAAGAAGCCACACTCGTCATGTGATCTAATTAGATGTTCGACAGCGTTGGCTAACAGGTGAGGAATCTTTCTTAGCCTTTTACAAATTGCAAACTCTGGCTCCCTCAGGACCAGGATCTGCTTGACCACATGGCTACTGTGCGGCTGGGCAGGGACTCAACCAAGACTTCCGTGTATTGCCCCAGTCCCCAGTAAGTGGCCATCGTGACAATCCCCACTGTCATTATTTTAGCAAGCAGTGACTTTTTAGTGTTTATGTGACTATGGCCTCGGGACTGGCTAGCTGGACATCCCTAATTACTCTGGGAACTCGCAGCAACTCAACTGTCATGACTTGTATGAGTCATTCTGACCTAAGGAAGAGCTGCGGCAGTGTCACCAGCCTGTGGTAGTTAGCCAAGGATGAGGAACAGCCTGGAAGCATCCCTGGGCCACTACTGGCTGACAGCAACCATATACTGCTGGGAACAATAGAATGCAGGCCTCTGGAATTGACAAATTTGAACTCAGACCCAGGAGAGTCGCAAAAATGCCAGGCAGTTCTTATGCAGCTAAGCTGATTCCAGATCCAAGGTTCTAATTCTATTTCCAGCGTTCTTCCGTTCTTACGTCTGCCCTGGTTCAACTCATCTTCAGTAGAGCACCACCCAGGGTGGCTAGCACCATAGCACTGCTTCTATGCATGACCTGCGAATAGGGAGCCCCTCAGAGAGGACCCAGCTTTACCCCGCAGGCTGGGACACCCGTGTGCTAGGAACGCGAAAATGGCACTCACGATTTGTCTCTTCTGCCGAGCCTCCTCGGAGGGCTTGCTTGGCTCCTTCGTGGAGACAGGGACTGTCCCCGGCTCCTCACTTGGCTTGGAGAGTGGGCACTTGCAGGTTTCAAGATCTGAAGAAGACAGGAGAAATTAGCCACACCGCTCCTAAAGGCACTCATCTGTCACCTTCCCACAGCACAACACCCCAACATCCAAGATGCACTGGGAAAAGACAAGGGTCCCACTTCCTGGAGTGCAAGATGGAGCAGCACGGCATCCCCAGCCCCTCAGCCTCCTGGAGCTGACCCCGGTGTTTCTCACCCTGGGAGGCCCTCAGCCTCCTGGAGCTGACCCTGGTGTTTCTCACCCTGGGAGGCCCTCAGCCTCCTGGAGCTGACCCTGGTGTTTCTCACCCTGGGAGGCCCTCAGCCTCCTAGAGCTGACCCTGGTGTTTCTCACCCTGGGAGCCCCTCAGCCTCCTGGAGCTGACCCTGGTGTTTCTCACCCTGGAAGGCCCTCAGCCGTCTCTTACAGTTCTCCAGAAACCAGCTGCTGCTGACCCCACTTCCCACCCACATCTGCTCACAGGGTAGGCTTCAGAGCACCACCCCATGTTCTGAAGAGAGGACAAGCAAGCCTGAATCAGAACAGTCATTGTCTCTTAATGACTCAACAGGCCCTGGAGGGCCAGGGACAAGGCAGTGTGCTGCCACCACAGAGGGGAGCTGACAGGGGGGAGAGTGGATAGTGAGACCATCTACCCAGCTCTGCATGGCGAATGTTGCTCCTGTTTATCGTGACACCAGATGGTAAAGGCCTTGCAACTTAGGCCACACAGATGCAGCGACTCTAAGACGGGGTGACAATCTTAGCCGGAGATATAACTTCCTGATCTCTCATTTTTAGATCTTAGTTGATAGAAAGAATTGAGAAGAGAGATGCTGCTTTCTTTGCAATATCTGAGATGGTTTCATCTGTGGTTTGTGAAGCACCATTTGCCTCTCAGGGTCCTTGTTGGAATCAGTTCTAGGATCCCAAAGGGACACCAAAATCCATGGGTATCCAAGTCCCTTAGGTTTGCACATGATCTGTGTACCTCCTACTGTAGACAGACTCACAACCTGAATGACCTGTAATGCCTAAGGCATGATAGTTGTTCAACTATGCATTATTTAGGGAATGATTAGAAGAAAACTATATTTTCAGCACAGCTGCAAGTTTTTTTTCCTCTTGTCCTTGATCCACAGTTGGCAAAATCTGCCGCCAAAAAAGGCAGGTCAGATCACAGGCAGAGACTAACCATCCAGTCAAACAAGGATGCAGAGGTTTCCTTCCTACAGTGGCCACTAAGTAAGAAACACTTCCTGCCATCTAGACAGAGCCTCAGATAGTGTGAGAACTAAATCTGCACTCTCAGTTTGATGGGATTGAGGGCCTCACAGGGAGACAACTCTTCAAGATCTGTGAGGAAGACCCTGACTAGGTGAACTGAGGTGGAAACCACACGCTAACGTGGGCAGTGCCATCCCATGGGCTGAAGCCAAACTGAATAAAAACGAGAAAGTGAACCGACACAGCGGACACATGCTTCAGGTTCCTACTACTGTCCCTTCCCGTGATGGAAAGCACCTGGAACTGAGAACCAGAATACCCTCCTCCCTCCCTTCTGGATGGTCAGGTCAGGGATTTTGTCCTTTGTATGAAGTAACCAAAACGGATGAGAAGAAAGCTCCCACACACCCTGGGCTCCCACACACCATGGGCTCCCACACACCCTGGCCTCCCACACACCATGGGCTCACACACACCATAGGCTCACACACACCATGGGCTCCCCCACAGCATGGGCTCCCACACACCATGGGCTCCCACACACCATGGGCTCCCCCACACCATGGGCTCCCACACAGCATGGGCTCCCACATACCATGGGCTCCCCCACAGCATGGGCTCTCACACACCATGGGCTCCCACACACCATGGGCTCACACACACCATGGGCTCACACACACCCTGGGCTCACACACACCATGGGCTCCCACACACCATGGGCTCCCACACACCATGGGCTCCCACACAGCATGGGCTCACACACACCATGGGCTCCCCCACAGCATGGGCTCACACACAGCATGGGCTCACACACAGCATGGGCTCACACACAGCATGGGCTCACACACACCATGGGCTCCCACACACCATGGGCTCCCACACACCATGGGCTCACACACACCATGGGCTCACACACACCATGGGCTCACACACACCATGGGCTCCCACACACCATGGGCTCCCACACACCATGGGCTCACACACACCATGGGCTCCCACACACCATGGGCTCCCACACACCATGGGCTCCCACACAGCATGGGCTCACACACACCATGGGCTCCCCCACAGCATGGGCTCACACACAGCATGGGCTCACACACAGCATGGGCTCACACACACCATGGGCTCCCACACACCATGGGCTCACACACACCATGGGCTCCCACACACCATGGGCTCACACACACCATGGGCTCACACACACCATGGGCTCACACACACCATGGGCTCACACACACCATGGGCTCACACACACCATGGGCTTATCCCGAACTCACCTTCATCCGCATGTCCCTGGCATACTTCTCCAGCTCCTTCCTGATGTCAGCCCTCAGCATCTTGGAGACATTGAGGACAAGTTGCTTCCACTCAATGGGCTGGAAGCTATGAGGCTCATGGGGGACGTACAGGCCAATCTTGACCTTCTTGACTGTGTGCAGGTATTTCTTATAGGAGTCTTCAAAGTCAAAGACAAGGTCACTCAGAGTCCGAAAGGCCAGTGGCTTGTCCATCAGCTCTGCCCTGCGGCTCATGCCCAGCGAGCCGTAGTAGCCATTGCAGTAAATCCCCAGCACAACGTGGTGAAAGTAGTTTCCTGAGAAATAGGTTTTAAAGCTGATAGGGAAGCGCTCGATGGAAGGCTGCCCGTTGGTGAGATATCTGAGGCAAGTGGAGTCAAGGAAAAGCCAGAGATTAAGATTTAGAGTGCCAGGCACGACACAGTGGTGCACGCCTTTAATCTCAGCACTTGGGAGGCAGAGGCTCGTGGACCACTGAGAGTTCAAGGCCAGCCTGGTTTGTAAATACAGTTCCAGGACAGACAGGGCTACAGAGAGAAATCTTGTCACACACACACAAAACAAACAAACAAACAAACAAAACAGCAGCAACAAAGCCAAAGAGTTCTGAGAGCATCCCTTCCAGAATATGATACACTACTGCTGGGGCCAGTGAGTCCATTCCCCTGTCTCCAGCAGCTTGGTATCTAACCTTCCCAGATGAATCCTTTACAAGGAATTTGCTGGGTGTCTTTGACTATCAACTCTCTGACGCACTACCAAAACCAAGTGAATACGGGATAAAGAGAAAACCTGCCGTCTTCAAAAGCTAACCGCAAAACAAAACAATAACCAGGCACCTTTTCCTTGTCTGGCCTCCACAGGTGTTTTTACTTGTGTGTGTGTGTGTGTGTATGTATGTGTGTGTGTATGTGTGTGTGTGTTTGTGTGTGTGTGTGTGTGAATGTGTGTGTATGAATGTGTGTGCATTGTGTGATGTACATTAGTGTGTGTGCACAGTGTGGTATATGTACATGAGTGTGTATGCATGGTAGTAATTTGTTTTGTTTTGTCTGTCTCAAAACAAAGTAATCATGGTACTCTTTAAAACATGTTACTAAATAAACCAATCTAGCTGCGTGCTTGTGGTAGTAGCAGCCTATAGCCTCACTTCCAGTATCAAGTGTGTCTCTTCCCGTGCCCCTGGGACCTTGACCAAACACCAATGCAGTCCTCCCAGCAAGGCTGGCCAGAGCAGCTGTTTCTCCCAAATACTCGCCATAATTCAGAAATGAATTTTAAGATTCATTTGTCTGACAAGCATGGGAAGGTGTGCACGCCCATTAGTTAGCAGTGTGCAAAGTGGATGTCCAGGAATAAATCCTGAGCTTGAGGCTGAAGTGAAAACATGTAAGACCTGGGCCAGGGAGGTAGTACAGTCTGTAAGGCACTTAACTTGTTCAGAACCCAGGTTTGTAATCCCAGGCTGGGATGGATGGATGGATGGATGGATGGATGGATGGATGGATGGATGGATGGATAAGACAGGTAGATGATAGATAGATAGATAGATAGATAGATAGATAGATAGATAGATAGATAGATAGATAAAGTTATCCCTTGCTTTGTTAGATAGAAGAGGACAGGTGAGTAGAAGTAAGTCAAACCTACAAGGCTCCCAGCTGTCAAGGGAACCTTGTTTCCCAGGGCAGTGGGAAGCTCTGGGAGACGCTGACTGTCTTCTCCGGGGAAAAGCAGGACACCAGAATGCTGACAGAACAAACCCAGAGATGCTGTAAGTTTGGATGGAGGTCTGTGCCAAGAGCCCATTTTCCCTGAGCTGAACATAAGAGGCAGAAACTTCCACACTCATCACCTGCCTTGTTCTATTCTGAAATGTCACATAGGTAAGAACAAAGTAGAATCAAGAGCCCTGGCCCAGCAGGTTCCTAGATCTATTATCTACAAGCCCCAATGTTCTAGATAATTCCAGGGACATGATGCTCAGATGTGTCATATTGTGCAAAGAACAATGTGGCCCGCATACCCCAGGCCCACGCACCCCTCGTCCCACATGTCCCAGACCCATGCACCCCAGTCCCACACACCCCCAGACCCACATACCCCCAGACCCACATACCCCCAGTCCCACATACCCCCAGTCCCACATACCCCCAGTCCCACATACCCTCAGACCCACACACCCCAGACCCACATACCCCCAGTCCCACATACCCCCAGACCCACACACCCCAGACCCACATACCCCCAGTCCCACATACCCCCAGACCCACATACCCCCAGTCCCACATACCCCCAGACCCACACACCCCAGACCCACATACCCCAGATCCACATACCCCCAGTCCCACATACCCCCAGACCCACACACCCCAGACCCACATACCCCCAGTCCCACATACCCCCAGACCCACACACCCCAGACCCACATACCCCCAGAGCCACATACCCCCAGTCCCACATACCCTCAGACCCACCCCCCCAGGCCCATATACCCCCAGACCCATGTACCTGGACCTACATACCCTATACCCATATAATCCCAGTCCCACACACCCTGGCCCCACATATCCAGTCCCACATACTCCAGACCCATATACCCCACCCACATGTACCCCAGACCCTCATACCCTGGGCCTACATATCCCAGACCCATGTACCCTGCGCCCACACACTCTAGGCCTACATACTCTGGTCCCATATACCCCCCACTCACACACCCAAGACCCACATACCCAGACCCACAAACCATGGTCCCACATGCCCCAGGCCTACATAGCCCAGGCCCACATACCCTGCACACTCAGCAGGCGGCCAAAGCGGCTGAGCGGAGCTCATCTACCCAGGGATAGGCCCGGCCTTGTGTCCTCCACTGGCCGCTAGCCAGCAGCTCCCCAGCCAATGGTTTCCAGAAAGAGGCTCTGCCCACAGCTGTGGCTACTCAAAGTAGATCCCTGAGCTGCCGGTTGCCCCCAGCCCGCCCTCCTGCTACACCCCTAATGTGTGTTGTGTGTCTCCTCCTTCCGTGAGGAGCAAGGAGAAGATCTGGGAAAGGCTGTTTTCCAAATGCTAAGGTACAGATGGACAGTCATACTTCAGGTCAGACCCTCATGTGCTCATGTGCTCTGCAAGAAGCAGAGAATCACAAAAGCTCCCTGTCCTGGGGAAAGGCCCAGTAGCAGGTGTGTAGCCCTGGCCTTAATACCCACCAATATATACACAGAGTATACACATGTCTAAACACAAGACTGAAAATCTGGGGCCACAGGTGTAGCTCCAGTCAAGTGCTGGGTGAGCGCAACCAAGATGCTGAACCTGGTCCCTAGAACCTCAAAGAGCAAAAACAAAACCAAAAAGACACAGGAGGGTTGAGGAGATGGTTAAAGAACCTTCTGTGCAGCCAGGCATGGTGGCACACACCTTTACTCCTAGCACTCAGGAGGCAGAGGCAGGTGGATCTCTGTGAGTCCAAGGCCTGCCCAGCCAGCCAGTCTAGACAAACCGGGGTGGGGTGGCTGGTAGGAAAATCCCTGGAAGCCTGGAGGGCCAGATAACTGGCTGCACAGAGCAACGGACAACAAAGAGACCCTGTCTCAAAGGAGGTGGAATCTGAGGACCAACACCCAAGGTGGTCTTCTAACCACCACCCTCATGCTGTGGTCTCTGTGCACCCGCATTTACATACATATGTGTATACACTACACACACACACACACACACACATACACACACACACACACACACACACACACACACACACACCACGTGCTCAAGAGACTCAACAGACAAGAGTAGACCACCCCCTTGTCCCATCTAACTCTGAAATGCCTCTTCTACAAATCCCTGTCTCCTTTCCTGGGCCTCAACCTACTCAGGTTCCCTTAAGTCTCTGTCCTGCTTGTTTTTGAATGTCAGCCTGACACAATGTAGAGCCACCTGGAATGAGGGTCCCTCAACTGAAGAGTGGCCTCTATCTGACTGGCCTGTGGCTGTGTCTCTGAGGATCTGTTTTAATTGATCGATGTGGGGGGCCCAGGCAGTTGAAGGCTGCCCCATCCCCAGGGCAGGCAGGCTTGGGCTACACAAGTTAGCTTGCTGAGAATGAGCCAGGGAACAAGGAGCCTTCCCTGTGTTTCCTTCCCTGACTTCCTTCAGTGACAGATGCTGACCTGGAAGCAGTAGCAGAAACTAACACTTTCCTCCTAACTAGATCTGGTCATGGCGTCACTACAGCAACAGCAAACAAAGAGGAAGACTCGCTCATGGTTCTGTGTCCATCTTGGTAAAATAATTTTGAGACTCATCCTTGATCATTTTCTCCTCCTCCTAACTTGTCTCCCCAATATCCATGTCACCCAATTTGTATTTCTGGCATATATCTGCCCCCTCAAAAGCCCCACAGCTCAAATATCCCATCCTCAACAGCCCAGATTTCATGTTTTAAATCCACCCAGTCTGTGTCTTAATGCAATTCCCACAGCTGGAGCCTTCCTTTCAAGCCCTCCCCTTGGGCAGTGGCATCACCAGGCAAGACCGGGATGAGGGATCCAGAGGCTGCAGCCTGGACACCTGCAGCCCCTCCCCGCAGCCCTCACTGCTCCTGTCCCAGTGCGGGCCTGCACCAAAGCAGGCCACAGCCCTGTCACCCTCGATTCTTCGAATGCTTCTCATTTGTGCTTGACTCTCTGTCAACTCCTGTGTCTGGCCAGCTTCCAAGTCCTGGCAGTTCTGGAAACTACCTCATCCAACCCAGGCCCACTGCCAAGGTCACGGTCCAGGTGTCACCATTCCCTCCTACGAGCACTCACAGTGGGCTCTGCAGATCCAGCCCAGCTGCCTCCGACATGTCCTGCCTGTCCTTCAGAAAGCTGCCCTTGTGAAGTATCCAGGATGAGACCGTACCCAGGTCTTCAGCTTAGAGCTTTCTGAAGGCCACTTAGCACAGCATTCAAGACGACAACAGCTTTTGTCTGGGGCCTGGCTGTTAGCTCAGCACCTTGTTCCGCTTCCTGCTTCCACAGCTAGGGTCCCCCAGCCAACTACCCCACGAGAAGACCCAGCACTTCTCTGGCTCCCTCTCAGGTGGCACTCATTGCCGTCACCATCGGTCAGGGTCATCACAGCTTTTCTGGACCAAATTCCTCTCCAGGTAAAGAGCCAAGAATGCGTTGAAAATGACAGAGCTTTAGAGACCAGACCCCTTTGTCCCCAAGTTCCATCATGACACACTACCAGACTCCTGTGTGCCCAGGTTCTGTCATGACACACTATCAGACCCCTGTCCCCAGATTCCATGACGACACACTGCCAGACTCCTGTGTCTGCAGATTCCCTCAGGATGCACTGCCAGACCCCTGTGCCCCTAGATTCCATCAGGACGCACCGACAACACTTGCTCTTTCCCTGCAACCTGTTCTCAGTGTTCCCCCATAATGGGTCTGGATATTGACCCTCTTGGCTTTGACTTAACTCTGTATAAGTGTCTTTCTTATGACTGTCAGATTAATGAAAAGCCACACAGGCATTCAAAGTCCCTCTGATTTTGAATTCTCCTGTGACTGCTGAATCCACAGTCACTAGTCTGACATTGGTCCCAGACAGCACCACAGATAACAGATTAGATGAATCCACAGTCAATAGCCTGCCCTCCATCCCAGACAGCACCACAGATAACAGGTTAGATGAAGCCTGGCCGTGGAGCCGAACCGTGGGTGTGTTCAGCTCCAGCCAGATCAAATCACAGGAGGGGGGTCTGACATTCTTCTCCAAGGACGCCAAAGCACAACCAGCTCCAGGACAGGGTCACAAAGCGACCCCGCAAAGCTTAAAGGATACATGCCCAGGATGACTGCCTCCAGGCATTTGATGGGCAAGGATTCTCGGGTCATCTCCTTCGCTGTCTCCATTAACCTGTGGGACAGAGGAGCACAACAGATCATCTCGGAACTTATGCAGTTATGCAGTCAGTTTGGCTGGCCATCAGTCCGTCTGTCTGTCTGCCTGGCCACCTCCACACTAAGCACCATGCAGGGATCTAGAGAGAAAGGGAACAACTCACTTCCCAGGAAGACCCCAAAGCACATGTGCCCCTGACAGAGCAAAGATCCTCAAGTCAGCACCAAGCCCCAGTTACCTCAGAGGGGGTGGCGTAAGCACCTCTGCACCTGGAAGCAGGGACTTACAGGGACAGGTTTGCAGGTCTCTGCTGTCCGGTCAGTCTGGTTCAGTTTTGAGTCTGGGTCTCCCTATGTAGCCCCTGGCTGTCCTGGAACTTTTGATGTAGACCAGGCTGGCCTCAAACTCAGAGATCCACCTGTCTCTCAAGTGCTGGGATTAAAGCTATGTGCCACCACACCTGGCCTGAGAGTCAGTCTTGACCACTAAATTTAGCTGCCAAGAGCAACTAGTCCTCAGCCCCGCCCACAGCCAGGTCCTGGGGCGCCTCCACCTCCACCCTCTGCAGACTAGACTCCTGGAGCCCTAGGTCACAGGGACAGATGCCGTGTGGTCCTCAGATCATGTGCCACTTACCCGCTCAGAGGTCGCATTTTCCTGATTTCAAAGAACTGGGTCCCTGTGTGGTTGTATCTGTGAGAAGCATGTAAAGGAAAAAGACGGGAACTCCAGTGTCCTGACCGCCCAGCAGGGCACACAGATCCCATCTCTCCACGGGATGAGAAGGTACTCGCTTTCCTGGGCAGTGGACAGTGGGGAGCCAACAGCCTGGCTCCTCACAGTGCAGCCTAGAGATGCAAACCGAAGCTGAAGTGCACCTTTGACGTCCGTAGCATTTCATGGCAGGCTACCCTGCGGTCCGGTTATCTGTCTGCAAGTCTCAAGTCACTGGGATCTCCCATACAGCCTGAACGCCGCTCAGCAAAGCCAGCTCAGCAGGAGTCATTACATAAATGGGAGTGAGAAATGAGTTCAGGGTGAGCCAGCAGCTCAGTGGGCAAACAAGGGAGAGGATGGGCAGAAAGGAAAGAAAGCAAATGGACAGAAGGACAAGTGGCAAGATGGAAGGAAGAAAAGGAAGTGGATGGACAGACGGGTGGATGGATGACAGGAGAAAGGTAAATGGTGAATGGGTGGGTGGATGGGTAGATGGACAAAGGTATAGTTAGATGTGTGTCGGGGGAATGTCTGTGGGGGGGAGGGGTGTGTTTGTATGTGTGGTGTTTGTGTATGGTATGTTTGTGTGTGTGGTATGTTTGTATATGCATGTGTGTGGTGGTGTTTGTGTGTTGTGTGCGTGTTGTGTGCGTTTGTGTGTGGTGTGTTTATGTGTGCTTGTGCATGTATATGTGTGGTGTTTGTGTGTGGTATGTGTGTGTGGTATGTGCAGTGATTGTGGTGTGTGTGTGTTTGTGTGTATATGTGTGGTGTTTGTGTGTGGTGTGTATATAGTGGTGTGTGTTTGTGTGTGGTATGTGTGTAATGTGTGTGTGGTGGTGGTCTGTGTTTGTATGTGTGTATGTGTGGTGTGTGTGTGTGTTATGTGTATGGTGCATGTTTGTGTATATGCATGTATGGATGTATGTATCCTGACCAATGTATCAGTATATGGAAGAAAAGATGGAAGGGTAGACAAATGGCAGTTGTTTAACAGCACACAGAACTTAAGGAAACGCCACTCATCACCTAGATGCGCACCTGACGTCACTAAGCAGAGGGAAGCACTGTCCACGCTTGTTCTGACCCACTGCCCAGCTCTCCCGGAGCTACCAAGCCGGGTCCACCAATGTCCTACTCATCTCATGCTTTCTGAGACACAATGTTGATTTTTTCTTTCTTTTTTTCTTTTTTGCTTAAAGAAAACTTGGGCTTTATTCTTCTGCCTCAAGCAAAACCCTAATTTGTAAAAAGTCTGAGTTGGGAGGCTGTGGATGGCTAATGAGTTTGTTCATCTAGAGCGAGCGCTGTGCCCAGTCAGGTGCACAGGATTCAGTCCGTGTGTGTCCTGGTGATGCAAGCAGCTTTGAGGGTGAGAGCTATGAGGTGGCAGGGTCGCATACTGCCCTGAGAGGAACAAGGTCCCCTCCAGGCTGAGGGCACAGGTAAAGAGCCAGGTGACAGCCATAGCGCATGACTTCTGCACTACTTCCAGTGCTGGGTTAGAGGGCCAGAGGTGATCCTAGGAAGCTGCCCCGAGCCAGGGTTAGGGTTATACCAGTTTAGCCTTGCTAGGCATTTTTTCTTTTTTCTTTCTTTCTTTCTTTCTTTTTTGTTTGTTTTTTTTTTTGTTTTGTTTTGTTTTGTTTTTTGGATTTTTGGATTTTTTTTTCGAGACAGGGTTTCTCTATATAGCCCTGGCAGTCCTGGAACTCACTCTGTAGACCAGGCTGTCCTCGAACTCAGAAATTCCCCCTGCCTCTGCCTCCCAGAGTGCTGGGATTACAGGCGTGCACCACCGCCTGGCGGCATTTCTAAAATAAGATATTAAAAAACAAATCTTAGTGGTGAAAGAAAAAAAAACAAAAGAGGGCTCTTATTGTGAAGTGGTGCTTTTTTACTTTATTAAAGATTTTGCTCAAACGGTGGGGTTCCCCATATATTGAAAGCAGAATTCAGTTTCTACAAAGTAAGATCAATCCATACTTAAGTAATGAGAAGTTGTCTGGCCATGTTCTCTAAGTGCCTGTGGCTCATAGCTGAGCCTCTGGAATCTTCTCTCCAGCCTTCCCTGGGGGGGTTGGGGGGGTGGGGGGGGGTGCTCAAAAGCCATAATGACTGAGCTGAGTTTGTGTGGCAGGTTTTATACCAGTGTGAGAAAATGATATGCAAAACACATGCAAATTAGTCCCTACTGATGAAGCGCATGCCGGCTCCTTCTCCTTGGGAAGGCCTCGTCCTAGATAGAAGTGAGAGCCGTTCTAACTTTAGGTCACCTGGAATGTTTGCTGATGGTGACAAATGAAAGGAGCTCGGCTCGAGGGGCCTTGGGCTGCCAGCTTCTCTCTGGAGAGAGCTACCATCTCCTCCTGAGGCAGCTGGACTCCATGGAGATGATGCCACATAGGAAAGAGGACTTCTGAGACAGAAATTGACAGGCTAATGAAGTAATGGATCAAAATGAGCAGAGCAGGTGCTGTTCCCCAGGGTGTGAGGCAGCCCTGGGAAGGTGCTGCCGTCCCTTCGGGAGACAGAAGTGTTCTTTCCTGCAGCAGAGAATGGGGGAACATGGGTACCAGGCTTCCTTAAGTCCTCTTGTCCTCAAGGCTGGGCAGGAGAAAGCAGAGAGCAAGCCTCCCCACGCCGTCAACCCACGCACAGCTTCCTGAAAAGCATGCTGGAGAGGGTCCCCATCTCACTCCAGTGCTGATAAACACCAGATGCCATGTGCAGCCATGACCTCTGCCCCTTTGCCCCCACAGCCCTGCTGCTGAGGGGCCTGCAGAACAGAACTAACGAACCCTGACTGTGAACAATTGAGGGTACCGGGGCGACCAAAAAGCATGTCTGACCGAACCCCCAGGCTCCTCAGTAGCTCTTTCAGTTTGAGCTGAGGCAGGGGTCCCACCGTAGAGCCCCCGCAAACCCTGCATGTACAACTGGGACAAAGTCACCTACTTGGCTTGCTGGGATTGAGAGATCAGGAATGTGTTAAAGCAAGTGAGAGATGGAAGAGAGGGAAGGTCAGGAGAGGAGATGCTAATCATGTAGAAAAGGAAGAACAGAAGAAAGGAAGGAAGGAAGGAAGGAAGGAAGGAAGGAAGGAAGGAAGGAAGGAAGGAAGGAAGGAAGGAAAACAGGCAGGCATGTCACGGGAGGCAGGGGCAGGGAAGGGGGCAGAAGTCACATCCTAAAGGTAGACCAACTTCACCTCTGAGGGACAAGCCCTGGCCATCCTGGCCACTGCTGTCACCGGCTGTAAGCTCTTGGCCAAGGGTGCCCTCCAGCCCCTGTGCTCACCAGCCTTAGAGCTTTGGACAACCAAAAGCAACAGGCACGCTGCCGAGCTTGCAATCGCCACGCCCGTCCCTTGTCTGGGGTGCTCAGCCCCTGGCTGGAAGGATACTGTAGTGTCTTCATGTAACTCTGGATGGCCTGGAGCCAGTCAGGGATCGTCATGGACAACCTGTAGTTTGGGACCTGGGGAATCGAGGGCTACAGAGAGACAGAGAGAGGGACTCCTGTTATTGAGGGGCTGTTCTGGCATGGCTCCTGGAGCAGGCATGGGGCTGACAGCCGCTCCAGGGAGCAGACATGCTCGGTATAGTCACCTGTTGATATGCCCTCTTCCCCCACACCACTCCCCCCCCCAAGATGGTTGGTCCACCATTGAAGGGCCTTCTAAGTCCCCTCCAGCTACTCCATTCTGAGCTACGGTTCTCAATGGCCCTCCTGACATTGACTATAACACAGTTGGTGTTCTCTTCGGGAATGCGACGTCCTTGTGGAGGCCAGAGCCTCTGTCCTCTGGAGTCTCCCACCAAGACCGGCCCAGAATGAACCCCAAGAAGCTTCACTGATTCTTAGTTTTTTTTTATCTCTTGACCCATTTCTGCAGCATGTCTAATTAATGGTGATCTTGTTGTTTCTGTTCCCCTCTTGAACACTGATGACACAAGAAGCCTCCAGGCAAGTGGCACAGCAGCCACAGGCACCGTTTCTCAGTACCACACTCCTCTCACGTCACTGCTTTCTACTTCGTCCCTTTCCTGGTCCCAGATTAAGTAAGGCCCTCCTCTTGCCTCGACTTCCCTGGTAAGTGCTACACCCTGCCTCATGAGCCTCCTTATCCTCTCCTCGGCAGCCCAGCCAGATTTCTGAAGTCCCTATAGTCAGCATTCAAGCAAACCGCTCCAAGACGCGAGGACGCCGGGCAGCAGGGGCACATTAGGGTGTGTTTATCCCCCACCGACACCTCTTCGTCTCCGTGTTTGTGGTGGGCCATGTCATTGGTCACAAGAAACTTGTTCCCTCTGGATGGAGGTTTAAAAGAGGAGGCTATTCTAGGCATTAGCTTCTCCATAAGAAGCAGAAAGAGGGAAAAGCAAGATTAGGCTCATCCTTGGAGAAAGTAGGGCCAGCTTTGCAGACGAAGGGAAGGGGAAGTGGCCAGCAAGCAGACCTGTGGACAGCCCAGCTGGGCAGCAGAGCCAGACACCACCTAGAGAGTCCCTGGCTCTCCAGGCACAGGCGCCACCATGCAGTGACAGATGGGCCTGGTGCTCTGAGCACAGGGGAGCAGGCTCTTTGCCATTCATGTGACTTCGGCTGCATTTACCGCAAATGTTCTCTGCTGATAGTGTCTTCTCGGTGCCTCTACTCAGCCTTGACTTTGAGGCGTTCTAAACTCATAGAAACTGTCCCTTCAGCTGGAAGGGAAGCAGTCACACTTAGCACATCCAAACCAAGGCGCTGTGTGTGTGAGCATGAGCGTGGCTATGTGGGCACACACACAGGCCTGACTATTCTGCAGGCTGCATTTTCTCTCTGACACCTCAGCTCAAACTCCCTGTCTGGGAGAGTCTCTTTGGAGGGGAAAAGGCTCCAACGTGAGCATATGTTCCCATGACTTCATTCTTCTCTCTCCCCCAGCACCCCCATGCCTCTCTCTGTCTCTCTCTCTCTCTCTCTCTCTCTCTCTCACACACACACACACACACACACACACAGAGTTAGCAAGAGAGAGAGACAGACACACACACACCCACGTAAACAGTTTCACGCACACAAACTCACACATTGAATTCTCTGTCCAACAAACACTAGCAATTGTGGAGACTTCCTTGTTTTTCACAGTAACACCCACATGTCTACCAAACCTCTGTAAGAACCGACAGAGGTTTCAGAGAGGTGAGAAAGGAAAGTGGGCCGAGGAACAGGCCTTCCTCAGCATCTCCATGTGGTAAGCTCTAGGCCAGGTACAGAGCAGGGAGCATGGGGGCAGGGAAGGAGGGAAAGGGAAATCCAGTCAGAGGAGAGTGGAGAGGCGAGGGGCGGGACATGAGAGTAAGCGCCTGCATGCATAGCCGGTGACTTGGATCAGAGTCCACTTTGGGAGCTGAGCTGACCACCAAGTTATTTCCAGCGCCCTCCATCCAGGGATCCCACAGAGCAGGGTGTGAAGCAGGCCTCAGAAAGCAGCTGGGTCTCAGAATAGCAGCCAATGACGCCCAGGGGATTTAGCGAAACAGCTGCACAGTCACCTCAGCTGCCTGTGGTCGCACTTGCTCCCAATCAGGACAAATGTAAGCATCCCCCACATGGGCTGCAGCAGGCAGGGCTGTGCTGGGGAGAACCAAGGTGGCTCACTGCAAGATATCTTCAGCTGCAATTCACCCTGATGTCAGGCAAGCCAGACGGGGCTCAGCCCAGGGCAGCTTCAAACAGCACCTAAGGCAGCCAATGTTCCTGCTGGATGCGAATCCAGGGTGGCCCCCACGGTGTTAGATGGGACATATACAATGGTTCCAATCCCTGCTCTGTCTCCTACCAGCTGTGGACATGACAGGCCCCCAGAACCTCCACTTGCATCCAGATAACTAGCAACACTGCCTCTTCTACCCTTGGCGCTGCCATGAGGATGACACGGCCCGCTGGATGAGAAGGCAGCAGGGTGGGCGCTGCACGTAGGGCACTCCCAGAAGCTGGACTAGAGAGGCTCAGAATCAGCAGCACACAACCCTGAGGTGTTGCCTCTTGAGGTCGTCTTCCTACACAATAGGACATAAGAATATCCACTCCATAGCCAAGCTCAGCACGTGCTGCTGGGGCGGGGGGAGGGGAGGCATTGGTGTCCTTAGTTCATGGAGACTCATTAGGCAGCCATGAAAAAGCAGGGTCAGCTCAGTGCCTCTGAGAGGACAGAATGAGTAAACAAAACTCCATCCTGACACAGACAAAGGCTAGTTCTCTTTTCAAAAGCAGGCCCACACTGGGGACACACTGACATGGGGGATGAATCCTCAAGTAAAGCAGTCTCCAAACAGCCAACGCTGGGCCAGGGAAACAGACAGCTCAGTGGGAGGCCTTTGCCACCAAGCCTGATGACCTGAGTTCAATCCCAGAACCCACACGGTGGAAGGGGACCAACACCTGTCTGACCTCACACGTGTCTAGAACTTTCTATCACTGACAAGCACCTGAGATAACCAGCGTATAAAGAACAAAGGTGGTTTTGTCTCACAGTCAGCACTCACAGTCATGTGTAACTGTAGTTTCAGACCTGCATCACATCATGGAGAGAGCATGCGGAAGAGGTCTGTTTACCTCACAGAAACCAAGAATGGGGAGGGGGCTTGGGGGAGCCAGTGTTCTGATTCTAGGGCACACTGCCCAGCGACCTAAGTTCTTCCTGCTAGGCCCCACCTCCTAAGAGCATCATAGGTTAGGTGCTAAGCCTTCAACAGGTGGGCATTTGGGGACATTCAGGATCCAAACATTGACAGCTATACACTCAAATTGGTTGAAAGGTGGGTCATGCATCCTGTATTTTACCATAATAAACAAGTCACAAAAAGTGTTTTACTAAAGGAGAAATGCAAATAACGACTCCCAGGAAAGGGTTAAGTTCGATAATAAACTCCAACTAAGGCTCTGTGAATCGTAGTCCCTCATTCTTCCTGTTAGTTGCCATACTCTGAAAGGCAGATTTCAGTGCTGGCCAGGAAGCCCAGGGAAGTTGAAAGGATTTGGAAGAAGAGGGTATGCAGTGAGCAGAGAAGACTAATGACACCACAAGCCAGAGTCTGGCAGGCGACTCTCCGCTTCCTCCTTGCCAAACAAGAGAGCTGACAGAAGGCAAGATGGAGGCCCGCAGGTGAGCACAGACCTGTAACTGGCAGGCCATAGAGAAGGAAAAGAAGCCAGGTCTGGAGCAGGGAGGCAGCACGAGGCCCCAACAGGAGTAACCTTCAACAAGAACAAGGAGAAGCCAAAGCATCTCTTTCACCGCACAGGCGGCAGAAAGAAGAGCCTCCTGGAAACCTGGAGAGGCTGCATGGAGCGGCCCCAGGCCAGCAAACCTGCATCAAAGCACCCAGCCTGTGATCTGGGACCGAGGTCCTGGAGTCACACTTTGGGAGGATTCAGTCAGATGAGGGATAGTTCTAAATCCAGGACATGGAAGGGAGGGGGCATCCTGAGAGGACAGGGTGCAGGGGCAGAGCCTGTGGAGAGTCTCAGATCTCTCTCACACTTCACGATGGCAGCTCTCAGCCCTCTAATGTGAACTCTTTCCAAATATGGAATCACTGTGAAAATGAGAAACACAGGTGGGGCCTGCAGGAAACCAAGCAGCAGTTCCTGCTGAGGGCCCTACTGTCCTCCCTCAGCAGAGTTGGCCTCTGGACACTAGGAAGCCCTAGGGCCAGACCTAGAAGGGCCAGTGGCTCCTCCTGCGCCTGCCTTTCTGTCACTCTCTGCCCATCCTGTGTAACCCCAGTGACTTTTGATTTCCCAGTAAAAGACTGGATTGGTCAGGTGCTTGCTTGGCCCAGCAACCACTTGTGGAGAAGAATGCAGACCAAATTTGGAAAGAAGATCTCAAGTGATACCCACCCCCACCCACCCAAGCCTTCAGGCAGAACTTCCTATGGTCCCTAACAGAAGGTCCCGGACTGCCATCCATGCCTCACAGACCCTGCAAACCTGCTCCGGATACTATCGTGCCTCAGTCCACACTCTGCGGCCGCAGTCACCAGTCCTCCTTCACCGCTCACAGTTCTACCACCCTCCTACGGTGCAAATCCCCCAAGCATGGTGTTGCTTGGCTAAAGGAGAATGACTTGGCCCCAGGAAAGGCTGGAGTTGGAGAGGAACAGTGTCTAACAGAGCAGCCTGACATGCCCGTGCCTGGGTAGAAGCCAGGGTTTGAGGGATACTGAGGCCAGGAGGTGCCAGTGATGGGGTTATTAGGGATGAAGAGCCAGCTATTGAGACTCAGCGCTCACTGGGAAGGGTGGAGCCAGGAGGTGCAGCCTCAGTGGAGTGAGTCTGAGACTAACCTAGGCTACATAGGAACCTCTCAAAACCCAAACCCAAACAAAAACCAAATAAGCAATACTGGGGAATGAAATCAGTCTTATTCAAGTTTAAAGACTCCTCATCACCAGGGGTAGTGGGACATGTTGTGTGCCCAGAATTCAGAATGCTGAGGTGAGAGGATCATCAATTTGAGGGCTAGCCTCAGATATAACCAAGACCCTGTCAGAGAACTTAAACGGGGTTGGAGAGATGGCTCAGTGGTGAAGACCACTGGTTGCTCTTGCAGAGGACTGGGTTCAATTCCCAGTGCCCATGGAGACCCACAACTGTCTCTAACTCCTAGAGGATACAACACCTTCGTCCGACTTTTGTGGGTACTCATGCACAGGGTGTACAGACACAGATGCCAGCAAAGAACCCATTCACATAAAATAAATCCTCAACATTTTTGAAAATAAAGAGAAGCAGGCAGGAGGAAGAGAAAGGCAGATATCTACAAGTTAGAGGCCAGCAGGGTCTACATAGCCAGTTCCACGATAGCCAAGGAAGGCTTCAGTGTGAGACCGGGTCTCAGAAAACAAAGCAAAAACAATAAAGTTAAAGCAGGCAAGTGGTCCCACCAGGCTGAGGGAGTCCCGCTTATCAACAACAGTCACTGGTTACAAGGAAAATACAACAAGATACATAGAAGAAAAGGAAATGTTCTTTTTCTTTTTTGAAACAAGGTCTCAGTACACATTTTAGGCTGGCTTTGAACTCACTGTGGGGGCCAAGATGGCCTTGAATTTATAATCTCCTTGCCTCTCCCTCCTGAGAGCTGAGTACAGATATTCGCCACCATTCATGCCTGGAAAATCCTTTTAAATAAAGGAAGCACTTAGCTACAATCCCAGAAGCATCAAGTGTTAGTCTTGGGGAGTGGAGACCTATGTTCTAAACGGCCTGTGGACACTTAGAATACTGTATCTGTGGCAAACCAGCCACAGTCCTAGAAAGAACAGAGAGACATGGAAAAGAAGATGCGGAAAATAAAGATGAAGAGGAGGATGAGGGAGGCAGAGAAAAAAGAAGAGAAAGAGGAAAAGAAGGAATGGGGAGGAAGAAAGAGGAGAGAGGGAAGGAAGAGGAGGCCACGGAGAACAGAGGCAGAGTCTCGCTGTCTCAGTCACACCCCTGCCTCTGTTTCAGGAGGACTCGAGAGACATTGTCACCAATAGTAAGATGCAATTTTTGTCGCACAGAGAATGGCTCCCGCGTGTGGAACTGCGGTAAGGATAAAGGCACAGTGAGTGAGGGGCAGGATTCAGAAAGCCAGCTCAAGACAGTGGCATCCAGTTTCTGCCCCCTCTGCCCTGCTCACCCATGTTTAAGGACTCTGGTGACTCAGGGTAAGCAGAGAAAAGATGCTGAAGTCAGAGCCAGGCCTGCCAGTGTTCGAGAGCAGGAATCATTACTGCTGATGCTCACACAGGCGAGCTTGTAGCAGGCAAGCTCCTATCCTCTGGACAGAATGAACTCCCCGCCCAGCAGAGTAATAAAACCCAGGGAAGCAGGAAGCAGAGTGCCTCCCCCACTTCCCCAAGGGCACACACAGCCTTCTGGCCTGCAGGTTTGCATGCTCAGCTGTCTCCGGGCAGGACCAGGACCGGCTGCTGCCGTGACTCTGGGATAGTGATTCCTGCATCTTCTCAGGAGTCCTGGTCAGCAGATGGGGTCCCTAGGGTCCAGGGAAGCCATCTCCATGGCCACACCCTGGCTTTCATTTTATATAACACGACACTCCCACCAGGGGACATGTCTCTGTGTAACCATATCCGTGGCCACTGAGCTCAAGTTCCCTGGCTGCTCTCCAGAGTAAAAAGAGAGCTTCACTTGGTGTCTCCCTTTAACCCAGAGACGAATTCATCCTGTGTCCTGGTAAGTCCCTCTAAGCCACAGCCAAATGCTTCTTTGGTGCCAGATAAGCTGGTACGAGACAGGCCACTGTTCTCTTTAAGTTTCAGAAGAAAAAAAATCACTGTCATAAAAAGGAGAAGGAGAAAGACAAGAGGAAGAAGAAGATGATGAAGAAGACGATGTTGAAAACTCTAGAAACTGATTCACACTGAGAAGTCAGGGTGATTGATTATAAATTCACTCACGGCTCCATAAATCATTTGCTAGGGAGACAGGAGGAGGGGAAAGGGGGGAGTAAAACACGCATGGAGGACAGGCAGGGTGGACCCTGGAGTTCTATGCTTTCTTGGAGTAGCTGGTGTTGACCTGGTGACATTAGCTTTTAATGAAGATATTATAGGAGCTAAGCATGTAATGGATTTGGCTCTGCCTAAGCTCAGCGCCAAGCCAGCAAGCCCCCTGCCTGCCCCTCTTGGCAGCAGAACAAGGAGACAGGACTCAGTAACTGGACATGAGGTCCCTTCTCCCCGCTCTGCCAGGGAGATCTGAGCCGGTCCTATCCCGCCGATCTGTCCCATCCCACCCTCCCAGCCAAGCCACTGACCTTAGCCAGGAAGGTAGCGTTTCGGATGGCGCCTACCATCTCTCCCCCTCTGGGGTGGACCTTGGCAACATGCAGCCACATCCGCTCCCAGGTGTGGCTGTCGATCGGGAACCCGCTCTTGTTCACGTGGAAAAGCACCCCGCCGTCTTTGTCCTCCTCCTCCGAGCCCCCGCTGGTGGCGAGGCTCACGGGCCGCGCGTGGCTGCTCCGGGACCGGGTGCCTTTGGTGATTTTGGGGTGGGGGCAGCGGTGAGTGTCGGCGGCGGAGCCGGTCATGGTGAGGGGCACGCAGAGAGGGGGCGGAGGATGCCGGCACGCAGGGGAACAGGGCCCCGCGGGGGTGGCCTTTAACTCTCGCGGCTGCAGGACGCACGAAGGGAACCCCACTCACCGGCCGGCCCTGAAAGCAGTGGAAAGAGCAGACACTAAGACTCACTCAGTAAGACCGACAAGGGTTCACGCCCACCCACCCCCGCCCCGCTGCCCCAGACCCACCCCCTCAGGACTAACGCGAGCCTCCAGCCCCGCCGATTACCTAGCAAGAGGGCTGGAAAGGCGCCACGAAGCCTCACACCCAGCTGCACTCGGGGATGGGGAGGCATGCAAGGAGCGCGGGGTGAGGAGGGGACGGGGTAGGAAGAAGCAAGACAGCTGTGTAGCAAGAAGACTCGAAGGTCCCCTCCAGCTTCACGCATCCCTGGGTCCCCAGATGTGGTGGACTGCCACCGACCCAGAGCGCGCGGGCACGTGAGCGCCCGGGGCCGGCGCGAGGGCGCCGCAGCAGCCTCCGCTTGTTAAGGAGGCCTGGCGTCTTCCCGGAAGCCCCCCGAACCCTGGCGCGCGAGGGGCGGCTCCAGCCGGGGTTCCCGGGCAAGCGCAGCGCCGCCCCTTCCCGCGGGTCCCGCGCGGGCACCGCGAGTGGCAGCTGCGGGCCGCCAAGACGCGCGCGGGGCCCGGGGACCCACCTCGGGCCGGCCTCATTGCTGCAGAAGGCTGTTGAGGCTGAGGCGGTCGTCGCCTCATTCCATGTCCCATTCTCGAATGTTATTCTGTGACATATAACTGAGTCACCCGGGCAGCCGCCGATGTTCTGAATGCGGCCATTGGACACCGCAACAAAGAGGGGCGGGTCCCGAGCTTGGGACTCTACAACCCCGAGCTGTGCAGCTCTGTGATTGGTTCCAGGGTTCCCGGGCGGGAGGGGATCCGAGTTAGGGAAGCTGGGCTGCCACGCGAAATCCGATGCTGCGGTGTCCTGGGAGTCCCGCGGAGCTGGAGCGACTGTCCAGGGACTAAGATCCAGTTTCCTTAGGCAGAGGCGCAGCAGCTAAGGCCCGGAGATGTGGTTCAGAGGTAGTGGGTCTGGTGGAGCAGCGTTCGTCGAGGAGCTGGATGCACAGCGACCGGGCCCTACACAGGGTGGCTCTGGGAATGCTCAACTTTAATACTTGCATAAAATCCCCCATTACAAGTTTCTCCCCAGATTAACAAGTGGATACAGCCTTGCATCCTCTATTAGACGTAGATAACAAGGTTACTCAACCCAAGCTACTGTGAGGCACATGAGGCCAGTTGAGCCCCTTCTACTGTAGCAACTGGTTTATAAAGGGATGCTTGAAGCCAAGGGAGTGGCCTTCCCACAGCTCCCTCCTCCTCCTCTTTGTTTTCTTGTCTTTACTTCTTTTCTCTTTTTTGTGGTGTCCCAGCACCTAAGCTAGTCTCAGACTTGCTATGTAGAGAAGGATGAACTTGAACTCCTGGTCCTCCTGGTCCTGTCTTCACCTTGCCAGTGCTGGAATTCTAGGGCCTTTACACACCCTAGCTGTGCAGCGCTGGGGGTGGCACCCAATGCGCCAAAGGGCACATCCCCAGCCATGAAATTCTCTCTCTCTCTTTCTCTCTCTCTCTCTCTCTCTCTCTCTCTCTCTCTTTCTCTCACTCTCACTCACTCCGCACCCGCGCGCGCGCGCGCGCGTGTGTGTGTGTGTGTGTGTGTGTGTGTGTGTGAGAAAGAGGCTGGAGTATTGGTTCAGCGAGTTAAGATCACTGTCTTCCCTGAAGACCGGATGGGTTCAGCAGCCGTCCTCAGCTCCAGGAGGCTCACACGAGTCGGGTCTCTTGGATACCTGTGCTCATGCTTCTGCTGACACCAACCATATATGCAAAGACATGTAACCTAAAAGTATTAGAAATAAATATTTTAAACCTTTTACATTTTTCGTTTGTCGTGTGTAAGTATGTGTGTGTATGTGTGTGGAGAGTGTGTGTTTGTGTGTGTGTGTGGAGATCAGAGGACAAAGCGATGGCGGCCATTCTCTCCTTACACCACATAGGTCCCCAGGAGTCAAACTCAGAACCTTGGGCTTGGTGGCCAGCCAGTACCCACTGAGCCATCTCTCCGCCCCAGTACCCACTGAGCCATCTCTCCGCCCCAGCACCTTTCCTTATGACAGTATCTTCCTTCCTTCTTGCTTCTTTCATCCCTCCCTCCCCGTCGTCTTCCTTTTATTTTGAGAAAGAACAAGCAGAAGTGGAAGAAGCCACAGACTGCTGACCCTGAGGCCCAAAAGTCTAGGTTTGTCTGTTACTGAGTGGTGTGACCCTGGACACACAGTTCGTCCGCTCCTCACCTTCCCTTACTGGTCTAAAAGGAGGAAAACCAGAGCGCCTTTGGCTCTTAGTCATGTAACTGTGACCTGCTTTCTTAGGAACACCTAGGAGCCTGGCTGTTATAGCCTTGCTGTCAACTCCAGGTTGACTGCCCAGCTTCGAACAGGTGAGCCAGCTGTGCCAACCATGGGAAGCAAATCTGCCAGCTGGATGCTGTGGGGAAGAACCCTGCCCAGGGCCAGTTTCTAGCCGCTCAGCTGTATGCAGGGCTTAGAATGGAAACCTCTACGAGGCAAGCAGGGTGGGAGCCAGGAGCAGCAGAGGACCAGGGAGGGGACCTGGGTTCTAAACTTGCCAGGACAGAGCCCCTGGCATCAGACTATGGAGTTAGCACTGAGCACAGTAACACCAGTCTATGTTGGAACCATCTCAACAGTCCTCCGGCAGCAAGCACACCTAGAAAAGAATCAGGAGACAAACAGTGTGTGCCCAGGAATCTCATTCCTAATGAAAAAGGAGTTTGCTCATCGCAAACACCGTTCTCTCATGCCTGCAGTTCATCCTTTAAGTCCATCTCTCTCCCTTCCACTGCCCTGGTACCCAGACCAGCAAAGAATCTCAGGGCAGCTCCTTTGTGGACCAGTTTGGCCTGCCTGCCTCTTAGAAAAAACAGCTCACATCTGTGCTCAAAGGACAGCAAAGACCAGACTTGCTGCCCTCACTGTCACAAGGCTGCCCACAGATGAACCAATCCAGCAGGTCTGCTCATCTTAGTCAACCAGAGCCTGAATCCTGCTTTGCCTGAGTAGAAACCCCAGACACCAGAAAGAGACAGTGCTCACCTTCTCGCTTTGAAGTGCCCTGCAGTTCGCTGACCGTGGAGGACAACATTTGCTGGCACTCCCAGGATTCTGGTTGCCCAGTATCCCACTCCAAGGATGTCCTCCATCCCCTGACTTTCTTTTGTCCCACCTGTGGTGGGTTGGAATGTGAGATGTCCCCCATAGACTCGTGGGTTTGGATGCTTGATGTCCAGATGATGGCGCTGTTCTGAAGGCTGTCAAACCTTTAGGAGTTGGAACCTCACTTGAGTGAGTAGGTTATTGAGATTAGGAACTAAAGTTTTATAGCCCACGCCTATTTCCACTTTGTTCCGTTTCTTGTTCCTCCAAGACCTGGGGTGAGGGTCCCAGCTGCACATTCCTCCCACGGCTGAGCCTGACAAGAGTCAGCATAAATGAGCCATCAATCAGAAACTAACCTCAAAAGCCGAATATAACATGCTTTTGTGGAAAGGTTTTACAGAAACAAAAGAGTTAAAAACAGTAGAAAGTTAAAATTGACAGGTCAGATGTGAAAAAGAACCATTAGGCTATAGGTCAGTGGCAGAGTGCTGGGAACCTGGGTCTGGCTGTGTGTGTGTGTCTGTGTCTGTGTCTGTGTCTGTCTGTCTGTCTGTCTGTTGGGGGAGGGGGAGGGGTGCGCAGGCTGCAGCGGAGGGTGGCAGCAAAACTTGGTTTTGCAAGTGTAAAGTTGCTTAGTGTTAATATTTACTCTTTATTCTCTTTGATTCTTGTACTGGTACGTATGTGTGTGTGTGTGTGTGTGTATGTGTGTATTGTGTGTGTATTGTGTGTGTGTATTGTGTGTGTATGTGTGTATTGTGTGTATGTGTGTGTATGTGTGTGTATGTATGTGTGTATTGTGTGTGTATGTGTGTATTGTGTGTGTATGTGTGTATTGTGTGTATTGTGTGTATGTGTGTGTATGATTTGTGTGTGTATGTGTGTATTGTGTGTGTATGTATGTATTGTGTGTGTATGTGTGTATGTGTGTATGTGTGTGTATTGTGTGTGTATGTATGTATTGTGTGTTTATGTGTGTATTGTGTGTATGTGTGTATGTGTGTGTATGTGTGTATGTGTGTGTATTGTGTGTGTATGTGTGTATTGTGTGTGTATGTGTGTGTATGTGTGTATTGTGTGTGTATGTGTGTGTATGTGTGTATTGTGTGTATGTGTGTGTGTATTGTGTGTGTATGTGTGTATTGTGTGTGTGGTGTGTGTGTGTGTGGTGTGTGTGTGTGTGTATGTGTGTATTGTGTGTGTATGTGTGTGTATGTGTGTATGTGTGTGTATTGTGTGTATGTATGTATTGTGTGTTTATGTGTGTATTGTGTGTGTATGTGTGTATGTGTGTGTATGTGTGTATGTGTGTGTATTGTGTGTGTATGTGTGTATTGTGTGTGTATGTGTGTATTGTGTGTGTATGTGTGTATGTGTGTGTATGTGTGTATGTGTGTGTGTATTGTGTGTGTATGTGTGTATTGTGTGTGTATGTGTGTGTATGTGTGTATTGTGTGTGTATGTGTGTGTATGTGTGTATGTGTGTATTGTGTGTATGTGTGTGTGTATTGTGTGTGTATGTGTGTATTGTGTGTGTGTGTATTGTGTGTGTGGTGTGTGTGTGTGTGTGGTGTGTGTGTGTGTATGTGTGTATTGTGTGTGTATGTGTGTGTATGTGTGTATGTGTGTGTATTGTGTGTATGTATGTATTGTGTGTTTATGTGTGTATTGTGTGTGTATGTGTGTATTGTGTGTGTATGTGTGTATGTGTGTGTATTGTGTGTGTATGTGTGTATTGTGTGTGTATGTGTGTATTGTGTGTGTATGTGTGTGTATGTGTGTATTGTGTGTATGTGTGTGTGTATTGTGTGTGTATGTGTGTATGTGTGTGTGTGTATTGTGTGTGTGGTGTGTGTGTGTGTGTGGTGTGTGTGTGGTGTGTGTGTGTGTGTGTATTGTGTGTGTGTGTATTGTGTGTGTATGTGTGTGTATGTGTGTATTGTGTGTGTATGTGTGTGTATGTGTGTATTGTGTGTATGTGTGTGTGTATTGTGTGTGTATGTGTGTATTGTGTGTGTGTATTGTGTGTGTGGTGTGTGTGTGTGTGGTGTGTGGTGTGTGTGTGTGTGTGTATGTGTGTGTGTATGTGTGTGTGTGGTGTGTGTGTGGTGTGTGTGTGTGTGTATGTGTGTGTATGTGTGTATTGTGTGTGTGGTGTGTGTGTGTGTGGTGTGTGGTGTGTGTGTGTGTGTATGTGTGTGTGTGGTGTGTGTGTATGTGTGTATTATGTGTGTGGTGTGTGTGGTGTGTGTGTGTGTGTGTGTGTGTGTGTGTGTGTAGGGGTAGGTAAAGGACTCATTGCCAGCACTTCCTTTCCTCATCAGGCATCCAGAAGCCTCTTACTGGCCAGGGAGTTCCTAACTCTTTTTGAACCAGAGAGAAAAAGGAAAGGAAAAGAATTATGATGCTTACGGGCAAATGTGCACAGATACATATATATTCATACGTCTGCACCCTGTCCGGCCCGACAATCTGTCACAACCAATTCCACTCCACAAGTATTCATGCATGCTTACATACACACACATACACCTGTACACACATATGAACAGGCATTATACATTTGGATGGATGGATGGGACAGAGTTCCCCAAACCACCTCATCAACTTTATTTCCTTTCTGTGCCTTTTTATACCTTAGGTAAAAGCTCTTTAGAGCACTGCCTCATGATGAGACGTTACACAAAGGAGGGTGCAGAGGATGCTGGTATTAAGTTCTAAGACGTATTCCGAGCTATCAGCTCAGTTTCATATGGCCAGGCCTTATCAGAGCGCACACCTGTGGCTTCATCCCTGGACTGAATGCTTTTCCTTGAACACAAATTTGTCCCAAGACTATTTCTTTCTTTAGTGTCATTATGAAAGCTCATTGTATTTCTTATTATGCAGTCTTTACTTACTATTATAAGAAGTGGGCGTATTCTATTCTTGATTTTAACTTTATTATATCTTTCTAGCAAAACAACTAAAACCATCTCTTAAAACTTTCTTCCTAAGATTATTGAATCAAATCAGGAATTCTATAAAATCATTAATTCATCCAGACAGCATTAATTCATGAAAATTCATCTTTAGTTGATCTGCAGGGAATATGTTCAATAGGGTGGGATACTGCCCAGAGATTATTATACTACTAACGACAGTAAAGGCATATCAGCTGCAAGAAGCAATCCTGGGATGGCGTTTCTTTGGGACTTTGCTTCACAGAGCTCACCCAACCCAGACCATGGACTGTCTGCCTCCTGGAATGTAGGCACCACCTCCAGGAAGGCCACCTGATAGCCTTAGCCTGTCCTGATGGCCTGACAGGAGAGTGCCCACAGCATATGTGAAGCCGTCTTTCTGGCTCCCCTCCTTGCTTTTAATATGAGTTACATCAAACACTGAAATAACAGTTCTCACACAAAGTCTTTGAGAAAATTAAAAAAGAATAAACGCTTGTATATAAAGTAATGATGACCATCAAGTATCAGAACTGGACTCAAATGCAGGCTCTCTTAATCTGATTTCCCCTCTCCTCTCCTCTCCCCTCCCTCCTTTCTCTAGGGTTGACCTTAATTTGAGATTGTATTAGTCATGTTTCTCTAAAGGAACAATCAATAGGATGTACACACACATACACACACACACACACACACACCAAATTAAGTTAAAATAGCAACAGCAGCTGAATCACACCTGAGAGGCTGAGAATCTGGAGGATTCCTGGTTCTTGAGGCTGGGAGCCTCAGTCCATCTGGAGAGCCACTGGTCTTTATTTAGTTCACTACTAAATCCTGGAAACATTGGTTCTGATCTCAACGCAACAGGGTAGACTAGCTCAGAGAGTGGGAAGGCCAATGAGAAAAAGGTGCATCTCCTTCACCACACCCTTTCTATCTGGCTCCTGAGGCAACAGCCACAACTGTGGCCACGCCCACAGGGAGTCTTCCCCCAGTGATCAAGGCAGCCAGCCCAGTTCTTCAGGTAAAACTCCTAATCCCGAAATAATGATTTGTGGCAATTTGACATCAAAACTAATCATAATATTGATTTTTGCTGCTTCAATCTCTAACATAGCTCTTTTGTTCGTTTTCAGTGCCAGGGCTCGAACCCAGTGGGCTCTTTCTCTTGAATCCAGTGGGCTGCGTCCCAGATCGTCTTTCTCTGTTTTGGTGTGTATACATGTGTATGAGGATGCGCTCGCCAGTGGAACACATGTGGAGACCAGAGGTTAGTGTTGAGACCAATTGCTGCTCCATTTTATGTTTGAAATTACATTATTATTTACTTGTGGTGTGCACGCATCCCTCATGAGTGTGGAGGTCAGAGGAGAATTTTCTCAAGTCGGTTCTCTCCTTCCACCAAGGGGCAGGAACTTGGACCATCGGGCTTAGCTGCAAGCACTCTCAGTAGGTTTACTGAGCTCCACATCTTATTTTTGAGCGTCTCTCCCAGAACCTGGAATGCATGGTTTCCGCAGACTGAGCACCAAGCCCCACTTTTCTCCACCCCCATTCACCTAGCACAGGGGCTTTATGTAGATGAGGCCTCAAACACGAGAGATCTGCAAGCCTCCCCGAGACGAAAGGCGTGTGTCCCGCATCCGGCGTGCATGCTGTCTCACACTGCTCCTGGGCATCTGGCTCTGGCCCCCCTCTCATATAGCCAGCACTTCATCCGATTTACCCAGCAGGGCATCTCCATGGCACCCCACTCCTTTTGTTTTTTCTTAGCAAGAGAAAAAAATGGACTAAGTTTACTGGCTGGTTTTGTGTGTCAACTTGACACAGGCTGGAGTTATCACAGAGAGGGGAGCTTCAATTGAGGAAATGTCTCCATGAGATCCAACTGTGGGGCATTTTCTCAATTAGTGATCAAGGGGGAGAGGGTCCATTGTGGGTGGTGCCATCCCTGGGCTGGTAGTCTTGATTCTATAAAAGAGCAGGCTGAGCAAGCCAGGGGAAGCAAGCCAGTAAGAAACATCCCTCCAAGCCGGGTGGTGGTGGCGCACGCCTGTAATCCCAGCACTCTGGGAGGCAGAGGCAGGCAGATTTCTGAGTTCGAGGCCAGCCTGGTCTACAGAGTGAGTTCCAGGACAGCCAGGGCTATACGAAGAAACCCTGTCTCAAAAAAACCAAATCCAAAAAACCAAAAAGAAAAGAAAAAGAAAAAGAAAAAGAAAGAAAGAAAAGAAACATCCCTCCATGGCCTCTACATCAGCTTCTGCTTCCTGACCTGCCTGAGTTCCAGTCCTGACTTCCTTTGGTGATGAACAGCAGTGTGGAAGTGTAAGCTGAATAAACCCTTTCCTCCCCAACTTGCTTCTTGGTCATGTTTGTGCAGGAATAGAAACCCTGACTGAGACACTAATCACAGGCATTTTCTGGCTGTCCTTGTCTAAGGGTTATGTTTTTCTCACACTCAAGGCTCAGCACCAAAAAGTAACAACACTCAAAAACAAACCCCACTATTTCTGTCTCCAACTTGTCCCTGTGTGGGGGCTGCTCAGAGAAGGGAGGACACAGAGCATCAGAAACTAAAACAGGAGACTAGGACAAGGACAGAGGTAGGTCCCCAAAACCTACAGGCAGGGGCCCTATGCCAGTCTTTGTAGAGTCTAGCATTATAGGTATTTTGAGGACATTTGGCTAGGAAGAACAGACACAAGACCTTCTTGGACGACAGCTCCTGTCTGCGCAGGGACGAGGGTCACCTACGGTGAAAGGACTGCCTTCGGTTACAATGGGCACCTGTGAGGAGCCTGCTGGCCTGTCCCCACTCTGCTCAGGGCTCCGTGCCCATCTGTCCCTTGGGAAGCAGCCCTCTTGCCATCACAGGCGCACCCAGACTTGCAGCCGGGTTGCACCTCACCAAACCCTCAGAAATCCTTGTGAGTCAAAAGCGCAGTGAGGGCAGGCGAGACAGCTCAGTGGTGCTTGCTGCCAAGCATGACAACCTGGCTGTGACCTGAGGACCCACAGTGTTAGAGCTGACTCCCAAAAGATGCCCTCTGACCTAAACACACTAAATCAATAGGATTGTTAAAGTGGATTTGATTGGATGGATGATCCCAGCACTCAGGGGGCTGAGGCAGGACGACATTGTCCTGAGCCACTCTAGGATCTGTAGAAAGACCCAGCATCATAGAAGGAAAAAAAAGGTACTGAATACCCCTAACCTATCAAACACCCACCTGTCCCCGCTCACCTCAAACAAGCTTGGACCACTTCCCGAGCCTGCAGCGGAGCAGAACCATCCCGCGTAAAGCCTGTTTGTAGTAAACCCAGCCAGCTGTGAATCCTTCCTCTTTGGAAAACTAGTCCAGGGGCTGGAGAGATGGCTCAGCGATTAAGAGCACTGACTGCTCTTCTGAAGGTCCTGAGTTCAAATCCCACAACCACGTGGTGGCTCACAACCATCCATAATGAGATCTGATACCCTCTTCTAAGCTACAGTGTACTTAGATATAAAAATAAAAATCTTTAATAAAAGAAAAAGAAAACCAGTCCAATAGCACCCAACTTACACACGTTCACAGAGGACTCGGTTGATGTCGAGCCAGGAAGCAGCTGGTTTGTAACTGTCTTATCCTTAGCCAGAGCCAGCTGTGCTCCGGCCGTGTGTTTGACTATTAGTTTCATTGTCACACGTTTAAAAGAGAAATAATTTTTAAAAAGTTTCTAATGGACTAGAGAGATGGCCCAGTTGTGAAGAGCACTGTCTGCTCATCCAGAGGACCCAGGTTCCATTCCCAGTACCCACGGCACAGCTCACAGTGGTCTGTAACTCCAGTTCTAGGGGCTCTGATGCCCTCTCCTGGCCTCTGTGGGTACCAGGCACAAAAATGGAGCATGGGCTTACAGGTAGGCAAAACACCCACTCACATTTTAAAAAATGTTAAAAAATAAAACTATTTTAAAAAATATTTTGGTGTCTAGTTGTTGTACATAGTTATGGCTTATATAAAGAATTTCTCGTGAAGTGTCCTGGGTCCGTTGACCCTGCCTACCCATCCCCTGTCCTTGCAGCCTTCCCAGTAGTCCCCGTCCTCCCTCCAGCAGCTGCATTTCCACTTTCAAGTCATATATAAGACTAGAATGGCCCCATTCCAGCTGATGCTGATGAGGGTCCAGACTCTCCAACAGACTTCAGCTCACGGAGTCTGGAGCGTGTGTGGTGTTTGCTGAACCAATGATGAAGGTGAATCTTATCTTCCCTCCCAGGGTCTTAAACAGAGTGTTTTGTTGTTTTGTTTTGGCTGATGATTTGTGTGTTTGTTGCAGGATATTTGATCACACTGCAAACCCCGAGATTGTGTTATTTACTGAAAAAAACTTTTCTAGTTGTGGTTTGGCTCAGCCTTACCATACACCTTTAATCCCTCTGGCTGGAATACAGACCCACCCTTAGCACACACCTTTAATCCCACACAATGAAAGTAAAGGTAGTTTGGAGATGGAAGAACCAGTGTTTGAAAGTGATGTCTAATTGACTGGCAGACAAAGTGATGAATCAGAGAAAGATTTGGCAGAATAGGACACGCCCAAGTCTCAGGAGAAGAGAAAGGGAAGCTGTTTGAGGGGCAGTGCAGAGAGAGGAGGAGGAAGGGAAGGAGTTGTACAGAGACAGGTTGAAGAGAGAGAACACGTTAGACACAGGTGAAGACAGAACAAGCCAGAGAATGAGAAGGAGCCAGAAGATGAGAGCAGATTGCCAAAGTTAGGATGAGGCCAAGCAGAGTGTATCAGGAGAGGCCGAGAGAAGTCAGAATCAGTCAGCATGGAGAGGAGTTTTGAGCCAGAACGGCTGAGTTGAACCAGCTAGAGTTTAGAAAGGACTAGAAAGGGTGAGCTTGTTTAACAGTAAGTCTCAGGGAGTGAAAACATTCTAGGTCAAGATAAGATTTTGCAGAGGCCAGAAGCTTCCAGGACTGACTAGGCCTAGGTTTGCAGACTGAGGCGGTAAGCCTCAGAGATGACTGTTACAACAGGTGAATAAAAGTTATTGTTACAGGTTTTGTCTATTTGTTTTGGGATTTTTTCGTTTGTTTTTTAAATAAAATGAAGCAGCATGTTGTATTCCAAAAGCCATGACTCAAGTATGCTGTTTACCAGCTGTCAGTGAGCCATCTTCTAGGGCTGGCTCTCCCTTAGTAGAGCTGGCCAGGAGTTATCAGCTAAGACAGAAAGACAGGGATGGCATTGAAGGGTCCCCCTCCTGCTAGGGAGCATAGTGGGAGTATAGACAAGGTGCCAAGGACTGAGCAGGAGGGAAATGAGTGGGTAGAGGGTCAGCTGAAGAGGAGGAAGGCCAGGGACAACCCAGCGAGGCTGAGGAGAGGCAGCAGCAGAAGGCGTTGGGACAGGAGCAGGGTGTCCCCAAGAAACCCATCAAATCAAAGCTGTGTCTGTAAAATCAGGACTGTGAGAAGCTGAAGGAGGAAGTCCCAGGGGAGGCTGCATTCTCTGCTGAATTAAAGCTAAAACCTCTGGGCAGATTGAGATGTTGATAGGATGTGACTCAGAACCAGATGTCCTTTTTTTTTTTAAGAACCACATGCCTTAAACTGCATTTTCTGAACAGGTCATGAAGCTGCCATGCGGATTCGGACTTCCTGAGTGGGTAGGGTGCTCAGCCCTGTCACTAAGGAGCTGCTGAATCCTGGCCATGCCCACGCCCCTCTCAGGGGTTTGGGCTATGAAATGAGGATGCATCAGGTCGCTAATGCTAGTCTTGTGTTTTACAACAGAACCATCTGAAGGAACAACAGAAAAATAGTCTTTGGCCATAAAACCAAAATTGTCAGGGATGGGGTTCACACTCAGTGTTGAACCCAGTTAAGTTTGGGACCCAGAGACCTGTGTGGTCTCTAAAGATCTCAACCAGCCCTGTGGTCCATAGAGCCTTAGGGAAGTGAGAGGGGTCACTGGGGGCAGAAGTCCTGAGTGGCAAGGCAGGGACCAGGCATTATCCCTAGAGTAATAACATGAAATGAATAGAGATTTTCAAGCGAGTAGCAGCTGACTGCTCATTCTGGCAAATTGTTTTTCTGGTTTATTCATTACATAGTTGTTTCCTGAGCACCTACTATGTGCCTGGTTCTGTACCAAGTACTAAGGATCCAACAGTCCCTGGGTCAGGTATCAGCTTTTGACTCCTGGGACAGCCCTGGAACCAAGAGGCTGCAGTCAAGAGTAAGGACCTATGGTGAGGACCTGCTCACCGCGAGATGTCCACACTGTGTTCTCTAACATTTGGATTGAGCAAACAGTCCTAGGTCCAGAAAAGTCCTGCCTCTTGATCCCAGCCAAATGCAGTGCATCTTCCCACTGGAGTGCAGCTGTCACCTAGTGGCGACCAACGGGCCTGTTTGGGGAACTGACAGAAAAGATCAAACATCTTCCTCCATTAGAGACCTTCAGGACAGGACTTGAGCATGGCAGGCACGGGTCCATCCTGCAGTCTGCCTCTGCCTAATAGGATCTAACATTTCATCCTTCAACTACCTCTAGCATGGGGTGCGTGAAGAGAGCTTGCTCTGCTGAGGGTGACAGAGACCAAAAGTGGAATGGGCACTCAGAACTTTATTTCCAGTCAGAGAGGCTGTTGATGTGCTGAAGGAGGGCCAGATTCTGGTAGGTCCTGAATCATAATGGCTTTTTTTTTTTCCTCGTGGGCATTGTGGGCAATGCTTTGCTTTGGGCATCCATTCTAGTGCCAGGGGTACTGTCCTGTTCAAGATGTGACTCCCGGAAGCAGCTCACCCCAGGTAAGATGAGCAGAGTCAGGCGGGTGGCGCTTGAGGCTAGTTTGCACTGCAGAGCCTGGGAAAGGTACCCGCAGTGTGGAGGGGCCTCCGACCTGATGGCTTCCGTCTCCCTGTTTCAGAAACTCAGTACTAGAGTAGCCATCCTGTCTGGGATGACACCCCTCCTGTGGGACCTTCTCCAGTTACTTCTCTCCTCTTTCTGCTCTCTCTCCGTGGCGTCCGCCCACTACTGAGGCAGCCTGTGTAGAAGAAGGCTTGATTGTTTAACCTCTGAGGCTTTAGGTGGAGCGTCCTCTTGGGATCCCATTTCTGGCTGTCAATGAATGGGGTTGTGGGCAGATAAAAGGAGAGAAGGTGCCTCTTCCTGTGAGACTTTAGACTAGGATAGACTACAGGGCCGTCAGCTCTTGCCTGGGCAGCAGCAGTGGCCACATTACCCAAGAACCGGATAGAAACGCAAATGTTCAGTCCTGGCCCAGGTCACAGAGAAGGGCACACAGTCAGAAAGGTGAGTAACCCTGCCCGAAGACCCAGAACATCCGTCTCAGAGACAGATCCTGATCAGGGTGCAGATAGAAAAGTATTTCTCGCTGCCACCTAGCGCCCTGGGAGGAAGGACAACCCCACCTCTGGTTCTGGGTCTGAGTTGGGGGTACAGAGGCAAGACGCAGATTAGGCAAGGGAGTAGAGGGCCACAGAGCCCACAGTCGGCCTGGAGGGTACTTTTAAAGGTCTGACCTGGAGTCAGATCTAAACCCAAGCCCAAAGCCTGTTTCCAGAGGGCAGAACAACCCGTCTCAGGAGCTAGGTACAGTGAGCTGTGATGGCCACCTAGGGTCAGACTCCAAAATGCTGCCTGTATCCTTAGTGGGATTTGTTTGGCCTCTGTCAGGGACATGTGGCCCCCAGGGAAAGGGATGGGCAGGGTAGGTCTGGAAGGGGTGAAGTGAGGTGGGCCTTCAGGGCACAGTCTTCTCCCTCCCTCCTAGTCCAGTACCACACAGATGGGATGGAACCCTGGGCACAAGGAGTAGAGAGGGTCTGGAGACGGGGCTGCCCCCTGTGCTCGGATACAGTGGGAGACCCACCCACATGGTGTCACTGTCTTTGTTTTTTTTTGTTTTTGTTTTTGTTTTTTTTTTTTTGGTTTTTCGAGACAGGGTTTCTCTGTGTAGCCCTGGCTGTCCTGGATCTCACTCTGTAGACCAGGCTGGTCTTGAACTCAGAAACCCGCTTGCCTCTGCCTCCCAAGCTCTGGGATTAAAGGCGTGTGCCATCACTACCCGGCCTCTGTCTATTTTCACTAAGGGAATCTGGAAGGTCCAAGGTGGATACCTGCCCTGTCCTGACAGGGCACGGAGGAGAGGCCCGGAAAGCGGTGTCTTTGAGGCACACTACTCTGAAGGCAGCTCCACATGACCTCACTTCAAACACTCATACCCGACTCCCAACAGGCATATGGCGAGACTCAGCTCAAAGTCATACCCTCGTAAGAAAGAGACAGACATTTATCCTGGGATCTAAAACCAAAGCCTGGAATCCACTCAAAATATCACAGGCTATTATTTGCTCTTCCTCTGAAGACTTAATCCAGTTGGGCCTGTCAATCACCTGGCCAGTAGCCCCCCTGCTGCTCCTCACACCAGGAAAGCTGATTGACCTAAAGCCACACCAGGAGGATGGCAGAATAATTATCCCTTTAATGAACGACTTTCTTTCCCAGAAGCCCTCACAGTGCAGCTGCTTGAAGACCTGCATGAGGCTTGGGGCTTCTAGTCAGCTTCTAGTCTTAATTCAGGAAATGTAATTCTTAACTTGCCATCTTTTTACATCTCTCTCTTCTGGGTCCTGGCCCAAAGCCTGTGTGTGCTTTCCCAGACACCCTGGACTTCCTTGCTCTTTCTTTGAAGCCCTCCGCCTCTTCCACCATTTCTAATCTGTTCCTGTCCCAGCAGCTGCCAGGCCTTACAGCTTTCCAACCCTGTTGTTTGTCTCCTAAACGCTCAAGTTTTCGGGTTCACTCTTTAAACTCTCATTAGTGAGACTAGGAACCCAAACCCACAAAGAAACCTCTGGTCTCCCTGGTAACACTTGGAGTTTGCTCCTGCCTCATTGAAAACCCTGATGTGGATCCCTGACTTCCACATGCACATACACACATGCATGTACAGGTAAACACATATACATCAGCATAACACGGGTTGGGGGGAGACAGACAGACAGAGACAGACAGACAGAGACAGTGAGGCAGAGAAAGGAGATGTATTCATTGTGGCCACATTGGGAAGAACAAGAAGAAAGGTCAGGTGACGCCCCAATCCAGTCTTCCTGGAGAAGAGGTCTAAACTAAAGAGCCAGGGTCACCCACTGCTGACCCACCATTGTCTCAGCTCCAGTGATCTCTCATGCAAGTGGTCAGACCTGTATGAAATCCCTTCCTTGGAAACACTCTGGCTGGTACCAGAGCCTCAACCTTTCCTTTCTCCAGCATTAGATTTTAATTCTGTGGGGAGGTCCATTGTTTCAATAGTCTGACAGCTGAAGGGAGTGTCTCCTTAGACTCTTTCTTGTCAGGACAGTTATAGGATAGATGGTGTCCCCAAAGCGGCAAGGAACAGCTCAGCCATCAGGAATCCTAGCTATGTGGCCCAGCCATCTGAACTTGACGTACTAGGCTACAGATACCCTATGGTGTCCAGAGTCCACCACATGGACAAATTACTGAAGACTTAAGAGAGTTCTAAACATGTCTCTTCACAGTAGGCATGAACACAAACACAAGAAAAGTTTCAGCACTGGCCTGTCCTCAAAGGCTGGAAGCAGCATTAGCTTGGGAGTCCGACTTGGGAGTGGATATCCACGGTTCACTGGGCTTTACCTTCTTGAAAGATCCTGAGGGCAAATTAGATACTCATTATCTTGACTGGCTGCCGTCATCATGGTAACCGGAAGGTCACAGAGTCCTCCTCTCTCTGCTTGGCTAATCACTGACTCAGATCCCTGCTGTGAGCCTGAAGGATTGGGTGGGTGTAGAAGAGGGACAGCTTTCTGGGCAATTTGGGCAACTGTCCAAAAGACGGCTCTGGTCACCTTCTGTCTTGAGGGTCTGCATAGGCTCAGCACCTTGGAGCAACCTGAGCAGGCACCTCCTGGATCCCAGGAGGCAGAAAAGGTAGTGGCAGATCAAAGTCAAGTGTCTGAAAGCCAGCCCTGATCCCTCAGCCTGGCGTCAGTCCAGCTCCTACCTGAAGCCGCCTCCTTGGGATAATAGGACAGATCAGAGCCTGCTGCTGCTGGCCTGAAGCTGGGGCCACTGCCGGCCACTAGCTGCACAAGGCTGACCTGACAATCTCCCTCTCAGAGCTTCCAAAACTGGGACCCTTGTCTGACTTCCTGCCTTTATGACAACGTGTGGCAGATTGGGGCCCCACTTTTTGCCCAGTGGTTACAATCAGTGAGAATCCAAAAGAAGAAGAAAATTGAGATAGGGACTCATAGATCCCAGCCTCCAACTCAGTTGAGGATGAGCTTGAACTTGTGGTCTTTCTGCCTCCACCTACTAAATGCCAGGTAGAGTTACAATTGTGCATCACCATGTCCAGTTTATGAGATGCTGAGGAACAAACCCAGGCTTTCCTGCATGCTACAAAAGCACTCTACCAACTGAGCTACCCACCCAACCTTCCAAAGTTTTTCTTTTCTAATAAGAGGCATTAGGGGTTACATGTGCCAAAAGATGGAAGTGGTGGGACCAGAAAACAGTCTAGACCCACATGCCCAGTGTTTAGTTGGCTGTTAGACTGGGGACTCAGAGGCGGGCAATGCCCGAGGAAATTGGTTCCTCGTACTGCTACCAGATCCATCGAGGCGTGCATCTGAGGCCAAGGTCATAAAGAAAACCACACACAAGGCCAGAAGCACCATCTCGTTCAACCTTCTGGGTGATTCAAGGCACTCTGCAAGAGGCAGAGACAGGCTAATTCCTCCAGCAGAGATTCCAAGATTTTAGAGGTGGCTTGCCTCCCCTAGCCTGTCCTTTCTTTGTGTCAGTGACACTGCACTCTCAAACAGTTCACAAAACAGCCAGTAGAAGACGTGCTTTCCCAATGCTGAGGTGAAAATGGCTAGCCAGGCTCTTCTGACAGTCATTTTCTGTCTTGGAAAAGTTGTATGTATTTGTAGTTCTGACAGATGAATTTCAGACCCAATGTGTCTGGCCTCACCATCTCCTACTAGACAGTAGGGCTATCTTTTGTTTGTTTGTTTGTTTGATTGATTGTTGTTTTTGTTTTGTTTTCGAGACAGGGTCTCTCTGTATAAATGTCCTGGCTGTTCTGGAACTTGCTTCATAGACCAGGTTGGCCTGAAACCCACAGAATGCTGGGATTAAGGGTGCATATCACCATGTTCAGCTTATAAATTTTTATTTTCAGTGTATGGATATTTTCCCTGCATGTATATCTGTGAGCTGCATGCGTGCAGTGCCCACAGAGGCCAGAAAAGGATGCTCTGTCCTTTGAGGCTGGAGCTGTGAGCCATGATATAGGTTCTGGGAATTGAACCCAGGTCCTCTGGAAAAGCAGATAATACTCTTACCTTCTAAACCATCTCTCCAGTCCTGGCAGTAGGGCTAGCTATCTGAGCTTATTGCTTTGGCCAACACCAATAGCCAGGATCACATTTGAGGCTGTTACCTGCCTTTTCTGTCTCACTGAAATGGAAAGCTAAGAGAAGGTCTTTATAGTATTTTGTTTTGTTTTAATAAATGTTTAAGAAATGCAAGTTCAAGAGAGACACTGAGATGAATTGCTGGGACTAAGGAGTTTATTAAAACATCATGGACAGAGAGATAGAACAACAGTATGACAGGGACTCTGAGGACAGGAACCAGGGTCTCGAGATACATGTGTGTGTGTGTGTGTGTGTGTGTGTGTGTGTGTGTGTGTGTGTGTGTATTCGTTTTTTGAGACAGGCTTTCTCTGTGTAGCCCTGGCTTTTCCCAGAGCCCTTGCTCTATAGACCAGGCTAGCCTCAGACTCACAAAAATCCACTTACCTCTACCTCTATGTATTACTATTAAGAGTGTGCACCACCATGCCTGGCTTCAGTTTTTTTAGTCCTCCGTTATGGGTTACACAACAATCGTAAGAACTATTTTTCCTGATCACAGAAACATTGGAGCTTTGTTCCTTTGGTGCCCAGGTCCCTTGGCCACCATCTCCTGAGTGCACATGTCACTGATTCTTCTGAATTTGGTTTGTGTGCCTTGGGTGACACATATGGAAATGGCTAGAGTCTGTGGTCTATTTATTAGCAGCTGTTATAAACAAGAAAAAATTAATAAACCACAACACCATGCCTCTCAAATCAGCCAGACTGCTTCTTACATGTGGGTATCACCAAGTCTTATTAGGGCTGTTTCGCCTCGAGCACAGTGAGCCAGCATCACTAAGAGGCAGTTATATGCCTTCTGCTTGGGGGGAAAAAATCCTCACAAGTTAGTAACATTAATAAAAAAAAAAGTGGAAACTGAGAGAGTTTATATTACTTTCCCAAAAAAGATCAGGTTAGGTTTCTTTTGTTTTGTTTTTGTTTTTGTTTTTCAAGACAGGGTTTCTCTGTATAGCACTGGCTGTTCTGGAACTCACTCTGTAGACCAGACTGGCCTTGAACTCAGAAATCTGCCTCCCTCTGCCTCCCAAGTGCTGGGATTAAAGCCGTGTGCCACCACTGCCTGGCAAAAGATCAGGTTTCGAGACTCAGGCTTTCTAATGTTTTCATAACACATTTTATGGAATACCTGGGAATGCGTAAGCAGCAGCCCAGGGGCCAGGCTCAAAAAACCCCGTCTCAAAAACCCAAAAAACTAAAAACCAACAAAAGCAGCAGCTGAGGCAGTAAGACAATACGCACAGCATCATGAAGCTACCCAGTGACTCACAGTATCAAGTGCTACATACAGCTGACCAGTCAGCTTCACAATACTACAACGAAGTGCCTGAGAAGTATGTCTAGCATCTGAGGTTAGTGATGGAATCATCTGGGCTCCAAAGGATCGATGTAGGCGCTTTCAATTCCAGCTTGGCTACCTTCAGCATGTGAAACCTCTCTCGAGATGGCTCCACTTCTACATCCATCTTTCCTAAGGTATGTGCCATGGTTTTGGCACAGATCTAATATTCTGTGATCTCCGTGCTACTTAGGCATCATCTTAACTTGTCAAAATAATGTCCATGGGCTCCTTGAAGGGATTACAACTTTGCCAGACATTGCCTAGACTCTGCAGCTCTGCAACCGTGAACCGACTCTTGTGAGCCTTTCAACCTTGAGTCTTTCATGCTTGGAAAAAAACAAAACTGTAGCAAGGGGCTAATGATGTCAACATTGTTGCTGTCTTGTGTGGGAGCCTGGTCCTCTTTGACCTGCAGGAGCACTCTGTGTTGTGTTTGTTGTCTCTGGAGGAGACATTTCCCCAGGTGTTTGCTTTCTAGGAGCAGGGAACCCTTTCCACATTCAAAGCTGAACTCTCTTTTAAAATGATTATGTATCTTCATAAGTTTCAGCCTTAGCTGAGTGGGTCTTCCCTTGAGGCCTACTTGTCCCAGTGCAGAGCATAGGGTTTATCTTTAACTACAACCTCTTTTTTAGCATTCATATTGGTTGCAAATTTAAACTTTCTCTTTCTTCACCAAACTGAATATTTTAATTATTTTTTGCCCAACTTTTTTAAATAAAGATTTAGGGCAGTGGTGGCACACGCCTGTAATCCCAGCACTTGGGAGGCAGAGGCAGGCGGATTTCTGAGTTCGAGGCCAGCCTGGTCTACAGAGTGAGTTCCAGGACAGCCAGGACTACACAGAGAAACCCTGACTCAAAAAACAAACAAACAAAAAAGATTTATTTATTTTATGTATATGAATACACTATTGCTCTCTTCAGACACACCAGAAGAAGGCATCAGATCCCACTGTAGATGGTTGTGAGCCACCATGTGGTTGCTAGGAATTGAACTCAGGACCTATGAAAGAGCAGTCAGGGCTCTTACCTGCTGAGCCATCTCTCTAGCTCCCTTGTCCAACTTTTTGATTCTTTCTACTGTGGGCCTGTATATATTTTAATTTAGCCTGACACAAAATTTCAGGGCATGGGAAGAACAAAGCTAAATTCTTAGACAGAATGTACCAAGAATCATGTCTAGTTTTTTCCCCCCAGAAAGTCTTTCTTCCTCTTTGAAATCTCATAAATTACTCTCTGCATTTCAACCTGGTATTCCAAACCCCCACCAGAACGACACACTGAGCTATGTTTTCAGCATTCAAAGGGTTGGGTTTTTTGTTTGTTTGTTTTTAGCCCCGCATCCCAAACTCTTCTACATTCATCCTGCAAACCAGTTCCAAAGGCCTAAGAATCACATAGTCAGGTTCATCACAATAAAAACCCCATTCCTGGTACCATCTGTACACCTCAGTTATATTTCCTATTGGTGTGCAAAATACCTTGACAAAAGCAACTCAAGGGGGAAAATATTATTTTGGTTCACAGTTTGAGGGCACAGACCAACATAGTCATTCTGGTAGCAAGAGCTGAAAATACCTGATAACACTGTTTTAGCAATCAAGAAGCAGAGAGTAGGGCCTAGAGAGATGGCTCAGCAGTTAAAAGAACTGGCTGCTCTTCCAGAGGTCCTGAGTTCAATTCCCAGAAACCACATGGTGGTTCACACTATACCAGAAGAGAAGGATCTGAGGCCCTCTTCTGGTATGCAGGTATACATAAAGTACTCACATACATTAAACAAACAAATAAATCTTAGCAGAGAGTGGTGAATACATACTTGGCTAGCTTTCTGTTATTTATGTAGCCTAGGACCATAGACCAAGGAATGCTGACACCCATATATTTAGAATGGTCTTCCCTTCCACCTCAGTTAACCTGATCAAGATAACCATAGGCATTTCCAGATGTTTGTCACTTTGGTGATCATGTTATAGCGTCTGTCAGGTAAACACTCAACATAAATTAATGAGCAGAGAAATCATGGCAAGCAGAGCATGAGGCTGCTGATCACACTGCATTCACAGCCAGGAAGCAGGGGATAGAAATGCTGACATTCAGTTCACTTATTCCTATAATTCAGTCTGCGACCTGACTCAGCAGTGGTGCTGCCTACATCAGAGTGAGTCTTTCATCTTCAGTTCAGCTTTTCTGGGAACAGCATCACAGATACACCCAGGTGTGTCAGATACACCCAGGTGTGTTTCCTCAGTATTGTAAGTCCATTCCAGTCAATAAAGAGTCAACATCATAATTCCACTCCCTAGCACCTTGACACCCAAACACATCCCTTTATTTATTTATTTATTTGTTTATTTATTTATTTTTAAAGATTTATTTATTATTAGATGTGAGTACACTGTAGCTATCTTCAGACACACCAGAAGAGGGCATCAGATCTCATTACAGATGGCTGTGAGCCACCATGTGGTTGCTAGGATTTGAACTCAAGACCTTCGTAAGAGCAATCGGTGCTCTTAACCGCTGAGCCATCTCTCCAGCCCTACTTATTTATTTTTGAGAGGAATATATATATATATATATATATATATATATATATATATATATATATATATATATATATATATATATTTATTTATATACACACACACATACATACATACATATATACCTGGAGAGAGAGCTACACACACACACACACACACACACACACAGACCTTCTTTTTCTACCATGTTCTGCAACTTTATTCAAATACATTTATTGTCAATATCCCAGAAGTATATAACATATTCAAAAAATAATGTAATGCTATCAAAGGGAGATGTTCACTTTACTCCTGCTTGTCTTCATTCCAGGCCACAAAGACAAGCGGCCTGAACCACGTGAAAGCAAGCAACGGTAACAGCTTCAGCATGAGAACAGCTGTCTCTACTGGACATCCTGAAGGCACCTCCAGATATGTATGATTTCATTGTGAAATACAACCTAATAGGAAGTATGGTAGTTAAAGCTGTGCACAGCAGGAGCGTCTTCAGGTTGAAGCTAAGGCTGAAGCATGTTCAACATCTACTTTACCAAGTCATTCCATGGTGTGGCTGCAGCAGCAGATACCAGGTAGTTTGCGGGGCTCTGGGAGGGTGATAGTACTCGGCAGGTCACCCGATCTTGCACTTTTGATTCTCCTACAGGAACATACCAAACCCAATCTATGCTGTGCTGGGACTGAGCCAGGTTTTAATACAAAATACATGAGTCCTCCTCTACCAACTTAGTTACATTCCCCACCACCAAATACATTGCTTTAAATAATAGCATTCTATCTTTGTACTCTATCATCTCAGAATGCAAAATGTGTTTAATCCATCTCTAAAAGTCTCCATAGTTCTTTAAAGTCTAAACCCTTTTCTGAGATTTAATACCATCATCTCCCCCCAACTCCATACACACACCAGAGACCAAACATGAATCTTTATTGACTTTGGCTAGTTGAGGGGGATAAAGTGGGAGCCGTGGGAGAACTGATTCCAGGCTTCATGGGCTTGTAGGAGATGGAGAACCCATCCAGGTAGTTGCTGACCAACTCAGTTCAATCTCTACCGAGTTGAAGTTCTTGCCATTGTACATGCCCACCATGCTGCCTACCATCTCTGGCAGCATGATCGTGTCCCTCAGGTAGGTCTTCACCACCTTGGACTTCTGCAAGAAGGGGTGGCGCCCCCTTCTTGGCCTTTCTCAAGTGCTTGAGTAGTGAGCGCTGCTTCTGTCACAGGCCACAGCTCAGGCGCTGCTTTTGGCAGGCACTGTACAACTGCCTCAGCTGCTCATAGGACATGTCCAGTAGTTGGTCCGGGTACACACCACCCTAAGTGAACTTGCAGAAGATCCACTTCTGCTCCACTTTGGCCATCTTGGTGGTTGCTTGGAAAAGGAAGCATTAGCTATGTCTCCCTACTATGATCTTTTAACTGAGTCCTATAAAATCACAAACAAGTTACATACATCTCAGCTACAATGGAATCAACAGCTCCATTCCTTAGAAGAGGAATAAAGACCTCGTTGTAAGGAAAGACTACAGCAAGACCATAACCCAGAGGGAAAAGCAGAGATCCGGAAGCCCTGTGTTCGGCATCTGGGGCTAGTAACGGAATCACCTGGCCTCTGAAGGCCTTGGGAAGCTCTGCCTCTCTCTTGAGCCAACTTGATCCTGCTTGCAGCTTTCCCTGGCAGAAATCCCGTGTTTCTGGCATCTCTAATATCCTGGGGTCTGCACTGCAATTGAGACTTCACTTTGAGTCTCATTCAGTGGCCTCACAGGATCTTCTCACGGCCTCTGACTCTGTCACACACTGTCTTAGGTCATCAGCTGTCTGCACACACAAGACTCCACAACCCTCTTTCAATCTCAAATTCTTCATACCTATAAAACCAGTACCACAGGGACAGCAGTACAAAATTCTACAGCCAGCCGAGGGTGTAGGCCCCATTGGACTACAGCTATACCATTATCCATATGCTGACCCTGGGGAAATACTGATCTAGGCAGTTTTGTTTTTTTTTATTTCATTTTCAAATGAATTAATTTTGTCCTGACAGTTTCTGACTCCCTCGAACCAAAGTCGCAGCAGCTTCTGTACAATGAAGCTGGGGAAAACGTGCTTAGGGGGTTGCTCTCTAAGAGAAAGCAAGTCCTAAGACTCTCAGGCTTAGCTGGGTGCAGCGTGACCTCCAGGCACAGCTGCCACTGTGCAGAGCAGAGAGGACACCCTCTGTAATCATGATCATCGCTCTCACAGTCACGGCCTCCCTGCCGGTGCTAACGAGACTGAAAGCCTAAGATTCCCAGTGCTCCTCTACTCCTTCAGCGGCACTGTCTCCATCTCTTCCCCTTGCTACATTTTCATCGGTGACCTCAGTAAAAATAATTAAGAATAATTGAGGAGGAACATTCAGTGCTATGATCCTTTGAAATTTCCTTCGCCCAAGAAAGTGTATTACATTTTTGTTTTAATATAATTTTTAAAGATTTGTTATATGCATCTGCATTTTGCATATATAACTATATCTATATAGATAGACACATAGATATAAATATAGAGATAGAGATAGAGATAAATCTGTGTGAGGGTGTCCGATCCCCTAGGCCCCTAGAACTGGAGTTACAGGCAGATGTGACTGCTTGAAATTGAACCAGGTCCTCACGAAGAGCAGTCTGAGCCATCTCTCCAGCATTCTATGATATTTCTCTGTAACTGAGAATTTCATATATTTGATCATCCCTCCCATTCCTCACCCAGCTCCTGACCCCTACCAGCATCATGTCCTCTTTTTTTGCAATTCTTAGGTTACAGGTACAATGCAGCCAGATTCTTGGTTAAGCATTCCATGACTGGCCTCTAGCCTCAGTCCTAAAAACATCCTGGCTCTCCTCTGACATCTCAGGAGCTGAGCCTCCACTGTCTGCACCGCTCAGCGCCCCTGTCTTCCAGGCTTCTACTGGCACAGCCTGAGAAGCCCTGCTGACGGCATTCAAAGGCTTATGGTTCCAGAGGCACAGAGGAAAGGCAGCGGTCATGGAGAGCATGGCAGCAGCAACAGGAAGATGGCTGATCAGTCTCATCTACACACAGAAAGCCCAGAAGCAGGCCAAGACTATCGACCCTTTAGCCCAGTGACACACTTCCTCCAAAAATACTCCCTAACTCCCCAAACAGCACCAACGACTGGGACCAAGTGCTCGAATCCAGGAGCCTATGGCATCCAAACCACAACACTGTGTTTACATAAAACAAGGGTTTTATCTGGATTTGATGCCAGCACTGCGAAATAAGCAAGTATTATAAATCCCCACTCAGGAGATGCACAGATCTCAACCTGCTTTGGAGTTTGTTACTGAATTACTACTGTCTTCTTTTGTCATTGTGCTTCCATGATTTGTTTTTAATTTTTATTTTAAATGATCATTAAATTTCTGATAAAGAGTCTCATGTACCCCAGGCTGGCCTCCTCAAACTCACTGCAAAGCTGAAGACAATCCTGAACCTTGACCTTCCTGCCTCTCAAATGCTGGGAGACAGGCATGAACTATCATACCCCATTTTGTTTTTTATTCTTTGAAGTTTTCCACTGCTGCAGATATATAAGAAACCACACCTCTTGTAGCTTAAAAAGGGTTTGTTGTTGTTGTTGTTTGTTTGTTTGTTTGATTTTTCAAGACAGGGTTTCTCTGGGTTTTTTTGGATTTTGGTTTTTGTCGAGACAGGGTTTCTCTGTATAGCCCTGGCTGTCCTGGAACTCACTCTGTAGACCAGGCTGGCCTCGAACTCAGAAATCCGCCTGCCTCTGCCTCCCAGAGTGCTGGGATTAAAGGCATGAGCCAGGGTTTCTCTGTATAGTCCTGGCTGTCCTGGAACTCACTCTGTAGACTAGGCTGGCCTCGAACTCAGAAATCCACCTGCCTCTGCCTCCTGAGTGCTGGGATTAAAGGCGTGTGCCACCAATGCCCAGCTCTTAAAAAGGTTTTTTTTTTTTTTAATTTTTTTTATTCGATATAATTTATTTACATTTCAAATGATTTCCCCTTTTCTAGCCCCCCCACTCCCCGAAAGTCCCGTAAGCCCCCTTCTCTTCCCCTGTCCTCCCACCCACCCCTTTCCACTTCCCCGTTCTGGTTTTGCTGAATACTGTTTCACTGAGTCTTTCCAGAACCAGGGGCCACTCCTCCTTTCTTCTTGTACCTCATTTGATGTGTGGATTATGTTTTGGGTATTCCAGTTTTCTAGGTTAATATCCACTTATTAGTGAGTGCATAAAGGTTTTAAGGCTTGTTTTTTGTTTCCACAAGACAGGGTTTCTCTGTGTAACAGCCCAGGCTTTTTTGGAACTCATTTCATAGACCAGGGTGGCCTCAAACTCACAGAGATCCATATGCCTCTGAGGTATGGACCACCATGCCCTGCTTGTTTATTTTTTTAATTGTGTGTGTGTTGTGTGTGTTGCGTTGTGTGTACTGTATTGTGTGTCGTGTTGTATTGTGAGTGTGTTATGTGTGTTGCGTATGTGTTGTGTTTTTTGCGTGTGTATACATATGCTGGCCCATGTATGCGCACACTACAGATCATGTGTGGCAGTCAGAGGACAACTTGAGTGAGTCAGTTCTCTCCTGTGACCACATAGGTCCTGGGGATTAACCTCAGGTTGCCAGGCCTGAGGCATCTTACTTACTTTGAGGGTTTGTATATGCTCAGCCCAGGGAGTGGCACTATTAGAAGGTGTGGCCTTGTTAGAGTAGGTGTGTCACTGTGGGTATGAACTTAAGACCCTCACCCTAGCTGCCTGGAAGTCGGTATTCTGCTAGCAGCCTTCAGATGAAGATGTAGAACTTTCAGCTCCTCCTGCACCATGCCTGCCTGGATGCTGCCATGTTCCTGCCTTGATGATAATAGACTGAACCTCTGAACCATCAGCCAGCTCCAATTAAATGTTTCCCTTGTAGGTGTTGTCTTGGTCATGGTGTCTGTTCCCAGCAGTAAAACCCTAAGACACTCACTGAGCTCCCCTCCAGGCCTTACTGACAACTTTTGAGGAGAGAAATGCATACACTACAGTACAGCCTGGCTAGGGATTTTAAGGCTCAGACATTTGCTGTGGATTTACCTGCCCAACACATCTTGTTCTCTCTTATCTTCTCTCCATCCTGAAAAGCCAGGCCAGGTATACAGAACTTCCTGATTGTTCTCCCTAGTTCGGGCACCTTCTAATGCTGCCCAGTGGAGTGATTATCTGCCACTGAGTGACCTGTAGTCTCTATCCACATGGAAGTGTGGCTATACCAGCTTGATCAAGCGTATGGTACAGAGTGTTGGGGTGTCCAAGGTCCACAGTTAAGGAATCCCAAGTGGCTTCCCAATGAAGCCTGGAGTCTCCCCAGTCTTCCTTTCCTGCTTCTAGCCTTCTCCGACATTCAGCTATACCAATCACCTCAATATTCTTGTTAGACTAAGCCAGACATGGGCCAGTTAGACAGCGTCTACATAGCTGATGCAGTCAGTGTTCTCGGATGGAGTCTTTCTTGGCCCTGCGCTGAGCCACTGTGGTGAGGGTGATGGGGTTAACGTGAACTTATCTTGCCTTTCATGGGATTTCTGTTGCAACTGTGCTGAGACCTCTTCACTGGACCCCCAACAAAAGTGCTGTCCATGAGGAGTCTTGAGAAACGATGCTTCTGAGACCAAGTCTCCACTGTCTTGCTGGCATCACCCTAAGCAAAGTTGCTTTTTTCTTTTTAAGGTTTTTTGTTGTTGTTGTTTTAAATCACACACATGTGTGGGGGCATGTGCACATGAGTTTACACTTGCCCTGGAGGCCACAAGAGTGTGGTGGATCCCTGGGACAGCTGTGAGCATGCCTGACGTGGATATTAGGAACAAAAGTCAGGTCCTCTACAGGAGCAGTGAACACTCCTGACTGATGAGCCCCTTTCCCAGCTTACTCTTACATCATTTTTAAGTGAATAGAACATTTTATTTTTTATTGAGTACTGGTAACAGTGGACTTGTATGGTTGACTCTAAGATCATATGATCGCTTTCTAACTTCCCACACATACCAGACACCAGGACTTGTTTTTAAAAGACATATAAGATTAGCATTAAAAAAATAAATTTATTTTAAGTATGAAATAATAAAGAACAGGCACATTGAGAAATTATAAAAATAGAAAAAATAAGAACAGGAATGAAGACATCAGACACAGGTGCCATTCCAGTTACTAACATAAACATTCTCAAAAATATTCCTCCAACACTCTCAAAAGACAAAAGCTATGTCACTGCATTTACAAATGCAACAGCTTCTGAGACCATCTGATGGAAGCTGACACAGGTGGTAATTACTACTTCTAAACCCATGACAGAATTGTATCAAATTCTTACCTGATATATTATTCATACATCCTCCTAAAATACTGAGATCATCAATTCACTTTGCATTATTACATCATACTTTATCCCTGCTCCAAAAATAAAAAAAAAAAATAAGAATATACTTTTCAGACATTAAGTATGCCAACTTTTATCTGTTATTTGTTCAAAACTTCAGGAACTAACATGTATATGATCATTGTAAACAACACTGTCAATTTAAAAGTAGAAACAGACAGGGAAACAGTGCATTTGGTTCATTTGTAGCCTGCAACAGAAATACCAAAGAAGTTGTTGATGATACAGATTCTACCTGAACTATTACAGACTGACTAAAAAGCTTAAAAACATACCTGAAGTTCTCTCTATATATACAAGCAATCACAATTGCTTACTCAGTTTTCCACAGAATTTTTTTCTAGCTTGATTTCTCTCTCTCTCTCTCTCTCTCTCTCTCTCTCTCTCTCTCTCTCTCTCTCTTTCCTCTCTCTCTCTCTTTCTCTCTCGCTCTCTCTTTGGTTTTTCAAGACATGGTTTAGGTGCACCACCACTGCCCAGATTCTAGCTAGATTTCTAAATTCCTGTGATACAGTGATTTGGTCTACTTCATGATGAACAATATTTTAAAAAGATCTTTTAGATCAGTGTGAATGCATTATTTCATGGATCAGGAAAATGCTGCCAGAGAGGGTGAGTGATGTGTCAGAGAGGGTGAATGAAATGTCCAGGGTTACCAAGGCATAAGCATGCCGGGACACAAAACCAGAATTCCTGATTCTGAGTGACATTAAGTTCTTTCGGAACATTTTCCAGTGTCAAATTCCATACAATTTATAGTAATTTGATGAAAGAGAATAATATCAAGATAAATCAATGCATATTTTGCCTAAATCAAAGTTGCATTTGCTTCAACCATATTCATTACATGATTACCTTTTCTGTGTGCATTTTTATATTATGTAAACTTTTTGTAAAATTTACAAAATCACACTATATAAATATTATGGTTGATTAAATGGCATGAATGTAAGCTTAGGAGACAAAACATCAATGACATTTAATTTTCACTGTAAACAAGACACAGTGGTAGGCACTGTGAAAATATACTTGGTCCCATTCGCCTTGTCCTGAGTGTGTAAGAGATAGTGTCCACAGAGTACTGACTACATACACTCTGTGGTGCAGCAGAACCTGTTCCCAGCATTCACAAAACATGTGCAAGGACTGGTAGTCCTCAAAGCCAGTGGTCAGAGGAGTGATCCTGGAAAGAGCAGCTAGTATTTCAAGGGCTCTCCACAGAATGGAGACACGTGTACTCTGAAGTTATCACAGACTTCCTTATCTTGGGCATCTTCAAGGCAAAATATAGATGTGATATAAGAATCATGAGCTAGCCCATAACACAGATGATAAAAGTTTCTTTTAAGAGAGTGAAAATGGACAACGGGCATAAAACTGCTATTTCAAGTTGTGCTGCATTAATAACATTGATCTATATGGAGGCAGCACAGCGAGGATCTCAGATGGTCTGTGCATCTCGGCTCCCTAGCTAACCAGAGTATAATGGATTTAATCTGTGCACAGAACCATTTTGTTTGTCTGTTGTTTGTTTGTTTGTTTTTGTGGGACAGAACATGAACATGTCGCAGTACACTGGACAACAGGCGTATAAGAGGTGGGACTCTCAATCCCAGCCCTGTCTGAGGGTCAGCGCTTCTCACAGTATTCTGCACTCATACCATGACTCTGACGTTGACCCTGACGTAGTACCATGAGGTGACAACTCACTGGGAATGTACTGGATGTGTTTATGTGTGAACTGCACACTCTTATGTCTTACAGAAACTAGACCCCCATAATAAACAAATCATCCTGAAAAAATGTCAAGAATATTACATGAATGGAGTCTTTACACGAGGTAAGCAAGGACATTTTAAGCAAAACCATTGCTTAAATTAACACAAAACAAAAATAATATTCAGAATTCATCCAATAATTTTCAAGTGTCTCACAACTCACACAGCTGCCCAGAGGTGATGCCTCATGCCCATGTGAGGGGCAGCTATGTTCCCTTCTTCAGAGTGAGGATTCCGACTGTATAGACACCATCACTTTTGGTTTTTGATCTAACAGACTATCAACTGGTACCTGTAAAAACAATTGACACTGAGATGTACCACACCTGGATTATGTTATTTAACAGTCAACTGTTGAACTGTCTATAAAGAAATGCTAATGATTAAACAAGAATGGTTTCCCGTTTATCCCATCTACCCAGAGCACGGCTGTAAAAGTATCTTACTTACAGCTTTAACGTCGCTGTTTGTCAGCCCGGCATTTATATTGTGCCTTCTCAGATCAGACTTGATTAATGCTAAAACAGAAGCGCAGAGTTACTGTAGGCTGATACCCTCTTTTATCACATTTAACACAAGGCACATAATGCTGTACCTTCAACAGCTCTATGGCACCTGAGAAAAGACCTCAGTCTCTGACTTAATGACAAGTCTCCCATCAGCTAACAAATACGGGATGTGCGTAATGGGGATGTAGTAATCAGAGGGAAAATGGAGGACTTTCCTCCTTGGGCAGCCGAATGGATGGGGGCACTAGTTAACTGAAATAGAAAACTCAAGAGAAAAAGGTATGTACAATGGGATGCAACACTGGGGGGAGTCCAGGTGAACGGTGCTGAGACAGACACACACAAACGGCATAAGTAATTTATATAATTTTTAAAAAGCTTTTCAAAAAGATTTATTTATTTTTATGTATGTAGGTGTGTGAGGTCACACATGAATGTTTGTGCAGTGCCAGAGCAGACCAGAAGAGGGAATCTGATCCTCTGGAACTGGAGCGCTGTGAGCTACTATTTGGGAGCTGGGAAATGAACCTGGGTCCAGGGCTCTGTCTCCCCAACCCCAGTTTTGCAATTTATGGAGAGTAACGGTATTAAGTTTAGAGCCACCAAAATGAAAGGACAGACTTACATCCTGAGGAAACTGAGTCCTGATGCTCATTTCCTTTCTGTTTGTTTGGTTGGTTTTGTTTTTCAAGGCAGGGAAACCGCTTGCTGTCCTGGAACTCACTCTGTAGATTGGTCTAAACTTCCAAAATCACTGAGATCCACCGCCTCTGCCCCCTGAGTGCTGGGAATAAAGGTGTGCCCAGCCTTTCTATCTCCCTTGTAACCTCAGAGCTTGCAAAGCCATGAAGCAGTCATGCCCAAGCCTGAATACAGACAACAGTGCACACACACGCACGCACGCAGCACTTACCTGTTAGAACGATGCCCACAAACATCCAGGCGCAGAGGAAAATGTTCCCTGCCTCTGGATCATAGTCTGATGTGAGCTTTCCTTGAGCCAATGTGAACAAGATTCCAAATATCTAAAATAAAATAGATAAAATAATTGTATTGAGTTTGCTGTTCTAAAGCAAGTACACTTTCCCCACAGAACCCTCCTTAATGAACTTCCCTTATGAGCTGGCTTCTAGAAACAACCACTGAACAGCAGGATTATTAAACCACAAAGTCATTCAAGCTCACTGCTCACTGACCATATACTTATTTAAAGTACACTGTAGCTGTCCTCAGACACTCCAGAAGAGGGAGTCAGATCTCATTATGGATGGTTGTGAGCCACCATGTAGTTGCTGGGATTTGAACTCAGGACCTTTGGAAGAGCAATCAGTGTTCTTAACCACTGAGCCATCTCTCCAGCCTCCGTTTGTTCTATTTTTTGAGACAGAGTCTCATGAAGCCCAGGCTGGCCTCAAACACACTATATAGCTGAGAATGACTTTGAACTCCTTGGTCCTCTGGTGTCTACCTATCAAGTGCTGGTGATTGCTACCTGGTTAACTGTTTAGAGGAAGCAAAGATTACCTGTGCAGCAGTGTTGAGGAGCCCTGAGGATGTGCCCTCCGACTCAGGGTAAGTGATTTCCACAGCAAACTCAAAGCCCAGGGGGAGGTAACCAGTCATGAAGAAGCTACGAGAGCACAAGACGGCAGAATATGAGGGGAGCAGCCACCAGGACAGACAAGTTCATCTGTTTCCACCAGCCACATAGCAACATGAGCTTAAGCCTTTTTGTTACAGTTCTGAGGAACAGCACACTTATATGTGTTTAGTGGAACTCTTAAGAATTTAAAATATCAAAAGGACCTCTGGAGGGCCAGTAAACACTCCTTCAGAATCTCGGAAGCAGTGTGTCACCTGACACTTACTTACCCAAGGATCCCGCCAGTAAAAAACACCACGATGATGTACCCGAGCTTCAGCGTGAAGGTAAATATGAGCATTCCAATGAAAGACAGGATGTACACTATCAGAGTCGTCTGCCTGAAACAGACAGAGCTGTGAGCGGTCCCCTCTGCAGAGAAGAATGCAGCTGGCTACCGCTCTCTGCAGAAGGACAAACTGGCCTCTCTCCTTCTATAGATAATGTACCTAGCTCAGCACTAATTTTTCCATAGCAAAGAACTTTTTTTTTTTTTTTAGTTCACAATATAAAAAAGACAAGATAAAGTCTGTCAGGAGCCTGGTGCTTTGCAGGGAAGGCTCTTTCAAGATAGAAACAACCTATGAAGGCAGAGCCAGGGTAAAAGGTTTGTAAGGCATTCACATTTTCAGTGGTGAAGTGAATATGACCAGTAAAATAGAATGCAGGTAGATCACTGCAAGATTTGCTAAGTCCTACTCAGATACAGTGGTACGCGCTGTAATCCCGGCAGTCGGGCAGCGGAGGCAAAACAGTGCCTGAGCTCCAGGCCAGCCTGAGCGAGCCAGTGAGACCTGTCTCTTTAAGTCAATATAGTTTTACTCGCATGCTGTGCATATGCCTGCTATAACTTACTTGTAGGTTTTGGTGTAGTCCAGCCATAAGCCACAGAGAATAGAGCCCACCATTCCAGCTACCACCAGTGTGAGCCCGATCCTTCCAGCATTCACCTCTTGTCCCTAAGATAAGGTGCAGGAGATAATCAGATAGCTCTAGTTCAAACTGATAGCTCATCTGTCCATACAGTTACACAGTTAACTAAATTAATCATATACAGTCAAGCACATAACAGGAAGAAGACTCGTTACATGGGCTAGAGCTGGGTCTTTGAGGAGGGTGGTTTATTGAAGGCACTCTATTCTAAAACAACAGCAACAATGACAACAACAGATATAAAACAATGAAAGAGGGAGCTGGAGAGATGGCTCAGCAGTTAAGATCACTGACTGTTCTTCCAGAGGTCCTGAGTTCAATTCCCAGCAACCACATGGTGGCTCACAGCCATCTGTAATAGGACCTGATGGCCTCTTCTGGTGTGTCTGAAGAAAGCAACCATGTACTCACATACATTAAATAAATAAATAAATCTTCTTTTTAAAAAATGAAAGTTAAAAAGGAAACACTTCCTGGGCCCTCTGTGGCTGTGGTTACTTGTTGGTAAACTCTAAAACCATTTACACATGTGCACACAGAGAGGCACATGCGAGGGCGATGCTGTTGGGTAGTAAGAGTCCTGGCTCCCTGTAAACTAGAAGCCACAGACCCTGACCTTTAGCTTATTCTCCTTACAAGGGTTTGCGTTTTCCATATAACGGGGTTAAAGTCTTGCCACAATGCCTGTGAAATTTACTTTCAATGTGCATTTTACAAACTGGGTTAGGTGTGCTTAGTCAAAAGTGCGGGAGACTGTGATGGCGCACTAAGTCCAGGATGCACAGGAACTGGACTAGAGTCGCGTGTCACCCTGGACCCTCTGCTGTAACTGTGAGACCCATCTGCCTTCCGTTCCCCAAACCTGCTTTCTCCAGCTTTTTCCACCTTGAGTTTTACATGGAATGCTACATTTTTAGAAGCAGACATAGCCGGGTGGTGGTGGCGCCCGCCTGTAATCCCAGCACTCTGGGAGGCAGAGGCAGCAGGCAGATTTCTGAGTTCGAGGCCAGCCTCGTCTACAGAGTGAGTTCCAGGACAGCCAGGGCTACACAGAGAAACCCTGTCTCGAAAAAACAAATCCAAAAAAAAAAAAAAAAAAGAAGCAGACACAAATGTTTACAACAAGGCCACAGCCCTTCATTTTAGGACCATGCTAATGTGAATTATATTGTTAAAGAAAGTCTTGGCCAAGCATACAGAATGAAAGTAGAAACTTGCCAGGCATGGTGGCACATAGCTGAAATCCCAGTACTGGGGAGACAGAGGCAGGACAGTCACTTCAAGTTCTAGGCCAGCCTGGTCTACACAATGAGTTTCAGATTAGCCAATGATTCATTCATTGCAAGACTGTCTTAGGGTAAAAAAACAAAACAAAGCAAAACACAAAAGCTTACCTCATAATATGTCAATATTATTTGATTTAATAATGTTGAAACTGAATAAAATGCTCCAGTCATGATACCTACAAAGGAAAGAAGAGGTTAAGTTCGCCATTCTATGAAACATGGAGTCCTATACAACATGTGTTACATGTAATGTCGCTGTGAAGACTGAATACCACCACCACTCAGAAAGTGGACAGACAGACTTATCACTAGGCTTACTAGAGATCTGTGTTAGAATCTTGATCTCCTGCACAGGTGGATCAAAGACTGGATCCTTCAAGAGGTGGCGCCCAGAGCAAGGAGACGAGGCACAGAGGCTTCGGAGAGATTCACTCGGGTCTCACCGAGTGAGCCAGTTATTAGTTGAGGAGGCTTTTATAAAATAAGGCTACCAAGCACATTGGCATAAAGTCTAATTCCATCCCTGTCATGCCGTCCCAAGGACTCCTCACCAGAGCCTGGGCAGATGGGACTAATTGGTCTTGAACTTTCAGCCTCCGAAGGCATGAGGTAAACACACCTCTTTTCTTTATAAAATATCCAACCCTGGGTATTTTGTTGTAGCAACAGAAAATGGAAAATAGGATTTTGTAATAACATACCATTTTGATTCAGGCATATGAATCATATCCCCACATGTAACTGTGCACGTGGCAACCATTCAAGCAAATTTACTCTGCATTTATCATCAGCCTCAGCCAATGGTGTTTTAATGGCTCAATGACAGAGAATTTGTCCAGTGTGCACATGGCTCCTAGTTTGATTCCTAGCACCACACCCTGACTAAACAATAAAAAAAATCTTAATGGGAGGGAAAAAAAAAAAAAACCTCACCATTAACTTCATAACAGAATGCTTCCTTCAGAAAACTAACCCTTGTTTCAGAGACCTAAAAGACAATTCATACAAGAATAAAAGAACACTGGAAAAAATGAAAGCAGCTGATTATCAGAAATCACACATGTTGTCCCAAAGCCTGGTGTCTTCCCTCCCAGGTGCTAGACTGGTAACCTACTCGAGGTCTAGATTTACCGTCTCATCTCCTTTTACTATTAAATATAAAGGAACACAAAGATGACAGAGAATAACACTCTCTCAGCTCTGATTTCTATCAGACATTAACACTGTGCTGTCTTTGGTTCACACTCCTCTTCTTTCTTTTCCAAAGGTTTCCCTATCCTCATAGGTGTGTTTAATTTCATATGTGTATTCATGGAATTAGAATTATTCTGCATGTAAACTTCATAAGTAGTATTCATCTGTACATTGTTTCATGGCTCCCAGGGACAGTTTTCATTGTAGTTCACTGGTTTTCTCTACTGTGTAATAGTCCATCCATAGTGTGAATATATTTCAATTCAGGTACCTGTTGCCAACAGACATTCAACACCCCCTACCAGGTATTTTCACTAAGATAAGACTACAGTTGATTTTAAGATTTTACTCTTAAACACAAGAATGGGTTTCTCTACATATATCTGCAAGTACAAGTTCTATATTTTGGATGTTACACTCCACCAGGTCTCAAAAAAGCATATAGCATATTCAAAAAAAATCCCTTGTGTATTTTGGCTTTTAGCTCAAGACTTATGTTCATCACTATTCTATGGAGTCCACGAACCAATCTCAGTAATGTTTCAATAGAAAGAGTCTATAGCACTCAAGGGTCACCACTTACCATAACTGACCAGCAGGAGAACAAAGGGAATGTTTCTGAACAGGTTCCAGATAGAACTCTTGTAGGAGTACTCTGCGGGGGGACTGTCTCGAAGAACTGCCTGAGCCTGACTCGGTGGCAACGGAGGCTTCTCCTTGAATGCTGGACACATGCACGGAAAGGAACACAGATGACCAACCTACGTACAGTAAGTACGCTACACACCCCACATCACTAAGTATATGCATCTTTCTTAATGAGAGAGATCAGGATTCAGTTTAGGACTAAAAATGTAGTAAAAATCTTTTATGGTGAAGTTATTATTATTATTATTTTTTTTTATCTAAAATTACTTTTTTTTTTCTTTTTGTTTTTTTGAGACAGGGTTTCTCTATGTAGCCCTGGCCATCCTGGAACTCACTCTGTAGACCAGGCTGGCTTCAAACTCAGAAATCTGTTTGCCTCTGCCTCCCAAGTGCTGGGATTAAAGGCGTGCGTCACCATCACCCAGCCTAAACTGACTTCTAAGTGAAGAACAATTTGCCATTATCCTCTTAGCTATCCAATCTAAAACTCAAGCGATTTGGCCAATTCATCTGAACTTGACTAACCCCAGGCAATGAGAGGAACATCTCTGCCACTGTTCCGTTTGTAGTTAACCAAGATCAATGTCTACTTTTAAATTCAGTCACTTGGGAGATATGTATGCTTCAATCCAGGGACCTCCCCAGGTCTCAAGAGGGTTTTCACACAACCATGTCTCCATTACCACAGATGTACATGTCAGCAACCATTAGAGAGTCCATAAAAAATGTACACCTTAAAATTAACAGGGAAAATCCAACAGGTGAAAAGGAAGCATGAGAAAAATGCCTTCTAAAAGCTAATTTCAGCTTCCCCCTCTGCCTGCCTCCCCCTCTCCCCCCTCAGAGCACTAACCAATACATGACAGACAGCTCCCCTCCCCTCCCTGCTCATCATGTTTCCCTTCCCTCTTTTCCCTTCCATAACAACCTCTTCTTGGTTGGAAGAGGCCTGTTTTATTGTCAGTTTGAAGTGTGTTAAGTCTGATATCTCAGGTGGTCCAGTGGAATCATTTGGAAATTGAAAATTAATCCTGACTTTGCAACTCTCTACAAAATCCAGTAGGAAGACTCTCCAGGAAGGAATAGGAGACTCTACACTAAACACAAAAATTACCGGATGTTCTCAATACACAGACATGCTTGAGAGTCAGTCACCTGGAAAGGAAGAAACAGTCCTTCTAACTCCCACAAAATATAATGAGTCATTCCTTTATTTGTTGATAAAAATAGAAAATTAAAAGTTTGTTGGAAAAAAACATTAATCATGATGTAACTAAAACCAAACTAAGTATCCGTTTATTTCAGAGCTCAGAACTAATTCAAAGACAGCCGGAATCATAGACACTTATATGTAGCATCCTTACATGGGGCAGACACAGTGTGAATATATTCAGCTGCTCACATTCTCCCTCTTCCTTTCTCCCTACCTGATCCCTGCACTGTTAGAAGACCTCATGTCTGTCCTGCAAGTCTCTGTGTCCTAGTTGGGTGGGAGACAATTCTCTTTATTAGCATAGGTAATACAAAACTTTCACAGCAGTAAATCAAGGTTTTAGATTGTCAATAACTATAGTCACGAGTCTCTAGCAAGCCTTAAATCTCTTTCCTGGGTTTAATTTACTATAGCACAATAAGTCAAAATGAACCAAATAAAAATTCATACAAAATAAAAGTAATTCTCACCAGTCTTCAGCTCCACTTAGATTTACTTTCTGAATACAGGCATCATCCTTTAGATTCAGAGAGGTGAACTATCTGTTGGCAAAATGAAACCTGTACCTGCCAGCTACACGGTGTTGGAGAGTCAGACTCTGCTACACGAGGAAAGAGAGGAAGGAAAGGCTGTCTGTCTGACTGTTTACTCCTGAGTAGCTATCTCAAAGCAGGAAATAAGGCCTTTACATTTTAAAAATCTGTGCCAATAAAGTAATTCTTAAATTTTATAACTATTAATTGCTACACAAAATATATTGTTGTTTTTTGAAAAATATTTAACGTTGGATGTGACAGTCATGCCTTTAATCCCAGTACTTGGAAGGCAGAAGCAAGTGTATCTTTGTGAGTTCAATGGCAATTGTCTACATAGTGAGTTCTAGGACAGCAAGGGCTACATACAGATCAAAAATAAATAAATACAGGGAGGGAGGGAAGAAGAAAGGAATAAATAAATAAATAAATACAATATTCAGTTTAAAAAAAAATCAGACTTTGCTCAAGAGCTTGAAATATGTATAGAACAAGTAAAATGTATTTCACTTAACAGCCATGTAGACATCGTGAATAGAAGAATGAAAAGCACAATTACACATTTAGTCTGCACATTCTTGTGTTTAAGTAGACTAATATTAAATTAAACGTTTTTACCTCTATCGCTCTTGGTGCTGTGACCCAAGTTTTAAACTGACACACCTGAGTTAAACCATGCAGCTCAGAGCTGAGGCACATGAGCAGATTTGACATTTAAGAACATTAACATTTCTAAGAGGAAATTTGAATTGAAACAAAATCCTAAGGGCAAGTAAAACTTAAAATGCTGTTTGTGGTAGAGCGACTCTTTTGTACTATGCAGAAGCATCACCTGTAATAAAAAGCAGACAGCCTATCAGCAGAGGCAGGAAGTAAGAGGTGGGAGTTCCCATAGAAAGACAGGAACTTTGGGACTGAGTCAGGCATGGCAAGATCTCACCCGGACTCAGAGGTAACCAACCACGCGGCACACACAGAATAAACAGGTCATGAAAGTCACGAGCCAGTCAGGAGACAAGCCCAAGCTTATGGCCTAGGCATTTATTCATTCATAAACAGCCTCCAGGTTGCTCTTGGAGAACCAGGGCGGGTGAAAAGCCTGTGGTTAGTCTGCATATATGGCAGCTCACAGATGCCCAGGCTTAGATCTGATCCTGCTTGCTTAGGAACAGTGACATTTGGCGAATTCAATTTTCTTTATGCGTGTGAGCTTCAGTAAGATGGGAATAAGTATAATTCCTCCCCCAAAGGATCCGGAGGAGTAATGAGAGTGCACACGCAGTGTGCACTTAACCACGCTGTGGTGCGTATCTACCATCCAAATGTGAGAGGGGAGACTTCCTGAAGAATGAGAAATCAGTGTGGACTCAGTGACAGCTAGACAGGTCACAGTCACATACCCCATGAGGACAAGGAAGAGGGGACACAAAGTGAACCCTTAAGGAAGTCTTGGACAGAGGCTGATGTATACCTGCTCAATACATGCCACTTTGCCAAAAACCATAGTTTATGTCCATAAATATAAACATGGATTTGGTTGAATTTTTACTTATCAGTAGAATTTAGACCAATGTAAGTTCACTTTTTCCAGTAAGTAAGGAGATTTAAGTAAGAATTTTCAAATTCAGTTGTCTTCCACAGAAAATATTTGAGTATGATGACACAAGCCAGCTGTCTACCTACTGCCCCAATTCTCACACAATGGTTGTATATTATCTTGCATTTTTGTTTGTCTTTTACTTTTGAGACAAGGTCTCATGTAGTCCAGGTTATCTCTGAACGAGCTATGTAGCCAAGGATGAGCTTGACCTCCTGACCCTCCTGCCTCTACCTCCCAAATGCTAGGATTACAGTATTTGGCACCATAATTAATTCTTCCCTTGCTTTTATACTATGTCTAGAGTCATAAGGTTAAAACCGTAGGACACTAAAGCATACTTGAAAATAAGCCCATTTTTGTCCCCTTGTTTCTACATACCCAGTTCTATTTCCATCCTCAATACATAAGCCATGAGGATATCGATAACTAACTAGATGTATAGTTTGCTCTTTAATTTCTCAAACTACAAAAGATAATAAACCAAGTCATACCTACTTTATTGTTCTTTTTCATGACTTGGAAAACTCAGTTTACACATAAGTATACATACTGTGTAAAAAATTTCAACTACAGATGTCATTTTTAAATTTTATTTTTTTTTATGTATCTGAGTGAATTCCCTGCTTGTGTATATGTGCACTGCATTAGTGTCTGGTGCCCACAGGGTTCAGAAGAAGGCATCAGATTATCTGTAATTGGAGTCACAGGTGGTTGTGTGTGCTGGGGACTGAACCAAGTTCTCCACAAGAACAACCAGTATATGAATGCTCTTAACCACTGAGCTCTCTCTCCATTACTTAATTAATTATACATGTTTTTACTTTCAATCATTTGTATATGTGTGTTGGGGTCAATGCTTACGAATGCAGGACCTATGGTGATCCCTGTAGCTAGAATTGCAGGACGTTGTGAGCCACCCAGTGACATGGGGGTTGGGAACACAACTTGGGTCCTCTGCAAGAGCAGCAGGTGCTCTTAGCAGCTGAGCCATCTCTCCAACCCTGTTTATGAAGATGCTTTATATAATTATTCATTTCTTGTGAAGAGACGCTCAACTTAAAGATTCAGTAAGAAGACAGAAGCGTGAGGTTTATGTGATTACATATGAATGGCTGAAAGACACTTTATACTTAAATATACTATAAGTACCAGATCCATTTCTCTAAAATGTACATAAGCGCTATTTCCTTTTTCATCGAGCAAAGCAAATGCACCAACTTGAAAAGCAGACTGAAGAGGTCCCCTCACCAGCATAGATATATTTTAAAACTTTTGTTAAAATACTAAAACAGTAAGAGACACACATGTCCTTTATACCAGTCGCTGATGAACTGCAAACCTAAAAGCCGACAAGCCACCGCACACACTCATACACCTCAGATGCTCCTGAGAGAACACTGTTCATCACCTCAAGGAGAACAGCAGAGCGGCCTGAGCCTTCTCTACCTGATCTTGCAGTTCACCTACCCAGGCAATCGATGCTCCTCTGAAAACTCAACCTCATGCCTGGAGAGCAGAAAACACGAAGTTTTCCTTGATATTATAGTCAAGGTAAAATTTTAATATGTAAATCTAAAACCTCTAACTATAACACAGTTTACTTATAAATGTTTCTTTAAAAAAAAAAAAAAAGGTCTATGAACACCATAAACCATTCCTAGCCAAATCCATTTAAGAGATACTGAGTGCCTTATGGGCATTACTCCAGTTACAGCAGCAGCAATATATATATTTATGTGTATGTGTATATGTATGTGTATATGTATATTAGATACACCTTGCCTATCTTCTCCCCTGAAATCAAAATTGTTTCCCCTTAATCTTTAAAAAAAAAAGCAGACCTTCCCAAAGCTTCTTCCAAGCTGGTGATGGCTGCTCGCAGCTGACTCTGACTGACTCCTTCAAAAGACAGGCCAGACGAGAGGACTCAGGGACGAATGGTGGCAGCCGGGCTTTGCTGAAGTGGCCCTAACAAGCAGATAGTTGCCACAGTTTGAAATTCTGAACTTCTCGATGCTGCTCAGGATATTTTACAGGTCGACATTTTAAGACCCAGTTAATTTTAAACTGGGAATCCCTGGGGACATTTCTTATTAAAGGGAAGGTGGTACCCAATCTGCATCCTTTCAAAGCATGACAGGAACCAGCTGCAGGCTAGGAAAGGATAAGACACACACCACCCCGGTGGATGTGGGAATGGAGCCAGGCAACATGTTTGTTTGCAATGAACACTCACGGAGTTAGTAGGGAGATACATGGCATTGATTAGTCTTTAAACAATTTGGAATGTTAAAAAAAAAAATCAAAACACATAGTGGGCCATAACATATCCCTAGAGCTGTTCCACTCAGTACCCAGGCAAGACACTGCACAGCAAAAACAAAACAAAAACCAGCACTGGAGACACCATCAGTAGAACTTTTCAGGGTTAGTTATTCTCGTATTTGTCATGCATTTATCTAAGCCTTAGAAGAAACAATTCACTTACCAATTACCGTTAAAAAAAATAAAAATGTGGAGACAAATGCTGTTCCATAAAACATGGTGTTGATGTTTTGAGCCAGGAGGTCCGTGTTATTCTGTGTGTGAGCCGGGAGGTCCGTGTTATTCTGTGTGTGAGCTGGGAGGTCCGTGTTATTCTGTGTGTGAGCCAGGAGGCCTGTGTTATTCTGCATGTCCAAGACAGGAACTAAAACAGGTGGCAACAAAAAGCCAACTGCAGTTCCAAGCTGTAAAATAAATAGTCCTGTTAATAGCTGTTAATAGGAAGCAAAGAGTAAATGCTGGCATTTAACAGAACATAAAGAGAAACAGCAGTACTGTAAAGGTGCACTGTAAACCTGTTAGTTAGTCGGTTCTAATAGCTTTGTCACAACTGTATTTTTTTCAAACTTCTCCCCGTATCTGTCTGATAAGGGAATAAAGCACTCATACAACACAGGGAAAATATTTTCGGATCATATCTAATAAGAAACTATCATACAGAATAAAAGAACTTTTACAACAACAAAAAAATCCTAATATTAAATGGGCCATAGACTTGAAAAGACATTTCTCCAAAGAGAAGAATATATATATATATTCAATACCATGTTGTTAAGGAACATATAAATAAAAACTACAATGAGACTCCATCTTATAGCCACTAGGATGTGTGTGATTATAAAAACAAAGTAGTTCTGGTAAGGACAGAAAACAATGGGAGAAATTGAAGTGATATAGCCATTATGGACACAGTTAACAATTTCTTCACAAGCTTAGTACAGAACTGAAATATGATGTTTCAGTTCCACTTGTAGGTACATGCCCTAAAACTAAAAATGGATAATCAAACAACTATACACAAACATTCACAGCAACCCCATTCACAAATCCAAAAAAATCCAAAACATGGTAATAACATAAATGTTTATCAAATATGGTCACACAATGAATTATGTTCATAGGTAAGAACTGATGATATGATGAACTTTGAAAACATGGTTGAGAACTAAGTCAGACCCAAAAAGTCACACATTATACAATGTCATCTATATAAAACATTGCTCAGAGACAAATCCATATAGAAAGCAATTAGGGGCTGGCAAGATGGTTTAGTGGGTAAGAGCTATTGCCACACAAGCTTAAGGACCATAGTTCTAATCCCAGCACCCCATAATAAGCTTGGCATGGTCCTGTGCACCCCTGTGCTTACAGCTCTGGGGGTGGGAACAGCATGACCCGTAGGGCCTGCTGGCTGACAGACAGCCTAGCTGAAAACCCTGTGGTGAGACTCCGTTCCCCAAGGAATAAGGTGAAGAGTGAGAGAGAGCATCCAAAATTCTCCTCTGGCTTTCAAGTGTGCACTCACCCAACCACCTCTCTCCTACATGTATATCTGTATACATGCACATACACATGAAGAAATTAAAAAAAGAAGGAAAAAAAGTAAGTAAATAAGTAATTACAAAGGAATGTGGAAAACTCCAGGGAGATTAAATGAAAAACAGTCATGAGCATAAAAACGTCTATTTGTAAATATATAAATAATAAACATGAAACAGTGATGCTACATGGAGATAAAAATGCAGTAGGAAAGAGATAGAGTAACTCTACATGGAATCAAGAAAGTTGTTTCGCATTTAAAAATGAACCTGAAGAGAGCTCAGTGGCAGTCCGTATGCAATTATGTAATCTGAGCAGGAAGAGTATTGTAAGCACAGGGAACCAATGTTTCTGCAGAGGCCCTTGTGCAAGTGCAAGTTTGGCATTGTTTAAGAAACCAAAGGCCGGGCGGTGGCGCACGCCTCTAATCCCAGCACTCTTGGAGGCAGAGGCAGGCAGATTTCTGAGTTCGAGGCCAGCCTGGTCTACAGAGTGAGTTCCAGGACAGCCAGGGCTACACAAAAAACAAACAAACAAACAAACAAACAAACAAAAAAGATTTGTAACTCATAGTAAACAACCACTTCACATTAAGTACTTTGGGAAGCACTGGCAAGCTTAAAGCACCTGTATTTTCAAAGATTCTTTCTAGAGACCTGAAAGGAGCCACCATTCAGGAACCTATTTCATTCCTTAAAGTTCCTATTTTCCTACTTATTGAATGGAGAAACTAATAGTTTCTAAACTTATAATATTAAGTTAAATGATACATGCACACAAATCACTTTAATACTGCCAAGCTTAGTGACTGCGTGCTGCTGCTGAAGATTATGCATGATCTTTCTATAAATGAGGCTGGAAATGTGTATTTGTTGATAATGAACAATTATACAGTTATAGGAGCTAAGGAAGGGATGAGAATACCTTAGGAAAATATAGGAAGACTTGGATATGTGCTAAGAAGAGGGAAGTCCACCTATAAGTAAATATTTCCACTTATTATCCATAAAATTAATATTTCATAAATATGGAGTTAATATTTTTGTTATGCTTAATGAAGCATTTCTCTTGAAAATAATTTAAAAACAAAAAAATCTTTTAAAAAACATCTGCTATCTAAACATAAAGAAACAACCAATCAATGTATCAGTAATAAATTATTTTGGATACGTAGCAATTATAGTTTAAATAGAAATAGAAAAAGAACGTAACTAATAAAATAGGAACATATATTTAGTCTCTTGGGGCATTTTAAACCATGATCTTGACCCAAGTGAGACTTAAAATATGAAAGTAACATTTTCTGGTTACATAGTTGCATGTAACAATATATGTATAACAGGGGTTATAGATACTTTTTAAACTATATTTCCTTTAACTGAATGAATACTAAGCATCTTTCACAATGGTGACATTTACAGTGGTGACAAAAACATCAGATGTCACAAGTGCCTTCTAGCAAAACTTTAAATTACAGTAACAAGCCGAAAATTAACAAATGCAAACATAATAGTGTGGTGACTCATTGTGGTGTTTGGAAGACTGAAGCAAGATTGTCAAAGTTGAGGCCTGCAAGGGGGACACAGTGAATTCCAGACCAGCCTGCCCTAGAGGGTGGAAGAAACTATTTAAATAAATAGATAGGTAGATAGATAGATAGATAGATAGATAGATAAATCACAAAAACTTTTACCTACTATTACTTCTGTTATTCTAGTGGCATTTGAATTTATGATGGTAGAAAAAGCAAGATGATTTCTTTTATTTTTTTCTTTTTCTTTCTTTCTTTCTTTTTTTTTTTCGAGACAGGGTTTCCCTGAATAGCCCTGGCTGTCCTGGAACTCACTCTGTAGACCAGGCTGGTCTTGAACTCAGAAATCCGCCTGCCTCTGCCTCCCAGAGTGCTGGGATTACAGGCGTGTGCCACCACCGCCGGCTGCAAGATCGTTTCTTAAGGGAGCCTTGACTTACTATCCCACTAACCATTCCATAAGTGACTTACCTTCCTCTGTCTCACTGTTAAGAACTAATAACTGGCCTCAGTAATACTGCCAAGTCTTTAGCACCGGAACATTTATTGAACATTCACTTATATGTGTTCAGTAGGTGCCAAGCTGGGCTGACTACTAATACTAATACAGTGAAATCAGGCCTGTTCCAAGGACATTTAACATGGAAACAAACTTCCCAGATCTCAAGACCTTTCTTCTGCAGTGGTGACAAAAATACCTGAGATCTCTTTCACCACCAAAGTTTCCAAGCGTGCCCGTGTGTGCAGGCCAGAGGGCAACCTCGGGTGTCCTTTCTCAGGAGCCGTCCTCCTCACCTGTCAATGCTGGCTGGGAATACAATCCCGAGCCACCGTGCCCGGCTTTTCTCTTGGTGCTGGAGCTCAGTCTTCACGCGTCCATATTATGCACTTTACCCACACCGACCATCGCCCCAGCCCCGCCTATGGCTTCCTACCAGACTGAGAGGATCCCAGTATCTAGTCGTTCCAGTCGTTACCTGATTGCCCAGCACTGCTGTGGCACAAGCCGTCGACACCTCCTTGGGTCCAAACCATACCGAGGCGACGGGAGAGGGCAAGCCCAGGATGAAGACCTGGGCCACGGAGCACAGGATCTGCCCCAGCATGGTGACCCAGAAGAGGTGCCGCTGCACGCTGCCGCACTTGACCCAGGCGCCAAGGCAGTTGAGGCCGGAGCCCAGCAGCGCCGTGAGCCGCAGGCCTCGCGTGTCCAGCAGCCAGGTGGCGGGGAAGATGAGGGGCACGTAGGCCACCATGTACACCATGGACAGCCAGTTGATGTGCAGCGGCGACACTTCGTAGAAGTCCTCGAACACGTTGCTGATGCTGCTGTACTGGATCCACTGGAAGGCGTTCACCAGCGAGTAAAGGCTGAAGATGAGCAGCACCACGAAGCGCCGCGGCGACAGCGCTGTGCGCGGGGGGCGCACGGAGCATGGGATGTCCTCCCCGCCGCCCGCGGGCAGAAGGCGGGCCTGGGTCTCCTCCTCCACCTCTAACAGGGCTTGCGGCCCGCCAGGGGCTCCCGCAATGAGCGGGCCGAGCCCGGGGCCTCCGTTCAGCGCCTCGGGCCCGTCATGCGGCTCCAACCGCGCCTCCCCGTCCGGGGCGCCCCTGGGCACCGAAATGTATCCTTTCTCCAGCGGGTGCCCGGGCGCCACGGCCGGCCCCACCTCGTCATCGGGCCGCGCCATGCCTCCCAGTTCCCCGCCCCGCCGCCCCTCAGTCCTCCCTGCCGGCTCCTAGGTCCTACCAATGCACTGCGCGGGCTTGCGCTGCTTGCTAAGTGAAGCTGAGCTCCAGGAGCCCGGCTCTTGCCGGCAATCCCCGCCCCCAGGGCGTCTCCTAGCGCGTAGTGCGACCCTCTAGCCAATCGTTGGGCGTTTCAGCAGGACGGAAAGCCAATCGGAGAGTTACCGGGAAGAGGGGCGGGGTCAAGCCTGTGAGGCCGTAGGAGGAGCCCTAGGCAGGCGTTCTCCACAAGGTAGTTGCTGGTGTTGCCAGGCCTTTCCTTGCACATGCTCGGCCGGGAGCAGCCTCGGGTTACCTTGGAAGGAGAGCGCCAGAAACGGTTTCCGTCCGCCTAGAGAAGGAGGCTTCCTCAGAAGCTGGTGGCTCCATCCACGCAGCGGACTGAAGGAGGTGATGGACAAGTGCAGCCCCTGCCTGCCTGCTGTTCCCCTTCAGTAACCAAAGTCTGTTTCTTTGGCTAACCGTGGACTTGCACATCCCGGGACTGGATGAGGACAGAGCTCTGGGCCTCAGAAAAGTCAGCTTGCTACCCTTTGGGAAGCTGTGCGTGCAAACACGGGGTGCCAGATGTTAAGTGAGTGTTATACTCACTCTCCCGGCCTCTGTTCCCCCTCTTTAGACAGGGTCTCACCCGGCATGTTGGTATTAAAGATGCTCCTCTCTGAGCATGGCTGTGGCGCTAATGAACTCACAGTGGCTGCAGCTACCTGCATAAGACTGAGCCCATAAACCTTCAGTCATGGGGAGATAGAATTATTAGCAGTTTGGGGTTGAGGAGGAAGAAGTCATTGTCTATCGTGATGCAACCACTGGGGAGTTACCCGTTCTGTGAAAAGCTCTACAAAGTATTTTGTAAATTGTTTCTTTAAGGAAAATAAAGCTCTTATAAAGCGAGACTGCTCAGTGGGTAAGGTCTCTTGTTGACAAGCCTGCAAACCTGTGGATTCCTCAGCACCTGCAGAGTTGTCCTCTGACCATCACACAGGTACCCTCACACACACACACACACACACACACACGATAAGAAAAAAGAGAAACCCTGTAAATTCTTTCCAATACGATTTTGTAGATGTTCATTTGGAGATTGTTTTAGATTATTGAGTAACTGAATTAGATTACTGAGTCTCTAAACGAAAAATATAACTAAATGAGGAATCCAATGGATTTAATATGCACTTAAAACTTTTATTTTGTAAATTTATAAAAATACGAATTGTTTTTAATGTTCACAATTTATCTTAAGTATTCATAGTTGTCTATGGTCTCAGGTACTATGTAGCCTGTGAAGGCTCCTAAATAAATAAACAACAAACAAGCAAACATGTTGGAGCTGGGCACATGCTTGTAGTCCCAGTTATTTGGAGGCTAAGGCAGAAGAATTGCTTGGAAATAAAGGTAGCCTGGCAGCCTGACCAACATAACAGGATTGAATTGGAAATTTTTATTTATCTGGGTTTTTTTGTTAGGTTTTTGATATGGAATCTCATATAACCTAGGCTGACCTTAAACTAAGAAGCTCACAAGGAGCAGAGGATAACTTAGAACTCCTGATCCTCCTGCCTCAGCCTCCCAAGTCCTAAGACTACACACATCTGCCATCAGGTTCAGTTTTATGCAGTGTTGAGGGCAAACCCAAGACTTCCTGCATACCAAACAGCCACTCTACCACCTGAGCCACATCCCCAGCCCAACCTGTTTTCAAAAACACAGATGTTCAGAAAGGGGAGCCATGGATTGAATGCTGTGCACCTTTCTGTAGTTGCCCAGTTATTTGCAAACTGACTCCCTTTGAAAAGTCCCAAACTGGCAAAATATAGTGGCTATGATTTCTCTACAATCTGGTGAGAACTGGGGATCAGCTTGCCAGATCTGACAGATAACCTCTTGTCTCTGCATGGAACCAGGGTGTCTCACTTGTTTAAGATCCTTGTGCTTAAAGGTCATGTGTCTTCTCTTTTTGACAGCAACTCCCTAGGTTTCTGGCATCTCCGATCAGCTCTCATTTTCCCTGCAGACGTTTATATCATTCTTGCTCTCCTCCTGGGCCCTTCTTACCCATGCCAAAGGTCTGTTTATAACACTGCAACCATACACAAACTCATTACCTAGGGAGTATGTAGGAGTGGAAACGGACAGCATAACTAAGGACAGGCCGTTGTAGATGTTTGATATATATATTTCCCCCAGACAGGGTCTCTCTACATAGCCCTAACTCTCCTGAAATTCCCTCTATAGATCGGGCTAGCCCTGAACTCACAGAGATCCTCCTGCCTCTGCCTTCTGGTGCAGGGATTAAAGGCATGCACCACTATGGCTGGCTATGTTATGGCTAAATTCTACCTTTAGTTTTCACTATCTGTGTGACCTTGAGCACTTAACATAGCTGTTTTGTAATAGGATGTTGGGATCCTTTCTGGGACTATTGTAATGATTAAGAGAGTGAACAATACTTGGTACTTGATAGACTTTCTGGGTTCATTTAGTAAGTAATCTAGTGGGGGGGGTAAATATCAAGCATCAAAGGCTAGGGTTCAGATCCCAGCTTTTGCAGTTTTTGCCTACATGGTCTTGGAATAATTTGAGTCTCTCTCTCTCTCTCTCTCTTTTTCCCTTGTGTGTGTGTGCATGTGTGTGTTTGTGTGCATGTGTGCATGTGTGCCTGCAGCTATAAAATGGGGATAGTGCTGACACTGTTGTGAGAAATAAAAAATAAGTAGCTAGCACACATTCTAGGAAGACCTGAACCCTTCCTGTATCAATATTCGGTAAATGTACCATGTCATCTGCTCGTATCTAAGTGTTTATTATTTCTCATTCTTTTTATTAATTTAGGTCTAAGCCTGCTTGGATTGTCCCACAATTGTTCACACCAAGTACTTTCAATCTGAATTTACAATGGCAGAGCCCATACCTAGAGGGCATCTTTAGGGTACTCCAGAAGAGAAGCAACTAGGGACTTATCTAACAAGCTCCTTGCATAGCAAGAACTACCTTTTTTTTTTTTTTCATCAGAGGCAATCAACACCATTTTCCTTACCTGGACAGCTACATGATTACTACCCATCATCCCATCATCCCATCATCCCATCATCCCATCATCCCCTACAAGCATTAACAAACTTGTCTGAACAGGGATGTTGTGGGTGATTCCTGAATTCCACAGAATTCTTAGAAAGCTGAGTTATGCTGTGTTTGAGATTTCTCCTGACATTGTTGCCCTCTGAAAAGTAAAATAGATCCATCCAAGGGAAGAATTAGATACAATTCATACACTTGTTTCACAAAGTTTCTTAAAGAATGAGTACAAAAAAAGAAGAAAACTCAGCAACACCTCTTTGTAGTTTTGGTCAACTTCCTTAACCTTGAATTCTCTCTCTCTCGGGGTAGATACTTATTAACCAGTGTGCCATGAGTCATACTCTATACCATATGTTTGGGTGTATAATATAACATGAACCTTAATCTCTGTTGGAAAGGATACAACTGGAAGCATCACTTGGCCAGGAGTCAAGACCAGATTGAGCTACATCATGAGAGTTAAGTATCAAGTTATAGAGATTTGAATTTGTAACAGTAACAGTTTAGAAATATGGAATCTGGCCAGCACGTGGGAGTCAAGGTCTAAAACACCATCAGATGTGATGTGGCTGTTTATGAGCAAAGGTTTCCTGTGGTCTAAGAAACTTAGAGGATAAGGTAGAGATCAGAACCTGCTGACAGACATACAATCCATTATGTTGGGAAGTGGACAGATTCACTTTGTGCTGCCACCACCGTGTTCTGTCTGCCCATGCAGAAGCACCTCTGCCACTCACTCTACTCTGGAAAAACCAGTTGGAAGTGGAAACCGGTGGAGAAGTCCAGAAGTGAAAACCTTGGTGAGTGCACTTTTCCATGCCTCGTTGAGATATTTTAGTTATGTGCATGTATATTGCATTCCTGGGATAGCAATCTTAGGATTTTCCCTCCTGCGTGGTTTCTTGCCCTTGGTGCTTTCTAGCAGCTGAAGTTGTCAGTGATGAGAGCACTTTGATCCGACTGGAGAGATGGCTCAGCGGTTAAGAGCATTGACTGCTCTTCCAGAGGTCCAGAGTTTGATTCCCAGCAACCACATGGTGGCTCACAACCATCTGTAATGGTATCTGATGCCTTTCTGGTATGTGTCTGAAGACAGGTACAGTGTATAAGAGCACATTTTACTCGTATAAGAACACATTGATCGTATAGATATTTTAGTTGCACATCAAATCTGGGGCAATCCATTCCGCACTTGTTTAACCTCTCCGTGAAGGAGACAAGAATTGTTCCATCTCTATAGTAACCAACCTCAAATTCCCTTAAACATTTTAATTCCATTTTAGGTTAAACATGTGGTTTATATTCTCTGAGAGCTTCTTAAATATACCATCCGACTTTTGAGACAAACAGTGTTATACTGTAGCCAGCTTGCACAGGCTTAGGAGATGCTTGATTCTTCTTGAGGTCTAGTGAGGTCACTCTTGGTAGTTTAAAACTGTCCGTCATAGGGTCAGAGAGATGACTCAGCAGTTCAAAGCATTTGCTCTTGAAGAGGACCTGAACTCCACTCCCAGCTCTCACATGGGGACTCACAACCATCTGTAATTCTGGTTCCCAGGAATCTGAAACTCTCTTTTGGCCTATGCAGGCGCCAGGCATGCATATGGCAAAATAAACTAAGTCAAAATATTATTAATCATTCACAATGGGAGTACTTGTACAATAGAAATGGGAAATGTTGCATTTAACTATTCAACACTACTAAAAGTCAAAGAAAACAATTTGTTATGGTTTGAATCATAAACATCTCCCGAGGTCTTGTGTGTTAAAGTCTTGGTCCTCAGATGATGGTTGTGCTGGGAGATGGTGGGACCTTTAGGAGAACCTAACAGAAGGGAGTTAAGTCATTGTAGGTCCTTGGAAAGGGCATTAGGACCCAGCACCACCCCTTCTCTTTCTTCTTTGCTACCAGAAAGTGAAACGCTTTATCCTGCCTCATGCTCCAGTGATATTCTGTTCCACCAGAGTTCTAAACATGGCCTAAACCTCTGAGACCATGAGCTACGATAAACTTTCCCCCTTTAAGTTGATTTTCTCGGGTATATTGCCAGTCATGGAAAACCTGATGAACATACCATCTAAAATACTTAAAATAGTATTTAAAAAATTTAAACTTAGATCAAAATTATTCCTTTAAACATCAAAATAAGGGCTTGAGAAACACCTTGGCAGTTAAGAGCACTGGCTGCTCTTCCAAAGACCCAGATTCAATTCCCAGCACCTACAGGACAGCTCACAGCTGTCTGTAACTCTAGCTCCAGGGAATTTAACACCCTTACAGACAGACATGCAGACAAAACACCAATGCACATAAAATACAAATACATAAAAAAATCATTTAAAATAAATAAGAGACTGGAGAGATGGCTCTGTGGTTAAAAGCTCTGATTGGTCTGCCAGAGGTCCTGAGTTCGATTACCAGAAACCACATGGTGGCTCACCACCATCTGTAATGGGATCCAGTGCCCTCTTCTGGTATGTCTGAAAAGAGCAACAGTGTACTCACATACATAAAATAAATAAATCTTAATAAACAAACAAACATACATTAAAATAACAAATTTTTTTTGGAGGGGAAGAATTAATCTGGTAAAACCTTGAAGTTTGGTCAGATAAAAATAGACTTTCTATCTTCTTGCCTATCCTTACCCGGCCCAAAGCATGTACTTCAGAGGAATCCCAAAGTTTCTATTTGTGTAGCGTTTAGAGAATAACTATTCCCTGGAAGCTGTATTAGAGGCCCGACACAGCTGGGCCACAGGAAGTCTAATGCAAAGAGGTCTAGGCAAAGGAAAGACCTGGAAAACATGCAAACAAGCTGTACCCATCTCTCCAAGGTCCTACCCCATCATATCTACAATATGATTTTTAGCATTAATAATCCATGTGGTATCTCAAATAACTATTAGTTGTTTGGGGCAGAAACCATTTAAATCATATTTTTTTTAGTTTTTTATTACTTATTTAAAATAAAGTTTTTATTGTTTTTACATTTTTTTTATTATATATAAAAGCATTCTGCTTCATGTGTGCCTGCAGGCCAGAAAGGGATACCAGATCTCATTATAGATGGTTATGAGCTACCATGTGGTTGCTGGGAATTGAACTCAGGACCTCTGAAAGAGCAGCCAGTGCTCTTAACCTCTAAGCCATCTATCCAGCCCCCTTTTTACTGTTTTTTGAAACAAGGTTTTACTATATAGCCCAAGTTGGCCTCAAAGGCCTTGTAAGACTCCAGAGAGCCTTGGCTTTCCAGGGACCCCCTGAGTAAATAAGACAGAGCCAAGAATCAATGCAAAGAGCAAGAGGAATTTATTATTCTGATGCACATTGGGGTCGTCCTGCACCAGAAGGAGAAATGGTGACCCCCACCAAGCCTGTTTGATCAGTCTTTATACAGTTTATCTTGCTCCACTTCCCCCACCCCCAGAAAGCCATGTTTATGGGATCTGGACCTCCCCTACTCCCAGGAGGTTGACTCCAGACCTTCCCCCATTCCCAGGAGGCCATGTTTACTCGCTCCAGACATCCTTTCTGGAAGGGGGCATGTCTTTAGGGTCGACTCTTCTGCAGCCACCTGGGAATTGTTCCTGAACCCCTTAGCTAATGCCCTGCCAGTTCCCAAACCTCAGATACTTCAGTCCCTTATGTAAACTATCCTATTTCCCTGTAGCCAACACACATATGATCTCTAAATAGCTTTCTTCAGCCGGTCTCTTGTCTCAGTCTCCCAAGATCTGGGATCACAGGTCTGTACCACCACACACAACTCAAGTTAAGTCATCTTTGAGTCACCTTCCCCTAGCACTGGTCTGGACAGGAATGCTCAGTAGCACCTCAGTGGATGCATGTCCCCAACACAGCTGCAGATATGTATTAGCTACCCAAACTGGCTAGTTTATGGTCAACTCGAGACAAGCTACAGTCATCAGAGAAGAGGGAGAGACAATTGAGAAAATACCTTGGGCTGTAGCCAATCCTGTAGGGCATTTTCTTAGGTAACTACGATGGTGACGTGGGAGAACACAGTTCATTGCGGGTGGTGCATCCCTGGGCTGTGGTCCTCCTTCTGTAAGACAGCAGGCTGAGCAAGCCATGAGGAGGAAGGCATTAAGCAGCACTCCACTGTGGTCCCAGTGTCAGCTGCAGCTTCCTGTCCTGACTCCCTGTGACGAGGAAGCATAAGCAGAATAAACCCTTCCCTCCACAGTTTGGTTTGCTCATAGTGTTTCATCACAGCAGTAGTAACTAACAAGATGCTACCATAGCAAGCAAATCCCTCAGGTCCATACCTGAGGGTCTGAGGATGCTGACACAGCATCCCTTTGGTTGAATGAATGGAAGAGCTGGTGTGACTCGGTGTGCACACTGGACTAGAATGAAGTAAGACTGGAGCAAGGATTAGGGTGGTTAGTAAACCAAAATATCTGGAGAATGGGGATCAGCACAGCCTTAAAGTACAACCTGCAGGGAAAGCAATCTCTGAGAGAGGGAAATCTTAGCTTGAGATGCTACAGGCTGGGTGACTTATCTGACAATTATAAAATAGTAGTATTTGGGTGCAGCACGCATAACTTTCTGAGTTAATAACCTAACCTAATATATATTTTAGGAAAACTAATGTTGAGCGTCTTTTCAGCGTTCTTAATTGCCACAGACAATCCCAGTTGGGTATGGGTGGTCTCTGGGATGAGGGTCCTCGAAGTCCAGGTGGGTAAGGATTCGGTGGTGACAAACAGAAACAAACACAGAGGCAGTTTGAATCTGAGTGTATTTTGCAGCTCTCAAGCAGGGGATTCTATACATTAAAAACCAAACATAGCTCTTAGAAACCATATCCAGCAAAACAATCACTAATACCAACAAAAATCAATTGGCACAGTAAAATACAAAAATCATCTGAGCATCACAACTCGGAAACTACATGTTCAGTGAATCATAAACACAACAGATAATATCATTATTAATAATACAAATCATCAAAATATAACAATTCTAAAAGAATGTATTCAATAGGGCGGTTGTCCAAGGCTAGTGGCATATTCCCAAGAACAGGTTAATAAGCCTTTATGGTCAGTGCTCTTAGCCGCTGAGCTAACTTTCCAGTCCCATATGACTAATTATTATTTAACATCTAATGCCTGATTTTTTATAAATCATCAACGCATAAATTTAAACTATCTTAATTCTTTTTAATTAAGACTTTCTTTACCATATACCAAAACCCACCTCCGATGACACACGTGTAGCCATATAAAATTTTATTGTTGGGAAAGTTTTTAATCTATCATAATAATTTTGTAAATGATTTGAAAAGTAAAGCATTGGTTTCCATGGAGACAAGGTCATGTTAGTGACCCATCTCTAGGGCTGGTTTTGTATCCATTATTTTTATTATCCATTATGCTTAAGATCATGGTCTAGGCTACCAGGAACCTGTAACCAAGAAGAGGACTCAAAAGAGAAAAAAACAGAAAAATTGCCATGAGAACTACGGCTCAATATGCTTGCTCCGGCCGAGAGTTCCACAACGGTTCCAGGAGACCTCCTTCTTTTGAAGTCTAATGCCTCAGTCTGTGGAACTTCTCACACAGATTCTACTGGGGTCAGTGTGGCTCTTAATTCCATCAGATACTTAAGTTTGTTATCTAATCCCACAGCTCCATACTGGCTAGCCCGTCTACAGCTAGGTAAGCCGAGGCTCACAGTGTGAGCATCTTCCCCCAGCTGCCCCAGAAATGAGAGAATCCAGATGGAGCCTGCATTTAAAGATGCTGACATGGCGCCCAACGGATGTGTGTTCTCTTGATAAACCTTCAGATTATCTGTGGCATCCTAAGCAAACAAAGCTGCTCTCATCCCTCTGAACACTGTTTTGGTCTCCATGGTCACCACACCCCAGGCTCTTTACACTTGGGTGAGCTAATGTGTGTTTGCTGACTTCATGGAACTGATGTGTAAACTTTCCATACCGGTCTTTCCTCTATCACTAATTCCTGCAGGAGGTAAAAGAAATTCTGACTTTTATATTTCTGAAATTTATTTCTTTGGATTTTCTTAAAAAGCAAAAGATTCTCTTCTGAAATGCTATCTGAGCAGGGCATAGTGACTCATACCTTTAGTGCAGGCACCCTGAGGCAGAGGCAGAAGCAGGAGGCAGGAGGAAGCAGGAGGAAGCAGGAGGAGGCAGGAGGAGGCAGGAGGAGGCAGGAGGAGCCAGGAGGAGCCAGGAGGAGCCAGGAAGCAAGAGCCAGGAGGCAGAGCCAGATCTCTGAGTTTGAAGCCAGCCAGGTCTACACAGAGTTCCAGGACAGCCAAAGCTACACAATGAGACTGTTTTGTTTTGTTTTGTTTTGTTTATAGATATCTGAATAGTCCTCTGTGTGAAATATGAAGGTAATTTTTTTTCTTTTGGAGATGAGATCATGTGATGTTACTTAGGTTTGTCCCAAATTCCTGGGCTTAAAATTCCAGTGAGCTCCTAGCACTTTTCATGGATGCGTGCTCTTGCTAGTCTCCATTTTCCTCAGGAGCACCAGGCACAGAATGAGTGGTTGAGAAATTAAATCACAGCTAATGGAAGGCGGTCTCAGCACACAGTTTTACATGTGTGCTTTATGTAATCCCAGCTCCTGTCCTATCGATCATCTGCCGTAGGACTTAACGATTGATTATCTTTGTGTCCATTTTATATGTGACTAAATATCTTACTGATAATAAAAACAAAGTTCAAGTCATTCATCCAAGGACACCAGATCAGGAAGTAAGCGGTCTCTGGCTCAAGGTTTCCTCTGTTAACTGGGGTTCTAAGAACAGAATGGATCTGAGGTGGCAGAGCTTAGAAAATTCTACCACCAAGGCGACAGCCCAGTGAGCTGATCCTCACTGTGGACTTCAGACAGGCTTTGGGTTGGTGTTATTAAAGGTAATTTATAATTGACATACCTGTAGGAATGATAATGCTGTTTCTCTCTGTGTGTAGTCAGCTCTCATTATGATGGTAGTTGCATTCATAAAAACACTGTAAACACTGAACTAGCAAATACCAGTCTCTTAAATGATTAAACTTCTATAAGCTTTTGGTCAGCCAGTCAGTGTGTAAACTGTATGCTTGTAGTTTGTTATTCTTTTGATATGAGATCATACTGTATTTCCCAGTCTGTTCTTGAACTGCTGGGCTCAGATGATCCTCCTGACTCAGCCTCCTGGGGGGCATCGGGACACTCAACCGTTATGCTGCTCTGTGTGCTTCCAGGGCTTCCCAGGGCTACGAGAGCCCCAAGGCTTGACCTGGGCTAGCAGATCTTAATGAGGGGAAAGCTTAAAATATGGGCTCTACAAATAAAGTCTGTTTTATCCACCCTCATGTTCTCAAGCATCTCCAGTATCACAGATTACACATATAGGTTCTAAGGCACTGTGGACGAGCTAAGAGACTGTGAGAATGAGCTGTGGAAACTGACCCGTCCCTGTGCCAGTCACACAAAGGGCCACTTTTCTAGGCTTGCAGACTGTGCAGGCTGGTGCTCCCCAAGGCCGCAGACATGGCGAGGTTCCCTGTTCTCAGCCTCCTGAAAGTCTCAACTGAATTTTTTAAAACAAGGATGCAGCAGTTTTGGCTTCACTGGATCCCACCGTTCTCATCACAATGCATGTAAAACAGATTAGTAAGACCAAGGTATACATGGTGATTTGGCTTTGTGATTTAGGGAGACCAAGGTATACTGTCTACTTATCAGACAGAGTAAACCCTTTCTTTCCAGGTGCCTGATTACGTGATAGATAGGTGACTGTTTGTTGAGGGTAGCAATAGCAAAGTCTTCATACAGCTCATTCAGTCTGTATGATACTCTGACATGGGTAATGTTATCACTGAATATGTCAGAAGACTGGTAACTTAAGCTAGCTATGCACACAGTAGGTAGCATACCTAGCACATAAACCCAAATGACCAGAAATCCATGGTTTTACCACTAGATTCTACAGCACACAGTAGGCAGTATACCTAGCACATAAGCCCAAATGACCAGAAATCCATGGTTTTACCACTAGACTCTACAGCACACAGTAGGCAGTATACCTAGCACATAAGCCCAAATGACCAGAAATCCATGGTTTTACCACTAGACTCTACTGAGTGTTGGGGCCTAACCTTTGGTGATTTTGATTTTGTGATTTCAGTGAACAGTCACACCATGGTATATCTTTTCCAGCGGATTTATAAAACAGGCTTTTAACAAAATATGAATCCTATCGCCATTTGTGTTTGATATGTACATATTTAGAGGATAGTGAAACTTTTTAAAGCCAGGCTGGGAATGTCAGTCAGTGGCATAATTCTAGCCTCAAATATGCAATTCCCAGTATTCCCAAAAAGTAATAAAGGAAATAGAATTTAGAGTTTAAATTTCTCATAAACCAGCATCTTTAGTAAGAGAAGATTTGCTGATTAATTAGGTATTTGAGCTAACTGTAGGTTTATCCATAATGTTGTTTGTTTAGTTTTGTGTTTTTCATTTTTGACTCAGGGTCTCTCTATATAGGCCTGGCTGTCCTGGAACTCACTGTGTAGACCAGGTTGGCCTTGAACTCACAGAGATTCTCCTGACTCTGCCTCCCTAGTGCAGGATATACACCATCACACCCAGGTAAATTGTTCTTGATAGTTTTTATGTCACAATATTAATTGGTACTTAGAATGGTCAGTTTTACTAAAGCAACTCAAATTATTCATTGTTAATTATTCTACAAGGCATTTTAAATTCCTTTAACTAAAAATTGCCAAATCCAGTGTTGAGAGGATTTTTTTCTTCTGCAGTAGATATCTGAAGAGATCTATTTAAGTCACTGGACTATCCACAGACTATTTTAGATAGCTCATATATTGCCTTTTATATGTGTTATTATTGTTTTGTTTTCTGAAGCAGGGACTCACCCTAGCCCATGCTGGCTCAGAACTTACTCTGTAACCCAGGCTGGCCTTGAATTCAATGCAATCCTTCTGCCTTAGTCTCCTGAATGCTGAGATTACAGATGTGAACACTATATACATACCCAGGTTCAACTGCTTATTAACAGGCCCCTTCATTACACTGGGTTTAAACCACGGTAGATATTGGGTTTTTGTTGTTGTTGTTGTTTTGTTTTTTGATTTGGTTTTTTCGAGACAGGGTTTCTCTGTATAGCCCTGGCTGCCTGGAACTCACTCTGTAGACCAGGCTGGCCTCAAACTCAGAAATACGCCTGCCTCTGCCTCCCAGAGTGCTGGCACTGTAGATATTGTAAAAGATGGCGCTACAGATGTACAGATAAAAAGGCTCTAAGCTCACAGACTTCCCAAAGTGAATAAATAAAGTGGGAAAGGTGTGTCAGTCAGGGAGATAGACACATACCTTGCTGGTGAACCCGTCTCAGATCGATCACCAGCTATCGTGGCAGGAAAACACAACATGAATTGCTGGACACTGCCAAATTTTGTAGTATTTTGGGGGCAATAATGACCTGAGTTGGTTCTGTCCCCTGTTTTGGAACACGGTCTTGCAGAAGGAGAAAGCCCTGGTAAAGGTGGATACGAGGTGAAGCTGGCTTCTGAGTTGGACAGGAGACTAATAAACACACTCAATGTGTTGGCAGGACAGCAAGAATCAGCTGGCAACCAGTGTGTTGATAAAATGGCATCCATGAACAAGGGCAACGAAGCGAAGAGACAGGGAGGGAACAGGAAGCAGCTCCTGGAAGAGCTAAACGAGAAGCGTGAGTCCTACTGTCTGGTGGAAAGAAGCAACCAAGTCAGCCTGCTGAGAGTGCAGAAGAGGCACTTCAGCCAGGCTTACCAGGCCTTAGCTTGCAGGCATGTCAAAGAATCTGTTCCCGAAAGTACCAGGACCTCCTGGATCCAACAGGATCTCTATGTGCACAAGGAGAAAAAGCACTTTCTGCCAAAAAGTAAGATAATACGGTCAGACTCCTACCAACCTGTAGGAGGGAGAAGTAGAGAGAGAAAGAGAGGAGACTCAACAGACTGTCTGGGTTGAAAGTGGTTCCACGGTCTTGCCCTTGGGACTCTTTGAAGGTGATGATATGTCTCAAGGCAAAAATAGATTATTTGGTATAAGGCCCACAACAGACCAGAGACTCATTTTCTTGTGTCTATAGGAACCCAAGCCCCACCACAGGCCAGGTGGTGCAGCAGTTAGGTGTCTGGGCGCTGTAGTCTGCACTCCCAGCAGACTGGGGTGGCTCTTGGCTGCCAGTGTTCTCACAATTACATTTGAGAGTTGTATTCAGATACCTCCTGTTTCATGATTTCTGTGTTTTACAGTTTTGTGTTCAAAATGGAAGTAAAATGGAGTTTTAATAACAAATATGAACATACGATGCCACAAAAAGAAGTAATAAAAATATGGAGGGAAGTGGTCTAGGGGAAGGGAATGGCTGTTTTGGTATTGTTTAAAATATGGATGTGGATATATGTTATGTAGTCAAGGCAGGCAACTGATAATGTTTTCTCATTTATTTGGAGAGAGTATGCATATATACTTATATTCAATATAGCCAATACATTATTAATTTAGTTTATGAAGAATGGCCTACATTGGCCTTTATGTAACTCTGGCTTTGCTTTTGGCCAATGACCTTAGGCAGTGATATAGGGAGGTGGCACAGTATGAGATGGGAAGTCCAGACACTACATTGTGATTGTAAGTTAATCTGCAACCATTGTGTTCCTTTTGTGAAAGCAAACAAACAAAAACCAACCATCTTTACAAAAAAGGATGCTTTGAGTTCCTAGTTATAAAAGAAATATTACAGTCCTTCATTCTGCTAAAATTACTGAGAACAATCGTGTGTCAGTCCTCAGGACTTTGATGGTAGAGAGAAAATCCACCTCTTTGAACAAATATGGGTACCGCTTCAAGGAACATGCATAGTTCCATACAATGCAGAATCTAATACACCTAATCCCACAACTAACGTTCCTAGTATCAAACTGTAAGTCAATAACCTCCAAACATAATTAGTTGATTTGAGTTTTGATCAACTGAGAAATAAGATGGAGATAAAAATATTGGCTTTGTATTGGAAAAAAAAAACAAATCTTTACTGAAGAAACTTACTAAGTGGTCAAGTAGGCACGTCGCCTCTTGTTTACCTGAAGAGCGTTTACCTGTTCCCAGAGCAGGATGGGCCCCGGAGGCCAGCTGGTGCAGAGAAAATTCTCATTTGGTAAATTAGGAGCTGGAACATTATGACTCAATAAAGGTATTAATTTGATAGGTTTCAACACATACTAAGTTAGACACAACATTTGCTACAAAGTAACAGCCTCTTTTCGGAAGATAATGGTCCCCTATGCTCTGAAAGTTGTTTGTCTACAGAGCAGCCTCTTTCAGGCAGCTGGTAGACTTACTTTCTGTTACTGTGGCAGAACACTATGACCCAGGCAACTTACAGGAGAAGGAAGAGTTTGAAGTACAGGTCCAGAGGGTTAGCAGCCATAACGGCAGGGTGGAGGCAGCAGGCCGACTTGGCAGTCAGGGCAGGATGCTGAGAGCTCACAACTGGAACTTGGAGCACAAGGCAGAGAGCTCTCTGCAAGGAGAGTTATGTGTTAACCCCTTTAAGCTCACTCCTAGGACACACTTCTCACAAGACCACACCCTAAACTTCCTCGAATAGCACCATGAGCTGGGGACCAAGGGTTCCAGTGCCTATGGGGATGTTCTCATTCAAACTTCACTGCTAGGGGACTTACACGCCATCTCTATTCTGATAACCCCACATTTTAATATCTGACATCTCTTCTGACCTTCAGCCATGTGTACAGTCACACTGCCACTTCACCTGAAGTCATCTGTAGTGTAGTATTATTGAGACAAAATCCCTGTTACCAACTACATCTTTTACCATCACCCAGCCTCACCTTTCTGACCTGGGAAAGTGGCCAAAGACCCATGTGGAACTCTGGCCCACACACCCCAGGCTCACTGAGTCAGCAAGTCCTGACCTGAGCCCTGCCACCGCCCTGGCCCAGCCTGTAGTCACTGCCGTGGCTCAGGAGCCTCAGGTCACCCACTTGGAGCCCTTCTGCTCCCACATTTACTTCACAGGACAGCCTGAGTGAACTGACCAGAACATGGGTTATGTTACCTGCTACACAAAACTCGCCTGTGGTTTCCCACCACACTGAGGAGGAAATCCACATTCCCGCTCAATGCTGCATGATACCCATGAAGAGGCCCAGCCTGTCTTTGTACAATGTCTCTGCTCTCCCGGCTTCTGGGCCTTGCGTTCTTCCTGTTTTGGGGTATGGCATTGCTTGCTCCCACCTTGGGAACTTGGCTCTTCTCCTAGCTCTCTCTGCCTCTAAGTGTGTCTCTCTCTGTCTGTGTCTATCTCTGTCTCTGTCTCTCTGTATGTGTCTGTCTCTCTCCCTCTCTGTCTCTCTGTCTCTAAGTGTGTCTCTCTCTGTCTCTGTGTCTATCTCTGTTTCTGTCTCTCTCTGTGTGTCTGTCTCTCTTCCTCTCTGTCTCTCTGTCTCTAAGTGTGTCTCTGTCTCTTGTCTGTGTTTATCTCTGTCTCTGTCTCTCTCTGTGTGTCTCTCTCCCTCTCTGTCTCTCTGTCTCTAAGTGTGTCTCTCCCTGTCTCTGTCTGTGTTTATCTCTGTCTCTGTCTCTCTCTGTGTGTCTGTCTCTCTCCCCTCTGTCTCTCTGTCTCTAAGTGTGTCTCTCTGTCTCTTGTCTGTGTTTATCTCTGTCTCTGTCTCTCTCCCTCTCTGTGTCTAAGTGTATCTCTCTGTCTCTTGTCTGTATTTATCTCTGTCTCTGTCACTCTGTGTGTGTCTGTCTCTCTCTCTCTTTCTCTGTCTCTTTAAGTGTGTCTCTCTCTGTCTCTTGTCTGTGTTTCTCTCTGTCTCTGTCTTTCTCTGTGTGTGTTTGTCTCTCTCCCTCTCTGTATCTCTGTCTCTGTCTATCTGTCTGTCTTCCCCCCTTTCTCTCTATATATATTTCAGACAGAATTATGTCTTAAATATGCAGTTAGTTATATATAGTTAATCCTAGCACAAGAAAGGACAATTGAAAGAAGAATGACCCTTTGTGTGCCCTTCATGTTATTCTAGAAACTGCAATAGATTGGATTATTGAAATGCATTTCTTTCTGATGTTTTGATTATGAGCCTAGCCTTTAACAGCTGAGCCATCTCACCAGACCAATAAATGTATTTTTTATCTTTCAGATAATGCCATATTTGGATAAAGTACATCTCCAGAGACACACAATAAATTCTCTTCCATCAGTCTTCAATGTCTGTGAATTATTCAGAAAGATTAGCTATAAAAGAAACTGGCCTTGTGTCATGGTGAACACTCGTGAGCCCAGTGCTTAGGGACAGTGAATTCCCCGCCAGGCTGGGCTCGGTCTCAATACCTTGTCCCTAAAAGGGCTGGGGGCATGTAATAAAAGACTAGAACTAAGTTTTCACTTCCCAACAGTAGATAATTAGCTTAGAGAACCTTGAAGAGCTGCTTGCTCCTTTCATGACCATGGGCATTGACTGGAGAGATGAGACTCTTGGTTCACAGCCAAAGATCTTAGGTTCTGGCTGCAGGGAACTTACTCTCTTGCCCTGGAGCCCATTGTCTCAGGACCTTCAGAGCTAGGCGAAGCTGTCAGGTAGATGCGCACTGGCTTGGGCTACCCAGTGGAGGATCTCTGCTGAGCATAATCGGCCCAGACTTTGCCTGTTAGAGATATTATCATTATTCTGTGATGTAACCAGGCCGACCTCTGCTCCAGAAGGAGCTCTTATCTCCTGTCTTCTGAGGTGCTCACCTGGCCCCAAGGCTAACAGAGCCTCTGTTCCCTTGGCTGGACAGAAACAAGCGACTGGATTCATAGTTTATATCCTAAGTGGCCCAGTTAGAGATGCCACGGCTCAGTATGATTTAGGAATGAACACAGAGCACTGAGAGCCATGTCACACACAGAGATTACCCCCCAACCTCCTTTTCCTGACGCCATCCTGCAGGAGCACCCCTGCCTTCGTACAACTGGGTGCAGTTCTCTGAACTTCTTTCCCTGCCTGTGAGCTAAATGCCACCTCCTCCATACCTTCCTGCAGCCCTGCCCACTAGACATTTCTACTTTGCCCTGTATACCCTAGAGCAGGCTCGAGCTAAGCAAGAACTCAGAAGTACGATTGTCTCTGGACTCTGACCCTTCCTGAAACAGCAGGCATGGGGCCTCTCATCTTCCCGGAGATGGCATGTGGTAGCACTTTTCTGCCCTGGCTTTCTGTAGTGTGCACTCATGTGCACACAGGATTCCTATTGCCTCCCTGGTCCTCTGGAGAGGACATTAGTGTGGCAGCACTGCCTTTGTAGCCATAGACGACTGACACTTCCTCCCTAAGCTCCTACAGATATCCATGACCTTCCTCAGCACTGCAGTGTGGCAGGAGAGATGGGGTGTCAGAGTTAAAGGCCGATCAAAAGCAGCAGACCTTGACCATCTAAGTGGGCCTCTGAATGAGAGGGGCTTGGGTTGAGGCAAGGGCTGGGCTGTGATTCGGCATGAATGGGCTGCGTGAGAAAGAGATTCCATGTAGGAGCCGAGACCAGGCTACCAAGACCCCTGAGATGTAACTCACTTCCCCAGATGAGATCCGAGACCAGTGGATCTGCCACATCTCTTTGGAGTTTGCTGGAAAAAAATTTCATATTATGTCCCCCTCTGTAGGTGCTTCCTCCCCCATGAGCATGAGGCAGGCAATGGAGAACAGTCTGGACCTCAGACATTGTCAGCAGGCTGGAGTGTTGGGGTGCCTTTTACCTCAGCACTCAGCAAGCAGAGGCGGAGGCATGCTTGCTAGTTCAGGGCCAGATTGGTGCATTCCAGGTCAGACAGGTTTACTGGGGTGGGGGTGAAGGGCAGGAAAGAAAAAAATAACCAGTTACTGTGGCCATATTGGAAAGAAGGCAAGCCCATCACTATGACACTTACATGACTTTTAGATTTAAACTGAGGAGGAATGTATGTGTAACTAAGTAGACCTGCTCAAGAAGTGTTCTTACCCATCACTGTTTAGACTCTGCTGTCCTGTAAGGTAGGTTGCTAGAGCTGTGTATTCTCTTCTTGGGAGACAAGTTTCTTCTCTAGCTGGTGCCAGACTAAAGCCTTTCTTTTCTATGAAGGAGATCTCAACTTCTGAGGCCCAGTGATTTAATAATCTGATAGCCAACAGGAGGGGCGCAGGTGTCTCTTCAGAACAATAAAGGGTCTTGGGATGTAGATTCAAGAGGACACAGATTATTGGAATATTAATGCCACGGATAGAAAACAGCATGGTGGGGGTTCTGAGGGAAGTTTAGATAACATGGCAGGGACTCTGAAGAGGGGAATCAGGACTTTTATCGCAGAAGTGGGAGTCTTTTCTTACACCTTTCTGGGGACAGTAGAGGTTTCACAGTGCAAGCCAGCTGCCAGACTGATTCCCAGGCAGAGTCAGGGAAGGGTGGGAGCAGGTTACCAAGACCCCTGAGATGTAACTCACTTCCCCAGATGAGATCTAGTCTGCTGGTGAGAGATGCACTGTGTTCTCTGCAGGATGTCTGTCAGTGCCTGTGAGGGGGGAAGAGCTGCTGTAGGTACCATGACCAGAGCAGCGGACCGACTCTAGCATTATTCCTAAAAATACCTCCACTCTTGCCAGGATGCCAGGGCTAGTGCGGTATCTCAATCGCCCCTGTCAAGCCTCCTATCTGGGGCAGAAAAGGCTGTGCTTAAACTTAAGATCCTGGGCTTCTTAATTTCAGGAATCAATTAACAAACATGTGGACAAGCAGGGCCAGTCTCTCTTCTCCTGTCAAGGCCTCCATCCATGAAACCAGCCAAACATCTCATCAGGCAGTCACAGAGGCCTGCCCTGTTCCTCAACGGTATGCCTTTACTAGCCAGGTACTGTTGTGGCAGGAGGCTGCAGCAGTGGCTGCTTAGGAGGCTGAGCGAGCATTACTGAGCCTGGGAGTTTGGGGCTAGCCTAAGCAGCATAGTGAGGTTTGTCTCCTTAAGGGGCGGGGGTAGGAGATATCTCAGTATTCTCACAACTGCTATTTCTTCTGGCCAAGGACATTATAGCCCATAGAGGCCCACTGACCACCAGATAGGAAGCATATCTGCCACTCACACACTAATTAGTAAACACTTGAGACAAAACCCCGTGGAGCATCTTCTACAAGCTAATTACATGGGGGAAAGCGGGGCAGGGGGTGGGAGGTCGGGGTGGTATCTTTCTTCCCTCAAGTAGGCGAATACTCTGGAAGCCACTGTGTCTTTCTCCAGTCTACTCCAGGACTCAGCTATTGAAAGTAGCACATGTTTATAGTCAGAACCCAGGGTTTCTGTATCCAAGCCAAACCATTCTTTTTTTTTTTTTTTTTTTTTTTTTTGCGTTTTTAGAAATCATTATTTTTATTTATGTTAAGTGTGTCTGTATAGAGATATACCACATGTGTGCTAGTGCCAGAGAAGGCCAGTGCTGAGTCTTCTGGAGCTGTGAGCCACCCATGGCTGCTGGGATCTGAACGTGAGTCCTCCGGAAGAGCAGTAACTGAGTGCTCTTACTGGCTGAGCCATCTCTCCAGCCCCGTTTGTTTTTAAGAGAAACATTTCTGTAAAACTGTGACTGCTGGCCGTATAAGATGGCTTCTTCCTCTGGGAGCACTAAAGTGAACCCATTTGCCCAGTGCTGCCCTGGGCTGACTTGGCTTGCAGGGGTGATTCTGAAGCTATTTCTGGAGCAGGTTCTGAAGCTTAGGAAACAGCCTGAATGCATTCTGCGTCGTCACTTCTCGGACTTCTTCCACTGAGATCCCTTTCACCTGGGCAATGAACTCTGCTGCGATGGAAATGTTGCAGGGTTCATTCCGTGTCTGAAAGAGAACAGAGCTTGGCACTCAGTGTGTAGATCCTTGAAGACTGTAGCTAAGACATGCATACACACACACACACACACACACACACACACACACACAAGAATAAGCTGGTAAAACGCCTGATGAGCTCCTTTCCCACTCTGTGAAGCTGCTGACCTTCCTTTATTAATGCTTTTTGAAATGGGGGGATGGACTTGGCAGATGTGGGTGATTCCAAGTCTATGCTGTTCCAGGAAGATCTGGGAGGCATTTGCAGCCGGAGTCCTAAGCACCCAGCATGTGAAGTAGCCTGCCAACTGGAGCCAGGAAGAGCGGATGGCCTGAGGGGTTTGTTGCATGAGTGCTGGGAAAGGTCACTGCACTCTACTTGGCCCCTCACCTCAAAGGCTACCTGCCCAGTGTGGTTTCGAATGCCCTAAGGACTGGAAAGACTGCTCCGTTAGGTTCTGCCAGCTTGCTGACCTTAAGGCAAACCCCTCCTATTTTCATCCCTGTGAAATAAACATTCTGCTTACACTCAGTGTCCTTTCTTTTTTCCTTTTTAAAAAAAACCTTATGTACTTGGTGTTTTGCCTGCATGTATGTCTGTGTGAGGGTGTGGGATACTGGAGTTACAGACAGCTGTGGGTGCTGGAATCAAAGCCAGGTCCTCTGGAAGAGCAGCCAGTGCTCTTAACCACTGAGCCATCATTTCTCTAGATCCTCAGTTGTCTGTCTGTCTTTCTTTCTTCCTTTCTTTTTTTTTTAATTTATTTTGTGTGAGTGTACACTGTCTCTTCAGACACATGAGAAGAGGGCACTGGATCCCATTACAGTTGGTTGTGAGCCATCATGTGGTTGCTGAGATTGAACTCAGAGCCTCTGGAAGAGCAGTCAGTGCTCTTAACTGCTGAGCCATCTCTCCAGCCTCCCTCAGTTGTGTTTCTTAATGATTAATAAAACAAAAAACAATATTTCTGCAATCAATGGCACTTAGACTTAATGAAAACATTTCTGTAATTATTAATAAGTGGCTACTTGGGATAATAAGAGGAATAAGGTTATTAAGGCAAAAAAAAAAAAAAACCCTTGATAATACAAGCTAACAAAACACAAAGTTGTGTCAAAGACTCACTTTCAAGGCTGTTCATCACAGTGGTTTAAACACAGGCTGGCTGAGCATGGTGGCACACACCTGAGCTCCCAGGACCCAGGAGGCAGAAGCAGGAGGATCAGGAGCTTAAGGTCAAACCTGGCTACATTCTGAGTTAGATGTCAGTCTGGCTACATGAAACCCGTCTCAAACATACACACACACACACACACACACACACACACACACACACACACACACGTATGGGAACATATGTACATTTATGACAAGTTTTTAAAATTATTTTATGTGTATGTTTTTCCTGTATGTATGTGTGTGCCCTGAATGCCTGACTGTTGGCCATGTTATTAAACACTTTGTGGACTGGAGAGATGGCTCAGTGGTTAAGAGCACTAGCTGCTCTTCCAGAAGACCGAGGTTCAATTCCCAGCACCCACATGGCAGCACACAACTGTCTATCACTCTAGTTCCAGAGGATTCGACTCCCTCACAGAAATATACATGCAAACAAAGCACCAATGTACATAAAATACTTTGAGAAACAGCACATTTATTAATATATACTAGTGAAAGAAGGTCAGAAAGATGGGGTTAAGTGGATCCTATCCTAGGGAGATGTGTGTGTAGATATGGACACGGTGGTCTAGAAGGACATGAGTCTTTAGTCCTAGTAAGGAATCGTAGAGAAGGCTTTACTCCCTTCCTGGAATGCCTCGTCAGCCTCACATGGTTTATGAGAAGACAGTAGTACCCTGTTCATAGGAAAGATGATATCCTAAGAAGCTAATGAAGCTGGGTGTGGTGTTCCACACCTTTAATCCTAGTGCTCAGGAGGCAGAGGCAGGTAGATCTCTGTGAGTCTGAGGCCAGCCTGGATACGAAAGACCCAGTTTCAATAATGAATGAATGGTTAAATAAACAGATATAGTTTTAGAGAAACTCAGTGGCTTTCCCAAAGTCAGGCAATCAAAGTCAAAAGGACTTGACGGGGGTCTTAATCATTCCAGGCGTGTGTTATGACAGTTATTATTACAGAAATGGAAGCATGTTCCCAGTCACATGACATTTCTGAGGCTCAGCAGTCTTTAGGAAAGATCCTCTGGGCTCATGGCCTCAATTTAGCATTAGTACTGCAGCCAGTCCCCGCTAAGCCCCAGTAGCACAGAGATCACTTACCAGTTTTTCTGGTCCTAGCGCAGGTGAATCTGTTTCTAAGCAGATAGAACTCAGAGGCAGCTGTTTCACAAGCTTCTGCTTCTTAGAGAAAAGAGAGAGGACATTTAAACAGGCGGAAGTGGACGGCATTAACTTCCACATGGATGAGTCTCGTCCTGCGGGACACCAACACCGGAGCTCAGTGGACAGCTCCCACGCCCTTACCAGTCCAGTTCTGACGGCCACATGACCACTTCAAAGTAGGAATATTGCCTAAAATTGTAAAAATTATCCAAAGCTTTTAGGGATCCAAACGCAATCAAGTAAATGTAAGAAATGCCCCACAAGAAATCAACTAAAATGAGGTCCGGCTCCCAGAGATGCAGCATTCCCCGGCCGGACCTCATTCTAGCTCTGCACCGGCATTAGGGCTTTACAATCGATAGACTGTCTCACAGAAGTGAAGGCGCCACTGGTTGTGACCCACATCCTCATCTCACAGAGGACAGAAAACAAGTGTCATGAAAGTGACCAGACACAGGACATTAGCAGAGGTTGGTTGCCCTTTAATGATTTTGAACTATAATTCATATGCTGTAACAGCCACTATGTAAATCTATCCAGGTCAGGCTAAGGGGAACTGCCTAACGTGTGAGACTTCTCTCCTGACACTCCAATGCATCAGCATGTGTGTGAATATACATACATACAGACATGACATGTGTACCTCCACCACACTCTATCCCTCCTCTCCCTCACCAGTCACTGTGCATCCACCCCTCCCCAGCCCCATCCACATCTCCAGTCACGAGCAAACACTAACCAACTTTCTGTCTCCATAGGTTTGGCTAGTCTGCACATGTCGTTTAAACAAAATCTTACAACATGTGATCCTTTGTGTCTGGCTGCCGTCTCCTAATGTTTTCAAGGTTCAGTCATGTTCTGACATGGCTTAAGTAACAAGTTCCTCTTTATGGCTGAGTAATACTTCACTGTGGCTATATCATATTTTGTCTATCTGACAATCATCAGTAGACCCACGGCTAGCTTGTCTCTGCTCTGTGACTATCATGCACAATGGCCGAGAGCATCCACATTTAGGCTTATGAGTATTTTTCCCCTTTAGGGACATGTTACTAGGGTGGAGTTAGTGGGCAGCAGTAATAGTGGGTAGTGTGGAATACTGTTGCTCTGCATCTTCCTGAGGGAATGACTCTGAACTTCTATTCAGGTATGAACTTGTCTTTTGTGCTGTTTTCTTTAGAGAAGTATCTGCTTCCCAGTCAGGCTTTGCAGCCAGGCTCTTGTTTATACCACTGAATTGTGTCTGCCCTTACACACCCTTACACTGTGCTCTGTGTGAGCACTTACACACCCTTAACACTGTGCTCTGTGTGAGCACTTACACACCCTTACACTGTGCTCTGTGTGAGCACTTACACACCCTTAACACTGTGCTCTGTGTGAGCACTTACACACCCTTACACTGTGCTCTGTGTGAGCCACCTCGACCAGCATGATCAGTACTCTCTACTGAGCTACCTCTCAAGTCTCTAGCAGGTTCCTTTTTACGTTTTTAAAATGTTTGAGTGGAGACAAGACTAACTTTTGAAATATAACCAGAATAGTATCCCAAGTTTGTCACAAAGCTTAGGTTAATCGCATCTTACAAAGTGTCAGGTAAGTTTTAATCAAAGACTTTACCTGTCTACTTCGTATGATGGATGGGGGGATCGAGAAGTAGTAACCGGCCCTTACTCCTTCCATGGCTGCAGATGGCCGACCGTCAAATGCATGCAGCAGAACCTTCTCCGCACCTCTCAAACCAAGCACAAATCACAGTTCCAGGCTGTCTCCTAACAAAGAGCTTCCCATTTATCATATTAAACAGAGATCTCAATTTTAAGTAAATATTTATCATGATGCAAGGATCATATTCCATTGCTTCTAAAGTTTCAATAAACAGATAATGTTCAGACAGGAGAAAAATAAGTTAATAATAAAGTAGTTGAATAACATTGAAATGCAATTTTAAAAGCAATCATCTAAAGTATCTATACCACTAGGTCTTTTCTATGTCTGTGAGCTGTCAAATTATCATTCCTAAGAGAAGGGTTTCAGGCAAACCTTTCAATTTTCCTAAAAGAAATGCTAGTAGGAAAAAAAAAAGACTCACAAATTAAACATGCCAAGGCTCAAAAAACCAACCCTTACTTAATCTCTCTCTCTCTCTCTCTCTCTCTCTCTCTGTGTGTGTGTGTGTGGTATGTGTGCGTGGTATGTGGGATGTGTGTGTGTGTGTGTGTGTGGGATGTGGGATGTGGGATGTGGGATGTGTGTGTGGTATGTGGGATGTGTGTGTGTGTGTGTGGGATGTGGGATGTGTGTGTGGGATGTGGGATGTGGGATGTGTGTGTGGTATGTGGGATGTGTGTGTGGTATGTGGGATGTGTGTGTGTGTGTGTGTGTGTGTGTGGTATGTGGGATGTGTGTGTGTGTGTGTGTGTGTGGTATGTGGGATGTGTGTGTGGTATGTGGGGTGTGTGTGTGTGTGTGTGTGTGTATGGCTGAGGACCAAACCCAGGCCCTTCCTCATACTGGGCCATCCCTCTATCAGTAAGGGACATCTTTCACATCAACTCCAGCCCTTACAGGGTAGTTATCCAGCCTGCATAAATCATGTGTTCAGTGAGTGGCTCCAGGGGGCTCAGCGCTGACAAATCCCCCACTGCCATACCATTACTCCATCATCTGCGTTTCAAGTCATATGGACATTATGATCATAAATTTGTTGTAAAATTGATTTAGTAGGCCACAACCAACCAATGTGTGTTTTTGTATACACACAACTGTAGAGTAAACACACCTGTGCATATACTGCTTCTTATACATCTGATAGGACTTTTTAATGCATATAGGAGTCTGAAAATAAGGTGTATTTCTTATTGAGGATGGCACTTTAACCTTTGGAAAAGAACTGTGCTCAGGTTAGGAAAGTGAGAACAGGTAAACTCCTTACACACAGTGGCCACAGGAATGTTTGCTTTGCTATTTATTATTTTCTTTTTTGGTTTTTTTGTTTTTGTTTTTGTTTTTCTTTGGGTTTTTTTTTTTTTTTTTTTTTTGGATTTGTTTTTTTTCGAGATAGGGTTTCTCTGTGTAGCCCTGGCTATCCCGGAACTCACTCTGTAGACCAGGCCTCGAAGTCAGAAATCTGCCTGCCTCTGCCTCCCAAGTGCTGGGATTAAAGGCGTGCACCACCACTGCCCGGCTTATTATTTTCATATATTAACTCATGATATACATGTGTTTGTACAAGAATCACGTGCCATGGCAGAGGTCATGGGACACCTCCCCAGAGACTTGGTTCTCTCTCGCTCCTTATGAGATCTGAGAATTGAACTCTGGTCATCAGGTCTGTGGGCAAGGCCCTCTATGATCTGGCCCTCAAAGCAGCAGACAGAGAACAAGCTGCCCACGAGCAAGGAGTCCTTCTCCCCTTATTTTCCCCTGTGGGAGCCAGGGGCTGTGACAAGACAGCTGTGTGGTTAAAGGTACTGGCTGCTTTTGCAGAGGGCCTGGTTCAGTTCCCAGCACCCACATGGCAGCTCACAGCTCTCTATAACTCTAGTTCCAGGGGATCTGATGCCCTCTTTGGGCCTCTGCGGACACCTGGCACAGATGCAGTGAACTTGCATATATGCAGGCAAAACACTCAAACACACAAAATTAAAATGAATAAATAAATCCTAAAAGAGAAACAGAAACTGAAGCCTCAAGTTTTCCTTTGCTCTAGTCAAGCCAGGCACACATAATTGCACAAACAACCTTGTAAGGGCCAGCCTGGCACACAGCTCATCCCGGCGGGCTGTCCTGCGCTCCCCATGCAGTGCTTGTGTTTCAGGGATCAGAGGGGCACTCTTACTCCGCAGACCCTCCACTGGAACTGTGGCGCTTGTATGTTAGGGATGTCAGTACCTTGTTCTCGTAAGAGGCTGATGGTGGGTCTTCCGGCTGAGCGCGAGTGCACATTTCTGTTTAACAACAACAGAATTCCTTTGAAGAATTTTAAATAGAAAAACTCTGTTTTGTTGTATTAACATAGCTCACGAGGTCAGAGAGATGAATCAGCTACTCTTGCCACCAAGGGTCAGGTTCGTCCCCAGCACCCGCATGGCAGCAGCTGGTTAACAAATCTAACTGCAGTTCCAGGGGGTACCACACCCTCTCTCAGCTTCCACAGGCACTGCACAAACATGGTCCACTGACACACGCTCAGGCAAACACTCACACATGGAAAGAATGAATTTCAAAACATAACTGAGAGGAAAAGAGATATAGAACTCATTCAGGAGGACCGAGTTAGGGAGTTTGCTCTGTAGTTGTGAGTAGAAAGGCAGTTTACTCACAGAGGCACATTTAGTCTTTTGGCCAGTTGGACTTGTCTGATCAGGACTTGTCTCTGTTCTTCCTTCTCCTCATGAGTGCCTGCGTATCTGGGGGAGAAGTCTAGCCCCACCTGCAACAGGAAGACAAAGGAGAATCACGTGTCCACGTGGGATGAGATGTGCCCAGGGAGACCGTGAGTGGGCACATCGAACTCAGACATTGCTACACAGCAGCCACACAGAGCACCAGGCAAGTAGATACAACTAACACAGTAATACAACTGAAGTACCCCGACTTCTAAATTGTCTTACAGTCCTCTCGTGGGGCCCTAAAACATTAACTCACCGCATAAGCCATACATCTGAGCTTGGGGCAGCAGCCTTGCACGATTCAGAAGTCAGGCAGCCCGGGCTCACTGCGTAGTGAGCAGCACAGATTACAGCAGACCATTCCCACTGCGGCTACCTGGGCATGGCCTCTATGCAATGCATCTTCTTATCTTTTACATTTAATAGGAAGAGGTACTCTTTATACTGTGATAAAAATTCCCTAGCATTATTAATAATTTAAGTGACAAGGTCTTTAATCACACACTCAAGACTAAAGTATGCCTTTATGTTACCTATGAAGTTGGGGTTTTTTTCAATTGTAAAAATTACATTTATTGGGTGGAGGGTCACACAGAGGCACATGCACACATGCAGGTCAGAAGACAGCTTTCTGGAGTCGCCTCTCTCTCTGCTGTGTGGACCAGGCTTGGCAGCAGGTGCTTTCTGTTGCACCATTTCACAGCCTCCCTCTACAGGCCGTCTTAGCTTCCCAGAGCAATGGCCACACTTAAGCAAAAGCAGCGTTTTTAGAAATATTATTACACCATTGTTGTAAAGACAAAGTGCATTACGTCACCATTAAGACAAGCCGAGAGTAAGGTTTTCTATTGCTCCATTCCCAACAGGTCTTGCTTACCACAGAAGTATCAAGTTACTAGCAGGCTGAACACAGAGGTGAATATAACTATCCAGGTCCATTAGAGTCACTAGTGATGGACTAAGGATTATCACATATATCCCACGGAGGGCTGAATTAGACTTCAGGTGACCATCAAATGGGCTTACCTCTCCGATCGCCAACAACCGATCCTTGTACTTTTCAATAATCGGCAAGGCTGCATCCAAATCCTGCAAGAATGAAACATAATTTGTAAATGCCCAGCGTAGGAAACTGGCTCCTCAGCCGGCATGGGCCAGGCCCTCTGCCATACTGGCACCTCACACACCTGAACCTCTTCACCCAACCTGCCCACAGGAATTATCACCTCCATCACACCGGCAGCTCTAACTAGAAACCTGAGCAGGAACACCGACTTACGCACGCCCCTCTGCTTGGGAGGAGACATGTGCTCACAGGTCTGACATGGAATCCCATGGCTGTCAGGCACAGCGCCCATCTCCTCCTAGGCAGTGGCTTGTCAGTTTATAATGGCAGCAGACCCATTTCCCCTTTGCTCTCTCTGCCTTGATTTGTCTTCATGATCCTGCTTGGTTGATCTTAATAAGAGTTCAACAATAGAAACAATGTGTGCTGGCTGGTTCTGTGTGTCAACCTGACACAGGCTGGATGGAGTTTTCACAGAGAAAGGAGCTTCAGTTGGGGAAGTGCCTCCATGAGAAGCTGTGGGGCATTTTCTCAATTAGTGATCAAGGGGGGAGGGCCCCTTGTGGGTGGTGCCATCCCTGGTCTTGGGTTCTATAAGAGAGCAGGCTGAGCAAGCCAGGGGAAGCAAGCCAGTAAGGAACATCCCTCCATGGCCTCTGCATCAGCTCCTGCTTTCTGACCTGCTTGAGTTCCAGTCCTGACTTCCTTTAGTGATGAACAGCAGTGTGGAAGTGTAAGGTGAATAAACCCTTTCCTCCCCAACTTGCTTCTTGGTCATGATGTTTGTGCAGGAATAAAAACTCTGACTAAGACACAATGCATTTCACATCTGAGCTTGTTTAGGAACTGCTGTAGTGGTGGGCTGCCAATTTCAGTGATGTTACCATATGCACTTAAGAGAATTTGGCCTGTGGTGCCTTTCTAAGGTGAAGTCAAAATTTAGAAATTGTTTGTAGATAATATTTTAAAGATTTGTTTATTGTTAGCTGGGCAGTGGTGGCCTTTAATCCCAGTACTCAGAAAGCAGAGGCAGGCAGATCTTTGTGAGCTCAAGGCCAGCCTGATTTACAGAGTGAGTTTCAGGACAGCCAGGGCTACACACAGAGAAACTGTCTCCAAAACAAAACAAAAATTGTTTATTGTACATGATATATGTGCTTCAGTGAGTTCCCTGTGCCATGCGTGTGCAGAAGCCTGAGGAGATCAGAAGGCAGCAGAACTAGGTCTCTCAGGTGGCTGTCACTCTGATGTGGATGTTGGGAGTCCAACCTTCGACCTCCACAACGGTGGTATGTGCTAACCACTGAGCCATCTCTTCAGCTCCCTGTGGAACATTTTAAACCATTTGGTGGATTGTTTTTAGAATACATAAACTGTAAAGTTCTTCTACCGAAGAAAATCAGAATAAGAGAGAACTACAGAAAGGAGGGAGGCAGATGACAGAGGAGGAAGAGATTTATGTTTACAGAGAGAGGGAGGCAGGGCTGAGGGGGATATGACGTAAGGCCCTAGAGAGATACAGCAGACTTATGGAGACTTCACACTGTCCGAGACCTGGAGGTGTGGACGCCCTAGTGGAGAAGCTGTCTGGCACAGCTGGGGAAGCTGTCAGGCAACGCCTCTTCCTTGAGTGGACACCCAGACACTCTGGACCTGGGACCAAGGACCCAGAAGAGGGAGCAACAGCTGGCTTACAAAGTCTGAGTCAGAAAGGGGCTGAAAGCTAAGGATGAAGAAACTTGCACCTCCCAGAGTGTGTTCTAGTTATGAGAGAATAAACTAAACTCATGGAGTGGCATTCAAACATCTAATGAGAGAACTAGAAGGTTTCTGCCAAGTCAGGTGATAAACAGAGACTGAGACTATAACCTGACTCACATTACTTATTTAATGCATACAAATACACTTCATATGTTTTTTTTGTTTTTTGTTTTTTGTTTTTTTGTTTTTTGGTTTTTCAAGACAGGGTTTCTCTGTGTAGCTCTGGCTGTCCTGGAACTCACTCTGTAGACCAGGCTGGCCTTGAACTCAGAAATCCGCCTGCCTCTGCCTCCCAAGTGCTGGGATTAAAGGCGTGCACCACCACTGCCCAGCTGACTTCATACATTTTTAAAACTTGCTTTTATTATTTTAAATTGTGTGCGTGCAGGTGTCCTCAGAGGCACTGGGTCTCCTGGAGGTAGAGTTATAGGTGGAGAGTGGTAGGAACCTAACTTGAGTCCTCTGCAAAAGCCATATGAATTCTTAACCACTGAGTCATCTTTCTGGCCTCTGGCCTTTTAATTTCTTAGCTGGGGATCGAACCTAGGGCCTGATACACGGTAGGCAAGCACTCGTCTACTGAGGCCATCTCTCTCTGTGCTTTTTAGTTCAGGCAGTCTCACTTTGAGACAAAGTCTCCCACTGGGACTGGGGTTCACAGGCTGACTGGCCAGTGCGCTCCGAGGACCCTCCTGTCACCACCTCCGCAGCACCGAGGACCCTCCTGTCACCACCTCCTCACCACCTCCGCAGCACTGAGATAAAAAGTGTGCCCAACACCCATGGTTATCTTACCTGCGGTCTAGGATCACACTCAGAGCCTCGCATTTGCACAAGTGTTCTGTCAACTGCTCCGTCTGCCCAGCCCTTCCATCATCTTGGGGGAGGGGGCCGTGGACAAAGCAGTATGACAAGGTTAAAAAATACGGAGAAAGTAAATCCGTGATTCCACTACACATTACGTCATGCAAGCTTGAGCTGACCGAAGGCCCCGATTCTTTGTTTCTGGTTATTAACTCAGAAAAAAAAAGCAGAAGCTGGGTTTGGTGGCACAGGCTGCTATTCTAAACTCGGGAGGTGGAAACAGGAGGATCATGAGTTCAAGCCCTGCCTGAGCATGAGTTCAAGGCCAGCTTGGACGATTCAGTGAGACCCTCTCTCAGAATAAAAACCTTGGCTGAGGTTACAGCTCAGTGGCAGTATGTTTGCCGGGCGTGTCTGAGGCCCTAGGCCTAACCCCCAGTACTCCCATCCCCACATCCCAGGACCAAACTTAGAAAGCAGTGTGGTGATGACTGAGTGAGTTACACTAGTTAGGCCTCTTATTCTATAGAATGTTTACCTTTAATGTCACACTTCTTGGTTTTTCTGGTGAAAGTTCTTGAACTGGGTGAACTCCCAGACACGGCAGGATGAATCCATTATACCTGCAAACGTAGAAAGTTAAGAAAACAGTATTAGTCCAGAAGACCACAGTGTCCCTAAAGAACAAAAAGGAAATGCTCTGCCTTTAGGGCTGAGATGTTTTTCCTCCTCCATTTTTTTTTTTTTTTTAATTTCCTTTGAGATGAAAGTCTCACCATGTAGCCCAGGCTGGCTTCGAACGATTTCTAGAACAGACTGGTCTCAAACTCACAGGGGTCCTCCTGCCTCTGTCTCCTGAGAGGCCGATTAAAGGTGTGTGCTACCATGCCTGGTTCTCCTCATTCTTTTAACATACAGTTCTTTGACAGTGTGTGAATTGGACATGACTTTCTTCATAAGTCTCTAAAAGCTTCACTAGAGCAGCTGTAGGGTCTGTGCTTTGGTCTCAGCATTAAGAAGGCCAATAGGGGAGAGCTGCTTGAGGTCAGGAGGTCACGACCTCATTTAATTAATGAAGTTAATTCAAAGTAGCATCAAAGCTGGAGTGGTGGCTTAACTGATAAAGTTCAAGGACTGGAGTTCCGCTCCCCAGTCCACAACCATGCTGGCTCCCCATAATCTCAGCACTGCGGAAGCAGGAGTGCAGGGGCGGGGGCAGGGGCAGGGGCAGGGGCAGGGGCAGGGGCAGGGGCAGGGGCGGGGGATCCCTAGAACAAGCCAGGATAACTAGACTAGCCAAAATGAATGGTTTTGTGAGTGTTCTTGCTTTAGTGAGGAACCTCAATAAATAAAGAAGAGAACCATCAAAGAAGATACCTAGTGTCAACCTTGGGTGTCCACATGCCCACATGTGGATGCACATCTGCATACAGATGTGAATATATACCACGCATATACACCACAGCACACACATACGCATATACACGAAGAAGAAGAAGGAGAAGAACAACAACAATAACCTTTCTGAAAGCTGCATAATTTTTTCAAATTCTCCTGCATGTTCAGCAACTGCCACAAGGGCCCTGACATTAGCCTAAAACAAAACAAAACAAAACAAAACAGAAGAGCAGAATACCAGACAATATGTATATTTAGTATAAATTAAAGGAAATATTAAACTTTTCTATACATTTTATTATTATTTTTTACCCAGGTTCTAGTAATACAATCAAAATGATTACCACTGGATTTTTATTACTTCAGGTCATATGTTCACTGAGTATTAACATCACCCCATTAACCTACACAGACTAGGGCTGGAGAGGTGGCTCAGTAGTTAAGAGCACTGACTGCTTTTCCGAAGGTCCTGAGTTCAAATCCCAGCAACCACATGGTGGCTCACAACCATCTGTAAAGAGATCAGATGCCCTCTTTTGGTGCAGTATACCAAGATATAATAATAAGTAAAAATCTTTAGGCTGAAGTGAGCAGGGCTGAGCCAGAGCAAATGGAGTCGACTGGAGCAAACAGAGGTCCTGAGTTCAAATCCCAGCAACCACATGGTGGCTCACAACCATCGGTACAACTACAGGGTATTCATATACATAAAAACAAATAAATAAATAAATCTTAAAAAAAAAAAACCCTACACAGACCAAAGGTGGGCATTTCTTTAATTCTTTGGACAGCAACAGCATTTTGGAAGGAATCAACATCCTTAGGCTCATGTGACCCCAAAGCCTGCAGCCAATTAAGCTCCCACATGACAGTGTACAAGTAATTCCACAAATACTTCTGAGAGTCTATACTTTTTATTTTTAAATTTTATTTCTTATTCTCCATGTGTGTGTGCATGTGGTACGGGTGCACACCATGGTGAGCATGGGGAAATCAGAGGACACCTTTCTGGAGTCAGTTCTGTCCTTCCACTGCAGTTCCAGGGATTAAGCTTGGAACATCAGATTTGCAAGTGCTTTTTTCCACTGAGACATCTCTCTAGCCCTTGACAACTTTTTCTAACAAATAAAAATGTTTCCGAAGATGTTTGTAATATATCCATGATCTCCAAAATAATGTGACTTTAAGACGTGAAAGACTGCCCCATTCTCCAGTGCTGCTAAGCATGGTGGCTGTAGGGACATGTTCTTAAATCAGACTAACATGTCCCTATTGTTTCACTAGCATGCGCCTTTGTCCTGTTACTAACCTTTAGACATTAGATCCCTCACCTATCAAATGGAGAAGGCATGACTATAAAGGAGGTCTCAGAAGGTGAGACTTTAAGTGATCTAAGGCTCAGTGGAGACTTAGCTCTGCGGCTGGCACAGAGAGAGTAAATACACTGCTGACAAGGGAAACAGCAGAGTCTGCCCACAGTCCCTAGAAACAGTATGCCGAATGAAAACAGGAGGGGAACGAAAGGGAGAGTCATGGGTTCTAGCTTACCTTCCTGGCTTTCTCCAACACATCATCCAGATCCTACAACAAACAGAAGCAACCATGCTTGTTTTACACGAGTAATTAACTGCTCATATGTGGGCAGCAGAGGCATCATAACGGATGGATCATTAGCAGGGAACAGGGTGTCAGGAAACAAAGTGACTCACCTCCTGCTTACCCTCACAATCCATGACACTGCACCAAAACAGAAACCTCTGCTGCCAAGCACACAGAGTGTTCCTGTCCTCCCTCACGCTGCCCCTCGGCAGTTTCTGGGCATTTCCCCCACGCTTTGCTTTCCCAGGCTCTATGGTGGTAACTCTCCAGTCTCTGTGACTGATTCTCTGTCCTTTCTGTGACTTCAAGCTCTCTGTCCTCGCTGCACTTAAGAGATCCCATCATTCTCCTTCATTTATCTAGCACCCTCGACCACACTATGTAAGGTCTCTATGTACACCTTCCCTTCTTGTGGTTTTGGATATCATGCTGAATCTCCAACGTACCGAGTTTTTACTCTCTCCGGGACCCATGACTTACATTTGAAATGACTGTAGTCTTTCTACTTGGATGAGATCAGACTTAACCAACACATCCCTAGTGGAGTGTCTATCTGCCCACTTGTCCACTCTGATCCCAAAGCTTGCTCTTTCCTCATCTTAGTAAAGGCCATCCCCATCTTCCTTACGGCAAGCACAAACTAAAATCTGAATTATGCTTGATTTCTTCCTCCCCTTACTGTTCTCATCCAAGGCTCCTGCATGCACTGTTGGTGTTATTCCTAAAATATGTTGAGTACATCTATGCTGATTCTCATGATATCCTCACCTGACTGGCTTCTACCAGCTCTGTCTGTGAACTGAGACATTTCCTAAATGTTCTAGCTATCTCTCCTCCACCCTTTTGCCACTTGGCAGCAAATTTGTCTTCAGATATTCTCTCTTCTCTTTTTAGAATGGGTTTGTCTTTAAACTCTTAAGGGTTAAGACTGAGCAATCCAAATATCTTACTCACCTTGACCTATCCTTCCCATCTCCTGGAAAAAATCTCCCCAGTTTTTGAAAATTCTCTTTTATGAAGAGTTTCCAGCTGTTGGTTGACTAAAACAGGCCAAATTCTATATTGTATGGGGGCCGACAACCTGCCGGTGTTCATCACTACCGGACACTCACACCATAAGCGTCACCTCCTACAAATTGGCACCTGCTTCTCTTTCCTCTCCATTTTCCCCAACGTAGCCCGTAAAACCTATTTCCACCCTTACACACTCGCCCCATCACGTGTTATTATTCTTGTTTGTCCCTCTCCTGGGCCAGAACTAGAACCTCTGCTAAGGGCTGGGACGGATCAGCACATCTCAGGAGTGGTAGGAGACAAACTCAAGCTTCGTAGAACTAGTTAACCGCTATGTAAGATGAGAAAGAACAATCAGTTCGACGACGCAGGTTCAAAGGGTCGCCATAGACTAGGCACGGCCTGAGGATTCGGGGGAGAAAAACTTGCGGGAAAAGACGCGGCCCTCCCGACTCCCGCAAGCCCCAAGTCGTCCTCACATACGCTGTCAAAGTCCGAGGCGGAGAGGTGGCAGTGACAGTCCACTAACCCCAAACCCATAGCTACTCCTGCAGGATTCTCGACCGGAAGCCGGGGGAGGGGGTGGTGGTGGTGTGGAACTCTGGGGGCGCGGAAGTCGCGGCGGAACCTTGCGGTGGCGGATCGAGTTTCCAGTCGGACGCATGCAGGAGAGTTCCAGGGAGGGAAGCATCCTTCCGGTCTAAGCCATTCCCGCCTTAGTTTAAACAGGGAAGATGGCGGATGTTCGTGTGACAGAATTTGCTTCCGCCCCGCAGGATCAAGATGCCCAAGCCGCCTCAGACTCCCAGGCCACGGCAGCAGCCTCTGTCCTAGAGGACTTCCGAGTGCGCTGCACCTTGAAGAGGGCCGTGGTGGAAGTGATGGAGATGTGCAGCCGCTTTCTCCAGAAGCTCGGGGCCGTGCTGCCGGAGGACGTCCGCGAGCTCGCGCTGCGGGATGCGCAGTGGGTACGGACCCCTCCTCCCCGGCCCTCGCCCCACTCAGCCCGGCTCTGGCTCAGGGCCCATGTCAGGCCTCCGCAGATGGAGCGGTGCCCCCAGGCTGGCCTGGGAAATGCCAGGGAAGGCAACTCGATGCTAGTGCCACTGGGTGCTTCCCGTTCTGGGACATACGGGGGGAACACGTATGCAGTTTTAAGAAGCAGGCGGTATTAGTGTACCCATATTCTTGAACATGTACAGCACTATACGTATAAACTAGGCATCGCATTTTGCATTCATAGTAAGCTTTACAAAACATCTCTTTTGGTACTAGCCGTAGTTAAAGTGTTCAGTAAGGACAGTAGCTACAGGTCAGCGCAGCTTTACCGTTTGGTATGAGGAATTCTCCAAGAAATGATAATCCTTGAAGTCAGTCACCTGGCTAGGTTTTTTGTCTTTGTTATTGTTTTGTTTGTTTTTATAACATCGTGTGAATTCAGGAAAAACATTTTCTTTTTAAGTCGAAAATAGACGAAGAAACTGTCTTGGTGTTAAATTTTACCAAGATCTAGTTGAGCTGGTCATGACAGTGTATGTCCAGTACTTGAAGGCAGAGGCATGCAAATTTCTGTGAGTTCCAGACCAGTCTGGTCTACACAGTGAGTTCCAGACAAGCCAGGGCTACATAGAGAGACCCTGTGTGTTCCACGCCCCCCCCTCATCAGCCCTTAGAACCCACTTATTTCTCTTATATTTTGCATACCCCTGAATATGATGGTTTCTTGGAAAGACACTAGAGGTTGAAGGATTGCTGACTGTCAAGCAGATACACAGAAGCCTATATGTAGGGGAAAGTTTCAAGCTTGAAATGCAGCAGTTCACCACAAAATGACAGTTGTGCAGAGTAAATATAGAGGTTATCAGCATCAAAAAACAAAGCAACAGTGGTTAAGTGAAAGAATAATGAAGAAACCTTCTTGGATTGTAATTTTGTGTTCCAGTTTTGGATATAGTAACTCCAGGTCTCTCCATGGAAGAAAGGGAAGAAGAGAAACGGCTCATAATGTTTTTAGCAGTCATTTTAGGAGATGACTGTAAATACTCTTATTTTGTCTTATAGAAAATGCTAAGATAATTAGAACATGCACATGCAGGAAAAGACAAATGTGACTTAACCTCTAATAGCTTGTTTAAAGAGATCTTAAAGAGAATTAGAAGTAAATGAAGTTTTGAGTGTTGATAAACATCTAGGTAAGTCTGAGAAACATGGTAACATTCTTAAGTGATTGGTGAAGCTGCAGTGAGTACTTCAAAGACAATTTGTTTTCTCATTTAGTCCTCGAGAGTTTAATATGGTAAGAATCTTACCCTATAAAATGGGTTGTTTTAACCCCTTAGTGTCGAGGACTGAACGCAGAGCCTTCCTTGCTCGTGCTAGCACAGTGTTGTCCGCTGAGCTATATCACAGCCCTTTTTATAAGATACTAGTATAGAATACGTAGTGTAGTTCATAATTATCGGTCACTTATTTATACTTATTTCTTAATTATACAAGTGGTACAGAAGGCATGCCCATTGAAAATGTTTTCAAACAATTTCACATATTAAGCCCTGTTTGACTTACCCATCCGTTCTGAACCCTTTCTGGAAATAGCTTACTGTTTGGGAGAGCATGTGGTGGAGCCCACACCTGCGCTTCTTTACCGCTTCCACTCTCCGTTGTTCATTGCTTATATGGTCGTGGTGATGGTTACGGATAGAGCCGGCGCAGTCACTGCTGTGTGCTATGGGTATTTAGCCCCTCTCCTAATAGTTAATTTTTCCACTGTTCCCATTCTAGTCCACAGAGAGTCCATTATTCTTTTACTAACGTGTTTGAATTCTGTATGAGTCACGTTTGCTGACTTGGCTGTGGTGGATTTATTGCAGACTTTTGAATCGGCTGTGCAGGAGAATGTCAGCATTAACGGACAGGCCTGGGAGGAAGCTGAAGATCATTGTTTTATGGGTACGTGATTTAAGTTTTCCTTCTGTGGTTAATCTCTGAGGTTGTTATTTTGCTATCCTGTTCTCATTGTCTCTCTGTGGTATTTGAATAAGCGTGGCCACCTTTGCCCATCTCTTTGACTTCTCAGTCAGCAGGGAATGGCACTATTTGTGGAGGTATGGCCTTTTTGGAAGAAGTGTGTCTGTCCCTGAGGTGGGCCTTGAGGTTTCCCATGCCCTGTCTCTCTCTCTCTGACTCTGTCTAACTCTGTCTGTCTCTCTGTCTCTCTTCCTCCCCTCTCCTCCTTGTAGGAGAGACCTTGCTCTCTCCTACATAATCCTTCCAATCACAGGCCACCCTAGAAAGCTTCATGCCTTCCTCCTACAAGAAACCCTGCATAAAGCCTGCCTCCTGCTCAGTTCTTTGCTGCTTCCCTCCTGTGTTTTTCCTTTCAGTACATCTCTGTGTGAGGTCTGTTGTGTGGTGTGACTCTGGGATTCCTTACCTCTGTGCTGCAACACTGCAGTGGTGTCTGTCCTCAGCCACAGAGCAGAGATCCTTACCTCTGTGCTGTAACACTGCAATGGTGTCTGTCCTCAGCCATAGAACAGAGATCCTTACCTCTGTGCTGCAACACTGCAATGGTGTCTGTCCTTAGCCACAGAGCAGAGATCCTTACCTCTGTGCTGTAACACTGCAGTGGTGTCTGTCCTCAGCCACAGAGCAGAGATCCTTACCTCTGTGCTGCAACACTGCAGTGGTGTCTGTCCTCAGCCACAGAGCAGAGATCCTTACCTCTGTGCTGCAACACTGCAATGGTGTCTGTCCTCAGCCATAGAGCAGAGATCCTTACCTCTGTGCTGTAACACTGCAGTGGTGTCTGTCCTCAGCCATAGAGCAGAGATCCTTACCTCTGTGCTGCAACACTGCAATGGTGTCTGTCCTCAGCCACAGAGCAGAGATCCTTACCTCTGTGCTGTAACACTGCAGTGGTGTCTGTCCTCAGCCATAGAGCAGAGATCCTTACCTCTGTGCTGTAACACTGCAATGGTGTCTGTCCTCAGCCACAGAGCAGAGATCCTTACCTCTGTGCTGTAACACTGCAGTGGTGTCTGTCCTCAGCCATAGAGCAGAGATCCTTACCTCTGTGCTGTAACACTGCAGTGGTGTCTGTCCTCAGCCATAGAGCAGAGATCCTTACCTCTGTGCTGCAACACTGCAGTGGTGTCTGTCCTCAGCCATAGAACAGAGATCCTTACCTCTGTGCTGTAACACTGCAATGGTGTCTGTCCTCAGCCACAGAGCAGAGATCCTTACCTCTGTGCTGCAACACTGCAATGGTGTCTGTCCTCAGCCACAGAGCAGAGATCCTTACCTCTGTGCTGCAACACTGCAGTGGTGTCTGTCCTCAGCCACAGAGCAGAGATCCTTACCTCTGTGCTGTAACACTGCAGTGGTGTCTGTCCTTAGCCACAGAGCAGAGATCCTTACCTCTGTGCTGTAACACTGCAATGGTGTCTGTCCTCAGCCACAGAGCAGAGATCCTTACCTCTGTGCTGTAACACTGCAATGGTGTCTGTCCTCAGCCATAGAGCAGAGATCCTTACCTCTGTGCTGCAACACTGCAGTGGTGTCTGTCCTCAGCCACAGAGCAGAGATCCTTACCTCTGTGCTGTGACACTGCAATGGTGTCTGTCCTCAGCCATAGAGCAGAGGCGAAGACACCCATTTTCTTTTATAAACTTTCACTGCATGAGGATGTACGTGTCACTGCACTGCTAGAGGCCGGAGGCTGGCTTTCAGGAGTTGTTTAGATCTTTTCACCCTGTGGGCTACAGGGATTTGGGCTCAGCGGCAAGCACTCTTCCTTGCTGAGCCATCTCATGATGTCATTTATTTAAAAAAAAAAAACAATTATGGGATAAGAAGAAAGTAATGTAGATATAGCCCAAGAGGAATTCAGGGGGTGCCTTGATCTAGCTTGTACGGTGCATGACTTCCTAAAGGTCTCTCACCTGCCCTGGGCAGTCGGCTCTTGGAGAGTATTGTACAGTTGTCCCACTTAAAGGAATAGACCCAGAAAAATCTGTGTTTCCCTATAAAGCCCATTATATGCTTGCATTGCTTAGATAATACTTAGAAAAGATAATGAAGTGTTTTACATTTAAAGTTTAAAACCATATGCATATCATGCAGAGGATGCCACAAATTTGTAGGTAATTTCTGTCTTAGTTAAAGTTTTACTGCTGTCAACAGACACCATGACTAAGGCAAGTCTTATAAGGACAACGTTTAATTGGAGCTGGCTTACAAGTCCAGAGTTCAGTCCATTATCATCAAGGCTGGAGAATGACAGTGTCCCGGCAGACATGGGGCTGGAGGAGCTGAGGATTCCACCTCTTGTTCTGAAGGCGGGTAGCAGAAGGCTGGCATCTGGGCAGCCTGGACAAATGAAGCCCACATCCACAGTGGCACACCTGCACAACTAAGGCCACACCTCCTAATAGCCAGGCATATACAAACCATCACAACTTCTTAAGAATGTTTCCTTACTCCAAACAATTGATTGTACGTTTTTGTTTTGTTGTTACCACTCTTCTCTGTGTAGTCCTGGCTGTTCTGGAACTCTGTAGTCCAGGCTGGCCTTGAATTCAGAGATCTATGTGCCTCTGCCTCCAGAGTCCTTGAAATAAAAATCATGTGCCACCACACCCAGCTTAGACTTGGTTGTGCCTTCCAGGCAGGTCTAAAGAAGGCAGAGGATTAATAAATCAAAAGTCAGAGTAGGTAGAAAATATCAATAGAAAATATCAGTCTGAGAAAAGAGGCTCTGTCCCTGTGCCTGCCGTGCTGTGCAGAGCAGGGCTGTCGTGTCCCTGGGCCTGGAGTGCTGTGCAGAGCAGGGCTGTCGTGTCCTCATACCTGCTGTGCTGTGCAGAGCAGGGCTTTTCTGACAAGCTACGCGTGCCACCCGCCCTCTGTGACATCACTCAGGGCTGACCAGGACTGACACTAACATCCAGGGCTTGTGTTGGGGTCGCCCCGTCATTTGACACTGGTAGTTGCATCTCTGTGCTTACAGCTTTTCTTCTCAACAGTGGGAGAGTGCTGTGCCCAGAAGATTTTGTTGTCTGTTACTTGGGACTATTCTATTCAGAATTACCAAAACTGAGATTTTGCGTTTACATAGTAAAACCACCAGCCTCAGTTTTGTGAAAATATTAACATAATAATTGTTGATTAGTAGGGTATGTAGAAGCCAGGCGGGAACACTTCCCCCACCACACAGCTCTTCAGGGGTCTTTATCTGAAGCAAAGTGTCAGGGGAAGAAGCCCAAGGCAGTGATGTGTGTGGGAGAAGTAACAGCAAGTGTGTCAAAGATGATAAAGTACAAAGAGATGTGAGCTTGGTCACGTGGCCTTGGAGGAATCCTGGGAGTTTTTTGTTTTGGAGCGTTTGGTCTTTTTGGGGTGTGTGTGTGTGTGTGTGTGTGAGAGAGAGAGAGAGAGAGAGAGAGAGAGAGAGAGAGAGAGAGAGAGAGAGAGAGAGAGAGGGTGGGGACAGAGACAGAGAGACACTGATGCCAGGCAAGTTTCTGTGCTATCTATACACCCCTGTCTTAGATGGGAATTGTAAGGAAAATTGTGTGAACAGATTTAATAGGCTTTGCTTCTGGGCAGATACATGGAAGCAGAAATGAGGCTTCACAAGGACAAAGGGGTGGATTGTTTTGTTTTGTTTGTTTTGTTTTTGAGGCAGGGTTCCTTTGTGGAGCCCTGATGGTCTTGGAAGTTGCTCTGTAGAGCAGGCTGGCCTTAAACTCAAGAGATTCAACAGCTTCTGCCTGTTGAGGTTTCATTGGTTTTGTTCATTGAGATTTCCAAGTTCCTGCACTTGATAACACTCTGGAAAAAAATGAGTAGACTCTGTGGGAAGCAGCCTTCTTTCTCTCATTGTAACTGCTCTGGATGGAAGTTTAGTCAGGCAATCTGTAGCCAGCTCCATACCTTTTTCAGTAATAGACGCCCAACAAGTTTTTTGTCCATTTGTTCGGACATTTCAGCTTTGCAGATTTTGCCCCTCGGTGGCGCTAGGGAGCCTTTTTCTGCATAGAAGGCTGCAGTGCAGCTGAGCTGGCTCAGCAGGGAGCAGGGCTCCTGCTGAAGGGAAGGAGAGAGCCCACTGGACTCACAGTGGCTCCCTGACCCCACATGCAAAGCTGCTGTGGTGAGTGTGCCCTCCCATACATAAAAAAGAACTTTTATAAAACTGTGCTGTTCTTTGTAAACCAGTGATGTCACTTTTCAAGTGACCATTGTAAGCCTTAAAGCTCCTTATTTCAGAGAGTGTTACAAGTGAGAGTTCCATATCCTCCTCAGATATCATCCAAAGAAGCCGCTGCGTAGACTCAATGGATATTCGCTGGGGGAGTGAGAGGTTCTACTGCACAGCCTTCGTCTAGATGTGACAATACATATGCCAGCCAGCTGTCAGAATGCTTCAAAAACCTCTGCCATCCATCGTCAGACATCTTCCTAACAGCTTTAGTCAGTGAGGTTAGCCTAGACTGCTCAGTAGAGCTCATGGTGTGAGTTACTGAGTTGAGGACTTAGGTCTTTAGTGTTTATAACTATTTCGGTACTGGGGACTGAGTGCAGATCCTACCAATGCTGGAGGCTCTCACCGCTGAGCTACCCGCCTCGTCCCAGTATCTTTACTTGAAAGGTATTTTTTTTTTTTAATGAGGCCAACTACATCTGTCTGCAGTCACTTCTTCCAGGGTACTTTGTTTCTTCACCCTATCCTAGACCTGAGTCCTGATTTACACACTAGTAGTATTCCTGGGCAATCATTCCTTCTGCTCGAACTTGAGAGCCACTGTCTACAGCTGAGGAGATCTGATTAAATAGTTGCCCCTGAAGTCTGAGTAAGTCCCCCCCGGGTCGTCATGCCTTTCCCTGCCCAGGAGAGTCAGGTCTCATAGTGGGTGCCCTTCTCACTGCTGTCACAGGTTGGGTTGCACAAAATAGAGTGAACCTTGTCCATGGTATGAGATGCCTTTTACAGTTTAATTATGGTGGGCAAGGGCAGAGGACTGATCTGGGGCCCTGCCCATGCTAAGCACATGCTCCGGCACTGAGTGCACCTCTGCCCTCTACCCTGTAACCTGTCCTATGCCATTTGAACCGCTTCTGTTTGCAAGGCTCTATGTCGTCATTTTCCTCTCCCAAAGGTACTTCTCCCTGAGCGGTCTCCCTCAGTGAATTTGTTGGCACCTGGATTTCAAACCTAAGTGCTGCTTCTTTAACTCCTACTGATCGTGTTTCCTTGTTCTGTAGCCTTCATCTTTCTGCCCCTGCTGCATTTATCAGGTGCCTGTTTCCTAGGACCATGCTGCTTGCTTCGTATTTTCTGGAGGCGCTTGCAGATTGATCAGTGCCGAGATGGGGGGGGGGGGGGGGATCCAGTAATCTGCCATGTTTGTTTTCTTTAATTATTCTGTGACTTATGCTTATATAATATTTCCACACTAATAAAGGACTTTTCTGAAATAGATTCTGACATCAAAGTGCTTGAAGATGAATTTGATGAGCTCATCGTAGATGTCGCAACGAAACGGAGGCAGTATCCCAGAAAGGTCCTTGAGAGTGTCATCCAAACCTTGAAGGCACAGCACGCGAGTCTGGTGAGACGGTTATACTTAAAACCTCACACAGTGTTTTACCACAATAAAGAATTAGTTTGCTGGGCGGTGGTGGCACACACCTGTAATCCCAGCACTCTGGGAGGCAGAGGCAGGTGGATTTCTGAGTTCGAGGCCAGCCTGGTCTATAGAGTGAGTTCCAGGACAACCACGGCTACACAGAGAACCCCTGTCTTGAAAAAAACCAAAAAAAAAAAAAAAAAAAAGAATTAGTTTATTTACCTTTCATATAGTGCAGGCTGGTCTTGAACCTCTGATCTTCCAACCTCCATCTTTCACTGGCTGAGAGTCACCATGCCTGTCACATGCCAGTCTTCTCAGATCTGAAACTAGAACAAATGCAAGTGAGTCCTGAATCATAATGCCAATGGGGCAGGTCTAGAGGCAGCGTAGACCTGAGGCAAACGCTGAGGAGACTCGCTGGGGTGCCATCGTCCCGAGAAATGACTGTATACAGGCTTTCGATTGTGCCTTCCTCCTTGCCATTAGTTTTGTAAGTCAGCAGACTTCTAAGTGTAACCCTCCAGTAATGCCTCCTTCGGTAATGCTTTGGGGCAGTAAAGGCCTGCACTTGATCTAAACCTCCCTGACCGCCAAAAGAAAACCCTGACAGTGGTCCGGCTGAGGTGGAAGGACAGGACTAGAGGGCATGTGTGCCCTTGTCACTGAGTGACACAGTAGGAAGGAACATTTCCCCTTTGCTTGGACTGACTATGGCAAGTCCAGCTGGTCCTGTGCGCCTCAGTGTGGAGAGTAAAGGGCTGCGGTGGGAGTTTAGCCACTTTTTTGAAGTTTCTGTGGAGTTGTGAGTTCCGAACATTTGTCCTGAATGAATGCCACCACGCTGTGGTCTTGCCCTGTGTTTTAGAATGGCCGTCCTGTCCCTTGCTTCCTTTGACTGCCATCTTCATGCTGCTGTTTTTGACTCTGTGCAGCAGATGGCAGTACACAAAAGGTAGTCAGACCTAAAGACCTTTGCCACACAGAGGTCAGGATCTAAAAGGGAAAAACCTTGAGGCCAGCACTGCTGACTGTATTTGCTCACAGTAACTGAGAGAGATGCTTAGTTTTCTGAGGCCTTACGTATCTAGGTTAAATGTTTTACTTTGTGCTGTGTTTAGAAGCAGTATCACCCTGTTGTACATCCTCTGGACCTGAAATGTGACCCTGACCCAGGTAAGCCAGCGTGAGAATCATTGAAAATGAAGTTCCCTCTGTGAGCTCCTCCCCGTGTCCTCTCCACGGTCAGGGCCCAGCACTCTTGCCACATGCACGCTTCCCTCTGTAGTGTCCGCGCCTGGACAGTGTAGGTTACACGCTGCGCAGCTGCAGCTGCTCCTCCAGGCACTAGCTTCTCTTTCTGTCTTGCTGTAGCTTTCTCTGTTGTAGTGTGCTTTAGTTTTAGGACTTGAGGCTTTACCTTTAATGTGCTCCACCTGGATTTGTACATTTCTTGCTATATTTATCTTCTTGGGTGCATTGAGTTCAGTAAGTTGATCAATGCTGTTGGTGAGTCCCTCTTTGGAAGCAGACCATGATCTTGCCTGTAGAACTTGCATATTTCCTCGTTTCCAATCCCAGTCCTCTCTCGTCAAGCCCTGCCTCTGCTGCCTTTGGTTGTGTGGATAGATACAGTGTTCTTCAATCTCTTTTTCTGGCTCCCAGTTTGGAAGTGGCATACTGTGGTTCTGTTCCTTTAATGTCTCTTGTAAAATTGTTACTGCTCTAGTGAAGTTATCTGACTTTATCCAGTCCTGTGAAAGTCTTCTTGAGCAAGAAATAGACCTTCGTGCCCTCTGCCTGTTGAATAAGCACACCGCCACTCCCAGTTTTCGGCTTTTCTGTCAATTTTAGTTCTTCCAGTTAAATAGATAAAATTTTCCCATTATGACTTTTATTGTCCTGCTGAGAATAGAGCATAGGCCCTGTCCCTGCTAGACAAGTGCTCGCCACTGAGTGGGCTTTTTGTTTGTTTTTGTTTTTTGAGGCAGGGCCCATTATGTAGCCCAGGCTATCCTTGAATTCACAATCCTCCTGCCTCCACCTCCCGAGTACTAAGATTATAGGTATGAACCGCCAAGTCTTATTCAGTAGCTACTCTTTTGTACTTGGTGATTAATTAGATTTATAAATCAAACTTTCAGAATTCTGAGAGCACTATTGTTTTAATTTTGGCCTCCTCTGGGTTTACTTGGCTGTGACGGCAGCTCCGGTCTGTTTCATCTTTGCTTGAATGAAGGCTCGGTGCAGACTTCGGTCGTAAGCAGGCAAACTGATGGTTTGGGGAGCTGAGGCAGGTCGGCTCCTTGCGCTTCCCAGGGAGTCAGGTCTGTAGCTGCCGTTCCCTGGCTGAAGTCTGTGCTGTGCTTGCTTCGCTGTGACTGAGGGGTCAGTCACTCTGCAGAGTGTGGCCTCCTCACGGTGGCTCAAGAAGCAGCGTGTGATCTGCCATCTTCACTAGGTGGGCAACATGACCCCGGGGCAGTGTCCTCGGGTGGGAGGGAGCTTCTGAGCAAGAGCAGACAGGAGGTTATGTGGTTAGGCTCACAAGGAATTCTCTAGAGCGGAGGCGGGCCTAAGCAGACTCCGGAGGAGTGAACGCAAGTCCACAGAACAAAGGAAGGTGGGAAGCAGGTTTAGACACTTGGCTGAGGCCAGAGAACACCGCTCAGCTGTGCATTTCTGCTGAACTCGCAGGCCTTGGGGGTCACCGGCCCCTGTTTAGTCAGTGCAGTGACCCAGAAGCAAAACTGGGCTCTCTGCCAGGCTTTCATTTCCACTTTTTCATTTCCCTCTGCTTCAGAGGGCAGGCAGCTAGGGGATGGTGCGAACAGTGCTCTCAGGCTGCTGAACTTCCACATTTTCAAGGGCAACCCCCACACCACTACACACACACACACACACACACACAATCTACTGATTGTTTACCAATAAAGTAGATGTGGTTTTCATTTGTCAGGAGCAACTTTCATTTGTCAGGACTATTTGAATAGTCTAGTCATTAGTGTAAAGTCCCCAATGTGGAGAGCTCTTCCCCACTACTCACATCACACAGTAGTGATGGCAGAGGTGTCCTGGCATGGCCCTGCAAGTCCAGGCAGCCTGTCTTGTTTTCTGGCAATGCTGCACTGCTGAGCAGTCTGTGTGTAGATGACAACAGATGGTTAATGTCTATGTCAGAGTTGGCATGTGTATCTGGGCTACAGGACTTTTACTTTAAGGAGGATAAGAGAGTTTATTTTGAAGATAGATATGACAGTGGCTGGGGAATACAGATTTAGGTTACTGCAAATTTCATTTTGCAATGTAACAAATTTCATGGCCTTTTGTAATAACAACGGAAAATCATAAACTACTTTCAAAGTACATCAGTGGAAGCGTCAGCAGGTGGTTACAGAAAGGCCTCAGATGCTCTCTGACAGAAGATTCAGCTTTCCAATTGATAGAAACTAGGGTCTGCTTGTACATTTTAAAGGATTTATCTAAAGGTCACAAAGATGTTAGGTTACTTATGAAGGAAGCCACTTAGGGCTGGGCAGGGCAGGAGCGATGGCTCACATAAGAGGCTGTGGCCTTGGAACACCCCCCCCCCCATTGTACTTAGTGAGCTAACCAGCCTTAGGAGGCTCCTGTGAGCTGTGCTGCTTTTACAAACATTTTGCTGACATTGCTAAGAGTGGTACACATTGGCGTCATATAGATGTTCTTGTTGAGTTTGTGGAGGAGGAGCATGGAGAATGCTTCTAGGGGAGCCCATCCCTGATCCTGCATGGCCTTACGGGTGTGAGCACTGAGACCTCCGAAGGCCAATCGATGCTCCTGTATCCAGGTTGCTTCTGTGTTCTTCTCAGTTATAAAACGTGACAGATTCTCTTAGAATCATGGTGAGTAAGGCCACAAAAAGCTTATTGCTTTGGAATTTCTTTAGCAAATATTTGTGGTAGAAAATGTTTTGACTTCTTAAAAAATTTTCCTGATTTGTTCTGTGCATCTGTGCACATACCTGTGCATGCTATAGCGTGCATGTGCAGGTCAGAGGACGACTTGAAGAAGCCGCTTCTGCAGATAAGGTTTAGGCCTAAATGGGAATATTGAGCTTACTTCATTAAAAAAAGAAGAGGTATTGTAAGTTCATAGTTAGACACTGAATTTTAGAATGGTATCATGTATTTTTCATTTCAAGAAACTTTCATTATGCTGGAGCTAAGGTTTGCCCAGTTGTGATTTACTCTTTCAGGAACACAGTGTATGATTTCTGGCAGAGTAATATTTTAAAGAGTTACATTGAATTCTAAAAGATGTGAATTCTGACTCTATTTGCTCGCAGTTCCCTTTCCTGGGTTATTTGTACAGTAAGCTGTGAGCCTGTTCTGAAATGTCAGAGAACCACGGTGCATGGTGACCACAGCAGCCCACACAACAGAATAGGCTTCAGGCTTATCTGTCTGTCTGAGTCCCTGAACGCTCACCTACAGGCTGGGACTCACAGAGCTATATATGTCTGCCTCTACCTCCCAAGTGCTGAGATTAAAGGCCTGTGCCACCTCTGCCTGACTGTCCACTAACTTCACTTTTAATCTCTGTTATTCTTGTAGGGAAAAATCAGTCTGTTCAGTCCTTACATCTTACACTGTGTAACTATTCTGCAGGGTAAGCCACTGTTACTGCATCCCTTCTAATGTGACATTTCTTCCCCCCATCTCTGTTCTGTCTTATCTGTCTGTGATTTTCTCCCTGAATTATAAATTCCTAGGTGTGGTAAACCCTTAAGGTTTTATCTATCTGTCCTGTTTCTAACCTTCCGTCTTCCTATTCCCGTCTTGACCAGCTCCCCTTGCCTGCAGTGAACCTTCATCCTGTCTGCCCCTTTCACACCATCCTGGGGATCGCCTCACTTCCCCCACTGGATCTCGCTTCCTGCTTCCTGTTCTCTCCTGTTTCTCACTTATTTCCTTATTTGGGTAAAGTGGATCCTGTCCACCTGCCTCCCCCCTGGAACTCCCCAGTCCATTTGGCATCAGATCCCTGTTTAAGGCAAGTTCTCTGTAATACAGTTCCCCTGAGAGTGATTCGCCCTCTTTGATTAAGGAGGTGTCCTCTATCATGGCTGTATCCTGTATAGCTTTGAACATCTACTCTAAGGTTCTGTGATCACCACCGGATCCCAGGATCCCAGGATTAGAGAATGGGCCTCTTCTCAAGGCTAGGGATAGTCCAGGCTTCTCATTGTGTCCACACTGCCCTCTAGTGGCCCTTCCACTAGAGCTTGGAGGATGTTTGGAGATGGTAGTTGGCATTTTGTAGTCAGCAAGGAATTCTAGATGTCTTCTGTGTCTGGCCCATCATTAGAATACCTGGTCACACACTTGGGTGTGAAGGTCCATTTACAAGTCTGCAAGCCTTCAGCCTACCTCTGTTTCATACGCAAGCCCAACCACCCTTGGGCTTAAATGTTCTCACTGTTTATACAACAGGTGAGAACAGGTATTGTTCAGCAACGGGAAAGTAAAGACCAAAAGGTGGCTTAGGTGTTTTAGGAACTGTTTGTATTAGTCATAGACAGAACTTAATCTGTAAGAAACCTTGAGAAAGGAGTTACAGGTCAAGGGCTATAGCTGCTGCTGTTAGTAAAGCTACAACGATGAAGACTACGGCTGCCTGTTCACACACAGAAGTAAAGTTCATGTTCCATACGTGTGTTTGTTGCAGAGTAATATACAGTACACAACTTGTTGAAGTTAGGCATGTATTTCTACATACATACATATTAAAAAGCCACCATCTAGATATGTAAGTATGATGACTAGATACAGATGACAAACATTTTAAACTCTGTTCAAGTGTGTCTTATGTTTTCATGTATACTGTGAAAACAACAGTATCTTAAAAACCTGGAATTGTAAGGAAAATAGTCTATTGTGTTTCTTCAGGTCAACAGTTGAGCCTATGTCTTTAAGTTCAGAAGTATTTTATCTGGGAGAGAGTTAAGGAAGGAAGGAGATATATTGGACACATCCCCAGAGACCTGAGGACCTCCCAAAAGGCTTGCCTGGTGACCAAGCATTTAACACATTGGCCTTTGGGGCACTTTCTAGATGTATGTGTGTAGGAATGCATGCGTAACTGAAATGTTCTAGATAGTCACTCATTGTAGATTTTAATTTACACTTAGGACTAAATGCATTGATTTGAAATCTAATGTTGGATTTGTTACCTGTTACTTAGTAACTTATCTCAAATTTTAACAGCTTAAAACAGTAGACACATGTTGTGTCCCTTGTGGCTTCTGAGCCCATTAAGCTGTAGGAGCTTCAGCCCCTCGAGGCATGTGCCTCTGAGCTTCCAGTTACCTCAGTTCTTCAGTGTTGTGACAGTGCCCACCCGTGAAGGAGCTTGTCCTTGGACACCTTCATCTTGGACCTAACGTGCATGCGAGGGCACACTAAGGGCTCGTCAGAGCTGTGAGGCTGGCGGGCGCGCACAGAGACGCTCAGGTTGTTGCTGTATTAGGAGTGTCTGAGGGGACGGTGGGGGATCAGTGTGAGAGCAAGAGAAGGTGAGTGAAGAGAGTGCCTCACAGGCTATGGGCCGGGTAGTTGAACTATGGCTGACTCCCAGCAGAAAGGCCAAGGTAGCTGCTCAGTGAATTTCCAGTCTGGTGCTAGAATCCTGGAGAATTCTATAGAGCTGCTGGTATTCAGTGTACATTGAAATCCCAGAGAAGTAGGTTCTAATAACAATGGCGGAATGTGTCAGCAGCAGGTGGATGAAGTTGCCAGCAAGAGCAAGGTGAGCAGGCAAGGAGCCAAAGCTTCCTTTATCCATGTGGGCTGCCATCAGAAGGCGTGGCCAGATTTAGGGAGGGTCTTCCAATTTCAAGTGATCCAATCAGTGAAATCCCTCAGATTTATTCAAGTTGACAACCAAACATAGCCATAGTTGTGGTGGAAATACACAAAACTGAGCACGCTGGGACTGGAGAGAGGGTACAGCAATCAGGAGCACTTGCTGCTTGCTGTTAGGAGAGGCCTAGGGTTGGCTCCCAGCAAGCACCCATGGCGGGTGGCTCACAACCTCCTCTAACTCCAGCTCCAGGGCATCGACAGCCTTCTCTGGCCTCTGTAGCCATGTTCATACACACAAAATGAAATAATAAAAAGTAAATATTTTAGGATGACCATATTGTGCATTTTAAAGCCCATCATCCACCAGTAGCCAGCGTTGCGTATCCCAGGGTTCCAGAGCAGTTTACTACTCAGCAGGGACTCCACAGCCGTCCAGTGGTTCTCTTTCCCTCCCTAGCCCGGCAAGCACCGGCTGCTCCCTGACTGCATGGCTTTGCTATAGCAAGTGCGATGTCGTGGTGCGTGCTTCCTGTGCCTGATGGAGTGCTTCTTGTGCTGCTTCGCCATCCTGTGGCAGTGACGCTGAGGCCTATGTGTGTGCTCTGGCCAGGTCTTATTCTCAACTTGAAGCAGCCTAGACTCACCTGGGAAGCCAGCACCTCAATTAAAAGGTTGCCCAGATCAGGTTGGTCTGTGGTCATGCCTGTGTGGCACTGTTTTGATTGTTGATTGCTACGGTACAGAAGGGCCCAGGCCTGGTGGACAGTCCTATCCCTGTGATGGCAGCCCTGGCTTGTGTAAGAAAGCTGCTGTGCATGAGCCAGTGGGAGAACAAGCCAGTAAGCAGCACTCCTCCATGGCTCCGCCCTGACGTCCTTCTGTGCTGGGTGGGGACCCACCCGTGAGTAGGCCAAGACCTTTCCCCACCCAAGTTGCTTTTGGTAATTGTCTAAGTTGGAGTTTCTTTTGCTGTGAAGAGACCCCATGATCACAACCGCTCTTGTCAAGGACATCATTAATTAGGACTGGCTTACAGGTTCAGAGATTTGGTTCATTATGATAGGAAGCACGGTGGCTTGCAGGCAGAGCTGGTGCTGCTGAAGGGGCCGAGCGGTGTATAGTTGGATCAATCGGCAGCAGGGAGGGGGCGCTCACACGTGAGCTCATGAGGGCTTTCCTATTCAGACTACCATAAAAGTGATATTTATCAGAGCACCAGAAACCAAACTAGAAATGTGTATTGTGTATTGTGTTTGATGAGGTGTGCTGTATACATGTATGAGGTCTAGTAGAATAGTGTGTTGTGATTGGTGAGGTGTGCACACGTGTGAAGTCTAGTACAATAGTGTGTTGTGTTTGGTGAGGTGTGCTGTGCACACGTGTGAGGTTGTGAGGTGTGAGTACAATAGTGTGTTGTTGTTGCTCTTCTGGATGAGTTGCCCCCTTTATCAGTATAGTCTCTTGTAGCCGAGCTTTTAATGCAGCCGGAGGGAGGCTCAGTCACAGCCAGGGCCTTACACAGCTGCCTAGTGCAGCCCCAGCTCTGCTGAGTCCTCTGGCCCCCGCCGGCCCATGATTGCTTCCTTGTGGAATGTTCTGGTCTTCCCTTCACTCTTTCATGGCTGTGCTCATAGGACAGTCATGGTGTGATCTAGTTGGATCATTTGTTTTTATCCAGTTGCCGCTTCTATTTCTGCCTTTCAGTAGCAAAGTTTAACCTACTGATAGTTAATTGTGACTGACAGGGGAGGACTTGGCTCGCCTCAGTGTTTGTTTTCTGTGATGCTTTCTGTCCATCACGTCCTTCTGTTCGTCCATCAATCACATCCTTCTGTCATGTCCTTCTGTCTGTCATGCCCTTCTGTCCATCAATCCTTCTGTTCCTCATGTCCTTCTGTCAGTCCTTCATTTTGTCTGTCACATCCTTCATTTCTCCTTTGTTCATTTGATCTTTTTGCAGCATATCACTTTTATTTTCTGAATAATTTTTAGGGCACTGACTTAAGAAATCACAATTCATGTGTCAACATTATAGCTGTATCATTTTAAACCAGCATTATTTTCACACTACATGGAAAGTCTGTAGCTCTACCCTCCTTTACTGTTACCATCAGTTGTGTCTTTAGACATCATGTACTAGTCGGCACAGCTTCTACAGTGCTTTGTGCATCTCTTTTTAAATTATGAAGGACATGGGCTGGCTTTTCTATCAGCCCCGCGGCTTTCCCGGTGCTTTTCGTCTTTGTGGCTTTAAGGAACCGACCCAGCATCTGCACTTCAGCCTGAGACTCAGTGATCAGAAAAGGGCTAGGTGATCTTGCTGATGAAATGCTTTGACCTGAATTTGAATTCCTGGGTTAAAAACTGGAGACACAGAGACAGTAGGAGCTGTGGGGTTCACTAGCCGTCAGTCCAGCTGAGTCAGTGACATTGTCTGAGGAAGAAGAGGGTGATAGAGGAAGTCACCTGATGGTGACCTTTGCACAGATGCACACAAGCACAGATACATACACACTCATGCACACACATGCACAGATACACACACTCATGCACACACACACACACAGATAGAGACACAGGTGCACACTCACACAGATGCACACATGCACAAATACATACACATACTCATGCACACACACAGAGACATAGGTGCACACTCGCTCAAATGCATACATGCACAGATACATACTCATGCACACACATAGAGACACAGGTACACACTCGCACAGATGCACACATGCACAGATACATCCACACACTCAGGAAAAGCATCACAAAAGGAAAAACAAATGTGTAGTACTAGCAACCATAGCTCCAATTTTCCACCAGATGCTCTGTCTACACATGGCCTTAATACAGAGTGATTTCGTTGTAAGTTTAGATGGTGTGTTGCTTTAAAAGCGTTTTTTTACTGTGTGTGTTGGGGGGGGGGAGTACACATGGTACAGAACACACATGAAGATCAGAACGCAGCTTTGTGAATGGACTCTCTTTGCGAGCCTTGACTGGTTCTGGATTGAACTGCTTGCCAGCCCCTCGCAACTCCCTTTGCCTACTGAGTCATTTCACTGGCCTGTGTTTGGTTTTTATACAAGTCAGACGTCTTAGTCTCCCTTTCTTTGTCTTACCCTCGATGCCATGCAGAGGCGCCAGCTGCAGCAGTGCTTGTACTGCGGATGGTGGCGCTCCCTGTGGGCAGTGCGGGGACTGCTTAGCAGCCGGCTGTCTTAAGTGCATACCTCTGCATTCCACTCTGGTGTCCGGCTCTTTTCATTTATCTTCATAAATTAAATAGGACATTGCTTTAGGAATTACAAAGTACTGAGGCTGGGGGTGGGGTGGTACACGCCTTTAATACCAGTGCTTGGGAGGCAGAGGCAGCAGAAATCTGAGTTTGCGGCCAACTCAGTCTACAGAGTGGGTTCCAGGACAGCCTCAGCTACACAGGGAAACCCTGTCACAACCAGCCAAGCTCTTAGAAAGGTTAGAATAAGGAGAGTTGTCCCCTCAGATTGCATCTAAATGTCTTCATGATTGGCTAACTAGATGGAGAACCTAAGCTGCTGTCTGGTCGTCTTTTGCAGCTTCTCAAATGGAGGATTTGAAACGCCGTGGAGAGGCCATAGCTAAGGAACTGAGCGAGGCCGTGAAGGTAACCGGCACGTGCAGAGAGCAGGAGAGGTCACTGCTCGCCTCACCAGCCTCGCTGGGCACGGGAGGGGGCTCGGGAGTCCAGCACGGGGCTTGGAAGTACGCTTATTAGGCAAGCAACAGTAAAGCAGAGAGTTCCACTTATCCGGTGCCTACTATGTGCCACATATTCAGCCTGCAGGTGCCAGGAGCTGTGTGTTCTACATGCTTCTCTAGTGAGATCATACTTTATGAGCTGTGTTGGCAACTTGTCAGTCACTTAGGAAAATGCTGTTTGTAACACTTAGGGAACATGTGGTGTCTGCCGTTTGATCCTCGTACTAATCATAGGACGTAGATATGTTAACCCCAGTCTGCAGATGAGAAACCAGGCATGAAGAACCTAAATAAGTTGCCCAACCAAGTAGCTGAACCAGAGCCTCTGGCTTTGGAACTTGTTTTGGTTGTTTCTGCTTTTGTGTCGGTGTGACCCCAGGCTAAGCACACTGCCCTGAGCTGCTCCTAGGCGTGGAGTTCTGCTCTTAGTCATTCTTATACAACTGCAGCTGGGAGCCCCCAGGCCGTAATACGTGGCTTGGGATGTTTATTTTACCTAAACATCAATTCCTGCTACATGCTCCTTCAGAACCTTCTCAGTTCTGATGACTCTTTTGCCTTTCTGTGTCTTTTTTTTTTTTTTAATATGTTAACAAATGTACATTTTCCTGATAAATTGATCAACTTAGTACTTTTATCCTATTCTTGATCCAGAATCGGTGGCCCAGCAACAGGCTGCCTCGGTTCTTTTGAGGACAGAGCCTCACAGCATTCCACATGCTGGCTTCAAACCTGGATTACATTCATGTGCCAGCATGACTGGCCAAGATTGAGTCCCAGACAAAGTATAAAATAATTATTGTTCCATCTATTATAATCAAAATGTGCCTCTCCCTCCTCTTAATGATCAAGATTCCAAAAGCATGCTCATCAGATAGCAAGATTTCAGACTTTAAATTCTTATCTCCAAACTTCTCTTATTCCTGTCAAATGTAACATTGCCAGCAGTTATTGTAGGAATGAGCCATATCTTCTGAGTCTTAGCTGTTTGTTTAAATCCCTTTGCTTAAAGTGGGATTTTAAAACACAGGGCCAAATATACATAACCCCAGGGTGCCGTGGCTTAGCAATAGACTTGTGACGTGTTCATATCTGTGTGAAGTGTGCCTGCCTCTACGTTCACCTTTCAACCTGAGGTTTTCCTTCCCAAGGCTTTTCCTGTGTTACTTGAACAAGGAGAAGGCTTTTCCCAGGTCTTAAAGATGAGGCCTGTCATCCAGCTGCAGAGGATCAACCAGGAAGTCTTCTCCAGCCTTTACAGGAAAGCAGATTCCAAGCCTGACAAATGTGTGACGCGAGTGGAGACCACACCACCAGAGACTGCAGCCAGGAAGGCCTCCGACCTTGTGATAAAGAGAAAGCAAGCTCCAGACTGTGCCCAGAGAGAGCGCTACCCACTGCGCCTGAAGAGAATTCATCTCGATATGTGAACTCTGGTTGTTGGGAGCTGAAGGTCAATGCTGTCAACATCTGGGTCACAGTCTGATGCCTGAGTGACTTTATTTAAAGTAACTGACTGTCCAGGCACAGTGTATGGCTGTGATGTCCCGGGATACGGCTGAGTACCGTACTTCTTCCCTGAGATCCTGTGCAGTGGGTGAAGAGACGGACGGCCCAGTCCTGCATAGACCTGTCAGTGGCCTCGGATGATACCAGCTCTTGGCCGCCTTGCAGCTGTGTGGCATCACAGGTGCTCTGAGGGGGATTCATGCTACCCTCTCTGTGACACTATGAGGTGGCTCCCTGCGGCCTGAGAGCTGGCCTTGGCTTCCCATGGCAGCATGATCGTCTCTAGGCAGTTTATCAGATGAATGCACAGAAAGTGGGCCTGGCCTTAGGTTTGGCCAGTGGTCATTAATCTGAGGTTTTAGAGTTTTGTAAGATAAATGAGAAGGCTATTATTTGTGCAGGAAATATTCTTAAAAAGAAAACCTCGGGCACGGAGCCTCTATTTTTTGCCTACATTTTCATTTCCATAAATCTTTGAACATGATTTGACTGGAAACTGATAAGTTTCTTTTAAAGTTCTTATTTCCAAATAGATCCTTCTAGTGCAAAATACATATTAGGGATGATTGACATGTCATTTACCACAGATCTAAGCAGACTAAACTGCCCTAGTTATGGACGTTGGTATATCCGAGATAAAGTGTCAGACTCAGGCGGTGTCAGCAGGCCTGCACTGAAATGTGAACACAGCCTCTTACCCCGTGCACTGCAGACAGGCCCGCCGGGCTGCCGTCCGCTTCTGGGCGAGTGTACGCGTGTCAGTTTCAGAGGCGCTTACTGATGGTGACTTGGAGACCTGCACTGCTGTGCTCACTGCGTCCTGATGATCATAAACATCACGGTTGTCTGCTTTTCCCACCTGGGAAAGTTTCATGGCGGTGCTGCCTTCTGGACCTCAGAGCCTGTTTCAGTTACAACTTGATTCGACTTAGTGTTAATAACTGTATGGGGCAGTGTTTGGGTTTTTAAGTAACTTATGAAGACCAAACTCTTGGCACTGTGCCCTTTCCAGCTAACCAGGCATTCTGGGCAATGGCTTTCATGGGAGAGCAGACAGGTGCACTGCTGCAGAGTGAACTAGCTCCACCCTAAAAGCACTTTGGGACTCCAGAAGGTGACTGTGCCTTTTCTGGCATTAAAGTGCTGTGATTGATTTTGCTTGAGAAGTGCCCAAACAGGCAAGGCTAGGACCGCAGGCTGGGAGGCAATGTGGTGGGAGTCCACTGAAGCAAGAGCTATGTAGCAGGGTGGGAGAGTGAGCTTGGGGGCATCCCTAGGTGGCTCTGCCTGGACCTATAAAGTCAAATCGTGAAAGGCCTCTTTCCACACACAGGCTCTGAGGTCATGTTCAGAGGAGTTTGGAGTGTCTGACACTCCCAGCACCAATGTGACTCAAGCCCTGTGGCTTAAAGCTCTCCCTTAGTAGTAAGATCTGAGAGGTGTTTCGTCCTCAGTGCAGAAGCTAGGTGATCAGAGAGCCCCAGGGATCCTTGGGGTCCACTTACAACAGGAGTTCTTAGTGGGGGCTATCTTCCCAGCAGGCCTGTGGTAATTGTGGAGATGTTTTTGCCTATCATAACTTAAGGTGTGTGTAGCAGGGGCTGGGAAGTAGCGGTGTATCACTGCCATCTAGTGACTAGATATCCCGGTGGCTGGCGCAGCTAACCATCTGTCCAAGACCAGTGACGCTGCGGTGGAGAAGCCTGCTGAGGGCAGACCGACCAACAGCATAACGCGTGTACCATTACAGTTCCCAGGCAGGCTGGGAAATGCTGTTTGGCTGTAGTTACCGCTTGTCCACATACCCCACTGTCAGCCTTCATAAGACAAACTACAATGTTTGATCTTATATAAAACCAGACTGTAGAATACATGTAAAAAACCCACAAATAAAAAAAGAAATGTTAATTGTGATTGCATTTTCATTGCATTTTAAGGAATATGTGTTGATAAAGTGATGTCATATCTTGGGATTTGTTCTTTAAACAAAGAAAAGGGATAGATTAAGCAAATATATAAGAAATGTTGACAGTGTGCAACCTCTGTGATAGAACATTTACTTTGTGTTTGAAGTGTGTATGTGTGTGTATGTGTGCGTGCGCGCACGTGCGTGTGTGTGTGTGTGTGTGTGTGTGTGCGCGCGCGCGCACGCACGCGCGCGCTTGTGTTTCCATGTGAAGCAGCAGACAAATGATGAGACTTGAAGTCTTGGGGAGCCTAGTCTTGCCCTCAAGCACAGCGGTGTAGACCAGCCGTTTGGAGTAGGGCAGCACTGTAACAGAGGGAGTTACAGCTTCTGAGCTGGATTAGCAAGATGAAAGTTTTGAAGCTTAAAAGACAGTTGGAGCAGAAGGGGTGAAACTGAATTTTTTTCTCTCTATTGGAAAAGGAAGACTGAATTGGAGAGGGCCTTAAACTTCTCTGTGAAGTCCGGAGAGACAGCTCAGCAGTCAAGAGGCTGTGGTGGACCTGGGCTTGATTCCTCACACACGCACACACACACACACACACACACACACACACACACACACAGTGGCTCACAACTCTGTAACTCCAGCCCAGGGGACCCGGTGCCCTTTACTGGCTTTCTTGGGCACTGCACACCCACGGGTTCATAGACATTACAGTCAGAAGAGCTATACACACTTTTTTAAAAAAAAAAATTCTCTGTCAGCAAAATTTAAAACAAACGGTCAAATCTAAGTTCCAGGAAGCAAGAACCTCAAGAAGATTGCAAATCCCATAGGCAACAGTTGAGGGCTGGCTAATGGGTCAGCGTGTGAGGGCTCCTGCCACCAAGCCTGCTGCCTGGGCCCACATTGCTGGAGGAAACAACAGATGCTGACAAATTGTCCTCTGAGCTCCACATGTGCACCATGTGTCGTGAGTGCTGCCCTTCTCTCTCTCTCCCTCTCTCTCCCTCCCCCTCTCTCTCTCCCCCTCTCTCTCTGTCTCTCTGTCTCTCTCTCTCTCTCACACACACACACACACACATGTGCACGCGCGCAAACGCTTTTTCATTTTTGAGATGGTCTAGAACTCACTCTGTAGACCAGAGCCATCTCTCCTTTTGCCTCCCAAGTACTAGGATTAGAGGCACGTGCCAGCTGTGGGCAGATGACATATTTTTGAAGCAGAGGTTGTGTTGACTTCTTGGTGAGGGCAGCCAAGCCATCGAGTGGTTCTTGAAAGGCAGTGGAGTAGGTGGTGCTGTCTCAAAAGAGGAACAGAGAGAAGCAGAAGGAGGGCCAGAGTCACACCAAGGGCTCTGGAATGAGCGCCCGGCCGCTCACCCCAGCTGATAGCTGAGAGGTGGTGGGAAAAACCTTCAGGGCTCATTAGGCCATGGGGGCTCCGCCTTCAGCCTTCATCCCGGGATGAAGATGGTGCGTACAGGAGCAGGCTGTTTGACTTCCCAGCTCAGACTCCCGCTTCTCTCCACGAACACACTGGCTCTTCTGCTCTTCCAGCCTGCCAGGATACATACATGAACATGGCTTTCACCAGAAGCTGGCGAATGCCCTGCCGTGCTCTGGGACTTCCAGAACCCTGAGCAAGATCACAAATTGGGCCACAAATATAGTAAAGGCAATAGGTAGGTTACTTATCCAAGGAAGGAAGTGTAATCATGCCTGCAAATAGGTTACCTAGAAAACAGCATTTATACAGACAATATTTTTTTTTTTTACCAGAATTCAATAAAGAATCTGGACAGTTCTATTGAGAGGCAAAGAGGCTGGGAATTAGCCAGGTTCTGAAGAGTCAGACTACATTAATCAAAAACTGGTTCTGAACCCTCATGGACTCTCCCCTCAAAGGGAATAAAAGAGTCTGGTGTGAACAGAGCCCAGGAGCACAGACTCAGGATGGGCCAGCACGTGCTCCAGTAGGAGCACAGACTCAGGAGCACAGCAGACTCAGGGTGGGCCAGCACGTGCTCCAGCAGGAGCACAGACTCAGGGTGGGCCAGCACGTGCTCCAGCAGGAGCACAGACTCAGGAGCACAGCAGACTCAGGGTGGGCCAGCACGTGCTCCAGCACAATGACAGCTGCGTGAAGTGTTTATAGTAACAGGATGGAGGAGTGCAGATGTGATGACCAAGCAGGAAAATTCATAGAAAGGTAGATGAATAAGGAGACAGGCTTCATAGCACATGTCCTCGATCCCAGCACTTGGGAGGCAGAGACAGGAGGATTGAGAGTTTGAAACCAGCTTGGGATGCCTGACAATACCTTATCAAAAACAAAACAAAACCAAAAGGAGGTAAGACTAATTGTGACAAAATGTTAGTTGTTGGTCATAGATGAACTTCTTCACATGTTGGAAAGTTTTATAGTCAAAGTTTGAATGATAGTCATACATGTATCTTCCTCACACCACACATACTCGCTGACTCAGCAGCAGTGGCCCTAGGGGGCAGGCGGAGATGCCCCACCTGTCCAGTGTGCTCCTGCCACATGACATCTGTGGTAGCTGAGGATCCTTTAGGGAGCGTGAGAGCCAGAGCCCCGTGCCTCTGACCTCTGGAGGGAACATGGGAGTGAAACTCTTTGGCAAGTTCTGTGGAACCAGCTGTTTGCAAGAAATGGTTTTGTCTGCTTCTGGAAACTGCAGTGGAACATGAAGATATTCGCAAACAAGCACAGCCCCTGCCTGGGTGATGGAGTCTGTGTCCCCAGACCAAGCCCAGCACCCCCAGGCTTGCCCTCCTTGGGGCACCAGTGACTTAAAGCTGGGAGCCTGGGCTGGGTCCCCAACAGAGTGAACCAAGGGCGTGTGTCAGCTGAGGCAGCGGGGACTATGAGAGGGGCTTCCCCCACAGAGATCTCGGCCGGAGCTGCATGAGACCGCTAACATGGCAGACCAGACTTTGAATCCTCAGAAAACGTGATTTTCCTAATGAAATTCACTTCCTCTTGTGTGGCTCCGGGAAGGAAATCTCATTATAGTGTTAGAGGAACAGATCTGCTGCCGCGCGGTGGTCGAGGGCTGACTTCAGACTGTAGTAGCATTGGTTAAAGCAGCATGTACATAGTTAAGTTTGTTTACATAGATCTTGGCGGTGTCGCCCAGGCTGGTCTTCTGCTGATTTTGTTATTTTGGAGACAGGAGACTAAGACAGGAAGATGTCAAGTTTGAGGCCAGCCTGAGCTACATAGTGAGAACCTGTCTCTTACTGTCTAATTCGGTTCAGAGATCTGTGCAGCTCCCAGCCACCACACCCGGGAGTGCTGAAAACTTATTTTCAATTTTACGGTGCTAGGGACCCAAGCCGAGGTCTTGGGTGTGGCGGGCAAGCCTCAGTGGGCAAGCCGCTGCCATCGGGTCCATGTCCAGTTTGTGCATTTGCCAGTGTGTTTGCTGACGGGGACAGCAAAGTGCCAGTAGTCCCCACATGCTGCTGACCTCCTGCGATGGGGCAGCATCACACACACACCCCACTCCATCCTCCGTCTTGATAAAGAGTTGGAGCTGAGAGTGGCTAAGCTCCCTGCTGTCTTCAGTGGACATCTGAGCAGGCGCAAAGAGGCCTGGCTCTCGGCTAAGGCCGAGTCTGGACTCAGGCGTCCTCAGCTTCGCACCTCAGCCTCCTGACTGTTCTGTCTCTGTCAGCAGCGCAGCACAAACCAATAAAGGCTGACGAGAAACTTTTCTGAATTCCCCAGGCACCAGGTGTGGCTAATATAAAGAAGTAGAGGCAATTACAAAAGGAAACATGTTTAAAGCAGGTTTCCTTGGTCAGAGTTGTGTGTGCTGTTTGTGACTCCAGCTGCCGGAGCTGGGCTGTGAAGAGTGTTCACTACTCTGATACCAGTTACAAGAAGTGCTCAGTCACTGAACTGATTTCATAAGGTTTCCAGAGGGGCTGGAGAGATGGCTCAGCGGTTAAGAGCACTGACTGCTCTTCCAAAGGTTCTGAGTTCAATTCCCAGCAACTAATCTGTAATGAGATCTGATGTCCTCTTCTATTGTGTCTGAAGATGGCTACAGTGTACTTAGATACAATAATAAACACATCTTTGGGCCGGAACTAGCGGAGCCAGAACGAGCAGAGGTCCTGAGTTCAATTCTCAGCAACCACATGGTGGCTCACAACCAACCGTAATGAGATCTGACACCCCCTTCTGGTGTGTCTGAAGATGGCTACAGTGTACTCATATACAATAAATAAATAAATCTTTTTTGTTTGTACTCATATACAATAAATAAATAAATCTTTTTTGTTTGTTTGTTTGTTTTGAGACAGGATTTCTCTGTAAATAAATCTTAAACAAAATAAAAAAAATAAGGTTTCCAGTGATTTCCTGATAACTGGGTCACTACATTTTAGAACAGCATATGACACATTTAATCCACACATTTGATTCATCCTCTTTTCTCTTTGGAAAAACTAATTTTTTAAAAAAGATTTACTTATTTATTTTATGTATGTGAGTACACTGTTGCTGTCTTCAGACACACCAGAAGAAGGCCTCCGATCCCATTACAGATGGTTGTGAGCCACCATGTAGTTGCTAGGAATTGAACTCAGGACTTCTGGAAGAGCAGTCAGCCATCTCTCCAGCCCAAGAAACGAAAGTTTTAATTGTCATTTTAGTGGCCTGCTAAGCATCACATCAGTCTACTGTCTGGTTTCCTGACCCTGCCTGGGGCAGTCTCAAGAACTACGAAGGCTGGCTGGCACCGGCCCTGCAAAAGATGCAGTGTGAGAATCATTTCAGGCCTCTAGAGAACTCCAGCTCTGTCAGCCCCATCAGACACCAAAACCCATGCCCAGGGGCCTTCTAATGACTTCTCAATTCTAGTCTGTTTAAAATGTATTTATTTTAATGTGTTTTGCCTACATGTATGCATGCGCACCGTGTGTGCCATACCGAGGCCAGAAGAGGGGGTCACAGCCCCTAAAGCTGGAGCTACCCGTGCTTGTGAGCTTCCGTGTGGTTGCTGGGAAGGAAACCTCCATCCTCTGCGAAGCAGCCAGTGCTCTTAACCACCGAGCCATCTCTCCAGCCCCACCCTGCTGCATTAATAAAAGCCCACAAGCCAGCTCTGACTCTAAATCAGGTCAGGCAGGGAACCACACAAAGGCATGGGCGCTGAGAGTGGCTTACTGTTGCCACCGGATTCATGGTCTTCTACGATGGCCTCAAAACCTTACACATGGAGTCTAGGGCTGGACAGATGGCTCAGTGGTCAAGGGCACCAGCACTGGCTGCTTTTCCAGAGGATCTGGTTTCAGTCCCAGCACCTGCTGGCTCACAGCTGTCTGAAACTTCAATTCCAAGGAATCCAGCACCCTTTTTCTGACCTTTTTGGGTACTAGGCACACATGTGGTACACACATATACATATAGGCAGAACACCCATGTGCATAAAATATTTGAAGAAGCCAACTTAGCCCTGCAGTCCCATCGCTCAGATGCATGACTCCCCAGCACTCGGGCTAGGTCAGCGAGGCCATAAGTTCGAGGCCAGCCTGTGATACCCAGTGAAACTCTGTCTCAACAAAGCAGCAAACAATCCCTTCCCCTAAAACTTCTCTGAGTCTATATCCAAGGCACCGAATTCAGTGTGTGACTCCGGCTGGTCCCTGAGCAGACACATGTTGGAGGAATCCTGCTGGTGCCCCTGGTGAAGTGCTGCACAGAGACACAGTGGCTCACTGTGACTGCACCAGTTCAGGTTTGACGGGCAAAGTGTCCACAGCTATTTGTGAGGTCTCGTGTCTACAGGAGCAGCCTCGCCACTCGGTACCCCATACCAGTTCCACACAACCCACCTCTCGGGAGGCATCCCCTAAGATTACAGTCTCATCTGTCTGAGACATGACGAGCTGCTGTAGAGTTTACATTCTGTGAGAAAAGAGGGAGCGCAAGGAGGAGAGAGGCTGATCACACTGAGGGCCTAGAGGAAGACTTCTTGGAAGAGGCGGCTTCGGGATCCTCTTGAATGATGGGAGAACACAAAACCTCTTTCTTTGGAAAGAGGTGTGAGCTAGAGTGAGCTGGAGAGTAAAGGACAGAAGGCCACTTCACCTGAGTATTTTTTTTTCTCCACATAACACTTTTATTCTCTGGGAGTTTCATATCACAATCCCTTCCCAGTTCTTCCTTGTCACCCCCTCCCCACAAAAAGAAAGAAGTAAAAAATAAAAACAAATCCACTTTGTGTTTTCTGTATACTCACTGGAGCATAGTCAAACTCTCAGTGGCCTGCCCCTTAGATAGAATGGCGGCTGTCCCCTCCTGTGCTTCAGTGGCCTGCCCCTTAGATAGAATGGCGGCTGTCCCCTCCTATGCTTCCAGCAGAAGCCATTAGCTGTGGAGAGCCACACTTCAGCGTCTCCGTCACACTTAAGCACGCTTTGGGCTTCTGCCTCTCAGGGTGTACGGACACTGCAGCACGCCGGGTGGCTGGATGGATGAAGTGGACTGACTCCAGAATGGACAGGACCCAGCTCCAGTTGGGAGTGGGGAGGGGATACAGACAGACAGACAGACAGACTCCGAGGATATTAGTGTTACAGCTCTTTCAGGTGAAGGCCTTCGAGGACAATCTTTAATAACACAGTTCTCTTAGACAATTAGCTTGTACATATACCTTTACTCAGGGTGGGCTTATACACAGACACTTCATTCAGAATGAGCCAAGGATTATATAGTTTGGGAGAAGGGGGTGAGAGTGTCCAGGATGCCTCAGGAGCACGGGGAAGAATTCCAGGTGCTGGGCCGCGTGACTGACTGTGTTTGATCACCCGGTCGGGTTCACTGGATCACAGCTCCAAGGCAGGCGCAGAAACAGAGAGGGAGCCCCTCTCCTGCCGCCTCAGATTGAGATTTTAAATCTCAAGGTTCGGGATTTCTGGGGTTTGAACAAGTTCTTCTTTAGCCGATCCATGCCAGTTCCTCTGGCGGCACTGTCCATGCGGCCCACACCGGAGAGTTAGTTCTCCTTGGTGGCTTCTGGTGTAGTGTTACTTTGGGTGGGGGGTGTCATGAAAGCCTACCACGTCCCTCTCTCCACTCTGTCTGCAGTCCTCGATATCACAGCAAGAGTAGCCGCCTTGCTCTCTGTGGTCAGCAGGAGCACGGATCATGGCCCTCCATGTGGTTTCTGGTGACAGCACAGGTCACAAACACAGCTCCCCTGCTGCAGTAGGATCAACGGACCCAAACAAGGCTCTGGGAGGGCTGCCCAAACCACGGACATCTTGTGCCTTCCCTGACCCCCAGTCAGGTGAGGATTGTCAATAATACTCCTTTCACCTTCTGCAGGTGTTTGGGCTGGGCTCCCGGCAGAGGACTCGTCTACACTGTCAGAGCACTGCCAGGGCTCCGTGCGCACCACCATTTAGAAGTGGCTTGGAAAGAAATGAGGAAGCAGGAGGGAGCAACTTGGTGAACTTCAACTTCCTGGAGCTTCTAAGCTGCCCCTGAGAAACCAGAGCGTCTTTGGGGCGGTGGTAGGAGTTGATGTTAAATTGTGTGTCCCAGGCTAGCCTGGGACTCATTCTGTAGAGGAGAATGACCCAGAAGTCATGGTTGTGATGGCAGGCGGGGCTGCACCACACCTGGCCTATGCGGTGCTGGGAACTGAACCCAGGGTTGAGAGCTGCACTGGCTGTTCCCTGTCAGCCTGACACAAAGGAGTCACTTGTGAAGGGAGGCCCTGATGGAGGAATTAGACTGGCCATTAAACTGGTCTGTGGGCAAACCTGCGGGGCATTTTCTTAATTACTGACCGATTGGGGAAGGCCCTGCTCACTGGCTGGTGCCATCCCTGGGCAGGTGGTCCTGGGTGCAGTAAGAAAACAGGCTGAGCAGGCCGGGGAGCGGTGTTCGTCGTGGTCTCGTGGTCTCTGCTTCACTTGCGGAGCCCCGGTTCCTGCCTTGACTTCTCTCACTGATGGATTACAAAGCGTAAGATGAAGTAAGCCCTTTCCTCCCCGGTTGTTTTGTTGTTTATCAGTGCAACAGAAAAGTAACGAGGACATTCGCCTTTTCCCAACTGAGCTGTGGCCCCAGCTGGTGCCAGAAGAACATGGTGCTCAGACATGTCCCTTGCTAGGGCTCCCTTTCCAGGAGCCTCTGGGCCCCTGAGCTGCCCTTCGTAGCCACACTTTCCAGGAGGCCTCGGAGGAGGCCTGGCAGGGAACACAGGAAATCTGTACGGTTTGTCCTTCTTGTTCCCCCATTCATGGAGAAAGTGGCCGGTTCCGGGAGCTATCTGTGTGGCTCTCTAGGACTTCTACTAGGTAGTTCGTGCTTCAGTCACAGGCTGTAAGGCTCAGCAAGAACTGGCCACAGATGATGCAAAGCCGGGTCAGTTTGTTGACCTAGCAAAAAGTCAGGCCAGAGAGCATGTCCCAAAGCACCGGCTTTCAGGGGGGTCAAGTTCAAATAACCTAGGAAAGTGATTATTAGGAAAACAGATCACATAAGGGATGCCTCACAGTGACAGAAACAACAGACCTGGGCAACAGGGCTCAGACACCAAGGACAGAGCATGGCAGATTGCCCAAGACTGGGCATGCTCAGTTCTGTGAAGGTTCTTGGCAGATAGAAGGACTGGCTGGCTGGAGCCTTTCTGTCTCCACTGAGGGGAGAGTAAGAGGAAATATATTTGAAGAACATGTGGGACCAAAAATAATCATGAGAAACTGCAGCGTCAGCGCTATAAACCATAGCCTAGCGGGCATCAACCCAGATAGATTAGACAAACCGGAAATACTCTGCAGAGAGCTCGAACACTTAACACCGTATTGAACAGGAAATGAAAGCTTTTTATGTCCACAGGTGCTGGTTGTGCAGTGTGGGGGGTGGGGGGGGATGCATACAGGAGAGTTGCACACAGACACAGGGCTCGGAAGATACTTCTGAGCTCGGCCACATCAGCGGAGTCTTCTTCCAGAACAAGAACCAAAAGCAAAGCAGGACCAGAGTTCATAAAGTGTTAAATTGGAGTACCAGCGACTCAATGAGATGCCTTCATAGGGAAGTGCTTGTCTTGCAAGATTGATGATCTAGGAGTAGAGACATAAACTTGTAATCCTATCACTGAGGAAACTGAGACAGGAGGATTCCTGGGCTCACTGACCAAACAGCCTGGCCTACATGCTGAGTTCCAGGACAACTGAGAGATTCTGTCTTAAAAAACAAGATAAAAAACATCTGAAAATGACATCTGAGGTACACCTCTGGCTTCCACCTGCATGTGCACACGTGAACATACACACGTGAACCACACACATGTGCTCACATGGAATTTGATACTGGGAAATTTTTCATCTACATATTTGACCTATAATTAATTAAGAACGGAAGAGAATGTTAAATTTCATGATCAGTCTCACCAAAATGAATGGAAAAGCAAATTAATATGATCAGCAAACAAAACTTCGCACTTACTAGATAGGAAAAATAAGCGTGCTAAGCAGGACAGCAAAATCAGCAAAGATGTAGAACTCAGCTGGCAGCACTGATGGACAGACAGCGCCTCTGCTAAGGGTGCCGGCTGCTCTTCCAGAGGGTCCAGGTTTGAGTCACAATCGCCTGCACCGTGGCTCAGGACTGTAACTCCAGTTCCGGGAGATGCAATGCCCTCTTCTGGCCACAGGCATGCACCTGGTACACACATATATATATATACATGCAGGCAAAATAAATCTTAAAAGTTTCAGTATAAGATAAACAAGGCAGAGCTCATTATACATATAAGGAAAGGACAGAAGCTGAGATGAGGAAACATTGTATCTTATGAACTTCCCGGTGCTTTCAGATCACCCCTTATACTCTCTAACCAGCTGCTGTGCTTTTATCAACATGATTCTACGAATCTCTAGTACCTCATTCCAGAGACTAAAAACATAATCCAGCCATGAAAATGCATAATTTAAGAAACACATGACTAATTTTTTATATTCCACATGACATTTGTATGTATGGGGGAGAGGTGATGTCTATAATTTTTAAGAGCTGACGGATTTAGAAAAGTCCCTGCTTTTTTAAAGCACCTATGCTGTAATTTTTCTGGACGTTTCATGATTTCTTTTCCTGTGATTCACGTTGAAGTTCTTAGAACTGGTGGCTTACGAGCTGGGTTCCAGGTGGCAGTGTGGTTTTGCAGCCGGCGACCTGGGCCACCCGACAGTCCAAGCTACACTGACCTATTTCTCTAAGTGAGCCACTTTCCCTTGTGTCACCTGAGATTCCTCACAACTGGTTTGTGTTTACATAACGCTTCTACTGGCCGCAATTCCCTTCAGCTTTTTCACCTTTCCTTGGTTTTGCACATTTTAAAATTTAAAAGTTCTTAATTATGTAAACAGTGTAGAAGGACGTGTGCTCCATCCTCCACAAATGGACAAATCAGGACTTTACCTCTGTTAACTTGCTTACTGAAATATTCTAGTGTGCTTCTAAACAACAGCTGAAATGCCGTATTCAAGTGGCGGGAGAGGCGATCATCAACCCGAGGCAGGCACAGGCTGCTCAGCCCCAGGACCGAGGTTCCGTTCCTGCCTCACCACCATCTGTGACCCCAGGTCCAGAAGAACTAACAACCTGATCTGGGGTCCGGAGCACCAGGCACAGACATACGTGCAGACAGAACACGCACACTTAAAATAATAATAACAGTAAATTTAAGTCATATTCAAGCTTTGTTAAAAGTGTTGCTCTTGTTAACGAGAAACACACAAGGAGATCCTGAGCTCCAGCATAGACACGTGTCTATGCTGTTTTTCACTTAATTCCTGAAGAGAACAAACTCTGTTTTGAAGAATTGTAAACAAGAAGGAACTCAGATGCTTACGGCTCTGTTTGATGACACAGGATTTTCAGACCGGAGGCTTGGGCGTTCAGTTTAGATCTGATTTCCCTTCCACCACCCACATAATTTTGATGCTGGGCTGTGTGGGAGGTGTTTTTGTCTTGGTAGAACATACGCTATTGCATAGTTTAGTACAGAGGACAGTGGAAACATTCCTGGAGGTCATATAACTGGCAAAAGCCGTCTCTACACAAAAGCGTCTGTGAAGCACATATAGGTTCCTGTGTGTGCACTTGCCTGGTTAAGCCTGGCTTTTCTGGGGTCCCTCAAACACTTCCAGTCACCTCAACAGCACTAGACTCGAGGGGTCTACAGAACGATGAGCTAAAAAGAGACAATGGCCTTCCCACTTGTGGTTAAAATATTCCATTTTTTACAAAGTTCATTAACTATTGAAAATGGTCCCCACAGGCGCCTGTGTGACTGTTTCTCCCAGTAGGTGGCGCTATGTTGAGAGGCCACGGAACTTTCAGAAGGTAGGGTCACACTGGTGGTCCCTGCCTCCTGGTCAGTTGTCAGCAGTCCACTGCCATGGACTGTCACTATATTTTTTTTGTGCCATGACCGACTGAAACCTCTGAAGCTTGTAGCATTTTCTCCCTCTCCCCAACCCATGCCTTATTCCATTTTCCGGTCTCTGTGTGGTGTGCCTGTGTGCACATCTTCATGTGTGGAGACATGGGGCCTGAGGCTGAAGCAGAGAATCCAGTCTGGCGCGTCTCACTAGCCTGCTTTCTCTGAGGACCGGTGTCTGCCTCAACGCTGGACCTGTGTACGGGTAGGCCATCACACCCATTCAGAATTTCCGAGGACTCTGGGACTCTGAACTCCAGCTCCATGCCTTGTCTCTCACTTTTAACCACTGAGCTATCTCCCCAGGTCCCTCCAGTGGTTCTGACAGGGACTTTGTTCACTGTGGCAAAAGCGAACAACGCATTTGTGAACATGTCACCAGGTAGACACAGGCAAGTCCACTCTGGGTCAGGCTGGTCCTGTGATAGTGAGGCACTGTGAACTTCCATTCCAAAAGCTCCAGGCAGACTGTCCTTGGACCCCCATCAACTTCCCTCCCCTACCCCAGGTTTCTTGGATCATGGTCCTCATCCTCCGAGTCTCCTTGTTGCTTTCAGTTTGTTCCTAAGACTGAAATATTCATGCAAATGTTGCTGCTATGGTTTGGAAGGGAACCCACCAGCTCCCATTTAGATGCTGGGTCTTCAGCTGGTGTTGCTATTTTGTGAGGTGACCAACATGACCCCATAAGTCAGACCATGCCAAACTTCTGCTCAGAAGCCGTGTGTTTTCCACCTTATGTCAAATAAAAAATGGCCCTGAAGGAAGGGCTTTCACTCCCTTCTTGGCCTCATCTCTAGGTGCCCGTCTCTCCCTCCAGCGCCCCCAGCCCCTGGAGCCCCTGGAGCTTCTTGAATGGCCAGGCACTTCCCGAGAACATTGCTTCTGTGTTGGTGCAGCATGGACCATGTCCTCCAGGTGTCTCCACAGTCTCAGAGAATCTCATTGACCTCCCTGTCTGAAAACACATCATCCACATATAGGCCCTCTCCAGCCCTTGCTTTTATACTCCCATCCTGAGAGAGTCCACATCTAAAGTACTCCAGTGTGCTCGCCTGACTATCCAGTGAGTTCCCTGAGGTGTGGCTCTCCTGCCCGCAGTGGTTGACACACAGTGGCCAGTTTCTGGTAAGTGCAGTGGTCTCCACCTTTGGCTTTCTCTTCCCTAGCCTCACCAGAGGCCCACAGGACTGTCTTCTGAGAAACACCATGAGAGGACACTTACCAGAAGACCAGTTTCCTGAAAGAGAACTGCAGGAGTGAACTGCTCACAGGACTTTCAATCATCTGAGAAGTTTGTTATTGGAAAGAACCATCTTCTGGTGAAGTGAATCAACAGAGCATCGGATCACCAAGCTCTGAACCTACTGCATCTCCTCGCGGAGCCCTGAACCTATGGTGCATCCCCCGCCCCTCAGAGGCAGGATTCAAGGTCATTGTGGTATAAATAGGAACTTGACAAATAATACCAGATCTCTTCCCAATTCAAGGGAAAACACATGAAAAGAAAACAGAGGACTGGAGAGATGGTTCAGCGGGTAAGAGCACCGACTTCTCTTCCAGAGGTCTTGAGTTCAATTCCCAGCAACCACATGGTGGCTCACAACCATGTGTAATGGGATTTGATGCTCTCTTCTGGTGTGTCTGAAGGGAGTGACAGTGTACTTACATTAAATGAATAAATGAATGTAAATAAATAAATAAATAAATACAGCTTTAAAAAAAGACACAGAAGAAGAAGCCAGGCAGTGGTGGTGCACGCCTTTAGTCCCAGCACTTGGGAGGCAGAGGCAGGTGGATTTCTGAGTTCGAGGCCAGCTTGGTCTACAGAGTGAGTTCCAGGACAGCCAGGTCTATACAGAGAAACCTCATCTTGAAAAAGCAAAAAACAAAAAACAAACAAACAAACAAACAAAAAAGAAAACAGAGATTTGAAGCCTGTTTTGCTTTTCTCTCATTCATTCATTCGTTGGTTTTGTGATTTTGAGACAGAATTATGTAGACCAGACTGGACTCAAACACAGATCTATCTGCCTCTACCTTCCGAGTTCTGAGATCAAAGGTGTGTGCCACCACACCAGTTTACTCTGTCTGTCTGTCTGTGTCTTGCTGTGTAAGTCTGACTTGTCTGGAACTTGATATATAGACCAGGCTGGCATTCATCTTGGCATTCTAGTGTGGCCAAGAACTTAGTGCCATGCTATAAATAGGATTATGGATATATAATAAATAAATATTATAAATAAATAGAATTTTATTTTATAAACATGGAGTGTGTAAAGAAGTCAGCATCAACCTTCTCAAGAAGTTTAAGAAAGCATGTGAAAGAGATGACAATTCTAGGTCCTGGAAAGATGGCTGGGGTTGGAAGAAGAATACTTACTGCTCTTGGAGAGGACACAAGTTCCATTCCCAGCACCCACATGGTAACTCACCATTAACTATCTAGAACTCCATTACCCTCTTCTGGAGCCCAATACCCATGTGGTGTACAGACGTATACAAAGGGAAAGAAACCATTCCATGCTGGGCGTGGTGACACACACCTTTAGTCCCAGTGCTCAGGAAGCAGACCTCTGAGAGTTCCAGGCCAGCCCTGGTCTACAAAGTGAGTTCCATGGCATCCAGGGTTGAACACAGAGAAGCCCTGCCTTGAAAAACCCCGAGGTGTGTGTATGAGTGTGTGTGTGTGGGGGGGGGGATGTGAGGGGGTAAGGGTAGAAAGGAAAAGAAAAAAGAAGCAATCCCATAAGTAGACTAAGCCAATATCAGTCTGCTGCTGGCCCTGGCCCCAGGCTCTGGGGAGGACCCCAGAGGACTCGGAATGTGGTAAAGCTTACCAAGAACAGGAAAAGAGCCCACTAGAGTGACACAGGAGTGCACTGGTATGTCAAGGATCACCTCCGTTCTTAAACATAGGAGGAGGAAATGTCTTAAACTTATGATCACTTGCCCCTAAAGTTTCTTATTTTGCTGGTCTTTGGTTCTTTTGAGATCGTGTCCTGCCATAGCTCTAGCCCAAGCTCTACAGTAGAACTGGAAACCCTTCCTCAGCCTTGTGAGTGGAGAAACTGTAGGCTTAGGCTACACCCAGTTAACAGAGTCCTTTAATTTTCAAGGACAGAGGTCCTGGGCTGACCCACACCAAGTGCAGGATGCACTCACTCCTGAACACTGAACACTGTGTGAGATGTGGTTGTCTCTGTCTCTGTCTCTTCTATCCCCTCTCCCCCACGGAGCACGCACGCACACACGAGTGTTGTGTTGTTGATAGAAGAGGGTCAGAACTAAAACTTAGGCGGAACCCCTAGCATGGAAAAGCTCTGCTGGTAATGTGTGGTACCTGTACACTGGCTATAGATAGCATGACCTACCAACACACATGGCCTTCTCTCCTCGTGCCTGAAGCCCTCGAAGGCAGGTCCGAACAAGCTCCTTTCTCGAGGCTTACATCTTAAATTCTGGCACAGAGTCATGAACACTGGGTGGGGACTCAGAGGGGCCACCTCTCCCACCGCCCAGAAGCCAGGAGGCCCAAATGAACACACGAGAAAGGCTACTCTTGTCTGGTTCCCACCCGTCCCCTCAAGTTCTCGGTTAGCTTTCCTCCACTGTGCACAGACCACAAACCTGCAACCGCTAGGGGTTTTTGTTTTTTGTTTCTTTTTTTCTTTGCTGGACACAGTCATCTTGACTTCGTATTTTAAAACCTGGCAGGCAAGTGCAGAAGGATGAGATATGTCTCTGCCTAGTCTGGCATAAACATAGCAACCATGTATTTTAGTCTTTAGTAGGTATCACCTTAATCTTGAAGAAGCAAAAGCAGTTGGCCATGGGACCTTAGCACGGCCTGCCCAGATCCCAGAATGGGTAAGGATGGCCATCTAGCCTGGCAGATACTTTTCACCTTTCGGCTCACACCTCCTTTCACCGCTCCCCGCCCCCCGCCCCGCCCCCCCCATAAGAATTCACCCTCCGAGTCACCTCGCCCCCTCCCTCCCACTGGACTAGTCGAAGCTGTGGTGGAAAAGCCCTGAGGCTCCAGCTGCCCGGTAGTGGGACACTCTCCGCCGCGGTCCCTGACCACTGGTGCCACCGATCCAGGTGCCACATCGCCGGGAATAAATTCCCCCCATCGCCGGTGACCCACGCTGGGGCGCGAAGGGGAGAGTGAAGCCACCTAGCCACTCACTGGTGCTTCTCACGCGAACTTCCCAAGAGCCGGAGGACCTTCCAAGGTGGCGCCGCGCCAGCACCCCGTTCCCACCCACTCGGGGTCTCCTCCGTGGGTGGGCTTCGGTGCTGCCTCGTGACTTCCAAGAAGAGTCGGGCCCTTAGCGGAAAGCAGCGACTTGGGTGGGATCCTGGACCCCGAGGTGCGGCTAGAGGGCGGGGAGAGGAGGAAGCAGGGGCGGGGTGGGAGTTGGGGGCGGGGACAGGCCGGGACTGGACGCGGGGTGGGGAGGCGGGCACCGCGGAACAGGGAGAGCGGGAAGCGGCGGGGCGGGGCGGCAAGTGCGGGGATGCGGGCGGAGAGTGGGTAGCAGAGCCCCACGTTCAGGGCGCCCCGTGTGGCGAGCGCGCGGCATGTCGCAAGGGCCCCCCGCGGGCAGCGTGCTGCAGAAAAGCGTGGCTGCGCCTGGGAACCAGCCGCAGGTAGTGGACACGGGGAGCCGGGTGTGAGGATGGGGTGCGGGTAAGGGCAGGGCTCCAGGTGAGTCCCCGCCGTGTGCCCCGAGCGCTTGACAAGGCTGCAGCCCTCGGCGCGGGACACGTGGGTCCGTTCTGCCGGGGACTGCGGCATCCTTGCCTCTTGTGGGCTCTGGAGGGAGGGGGCTCGGAGCTCCGATACTATGAATGTAGCCTAAAGGGGCGGTTCGTCCCTTCATCCAACCCACTGGCTAAGATCGGCATGGGGAACGTCGGACGGACGGGTCAACCGGCGGGTGGGAGGTTGTGTCTCTAGTGGACAGACTCCACCCCCAACACGATCAGCCTCCTCTCTTGTCCCCAACTTTCAAAGCTGCAGTCACAAGAAGCTGAGACCAAATAGAGACCACTGTTGGAACGAGTCTTAGCCACCTGGTTGCTTATCAGTAGACCAGGTCTTACCTTTCTTAGTTACCTTCCCCGCGCCCCCACACACACTCCCAACTCTCTGCTTGGTGTGTAATGACCCAGGGTAACCCAGGGAGTCTGAGCCAAGTAGTTGGACTATTTGCTTCAGCTAGCCTAGCCTCAGTTTCCCCATCTATAAGATGAACTCTTTTGTATCTTCTGAGGATGTTTGCACAGGTCATGTGATTGATGGGTGATTTGTGTCTCCATTTGACATTTCTGCCGAGTGGGAAGGTGTGATCATCCGTGACAGGTGATGAGTCCGGTTTACAGTGACAGTCCCCTGAGGACAGGAGCCGTGCTGCCCCTTGCCCTGAGGCGTGTTGGTTTAGGAGAATGAAGAGACATTATTTCCTTTGGAGCACTAACGGAGATCCAGTGAGGTCAAATCTCAGGTCAGCCTGACTGACTCCTACTGGGGCAGCTGTGCCCAGCCCCCAGCAGAGCTCTGAGTACAGGGCAGGGTCTTAGTTATTCTATATGTTGGAAGAATGGGTGGGTCGTGTTTATAGTCCGGTTTGTGAGGGTGTAAAGCTCAGGTTTACATGGCACCCCCCCCCCCCCACCACCACCGATGCGTCACAGGAGGAGAACAATCCCAGAGCTAGGGAAGAGAGGGAAGGGCCAACATGGGCTACACAAGCCTGTTGAAGAAGAAGGGAGGGGGAGGGAGGAGGAGGACTTCTGGAAGACACGTTGTGACACCTGTGTTCTGAACAGTATCCCCATGCCATTCCTGGTGTTGGGTCTGCTGCCTCTTCTTACCTATGCTGGGGACTCTTGGCTGAAGCTGAGTCTGCACACCAGGCTCTGGGCTTTGCCATGGCTTGGGGTCACACCCTGAGTCTCACTGGGTCAGGCATGGACCTATCACTAACTCCCTCCCCACTAGACACCTTTTGAACTCAGTCTTGAAGGACGTTTTTTTTCTTTCCTCCCCTGATGGTGTCTAATGCAAACCCTTTCCGCCGAGTAAGCGTTCACTATGGTAAGTGCATTTCTTCTGCCTACCCACTTCATGGTGCCTCATGAAGAATTTTCGGATACTTGGTTAAGAACTCTCAAAACGCATCACAGATTTGCATTTAGAATAACCCTGACCCCTGACAAGAAAATGTCAGCCAGACGTTGTTCAAGAGAGCATGTCATCATTAGTGTTCCAGAGTTTTCCACATACTGGTAGAGTCGTGTGGTTGCAGTTAGTAATAAATGCATAATTATGGTCTGTACACAGTTTCAGAACCATAGGGCTTGCCAGCGTGTGGTAGTTTAAAGACTGTGCACAGCAAGTTCTCAAGAGCACATACCCAAGTCTTTCTCACTCTCAGATGAGCAGTGACAGGACAGCTCTTCCAGGCAGACGCCCTGTGGGACAGAGGTTTGTGAACGTTGGTTTGGGGACCAGCAGACCTGAGTTCCACTTCCCACTCACCCCCATGCTGGCCATGATACCTGGAGAACTTCCCTAACCTGAGTTTCTGATTCCTCGTTGTCTCTTAGTATTTTTATTTTTTGCGGTCCTGGGTATGGAACACAGGGCCCAACATATCCTTGGCGCACATATGTGGCCCCCCAGACCTCGTATTCCTCATTTTAAAATGACAGTCTCTCCATACATTTTCAGGATGGGGGTGGAAATTAATATAAAGCAAAGTTCCAGCACAGGATGGGTGCTCCTTGACAAAGGCTATGAGTAGCCCACTGGGCTCTTAGGTGGAACTTGGCTGAGTCTCACTTCACCATGTGTCATCCCCAGAGCCCCAAGGACGATGACAGGAAGGTTCGAAGGAGAGAGAAAAACCGGGTTGCAGCTCAGAGGAGCCGGAAGAAGCAGACCCAGAAGGCTGACAGACTCCATGAGGTGAGCCTGTGGTCAGGGCAGGACCACAGGACAGCCGCAGGGACGGCCATGCTCCACCTGGGGGAGGGGGCAGTGATGACATCACTGTGTTCATTGCCAGGTCTTCCAGTCTCATTCTGCTGGGTCTTCCCAGCCTACTGCTCTGCTTTTGGATGCAGGGCCTCTTCCTCTCAGCTCCACCCCCTGGGTTCTTCCCACACTTGGTTTTCTCTTTCTATAGACTCAAACAAAGGCTAGCTGTGAGGTCTCCCCATCACAGCACTCAGGGAGGTGGAGGCAGGAGAATACCCAGCCTGAGGCTGGTTCGAACTAAAGAGAAATTGTCTAAAGAAACAACAATGATAATACTAATAGTAATTAAAGTTCTAGGGGAGCAGTTCAGTGGAGTGCTACCTAATATGCACAAAGCTACCTTGGGATTGAGTCTCAGCACCACATAAATCAGCCTTGGTGGAACATGCCTGCAATCTCAGCATTCGGGGTATAGAGGCAGGGAATCAGAAATTCAATGTCAAGTTTGTCTTTATAGTAACTTTCAGGCTAGCCTTGGGTACATGAGGCTTTATCTCAAAAAAAACAAAGAAAAATGAAAGAAAGAAGGAAGGAAGGAAGGAAGGAAGGAAGGAAAGAAAGAAAGAAAGAAAGAAAGAAAGAAAGAAAGAAAGAAAGAAAGAAAGAAAGAAAGGAAAAATACTGGGAGATATGGCACTTGCCTTTAATCCCAGCACTCTGGGGGCAGAGGCAAGGAAATCTCTGAATTTGAGATTTACAGCCTGATCTACATAGTGAGTTCCAGGCCAATCCGGGCTTTATAGTGAAACTCTGTTTTTGTTTTGTTTTATTTTGTTTTAAAGTAAATATCTAAAAGGACCTGGGAGAGGTGGTACTTGTAAGTGTCAGGAGTTCAAACCATTTTTGGCTATATAGTAAGTTTATGGCCAGCCTGAGACCCTCTCCCTACTAAAACTGAAAATTGAAGAAGTTAAACAAACTAGCTCTTTATACTTTTAGTTTCTCTTCAAAATCCTGCCTCATCCTGCAGGTAGTCGTTTGAAAGAGAATGGCCCCTATGGGCTCGCGCATAGAATGCCCTGTGTGGAAGCTGGTGGAGTTGTTTGGAAAGGATTAGGAGTGAGGTTTCCAAAGCCCACAGCACTCCCACTTTACTCTCTCATTCTCTGCCTGGTGCCTGTGGATCGGATGTAAAAATCTCAGCTACAGTTCTGGTACCACGCCTGTCTGCTCCCAAGCCTTTCTACCTCCAACTTTATTTCTGTTTGTTTTTGAGACAGTGCCACTATGTGACCCAGCCTAGCCTCCATCTCAATCTTGCCTCAGCCTGCTGAGTGCTATGACAGGTGCATGCCATCAACTTCTTGGCTATCTCCCTCCTCCTCCTCTTCTTCCTCTCCTCTCCCCCTTTCCCACCTTCTCCTCTCCCCCCCCTCCTCCTTCTTCCTCTCCTCCCCCCTTCCCCCCACTTCTTCTCCCCCCCCTCCTCCTCCTCTCTTCTTAAATGTTGATGTGGATTAAGGTGTGACACTCTGCCTTTTCCTCTTGCCTGGGATATATCTCTGTTAGCTTGCCCTGCCATCCACACTAACACTCCCTTCATTGCTTCCAGACGGGGCCCAGTGCTAGTGTCAGGACTTCACCTCTTGCTTGCGTGTCCCCGGGGCTCTATTGCACCATACATTTTTGAGGCCGAATGTGGTCTCTTAACCCTAGACTTTCTCTTCTCACGTGGTAGCTAAAGGCGCTTAACCACCTCTCTTATCTCTCAAGTCAGGAGCCTGTATCTGACTCTATTTTCTCTATTACTGAATACCACAGATTGGGTAATCGATAAAGAAGATATTATTTGGCTCAGGGTTCTGGATGCTTAAAAGTCTCAAAACATGGAGCCACATGTGCTCAGCACCCAGTAGGGGCTTTGTGCTCGTGGCAGGATGGACAGACAGCAAGGGAATCAGAGGACTCTCTTCCACAGTCACCACCCCCATTGTAACCCATCCATCAATTAATGACTTAATCTATTTGAGGCAGCAGAACATCTGTGACTCATCTCCCAGAGGTCCTCCTTCCTGAGGTTGCTGTTTTGGGGATCAAGTTTTCAGGGCAGCCAGTTGTGGGGGGACACATTCGGGACTGCCACTTACCCCAGGATTCTGCCTTGTTTGAGCCACGTTTGGAACCCACACAATTGCACAGCCAGGACTGTCAAGGAGTAGGCGATGTTTCTGTTCTTAAAGGTTTGCTGGTTGGTGTGCAGAGTTAACATTTCCTATAGCTCCCTCCTTCTCTCTAGCTGTGGATGCTTCTCCAAAGCTGGTCAGGGGATTCAGCTCAGAGATTCAGTTGTTAGGAGAGAGGAGAGGGTATCTAAAAAAACGGCTGTAGGATCACATTTAGAATGCACACACCCCAGGCAGCTAAGACTGGGGTTCGGAACCCACGGCTTCATAGGCCCTGTGAAGGAAGAGGCCGGGGTCTCCAGATGGACTTCAGGGAAGCTCTGCTTGTTCCTAAGGCCATTTTGTTTCTGGGTTTGTCTTGCCAGGTGGCCTCCTCAGGGGACCAAGGGCTCCTAGTTAATGTCTAGCCCTGTATTCAGATCATGAGCGCCCTCTGGACAACCAGTCCCTCCCCTCAAGAATCCCCCAGTCCAAATCAGGTGTATTGCCATTTGTAAGTCCTGAGTGATCATGTGTGCAGACATAACCAACGTCCTAGACAAGGCTTCATGCAAAAAAGTCTGAAGATCCAAAATATTTATTAAGCACTTGCCAGGGCAAAGCCTTGCTGTGGAGTCTCAAAGAGAAGAGACCTCATCCTGTGTCCTCAGGGAGTACAGGATTCATTTCCTAAGGCTGCAGGGATGAGTCCCAGAAAACTCTCTTCCCTCTTACACAGCAGGGAGCCATCCAAGTGCATTCCCCTGCTGGCTTAATCTGATTGGCTACTAGGAATTTCCCTTGAGGTCACAGTTGCTGAGAGCTGTGGAGAAGCGACACGTCCTCAGGGTCCATGCTTCATGTGGGATCAAGGGCTGCACTTCTCTCTGGGCAGCATCAGGCTGAGTACACATTCCCTGACCAGACCGAAGATAACGCTGAAGGCAGACTGTGCCACACCAAGGGCGGCTCGAAGTGGGTCGGATTTGACCAGACACCAAAGATGTCAGACTGAGAAAGGATTTTGAGTCAGACAAGGGTGGGAACATCAGCAACCCTGAAAGCCATAAATGTCACAAGCTGACAATTGGCCTGCGCAGTGTGGTTGTGGTGAGGGTTGCCATGGGGCTGTCGGTCCTGCATGCTGGCAGAGAGTGCTGGGGGGGGGGGGGGGGGAGGGACGCACGAGGTTTAGAAACTGACTGTGGCACAGTTGGCACAGGCTTGCCGGAGAGACTGTCTTTTCTGTTTGGAACTGTCTTTGCATAAGGCTTAAGACAGACCAACTGTAGAGTCCCGAGATCTCGATTCTGGTAACTGCTATGGGGAAATCTGGGCCCACTCTGCCAAAAGGAGGAGAGATTGGTGATGCATGAGAGAGTTGGGGTTCACCCTGACAATGGGGATGGGGTCCAGAGTCTCTGGGCCTCTCAGTGCTTACTGTCCCACTTGTGACTGTGGTCTCTGAAGTCCTCCCCACTTACTCCTGTCACTAACTCTGTTGGTTCTCATTTGTCCTCTGCCTCCAAGACCCTGACCCTAGAAACCCAAGGGCAAGACTTCCCAAGCGCAGCAAGATTGGCATCGGGTTCCTTTACTGTGTGCGTTGAGAGAGTACCCAGCTTTGTCCACTAGAGACAAGGTCACCTACAGTGACACATCCTCAGGCGTCCTCAGATGACTGCTGCTTCATTACATCTGCGTTTGTTGGCCGTGTGTGTTTGAGTGCCTGCATGCCATTGGCATGTGTGTGGAGGTCAGAAGGCACCTGCGTGAGAGTCAGCTGCACCTGATAACACCAGGCTCTTCTGAGACAGTCTGTGGAGCCCAGACTGGCAGCAGATTCAGTAGGTAGCTGAGGTTGATCTTGAACTTCTGGTCTTCTGGCCACTACCTCCTGAGTGTTAGGATTACATTATGTGTGGTGCTAGAGGGTGAACCCAGGGCTTTGTGTGTGCCAGGAAAGCAGTCTACCAACCAACCATGTCCTCAGCCCAAGCAACTTAGGTTCTGGAGGACTACCTGGTGTGTATATATATGTATATGTGTGTGTGTGTGTGTGTGTGTGTATGTGTATATATTTTATATATATACAATAATATATACAACATAATTATAAAATATATAAATATACAAATATATACAATAATATACAATAATTATATGTATACGCGTGTGTGTGTGTGTGTGTGTGTGTGTGTGTGTGTGTGGTGTGTATGTGTGTGTGTGTGTGTTTTGTGGCCTCCTCCACCCCTTCCCATAGCCTCTTCTTTATAAGATTAGTCCCACCTGGATGTTTTTACTGCTGCTTTTTTTATTCCCACCCCGCCCCCCCCCTATTCCACCAGTTCAGTAAAAGTCCCTCAGCTGACTTAAGAATAAAACGTAAATTCCAGGAAAGAAAGTCCCTATGGGTAAGAGGAAGGGACTACAGGAGAGGCCTATGAGACCAGGGTGGGTGGGGGAGGGGAGTCAATAGATATGAGCAACATACATGCTACACACCATGATGAAATCCTTTATTTTGCACAATGCATATGTGTGGAAAGAGAACGGGGGTGGGGGGTGGGGGGGGGCGGGAGGGGCGCTGAGACCAGACTCTCTGGAGAAGGCAGGTGCCAGCCAACCCTGAAGACGTTCACAGCAGTGGTCTGAGGAAACTGCCACCTCAGGGTGAAGTCAGGCTAAATGTCCCTTACGGTTCCAGAGACAAAGCTCAGAAGCCCAGGCATCTTGCTGCAGACTCAGGAACTACAGAAAGGTGGCGTGGAGGATGGAATCCGGTGAAAGCTCAAGTCCAGTGACGTAGCTTGCTGGGACTGTTCTTTGCTGTCTTCTGTCTCGTGCACAGGTTCAGGGCCCCGGCTCCGAACGCCAGGACTTCAGCTGGTTAGATCTGTAGGTGGACCGCCAGGGCAATAGAAGACAGAATAGGGTCATTGCGCAGGTGAGGCCAGACTGATCCAGGACAGCCTGCAGGAGGGAGGGGAGGAGGTGTGCCCTGGACAGGATTCTGGAGTGGCCTTCCTGAGATGGCCTCTGTCTGCAGTCCCTCCTGGGTCCCTGAAAGGAAGAAAAGGTCCTAGAGGGGGAGAAAACAGATGATGTAGCACACAGGAGTTGGACCATAAAAGGGTGGTAGAAGCCCTGGGGCTCTTTGTCTTTGATCTTTGGTGAGAGACAGTACTTATGTGAGATCCGATAGTGTACATCTGAATGGAACTCAGAATGAAGAATATGAAACCTGTGTGTGCTGTGATCAGGGAAGCCTTCCTGGAGGCGGTGAGTTCATGCTAGGCTCACAGAGAAAAGGACAAAAGGCTGAGGAGAACCGCACAGGCCAAGCTGAGGATGTGCACGTGTCTTAGGGGGCTGACCGGCCAGTCTTCTTCAGTTGCATTTGTTTAAATTGATTAGTAATAGAGAAGGTGTGATGGGAAAAGAGGCTGGGTCCTCAGCTCGGGGAGTGATCAAACAAACTGAGCTAGGTATGAATGGAAACAACCGCTCAGCAGGTCTTAGACACTCTGGAAAGGGCCAGCGATGGGGTGCATCCCCGATGGGGTGCTGTGGGGAGCTGCTGCTGGCTGTGTGCTGTGGACTTTATCAGTGGCTCGGATGAAGAGGAAGACTGTTGACCAAGTGGCTGGATGATGTAAGGTGCTGTGACAGCTCAAAGGCATGAGGTGACACAGTGGCATCTCAGAAAGGAACAGAGTAGGATTCAGTGGTCAGGAAAGCCCTGTCCTTAAGGGCACACGCACTGGGAGCACGCGCACTGGGAGCTCAGCTTTCTGCAAACTCAGGGAAGTCTCCAGTGGCTTAGGTCCAGCATGAGGCAGAGGATCCTGGATTCAGCCCCGTCCTCCATGCTCACGAGAGCCACGCACTGCATGCTGGGAGTAACATTTCTCAGTGAGCCTGGCCTGTTACAGATAGTGACCAGGAGGTCAGAGGGGGTAGTAGTCCTGGCACTACTTGGATGACTTAATACATTGAGGCTTAGGCCCTTCTGAGGGGGAGGGATGAGTCTGTTGCCTATCATTTCAAGAACTGAGGTTGCAAAGTACTGAATTCATCCTGCATGGCTCCATTAGGTAGAGCCTGGCTCGATGGGCGGATGTGGAGGAGAGGACTTTTCAGTACAAAGAGGATGGAGTATTGCAGAAATGGCAGGGACTGTCCCTTGAAGATGGGGTGCCCAAACCAAGATGGATGTGTCAGCCTGCTCTGCATGTGAAAAGTTCCTACAGTTTAGGGCCAGGGACGACGATGAGGAAGTTCTTTGATCTTCAGTTCTGAGCCTCCACAGCCTGATGCAGTAGAAAAAAACCCAAAAAACAAAAAACCCAGACTGCACGTGTCTGTGCATTTAGTACAGCCAAAGGCGTGCTGTTCCAGGTGTGGCTGTGAGCCCACCAGAACCCTCCAAAAAGCAGGTCAGGGTTGGGGATGAGGGCTGATACGGAAAGGGGGGACTACTTTGGAGTGGTGGAGATGCCTCGTGTGTTAGCACAGGTCCTTGTTTCTGTTAAAACGCCCTGAATTAGACACTTAATATAGGCACGTTTTATGCATATTATACTTCAGTAGTGCTGATTCAGAAAGGAAATCTGCTTTTTAGGACAAATGCATTCTTGTGGGAAGACAGATCTGAAGAGTCTGGTGTAGCCCAGGCTAGCCTTGAATTCTTGACCCCACCCCCCTCTACCGCCCAAGAGCTGGGACCATGGTCGGTCGTACACCTCCACAGCTGCCTCCGTCTGTCCTGTCTCTTGAACAGGAGCATGAAAGCCTGGAGCAGGAGAACTCGGTGCTGCGCAGAGAGATTGGGAAGCTGAAGGAGGAGCTGCGGCACCTGAGTGAGGCGCTGAAGGAGCACGAGAAGATGTGCCCGCTGCTGCTGTGCCCAATGAACTTTGTGCAGCTTCGGCCAGACCCCATCGCCAGCTGTCTGCCACGATGACACCCCAGCTCACTCCTCCTTTGTCCCGCTCAGAACCTTGGTTTGCACACTCAGGAGTCCCCCCACACACCTGTGGCCAGGGGTACATGTGGCTGTGCCCCTCCAGGGAGCTCTGGGGCCAGCCTGTGCTCAACCTTGTACTCTGGGGCCCCTGACTTCCGGCCCCAGCCAGCGGATCCGGAGGTCCCGGCGGGAAGGCCCTTTGGGTCCTCACTCCTCCCTCACTTTGGCAGCTAGCTGGTGCTGTCCTTTGGCAGGATCTTGTGTTGAATTTGGAAAATAAAGATAGTTACAATGTTTCCTTTGTCCATCTTGTACGGGAGGGCTCATAGAAGAGTCCCTCCTCTGCTATGGTAGGTCTTCTACTGCAGGTAGCGCTCCTGTAGGTAGCGCTCCTGTAGGTAGCGCTCCTGTTTGTCCACAGCAGAAGGGAAGTGTCCTTGGCTGTGTCAGAGTTAAGACTATGGGATTTCCTCTGGCGCCTGAGACTCCCAAGAAGTCTTTGACCCAGTTTGCTCTCAGAGAGCAAGCTAACTGTGGCTCACAGCTGTTGATGTTACCCAGTCTTCCGTCTGGTACGGTTTACCTCATTTCAGCCATAGAATTTATTTATTTATTTATCTTTATTTATCTTTATTTATTTATCTTTATTTATCTTTATTTATTTATCTTTATTTATTTATTTATTTATTTTTTTATCAGTCTTTGAGACAAGATCCTGTAGCCCTGGCTGGTTTAGAACTCACGGAAATCCCCCTGCCTTTGCCTTCTGAGTACTGGGATTACACCACGCTGGTGGAATGCTTTTCTTCTTTCTTAAATATTTAAGCCAGGCAGTGGTGGCACCTGTCTTTAATCCCAGCACTTGGGAGGCAGAGGCAGGTGGATTTCTGAGTTTGAGGCCAGCCTGGTCTACAGAGTGAGTTCCAGGACAGCCAGGGCTACACAGAGAAACCCTGTCTCGGAAACAAACAATTATATTTTATGTGTATGCTTGAATACATGTCTATGCAGATCCAGAAACCAGCTCTGTAACACTTTAGTAACAGGAGTCCTCTGACGTCAGAGGGGATCCCCTGGAGTTGCGGGCATTTGGGAGCCACCCTGTGGGTTCTGGGAACCACACTCAGGTCCTTTGCAAGAGCAGGGAATGCTTTTAAGTGCTGGGCCGATTCTCCAGCCCTGAGAATGTTGTTTCTTGTTGGACCTCCCAGCTGCTCCGTTTGCTCATTCATCAGCACAGGCTCAGTGGACAAACTGCCCCTCTGTTTAAGTAAACACACATTTGGAGAGAAGAGAAGAGCACTTCTCTTTCCCAGGGGACCATTCTTCCTGCAGACACGCCAGAACTCTGAGGAAAGCTGTGAGAAGACCTAGGACAGTGGCCTGGGCCTGTTCACATTTTCCTGGGTCTTTCAGTGTTGTGGAAGTTGGAGCCATCTTTTTGTTTATTGCTTTTGTTTTTTTGTTTGGTTTGGTTTTGGGTTTGTTGTTGTTGTTGTTTTGTTTTGTTTTGTTTTTGAGACAGGGTTTCTCTGTGTAGCCCTGGCTGTTCTGGAACTCACTCTGTAGACTAGGCTGGCCTCAAATCCAGAGATCCACTTACCTCTGCCTCCTGAGCTCTGGGGTTAAAGCGTGCACCACCACCGCTTGGCTAGATGGAACCTTCTTATAAAGGGAACAAGAATCAGGGACAGAAAGGCAAGGACTCTGTTGTAAGTATGGATGCTAAAAAAGAAAAACGAAAGACGAAAAAAGGGAAGAGAAAGAAGTTAGGCTGGTGAGATCACGCAGCCAGAGAAGTGCTTGCCACGCAGATTTCAGCCCAATCCCCATCAACCACCGTCTGTCTGTCTGTCCATCCGTGTAAATGACAAAGGCCAGGTACCCTTGGGGCACCCCCACAGCCTCAGCGCTGCTCAGGAAAGGCAGGTGGAGCCAGCAGGCCAGCAGTCTGGCTCGGTGGTGAGTCCTGCCTGGGTTCAGTGGCTAACCCTGTCTGGGGAACATGGAAGAGGGTGAAAGAAGAAGAAAAGGAAGGGGTGAGCAGTGGAGGAGGAGTTCCAGTGTTGACCTCTGCCCTCTGTGTGCATGAACGAACATGTGCTGGTACACACAAACATGTACACACATACCATGCACATGCTAACAAAGGAGAGAAGGAGAAAAGGTAACAGATTGGAAAGAGAATAGATTGTAGCCCTTCCCGGGCAAAGGGCTCGACACTGGCCACTCTTGGCAATACCCGTCTGGGAAGGCACCCCTCCTCCTGATCTCAACTTGCAAGGGCTAAAACTGCACAGTTCCTTTCTGAGGCTTAAGAAGGCTGGTGTTAGAAGACAAGGTTTATGTCTGCTGGAAGAACCACAGGACGCTGCATTTTAAGTGCATGAGTGTTAAAGCCTTCTACCCTTCAGTTTGCAGATGAAGGCTCTCAGGTACCAGGAGAGGAAGGCACAAGTTCCAGAGTTCAGAGAGTTGGGCCAAGGTGTCTCCACCGCAGCTGGCCAGGGCAGGCTCCTAATACCAGAGTCTAAATCTGCCGTGCCCTTGTAGCAGAAGGTTGGCAGGATAGCCTATCTGTGAGGCGTGGATTTGGAGCCCCAGGAGCAATCTGCAGATTCTGTAGGTTGTTTCCTAAGCAACCTAGATCCACACACTTAGTTCCGATATGCAAATTGATCTATCTACTATCAATAACTCTATTCAGATTAGCTTCTAAACTCTTGAGACTCCCTCCTTAGCTGCAGGGTACACAGTTGGTCCCTGCTTGTCACCTAGAAACCATGCTTTCAGAAGGCAGGGTAGGACAAGCATTCTGAAAACCAGCTGCTGTACAAGCACTAATACTCTGAAGAAGTGAAAGTCCTGTGTGGTATCAGAAGTGGTCACGTGTCTAGGAGAGACGAGGGACAGGGACTAGTGGCCCAGGATGGGATTCACTGCTGCTGTGGCAGAGGCTGTGTGTGTGTGTGGCCTCAGGGGGGGTTGCTGGCTTGGGGGGAGGGAAGGCTGCCGAGCAAGGTCCCCAAAGTATAGAAAGTGTCAGAGAGGGAGGAAGCTGGTCCCCACGCCCACACAGCCACACGACTTCCTGTCCGAAATCCCGCAGCATTTTGCACAAGAGCTGCCTTGAACAGCTCGGGTGTTTCGGGGCTGCATTAGGCCATAGTTTTACCCCAGAACTTCAAGAACAGCGACAGACAGGAAAGTGAAAGACTTGAAAGCCCCTTCTCTTTCCCAATGATGGGGCCTTTCTCTGCAGCCCTGGGAGTACTTACTGACAGGAGTTTGTAGGCTTGGCCCAGCTACAGCTGAGAGAAAGGAACAAGCCCTAATGCTCTCACCAGTGTGCCTGGCTTCCCTCTTCAGGCAGGAGGTCCTGCTGGGGTTGTCTATGCCTCACAAGAAGGCTTTTGAGAGAAGGGGTCAGAAAGAAGGGGAAAGGGCAGTGGGAGATAGTGGTGATCCAAGGGTTCTGAACCTGGGGGGACGGGGCACAGCCATGCTGCTGAAGCAGAACCCTCGGAAATGCAGCCCAACTAGAAGTGTCATCAGGCAAGGCCAGAGTCTCAGCACTGCGGGCAGCCACTTAGAGGCAGCTACTTCTCAGGACTGTCCCTGCAGAAACCAGCACCGTGACACTTTACTACAGCCAGTATGACTGGGTCTAGAATCACCTGGGAGACAAACCTGTCCCTGTGGGTGAGGGACTTTCTAGATGGGATTCACTGAGCCCGGAGGGACCACCTTAAATGTGGCAGCATGATCCCGTGGGCTGGTCCCAGGCTGAAGAAACAGGAGAGAGCAAGCTGAGGACCAGCGTCCCTCCCTGCTCCCTCAGGCAGATGAAATGCGGCCAGCTGCCCCTCCTGCTGCATCTCTTAGCAGACATGATGGGCCTTTCTTTTGTCAAGGAGGCAGAGGCAGGGGATTTCTGAGTTCGAGGCCAGTCTGGTCTACAGAGTGAGTTCCAAGACAGCCAGGGCTACACAGAGAAACCCTGTCTCAAAAAAACAAAAACAAAAAAACAAAAACAAAAAACCAAAAAAACCCAAAGATTTATTTTATGTCTGTGAGTAAGCTGTCGCTATCTTCAGACACACTAGAAGAGGGCATCAGATCCCATTATAGACAGTTGTGAGCCATCGTGTGATTGCTGGGAATTGAACTCAGCTCCCCACCCCTATCTCCGAAGAGCAGCCATATTAACCACTGAGCCATCTCTCCAGCCCTTGTTTTTAAAATTTTAAAACTCATATTTATGTATGTATTTATTTGTTTGTTTGTTTGTTTATGGAAGGGTGCATACATGTCCCTGTGCATATGTAGAGGTCAGAAGACAACTTGTGGAGATGGGGAGGAGGGTTCTCTCCTTATACCATGTGGATCCCAAGGATTGAACTCAAGTCATTAGGCTTAGCAGCAAGCACCTTTACCCATTAAGCCTTCTAGTAGGCCCCTTGACCCTTCTTAAACTGACCCTTCTCCCTTAAGTTACTTCCTGCCAGATGCTTTGTCACAGCTGCTAGAAAGTAGAGTTGTTTCCCTTATCCGTTGGGACAAGGGAGCGGAGCGTGGCTAACAGCTCCTTGTCTTTGTCACCATCATTTCTGAACTTTGCCAAAAGTCTCTCTGTAGGCAGTGATGTGAGGTTGATGGGACTTCCTTGATGGGCTCCTATCCCGAGTCCTGGCTGTGCTCAGGGCACACTTGCCCCCGAGACCGCTCACCTGTCCTCGTGGGTGTTCCAGCATGACGTTTTCTAGTCCCGCATTCCCAAGAAGGGCAGAAATGTCATCACAGATCAGACCCAAGGCTACTGACTCAGAATTCTGACCACAACCCCGAGGGAAGGCTCGAGGGAGAGCCCAGTGCTGGCACTGTGGAATATCAAAGATGTGCCTGCGACGTGTCCAGTTCCCCTGGCAGCTGCTACTCACCCACCTCTGGCAGTCTCGTCTTCTGGAGCAGTGTGCTGCTGTTCTGCTGCGCTGCTTCAAGCCCAACCCCCAGGCTTTATGGGTGACAAGGTCTTCTAGAAAGTAGAACACACCAGATCTCATGGAACTTATTCAAAATGCTTCCCCTGAACCAGCAGCAGAGCCAAAAAGAACCTTCCAGAACATCATAGATGTTACGAACATACTGTGGGCCAGTTCACCTGGGGGGTACTTTTTGAAATTGAGAGAAAGCAGTTTGAGAATTGCAGGGCTGGCTGGTCTCCTCAGAGCAAAGAGCAGAAGCAGAGGCTGGTGTGGAGGTACACACTCATATTCCCAGCACGTGGGAGACCAAGTCAGGAAGATTAAGTTGAAGCCAGTTTGGGCTATAGAAAGTGCTGGGCCAGCCTGGGATGGCAGCACATGTCTTTAATCCCAGCAGTTGGGACAGAGGCAGTTAGATCTCTGTGAGTTCAAGGCTACAAAGTATCTTACATTAAAAAGAAATGAGGATGTAGCTCATTAGGCAGATTATGTGTGTAATGCACGGAGCTATGGATTCAGTCCCCAACATCACATAAGTCAGGAGAGTTAGCAGTGTAATCCTAGCACTAAGGGGTAAAGATAAAAGGATCAGGGCTGGAGAGATGGCTCAGTGGTTAAGAGCACTGACTGCTCTTCCAGAGATCCTGAGTTCAAATCCCACATGGTGGCTTACAACCATTTGTAATGAGATCTTCTTGGATTATTAAGATTGCCCTCTTCTGGTGTGTCTAAAGACAGCTACAGTATACTTACATATAATAAATAAACAAATCTTTAAAAAAACAGAAGGATCAGAAGTTCAAAGTTGTCCTCAGAGATAGTTTGAGGCCAGCCTAGTGTACAGAAGGCCCAATTTCAAAACCAAACAACATCTAAAACAAATGAGAAACACAAGCGAATGTGCCCCGAGAACACACCACAGGCAGTCGTAGTCTCGGGGTCTCTGACCTAGGTGAGAACTGTCAATTCTAGATTAAGATGAAGGAAAGTAATTCTTTCAAACTATGTTCTGCCTTCCTTCTTTCCTCCCCAGACCAGTTTCTCCCAGTTTGTGCATTCATTGCCACAGTGCAGATCTGTGAGTATGCTGTGCAAGGCTGCCAAGCTGCTTCTCTCTGCAGAGGCTCCTTTGACTTGGACACAACGCCCTGACTCCCCTAACTGTGTCATAGTCTCTAACCAATACAAATTGTAGAACGCGGTCATTTCATGTCAGACTCCAAAATCCAAGATTTGTTTGTCCTTTAAATATTAGTTAATCCATGAGTTGTTAGACAGAGTCTCATGTAGCCCAGGCTGGTCTTGAACTCACAATGTAGTCGACAATGAGCTTGAGGGCTGGAGGGAAGACTGCAGTTAAGGGCACTGGCTGCTCTTCCAGAGGAATAGCCTTAGGTTCCCAGCGCCCACATGGAGGGTTAGGTCCCAGGGGATCAGAGGCTCTCTTCACCTCCACGGCACTGCAGGCAAGTGGTTCATGGGTATCCTGACAGGAAAAAACCCTGTAGGCAGCAAACAAAAAATAATACATGGTTTTTAATTTTAAGAAAAACCAAACTATTGCTTTTTTAAAATGAAAAGAAAACAACCTTGACCTTCTGATCCTTAGTGATGCTAAGGGTGTGTGCTTGAGTCTTCCCACGTCCAATGAAAGCCGTTATCTGGGTCATCTGAGTCATCGGAACCCTGCAGATTAGGAAGGCAAACAGGAGGCGCACATAGAGCCCTGAGCTGACTGTGCAGCTCTGTGTGCTCGTCCAGAGCAAGTCTTCACATTAACAAGAACGATGCGAGTGTTCACAGCTAGCGAGACCCTAGCCTCTGCCGTGTATCTCCATGTCACCTCTGGGCCATGCAGAGGTGTGTGGTCGGCGGCCACTGAAGGCTCTGCCTCCTGCTCATTAGGTGAGACCACATGGAGGTCTGCGTCTTTAAGAACTGAAACTATCTAGAAACAGGACTTGATGCCCTGTAGGAGCCTAGAGACTTCCCTTTTGCTGTTCAGGTTTCACCCCTGGTTATCAGGAACTGAGTGTGTGTTGGGGGCAGGGCAGGGAGCTGCAGCCCCACAGCTCTGCCAAGACACTGCGCTCTGGAGATGAATACATCGTTCTTTCTTTTTGAATGTACCTAACCATGGTGAAAAGAATGTTTGAGAAAGTCCCTCCCCGGTTGACTCTTAGCATACTATAGGTTCACTAGAAGAGTGGAGCACCAGGGCTAGCCCCAAGATACTGGCCAGTCCCAGGACCCACCTCAGACTGGCCTTGTCCCACACACCTCTGACTGCAGGGTTGGAGCCCTGTGTGAACCTAGTGGGGGTGAACTCCATTACATCACAGCCATCGGACCCTCCGGAAGGCACCCAGGGCTCCCTGGCCCAGCTTACTCAGTGCACACTCTGTTTTCGAGGACCTGGGACCCAGGAACTTTGGGGTTTTCACAGATCCAGTCACCACAGTGCTTCACACACAGGGCTCTGCACACGCACTGTCTTATCTTACTTGCCCATAGGTCCACACTGACCAGTCCACTTTCCAGCCTTTTCTGTCACACTCCTGTGGGCTGGATTTGTGGGAGGCAGCACTGTGAGACTGCAGGGTGGGGCGAGGATGGAGTCTAGCCATTTCTTGTTTCTCTTTTCTGCCCCAATCCCTTGGTGTGACAACACTGAGTTCTTCTAGGACTGCACGCTGGTCCTGGAGCCAGAAGCTCCTCCCACACGGGCCGCAGTGTGTGCATCCTCCCCCTCTGCTTCTTTGGGCCCACAGGCCTGTCCTTCCTCAGGGTTGCTAGGTCCTCCATCCCTCTGTGTCCCTCCCCCATTTATCAGCGTCTCTGCTGCACATGCTCACTGATGCTCCTGCGCTGGGCCTTCCTCATTTGTCCAATCCTCCCTCTCTCTTCCCTCCATCCGTCTTTAGAACCTTTGCTCAGAAGCCCAATCAGATTGCTACTTTCTCCTGTACCTAGACAGTTTTGGTTCTTAAAACACAGCCTTCTATATTTTCTGATCCATTGAGAGTGGAGGCAGTCTTCAGTGACCACCAATCACAGCTGGACAGTCCAGGAATGGGACACAGGTGCTCGGCAAAGCCTGCCTGAAATCCAGGTTTGAAAGAGTTTCTCAAGCTGTATAACGGCTCCTCTTATTTTTTTAAAGACTTTGGGGGGGGGGCAGGTGTAGTGGTGCATGCCATTAATCCCAGCCCTTGGGAAGCAGGGGCAGGAGCTTCTCTGTCAGTTCAAGCCCAGCCTGAACTACATGGTAAGTTCTAGGACAGACAGAGCTACATAGTGAAAGCTTGTATCAGAAACCAACCAAACAAAAGAAGATTTTAAATTTTTACATGTATGTTACATGTAAGTATACCGCATGTATGCCTGGTATCCATCAAGGCCAGAAGGGCGTATCAGAGTCCCGGAAGCTAAAGTTACAGAAGACTGTGAACTGCCGAAGGAGTGTAGGGAATTGAACCTGGGTCCTGCAAGTGCTCACAACCACTGAGCCATCCATCTCCCCAGACCCTCATCCTCCTTCTAATGATTACAGTCATGGAAGCCAAACGGTCTGGCCAAGCGAAGCCCTTCTGTTCTGGTTCAGGTCTAATCTCTGCTTCCAGCTGCATGTCTGGAGAACAGAGAAGAAATCAGATGGCAGGAGACACGAGGGACAAACATGGACGGAGTCTCTGGGCCCTGAGGCCAGGAGAGGAACCTGCCACTCAGGAATGCCCACCGATCCCAGAGCCCATGAAGCCCACAAGAGTCTCACGAAACCTTGTCCCCTGGCTGCTCCACAGAGCAGTCCTCAGCTGACAGAGAGATTCCAGCAAGTGGAGAACAGTATAAATGAGACCAAGTCACATTTCAAACAGAACGAGCAAAGCTGGAGAGTCTTCCTCAGTGCTGGGATTAAAGGCACCAGGCCAGGTTTTAACAGGGTTTTTTTCTTGTTTGTTTGTTTGGGTTTTTTTTTCATGCATGTGTGAGTGTGTATGAGTGTGTGTGTGAACATGTGTGTATGTGTGCATGTGTGTGAGAGTATCCATGTGTATGTGAGTGTGTGCATGTATGAGCATGTGAACATGTGTGTATTCTCTGTTGTGTGTATCTCTGTGTGAGTGTATGTGTCTCCATGGGTTTTAACATGTATATGTATGCATGTATGAGTGTGTGCTCTTTCACTGTCTCATTTTCTTGTGCAAGGTCTGAAACTGGAACTAAGCTGTTGGCCAGCAAGACCCAGCAACCCTCCTCCTCATACCCCATAGCCCTGGGGTCACAGGCTTCTTCAGCCACCCCTCACGTTTAGAAGTGTGTAAATGTGAGTAACTGCATGTGTGTATGTGTAACACATGTGTGCTGGTGTCTACAGAGGCCAGAAGAGGCTGTCCGATCTCTTGGAACTGGAGGTAGAGGTAGATATGAGTCTATGGTTGCTTGAGAACTAAAGGCAGGTCCTCTGAAAGAGCAGTAGATACTCTAAACTGCTGAGCCAGCTGTCTAATCCAACACCTTGTTTTAGAAAATAATGATTGACTGATTGATAATTGATTGATGATTAATTGATTGATGACTGGCAGGGGCATGCACTTGTGCTATGAAATGTATGAGGAGTCAGAGGACAGCTTACAGCATCTGCTCTCTCCTTTGACCCTGCAGGTTCCAGGATTGAACTTAACAGGCGTCTCACAGAAGGCTGAGCTCTGAACCTGGGTGCTGGCGCTTGTGCAGTGAATGCTCTTGAGTGTTGAGCCGGTTCCCTGAGCAGCGAATGCTCTCTTACCATCTTGGAGCCGGCTCCCAGAGCGAGCCTGTGGAGCAGGCTCCCTGGGCCTCACTCCCGGGCAATTTGAACTTTGCATAAGTGAATCACTTACATGTCATTTCTTCCCAAGGCATTTCTGTCTCTCGTCCAGTGTGTTCCCATCTACACGAGGAAGAAGGGGAGCAAATGAGAGTCCATTGGCTTAGACACTGGCTTCCCACTAGAGTTCCCAGGGGTAAACCTTGGCCTCATCACTAAACTGTCATGCTTCTGCACTAAACTAATGACATCTCCCCCAGGCATGAAACCCAGCCCAGAGACATACCTTCTAAGGCCACACACAAACATGCTCCAGGGTAGGCGTGCTTTCCTGAGTATAGCTGGGCAGTCAGTCTCCTCACCTACAAGGACAGCTGGCAAGGGCCTGCTTCTGCTCACTCACTGCTGCTGGTCCTGGAAAAGGCTCAGGCAGCTTGGCAGGGAAGGGAAAGGCCAGCTTTGAAGGCTGCTAAGTAAATAGTGTTGTGGTTTCCTCCTGGGTCATCAGGGCAGGGCAGGCGTGAGGTTGGAGCAAGGGGGTTTCCTGCCAGTATTTAGGTTCAGTTTGGGTATGAGAGAACACAAAGGCCCTAGCAACCAGCCTGCACCTCACTGCCCTGTTTGCCCAGGGAGGTGCTTGGCCTCCTTTAAGCTCTCTGGGGAGACTTTCCTTTAGGGTCTTGGAGGGTCCTGCTTTGTGCATATGTCGAGTCTGGAGCTGTTGGGAGTGGGGAACTAGCTGGTTTCCTCTCTGTGGCTATGATAAAACATTCTAAAAATAACTCAGGGAGGAAAGGGTTAATTTACTTTACACTTTTACGCCAGAGTCTGTCAGGAGGGAAGTCAAGGCTGAAACTCCAGCTTGAAGCAGTGTACGGAGGAACTGCTCTCCGGCTCGCTCTCTGCCTGGTTCCCAGGTTCACGCAGACAGCTTCTTACATAGCCTGGTCCACCTGTTTAGTCTGGGCCCTCCCACACCATTCCACAGTCCAGACAACCTTCCCAGATGGCCACAGGCCAAAGTGATCCCTCAGGGGAGATTGTCTCAGATGACTGTAGGCCAAGTCAAGTCCACCTCTGGTTCTCACCGGGATGAGGGACTTTGTTCTTAGTCCCTCAGTTCTACCTTTCCAGAAGAGGCTGGTCGCCGATGACGCACTCCTAGCTTCGAGGTCAGAGTGTGTGACTAGGGTCCAGCTTACAAAGAACTTCATACGCTCCTTTGTCATTGGAGGAGAGAGACAGGAAGACAACCAGGAAACAGCCACCTTTGGCTGAGGAAAGACTTTTGTGCCAGACCAAGCATAAGAAGAGGATCCGCTGGGCATTCAGTGTCCCTGCGCCTTCCTGCACTAGTGAGGCCAGACTAGCTGCCTTGCTCAGTCACGTGGGGCTTGGATGGGGTGATCCCCACAGAATGCCTGCAGCAGGCTCCTCTCCAGCTCCACACCGACCGCACAGAGCTGACATATTCAGTCTGACTACACTGTCCCCTGCGGGTGTTCCTTGGAAGTGTCTATATCAGTGAGTTGCTGAACTAAACACAAGGTGTTCCTGGAAGCCCACAAAGAGGAAAGAGCAGGATGTGGCTGTGTCAGTGTTGCTAAAACTCTTTCCCCCTCCTAAGGCCCCCAACAATAACTTGAGATGCTATTTGACCAAAGTTCACTGGAGAATCCAATGAGTTTATTAGGTTTTGTAGTGAGAATTCTGGAATTTTGGTTTCTTTAAAAAAACATAGAAATATTATAAGATTGTGTTTTTGTTTTAATCCCAGGTGTGTGGATTATGGGGCTGCTTCAGATGGTCCACAGCAGTTGACTGTGATTTGCCTCATGCGCTAGCAGAAGCATGGTTTTGCCAGCTGTAGATAGTTTCTGTAATTGTGTGGATGTTTGGAATTCTGGGAAATTTACAGAGGTTCTATAAATGCTAGGGCCCCTGCGAGGCAGGGTTGGTGATTGTTGGTCTTAGTTTGTAATCATGCTCAAAGAAGAAAAAAGAAAGAAATTAGATTCAGGAATCTCTCTATCTCTCCCCCCCCTCCCTCCCTTCTCTCCCTCCCTCTCTCTCCTTTCCCCTCCCTCCCCCCTCTCCCTCCCTCTCTCTAGCCTTTCTCTTTTATCTAGTGAGAGAGGGTGGGAAAAGGAAGGAGACACAAAGTAGCAAGGACAAGCTACTAGAAAGAAGAAACAAAGCAAGAAATCCTCTTTTCTTTGCTATCTGATGTTAGGGGGTGACATAGGGCCATAAAGGATGGGAAGAGGGTACCCTGAAGCAGCCAGGAGAGGTAAGGGTTTCCTCACAGCCTCACTGACCGGAGCTGCCTTCCCACCCTCCTTCCCTCTCCCAAGACCATGCACAATTAGGGCAGAATTGTGTTCAGCTGGGTGGCAGGAATGGCTGGATACGCAGGTGAGGGTCCCATGACCTTCTATAAGAGAAGGTAAATAGTCAACAGGACAAGCTGTGATGACCTATTTTGAGAGGGCCCAGCAGAACTGAAGATGGGGGCAGTTTGGCTGGAAGGACATTCCTGTGCAACAGCAGGACTTAGGATCCGGAAGGGTAAAAGCTCCCAGCCTTAGCCAGAAGCTGTCCCATGACAGCAACGGAGAGGCAGCATCGAAGGGCAGAAGGACAGACAAACCCGATGCTTTAAATCTCAGCTCTGCACACCTTGCCCAAGTTGCTTAACATCTCTGTGCTTCCGTGTCTTCATCTGCTAAATGCAAGTACTAAGCTGGGTGTGGTGCTATATTGTTTAATGCCAGCCCTGGAGAGGCAGAAGCAGAGGCAGGTGGATAGATCTTTTTGAGTTCCAGGATAGCCAGGGCTACACATAGAGTTCCTATTTCAAAAAAAAAAACTGGAAAAAAAAAAAAGAGATACTAATAGTATTAGCCTTACATAGCTGTGATGGCCGCCTTGGTCACTGTTCTGTTGTGAAGAGACATCATGACCAAGGTGACTGCTACAAAAGGAAGCATTTGACTGGGGGCTTGTTTAGAGTTTCTGAGAATTAGTCTGTTATCATGGTAAGGAACATGGTGGCATACAAGGTGTTGGAGTCATGGTCCAGAGTTACATCCCCTGGTCTGTGGCCAAGAGAGACAAAAAGTGAAAGACTCTAGGCCTGGCATGGGCTTTTGAAACCTCAAAGCCCACCCTCAGAGACACACCTCCACAAGGCCACACACACCTGCTAATTCTTCCCAAACAGTGTCTCTCCCTGGTAACTAAGCATGCAAATATCTGAACTTTTATTCAAACCACCACAAGGGTAAAAGAAGTGTATGTGTAAAGGACTGGAAAGGGGCTGGGTAGAAAACATGCCTAGCATGCACAGTCCTGGATTCAATCCCCAGTACTGCATAAACTAGGTATAGTACACATGACTGTAGTCCTAGCACCTGGCAAGTAGAAACAGGAGGATCAGACAGTCAAGGCCATCCTCCACTACATGGAGAATTTGAATCTTTCTTAAGAAACAGAAAACCCAGTCTCAAACATACATGCACACACATTCACATATATATGCACACACATTCACATATACATGCACACACATATGCATCTGCATATATGTGCATGCATTATATACTGCATGCATGCATTACACATACACATGCATGCACATACATGAATGCACATATACATGCTGCATACATACATTACACACATACATATACATATATATGCATGCATACGCATGCATGTATACATTACACGCACATGCATACACAGCTTACATGCATCCATACACACACATGCACACACACAAAGAGCTGAGCTATTATGAACAGGAAGTGGTAAGAGTCAGCATATTTAGGCAGCATGGCACTGACAGAGATATCCAGAATAAGTCAGCTAAAACATAGCTGACACTGGATACTTGGGGAGGCTATTAGTCAGCACCAAATGACTAGTAAATGGTGATATCATATTTGTAATATAACTATTTTTTGACAAAATGCCTTTTATGTGATTCTATACAAATGTGGCCTTGACTTCAGGAGCCTCTACCTGAGACAGCCGTGGAGCTGTGTGCCTACCTCCACGGGCCCTGTGTCCTGGTCTATACATGTGCTTGTGCCTGCCTATGTGTACCTGAGTTGTCTACCTGGTGGCCTCCCTGCTGACAAATAAAATATTTATCCTGGGAATCCCTTCACTCCACAGCCCCCTTAGCCTTCCTCCTTCCTGGCATCAGTAGATGGGCCTTGTCAGTGGCTGGCACAGAGTTCAGGTAATCGAACATTAGCCATTCTAAAGAGCATGGTCCTTGAATGTGAAATTTTGTATTTGTTAATTATACATATGCACATACACATACATATACATGTGTGTGTATGTGTGTGTGTGTGTATGCTTCTTCTGCAGTGTTCTGGCCCTGACCATACCAAGTAAGTATCCTACCATTAATTGCAACACATTCTTTGTTTTGCTTTTTAAGATTTATTTGTTTTATTTAATGTGTATAAGTGGTTTGCTCATATATGTGTATTTACCATGTGGCTCCTGGAAGTCTGGTTATGGATTGTTGTGAGTAGCCCTGCAGGTGCTAGGAACTGAACTCAGGTCCTCCTCAAGAGCAAGTGCTCTTAACCTCTGGCCTATTTTCCCAGCTCCCTTTGATATTTTTAGGTGGGGGTGGATACATTAGTTACTCTTGTAACTGCTGCTAGCAAAACACAAGAGAGAAAAACTAAATGGAAGAGAGAAATATTTTCACTCAGTTTGAAAGGTTTGATCCAGGTTGGCCTGGCCCAAGTTGCTTAGGCAGTGAGGGCTTATGGGAAGAAAAGTTGTTCACACTGTGCGTGCAGTTTGAGTGGGTATTTGAATTCTTTATCCCTAGTTGGTGATGCTTTTGGGGGAGGATTAGGAAGTATCATTTTGCTATGGGAAGTGTGTCCCTGGAAGCAGGCTTTTATGTCTCCCCCACCCCATTCCCTCTCTCTGCTCCCCATTTGCACTTTGAGCTATGAGCTCTCAAGCCATTGCTACCACCATCTTGCCTGCTATTCTGCAGCCCTGACATGATGGTAACAGCCTCTTAACCTTCATAACCTCTGAAAACTCACCAGAAACACTCAACTATGCTGTACTCATCTCCTAAGCTGATGGAATTACTAGTAAAGGATGAAGGGTTGTGTCTGTGGACTGTGTCTGCTCATGTGGGAGGGACGTGTGGCCAAAAGACTGATGGCCACATGCAGTCTGTAAGGACAAGGATGGAGGCAAGATGGAGGAGAATGTGCTGGCTCCAGGAGACCACCTGCATCCACAAAGAGCTCAGGGCCCTGCCCAGGGTGTCCTTGCTTCTGAAAGAAACAACTGGTCCACCTGACCCTTCTGTGAACTTTGCCTGCCAGCTGCCACCCTGCTTCCAGCCTGGCTGTCCTCCTGAATCTTACCCGGAGGAAGCCTGAATTTCCCAATCAGCGTTGGACAGTCTGTATCTGTTGCTTTTCTCATCATGACAAAACCCGACTGAAGCAACCTAAGAAGGGAGTAAGAAGGGAGGGTCTTCCCTCCTCAGTAAAACCCCTTTGGAAAGCTGAGATACACCCAGATGTGAGTCTCCAGGGTGATTTCAAATCCAGTTGACAGCGAAGGATAATCAGAGTGCATTCTTTCCATTTCATACTTTACTTGGTGTGTGTGTGTGTGTGTGTGTGTGTGTGTGTGTGAGAGAGAGAGAGAGAGAGAGAGAGAGAGAGCGCATCTTAATATCCGCCAACCAGGCTAGTTTGTTTGTTGTTGTTATTGTTTTTCTTAAAAAAAAATCCAGCTGCATTGTGTACATTGTGCACGGCCTTAAGCCGTTTCTGGAATAGGCAGAGAGGAAATAAATAAATAAACGTGCCCCTCAGATCCATGCTCACTTTTCAGGAAGCTCTTAGAACCAAAAATATAAATCCGTGTGCCTTCCCTGCCCGGCCTGTCTCTTGGCCCATCTTTTCCGAACCTTGGCTCTGAGCTCTGTTTGCAAACCACTCTTCAGCTCCATGGAAACTGCACTGCAAAGCCCGATGCTGTTTCAATGCAAATTAAGGAAGTGAGATGGTTTCCCCTGCCTTTTCAGCAGATAGCTTATTTTTGGTGGACATGAACTCCCCAAGAATGAATATCAGTTAGTCACTCACTGACTGGAAGGGACAGTAAGCAAGACAGACTCCTGTTCCTCCTGTGATGTGAGGTGCTCACTTAAGAGTTTACATAACTTCATCTGAGAGTGGTGGAATAAAAACAGATGTCTCATAGATGTGGGGCTTTGCTGTGAAATATGAAAGAATGAACTCCAAGGGGGGCTGTTGTCATTGTGTTCGTTTTAAGAGTTACTATGTAGCTCTTGAAACATTCTATGTTGCTCAAGCTGGCCTCAAACTCACAGAGATCCACCACACACTGCCTAAAAGTTGTTTTGAAGTTGGGTTTCAACATCTACCTGCCAAGCTGTGAATTTCCATCCCTCACACTGTTTCTACTGCATCAACTCTCCTCTTCTGTGTTTGTCTCTCCTCAGATCCCAGCTCCTATGAAAGTTTAAAATAGGAGACTAGGCTTGGAGAACGCAGATGCCTTGGTTGGTAAAGCGCTTGCTGAGCAGGCAGGAGCACTTGAGGGTGAAACCCTAGAACCTAGGTATAAAAAAACAGCAAAGCAGCCAGGTGTTCCAGAAATGCTATCACTCATAGAAAGCAGAAGCAGGATCCCTGAGTGTGCACGCACGCGCGTGCGTGGACACACACACACATACACACACACAAAAGCAGGAAACAAAGGACAATTCTTAATTTCTTTTGATGCTCTGATGCAATAATGGACTTGCTATTTCAAGAGAAAAGCGCTATAGAAAGAAATAAAGGTGAACCAAGAGTTCTCCCAAGACGCCCACGGGCTCTTGCCAAACATCTCAGTGAGTTCACAATAAATGAGTCAGAGCTCTCGCTGGCTTCAGTGTCCCTCTCCAGGTCCCTGGAGGGAAGAAGAAAGGCCAGGGGCTCTGAGAGGAGTGGGCTCAGTCACCGGCAAGCCAGGAGTCCTGCTGCCCCTGGCAGTACACATTTCCCACTTGACTGTGGCTCCCCAGGGAGCAGTCATCTAGGGACCTTTCTGAAAGGCAGACAGGAGGAGCCTTGCTACTCCAGACCCCGGTGGATTACCTCTGACCTCTGCCATCCATCCCAGCTTCTGGCATGTAGGGTTTCTAAGAAAAACATGGTAGGGTGACATTTCCAGGAACTGAGCTTGTTTCCTGAGAGATGTCATACTCTGGAATGTTCCCAGTGGCTGTCAGGGGAATTCTGGGATGACTCAAGTGAAGACTTGAACCAGTAAAGGGTGAGCCGTGGCCTGAAAGCACACTCCCCCTCCCCCACTTTGGTAAAAGATGACAGCTTCAGGAAGACTTGAGCCCGTCACCTGACCACCAGGAAGCCTCACTAGACTACACAGAGGCACTTTCTACCCTGAGGCGGCCTCACACCTCCAAAGCTCATTTGCATATGTGGTTGGTTTTATACTGAGCTTCAGCAGGGCCTCTGACAGAATGCAGTGTGACAGATGGCAGTTCCCTTTAGGTTGAGGTTCAACTTGATAGAGTGTGAAAGAGAGTGTGTCGACAGACACGGCATGATTGTCACTGAAAGCTATACTCGGTAGTGCAAGACAGGGTTGACTGTAGGAAGTGTGCATGTGTGTGTGCCTGTGTGTGTGCTATGTGATGTGTGCTATGTGATTGAGGATGCACATGGATGCGTGGGTGTGCATGTGTGTGCCTGTGTTTGTGTGCTATGTGATTGCGGATGCACGTGGGTGTATGAGTGGGCATGTGCATGTGTGCATGTGTGTATGTGTGTGAAGGAAGGGAAGTCTTCCCTCTGAGGGAAGACTGGGCCTCAAGACGGAAGAGACACTAGTGCAATGGGGAGCTTGCCCTCCTAGTGCAGTGGAAGAGGAGGAGGTGGGCCCCAGAGCTAGCTGGCCAGCCAGTACAGTCTCCTGGGATCTAGCCAGGCAGCCGGAGATTCTGTCTTATTTAAAAAAAAAAAAAAAAAAAAAGCTGGACAGTATTTAAAGATGACAACCAAAGTTGATCTCTGACCTCTGCATGCCTCCACACCCACGTGCATCTGTAGCCACATAGCACACACACACACACACACACTCGTGTACACACAAACCCCACCCCAGGCACACACACATGCCCACCCACACACCCACATGTATCTTCAATCAAATAGCACACACATACACACATGCACACATGCACATGCCCACTCATACACCCACGTGCATCCGCAATCACATAGCACACAAACACAGGCACACACATGCACACCCACGCATCCATGTGCATCCTCAATCACATAGCACACACACAGGCGCACACACACATGCACACTTCCTACAGGCACACACACACACACACACACACACACAGGCACACGCACACATGCTCTGCCACGCCCCCACGTGCATCTGGGCTTTCCCTGTGGGACCCCTGCACAGCAGAGATGAGAGTCCCACACTGTGGTAAACTGAGTTCTCTTCTGCGCGAACTGCTTTTACAGCGGGGCAGTCTCTCCTGTGCTGAGTGGAAACAGAATCTGATGTTTTAACCCTTGACCCCCAGTCTGTCTGTGTCCCCCTCCCCTGCACAGGAAGGGCTGTTGCAGAACTGCCTTCAGCAGGAAGCAGGGAGAGTGGCGGCCTTTGCACTCACTGGTCAATGCGAGGAAAGCAGGATTACAGGAGAGGCTTAAGCAGGATTACAAGAGAGGTTTATGGGCCGCCACTCTGGTGCTCTCTAAAGACTGAGCGCCAGGATGGAAGAAGACGTTGGGAGACAAGACAGCAGGCTCAAAACTTTACTCCCATTTGCTTGTTTGTTTGGGGATAGAGAAGAAGAAACCCCAGGCTTCATGCATGTTCCGCAAGTGCTCTAGAGATAATCCTCAGCCCATTTCTTCTAATGTATCCTATTTGAACATGGACGTACCAATAGTAACGGGCCTTGTGGCAGAATTTCTTCTTCTGTAGAATTGTGCAACATTTATATCCCGCAGAGATGCGAGCGAACCCACACACCAAGGCTGCGACGGGGAAAGAGGAAGGAGCTCTGCCCCAGGCGCAGCATCCCCGACTCCCGGGTCGAGAAGCCTGCCTGGACCGGTGCTTGGGCTGTGGCTGAGGTCTGCGCCGGCCTGGACCTAGGGTGCGTGTCCCAGGGAATGGAACAGCGCAATCCAAGTGCTTACCCAGCCTCCCGCCCCGTCTGCCTCCAGCTGCCTGGTCCTCGAGGTGAGGCTGGGTCCTTGGAACAGCCATGAACTGGACCCGAGAGTCGCCGGCATCTCAGCGCCCCCTGGTGTCCGCCGGCGGACACACCTAGTTCAGCAAGGGCCTAGAGGGTGTGTGGTTTGGGGGCCCTAGTCCCAGGCCACTTGGGTTGGCTTTGAGGACCCCCCCCCCCCAGCCCTTCTGCCTCGTACAGGTATAGAGCTGAGAGCCAGAATCCTGTTTGTGAGTTGTGGCCTCTGACCTGCCTAGGCCTCAGGGTGCTCATCCGTGAAGGGTGTTACAGTTAAGGCCCCAAGGCAGGTTTACTGCAAAGCCCAGTCTGGAAAAATACCTTAGGAATGCAAAATCCTTGGTGATGTCATCACTGAGTAATTACCACAGGTGGATAGCTGCTGGAACTCGTGTTCCACAGGTGACCGAGGCCCCAAGGCTATTGCAAGGAAGCAAAGACACCTTCTTATTTTCCAGTTTAACAGACAATTACAGAGCTAAATATTTGTCATATCTAAATAGCTTGGTGTTGTGTAACCTCAGTTCTCCAGAGGCTGAGGCAGGAGGATCATACTTAGTTCCAGGCCTGCCCAGCCACATAATGAGACCCTGCCCCACCCCAGAAAACCAACCAAACAACAACAACAACCCCACAAAACCAGGGACTGGAGAGATGGCTCAGAGGTTAAATGGACTGGCTGGTTTCTCAGTATCCATACAGTGGCTCACGACCATCTGTAACTCTAGCCTCTGTGGATCCGATGCCTCCTTCCCGCCTCTGCAGGTACCTGCATGCATGTGGAGCATAGACATACATCCAGGCAAACACTCTAAAAGACAAATATATCAGAACCACAAAACCAGCCACTGCTGGCACGGGAGGAGATAAAAGGGTAAAGAGGCTGGCCTGGTGCACACCTTTAATCTCAGCACAGGGAGGCACACACAAATGGCTCTCTGAGTTCCAGACCAGCATGGTCTGCAGAGTGAGTTACAGACATGGATGAAATCGTAAAAGAATAATTTTTTAAATTTATATTTACCTTATGTGCATAAGTGTTCCGCCTATGTATATGTCTGTGTACCACGTGCACATGTGTACATGGTGCCTGAGAAGGTCAGAAGAAGCCTTGATCCCCTAAAACTAAACCCAGGAATGGCTGTAAGCCAATGTGCGGGCCCTGGGAATCAAACCTGGCTCCTCTGCAAGAACACCAAGTACTCTTAACCACTGAGTCATCTCTCCAAACCCCAAATAAAATATCTAAAGCAAAACCAAAACAAACAGAAGGCTGGCTTCATATCCATTAGCCCAGGAGAAAGCCTGGTCCTCGTGGTGGCCCCTGCTGACCCTTTCTGCAGCTGTGCAGGGCAAGGGTAATTCAGGGATGCTAATTCCAAAATCCTTAGGCCTGTGTGGAGTTCATGTGAATTCTTTCTCTGTTTTTTTTTAACATTTATTATTTTGTATGTTTGTGTATTTTTGTTTATTTCTTTTTGCCTATGTATGCACATGTGCATATCCAGCCGTGGTAAACATACAGAGGTCGGAGGTCAGAGGACAACATGCAAGAGTTTGGTCTTGCCTTCTACCACATAGGCCCTGGGGATTGAACTCAGGTTGTCTGGTGGTAGCAGGCACCTCTACCTGCTGGGCCATCTCATCAGTCTGGGTTCGGGAGATTCCTTAGTTAAAAAACCCTTACCACAGAGGTTCAACTAGCTACCCCTGATTAACTCCCGCTAGGCCTGTCCCTGAGCTCTGGAGGCTCTAAGAGAATCTGCCCAGGGACCAGACTTTGAGACGAAATAACCAAGCATGTGCTCAGTGTTCATCTACTGCTCACCAGCATTCCACAAGTACAAGTCAAAAGAGAAACAGGCATGGAGAGCGACGGCCATCACCGGATCTAGTTAAGTGAAGGCTGTAGGATCTAACCCAGTGGTTCTCAACTGTGAGTTTAAGTTTTTCTCAGCCCTAATTTTAATAATGGTTCTTAAGTGCTTTAACCTCTCTTCTAGCCCACCACCCACCAAAGGTAGTAGGAAAGAAAGGCAATTAGGATATGGAGAATGTGGGCCTGTTGGCGCAAACACTTCATAAATGTATCAGCCATCTAGTCTAGTAGTGTTGGAATAGCAAACATGAATCAGTGGTGGTGGCACGATCTAGCAGAAACAGCCAGACCTCAGATGAATCTGCATGAATCAGTGAGAGCGACCAGGACCAACAGGGATGCCAGGAGAAGTTCTCTGTCATGCGTCTCTCAAGGAAGTTAAGATCAGCAAAGATGCAAGACCAAAAGCTGGCTCTCTCTACAAGCTGTCCATTGCCTTACCAAGTGAGTCTGTCTTAGCAAAACTCTATGTGCATCTGTGTCAGCTGATATCACCAACTGGCCCAAGTCTTCAGAAATGGCAAGAAGTGGCCAGCACACCACCCAAAGTATTTTGGTGGGCTTCTCTCTATGGAGTCCTGACAAACGGAGTTCAGTAACACAATGTAAGGCGAACCAATACGTGTGCCATTAACGAAGATTCCTTCATCAGCCATCCTTTCACATGCTTGCTTTAGCAGAACATCCTTTCACTTGTGTCCACTTCAGGAAAACACTCCTTCATGTGTTTGTCCCAGCAAAACACCATCTGACACAACTAACTTTCCAAAGAAGCCATAAGTTCCACTTAACCTTTCTAGTGCTGTGACTCTTTAATACAATTCCAAATGTTGTGCTGACTCCCAACCATAAAATTATTTTCATTATTACTTCATAACTGTAATTTTGCTACTGTTATGAACTGTAATGTAATATGATAGGCAGGATGTCTGATATGAGACATCCCCCCCAAAGAGATCTCTACCCACAAGTTGAGAACCACTGATCTAACCAATCAGAACGGTTCAATTCAACGGATTGCCTTCTCTCCATCTTGTCCATGTAAGTGGTTTACTACAGGGTACGGGGTTCAGGGGTTCTAATGAACTCTCTGTAGGAGTTCATTAGAAGCAGCTTAGAAAGACAAGCACAATTCTAGGCCTATGGGAAGGAGGGCCCTGATCCAGAGCCTGGCTGCAGCCTCTGGTTGACTGAGAAACCAGAATGCTGGGATGATTATCTAGCTAACAGCATTTCCCTGAAGGTTGCTGACATTCAAATAACATCCTTCCATATATAGATGTTGTATGTTGAGATGCCTATGCATCAGTCTTAAGGCTTGAATGTATGTGAACTTAGGTAAGGCCTCATCTTTCTCCCAGACATAGAGACAGATAGAGGGAGGCACAGAGAGAGAGACACACACATACACAGAGACACAGAGAAAGCAAGCACATCTTCTCTTGGTGCCATCATTACCCTGGGTCTTTCCTCTCTGGGTCCTCTCAATTGTAGCATACAAAATACACTTTAAAAAGTATAAAGAGAGCCAGGCGGTAGTGGCACATGCCTTTAATCCCAGCACTTGGGAGGCAGAGGCAGATGGATCTCTGAGTTCGAGGCCAGCCTGGTCTACAGAGTGACTTCCAGGACAGCCAGGGCTACAGAGAGAAACCCTTTCTTGAAAAACAAACAAACAACAAAAGTATAAAGAGGGGCTAGTGAGATGGCTCAGCGGTTAAGAGCACTGACAGCTCTTCTGGAGGTTCTGAGTTCAAATCCCAGCAACCATATGGTGGCTCACAACCATCTGTAATGGGATTTGATGCCCTCTTCTGGTGTGTCTGAAGACAGCTACAGTGTACTTACATATAACAATAAATCTTAAAAAATAAAAAGTATAAAGATGAGTCACATATGGTGATTCGAGGGTTCAAGGCCATCACCATCTACATAGAAATTCAGCGGCAACTAGAACTACATAGTAAGACCTTGTCTCAAAAAACAAATAAAAAAGGCATGAGGAGGGGCTGAGGACTCAGCAGAGTACTTTCCCGGCATGCATGGAGCCCTGCATTTGTGATTTCTATGAATATGGTGGCCGTGATGGCTCATATCTGTAATCCCAGTACCTGGGACAGGGAGACAGAAGGATCAGAAGCCCACGATTATCCCAGACTGGGATGGAGCCAAGCTACAGAGTGTGTGTACACGCAAGCTACAGAGTGTGTGTGTACACACAAGCTACAGAGTGTGTGTGTACACGCACGTTCACACAGAACATCAGCAGCTCTGGCAGAAGGTGCTTGGACACACCTTGCCTGTCAGTCATCCCTGACCCGGCCCTGCCCAAGCCCAACTGAGGCTTCTCTGCCCCCTTTGGTTTGTCTCTTGGCCCTCAGTCTGAGGGGGCGGGATCCAAGCTCTTCTGAGCCTCCCATTCTCTGCTGCGCCTGCTCTGAGGTGAGATTGGTGCAGGGAGACCCCCAAAGCCCAGGGTATCCCTGATTTTATCTCTACACCTGCCGGAGTCCCCCAGATCCTCCAGGCCTCTCTCGGGACCTACAGTTGCTTGTCAATTATTTGGAAAACACTGCAGTCTGGTGAATCAGTTTATCAGAGTATTTTAGCTGCAAAGAAAAAAAAATGTAAAGGAACCAGAAAACAAGACATGACCTGCACAGAAACTACATGTTGGAGGGAGGGAGTCTGGGATGTGTGTGGAGTTCCGAGGACCCAGGCATCTTCACTGGTTTTCGGGACTTTCTTCAAAACTGCAGTATTTTCCTTTTGGTAGCAAGATGGCTGCTGTGACTCCAAGCTTCCCTTGATGCAAGAAGAAAGACGTCAGGGCAGTCTGTGAAGACAACCTCTCCAGAGGCTTCCAGCAGTCTCTGGGCACAGCCAGATCACAACGCCAATTTTGGACTGATTGTGAGACAGCAGGATCAGACTGTCAGTCACCAACAATCTCACGGAGCTACAGTAAGCATCCTCAGAACAAAAAAACAGAACATGTTTTGATAGCCAGGGAGGGGGTGTACCAAAAGGCAGGAACAGGGAGAGACTGGAGGAAACAGCTGGGAAGAGACCGGAAGTACAATAAACACCTTGTGGCCAGGCTTAGACTCCTCATCCGGAAGCATGCTTGTGTCTGGACATCGCTCAGTATTCAGGAATTGAAGTCTGACACAATGCTGTCCTTGCCCAGTCTGGGGCTCAGACCTGGGTCAGACCTAAGGAGGCCTTGGCTTTGTTAATCTGCAGTGGGGCCCCCCACTAACGGCTCCCTGAACGGCAGACTCCTCCCAACAGGAAGCAGCAGCCAGTTGCTGTCCACAGATAAGCCAGGCAACTAGATTCAGCCGCAGGACTTGGGTTGAGCCTGGATTTGATGGCATGAGTCTGTCATCCCAGCTACTCCAGAGGCTGAGGCAGGAGGATCAAAAGCTCTACAACAGAACAAGTTAAAGACCTGGACAACTCAGTCCCAAGAAGTGAAGGACCAGGGCCACGCGTCAGTAGCAAGGTGCTTCTCCAGCACCACATTCAATCCTTAGTGCTGGCAACAACAAAAAGGGGCCAAGGGGTGGCCCAGTCTGGTAGGGAAGAGAAACAACTCCCGAAGCTGTCCTCTGACTGCCACATGTGCCCCATTCCCGCCGATAAATCTAATCTTTTCTTTAAAGGTAAGAGCCCGGGTAGTGTCCGCAGTGCTTGCGAAGGAAGAGGTCAAATTTATCTGAAATCGCCATGATTAATTACCAGGTGGCAGAAGCAAAAAGCAACGACAGCTTCCAGAAAGTCTGAGTAGCATCTAAAAGCAAGAGAGAGTGAGAGGGCAAGGGCAGAAGTGTCACCGCCCGTATGAAGGCTGTGCTGAGGAGAGGGGTTTCGAACCCTCAAGGTTGCGCGTGTGAATCCTGCGAGGTGGAGTCTGAAGTCCAGGGAGGATTGCAGGAAACACCTTCTTGCCTCATCAACAGCCCTTGGGGAGGGAGCTGCCACCCCTCTCTTGGGTATGTGGGTAGCGCTGCCCACACTGGGCAGACAAGTCCTCAAAGAGAACTCAGAAGAGGAAGGCAGGCAGCTCTGGGCTGGCCTTTCCTTTGGGGACAGCTATAGAACCCCTGAAGCCTATGTATAGTATTGAGGTGACCACAGAAGTGGGAGTGAAGACAAGGTCAAATTGTCTCATTGCCAGGTAGCATCCACAGGGATGTACTGGGATTTCAGGCTGATGCCAAGGAGACAGACGGGCCTGGTGTGAAGCTTGATATTAATGGCCGATTTTATTGGACTGAGAGACAGCTAGGTTAGTAAAGTACACTTCCAGATGTGTCTATGAGGGCATTCCCAGTGGAGACTGGATCAGACTTGAAGAGGCTGTTGAGAGGTGGTGAACGTCAGAAGGAAGTGCTGTAGAGAAATCAGGTCATTGGGAGAGTGGCCATGGGAGTGCAGTGGCCTTACTCTCCTGTCAGCACCGCTGTTATAGCCGCTATGATGCCAGCCGCTGGGCTCTGTTGCGCCTGCTCTACTGTGGCCTGCTCTGCTGTGCTGGCTTGAGACCTGCGAAGCTGTGAGAAAACAAATCTCCCCTTAAGTAGTTGCCATCAGCTATTTTACAGCAGAGGGGAGATAACCAACCTACCTATGGCGCTCAGAAGTGACTGTCGATTTTGTGTGTCACCATCAATGTGTTTGTCATAGTTCCTCTTCATATTACTGTGACAAGATATCAGGGCAAAGGCAACTTAAGAGAGAAAGGATTTATTTTTGACTCACAGATTGAAGTTTCATTCCGCCACGGTGGGGAAGCCACAGCAGTACAGCGGTAGGAATCTTAGGCAGCTGGCTACATTGTATCTACAGCCAAGTGTAGCTTCAGAGCCAGGCATCATGGGTATGAAGCCAGCTGCTAACTGAGAAAAGATGTCAATGGTATCCCTCAGTCAACTCTACGAGCTACAATACTGCCTTTCCTAGCAAGATGTGACCATTGGGACAGTAGAAGTAAGAAGGTTATAGAGGCATGCTGGGAGCAAACTGTCCTTGCAGTCATAGATCTCCAGGGAAACCAGGAATGTTAAGCACACAGGACTGTCCTCTCAAAATAAAGGACATAAAACCTATTCTTCCATCCAGAAAGCTGGGAATTGGAGGTGATTGACAGCCTGGTGATCTGCGATATCTGTTGGGCCAGAACATATCAAGCTCCCACAATCAGGACTGGAGATGTCTAGTAGTCTAAATGACCCTTATATTATTTATATCACCAGGAGCTCCCCCAAGATCCAATAACCAGCATCAGAAATATGAAATAACCTAGCTACCTCTGTGTTTGTCATAATCTGTATGACCAAAACCAAGCCAGGTCCTTTCATAGACTCCTAAGCTTGTATAAGAACATAGCTCTAGAACTCATCTTCTTGGAAGAGATGGCATGTACTTTGAGTTGAAATTCTATGTAATTACACTTTCTTGTGCACTGGGGATTGTATTACACCAGGAAAGTTTCTCCAGCTTGTACTGAGTTTGAACATGCTGGCAATAAACCACCTGACAGACTCCAGAAGCTTGATCCAGCAGGATGAGTCAGGCTGAACCTGGTGATTCACCTCAGCATGATTCATTTCCCTCCCTGCCTTCCATGACACCTGCAGGGACTCCCACAGAGGTAACCAACTATTTAGGTATTGGGTTTGAAGCCTGCTCCCCAGAAAGGAATTCAGGCCTAGGACTGTAAATGTAGTCAAACATCCCAGGCTCAGCTCAGGAGGTTGCAGAAGCTAGAGAGGACCCCACTACTGTTACTGTTTTGGCTAGCTTTATGTCAGCTTGACACAAGACAGAGTTGTTTGGAAAAAGGGAATCTCAATTGAGAAAATGATTCTATAACATTTGCCTGTAGGCAAATTTGTGATGGTATTTTCTTAATTAGTGATTGACATAAGAGGCACAGAGGATCTCAGTGTTCTGGTGTGTGACTCAACTCCTGAGTTTTCCTGCAAGGGGAACATGTCCTGAGTGTCCACTCTTCCCAGGACGAAAATCACAGAGGAGCTGTGACTGGGCCCCAGTCTAAAGCACAGCTCCACAATTAAGACAGAAAACCTAAGACAGAAACCTGAATTACGAAAATGCCTTAATTAGACTATCCAGCAGGTAAGTCTGTAGGGCACTTTCTTAACAGTGATTGATGTAGGAGGGCCCATTCCACTGTGGGCAATGCTATCCCCTCAACTCGAAGCTGATGTCATTGCCTTCTGAGACCACTGCTTGGTCAGAGTAAACCCAAGGATACAGTTCTCTGAAAGTCACAGAAAATGCAAGCAAATGGTGACTTAAAATGAGACCAGTCAACTATGCAAGAAGGCACAGGTAAATGTGCTTGACACCAAGGCTGATGACCCGAGTTTGCTCTCTGGGACCAGCACGATCCCAGAGAGCACAGAGTCCTGCAAGGTGCTGCACAAATTGCCCTGTGACCTCCATGCATCCACTATAACACACACAATGAAAAAGAAGGCTGGGAGCTAGACCATGAAGCTCTCTCACCATGCACGTGAGAGAACAGGAGATCAGATGCCCAGAATCCACGCCAAACCCTGCTGTGCTTGACAGCCTTGGAAGATGGAAGTGGGATCCCCAGAGCAAGCTGTCCATCACGACTATCTGTATAGGTAAGCTCTGGGTCTGACTGAGAGACTCCGCCTTTATTCGATAAAGTAGAAGAACAATGATAATGTATGACACCAGTCTTGGGACTCCAGATGCATTTGTATATATGTACATGTGTGTGTGTGCGCGCACACACACACACACCAAGCTATGTGGGCTTTGATCTCATTCTCCTACCTCAGAGTGTGACTGGAGATGCTTTAGGAAACCTGACTCTTTCATATGGAGTTGATCCACTCCGGAGCTAGCCTCTAAGGTCTTCTTTATAGAAACGTCCAGACATCCTATTCCCTCTGGCATGTCTCCAGAACATTCTGTTAATTTGACCTGCCACGCTAAAGGATTCTGCATGTATGTAGGTGATGCCTGTGACAAGGAATAGCTGAATATTGTCATGGGAAATAGGACTTGAGTGAAAAGCTCCTGTTTCCACAGATGCAGTAACTCTGGGGTATGGTGTGCTGCTCTCTGGGGTGAGTGGTTCTTGACAGGATTTGGAGCTGACTCATATTTGATACTTTTACTTCCTCTGCTGCTGGGTGACTTAGAGCCCAAGACATAAGCTACACTCTGCATCTTCCTCCCATAACTTCCAGCCACACCCCTCACTCCTAGCTGAAAGCTACTCTATTTTTATATTTCTCTTGGGAAGTAGATTCCAAAATTTCCCCATGTCTTCCTGGCAGAGGAGCCACGGATTTCCAGTAAATCCATGGTTGTGCTCATTTGCATTCAATTTGTATAAATTAGCATATCCCCGTGGTGGCCTCCAAAGTCCAAGTAAGTAAAGAATCAATGTAAAGGGAGTTCCCCGAAGAAGTAGCAGATGAGGGTAACCCTAGTCTCCAGTTGTCAGCAAGAGATTTCATCATCTCCATGGCTACAGATCCCCTTCCTCAACCCACTGGGAAGGTCCTTCTGTTGTCTGGATCTAAAGCTTCGATACTGACACTTTAGAGCCTTGGAGGGGGATCAGAGTCACATGATGGGCATAGAGTCACGTGATGGGAAGAGCGGTTGAGTGTAGCGAGGAGTTGAGATGAGCCGATATCTTTAACTGAGTAGAGGCTGGAAGTGAGCAAAGAAAGAGAAAAGAACTGGGTGAAGTGTGTGGAAGAAAGGGAAGGCTGGGGATGGGGTGGGGGTGGGGAGGTGAGAGGGAGGGGGTGGGGATGGGGGGTGGAGGAGGGGGGAGGGGGCCGACGTGGATGGAGGAAGAAAGGAGTGGGAGGTAAGGCAGCTCCCGGGGATGGAGGGAAGAGAACGAAAGAGTTGGGTGCAGAGGCAAGCTGGTGGGCGGGCACCGCATGGCTGCCTGAGAATGAGGAGGGAGATGGGTTTCCGGAGAGTGCAAGATTAGAGTACGAGGATCTGGGCTGCTAATTTCCCAAGAGCCATTCCTATTTTCTTCTGTTGGGCAAGCATTAGGTTGTGTTTTGGTTGATTGGTTTGGTGATGTTGGGCCTAGAGTCCACCCTAGGAATGACTGAGATGTCTTTTAAATGACTGCAAAGCTGCCAGGTGGCACACTGCAAGTTGACCCTCAGGAGGGTGGAGCTGTATCTCACACAGTGCTTGCCTAGTGTGCACAAAGCTCTGGCTCGGCTCCCAGGACCTCACAAAGTGGAGAGGTGGGGCAGAAGGATCAGATGTCGGACCGAAACAAGCTCAAGGACATATGGCAGTTTTCTTCCAGGTTAGAACTTTACAACTTAAAAACTTAAAAAAAAAAAAATTATTTATTTTATGTATGTGAGTATGCTGTCACTGTCTTCAGACACACCAGAAGAGGGCATCAGATCCCATAACTGGTTGTGAGCCACCATTTTGGTTGCCAGGAATTGAACTCAGGACCTCTGGAAGAACAGTCCGTGTTCTTAACCACTGAGCCATCTCTCTAGTCCTAGAAACTTCTTAAGACAGAATGTAAGGGGAAAGCAGACCAACAGGTTGTCCAAGTGGGGGGGAAGACACCCCACTCTAGAGGGAAGCTCCAGTAAGACCAGACACAGACAATTCGACCAACCTGGCTCCGGCAAGACCACACCTCCTAAATCTCCCCAAATAGCACCACCAACTGGGAAACAAGTGTTCAAATCCCTGAGACTGCTGAGACTGTGGAGGACGGTTCTCATTCAAACCACACTCCACTCCCTGGTCCTCATATGCTCTCGGCCTCATCATAAACAGAGTGCATTTAGCCCAACTCCCAAAATGCCCATAGCTGTGAACATTTTCAAGACAGTTTAAAAGTCCATCTCTTTTGAGAATCAGTGAGGTCTCCCATTGTGACCCCCTCCCCCAAAATCAAAGAGCAAATCACAGGCTTCCAGCCTGCAATGGACAGGATATACATTCACTTTCCAAAAGGGAAGAGCTGACAAATAGTGAGGAAGTGCTGAATCAAAGCAAGACCGAAAACCAGCAGGGAAAATCCCAAATCCTAAGTCTCCATAACCACAGCAAATCGTTTAGGAGGCTCTGCCATCCCAGCATCCCAGCATCCCAGCATCCCAGCATCCCAGCATTGCTGTCTGGTGTACCCCCCACCCCCAACCCCCACTGCCTCTCACCCCATCCCCCACTCCCCACCCCCCACTCCCGACTCACAGATGGGCTCCACTCCCTGAGTGCAGCTTTTCCAGGCAGATGTCTCAGGACTCTGGCATCCTCAACAGCTCTAGAGGTCTGCAACCCAGTCCAACGTCCACCATCACCACTGTGTGCAGAGGTTTCTCAGATCCTCATGCCCTCTTGGGGCTTCGTGCACAGACTTCCCTGCCACCCTTCCTGGCCTCAGTGGCTCTCTGAAACCACAGAGTCCACGCCCCCCACACACCCACTCCTGTGAATTTTGTGGCTCTGAAGCCCATACCAAGTGAACAGGGCCACCATGCTCGGCTGCCAGCCTGGGATGAAGGCTCATCCCCTAGAATCGCATTTGTGGCCACTTTGCACATTCACACTTTCTAGGAGCAGAACCCCCTCAGTCTCCTTTCCATGCTTCGGAAGTTTAGTTGGACCAGGCCTTGACCCCAAGAACAACATTCTTGTCACAGTTCAGGGCAGGAAGGTTCCTTAATGGTGACAATCTACTTCACCGTAGCAACCTCTCTTTCAGTGCCAGCCAAGTGTGGCTCTCTCTGCATCACATTTCACTTGAACGGCCTCCGGCTCCCCGCGGAAACCTCACAAGACAGGCTGCCACAGTCCGCATGTCTCTTGGCACCACCAGATTGGCTATCAAGTCCTGTGCACTGCATTCAAGCCCCTTCCTCATCCAAAAGTCCCAAATGTTCCACGTCCTTTTGGAAGGCAGCACAGCCAGGTTCTTCCCAGCAATCGTCCGCTCCCTGGCGCCCAGCTGTGTTAGTTACCTTACTGTTGCAGTGTTATGGCAGCCTGACGAGTAGTGAGGTGTGCATGCACCCTCTGGAGCTGCAAGCCAACATATACTCAGAAAATCACACTCATTCATGTCTTTTTTATCACAGCAACAGAAAAGCAAAGAAGATACCAGCTAACCAAGGCCTGCGGCCCTCTGGACAGTGACCTGCTGGTTACTGAACTACAGAGCTACACCCAAGGAAGTTAGGAAACCCCTGAGAGGGTCCTTAGCAGGCCCTTCTCTGCTGGGCAGCTACTCAGTTAACACCCACACAGTGCTCTCACCCCTGCCTCCAGTCCATACTTGCTCTTTCTTGTAATATCCAACTGCTTGAACCAGATGTGGTGGCACACACCTTTAGTCCCAGAACTTTGAAGGCAGAAGTAGGTGAATATCTGAGTTCAAGTCTATCCTGCTCTGCAGAGTGAGTTCCAGGATAGCCGAGACTACACAAAGAAACCCTGTCTCAAAGATCCAACGGCTCAGTACTTTGAGACATCAGGTGGTCCAAACCTGGAATTCCCTCCGATGGCTGGAGCTTAGTTCTGTTTGGGAGTTATCAGGAGACACAGGACCTTATCCTAACAGATGCTGTCTCTCAGGCTCAGTCACAAAATCAGCCCATAGATTACCATATCATTCTAAATTCAGCTAGCATCAGCCGCACTCAGCATCCCTAGACACCTGCAGATTTCAAGGCTGGTTCATGGGCTTCTGGTTGATGTTACAGATCCAAGTCCTTGGATTTAAGGATCAGGAAAGAGGTGGCTGTTTGAATCGTTCCTCACTTGCTCTACCCATAATATTCCATCTGTGTCTAGAGTTAATAACGGTAAGGCAGCAGATGCAAACAGAAACAAACACAACCAGTTTGGTTACAGGCACTGGTTTCAAAATGGACGGAAGCTGCGGACCCTCTTGGAGATCCACAGTCACTATGCTTTTGCTGTGCACAGGCCTCGGGAAAGCCCCTCTCTGAGCCCCAGCTCCCTCCTATGTAAAGCACATCTGGGCTTCGTCAAGGCCCTTCCAGGACTGATGTACTGTGACCTTGGTGTCCCAATAATCTCTCAACTTCCTAAGAACCAGCTTTTGAAGATTCGGAAGGGGGTGAGTGGAGCCGAGAAGGAAAGGCGTATCTAGACAGGAGAAGAGTTAGAAAATGAAAAGAAGGAAGAATAAAAGAGAGAGGAATTCAAGATGATCCTTGTAGTTACCTCAGGGTCTTCAGGTGCTCCCAGGCCAGAGTCACCTCATTAGGGAGGATTTGCAGGAGGAACAGAGCAAATGGTATTTTCCAGAGTGGTAACAGTGCTCAGACTGCTCCACCACCCCACCCTAATGTGATCCAAGTGACCTGCCCACTTCTCTACAAAGAGCAGTGCAGTCCTTCTGTCTTCCAGAAGCCAGAGTGGAGGTCAGATCTGTTGAGAAGCCAGGCTGTCTGTGCAGTGGCCTGATATTATGAACTGTACAGACAACAAAATGTGGTGGGCGTTGTGCCAGGAGACTGAAGCTTGGTTAGTGTTGTGTGACTTTTTCTGGGAAGATATGCACAATTGTCTACTTGCCCCAGATAGAGCACAGACCAAGGAACTCAGTTCACCCAAGCCCAGCTCAGCGTGACTTGAGGGCAGCTGGCTCACTGAACAGCCCAGTCCAGCCTGGGTGGTAGCACTCAGGACTCACCAGGCCACATCCCTAGAGCTCTCTGTACCTCTTTCAGGGGTCTGGTGAGGGCTGAGACCCTCCACTTCAGCTCTTGTTTCTGCACATATCACCCCACTTAGGGGGTCTTATAGATACTGAGAGTCTACAGGTAGTCCAAAGCTTTACTCCCTGAACCTGTAAGTTTTGTTTACTTCCCGAGTCTGTCTTCCTTCCTTCCTTTTCTCACTTATGTACTTGGGGGAGGGGGTATACCCCAGCACATGTGTGGACATGAGAGGGACAACCTGTGTGAGTCACTTCCCACCTTCCACCATGTAAATTGTGGGGATTGTTGGTAAATGCCCTTCTCCTCTGACCCATCTCACTGGCATGACTTCCTAAGCCTTAATAAGCCTTTCTTCAGGACAGAATGTTTCAGGATGTCACAGACAGTCAGAAACAGCTTCTCAGTGACCTGAAAACGGGTTCTCATGGAAGCCAAATTAACCACTAGAGACCGACCATCTGGGGAGGCCACATGCAAGCCTTCCTGTTGATAATCCCCGTTAGCTGTTTCCCTCAAGGCTCTGGGTGTGATTGAAGCTAGCCTGGACTCTTCAGGTATGGAATTTCTTGCCTGCTGACTCTAGGCAGGCCATACATTAGTGGTGCTGGGAATCAAAGCCAGCTTCTTTGGAAGAATAGCCAATGCCCCTAGCCCATGAGCCTTATCTTCTTCACCACTGGAAGTCAACTTTTCATTTTGCCCACTTAGGAATTACAACAAAGCTACCCAGTCCTCTATATACATCATGGTATTGTGTAAGCTATACCATACCTGGTGTAACCCCAATTCAGTTCTTAGTATCCATGTTGGGTGGCTCACAACCACCTCTAACTCTAATCCCAGAAGACCTGATGCCCCGTGGTTCCAGACATCTGCATGTATGTAGTGCACATAAACTCAGACAGGCACACACACATAAGTGTTATGGATGGGCCTGGTACTGTTTGTATGTTGATGGTAATTCTAGTATCCTGGGAGAGGCTGCGAACAAGGAGTGAGTCATACTCAGGTGACTTCTTGTGAACCAATCCCCTAATGAATAAAGGAGCCAATCACTGGGTGAGTAGGCGGGACTTCCGGGTTGGAGAGGAGGAGAGAGTTTGGTCCTTTTTGGATGGGGATAGTGTGAGGATAAGATATAATTGTTAGTGTCTCTCAGTTTCAATGAAGGATCTGTAAGGATTCACCACCGGAGGATTTAGATTTAATAAGGCTTACAAGTTAGGATTTTAGTTGTGCCCAGAGATTGAGTTACCATTGTTTCTGAACTAAATTTGTGTTGCGTTTTCCTTCACACTGCAACTCATCTGGGCTCAAGAGAAAAAGGTTAAAACTTAAAGGCTGAGGCTCAGATGACTATCACACATAAAGGCCTGAGCTCGATCCCCGCACTGCATAAACCAGCCATGGTGACACTTGCCTGTAATCCCAGGGCTCAGGAGAAGGCTGTGTTTTCTCATTTCTCCCTGAATCATTGTGGTGTCAGTGGGAAAGAGAATGGCGTGGAGAGGTGGTCATCATACATCTGTGTAAGCGTGTCCACAGAGGTGCTTTGGAAGAGCATGGTGCACCTACCAGAATTTCTCAAATCCTACTGTTTGCCAGACATTGCCTCTGCAGAGTGCTCCTGCCCCCCTCAGGCTTCTTCACACCGAAGCCTCCCTCTAAACTGCTCACCACCACGCTTTGTTTGTGGTGCTGGAATGGTCCTGAACCTACCAGGCGAATGCTCTGATCTGACCTCAGCCCGGCTTGGTTCCTGTTACCGTGTGTGCTGGGCCACCTCCGCGGTTCCCATCTTGCCCACAATTGGTATTCAATAACCATTTCTCAAATGGCTTCCAGGCTGCAGAGGGAGCGACGCTAACCCCACCCTGCCTATTGCAGAGTTGCACCCTCCGTCCCCCACAGGGGCCCGGAGCCTGCGTCTGCCTGGATAAGGCACACCCTCTTTACCAGCTTCCCCAGCATCACCTCTACTGCCACCTGCTGCAGGGGTGGTGCCCCTGACGGACAGGCTGATGATCAGTGAATCAGCATTAGGCAAACTGTGGTGTGGCAAAGGGAAAGGTGATTGTCCTCAAACACCCTGGCTCCCCTAGATCAAGCACCAAGGGGCAGTAACAGCATATGGCCACAAGGGGCTCTATTGAGCAACTCACCGAGGGAGGCTGCAGGAGAGTCTAGCCTGGCTCTATCCCCTATTCTCTGTAGATTCCAAGGCCCACCTCCATCCCACCGGCACTCGCCCCTCGCCCCTCCACCCCTTTTAATGCCCTATGTGGGGGTTTTTGTTTGATTTTACCTCCAAGCTGTTTTATCCACTAACACACGTCTTCCTCCGTTGAGATTCCTGTCTTGCAGCCTTTTCCACAGTCCAACAGGTTCCCTAAGGCACGACACACCCCGAGTGTTCACTCTGTCGACGGCAGAGTAGTGTAGTATAGTTCCAAACCATGGCCTTCAGGCTTTGAAGGGTGTCACTCGGGCAATGTCCCTCTGCAGCTAGATAGTCCTCTAAAATGCTGTTGTGGAGGGTGAGCTGTGAGGACCCAGGACTGGGAGAACTCTAGGGAACATCTCAGCTACGTGTGTGCAAATGTTTGTAGTGAGGTTTTTGTTTCGTCTTTTCTCTTCTGTTTTTGTCTGACCAGCTCGCACCTACCTGTGTAGAAATCCTTAAAGAGATGCAGTGTGATTTCAGTAGATTCTATGCCTTTCCAAAGGACAGGCTGGCTAGGAGTAAACCTCCCGGAGGAAGGGAACCCCTCCCATCTCCTAGGAGCTCTGGGTTAATGATTCCATGGCTGTTTTCCTCAGAGATGTTGCCCTATCTAATCTGCGAGCTCCCTCCTTTCTTGAGAAAAACTTGACTCACTCCAGTAGTTGCTCCGGCTGGGGTCAAGCGCTTCCTTTGGCTACAGGAAGTGCTTGGAGTGGGCAGATCTTGAGTTAGCTTCCTTTCTCAGCTGCAAACCCTCAACCCCCATGCCTGCCACCCTCTCTCCACCCAAAGCTGGTCTGTGCTGGCCTCAAAAGCAGCTTTAAGGATTTGAACCTGGAGACCCAGTCTCCTAGACACGAGCTTTGATTTTTTTTTTTTTTTTTTTTTTTTGAGCTATAGAAAGTTTTGAAGATTTGGTATGGAGAAAACAATTCTGCTCAGCCTTTCTAGAGTTTAATTAGTGGCTTGGGAGATGGGAAGTGAGGTCTGGAATTCCAGGCAGAAAGTCTGTTTACAGCTGCAGGACAGGGAAGGGCCGCCTAAAGGGCGGTCTGGACCCTTCTTAGACAGGGTCACTAGCAGCTGAGACCCTACTGTAGTGCAAAAGCCCATGTGCACTGTCAGGCTACATCTAGTCTGTGACCCCACAATCCCCTTCTCCTCTTGATCATAGACAGTGCCCATGCCTCCTGAGTTTCCCTGTCAAGGTCTGGTGGCCAGCCCAGTCTGGACTCATTTTCTCTTCTTGCTCCTCAAATAGGATTCTGCCTAAGGAAGTGGGCTGGGGGACCCTGTCACGCTGGACGGTGGCAAAGTTAACGCCCCTTAGCCTTTTTTTTTAATAACCACTTATGGTTTCTGGAATCTTAAGAAAAGATGGCTACATAAGGAAAAGATGTAAGATGTGTTTGGGGAAATTTTATTACAATGCCGATATTTGCAATACTAAAGTTGTAAAAAACTGATCACCAATGTACTCACTTCTTAAATAGAGCTAGAAAAGACACTGGCTGCCAAGTTTGATGGCCAGGGTTTGATTCCTCAGAACACAATGTTCTCTGATATCCACAAGCTGACCATGTATGTGTAAACTCTCTCTCTCTCTCTCTCTCTCTCTCTCTCTCTCTCTCTCTCCCCCTTTCACCATATTCTCTCACACACTCCATACACACAGACACCATGTTCTCTCCCTCTCTTACACACAGACACCATGTTCTCTCTGTCTCTGTCTCTCTGTCTCTGTCTCTCTCTCTCACACACACACACACACACACACAGCCTCAAAGTCTAGAGTCCATCTTGTTCACATCTTTACTTTTCCTTCGCCTTGTCTTGTCTCTGAACTATCCTATCAATGCAGTGATAACCTGTTCTCTGATTTGCTCCTTTTCAACATTATGAGGAAAATGTATCTATGTTGCATTGCCTGAATAACCCACCTACTACATAGTATGAACTCTCATTTTGTTATTTGGCCTGTTTCCAGTGTTGGGATACTAAATCATTTAGTTAGGAATATACTCATAGCTGTATCTCAAAACATACATACCTAACCCAAACACCCAAGCACAGACACATGTGTGAGTCCTAGGTGCACGGGTGTGTGCAAAATCGCCAAGTCCAGACCATCTCAATAACCAGTGCTGATCCTCTCTCCCATCCCCGACTGGACCCAGGACCTTATCACACAAGTAGAGCAGCGGCCATAGCTGTGAGCACCCACATCAAGGAGAGGGGGTCCACATCCAGGTGCAGCCAGGAGTCTCACAATGACATCACAGAATTCACTATGAGGTCATTCCTGACCTTCCAGGTATGGAGATACAGACAGCCCTTTTCAGGTAGGATGGTTCTTTATTTAAACTGCACTGAGAAAGCTGGAGTGGAGTCCAGGGATTTGCCCTGGACCCTGGGCCCTGGGCCCTACACCCTGGGCCCCTTTGCAGTTTTTGGCTCTGAGTTGTACTTTAATGAGCTTCAAAGGTCACTGTCTCCATGACCTCGGATGTCACAGAATCGATGATTTCCAGGCCCTGGCCGCTGTCCCCCTCCATGATGGCCTTCACGTCGGTTGTCTCTAATGTCTTAGTCATGATGCCCACATCTTGGCCACGCGGTGCCAGGCCTTTGGCAGCCAAGTTGGCTCTGATGTTTCTCAGGAACAAGCTGATTCTGCCCACCCTCTTGCTCGTAGAGGCAGAGCTGGAGGTGGAGATGGTGCGGCTCAGTTTGTGGGAGCTCCGGGACTCCTTCGTGATGGGGACGTGGCTGACCCCTTTGTGCGACCTGCTGCTGCGTTTGCTGCCTTTGTCTTTCTTGTCATCGCCAATGCATCTGTGGCTGGCTGATTTTCGAAACTCCTTGTCCCCTGCTGTCTTGCGACCTTCTCCTGCCCTGTGGCGGTGCTCGTTCCTGCTGCTCGCCCTCTCCTTCGTGCTGCCAGCTCTTTCCTTCGCTCTCTGCTCCCTTCTCGACCTCCTTTCCTTTTGGGCTTTGGTGCTGGCCGCGTAGGATTTCCGACGTCCAGTCACTTCGCTTGAATGGCTCTCGCTTGGCATGGTCAAGGCGAGGACTACTGGGACTGGGTCATCTTCTGTTTCTCCAACAGACTTTCCTGTAGTCTCGATCCTTGGATTTGTTATAGTCACAATCTCTTTCCGGGACAGGCCGGCGGACGCATTGGGAATGTACTCCAAGGACTTGCTTGTCACCCCTGCCAAGGCGAGCTTCATGTTCTTTGGTGACATCTTGCCAGAGCTTGAGATGGTCAAATGGCTTCTGCTTCCTCTTGCTCCTGTGACGGTGTCCCCTGCTGTAGCTGCGTTTATCTGTCCGGAGCCTTCAGGCCTGCTTGGTACCAAGCTCAATGAGTCCACTAAGTCACCCACTATTACCCCTGTGGCTGGCTCTCTGGCAAAGACTTTTGGGCTTATTTGGGGCGTGGGTACCCTGGACACGACAGTGGATATGTGAGAGTCGTGAAGGGTTCCCTCCCCACCAGCGAAAGCAGAGGCGCTGATCGCACTCAAATCTGTGGCCACAGGGAGGCTTTTGACGCTGACCTGGTCCGGCTCACTTTTTTTCCGGGGGTCTTTCTTCGGTTGACTTGTCTTGTGCTCCTCATCCAGAAAAGGCATGCTCATCATGTCCCCTGCTGGGATGGCGTAGGTGCTGCTGTTACTGTCCACAGGCGGTCTCAGGAGGTAAATCAATTTTTCCCAGTAGGAAAAGAGATCATCCTTGCTTTCGGGAGGGGGGCACAACTGCAGGTAGCAAGAACGGCCGGTAGCGAACTTGAGACGCAGCTGCTGTTTATCACGTTTGTGAACTGAAATCTTTACAAACTTCAAAGGAAGGAGCCTCGTGAGCTCCAGGGTCTTCCCAGCCTTGCGTTTTTTGCCCTTGATGGTGTTGGGCTGGCCACGTCCGGGAATCTCATCGCATGGTGCTGGTCGGGCCAGCAGCATGACATCGGGGAGCGGAAGGATGGGACTGGTGCACGCGATGCCCACGGTCACCATTCGGACACGGTTGTGCACGTCGATCACTTCTCCGCGTTTGGTGATCTGGATGAAGTCACTCTCAAATATCGGCGCGTACTTGAATATGTCATACTCTCCCTTGTGCAGCTGCCGTTGTAATTTCCCCATGGCGGTGTTGAACATGCCAACTCCAGAGCCACTCTGGGCTGTGTAATATGGTAACAGAGACTCGCTCTTCATGGACATTTTGTGTCAAGAAAGGTACGCTGTCAAGGTGGGTTCCCGTGTTGTTCTTGGTCTCCGCAGATGAGGGGAGCCGCAGTGCTCCTGGGTCACAGAGGTGGCACGTACAGCAGATCTTCTCAACCCCACCCCACAAGCCCCCAGTTTGCCTCAGAGCCTCTAAGAGGCCTGGGCTGGGGGTGGGAGCACAGATGATTGGCAAGGGGTGCTGTTGGGTGCCTGGACCCCAAGTCCAACCTCTCCAAAGATGCAGGGTAGACTCCAGGGAGGTTCTCTTCAGGGTCTGAAACCCCTTCGACCTCCACCTGTGATTTTTTTGAAAGCTCCCTGAGAGTCTACGAACTGCAGCCCTAGTGGGAGAAGTGACCACTAGGGCCTGGAGCCCCGCACAGCCATATTTATCCCCTTCTCCCTTTGTGACCTGTCACTGTCACATCTCCCTTTGTCCTATCCCCCAGCTGCCCTCCAGGAGGACAGGGCCAGGTGGGTCCCAACATCAAAAGGCATCAGATGGGAACATTGTATATGAATCCTTCCTGCTTTTAGTCCAAATTGAAAGGATTCAAAGCCTGCGGGATTTGAGGAGATGGGGAAATTGGAAACACCAGTTTATGGTTTCGTTTTATTGGTTAGCCTGGATACTGTTCTTGATTCTTCCAGGAAACCTCGGTAAATGTTGATGCTGATGACCTTTCAGAGCAGCTCAGGCCTCTACTAAGTAAGATTACTGCTCGCTCTCGCTTTACCATGTGTGATACCTCACACGTCAGTGAAAGGTTCCACGGATGTGTACTAGTTCACAGGGCAAGACACTGACGGTGAATCACCTACACCCACAAGCTACAATGTTTGAATCCAGTCCTGCTGACTCTAAAATCCTTGTTTTTAAATCACCACATGACTTTGCCTCTTGAGGGAAACTTGGGCCAGTCAAATGTTTACAAAGTAGACTGATTTGTTTTTACTGCATCATGGGAAATTGTATATAATGTGCATGCCTGCCTGTGTGTGTATGTGTGCTTGTGTGTGCTTGTGTGTGCGTGCATGTGTGTGTGCATGTGTGTGCCTGAATATGTGTGTGCATATGTGTGTGTGTGTGTGTGTGTGTGTGCATGTGTGTATGTGTGTAGAGAGTATGATAAAGAAGGCTGGACAACCACATTTGAAAGTAGGTGAGCTGAGGGTTTAGTGAGTCAGGGGCTACCTTGTTTTTCCCTGGTCAGTTTTGCTTTCGTGAAGGACCATTTACTCTCCTAAGGACCCCAGGTTTTGTGTCCCACTTTTCTACAGCGTGTCCAGTGAAATGCACAGCACAGGGCCAGGGGGTAAGGAACAGAGGTTCTTAAATTCCAAGAGCCCATCCAAGCCCTTCTGTCCTCACAGCCCTGCTGTGGGGGAGAGCTTTAGAAATCCATTTATATCCATCCTCATGACTCTGCCTATTGCCACAGACACATAGCTAATCAGACTCGGGGTTTCCAAATGAATGTCACTTGGACCCTACTCCAGGCTCCCCCAGGTGGTTTGATGAAGCTGTACTCCAGACCCCTGTTCCTTATGAATGCGGATCCGCATCATGCTGTGGAGGCATACAAACCGATCTATTCATTGAGAGGCAGATGAGCAAACTATCGATTCTCCATAGGAAGCACCATCACTCAGCTGTGGAGAGGTCTGGCGTGTGGACATGCCTCCACATGGGCGGACCTTGACACTTTACTAAGAGAAAGAGGCCAGACACGAAAACCATGGGACAAGCTTGGAGAATGAAGAGACGTTTGCCAAGTGCTGATGTGGGTGGGTGGGACCTGGGGAGTGACTGATCTGTGGATGCCCATCAGTGGTGGCTATACAGCTGCATAGCCTGTACATACAGCAGGTGCATCTGTTCAAAGCATTTGGATGTTAAATAGTGGGCTGTGTGTTTCCATTCACACACATAGCACATACACCTTTAGAACTCTTGTTCACAAACTTTGTGGCTTTTAAGGGTGTAGCCTTCAACTTTGCATTGACTGTGTGACCTTGAGCAAGCTTCGGAGTTCCTACCTCCTCGTGTGTGGAATGAGCAATACTTCTAAGGATCGAATGTCCCCCACACCACTGGGTTAGAGGCACTTGGAGTCCCTGAGCTACTGGGATGTAGGCTCCGTGGGAGAACCTGTCACTGAGGGTGTGTCTTGAAGTGAAATTATGGGACGCCCTGCCCCCGCCTTTCTCTTCCACTCTGCCTCCAGGTTATGAGGTGATTTTGGATCATCACAAATTCCCTACCAGGATTTTGTTGTATCCATACAGGCCAGAGAAACAAGGCAAATCCATCACAGACTGACACTTCTAAACTGAACTGTACTGGCTGGTTCTGTGTGTCAACTTGACACAAGCTGGAGTTATGACAGAGAAAGGAGCCTCCCTTGAGGAAATGCCTCCATGAGATCCAGCTGTAAGGCATTTTCTCAATTAGTGATCAAGGCGGGGAGGGCCCATTATGGGTGGTGCCATCCCTGGGCTGGTGGTCCTGGGTTCTATAAGAGAGCAGGCGGAGAGAGCCGGGCAGTGGTAGTGAATGCCTTTAATCCCAGCACTTGGGAGGCAGAGGCAGGCAGGGAGGCAAGGTCAGTCTGGTCTACAGAGTGAATTCCAGGACAGCCAGGGTGACATAGAAAAACCCTGTCTTGAAAAACCAACCAAAAAAAAAAAAAAGAAAGAAAGAAAGAAAAGAAAGAAAGAAAAGAAAAGAAAGCAGGCTGAGCAAGCCAGGGGAAGCGACCCAGTAAGGAACATCCCTCCATGGCCTCTGCTCCTGCTTCCTGACCTGCTTGAGTTTCAGTCCTGACTTCCTGTGGTGATGAATAGCAATGTGGAAATGTAAGCTGAATAAACCCTTTCCTCCCCAACTTGCTTCTTGGCCATGATGTTTGTGCAGGAATAGAAACCCTAAGACATGAACCACAATAAACTTTTGTCTTTTTCAGTGTTTTTTCACTCCCATGTGAGTGGTGCTTGTACACAGACATGAAGGCCCAAGGTTGATTTTTCACAGACACACCAACTCTGGCGATATGGGTAGTCTGGCAAGCCAGCTTCCTCTGGGGATGCCTGTCTCTGTCTCAAATCTAGAATTGCAGGCAGACCACCATGTCCACCTGGCATTTACACAAGTTATGAGCTCAAGTCTTCATGTGGCAGGTACCTGAACCGCTAAGTCATCCTTCCAACCCTCTTTCTCTCTTAAAATAGTTTTGCATGTGTCAGTGCGTTCATGTGCATGTGTGCATGTGTGTGTGTGTGTGCGCACATGTGTGTACACATGCATGTGTATTAGGTACATGTACATGCCACAGTACACTTGAGGATAACTTGTGGGAGTTGTCTCCTTTCATCCTGTGGGACTGAACTCTGGTCAGACTTGGCAGCAAAAGCCTTAACTCCCTGAGGATCTCAGCAGCCCAGGTTCTTTTTGTTTATCTCTGGTATTATAGTGACAGAATACTACATACAGGATGTGATATATGCGATGTTGTCCCAGGAGGTGAATGGTACCTCTAATAAGCATCCAGTCAGCCTCAGTAAGCTCTGCAGCTCAGTGTGGATTTCTTCACAAGAACACTTATTTTAATTTTATATTTTGAGACAGGATCACACTGTGTAGCCCTGGCTGGCTTGGAAATCACAACATAGACTAGCTGGCCTTAACCAGAGATCCACTTGCACACACCACTTAGTCTGACCCCAAGACCAATTTTTAATGAGTCTGGAAGCTTCTGGAGTTAAGAGCTACAAGAACCTGGAACAGTGCTTGGTGTGTAAGCCTGGCCTCCCTTCAGGCAAACCCAGACACAAAGACAGCAGCACCTGAACCTCAGACAGGCTAGAGTAGCAAGCAAGCAAAGGTTCCTTCAAAGTTCTAGGGCAAGCACTGTGGTGGTGGTGGTGGTGGTGGTGGTGGTGGTGATTGTGGTGGTGGTGGTGGTGGTAGTAATGGTGGTGGTGGTAGTCATGGTGGTGGTCATGGTGGTGGTAGTAGTGGTGGTGGTGATGCTGGTGGTGGTAGTCATGCTGGTGGTGATTGTGGTAGTGGTAGTGGTGGTCATGGTGGTGGTCATGGTGGTGGTGGTAGTGGTGGTCATGGTGGTGGTGGTGGTGGTGGTGGTGGTGGTTGTGGTGGTGGTGGTGGTGGTGGTGGTGGTAGTAATGGTGGTGGTGATAGTCATGGTGATGGTCATGGTGGTGGTGGTAGTGGTTGTAGTGGTGGTGGTCATGGTGGTGGTCATGGTGGTGATGGTAGTGGTTGTGGTGGTGGTGGTCATAGTGGTGGTAGTCATGCTGGTGGTGGTAGTGGTGGTAGTGGTGGTCATGGTGGTGGTGGTGGTGGTGGTGGTGGTGGTGGTGGTGGTGGTGGTAAGCTGGCTATGTTGGAAACAAGCATTTGACCTCTTGACAGAATATGAAATGATGACAGTGGAACTCAAGTCCTGAGCCACAACATTCCAGATCTTTACTCTGAAACAGAACTGGGACACATTCCAGGACAACACAAGCAGCAGAGAAAGAAGGGTGACTGGGGGCCGTGCAGTGAGAGGTCGCCATGCCCTGCAGGCAGCAGCTGAGGAACTGAAGATGTGGCCAACCAGGTGCTAATTGCTATGGCCCTGTGTAAGTTTATTCTTTCAGACTCCTGACCTGCCTCCTTCAACCTGAAGCACAGGAGTCAGAGCCCTGTTGGCACGTGTCAGTGCAGTGCTCTGTAAAGGTCACGGGAAGCATCCCTCTGCCTCTGCTCTAACCCATTACCCTCCGTGGCAGTTTTCAAACTGCCTTGACTTCGTTGTAGCACCTCTACCCACAGCCACAGGATTAGGGCAATGCTGTCTTTTGCTGTCTTTATTTCCTCCTCTTCATACAGATTAGCTAAAGAGGTAGATGGCTCTTTTCTGATTAGGAACAACGAGAGATACAATCATGCCTGTGACATAAGATAGTTTAAAATCATATAACAGTTCAAACAATCTTTAAAAGAAAAAAAATAGGAAAAAAGGGGGGGGGGACTAGAGGGATGGCTCAGCGGTTAAAAGCACTGACTGCTCTTCTGAAGGTCCTGAGTTCAAATCCCAGCAACCACATGGTGGCTAACAACCATCTGTAATGAGATCTGATGCCCTCTTCTGGTGTGTCTGAAGACAGGGACAGTGGACTTACATATAATAAATAAATAAATCTTAAAAGAAATTAGGAAACAGTTGAAACAAACAAGGACATAGGGCTGGCAACTGGCTCAGCTGGTCAGAGTGTTTGCCACCAAGCCTGTTGACCTATGAACTCATGTGATTAGAACTGACTCTCAAATATTGTCCTCAGACCTCCACTCAAGTATTGGGGTTTGCCAGGGAAGGAAGACTTGGTGTATCTCTAGTACTGCAAAATGAGGGTGAGGGGCAAGGAGAAATCACTGGAACATGAAATTCCAGAAAATCAGGATTACCATTCTCAGAACAACCCGGCCCATCCCCCATCTAGTCCAAAGCTGTTCCCAAGCCTTCTTCGTCCCCGCGACCCCCACCCCCACCGTTTTCCTTGATACATGAAATACATACGTGCTATGAGGCACACCCGTGCTAACAGATGTTAACATATCTAAGTCAAGCTGACACTTGTTCAAGGACCACCGTGGCAGAAGGCAAGGTCAAGAGACTCAAGCCAAGCTGAGCCATAGAAATGGTTTGCAGCCAGTAAAGGCATGTGCTGCCAAGCCTGAGGACCCAAGTTCAAATCCCAGGACCCAAGTGAAAGGCTCAAGCTTAAAAGCACGTGTGTGCTTTAGGCATATCTGTATTTGTACGCTTGGAGAAACTGACGGCTGAAATATTTAACAAGTTTGGACTTTACATCAAAATCCTATTGTAAGCCAGACATGGTGGTGCGTGCCTTTAAACCAGCATTCTGGGGGCAGATCAGCACTTGGGAGTTGATGGCTAGTCTGTGTATTATGTTTCAGGTCACCTAGGGCTACATACTGAGACTGACTCAAAGCAAACAAAAAGCTATCTTAGCGCCAAACAGTTGGTGTGAAGGACACACCTGTAGTGTTGTTTTCAGGGTTTGTCAATGAGAAACCTTGAGTATCAGTCAACAGCCTGAGGCACAGGGTTAGAAGTCACCTACCTGGGTGGCACAGCTGGCTCAGTGCTTAAGAGCTCTTCTGGTCTCTGTAGTCAACTGTACTCATGTACATCCCTACACACACACACACACACACACACACACACACACACACACACATATGCGCGCACGCAATGCACACGCACACACATGCGCACACGTGCACACGCACATGCATGCATGTGGCGCACAGACTACATGCTGACAAAGCACCCATACACATAAAATATACATTTTTAAAAAGCCAACTAACTGCCCTACCTCGGGGTCTCCCCATGAACAAAGGAAGCTGGCTGTCCATCCCCAGGCACTCAGTGCTGACCGCCCCATGACAGAGGCAGTGCCGCCATTTCAACACTCAGCAGAAACCAGCGCCACACTCAGGTTTACCAGGTCTTGTTCTGATATTTATTATGTTGACAGGCTAGGAATACTGGGATAAATAAGTAATATTTTCTCTTACAGAAAACTGTAATGACACTATTGGGTGGGATTAAACACTGAGGATTTCACAGAAACATCAGAATTTTAACAGTAACCAGAGTCCTGGTGGCCAGAGGGAGGGGCCTCCCAGCTGAAATGCTCTGGACCACATCTCAAAATAGCTACAAGACAAAAGCGCCGGTGACATCCCACCATGCAGACGCCTGGCCCTGCACCTGGCTTCAAACCCAGGTCTCCACAGGCTGTGGCTGTGGTTTTTGGTGGGAAGAAAGGAAAACGGAGACTCTTTGGCGCTTCCTGCCCTGTCACTGAGTGTGGAGTCCTACACCCTTTGAAAGCTGGACTTTTGCCTTCATTTTGTGACATTGTAACAGTTTGTAGCCAAGGACAAACTGCTGTGACCAGGTTCTTCCTCAGCAGTGGGTACAGGAAAGGAGCCGTCCATCCTCTGTCAGCACAGCCCGTCATCAGCCAGCTTCACTCCTGTGGCGTCAGCATGTTCACATGGTCACCCAAATGCTTTTGAGGGACACTGTCCACAATGGCAGACTCCCAAACGCTCAGAAATCAGATCTGATGAAACTCCCGGAAAAATCATGCCAATGTCGTGCAAGACAAACATCTAAATAGCACAACACCAGGCTCTTAAATGAATGCCCTATGCACAGTCATTCTGGGACGGAACAGCGTATTTTCTAGAAAGCATACCCTGGCCATTGGACAACCTCAGTAACGAATGTCCTCGCTCCATATTCCCTAGGAGGGATGTTGTTAGCCGCAGTGGAGGACGCGGTCCCACCCCACCTATCAAGACACTTCTGCCCGGATCCCATTAGTGGGATCCTGCTTTGCATGGGACCCCAGCCTGGGGCCAGCTAGGTCATCTGAGAATGGCCGGGATGGTAAGGCCTAAATCTTGGAATTGGTGAGACAAAGGAAGCTCTGCCTGCTCCACGGTTCTCTCGGGGCAGAGCGGGACAACGCAGTAGTCACCACAGGCCCTCCTGCCCCAACGGCTCTTAGCTGCTGAGATTCTAGAAGTGCACAGGAAGCCAGTTTTCCAATGGCTTCAGGGTTTGGGGTGGAGAGGGAGGATTCAGTAAGGACTCCCCAGTTGCCCCCATGCCACCTCTGCTTAGCTCTGCAATGTTCCTTCTTTTATCTGTTGGATAAAGAGGTTCCTCTCGTCTTCCGGTGTCCGTCCGTGCTGAGCCCGGACGATACATGTTGGCCGGTGCAGGTTGAGCATGTAGATCAGATGCTGTTTCTCATTCTTCAGCTCCTCGATCTGGGCCTTCAGTTCGGCATTCACGCTCTCCAGCTTCTCTGACTCCTGAGGGACAATCGGCAGAGGCATTAGGAGGAAGCCTAGTGGGGGTGTGGGGGAGCTGACCACCTGGAAACCTTGGGGCTCCTCAAACTGAGAGAGACCCGCTAGAGGAACTGTCCTACCACAAAGATGGGAGGACAAACTAGGTAGAAGGTGGTAGGAACCCTGTACAGGCCTTGGAAGTTGGGAGACATGTAAAAGAAAGTTTAGAGAAACCACTAAGCCCGGCTCCATGCTTGCTGGAACTGCCTTAGCACCACGGGCTCAGAGAGGGCTGCTCCAGTCCACAGCCCGTGCAGAAGGCATCTGGGCCCCACAAGGTCGTGGGGGCCGGGGAGAAACACAAACTGGTAGTGTGGAGTTTTCTTTGGATGTCTGATCTCACCAAGACTCCACAAATGTATTCCCAGAAACACCGAAGCTTCCTGGGTTTGTTGTTGTTGTTGTTGTTGTTGTTTTCCACTGACCCTGAAGTAATGAGCAGACATCCCAGGTTTTTATGTCTCTTTGAGAAGTTGGCCTGCACACACTTGGGGAGCAGACATGGCCCCTGCAAAGACTTCCAGGCTCTGTGGTCTGAGTTGCCTGTGAACCCATGCTGTATCCCTAGTGTTTTATGTGCGGTGTCAGCCTGCGGGGTGCTCCTCCCATAGCAGGGAGGCAGGGTTCAGATCCACTGTAAGGACTACTTCCGGGTCACCAGAGTAACTCGAAGACCATAATAAAAGCTTTTCCTGAGAGCCAAAGGCAGTAACAGAGTTTTATAGTTTTGTTGTATTTGGTAAAACTGGTGAGTAAAGTCTCTTTAACTAGGCTGGCATGAACATGTATGTATAGATATGTACATATACATGTGTGTATGTGTGTGTGTGTACATATATACATCTCCAGAGTCTCGTCCTCCATGCTAATAGCTTTGCTCCATGCTCTGCCTACTGCTGGCATTTCTGCGCCACCCACAAGGCTTTCCGTCCCCTCACGGGAGGCCGGGCCAGGCAGGACTCACCTTCTGCAGACACTCCGTCTTCTCCTTTTTCTTGTTCCGACACTTGGCGGCAGCAATTTTATTTCTTTCCCGCCGCCTCCTTTTCCTCTCATCTTCTTCCGGGGCCACCTATAAAATCCAAAAGGCGCACATTTAAGTGGCCCTGAACCCAAGTATCAAGGCTGTGGGGTTTTGTTTGTGTTTAATCATGTATTTGTGTTTGTATCTCTCTGTGTGTACATCTGCCACATGTATTCACGGTGCTTTCAGAGAGCAGAAAGGGTGTTGGGGCCTCAGGAGGTGGAGCTGCAGACCGCTGGGAGCCACTCATCAGCCACTCATCGCACTGTGCTTGGGAGCTCCAGTCCTCTGGAATTGCAGCAAGTGCTCTTCCCCATGGAGCCACCGCTCCAGCCTCATGACTTAGGTTTTCGTATGAACCCCCTTCTCACCCGTGTACAGACACACACTTGACAATGAATATCCAAATCTAAAGCCTGTTCAGTAAAATAGAATTATATTGGAAATTAGTAAACTAAAATCTGCTTTAAAAACCTAAAACCTGGGGCTGGAGAGACGACTCAGCAGTTAAGTGCCACTGACTGCTCTTCCAGAGGTCCTGAGTTCAATCCCAGCAACCACATGATGGCTCACAACCATCTGTAATGGGATCTGATGCCCTCTTCTAGTGTGTGTCTGGAGATGACTGCAGGGTACTCATATAAATAAATAAATCTTTAAAAAAAAGAAAAAGGACTGGAGAGATGCCTCAACGGTTAAGAGCACTGACTGCTCTCCTGAAGGTCCCGAGTTCAAATCCCAGCAACCACATGGTAGCTCACAAGCATCCACAACGAGATCTGACTCCCTCTTTGGGAGTGTCTGAAGACAGCTACAGTGTACTTACATACAATAAATAAATGAATCTTTAAAAAGAACAAACAATTGTCTTTCTAAAAAAGAAAGAAAGAAAGAAAGAAAGAAAGAAACCTAAAACCTACCTTAAAAATGCATTTGGATTTTGAAATAAGAATTTGAGTTTTAAATTGATACCTGCTGATGCTAATTATAATCAAAGCACACATGCACAAGGCTTTGTAAGTGTGTCCTCTCCTCTGGAATCAGGGGTGATCAGATCATCCCTAGCCACACTCTCCTGAGAGCAGTGCTGTTTGGGGAGGTTGTGGAACCTTTGGGGTGGGAGACATGGCTGGCAGGGGTAGATTGTGGCACAAAGAAGAGGGAGGACTTAACCTCCAAACCCACTTCTATCTGAGTTTTGCTTCTTGAGCTAGAAAAATGTACACAAGCATCCGTCACCGGGCACAGGCCCCTACCACCGGGCACAGGCCCCCACCACCGGGCACAGGCCCCCGCCACCGGGCACAGGCCCCCTCCACCAGGCACAGGCCCCTACCACCGGGCACAGGCCCTCCCCACAAGGCACAGGCCCCCGCCACCGGGGCAAGGAGCTTCCCTGGCCACCATGTCTCCCCTGCAGGATGGACTGTATCCCCTCAACTGTGCGAGCCAAAGCAAACTTCTTCCAGGGGCTTCTGTCAACCATTTGGCCATAGTTACAGAAAAACAACTGATGTCTCTGCCTTTACCAGGAGTATCATGGTACGTCTTTCCCAAGAGGTCAGTGAGCTTCTGGAGGAGAGGGACATGAGACCATTAATGGTAGCAGATGGTATTGATAGGCCCACAGCCGGATGCTATTGATAGGCAGAGTCCTGAACCACCTGCTGATTCAACCATCAAATCATACTGCTTTCCTGTGCCTCGTTCTGAGTCAGTACTACTGGTGCTCAGAGGACAGAGCTATGTCCAGCTTTGGTGGCTATGGTCCTCTGTGGATGTTCGCCCTGACCCTCACTGTCGTCTGTGGACCCATGAGCAGTGGACACATCCAGCCAGGTACTCTGCAAAAGTACATGTGGGATGAATTCTCCCTGGTCTGCCCAGTGTCAGACCCTGCCGGCTTTGGGGTGCCATGACTGACCCACTCCTGACCTTTTCCTATTATGAGTCAGAAGATATGGTGGGCTGAGATGGAAGCTTTACAGTGGGGAGAGGCAGGGCCCCAGGGACTCTCCGCCTGAAACTCTATCCTTCATGCCTCAGGGCCACAGTCCCAGAAAATATAAAAGTCATACACACTCATACACACACACACACACACACACAAATACTACACAGATATACACACAGATACACAGATACACAGATACACAGATACACAGACACACACAGAGACACACAGACACACACACAGACACACACACAAATACTACACAGATATACACACAGATACACAGATACACAGACACACACAGAGACACACGAGAGAACATGGCTCAGTGGTTAAGAGCATTTGCTGCTCTTGTGGAGAACTTGGGTTCGGTTCCCAGCACCCACACGGTGGCTCCCAAGTGTAACTCTAGTTCCAGGGGATTCAGAACCCACTCCTGGCCTCTGTGGGCAGCAGACATGCACACAGCACACATACATTCATGCAGAGAAAATACACACACAAAAAAATTCAAAAAAAATTAAAACGAAGACTGAATCATGAAAATCAAAGAACAAGTTAAAAAAAAAAGAATTACACTGATAACGTGGGAAATTGGAATTGTATCTACTTTAAAATTTATTTGGATTTTGAAGTAAGGTTTTTGATACTTAAATTGGCCCATGTGAACTGGACGGCTGTGGTGCATGCCCTTTATCCCAGCACTTGGGACTCTGAGACAGGTAGATCTCTATAATTTCAAGGCCAGTTTGGTCTATAAGGCGAGTTCTAGGACAGCCAAGGCTGCATAAAGAAACCCTGACTTGAAAACCAAAACCAAAACCAACCAAACGAAACATTGATCCCTGTAATTCAGAACTTGAAAAAAACGACTATTTTATAAATAAATATATCCTTTCGCCTAGAGTCAGGAGTAACCTGGTAGCAGCACCACCTGCTCACTCTTCTCGCTCTAGAGACCCCCACCGTCCTTCCTGGTCCACCCACTGTGCAGCCTCCCTTCCTCATCTCTCCCGACAACTGTATCTTATTTCAAACTATATCATCAGAGGAAAAAAGTCTCACAGAACATACCAGGCTCTAACCTACACCTCTGTAAGTACTGGGCTCAATACCCATGACTGTTTTGTGGTACCCTCTCTGACCTCCTCTGAGCTAGTGGGAAGCACAGCTAATGCCGCTACCGGCTCCCATAGCAACAGCATCATAAACAGTCCATTCCCATCTGCCAAATGCTATGAGCCAGGTTCCCCTCAGACCTTCCACAAACATCAGTCCCATTGACCAATCTCTTTTGACCCCCAATGCAATGCAAGGTCCTACACTCTGCCACTGACCTACAACCCCAGACCTCAAGATCATTTTAGACTCACATCTTTTGAGCCAGTTTCATTCTTTACACCACAGCTGTGGTCACACCCATTAAGTAAACTTAAAATAATCCTAACCAAGAAAGCCTAGCAAAGTTACAAGTGTTCACCTCTGATGTTCTTGAGACAGCATAGCTACAAGTAACCATGGCTCAGTAGCCATGTTGTTACTCCAGGCATCTTATGGAAAGGTTTCTCAACACAGAACAGTGCATGTGTGTAAACACATGTGAACAAAGAGCAAACACACGGTGTCCCAGATGTATGAGCACTGGTCCTTGGATCCATCAGGTAGGGAAAATCACCACCATATTCCTCATTTCTTTAGAAAGTCTCTGCACAGAAGGTGGCCTCACCAAACTCACAGCTTCAAGCACCATCCACAGGCAGATGCTTTCCAGCCCTGGTTCTCTGGCCCAGGACTCCCAGCTCACATCTGTGCCTTCCTGTTTGACATCTCCCAAGGACACAAGTTCTGCTCTTGTTCCACCTGTCCTCAACAGTCCCGAGCCCTGCAGCAAACGGACACACTCGTCTTTCCACAAACCTCAGGCAGCCTTGCCCGAGAGTCAGATCCAGAAGCCAGCCACCGTTCAGCACTGTACCCCAGACGTTCCTCCTGTAAGCACAGGGTCTCACAGTTTCATTTCTGAGCATGCTTCTCTGGCTTACTCCACTAGTAGTCTACTCAATATGGGGTCCAGGGAACCCACAGGAGCACGTGTCAGACCTGCTTGTTCTCTGTCCAAAAGCCTTCCAGTGGCTTCCTTTCTACTCTCCACAGAAGCTTGTGTGACCTGCCCAGTACCATTCCAGCCCACATGCTCCCCATCGTGAGCGAACCCTTCCCACACCTCTCCTCGGGTCTCAGCTAATAGGCCGTGACCAATGAAGTTTTTCTTGGTCTCTTAATGTAAAATGAAATTTTCACCTCTAGCTAATCTCAGAACCCTTTTCTTCTCTTTAAAAAATAAGCTTTATTAGCCGGGCAATGGTGGTGCACACCTGTAATCCCAGCACTCTGGGAGGCAGAGGCAGGTGGATTTCTGAGTTCGAGGCCAGTCTGGTCTACAGAGTGAGTTCCAGGACAGCCAAGGCTATACAGAGAAACCCTGTCTCAGAAAAACCAAAAAACCAAAAAACCAAAACCCCCAAAACCCAAAAAACAAAAAAAAAAAACAAAAAAAAAACCAAAAAAAAAACCAAAAAAAAAAAAAGCTTTATTGTATATGTGCCTGAGCCTTTGCCTGTGTGTGTCTGCGTTTGCAGTTGCCTGCTTCTGTGCACAGAAGCCTTTGCCTGTGTGTATCCACGTTTGTGCAGTTGTCTGCTTCTGTCTCCCTTTCCTTGTTGTTTTAAAAGAAACATAGTTTTTATTTTGCATGTATGAGTGTTTGCCCATGTTTATGTATTTGTGGCATATTTATGCGGTTGCCTGGAGAGGATGTTGGATTCCCTAAAATTGTGGAGTTACAGATAGCTGTGAGCCACCATGTGGGTACTGGGAATTGAACCTGTGTCCTGTGCAAGAGCAACAAGTGTGTTAACTGCTGAGGCCTTATACCTGCCTCTCAAGCTATTTATTTATCCAATTTTCTTTCTCTTTCTTTCTCTTTTTTAAAAAGTCTTGATATGTACCTCAGATCGCCCTCAAACTCACCACTCTCTTGATCTTCCTGTTTCTTCCAGCCTCTTGATCTCGCACACCACACACACACACACACATGCACACGCACGCACACACACACGCACACACGCGCGCGCGCGCATGTATACACATACACACACACATGCACATGCATGCACACATACCCAAGCGCGCGCACACACACACACACACACACACACACACACACCCGCACACTCTATCTGCCCATTCTCAGGTGCACCTGACACCTGCTCATTCATGTAGTCCTTGCTCCATTATCTTCAGACAATAGACTTTAACCTCCTGGAGGCCGAGCTTTGGGTGACTCCCCAACCCTACGCCTCCTGCTGGAATGTGCTGGAATGTGGAGTGTGACAAGCATGAGCTGAAGGAATGAGTGGTCACGTGCTGCAGAACCCACCTCAGACTTGGTGACGGCCATCTCCAGAGGTCTGCTGTTGATGGTGACCGACTCCAGCGCAGACGACATCCGATGGCAGAGGTGCTTATTCTGGATTGCGAACCTCAGTTCTTCCTTGACAAAGGGTGTCAGGTTAGCAAAATCCTCAAATACTAGTGACCCAGGAGGTGAAAGGCAGGGGACGATGGCGGTCGCACTCATTTCCGAGGCAGAGACCTGGCCTGGGTGTTGCAGCATCATTTTGCTGAAAGAAAAAAATTAAGCACAAACTGCTTCAAGGGTCCTGGGGTGTGGTGTCCAACCTCGGGAAGTACAGCCTACCCAGAGCAAAGTCCCCTCAGCCCCGGGGCTTCCGGCTTACTTTCACCTCAGGCCTAGGCCTTGCCGTGGCTGGAGAAATTACCCGCCACAAAGGAGGACGTACTACTGTGGTTTTGCTCAATGGACATGTTGTCCGACTGCCTCCTAAATATTTATGTTCTGACCCACAGATTAGCAGTACCCTCAACCTTGGTCAGTTTCTTTTTGCAACAGGCAGCAGTTAACGTGTAGATCCGTAACTGGGCAAGGTGCTGAGAATAAGTGCTGTTCGGTGTTCCGCCCTAAACAGCAACACACACACACACACACACACACACACATTCATAGCTCAGGGAACAACATTGGGGCCAAAAGCTCAGGAGGAAAGCAGAGTACTGGGGAGTGCTGTTTTCTGGACATGAAACAGCAGTTCCTCTCACGAACTTGTGGCAGTTCGGTTACCTGCACAGGACCTGTAGAGAAGGGCATAAGGTCCCAACCCTAACCCAGGAGCTATTAGCAGTGAACCCTGCAGTTAAAGGGGTCACTTATTTAGTAGTTAAGTTGCCCACATGCCAATAACTAACTCCACACCTGTGCAAGCAATGCTAATTAAATTCAATGAACCATCAAAAAAATGTTATGCTATCCTCACTGTGAATAAAACAGATACAGAAAGCACATAGCTCAGAGACACATCTAAAATAGAGCTCAGGGGCTTGTCTTTTTGGGCTCTTCTGTGGCTGGTACACAGAAGATGCAAATGTGACCTCAGTTCTAAAAGAAAAAACAAAAACAAACAACAAACAAAAACCACTAAAAAACAAAAAGACCAGCGCCTTCTGAGATCCCATTTTCAGTCTCCTTTTCACAAAGAAATGGGAAGACACTTGAATCTGAGCCACATCTGTTAGCCAGTTAGGTAGCTGGGGCCTTGAATTCAACAACTCTGCGGCAGAGTTTTCTCCTGGAAGAAGCTGGGCCCTCCAGTATGGAGAAGGTAAGAATGAAGGGTGTGATTCTTTGTCCCAGTCCTCAGCAGGGAATGGTGACGGAGGTAACTCAGGACATGCAGGAACACAGAGCTCCTTCTTAATGAGAAGGCTGGCAAAGTGAAGGACCTCAGCAGGCACGAGTGAAGTTCTGGTTTTATGGGGGTGTTTAGCTCTGAGGTACAAGGAGCGAGGCTTGGAACAGGGGCAGAGGGGGACCTAGGATGGGCCTGGTCTTGAAGGAGCAGGTAATTTGGTCCTGTGGAACTCCATCTACATGTGGAAGTTGGCTGAGAAAGCCCCAAACCACTGCTGAAGCTTTGGCCCAGCTGGCCCACGAAGCCCGCTGACCAGTTAGACAACCGACTAAATAAAGTGGAGCTGAGGTGGCCGTAGCAAATGCCCTCATCAGTCTATAGGTCAGCAAACCCACAGGGGCGACAGGAACCAAGGACAGAAGCAATCCGGAAGTGTGTTCTGGTGCCTCCTTCTGCTGCAGACTTGCTGCCCCTGTGACCCCACCCGCCTTTTCCTGAAGCAGGAGCAGTATAGTGACCATCCTCAGCTACACTGGTCATCAGCCAAGTCCCAGAGGGCAGGGAACCTTTTGGCAAATCTCTAATCTACCTTGTCTCCCTCGAGCCCTAGAGCCCTCGAGTGAGTTTTATGGCCAGCATTGTAAAAACTAGTCCCATTTCAGACATGAGTTAACTGAGATTTAGACAGATCCCATTAATACAGAATAGTATGGGACGCTGGGATTCATCTTGAGTGGTTTCAGAACTCACTTCCATAAAATCCCCATACCAGATTTTTTTGTTTTTAAACCGAGATTGAAGACCATTCAGTTATGTGTGGTGACAGTAACCTAGTGGCTTTCTCCTCTGCAAAGGAAGGCTGGTGATGAGTACCCTAACTCCCCAAGAGTGGTGTGAGCAGCTTGGAAAATAATACAAGAAATGCCCTGGGAAGCATTCTGCCACCAGGATCTCCCGCAGAGGGATGGCTGCCCTCCTGTGGACACTCCCTGGGATCTAGTCTTTGATATTAAGAGCCCTTCCTCAGGATCCCTTTCCCTGGGGATTAAGGCCCTCTGGTGGAGGCAGAAATTCCAGGCCAGTGACTGCTGAGTCAAAACTCAAGAAATGAATATACTGTGTCCCAGACAGGAGTACTGACGGAAGGTCTCCTAATTGGACCCTGTACCCGTGTGGCTGGGAGACGTTTCTCTGACTTCTGAAGCCAGAGGCTCAGCACCCTTCTATGCACTCTTCTTTCCCATTTTACTGGAAAAACAAACAAAACAAGAACCAAAAACAAATGAAAACTCCACAACAGTCCAGGCGTGGAATTCAGAGCTGCCACAGGCCTGACCATCAGTTGTGGGACTGAATAGTTCATCTAAACTTAACTAGTTTGAGCCACAGCAGTTGAGCATGCCCCTTTAGCCGCCCAGTTAAGTTTATTAATGAGCCCTTTGAAGTTAAAGCCCGCTGTTTAGGACTTCCCCCAACGACATTCTTAGTGTAAAGTCAGGAAGAAACTGAGGAATGTCAGTGGTATGGAATGTTTTTGTGAAAAGTTGGGGGTGGGGCTTACTTGGGGACAGGAGCGTGTGGTAAAGCTGTTAAGAAAACCTTTCCCATCGTCACAGGGAGTGGGGGGGGGGGGGCGCGCACTCTGTAAGGTTTGGGCACTTGTTCTTTCCAGTTTGTCTTGCACAGAGGAGTCCAGAGAGTCAGACTAGAGTCGGACTGTGTTCTCCAGGGAAAGTAAGTTTAAAACTTCAGCTTGATTTCAGGAACTGAGGCCCCAAAGAGGGGAGCACTTGGGGGTTTGGAGTGGGCAGAGTTAACTTTCTACACTGATCATAAAACCCTTTTCCAGGTTAGCTTCCAGATTCTGCTTCTGCTTCGCGACTTCCAATCAGAAACCATGTCAGATTATTGGCAATTTCATCATTTTCAAGAAAATGAAACTTCCCTCATTTAGCTGGAAATTCGGCTCCTAGATTTTTATCTCCTAGTAGCTTACGATGTCTTTGAATTTTCACTTTTGATTTCTACTTCCTCCCTCCAAACTGTCTGCCAACCACCATCCTGTGGTACTGGGGAATCAGTAGCCACCTTCCTAACTCTCTACATCCTGTTCTTTCTCCTGTGTGAAGGCTGGAGATGAGAGCCTGGGCTTCAGGGTCAGAGACAGTGTCTCCAGGTCTATCTCTGCTCCTCACAAGTTGAGTGCCCACTCCCGAGCCAGGGTCTTTCTGACCTTCAGTGTCCTATCTGAAAATTGTGACTGAGGTTGCCAATTCTCTCCCAGGGCTGTGGGGAAATAGCCCATCACATGCACAAACTTTAAAACATAAGGAAATCAGCATCCACACCTCCATTCTGACTCCATCTCCCCCATTCCCCTCAGGGAACCTGATTTAGCTCAATTCTGTTCATTTCTATTCATCAGGAACTGAATGGAACCCTCAAGAATTTCAGGCCAGTTCGTCACAACTGGTGGTTGACCCCTGAGTTCCCAAGACACCAGGTGAATTACACCCAATTTGCTGATATCAGCACTCCGCCATTATGGTTGGATGGGCAGAGATTGTGAGTTTTCATATAGAAAACAATTTCTTTCTTAAAGTTTCTGTGGGGTCCTGGCTATGTCCCTCCTCCCCTGTCAGGGAACCCCTATAGCCAGTTCCCTAAGGAATCACAGACTCTGGCTAAAGGGACCCCGGGACCCCCAGCATTAGAATTGTCTAGATCAAATCCCCATTTTGCCATTGTGTAAACTGAGGTCCAGGAAGAGAATCACTTGCCTAACTAAACTCACAGAGATGGGTGTGGTCTGGTTCCCCCAAGCTGCTCACACCCACCCTCTGCTCACTTTGCACTACACCAGGAGGACCCCATCCGTTCAACAGATCAACCAAGAAAGCAACCACAGACAGAGCTGGGTAGGCAACTGAGGGCTCAAGAGTCCCATCCCTGGCACCCCTCATAGAGGAGGCTCTGACAGAATGAAGACCAGAAGAAACTGGTGTGCCTGAGAAGGGATCTAGATAGCCACAGGTGCTGGGCGCTGTCTTCTTCACTCGGGGCACCTGGTCAGCAGCCTCTGAAAGCTCCAGACAGAAACAACCGCAACCCCCACCCCAGCCCCACCCCCAAGCAAGAGCCTGCAAGTGGTAACATAATCTCACAACAAATGCAACATGCAAAGCATGCGCTCTCTTCTTGGTGACACACGCCTGTAATCTCAGCACTTGGGGACTGAGGCTGGAAGACTGCCATACATTTAAAGCGAGCCCGGGTTACACAGGGAGACCTTGTCTCAAAAGAGTGAAACGACGGGAGGAGAGAACAAACATTTTAAATAACTGGGCTTGCCAACTCCTTTAATTTATAAGAAAGCCCATGAGCTACATGATGAAATCAAGGAAAATACAATGGTTAGGAGGAACATACAGAAAATGAGCGTGGGGTCGGAGCAGGGAACCCAACCCAATGGGAGAAGGCGTGGAGACAGAGATGGAAGAGAAGCCCCCTTTCCTGCCGTGTCTCAGAGACCGGTTAGGAACACCCTAACCGGGTGGGGAGCCCCCTCACTCAACATCCCTCCCCGGATCCTTCTATTTCAATTATTTCACTCTAGAAACAAATGTGTCAAAACCTGGCTAGCTGAACCACACAGCACAGCACAGAAAGGTGCTGGGCGTGGTGGCCTGTAATTTCAGCATTGGGAGGCTGAGGCCGGAGGATTGCCAGGAGTTTTTACATTCAGTTTGGATTACAGGGTGAGACTCTGTCACAAGAAAACAAAACAAGTTCCCCTGTCGCCCATACACACACACACACACACACACACACACACACACCACATACAGTACAAGCAGTTCCACACCCTGGTCCCTTCTCCCGCTTGATCCGATTCCTTCGGTTCACTTCGAATACACAAAGAAACCCAAGGGCCAGTTAAAAGTCAGCCAGAGCACAACAAGCACAACAGCGAAGTGACGTCTCAAGCCTAGCCGCCCGACGTTAGTGGCTGCGGAGACCTCTCCGCCTTCAGCCCCGGGACAGCGCCACGCCAGCGCTCGCCGCCTCCAAACTTATCCCAACTCACTTTCGCTCGCAGCGCTCTGCGCGGTCTAGCTGCTCAGAGCTCTGCTCCGGGGAGAGCAAGGCGACCTCCAGCGGCTGTGCCGGACCTCCGTCCGAGCGTCCTTCTCCATTCATTACCCCGAGCAGCGCTTCCACAAGCCGCGGCCACCGCGCCTCTCCGCAGGTTTAGGAGAGACCCGCTCCCGCTGGACACGAAGTGATGGATGGAGGAGGGGACCGCAATCCCCAGAGTGTGGGTCGCCCCCGCGCACCTGCACCCACCTCCCACCCAGACGACCTCTCCTAATTGCAAGCTGAGAGCGCGCGATCTCCTCCGTCCCTGGGCATCTTTCACGCGTCAAGTCAAAAGAGAAAGTTTGTTCTTTCACTTTACCAGAAACTTTTTCCCAGCTCGGAGCGGCAGCGGCAAAGAGCAGCTCAGCCGAGCGACTGTGCCACGGAAACTAGGGCTCGGGTCCCCAGTGGTTCAAGGGTCCCGGGACTGGTCACCAGAGGGGAACTTGGGGTGGGGAGGGCAGAGCTCCTCGGCGTGGCTCTAACTCACCTCCAGTCTTCGCTCGGGGCGGCCAGGGTCCAGAGAGCGGCTAGAGGCGGGCAGTCTGTCCCGCCGGCGGGCGAGCGCCAAGGACTCTGCCGGAGCGCGGGTTGGCCGGTCGGCTCCGCCGGGGAAGCACCGTGCGCGGAGCGTCTCGCTGAGTGAGACTGTGGCTGGGAGTGCGTTGCATCACCCCTTTTAAAGCCCTCGCGTTGGCAGGGAGCCCGCTTAACTCTAGGTTACCAATCCCAGGCTGACGTAATGCTATTAATAGCTTCCAGAGAGAACTGGCCAGAGGAGGGGTGAAGGAGGGGCGAAGGCGGGGCAAAAGGTGGGTGGAGACCGCGGACTTGGTGATGCAAGTGCGAGAAGGGGCGGTCGCCTCGCGTCCTGCGCGCCTCGCACGCCCGGGACACACACACCCGCCCGCCCTCTATCTCCATATCAGGCCGGGAGCCGCCCGGGCGCACCGCCAGATGTGCGTATTCGCCGCTGCGTGTTCCAGGCATGAGCCAATGGTGCCCAAGCCAGCGGCATGACTCCACCGCCCTGGCATCTCTCCCTCCGCTAGGTTGGGGAAAGGGGGGAGGGGTGCTGGGAGGCGGATCCTGGCAGTAGCCCAGACTAGGTGAGGCTGGGAAGCGGGCACGACCTTTCCCTAAAATGCGTGGTCATTTTTCTAAAACTTCAGTAAAAGGCGCCTCCTCTGGCCAGCGGCCTAGCATATGGAGGGACAGGGGAAGGGGTAGTGGTGACAATCTCCCGCGTGAAGGAGGTGCCCAAAGTTACACTCCGGTGAGTCCACACCGTTACCCGCCACTATGACCTCCGCTGCCGCGGACCCCGCTAGCAGCTGTGGGTTAACGTAGACATTCGGCGGCCTTGTGTTCCCACGCTCGCGGGCCGCGCCCACGCAGGGGCCCTCAAAACTCGCTAGGAACCCGAGGTCCTAGTGACGGGACACCGACGGTTCGGTTTTGATTTTTGTTTTTAATAACAACCACAAAACGTTTTAAATGAACAGGGAATTCTCCACGAAAGTCAGAGCTCAGAAAGAGGAACGACTTGGAGAGATCAGAGACCACCTAGCGCAGGGATAAGAAGGGACTGGAAAAAGGCGGCTTGGCTAGTCCCGGAAAGAGGACGCTTTGATCTCTACGCGCCCGGCCTGGACATCAGGAAATATTTAGAGAAAAACCGTCTCCAGGTTTCGAGTGTCTGTCTGCAGGAACAGAGGGTTGTGCTGGGGACCTGGTGGCCAGAACACGGGACCCTTTGTTCTCAAATCTGTCGGCGGGAAAGGCTGGGCGAAGGACTCGATTTCAGGCCAAGGCCTCAGCAGACTTGGGTTTGAACCTTAAAATAGTTTCCCGGTTCTGAACCAGTAATTCTGAGGGTCTGGGCTGAGCGCAAGACCCCAGGCGGGTCTCCATAGCTCACCAAGGGTTAGAAGTGCACGTGGCTGCGGCCCAGGAATCGCGCACCTGCCTGGGAGGCGTTCGCGGGCACACATGGCGCAGGACGCCGAGGTGTAAGGACAGAGGCACCTGCTAACAGCGGCTTTTGAGAGGAAGGCGAGCAGAAGACTACAAGGTGGTACTTTGGGGTGAGAAGCAGAATTGACCGGTGCCGCTGCCTCCATAGCACCTGCCAACGGGACTGTTCCGGTCCTGAGGAAAGGTCGCACACGGTATTACACCATAAGGAACTGATGTCCCCTGAGACAGACACTCGGGGCAAAATCAAGTTCTCAGCACCCGGGTTCCTCCAGTCCAAGGCAGTCTCTCCCTCGACAGCCCCTGCCCTCCATCAAGGCCCCCGGAGTCTCTCCATCCTCGCTGGCCCGTGATGGCCTGGGGTGGTTCCTTCGCCGGGATCCTCTTAGATCCTGCCAGGATCTGACGGGATTGCAGTAGCGTCGCGCGGGAAGCACCAGGCGAATGTTTTGCTTTGGGTTTTGCCTTGGTAACAGCTCTCGGGGCCCCACCCTCTGTCTCCCACGCCCACACCCTGCTCCACACCTCCACAGCCCGGCCTCCAGCCGACCTGCCGGCAGGTAAACCCTGGGCATGTCGGCACAACCCCGAAGAATGTCAGGTGCCTAGAAATGAAAGTCGTTTGGGATCTCCTCGTACCTGCCCTATCTTTTCACAGGCTGCCCTGGAATAAACAAACACCACTGTACGGTGTAACAGGGAGATGGAGGGGGGCACATGAACCCCACCCCAAGCCGCTGGGAACCCCGACAGAAATCCTTATTGTTTAAACCAGCGTTCTATGCAGCTGGGTCCTGTCTTCAAGTGGAAGGCTCCGCCGGTAGTCTTGAGATCCCAAGCTCCCTCAGAACCGTGGAAGGGTAGCGTGGACAGAAGTCGGCAGAGCTTTGTGGGCACCTGGTCATGACCGCGGTGCCCTCACCCACTCCCGTCTTCCTGCTATTCTAACCATTAGTTTTCAGCCTCCAAGTCGCACCTGGATAGAAACTCTCTGTTGTTTACAGAGCTCTGAGTCTGACATCCTCTGCCTTCTCCTCTTACTGAAACCCTAAAAGCGATAAGTCGGCTTGGATTCCCTCCCCCACTTGGATGAAACGCCTATCCCAGGCAAACAAAAGTCACTTTCTGCCGGTCTCAGTCCCCTGGGCTCCCAGGAGAATCGTAAAGCGCCTGAGAAAAACGGGAAGGAAGAGCCCTAAGGTCTGGACCAAAGGAAGTTGTCAACATCAGAGTCCCCTCGCTTCTCACTTTACCCTGACTTAACATCCCAGTGTCCAGGGTGTGCACTGGCTAATACGCACTCAGAGGGGCAAGAAAAGCTCCCAGCACCCAAGCCTTCGCTGCAAAAGAAGGCCTGTCCAGCCCGAGCAGAAAGCCCCTGGCTAACGGGATTTCAGGGGTTAATCTCCAGTCAAAGAGGGTTAAGCAGAAACTTGAATGTTGTGGAGTTTTGTGCCAGAGAACCTCCGGGGAGCCCATATGCAGCTCAGCCCCGTCTGTCTTGCTGAGTGAGATAAGAATTGGAGACTTCATGCTGGGGCACGTACCAAAGGAAGAGGGAAAATTAAAAGGGGAGGAGAAAGGAACCAGGCAGCTAAAAACAGTCCCCTTGTGGCAACCAAAACCAAACACAAAAACATTACAGTGAGCCAAAAGCAAAAAAGGAAAAAAGAAAGTTCAGAGATATTTAAAGGTTTTTGCAATTCAGAGGGCAATCCCTCCTTCCACAGTCCTCTGCCTCTTTAACTCGGTTCTCCAGACTCTGGGGCTGTATTTGCTCAGAGTCCAGAAACAAGGTTTCCAAGGAAGCTTGAGCAGACCGGCTGACCTGTCGTACACTGGTCTTGACCCCACTTCTTGACCTTGGAAAGGGAGTCGAGTGGATTTCTCCAGAACCCATGCTCTTGGCCGAGCCGAATGTGAGAATTACTAATTTAAGTCTCTAAAAGTACATCCTCAGGGAAAGAAAACAGTGCACAGTGGGCACTCAAGTAAGGAAGACCCTTGGTTGGCTTGTGACTGCTGCACTCAGGGGCCGTGGCTCCTAGCTCCATCCTCTGGTTTTATCTCCAGGTTTAAGTGTTCTCTCTGGCACATTGAAGGGGGTGTAGAAACAGTAGCACCTGGTACCTAAGCCGGAGGCTCACAGTTGGAATCTTCAGTGATGGTGTCTGTAACTGTGGACCAGGAAGGCTGTCTAGTATATCCTCTGTCCCCTTCATCATTGAAAAACACCCAGAGTGACAGTCATGAGGTGGGCTTCCCAGGAGAAAGCCATAGGAGTAAAACCACCTTCTCCACCCCAACCTCTAATCAGACACCGGGTTTCTGGTGCTGGATGACGGTGGCAAACAGCTGCACACCGCCCTGAGCTGCCCGGGGAGTCCAGTTCCCCTGTTTCTGCCTTCTTTATCTTGAGAAAGGCAGGTCCTCTTCCCAGGGTTTCAATTGTATTGTTGTGGAGGTCCCTGGGCTGGACTGGGGGGGTCCTGAAATGGAGATTCTCTTCCCCAAGCCACCCAACTGCCCTGCAGATTTCTGAGAGTCAAAAGAGGAAGCTCTGGGGGAAAACCCAACCATTAACTCATTTTACAGTCACATTTCTCAGGAAACTACAGCAAGAAGGCTGTCAGATAGGATTCCAGCGCACAGACGATCCTCTATTTCCTGCTTCTCTCTCAACACTTCCAAACTTTAACTCATGTGGGGACCCAGCCACAGAAGAGCTTACCCAACGCAGGGACGGGATCTTTTGAGGACGTCTTGTATACAGACGTCAACTTTAGACCAAATCTAGGTAGCAGCTGTCCCCACTTCAGAGAGGAGATCCCAGGGCCCCAGAAATCTGAGATGAGATCAGGGAAGCCCTGGTGATAGCAGGATGTGGTAGGTCTGAGACCTGCCCACCGGTTCACCTCCAGCAACTAGGTGGCTATGTAAGTCGTAAATGTACTGCCTTAGCTTGGCAATGCACAAAATTAGGTTATTTAACATTATTTCCCCTTAAAGCATTGCTATAAATTTCAGATAATATGATAGATGTGGAAGTGAGTTGAAAATAGTTTAAAAAATCATGCTGATGGATATCTAGCTGGGCGTGGCCATGTGTGCTTGTGGAACTAAGATGAGAACATTAACGTTTGAGGCTACCTGTGAGGAAAGCAGTGAGAGCCAGCCTGGGATACACAGCAGGACTCTTGTCTCTAAAACAAAAGCAAGGGCCTCTTACAATAGTATTTTACCATTATGAGAATTAGGGAAAAGGCAAAAGAAAAAGTACCTGTAATCCCAACACTGTCAGTATTTTGAGTTATTTTTCTTTTTTCTTTTTTTCTTTCATACACATGATTTTAAGATACAGTTATGATTTTATATACTTGCAACTTTTGGACCTATTCTTTTGCTTATCGTTCTGGATGGTATATTACCTTCATTTTTTCCTTCTTTAAATTATGCCCATTTTATTGTAAGACATGGGACACATACCATTGTTTCATAGAACAAATATACATACATAGATTTGAATGATAAAATATACTAAGGATTACACTGTAAGCAGACTACCACCTCCAGTGTTTAGAAGCCCACATATGACCCTCCTGATGCTACCTGCTCCTGCCTCCTCATGGGAACCACCACCTGGACTCATTGCCATAGTCAGTGGGAGCTCATGGGTGCTGTATAACTTAACTCGTGGTACTCTTCGTTAGTATTTGGGGTGCTTACCAACATTTTGCTAACGTGCTCGACATACCAACCACCAGCTTCCCTTGGGGTTACTTAGATGGAGTTAGGAGAGGGTCTTGGCTCAATCTTCAAGTGCTGCACACCCTGGAAGAGAGACGGCTCCCAGGAGCCAGGGACAACCTGTGTGTCCTTCCTCGTTTGCTAACATCCAAAGAAAAAACCATGCAAGCGCTTTTCCCATGGATCATGTCCCTTGACCCTTCTACTTACTCCTGAGACCCTTTGATACTCTCTGCCCTTTGTGGAGGTGGAAACCAAGCCTGCACATGAGAGAGATAACCAGCAGGACTGTCAGCACCAGCACTGCTTCTGCCTGCGCCTTCCTGCAGAATCCTCATGGTGGCTAAGCAGTGCTGCAGTCCTGGCACCTCTATACCAGCATAGTGACATGGAGGACAAACAGAATAACTAACCCCTCCTTGGTCTGCACCTGGAGCCAGTGCCAGAGTCAGGTGGCACTGGTCTTCAGAACTATACAACACCAGGTCTAAAAGGAGTCTGGACATCATGGGCTTCCGTCTGTCCCAAACACAGGCACAGGACTCTACACCAGAGCCTCAGAGCAAAGGCAGGATCTGCCGGGGCATCTGCTGTATACAGCAGGTGCTTCCAGCACTGTTTTACCTTACACAAGTATGAGTGTGCTGAACTGGAATGTAAGTCCTATGAGAATGTTTAAAGACAACGAGAATGTATCAACTATTTTCTAGCCTTGGGTGTGATGTACCCCTGGAAGTCAGATGCAAGGACCCTGAGGAGATTTGCTTTTTGTTTGTTCGTTGGGTTGGTTGTTTATTCTCTTTAGAAAATATTAGCAAGCTGCTTTGGTGAATAATAGCTGTAATCCCAACACTCAGAAGACTGGAGCAGAAGCTTGGGGGTAACCTGGGTTACATAGTGAATCCCAAGCCAGTACCAGTCCCTGTCTCAAAAGAAACCCAGCTGGCCTTAAAGTCACAGATCCACTGGCCTCTGCCTCTAGAGTGTTGGGATTGGAGGCAGGCATCAATATACCAGATTCTCTTTCTTCTCTGGGCATTAGTCTCATAGACCCCAAAGTTGTCAGAAATGACTACACATCAATTTGGAAAGTTCCATCTCAGAATAACTGACTGACTTGAAAAGAAATATTTGTTTAAAAAAAATCAATATGTGGGGACTGGAGAGATGGCTCAGTGGTTAAGAGCACTGACTGCTCTTCCGAAGGTCCTGAGTTCGATTTCCAGCAACCACATGGTGGCTCACAACCATCCATAATGAGATCTGATGCCTTCTTCTGGGGTGTCTGAAGACAGCAACAGTCTACTTACATATAATAAATAAATAAATCTTTTTAAAAAAATCAATATGTGGCCTGGTCACAATTACTATTTATTCAGAACACGTTTACATGCAAGGCACATAGTAAGAACCCTCAAAAAATCCTAGTGTCTTATTTGATCTTCATACTGGTTCTGTTGGGCTGGTACTATTTTCTCAGTTTTATAGACAAGGAGAGCAAGCTCAGAAAAGCTAAAGAAAACTGCTCATCAGTGCTTGAGTCCAACACAGGCCTGGTGGACTTCAAGACTTCTGCCTTCTGGATTCTTGCCTTCTGGATTCTAGAGAGCTTTGCCTGTGCTTATTTCCTTGAACTGTGTGGTCTGTGTTAAACAGGTCCTTCTTACCCAGCCTCCCAAGAGCTAGATGCTTGTTGACCTTACCAGGAAATTCATACTCCTGAAATTCCAGAAGATTCACACTTGGAAAATGCCAGCAGCTCCGTGTGCCTTCTATGATACTGAACTCCCTGCCAAATTTGCCATTATTCCCTAATTTGCTTTACCCACAGACATAAGCCCTGCTATTGACTGAGTAAGCTGAGCAGGGCTTTTTAGACTTTTATTCTGTTTCCCGAAATATGAAAAACTGAAGTCATCTGATGATGAACTCAGTACTTGACTGAGTCACTCCCGTGAGCTGAGACTCATTAATCAATCCATCAGATCATCACCTATTTTGCTCTCAGCAGTGTGCTCCCAAGGGCAGGATAGGAACCCTCCTTGACCTTGAGGAGATTAAAATCTTCAGGTGGCAAATTAGCATATAAAATAGTCTCCTCATCTGACAGTAAATATTTTAACAAGTGCCTACTGTGTTCTGGCACTGTGTCAGGCTCAGAGTCACAGTGAAACATCTCAACTCTCCAACACTCATGGGGAGACAGGCATAGCCACAGTAGTGACAACTCCCTGTCACACGGGCTGACCCGGGGCAGAGAGGCTGTGTCCGGGGAAATTGACGATCGTTGATAAATGAGTGGCTTATAAATGTCTTCTTAGGCAAAGGAGGAGAAAGAAGGCGTCCCAGACAGAGGTGGACAAAACCATGGGCATCAGACTTCTCTCTGCCCAGTCAGTCCCAGCTCCTTGTCCGGTTCCACACAACAGATCTACACAGACAATGAAGGAAACAAAGATCTGTGAAGGCAAGGGGCAGTGTGGCGAACAGGACTCAGGGGCTGAGCTGAAGAAACCTCCACGGAGATAGAGCTGGTGACCAGCTATTAAGGAGCAACGAAGCTTTTGATAATCAGAACTATGTCCCCAGGGACAAATGTGTATGTTGGGAGGCAGGGGATATCACAGGGTCTTTCAGTAGCAAATATGCGTGAACAAAAATGTTAGCCCAGGGTAGCTAGCTTGCTCGATAGCTGCTGCACACCAGACAGGTGAAGATTCAAGGCTAGGAAGAAGAGGAAAGTGGGCCCTACTTCAGTGTATGTTTCTTGTGAAATAAAAATTATCCGTAAAGCAGTGCTCTGGTATGTTCTGAAATTTAAAGTGTGCCCCCACCCCCGTTTCCATCTTGTTGTTTTACAGTTCAGGATTCCATCATTTAAACTGAATTTGGGAGAGGGTTCACTTTATCAGCACCTGGCGATGTGAGCAGAGGGGATTCAGGGACTTAGATGTGAGCATCAAATACAAAATGCAGAAAGAAAGCTGACTGGAGGTGAGACTCTAGTCCTGGGGAACAAACCAAGAGACAGCCTCTGAGTGGCAGCATGTTGGGGACTCCAAGTGACAGAAAGTAAGAAGGGGGTCAGGAAGAATGGGGCACCAGAATAGGGGTTTGGAAATTTACTCTTTATTAGCAAGCACCAAGTAAGTCTACTCCACTGGTCTGAAGCTGGGCACAGGGCTTTCCTGAGGCTTGGCAGGGCCATTGCCACGACTGTGGCAAATGGACAATGGAATTGACCAGCAAGGAACCAGAAGAAGCCAACAGTCCTCAATCAGCATAACTGACAACTTGAAAAGCTGTAAATTTAAGTAACAGTCCACAAGGCCCATCATTATGTGCGATTGATATATGTTAACAGAAAGATTATATAAAGACTTTCTTTGCTGGGTGTGGCGGTACATATAAGTGGGAAACTGTGGCAGGACAATGCATTCATTACTAGCTTTGGCTACAAAAGGAGTTTGAAGCCAGCCTGACTTGGAAAAAAAAATGATGTGGGGGGGAATAATTAAAAGGTTTTGTTTCTTTGTTTGTTTGTTTTAATGCTCTGCCACTATTTAAAAGCAAAAAACCAAATCAAACAAACAAACAAAAAAGCCACAAAACCTGCTTACATACCAGCACTCTGAAAGCCCCAGCAGGAGATGGTCATTTTGAGAGCACCCAGAGCCGCAGAGCAAATTCCAGGTCAGCATTTGTCAGAAAGAAAAGATAAGAGGTCGTTTATAAAGGAGTTGTAACTTAGAGGATTCAGGTTGAACAATGTAAGGCTTAAAAAGCAAGACAATACATTGTAAACAGAACAGTGGGGATTCAACGAAAGTGTTAGCCAATAATAAAAACAAGATTAAGAGGGTGCCCTAATTATTACAAGACTCTCATTCTCCTTGGCGGGTGATTTTTTTTTTCTTCCTCTGCTTAGAGATTCCTGAACTGACACATGTTCTATAGCAGGGATAAGGTATCTGTGAATCAACAAAGACAGAAGTTTATGTCGGGATGAGGGAAAAAGAAAGGAAACCAGCTGCTTTCAAAGAACACCACTGCAGACTTGCCCAGCCTAGAAAGGGCTGAGATTCCATCCAGACAGAATCTTGGCTCGGTGAATGCATTTATGGAATCCCTGCCCGATGTCAGGGATGAGAAGAAACAGGAGGAATAACCATTTCCCAGGCAGGACGTGGACTGTCTAATCCTTAGTGAAGTAATCGTCCCTCTAACCCTGCAGCCCGAGGACACAGATCAGAGGTGCATTTATCTACACCAACACCAGCAAACGCTCAGGTCTTTCTTCCACACAGACAGAACAACCTTGGAAACCTTCCAAGGCTCAGGTTCCCCCATGTTAACCAGGGTGAAGCCCAGAAGGCAACAGGTATCCCAGCTCTACCATTTCTTGGCCTGGAAGTAGAAATGCCTCCGTTAACAGGGCTGACCCTGGAGAGATGTGTGGCATTGAGACACACATACAGAGAAAAGGAAACCCCTAGGGATGGGGAGGGGGTTAGTAAGCAAGATGCAGCCAGTCTGCTGGCCCTTCCCTCCCTCAGCTGCTCTCCCTCCCTTAACACACTAGTCTCTACTATTCCAGAATGTCTCTCTTATTCTCTTAGTCTCTATCTGGCTTCCCCATTATTCTCTCCTGCTACCCTGCTTCCCTCGCCCGCCATGTCTGGTCTGCTCTCTATATTCAGTCTACTTTTTTCTCTTTCTGCTCTGGACTCTTCCTGGCTCTGAAGTACATGAGTCACGTCAGCAGTTTCTTTACTGTACCACTTCAAAAGCTGTCATTAATTAGCAAATTTTCAGGCCATCCAGGGCTACACAGCAAGACCACAAGATGCAAATCAGGTACTGTGGCACAGGCTTGCAGTCTCAATGCTTAAGAGTACTGAGGCAGGAGGATTACTGTGAATCCAAGGCCAACCTGAGTGAATGAATTCCAGGCCTGTTTGGTCTATACTGTGAGAGTTAAAAAAGAAAAAGAAAAAGAAAGTAGCAAGATATATACATTATAAACACAATAATTAAACAATGAGAAGCCAGCATAGCTACAAAAGTAACAAACCACTTAGAGAGCAGATACTTAGAATACAGAAAGTTGACAGTAAGCCGAAGCATCTGCAATGATAACTTTTGAAATTCCCTACTGTCTAGTGATGGTACCTTAGGAAGGAAGCCCTTGCCCGAGTCCCTCCCTGTTGATCCAGGAGGGACTCAGGCAAGGAGGAGACACAGCTAGAGACACGTGACTAGTCATAGTAAAATCACACAGGGCGCTTGTACTGTCCCAGTCTCTGATGGACCTGCCTGGCTGGATCTGACCTCCTTTCCCTAATCCAGGACACTCACACTTTGCTGATCTAAAAAGGGCCCCAGCCATACAGAGTTGCTTTGAGGAAGACCACATCTCCTTAGCCCTGCAGTGTTTACTGAGTACACACCACACACCCCAGTGTGAAAGTGTGGAGCCACAGCGGAGTCACTCACCAGAGGCCCTCCATGGTTTTCCTTTTACATTTACCCTAAAGAGAAATGAGACCACATGGAAATCCAGAGACAACCATCACAAAGCCCAGTATTTAGAAAATGGAAACAGCTCAGGCTGTTGTGTTGCATTAAAGATGCTGCCACGGTCCAGAGAGGAGAGTCTCTCTCTCTCTCTCTCTCTTTCTCTCTCTCTCTCTCTCTCTCTCTCTGTGTGTGTGTGTGTGTGTCTGTCTGTCTGTCTGTCTGTCTGTCTCTCTCTCTCTCTCTCTCTCTCTGTGTGTGTGTGTGTGTGTGTGTCTGTGTGTCTGTGTGTCTGTCTGTCTGTCTCTCTCTCTCTCTCTCTGTCTCTCTCTGTCTCTCTCTCTCTGTGTGTGTGTGTGTGTGTGTTTACGGAACCTTAGCTGTAACTTTCACAGTCCCTACAGTGACTTCTGCATTGGCTCTTTACACATCCCTTACACGTCCCGACATGCAGCGCCCAAGGAAACACAAACTGAAAAGGAAACCAATGTTCCACCTGAGTCACCACCGTGTTTCCTTTTATCACCAAAGCAATGAACTCCCACACAATTGAGGCGCGCTCTATTTAGGTTTTAGAAACGTCATCCCCCGTAATTAAAGAGGGCTATTACTGTACAGTAAACAATTAGAAAACATGTTCTTAGAAACATCTCTCTGATTCATAAACGTTTGTGTGGTGAGGTAAGAGAGGTGGAACTCTCTGCTAACAGCTGGCGATAAGGATCAGGGGATCCTCTCTTCACACAGTCAATCTCGAAGTGGAAAAACTGAGAAGACATGGGACATTTAACTTGTAATGGTTGATGGGGAAAATCTAGCTTTCCTAACAATAATTCACTTGAAATCTGGTTATTCATTCTTTCTTGAAGTATTTATTGATTGTACTCTGCCCTTCCTGGTGGGTGCGGCCCACAGTCCGCTGCACTGCAAAATGCCAACCACTTGGGGCGCTTCTGTGTTTCTAAGTTCCTCTTCCTTCAGCCTAGGATTTCTTTCTTCCAGGCACCCCGACTTCTCCAGCCGTAAAACTGCTATTTTTGCTTATTGTTCAACCTTCCAGTTCTAAGCTGGCCGTGGTGGTGAACACCTGTAATCTCAGCACATGGCCGACAGAGGCAGGATACTAGAAGTTTAGGATCATCTTTGTCTACATAGTGAATGAAGTAGAGGACAGCCTGTACCCCACCCTCACCACCCCCCAAAAAAATCAAAGCCACTCCCTTGTGAACACAGTGTAAGTCACATTCAGGATTAACTATGCCATTTCGGGGACCCACGACAAAATGTAAATGTGGAGTCCCCGTTTCAGAGGGGTATTCAGTTGTGGCTTTAGTAGATGCTACGAGTCCTTGGCTCTCTCACGTCACTCCACTGCAGCCAATGAGCAAATGCTGCCCATCCTGCCTCTGGGAAAGCAGCACTCGGCACTATTTTGGTTTATGAGTAGTGGGTGACCAGTGTGAGCAATCTATTCCAGGGTCACCACAAGCGTCTTCGGACCCAAGCAGAGCGGACAAGCTGCTGGGAGTATAAGGCTAAGACTGGGCCCAGGTTTCCCACTGGATTTGAACCCTTGAGCCCAAGGAACCTGGCACTGGGTAAAGGGTGCAGAAAAGGTTGCCATGAGGCAGGGCTGGTCACATATCTGCCGTGAGGTTCTCAGTGGTGAAGTCTCTCCTCTTTAGTCTTTAAGTCACTTAGACTGGCTTTTCCTACACTTGCTTCTGGTAATCAGAACATTACACATCATACACGTGTGACTCCTGTTTATAGCTTGTGTTTTACGGCTTCTGCAGATGAGCCAGAGTCCAGCGTCCTAGATTCTATCTGTAGACCCGCTCTCTCCTGCCACACTCCTCAGTGGCCCTTCTGTCTCGTTCTCTTTCACTGCTCCATCTTTTCCTACCCTTCCTTCTAAAGGGACAAACTGTGAGAAGCCAGGCGTGGTGACTTGTATTTGTAAACCGGGTGGAGGGATGCAGGGAACACAGTGGCAGGAGGGAGGGGCTACTGTCGGCCAGCCAGTCTAGTCTATTCTGTGAGCCCCAGACTCACTGGGAAACCTTGTATTTAAAGGTAAGGTGGATGAATCAGGAGGAATGACATGCAGGTTTGTCCCTAGACTCTACAGGTACACATGCACATGCACATGCACATGCACACATGCGAGTGCACACACGCCCTTCCCAATATTTAATCTTTTTGGCTTTCTGATTTTGGTTGGTTGGTTTTGAGACAGTCTGCAAACATGCTGTGTAGTGGAACTTGATTCTGCATTCTTGATGTCTGTGCCTCTGTCTCCCAAGTGCAAGGACAGTAAGCAATTTTCATATCTTCCTGTGCTTAAAATTTCTTCCTCCTTCCCTCCCTCTCTCCACCTTCCCTCTTTCCCTTCCTTCCTTCCTTCCTTTTCCAAGACAAGGTTTCTCTGTGTAGCATCCCTGGCTATCCTGGAACTCCCTTTGTAGAACTCACTGCCTGGCTGAAATTTCTTTTAAAATTGCTTTTAATTATGTATATTTGTTAGTGTGTGGCCATGTGAGTGTAAGTGCAGGTACACCTGGAGCAAGTGTGTGGTCATATGTCATGTGAGTGATCATGCGAGTGTAAGTGCAGGTACACCTGGAGCAAGAGTTACAGGTAGGTTGAGCCACCCAACATGGATGCTGGGAATTGTCCGTGGTACTTGGCAAGAACAATACATGCTTACAGCCACAGAGACATCTCTCCAACCCCTGTGTTTCAGATTTCTTACAACAACCCCATTTTAGAATAACCTTAAAGAGCCTTACTATCAAAGATGAATGAATGGACTGAAGACCTCCTGTCAAGCCAGATGAATCCTATTACTGGACCAGAAAAACAATGAACGCCGAGACTGACCCACAGGCCCTTGCTGGCCAGGGGCCTCTCACCTTCAAGCCCCACCATCACCCCTGTCACCAGCTCTGTGTGATGCCTCACATGATCAGTGCTCTGACAGGTAAGAGTCAAGGCTCCCTGTGTGTTCTAAGTTGTGACAGCATCTTAGTAGCAATGTTGAATGTTGTTAAGGGACCTGTGTTATGGATTTTCTCTGCCTAGGGAGTCTACAGGGCAGAATGCTTTCTACAAACTGGGTCTTGAGGGGGATGGGTATGCTGGGTGTGTAGCTTAGTCCATAGAGAGCTTTCATGGTGTGCATAGAGCCCTGCTTTCGACTGCCAACACCTCAGAAACCAAGTGGGGTGGTCCCCATTTGTTATCCCAACCCTTGGAAGGCAGAGAGGATGGTACAAAGCTCAAGTTTAGTTGAAGTTCAAGGCCATTCTTAGTACATAATGAGTCTGTGACCAGCTTGGGGTACATGAGACCTTGTCTGAAATAATAAAAAAATAAAACAGATGGGTGGGATGGGGTGGGGAGCCTTCCAAATGCAGGAAGGAGATCCTACCAAGGTGTGGAACATGAAGGGAAAGGGCTCTCTTCAGAAAAGCAGAGGAGACCTATGTAAGAACAGACACAAAATGGATGCGTCTGGGAAAGCCACTTGGGGCCAGACTGCCAATGGCCTTGACTGTCTTGCTATGGGCTTAAAGCTTGTGACAAACCAGGAGTCTATCAAAGGTCACATTCCTTGTAAAGATGGGCACTTGGATGTGAGTGTGAGCTGGCTTCAACCTCTGTTCCACCGTCGGTTAGCAGGATGTGTTCTGCTGATCCAGCTGGCCAGCCAGGTATGCCTTTCCTCCCTCACTGCTCCATGTGTGTCCATCCTGGAGTTCCGCGTCTCCATTGAAGAGAATGGCCTTTGCCGACAGAGGAGGGCCCTTCCTGGTCAGGGTACAGAGGTGGCCTCAATCCTCTGTCAGAAATTCCAAACAAGCTCTCAGGGCAGACACTGGCCTTTCTCCCTATTTTAAGTTTGCCTGGGATTTGGGATGATAGAGGGAAATATTTTCTTCTCTGGACAACTGAGGCACCTTTCTATGGAGCTCAGGGGTATATGTTACACCCCAGACTTTGAACTCACCATGGAGCACAGTGTTAAGCTGTGGATAAGAACAAGGAAGTTGAGAAAGAGCTCTCCTCAGGTAACACAAGATCTCAGCACCTGCAACCAGACCCACCTCAGAGAGAGCTCTTTGATCCTCTGAAGTGTCCCCTACAAAGCCTAAGTGCCTGGGACACATGACTTCTTTTTTTTTTTTTAAGATTTATTTATGTGTTTCATCTGTGTGAGTACACTGTTGCTGTCTTCAGACACACCAGAAAAGGGCATTGGATCCCCGTTACAGATGGTTGTGAACCACCATGTGGTTGCTAGGAATTGAACCAGGACCTCTGGTAGAGTTAAGCAGTCAGTGCTCTTAACCGCTGAGCCATCTCTCTAGTCCCTATTTATTTTATATACGCGCATACACTGTTTCTGTCTTCAGACACACCAGAAGACAGTCTTGGATTCCATTAGAGGTGGTTGAGCCACCATGTGGTTGCTGGGAATTGGAACTCTGGACCTCTGGAAGAGCAGTCAGTGCTCTTAACCACTGAACCATCTCCCCAGCCCAGGACACCTGACTTAAAGCTAACAGTAAGAGCAGTGAAGACACATTATCAAACGTTGTCCAGTGCTAACCTCATAAGGTGCTCACGGAGAGACCCAGCAAGCTTATGCAGCCGCCGCTCAGAGCTGCCTCAGGAATCACATTTTCTGAGCAAACCTTGCCCTCATAAAAGTTGCTATTGTGGAAAAAAATTTGGAGCATCTGAATTGACATTTTAAACATATTTATAAGTTGGGTATGGTAGACCAGGCCTGTAATCCCACACCTTGGGAGGTAGAGGCAGGAGGGTCAGAAATTCAAGGTCAACAAGGCCCTGTCTCTCCAAACTTTTTCTTTTTTTTAAATCTATGAAGAGAAATGAAAGTTACATCACTTGCAGGAAATGGAGATAACAAAGAGAATAATTAGGCAAATTGTCAGTCTCAGAAAGACAAATGGTGCGTGTTTTCTCTCATTTGTGGTTTCTAGACTTAGGATTGCTTTATAGAATTGCACATGTGTGCAGGGTACAAAAGCAGAAGTGAAACCACCCAGGGAAGGAAAGGGGACTGACAGAGAGAACAGAAGGAGAAGAGGGAGGGGACACAGTGCGTGGACGGGGACGGGAAACGTGCTCAACCACACTGCTCATATGGATGAAATGTAAAAATATATCATTTGAAAACCGCACATTTAAAAAAGCGCCCTTACTCTCCCACCTCCCCGTGCGGTTCTCCTACTGCCCGACCCGGGGGAAGCGCTGCTGACAACTCAGTGTGTACAAGCCAGGAGAAGCGTGAGGTGTGGGAAGGGCCCTCTCCTTCTTAGTGATCTGGTGACACCCTGGTCCAGGAGTGGCCCACTTTGAGTGCACCGTGGTTTCCAGTTGCAGACTGATATGAAGGTAAAAATGCCGGCATTCACCGACTTGCCCTGGACACACATGCAAGACAAAGAGAGCCCGCTTGTGATAGCTCCTGTCCCACTCCCTAAGGATGCCATCAAGGTCAAGCCAGGAAGGAAAAACAGGGCTTCCAAGCCCAAGAGTCCTTGCAGACTGCAGTGATTTTTTTTTTTCTTTTGGGCTACAGGAAACAGGATTTTTGTCTTTTTTTCTCCCTTTGGGTTTCTGCATACCATGATATATGTATGTGTTTCTCTCTCTCTCTCTCTCTCTCCCTGTGTGTGTGTGTAAGTATATATGCGTGTATGTGTATGTATGTGAGCATGTGTGTGCATGTACATATTTGTGTACATGTGTGAGTATGTGTGTGTGTGTTTACAGAGGTCAGAGAACAACCTGAGGGAGCTGGTTCTCTTCTACTATGTGGGTCCCTTGGCTCTAACTCAGGCTCTCCGGCCGGAGGCAGGCACACCTACTTGCTCCCTTCTCCTGCCAACCTCTTCTTCAGAAATATTCTAGTAACAAATCCTGGCCTAAAGTAGCTGCAGAAAGGTCATATTGTGTGTAATTACTTTTCTCCATAAGGTTTATCTTGAAGTTTTTCAGATGGTAACTAAGGGATGAATAAATGAGGAATAGCTCCTTCCTTCCTTCTCCCTCCCTCCCTCCCTCCCTACCTTTCTTCCTTCCTTTCTACTTTAAAAAAAAAATACAGAGTCTCAGGTAGCCTAGGCTGTCCTTGAACTTGCTAAGTGTCTGAAGTTGACCTTCAACTCCTGACCCGTTCCCTGCCTCCACCACAGCCAGCTGTAGGTGTTTGTGAGATGGAAGGCAGGGCTTTGTCATGCTGGGCAAGCACCCTCCCGACTGAGCTACAGCTCCAGTCCTGTTCCTGTTCGGACCACTGTCCTCTGGGTTTTTCCCACTGTTAAGACTCCATGGTCACCGGGGCTAAGGTTACAGGTGGCTGCGAGGCTCTTGGTATGGGTGCTAGGGTCTGAATTCAGGTCCTCTTAAAGAACAGCAAGTGTCCCCAACTGCTGAGTCATCTCTCTGCAATTTGCTGAGTTAATAACATAGCTTTGAACGCACATCTACTTTCTACAGCTCTGTTGGTATTTCAGGTCTGCTGTAATCCACCCACCTGTCCTTTCTGCATTCTTGAGCTATTTTCTATTTTGTTTATTTTGCTTTGAGTCAGACTCTCATTCTGTGGTCAGGCTGGTCTCAAGCTTACTTTGTAGCCGATGATGGCCTCAAACTCACAGTGAGCCTCCTGCCTCAGCCTCTTCAGTACCAGAACTATAAGTGTGTGTCACCATATCCAACTCAGACTAAGATTTAAAACCTTCTATGTAAAAAACCCTGTTTAGTGTTACTTGTGCTATTGATTTTGAGACAGGGTCCCACTATGCAACCCTGGCTTGCCTGGGACAGCTGGTTTTGAATTCATGACACTTTCGCCACTGCCTCCTTAGGTCTGGGATGACATGTGTGCATTGCCAAGCCTGGTACAAAATTAATCTTGACTGGACTTAGAATCACTATCCCAGCAAACCTGGCTCATCCATGAGGGAGTCTCACGTCGGGTTAACTGAATGGCGCAGGTTCACCTTAGATGTGGGTGGCACCATGGGTGGCACCATCCCATAGGATAGGTTCTAGGCTAAACAGAAAAGGAATAAACTGCAATAAACCCCGCCCCCCCCCAGGTGCTTCCCTCAGGGGTTTATTCACAGCAATGGAAAAATAACCAGTGCTCAGTGTGACCATTTGTGTGTGCTTGGCCCAGGGAGTGGCACTACTAGGAGGTGTGGCCCTGTTGGAATAGGTGTGGCCTTGTTGGAGTGGGTGTGGCCTTGTTGGAGTAGGTGTGTCACTTAAAGCATAAGCTTTAAGACCCTCGTCCTAGCTACCTGGAAGTGAGTATTTACTAGCAGCCTTCAGATGAAGACGCAGAACTCTCAGCTCCTCCTGCACCATGCCTGCCTGGAGGCTGCCATGTTCCTGCCTTGATGACAATGGGTTGAACCTCTGAAACTGTAAGCCAGCCCCCAGTTAAATGTTGTCCTTTTAAGAGTTGCCTTGGTCATGGTGTCTGTTCATAGACGTAAAATTCTAACTATGACACACGGGCATTAGTTGAAGGTTCGAGGGACTTCAGAAGGGAAAGGCCAGATCTTATTTACTGTTGCCTGCCCTCTGCTGTGGTAATGGTAGGTCAGCAGTGTGTCTGAACATCATCTGCGGCCTTCTAAGCACGTGGCTTGGTCACAAGAGGCCTTGTGGATTGCATCATGGAAGCAACCTCAACTTCTGCAAAAGTCTGTCTGTGAGCCTCTTGTTTGGAGGCAAAACACTCTAATGTTTGAGTTCATGTCAAGCTGTCCAAAGTGCATTTGACTCAGACAACGCTTAAGGATACAAACACTTAAGGATACAAATAGTCCTTATTTATTTTGTGATCGTCCACAAACGTTATTGAACATCACCCGCGTGTGCTTTGACTTACAGTTCCACTGTATAATACATCACTCTCCTCGGGTTTTAACGTCCATTGCTTTCTACCTTCAAAATCTCAGTTCTGTTTGCATTTTTTTTTATTTTTATTTTTTCTTGCAGAGACAGGTCTCGTACAGCCTAGGACAAAGCCACTGTGTAGAGTCATCAGCCTGCCTCCTCTTCTGGTGTGGGGACCACAGCCATGCGCCACCATACCCAGGAACCCTCCCCCTCCTCCCATCAAAGACATAATATTCTTTCTCCTAATTCACTTATTCTACCTTAAGAGAGAGAGAGAGAAGGCAGAGTTTGTGTCAGCATCAGTGAAAGCATTCATTTGTCACAGACAGAAAGTCCCAGCATGCTTTGCTCTCCCCAGAAGGCTCCTGCCCCATGGTCCAGACCCCGGGTCACCACAAAATGACATTTGTTGTGTTTTCCCAAGGGAGCCAAGGAGATGGCAACAAAACTGAGAATCGGGTCTTCGGAAACAAACCTCTCACTACAGTCAGGAACAAACAACCACTTTAGAAGGCTCGCCATGCAAATCGCCTGGTGCTTGTTGCCTGGTGCTTGCCTTGCAGTAATGCATGGGAGCTTGGCTCTCCTGTTAGCTTATTTCCCTGTGCCTCAGTTTATGTGTGGCTTAGCATGTTCTCTAAGGCGGTTCTGAGCAGGTACGTCATCCAGGATGACAAACTCACACTGATATAGGCATTCATATCTTTATTGCAGTTTTAAAACTTGGCTTGCGTGTGTGTGTGTGTGTGTGTGTGTGTGTGTGTGTGCTGTGCATGTGTGTCACCTGTCCCGCTGTCTGTCCCCCGGCACTGGAGTTACAAGCATGAGCCACCACAGCCAGCTTTTTATGTGGCTCCTGGGGGGATCCAAACTCAAGTTCTTTTTTTAAAAAAATATTTATTTATTATATGTAAGTACACTGGAGCTGCCTTCAGACACACCAGAAGAGGGTGTCAGATCCCATTACAGATGGTTGTGAGCCACCATGTGGGCACTGGGATTTGAACTCAGGTCCTTAGGAAAAGCAGTCAGTGCTCTTACCCGCTGAGCCATCCCTCCAGCCCCAAACTCAGGTTCTTGTTGTAGGATATTTCCTGTCCAAACACACTGGGGCAGGGGAAGGCCTATGATTGGACAGGAAAGGGGAAGCAGAGCTAGGAATGGGAGAGACAGGCGGAAGTTGCAGGAGGGGAGGAGGAATGGTGGCCGATGTAATATTATCAAAAGGTTAGAAATATTGGACTAAAGCTTTATCACTTTGTATTGGCTCTGGAATTACTGTATCGGCATCTTTTAATTGTGTTTACAATATGTATAAATCTAAGTGGCTAACTAAATAAGCATTAAGACTCATGTTTCTACCGGGTATTTGAGGTGAGCGGTGGCAGACCATGGGATGTGGGGACAAGTGAGTGACCTTGTGGGACCCTGCTGGAGATACGGCCAGGCCAGCAGGACTGCCAGGGAGCTGGGGTCACTCAGAACCGGGACATGGTGTTGTGCCTTGGTGAGTTGGTCATTTTTAATATTTCTCTCAACAAGTTCTCATGTTTGTCCCGCAAGCACTCTACCCACTGAGGCACCTGACCAGTTCCATGTGCATGCATTCATTCATTCATTCATTCATTCACTTCTCAGGTTCAGTTTTCATAGCAATACCTAATACCTGCCTGAAGTCATAGTCTGGTGTTAAAAAACTACTGCTCAGTCGGTGCTCAAGGAGAACTGACAGGAGGTTTGATAGCATTAAACTTTTTTTTTAATGGTCTGGACATGTTTCTAGAGACCTCGACACAGGGATAATCTTTCCCCAACCCTAAGTATTTCAGAACTTCAGTTTGTGCATCTCATGGGTGTCTGTCATGTGACAGAAGATGACTTTTTTTTTTTTTTTTTTTTTTTTTTTGGTCTTTTGGATTTGTTTTTTTTCCGAGACAGGGTTTCTCTGTGTAGCCCTGGCTGTCCTGGAACTCACTCTGTAGATCAGGCTGGCCTCGAACTCAGAAATCTGCCTGCCTCTGCCTCCCAGAGTGTTGGGATTACAGGCGTGCGCCACCACCGCCCGGCTAGAAGATGACTCTTAAGACCCCGAGATTTTTCTCTAGAGTCAGAGTTAATGGCTCTGTCTAAAGCAGGTGCTGTAGAAGCAGGAAGCTGCTCCTGGAGTGTATGTGTGCCTGTGGCTCTCCTCCCTTTCTCTCCTTCCCCCATCTTTCCCAGCACCTAGGTGTTTATAACTTTCTGCAAACCCAGCTCTCAGGGACCTGACTCCTCTTCAGGCTTCCGTGGGTACCTGCACTCACAGAGACACACATGTACACTAGATAAAAACGAAAAAAATTAAAATAAGCTATGAAAAACTTATGGAGTCTTGGATACAGACTAGCCAAATTTTTTCTAAAAGATAATGCAACATGTAAGCTACCATAGCACAGCCAGGAGTTATTACGTACACTTGAAATCTTAGTTTAAAAAGGAGGATTACCATGAATTCCAGGCCAGCCAGGGCTACAAACCAAGATTTTTTAAAATTGTATTTATTGTTTGTTCATTTGTATAACAAGATTGTAAGAGCTGCCAGACATAGTCCTGTTAAGTGTGGGTTTCAGAAAAACAGCAAATGTTTTTTAGGATAAGTCCCTTGCAGTATTTGGTATACAGTTAAAGTGAGAATATTTTGTTTTAATTACATAATACCCACAGTTTTATGCATTTTTCCTAGACATTGGATACTTTTCTTTGCTTATTCCAGAAGTGACAGAGACAGGGAAGAGTGATCTCACTGGCTTAAGACAGTACTGTTTACAAGAGCCCCTCATTTGCTTAGGAAGTTGTAGTGTACTTACAAACACAGTGGGGCTGGGGAGATGGCTTTGCCTGAGTGGTTACCACATTAGCATAATGATGGAGTTCAGACTCCTAGGGGAACCTGGCGGCCTGCCTGTAACTTCAGCCTCAGAGGGTGGAGAGGGATCCCCAGAACAGGCTGTTTGGAGACTGGTCTGGCTACCCTGCAGGGAAGCCATGTGGGCTTGATTCGGAGATCCTGCCCCAATGAATAAAATGAAAGAGAACCTGAGGGAGATTCCCTACATCAGCCTTGACTCTCTGCATGCATGCTTCACACACAGACACACACACATTCACACACACACACACACATTCATGCACATACATTCATACACACATTCACACACACACACCAGTCTCTCACACACACACATTCACACACACACCATACTCACACACACACACATTCACACACACACACACCACACTCATATACACACCACTCACACTCACACACATACATACACACATTCACACATACACCACACTCACACACACACCACTCACACTCACTCACACACATACATACACACATTCACACACACACCACTCCACTCTCACACACTCACATGCACACTCACATACACTCACACTCACGTTCACACAGACCACACTCTCACACACACACTCACAGTCTCTCACACACACCACACTCTCATACACACGCACATACTCACATATACATATACACTCACACACACTCCCACTCCCCCACACACACTACACTCACATCTCACACACTCACACACACTATACTCATATCTCACACACATTCTGACACACACATACACACACCATGCTCCCACACATGCAAACACACACATTTGAAAGAAAAAGAAATAGAATCTAATATGTTTATAAATTGCTCAATTGATTTTATTGAAAAAGAACTCTCTAAATCTATGCTGAGGGGTGATGGCTCATGCCTTTAATCCCAGCACTTGAAAGGCTGTGAGGCAGGAGGATTGGTGTAAATTCAGATCAGCCTGGGCTATATGAGTTCCATGATAGCCTGGGCTTCAGAGTGAGAGACCACCTCACAGACAGAAACAAATAGCCTTCCCTTAGCTGAGTTCTTATGAGTGTTGTAGGGGCAACCAAACTGCATCTCCTTGGGAACCTGCGACCGTCTCTCCATAGATGCCATGCACCCAGCAACTTCAAATACCAACACTGCCTGGTGGTTTTGTTGGATAGTTCTCATGAGAAATTAAGCCTCAGAGTCAAGCAAAGAGGTACACACCTCTAATCTTGAACTCAGGACGCTGAGGCAGGAGCATTGCTATTTTGAGGAGTATCTGGGCTATATAGAGAGTTCAAGGCTGTCCTGGGGTCTTAGATGGAATAAACAGGGAATGAATAGCCAGGAGGCAGGGCAGCACCTCACACACACCACACTCACACACACACCACTGCTTCCTAACGCTGAACACCACGCGCCTGCTCATCTCACACTCCCCCAGCGCGCCTTTCTCTCCATGACAGGCAACAGCATCACGTTCCTAAGTTGCTTTTGTCCTGCTTCTTGTGGCGGCAATGAGAAAAGAAGCTAATACACAAGGTGAGCAGCAGGGCTCTGTTTCATCCCTTGTACCACACTGCACGTTTGTTATAGTGGCAGAAAACAGACTGACCTGGCCAGCTTAATGCTGTGATAATAATCAACTCTAAAGCCTCAGTCCCTGGAACAATGGTATTTCCTCCTGGTCCACACTGCTTCATATCTGCTGAGGGACTGCTCTGTTCTTCCCGACCTGCCAGGCTGGAATGAATGGTGAGTTGGTTATCCTCCCTCAGGGTGTTTACTCTGGAGCACAGGAATGTCAGGCTAGGTGAGCTCTCTGGGCAAGAGCAAGACCAGAGCTCCCTGTCTTGCACAGGTGTCGTTTCCCCTCTGTAGGTAGAAGCCCAGCTGTGTGCAAGGTGGCAGAGTCTTCCAGGGGGACTGGGTGTAGAGAGGATGCTAGGACCAGGATGAGTCCCCAAGACAAGGAGGAGCCCTAAAGCACAGCGTCCAGTTGTTGACCCCAGCGGCCTTCACTTGCTCAGCGCACTGTGAGCACACACTGTCCTATACGCAGGAGATCAGAACTCACCCAGTCCCTCTCCTTGAGGAGAGGATAGGTCTGTGGTGGGGTGGCAGATTAGTTTGAAATTCCCAGCTTGGGAGAAGGTCTGGAAAAGCTACCCAGATTACCTGAGGTTGTAGCCCTTACAAGCTGCAGGGCTGGGGCAGAGGATAGTGGGGGGCACTGGGGATAGGATTTGGAAGCTAGAGATGTACCACGGTCACCCCTCTTGGGAGCCACACTGTGAAACAAAGACCTTAAAATCAGCATAACAAAGCGTTTACAATAAGTCCACTCAAGATGTGGAGGCACCGATAAGAGAAGGTAAAATAGATGCAAATAATAGCGGGTAGGTCTGGCCTTGTTGCTTAGAGGATAACTCCTGCCTCGAATGTGGTAGACCTTGAGTAAATCAGGAGTGGGCGTGCCCACCTGCAGTACCTCAGATTGTCAGCCAGAGGCAGGAAGATAATCCTCAGTTACAAAGTGAAGCCTAGGTGAGCCTGAGCTATAAAGACACTGTGGGGAAGGGGAGGGGGAGAGAGAGAGAGAGAGAGAGAGAGAGAGAGAGAGAGAGAGAGAGAGAGAGAGAGGAGAGAGAAGGAAGGAAGGCTCCCAAAGGGCTGATGGCCTGCCTCCTAAATGAATAATAGAAACATTGAAAATGCTGAAGTTAAATGTATGCTAGCTGGAGGAATAGCTTGGTTATAGATCTAAAGAGGAACCGTCTGGCCTGGGTGAAGTTGAAGAGGTGGGGTGGGAAGGGTCAGTGAGTGGCGCATCACAGTACAGGAAGAAGAGAGTGCACCAAAGGACAGAGCAGGCTGCCCTCACAGTAAATCCATCTATCCTGCTCACACAAGCCGTCCCCAGGAAATGCCATGGGCCATAAGATTGCAGAGATTCTGAAGGAAGAAGGAATGACTCAAAGCAATATTTACAGAGATGGTGCTGATTCAGTGTAGGGAGCGGGAGACGGAGAGACAGAGGACAAGGAGAGAGAGGGAGACAGAGAAACAGAGAAGACAGACACAGAGAGACAGAAAGACAGAGAAGAGAGACACAAAAAGACAGAGAAGGGGAGACAGAGATGGAGAGAGAAAGAGAGAGGAGAGTTAGAGACATATACACAGAGAGACACAGAGATAGAGACACAGAGAGAGGAGAGAGGAGGAGCGAGACGACAGAGACACACAGACAAAGGAGAGAGGCAAAGAGACAGTGAGAAACAGATACCCAGAATGACAGAGACACACAGAGAGATGCAAAGAGACACAGAGAGAAAGCTATAAAGAGACAGAGACAGACAGAATTTCCAGAATGAAAACATCAAATCTACATTGGAATACAAAGAAATCAAGAATAGGTATATACTGAGACACACTGTGGGAACAGTGCAGAATCCTAAGGGTAAAGAGAGGACAGCTGAAGATAATAGATAAAGAATAGATAATAGATCGTAAGGTTAAAAGATAAAGGATTGCCTACAAAGGAATGAAAATCAGAGGGCAGCCTTTACTTAAACAGCGGAAGATTCCAGAAGCTGATAGAGGTAAAGTGTTCAAAGTGCTGAGGGAATGTAATTTTCTGTTTACAGTTATTCAGACCCCCCCACAGCAAGAGCATACTAGTTGCAGATTGCCACTCTGAATTAAAGAAAGGTGTTATGTTTTCATAAACAGCATTAAGTATAGACCAGTTTTAAAACCCCCTTTCTCTTTAATTTAAAAAGGCTGTTCTCTGAAACAACAATAAGGTGCAGAGCAAGTCTTAGCTGTTCTGCCACCCTTGTCTGGCCAAGGAGAAAGTGAAAACACTACTTAGCCAAGTCTGTATGCTCAGGAGAAGCCAAATAAACCAAGCAAGTATACACTGCTCAAGTGAGGTGCTCAGCCCAAGAGGTGGGGCGGAGGAGCGGAGAAACCTGACTGAGAAGGAAATAATAAACACAAGGAAGGAGGGGATGGGAAATCAGCTTTGCAGAAGACAGCCAGAGCACAGAGCATCCTTGTTTCTAAAAACCCACTCCTTACAGAAACAAACTCCAGGCATAGCTAACCAAGAAAAACTCACAAATACTAATAGAAACAAAAAGGGAGAAAATGTGGAAGACTTAAAACACAGAAGATAAACCTACTGTTTCCTCTAGCCTAAAAAAGTACAGGAATTTAGAAGTGAATAACTTTTCAGAAGATAAAAATTTGATAATTTATTCAGATGAAATTAGGATAAAGCTTTCAGTGAAAAATCAAATGTTCTCCTATCTGCAAGGGCAGTGAGCCCAGGTGGTTTTCCAGACTCTCGACATAAATCCTGCTTCAAAGCAAGAGCTGTTTCAGAGGCTGGAGTAAAAGCAAGAGGACTTCTCCCAAATTAATTTTTGAGACACAACAGCCAGTCAAGCAGGATTAGTAAAGAGAGTAACAGTTTAATCTCAGTTTTCAAGGAGATAAAAAAATCTTAAAGAACATATGATCAAGTAGAATTTAACCTCAAGAATCAAAGTGTGATTCAAAAGTTAAAAATCTGTTTCACTATCAGATGGAAAAGAAAAACTGATTATCCTTCATCTTTTAAACAACACCTCAGAAAACACAGAAAGATATTTGACAGAATGCAGTATTCATCTGTGATTAGAAAGACAAAATCCTTAGCAGACTAGCTCTAAAGGTGAATTTTTTTTTTTTTTGATTTGGTTTTTTTTTCGAGACAGGGTTTCTCTGTATAGCCCTGGCTGTCCTGGAACTCACTCTGTAGACTGTAGACCAGGCTGGCCTAGAACTCAAAAATCTGCCTGCCTCTGCCTCCCAGAGTGCTGGGATTACAGGCGTGCACCACCACCGCCCAGCTAAAGGTGATTTTCTTTACTTGACACAAGGCCATTAATAAAATCCTACAAGGAAATATAAGATCTGGGGATACTTTAGAGACATTTCTGTTAAAGTTAGGAATGACCTAAAAAGACTGTGACCACTGCAGCTCTTTCCTGGTGCAGCATAAGTAGAGGTGAGAAAGAGAGAAAACTACTCTCAAAATAAAGGACTCAAGAAAACTCAAAATGTCCAGGAAGGGAACAGAAACCACGTGAAAGCCAAAGGCATTCTCGACAGTTATAACTAGAAAATATAAAAGAAAAAAATATTTACACTCATAGATTATATGCTTAAAGTTATATATGATTTGTTTTAGATAGCTAGGCTGTATGCTGGTCAAGAGCAGATCTGTTAAAATCTATGTGAAGCCTCTGGAGGGAACAATGGGACAGAAGAAGGAAAAGTAAAGAAGTAGCAAACTTGAGTCACCAATTAGAAAATTAGCAACAATTAAATGAGTGGCAACAGTGAGTTTGCTAATTAGAAAAGTAACAACAATTAAATGAGTGGGAACAGTAAGTTTGTCAGTTAGAAAAGTAGCAACAATTAAATAAGTTGCAATGGTGAGTTCATCAGTTAAATAAGAGCAACAATGAAATAAGTTGCAACTTGAGATGCCAATTAGAAAAGTCAGTTTCTAAAACTGAAGCTATCAGTTTCTTCTAGATGACTTGATGCAAGCTTTGTTTTAAAAATCCCAAAAGTGTGAATATGTGATTCTTAACAAGCTAAATTTCAAATCCACGTGTCAGGGCCCTGAAGTCATGTTGATGGAGTTGAAGAAAGTAGCAAGATCTGCCCTATTAAACAGTTTGACTTATTAAAAGGACTAGTGGTATTGACACAAGAAAGCACAAGTAGATGAATGGATCAGAATAAAAGTTCAGAAATACCACATCTACCAGGGAAAAGAGGCAGAACGGAGGAGGCATCAGCAGGTGACTGGGGAAGTGGTGGGTCTGAGAACTTCATCTATGTGGGAGGAAGGAGAAAGGGCTTTCTGCTCACATCAACCATAGAGATCAAAGTATAAACATGAGAAGCAAAATTTAGGAACATGTACAATAAATATAAGATAATACACTTATTAGTATCAAGTAGGGAAAGATTTCTTATATGATATACAGATACACAAACAATAAAGTAAGAGGATGTTTGGTTGCACTAAGATAAAAATGAATGCACAGAAGGGGTACAATAAACACAGTAGGATCCAGGTGTAGAAGGGGGAATGGACAAGCCAGGCTCGTAAGTCCCAAACAAAACAAAATATAAACAAAAACATGAGGACAGGCAGCTATTTTAATAAGCAGAAATTACATATGCTTCTTCGATCCCAAGCAACACAGATGGTTGTGGAATCCAACGTAAAAATGAAATATTAGCAGATTTTTTAAAAAAAATCTAAGGATAGCAGCTAGAAGGTAATTTGAGGGTCCACCATGTCAAAGTTGTGAAATGTTATCAGCTCTATACTGAAAGGCAAAGATATAGGTCATGTTTTAGCAATCTTCAAGAAAAACAAAAATGAAAGTATTCAACCCCAACATTCACAGAGACATCAAAACCCCTAAGGAATCAGGAACACAGAAAAGAGAAAGGGAAAACCCAAACAAAACCAGAAAAATTTATAGAATTACTCCAAGAATTAATTATCGAATTAATCCAATTTTAAAATAGACAAGAAAACAAAACTAAATAAAAAAAACTGTAGGTAATAAAATTATAAAAGAAGAATAACTTTCTTACCAGAAAAGATGGAAATGAATAGCCTAGAAGTATACACCTTGTCAAATTAGAAATATAAGACTGAACACACCAGTTACAACTGAGGAAACTGGAAAAGGAAAGAGAGAAAGTGCAGACCTAAACCTCACAGGGAAAACTCTTAGAAAATTAAGTCACCCTTCTCATATATAATTACTTCAAAACGCTGGAAAATATGAACGCCTGTCTAATTTGTCTTACAGAGACAATCCCGATAGCAAACTCTGGGGAGGGGGGGGGAAGGGAGTTGCCAGATTATAAATATAAGGGAAGAAATCAAACAGATAACAGAATGTCAAAAGATTCATCTGAGTTCAACTGAGAATAAAAACAGAAGAAAAAAAAATCCCCTGTATTTTAACTCTGAATATTTGCATTCGTGTCCTACGCAGAGGCTAAAGAAGTTCTGGGTAGGACATTTAGGCTGGCCTGGCCTGGCACACCCAGAGCCCTGGATTTAGTGCCCAGCACCACAAAAAAACAAAACAAAACAAACAACAACATCAACAAAGGTTGATAATATTCTCCACAGACACAGAGAATTTCATCACTAGCATTTATTTGAAAATTAATACATAGTAGAAGCAGTCAAAGTTGCTCCTTTAGAATGTGGAGCCAGGGCGCATTCAGTAAAGTCAGAAAGAGTGTGCATTTTGATCTTGAATTTCTGATTGATGAAATAGAGCATTTCCAAACAGAGAAATGTTCTTATTCTATTTCTGGAACCTAAAAAGAATACACCAACTAAAAACCATTACAATCAACATGTGAGAGTTCTAGAAAAACATGGACCCAAAAAATACAGAAATTATTAAAATATAAAATAGTTTTTACAGAATTTTCCATTTTTTTTTTACTTTTTATGTTAAAAATCTAGACCACTTATTCTGTGTTTTTCTTTCTTCTTTCCTCTCTCTCCTTACCACCCCCTCTCTCTCTATCTGTGTGTGTGTGTGTGTGTTTGGTTTTTTGGACAGAGGTCTCTTTATGTAGCCCTGGTTGTTCTGGAACTCACTATGCAGACCAGACTGTCTTTGACCTCACAGAGCTACCTCCTGTTCTCTGCCTCTTTAGTCCTGGGGTTAAAGGTATGCATCACCGTGCTCTGTGCTTTTCTATATGAAAATACTATTCACTGGGAAACGTGGTTTTATTACTAATTTTTTTATTTAGAAAATGTGATTTTTAAGAAAGGTCAAATTGCCATAGCAAAATTCAACAATAATGAGATCAGAGGGCCTGTGAAATGCCCTAGAATGCCTCTCATGAGAACATGACAGACTGAAGCCAGGAATGATGGTGCATGTCTTTAATCTCAGCACTCAGGAGACAGAAGCAACTGGATCTTCACCAGCATGGTCTACAGAGCTAGTTCCAGGACAACCACGGCTATACAGAGAAAGCCTTAAACAAACAAACAACAACAAAAACAAAACAAACAAACAAAAAAAAACCAAGCAAACAAAACAAAAACTAAGCCCAGGTGGTGGTGGCACACGCCTTTAATCCCAGCACTTGTGAGGCAGAGGCAGGCTGATTTCTGAGTTGTAGGCCAGCCTGGTCTACAGGATTCCAGGACAGCCAGGACTATACAGAGAAACCCTGTCTTGAAAAACAAAACAAAACAAAACAAAAAACCCCAAAAAACCCCAAAACCAACCAACCAAACAAACTAAAAAAAAAAGAAAAAGAAAATATGATGGACTCAGATAAAGCCAACTCTACAGTGTTACTGAGAAATATAAAAGATTTGAATATTAAAATCTTTGACAGTAGTGTCAATGTTTCTTCAGACTCATTTGACAGTGATCACAGGAACTCACAATAGAATTATTTTCAGAATCTTAGCAAGCCTATCATTCACTGACAGAAAGTTAATACAAACAGATGTTCACATCAGGATCAGAAGATAAATGTTCTCAGCTCTCATTACATATGGCAATTTACAAAAAAGGAAGCACCACAAGTCAGTCATAAATATAGAAAAAAAAAGGAAGTATACCCGTAATTATAATTCATCCAACTTTTAGCTGGATGAACAATTGTCATTGGATGTAAATACAAAGACAAGCAAGACAAACCAACCCTAGAAGCATATGAAGAAAAGATCGATAACGTTAATTAACAAAGAAATGGAAAGTAAAACCACAATAAGCTGCTGTGGTACACAGCAAGAAGACTAGAACACAGAGAGACAGTGACAAGTACTGACAGGGGCGTGGGCGTGCTGGCTGTAAACGCTGCACTGTGCTGGTAAGATCTAAAACAGGCTACCTGGCCTGTAGGAAACAGAAAGCCTTGGCTGTCTCTGAAGAGAGGCCCCCAGCAGAGCTGCCTCCCTGGAGTTGGTTTCTCTACTCCTGAAACAACTTTATTAGGTACAATTTACACAATCTGTAATCCACCTATCAAGATGCACATTTGAAAAATACATTCAAAGCTGCATGAACTGGGTCTTGTGCCTGCTGGCCTATAATCCCAGTACTCGGAAGGCTGAAGCAGGAGGATTGCTACAAACTGGAGGCCAGCTTCATATTAAAACACTGTCAGTAAAAAAAAAAAAAAAGGAGAGGAAAAGAAAAGAAACTCGTGTTCTTAGCATGTGTATGTCAAGAGAGTTATAATGCATCTGGCATTCGCCTAGGCTCACCAGTGATCCAGTTAAAAGTTGCCTATGTATGCAATTTTTGTATGTCAAATAAGTAGATCTTACCTTTAAAGACTTTCTATTAAAAGAAAATATGAAATAATTTTCAAAGTGATTGACAGGAAAGCCCACTTTTCAAAAGGAGAATATTTAGTTATTAAAATCTTCAGATCCTATCTAGTGGACAGACCCTGCAGTCCCAGCACTTGGAAGGCTGAGGCAGAGAGTTGCTGTGAGTTATAGGCCACTCTGGGTTACACAGCAAGACTGTCTTAAAAAGCAAAAAGTGCCTAAAATTCTAGCATTTTGGAGATAGAGGCAGGAGGATCAGATATTTACTACATATCAAAATTAAGGCCAGCATGAACTACATAAGATCCTGTCTCAAAAAACAAAATTGAAACAACAAAAAAACCCTAAGTATAAAAACATTAAATATGCTTTAAGATACCTTTATATTTTATATATTATATACATAAACATTTATATAATACACATATAGCTACTTAAATCTATTAGCATATATATATATATATATATATATATATATACCCAATATCAAAATGTAAATATCAAGTCAGGAAATTATTATTATATGTTAAAAATATTAGACATGGTAGTATTTGTATATATTTTTCTATATATGTAAAAGTTCTAAATTGCTGCAAATGTTTAGACACAGACATATAGATAAAGACTAAATGTAAAATATATACACAGAAAATAAGACTTGCTAACAAATGGAATATTTTTGTGTATTTACCAAAATTGAAATTAAGAGTAACATACACAAAGCAGTATCTGATTTGTGTAATCTGATTTATATTTAAGAACTAAATTTGCTTTCCTATAAAAGCAAAACAAAACATAACAAAACAAAAGCAAAAGCAATTGTGTTTGAAGTAGAGAAGGCGGCTCTGCAGAGATTTGGTTCCAAGAGGGTCTCCTGCAGAGCTATCTGAATACCGGTGAATCAGACATTGAGTCACAGTGCAAAGATACTGAGCCCTCTTGGGCTCTTCTGTAGCCTTTAAAATGATGTCCTAGAACATGGTTGCTGCATAACTTTTTTTTTTTTCAGACTAAGAGCTATTTTGGTGTGGTGTCTCACACCATAAAGTAGAACTCAGAATGCAAATTTAAGGCCAGCTACAACAAGACCCTGTCTCAAAATAAAATATAACAAAAATTTTAAAAATAAAATAAAAATTGGATACAGTAACCTGTCATAGAAAGATTTGTAAAAAGACGTAGCTGTAAATACAAGACATTAAAACTTAGAAGTTCACCCTTGTATATAGAACTAAAAATATTTCCTTTCAGATTAAAATGATAATTGCAACTTCTTTGCCAGCACTGATTTTTTACAATCACTTTTCATACTTTTCACATGTACATCTGAGTGTAAAAGTCAGCTTTTATTTTGTCTTTTGTTTTGTTTTGTTTTTGAGAAAAGGTTGCACTATGTAACTCAGGCTGTCCTCAGACTTGAGACCCTCCCATCCCCCTGCCTGCCTGTAGTAATGGCAGGATTACAGATGTACACATAGCTTAGTTACACAGAGACTTTGAACAACTGTCAAGCCCTGCACAGATTTCCATAGGACCATCACAGTCTCACAGTCCATCCTGCCTTAGATGCAGCTGCTGCTGTGAACATCCCAAGACTACTATTACAATTGGGTTTTAGTTGCTTGTTTGTTTTTTTAAGTCAGGGTTTCTCTGTGTAGCCCTAGATGTCCTGAATTCACTCTGTAGAACAGGCTGGTCTGGAACTCAGAGATTTCTGCCTCTGCGTCCCAAGTTCTTGGATTAAAGTATGTGTCAGTGCGTCTGGCTGTAAATATTATCATTGCATTGCTATTATCTATCTATCTATCTATCATCTATCTATCTATTATCTGTCTATCTATCTGTCTGTCTGTCTATCTATTATCTGTCTATCTATCTATCTATCTATTATCTGTCTGTCTTTATATGCGTCCAAAAGAGCAGGTAAGAGCATGGCTGCTCTTCAGTAGACCTGAACTCAGTTCCTAGTGTCCATATGCCAGCTCAGACACCTGGAATTTCAACTCAAGGAGTCTGGCCCCTCCTCTGCCTTCTTTAGACACCTGCACTCTCAGGTGCACAAACCTGGACATACACAAACATATATATATATAAAGAAAGAATCAATGCAAGGAAGGAAGGAAGGAAGGAAGGAAGGAAGGAAGGAAGGAAGGAAGGAAGGAAGGAAGGAAGGGGAAATCAAAATTAGCAGAAGAGAGAGAGAAAATGAAGCAGGCTCTGTGGCATGCATGACACAGGCATGTAACCTCCTCTAGTCAGAGCTGGAGGCAGGAGAAAGGATGACAGCTTCACGGTCTGCTTATAGCATGCCTGAGCTACAGAATTACCCAAGATCAGTTGGGTAATTGAGCAGGACCCTTTATCCAAATAAAATGTGTTTTAAAGGAGCTGAAAATGTAGCTTAATTAGTAGAGGCTAGCCTGGCACGCAGAAAGGCTGGGTTGCCAATAAACTAGGCTCACAGCCATCATCCCAGTGTTGGGGGGGAAGAAGGAGGAGAGTTAGGAGTTTAAGGTCATCCTGGTCTGTCCAATGGGTTTGAGGTTAGCCTGGGCTACCTAAGACCATGCCCAAAATCAGTTTTGTTTGTAAGGACTGGAGGATATAGCTTAGCGGTAGAGTTTTGTGTTCAAGACCTATGTTCAATGTCTAGTATGTCAAAAATAGATAGGGGTTAGAGAGATGGTTCCATGGTTAAGAACACCGACTGCTCTTCTAGAAGACCCCGGTTCAAATCCTAGCACCCACATGGTAGCTCACAACTACCTGTAATCCCAGTTCCAGGGGATCCACCACCCTCCCACAGACATGCCATACAGGCAGGCAAAACACCAATGAACATAAAAATAAAACTAAATAAATGATAAAAAGTAGATAGGTAAACAGCATGTACTACATATAATAATAGCTATCTATATATTCCCCAAGACTTTTTAGCTTCCTTTTTTGTTTTGTTTTGTTTTGTTTTTTGAGACAGGATCTTATTACATAGCCCAGGTTAGCCAGGAACTCACAGCAATTCTCCTTAGCCTCTCAAATGCTAAGATTACAATTGTGAGTCACTACTCCTGGCTAATTGCCAAAGATTTTAGACATCTTTTCCTAGAGCTAGATAAATGAAAATTTAGATTTTTTTTCTCTGTTTAACACCGGCGGCAGTAGTCCTAGATGTGCAAGCTCCTTGCAGGCTCAGGGCCAGCTGAGGCAGGTGGTGCCCTGGGGAACTTTCCTACCCGTTGGCCCAATTCAGCAGTGAGCAGCACTTGGGGGTGCTCAGTAAACATTCTCTAACTTTCTCTAGCTCGGTGCATTACTCATGGTTTGAAAATCGCCTTAATTATGCTAATGTCAGATGAGTCAGCCGCTGGGCAGCCCTGCTCGGCCCCGGCCACCTCCTCGGGCCCTGAGAGCCTCAACACCTGGGGCTTCAAAACAGAACCAGAAGAAAAGGACCCAGGTCCACCCCCACGCCCCCACCCCCACGCCGGACCGATGGCTCCAAGAACCACCTCAGAAGAGCTGCTAATTACCGCCGCTGCCACAAGGGAGAGCGGCTGAGACATCTCTAAGACGAGGGCATCTATTGGAATGAAGGAAAACAGGAGTGAGGAATCCCCACTGAGACGCTCTGACTGCCTGCTAGCGCGCAGGCGGTCGGGACGAGCCGCTGCTCCAGGCGTTGGTATTTCCAGGTTCCCTCCATTGTTTCCCTATTTGTGGCTACTCCCAAGCAATTGGCCCAAGACCGGTCCCTGTGGTATCCCTAAGACCTGATAGGCCACTCCTTATTGAGGGGAGTTCCTCCCCGGCCAGCTTCCCCAGCCTCTTTGCTTTAGCGATATGGCCATCTGGGTGGGCATCAAGCCTAGCACCAGCCACTCTCCCTGGCTGCTCTGGGTATCCTGTATAAACTGTCTTCTCCTTCAGCTTCTGTGGAAGGAACAGGAACCAGCAAGGTCTGGACCAGAAGAAAGCTCCCACAGCCTGGCTGACCCTCCAGTAACCCCAGTCATCCCCCACCCCACTCCCACTCACCCGTCAGCCAACTTTACTTGGCATTCCAGTCAAACCCATTTAATACATTTCACACCGCCTCAGAAAAGACTCTCAAATGAAATCTCTCACCAAGGTCTCCTTACAACCATATTTTATAAATAGGGAAACAAGATCAGAGAAGGCATGCTGACAACCAAAGCCACACAGCAAGCAACAAAGCACTCCAGTCCTGGGCTCGTTCTACCCTGGCTGGACTCACACTGAACGACACGGACAGGACTAAAACGGGTGGAAGGGCCCCAAGAGCACATCACATGACGTAGAGACGGAATTTAAAGAGAGCCAATAATGACCTGCCCAAGGTCACGCAACCGAGTCAGCGGCAGAAGAGGCTTCCAAACGCACCCCCGCCCTTCCTTCTCTCCAGTTCTTGCAAGCTGAAGCCTTCCCTTGCTCTTTCCGGATTTAGTGCAGTGTAGCTGCTGGCAGAGCGGACTTTCCCCAAGACCACGCAACTGCTGATGTGAAGTATTCGGAACTCCCAAAGCATGGGGACCCACAAACATGAGGGAGGGCACCATGAAATGAAGGGCTTTGCCATGAATGAGGCTGCACCATCACACCAACAACGGAGCCAGCCCCAACTGTTGTGGAAACTGTGCAGGGCAGGTGGAGTCTTCCCCCAGCCTGCGAGCTCCACCACAGTCTCATTCTGGGTCTCCCTCATCCCTACCTTGCAAACGATCGCTTTGGGTGGAGCCATATGACTGGTTCACAGAACTTGACGCTTCCTACCCTCCTCAGGGTGGCACCCACTCAGCCTGGCCGTGGAGGGCATGCCCCAGCTAGAAGGTTCCTGAGTATGCTTTATCTCCCACTGGTTCCCCAAACAAAGAAAAATCAGGACTCACATTTTGGGATGAAGTACTGGAACTCCTCAGGACCCTGTGGGAGATCCTGTTCAGAGGAGTCTCTCTTCCCTACTCTTCTCTGGTCTAGTCCTACCCAATTTATCCTCAAGGCACGATTGGTTGTCTGGGGCTGACCCCTCCCCTGCCCCCCGAAGCAACTAACAGCTGTTTCTCTATTGAGCAGCAATGTGAGGTCATAGCATAGGTGACTAACCCACCGAGGCTTCCTCGCGAGCCATCAGCTAAATATGGTGACGTCTGTCATCCTGACCTTTAGAGGGAAGGAACTGAGTGAGGGGCTCAGTACTGACTCTGGGGCTCAAGTGGACACCTGACTTTCTGGGGCTGCACCCCTGAGCATCTGAGAACAACCACCCCGGTATGCAGATTCCCTCCCAGAACAGCTTCAGTCCAGGCAGCCTGGGCCGAGTGTGGAGCCCGGGCTAAGTGTGAGGTCACTAGATCTGAGTTCATGATAATCCGAGCCAGGAGGAGGGCTTGCAAACATGTCCTGGGTTCTGTGATAGACATTTTATGAAAATTTGCACTTAATTTCAAAATGTCCTGAGGAAGGCAGCACAATCCTAGCTGCGTTGGAGAAAACAAGACAGGAGGGCAAGTGACTTCCCCAAGGTTGCAGGGCTGACTGTTACTGGGGCTCAGATCTCAGTCCACGTCCACCTCTGCACAAATCTGCTGAGCTCCACAGACAGGAACCGCCACGTTGCTTGGCTTTTTTGTTTGTTTGCGTGTTTGTTTGTTAATAGACTTAATTTGTAGAGAAGTTTACATTTTTATTTTTCTGTAAAAATAAATCAGAGATTACGGTGATTTCTCAAGTGGCCCCCGTCCCCACACAGGGCACAGCCACTCTTGCTATCTGCATTCCCTGGCAGAAAGATCAATCAATAGGTCTGTTGGACACATCATTATCTCCCAGGGTCCATATTTACCTTGAGGCCAGCTCTTGATGGTGTACACATTCTGTGAGTTTGGGTTAAAAAAACTTGTGTGAGTGTGTGTGTGTGTGTGTTTAAAGACAGTCTTCTGTGTAGCTTGTATAGGTTGTACTTGAACTCACTGTATAGTCAAGGCTTGTCTAGTACTCAAAAAGCAAAGCAATCCTCCTGCCTCAACCTTCTGAGTGCTGGGATTACAGAGTATACCACCATGCCTGGCTTAGGTATCAGCCATGACAGTGCTACTGAGAGTCCTTTCACTGTGCTCTGCACACACTTATCCCAGTGCTCAGGAGGTGAAGACAGGGCGATCAGAAGTTCAAGGCCATCTGTGGATACATATATTGAGCTTGAAGTCAACCTGGGCTACATGAAAGCATCTTTTTTAAAAAGGGAAAGAGGGAGAGAGAGAGACATGTCTGTGTTGTGGCCACCGGTCCCTGATCCCTCCCAGCCCCCCACCCCCCTAGCCCCCACCCCCCCACACCACCACACCCCTCCCCCACTCTCTCCTAGCCCCCCCCTCCCTCGCCCCCCCATCCCTCCCAGCCCCTGACATTAGCATCTCAGCCTTTTTCTGGAATGCTTTAGTTGGCACCGGAACTGCACAGTAGGAAGCTTTCCAAGACCTGCTCTACTCGCTGACAGACATCTGAGTTCCAGCATGTCTCTCCAGGGCTCGCGAGCTTGTCTCCCACTCTCTTTTCTTTAAGTACTGAATAATATTCTACTGTCTGGATTACCATCATTTGTTCATTTACCTACAGGGTGATGGAATTCTGAGTTGAGCGTTGTGAATCATACCTATCACCCCAGCACTCAGGGAGCTGAGACAGGAGGATTATCATGGGGCCAGCCTAGGTACAGGTGGAGGCTGTTCTACCCTAAAGGGACCTTGTCACAAACAAACAAAACAAAGCAAATAAACAACTTCCTGCCCCAAGTACCTCACAGTTCTAGTGTGAATGTTACTGAAAACAGATATGGCCATAGGGCCTCATGTTCCTCTTCTTCTTCTTCTTCTTCTTCTTCTTCTTCTTCTTCTTCTTCTTCTTCTTCTTCTTCTTCTTCTTCTTCTTCTTTTGTTTGTTTGTTTGGAGACAGAGTTTCTCTGTGTAGCCCTGGCTGTCCTGGAACTCACCCTGTAGTCCAGGCTGGCCTCGAACTCAGAAATCTGCCTGCCTCTGCCCCCTAAATGCTGGGATTAAAGGCGTGCGCACCACCGCCCGGCTCATGTTCCTCTTCTTGACTCTGCTCCACCTCCTCATTCCTGCCCCACAGCCCCTGGCAAGGTGTGTCCTTCCTGACATTTCTCTTCTTTGCTCCATTTCAGCAGCTGAGGAAGCAGCTAGTCTACCAGGGAGTAGTACTAGGCTGATGTAAGGATGGCTCACACACACAGACACACACACACACACACACACACACACCACACACTTACACACCCATATGCAGCCACATGCTCACTCAAACACACACCACACTCACACACACACACACACACACTCACACACACACTCACACACATATATACTCATATACAGTCACACACTCACACTCATGCACACTCACACACACTCATACAGTCACACCACACTCATATACACACTCATACACACACTCACACATACTTACACACACCACACACTCACACTCAGACACAAACTTGCATTGTTGTCCCCTTCTCCGTCTGGGTTCTTGTGTTCTCCTCATCTGGCACACCCTGGGGCAGCTCTTCTAAACAAGTCTGTCATCTGGATCCACTTACTACACGGAGCTCTCTTCCCCCTGCCCTCTGCCCATCACCCGGTACTCCCAGAGCACCGCCATGGATCAATGAACGTTGCTGCTAGGTATGGTGGAACACGCTTTCCATCCCACCATGTGGGAAGCTGAGTCAGGAGGATCGTGAGTTCCAGGCCACTCGGAGCTATATAGTGAGGCTGTCTTAGCTCTTGACACCCCAATAAAGAAAACTGCAGGCTTAGGTTCTGTCTCCAGCATGACAGTGTTGGAGGCATGGGTATGTATGCATTACACGGGGTCTCCCTGCGTAGGCCCCAGTAACTTGAAACTCATTATGTACCCTAGACTGGGGCAAGACCCACTGAAATAATCCTCCTGCCTCAGCCTCCTCAGGACAAATGAGAGCCACCAGATCAAGTTGGAGCAAGCCCTTCCTTTGGGAGGCGATAAGTAGGTCAGGGCAGCAGAGCCAGTCCCTACTGACCCGGTTAGTGTTCTTATAAAAAGAAGACACAGACAGCCTAACTTCCACGGACACACACAAGGAAAGCTCATATGAAGAGGCAGCAGCAAGGCGGCCATGAGCGAGGGAGCTGGTCCGCACCAGCAGCTGCAGCTCCTGCACCTTGGACGTGGACTCCATACTCCAGAGCTGTGAGAAATTAGCACACGCTGTGTGTGTTGCTTGCTCCGAAGTAACTTGTGAAAGCAAGCTGTTCTACCTTGTTTTCTGTTGCTGCAATACATACCATGACCAAAAGCAACTTGGGAAGAAAGGGGTCTATTTATGTTTACAGGCTCTGAGGGATGTATTCTCCCTCTCTGAGGGAGGCGGGGCCCAAGCTTGAAGCAGAACTCAAGAGGAAGACAGCTCACTGGTCTGCTCCCTAGCCTACTTTATGCTAAGTTTCTTATACAGCCCAGGCACTAAGCTGACAGGCTTAGTGCTGCCCACTGGGCCCTAGGCCCTCCCACACCAATTACAGAACAAGACCATTCCCCACACATGTGGCCATCAGCAACTCTTGAGGTTCCCTCAGTCCAGGTGGTTCTGGGTTGGGTCAAGTTGACAATAAAAACAGACCTAGCTACGACGATGACAACAAGCATCTACCACATGTGACCAGAGAGGGTAAGGAGCTCAGAGCTTTGAGTCTTCAGAACTTCATTTCTGTGCAGAGCTATATCCTACAGCTCCTCCCTCCACCGATGCTTGTTTGAAGGTGAAGATAGATGTGGGCAGAGAAGGAAGATATTAAGTGTAAGGAAGAAGTTTTTGAGCGCTTTTCTGGGCCAGTGAGGTCGCTCAGCGGGGGAAGGGGCTTGCCTCTAAGCCTGCAGACCTGAGATCAGTCCCCAGCATTGGTGTGCTGGAAGAACAAAAGTGACCTTTGCAAGTTGTCCCTCCCCTACACACATGATAACCACAACTAAATGTAATAAATCATTATCATTAAATTGCAATTATTTTTTATGTGTAACAGTTATAAAGTTACTGTTGTTATTATTATTATAGCAAACCCCTTTTCCTTCATTTTAAGACCTAAACTCTTACACAAATGGTGAAGCAACTTAATGCCTGAATGGACTGAATAGGCTGCAATATAAATAAAGAAAAATTTCTGATAAATTCCTGGGGGTACAAATGTACAAGTTATACAGGGAGGTAGGCATGAGCACGGTGCATTTCTGGCCCATGAGAAAGACGGTGTCCTGATCCTACCCAGCTATCTTAGGAGCGCTGTGTGATGCAGGAATACTCTAGGACAGGGCTCACGGCTCACAAGCACACCACCGCTCGAGAATTACCATGGAGTCAGTCTGGCTCAGCCAGGAGACTCTGAGTTTTACCAGGCTGGATCCAGGGAGTGCTGTTGACCCCTGGACCACTCTCCACTCCTGTGAGAGAGTGTGCCTACTGCTCAGGTCTGCAGGGTGCTGTGCTTTGTGTCACCAAGTGAGTCACCGATGTGGTTGGGAGTGGTCCAAGGGTTCCTGCTCTCCGCTTGCTGGGGCTGTCTGCCTGCGAGCACAATCCTTCCACATTAGTGGTGGCCTTCGCGTGTGTGACTCTTCCTGACATTTAATGGGGCTTCTGGAGTTTGGAGTGAAAACTAGAAGCTCAGAAAATCAAGCCCTGCGATGACACAAGATCTCGGTTACTGTGGATTTAAAAACAGCAGTGCCCTCATCGGGTCATTCCACAGGAAAAATCACACACACACACACACACACACACACACCGGGTCAGCTCTCTGGAAGCTAGGTAGAAGAGAGAAGATAGGCAGTCCCCAGAACCCTGTCTCCAGTTCTTCCTATGACCTCAAGTCCGTGTTCACACGGCCACGTCTGACTGACTGCACTTTGCAGGATGGTTCGTGCCCATTGTCCTACCTGGGGCTTTTTTTTTTTAAAGTTGTTTTTCTGATTCTCCCCCCTCGCCCCGTCCTTTAATTATTTCCTTCTGTTAGCATACAAAGAAATGTGTGATGTGTCATACACAGGTCCTGATGCTTTCTTATTCTCCTCTCTGCCCTCTGAGCCCCAGACCACTTACTACTGCCCCTTCCCTCACACAGTCCTTCTCAGCCTTTTCTCATCTCTGGCAGCTGTGACTCCACTTCATCCCCAGCTCCTCCCTTTCTTTGATTTAAAGATTTAAGTTATGTGCGTATATGTCTGGAGTGCAGTATCTCCAGAGGCCAGAGGGTGTTGGGTCCCTGGTATCTATAAGGAGCAAATGTGCTGAGAATTGACTCTGTCCTCTGCAGGCGCAGGCTCAGGCCTCTCCTGTAACTGCGGAGCCATGTCTCCAGCCTCCAGAGTGCCCTCTCTGCTTTCATGTCACAGATATGCACGCGCACACAGATTTAAGTCTAGGTTCTGCATATGACAGAAAACATGCTATGCTTTCCCCAAGCGTGGCTTAGGTCACTTAACACAATGATTTCCAGTCCCATCCATTTTTTTCTACAGCAATTTTTATTCCTTGCCTAGCAAAATTCCACCGCACAGGCCAGAAAATGGCTCAGCAGATAAAGGTGACAACAGGCCCAAGGACCTGAGTTCAGTCCCCACAACCTCTCTGGTGGAAGGAAAGGACCACCCTGCCCTCTGATGTCCACAGATTCCCTGTAGCACCTGCTCCCATACCCAACATACATGTAAATAAATAATTAAAAAATTCCATACTCATGTACATATAGAACACATGTTCTTTAACCATTTATCTGTTGATTAACATCTGGGTTGGTTCTTTACCTGGCTATTGTGAATAGTGCAGCAATAAACATGGATGTAACAGTGTCTCTGTGATGTGCTGACTTAGAATCTACCCAGATTTATCAGTCTCTCTCTCTCTCTCTCTCTCTCTCTCTGTGTGTGTGTGTGTGTGTGTGTGTGTGTACATGCGAACTGCTTAAAACCCTCTACCCCTCACAAGATCTCAGGCAGGTGATTTCCCCTGAATTTCATGAAGGTAAGTAAGCTTGCTGCAGGTGCATGCACCGAGAAGTGGCTGCCCTGCGGTCTATTCCTGGGCACCTGGGGCTGCCTGGGTTTTCTTCAAATGTTTGGTCACAGGCTTCAGGCATCGGGACAAAGCAGAAATCGCAGAAGCATGATGGGCAGGAGATGGGGCAGGTCACACAGGCATGGAGACTAAGGACAGGAATGGCTGGCTTCTAAATGTCCACACAGAGGACTTTCCGTGTGTCTGGAATGAGTAGCCAGGAGACAAGCCTGTGTCATTTAGGGGAGACCAACATCCAGCGATAACTGCTGCCATTGTCCTCCTGGGCTTCCTTTCCACAGTGCGACCTCTCTGAAGCTGTCCTCGGCATGACCGTGTCTGGACTGAGAAGCAAGGGCTGCCTCGGGAAGCTCTGGCCCTGGTATGCCAGCTCACGTCTCTTAAGCACAGCCTCTCCAGTTCCAGAAAACTCAAGGGTAGGCTCCCCAGGGCTGAGCCTTGGGTCAGCCAAACTTTAGCACAGAGAGAGAGAGAGAGAGAGAGAGAGAGAGAGAGAGAGAGAGAGAGAGAGAATGAATTCTGGAGCCAGCCCGGTGGCAAAGACTGTCAGCTTGTCAAAAGGTCAGCTCTGTGACCTGGGGAGCGCACTTCTTGTTTCAGGTGGCTGAACGTGTGCAGTGAGAGCTGCGGCCCCTTTAAGACAGCGAAACTCGAACTTTCTAGCAGGGCTTCTCGGCAGCGCGCTTACGTCACAGCGCTCTCCGTGAAGGGGCGGGGCTGATGACTCACGCGGCCGGGCCTCCGCCCCGCCCGGCCGCGCGCATGTGAGCGCGCCGCTCGGCCTGTCTAATTTTAGCTCTGAGGTGTCAGGGTCGTGCGAGGTGAGGCGGCGGGGTCGCAACGGGCTCGGGTGGGGTCCTCGCGTGACCCCGTGAGGCGGCATGCTCGGGTGGGGGTTCCCCTCAGGACTGGGGGACCGGAGTCACGTGAGGTGAAGCGGGTCGGGATGGGTTTGAGTAGCAGTCCCCTCGCGACGAGGATGGGGTTGCGTGAGGTGAGGTGAGGCGGCAAGCCCCGGCGTGGGTCCTCGTCGTGAGCGGGTCTGCAGGTCACGTGAGGTGGCCGCACAGGGTCTCCACAGCTCGGACACGGGCCCCCTCAGGACTGGGTCCCAGGTTCATCAAAGGTGAGGCGCAGTGTGGGGCGTCCTCCCCGGGTCACGAGCCCGGGTGTGTGGACAGCCTTACCCTGCAGGTCCAGAGCGGATGCCCGTCAGAGAGGTGTGGCGTCTGGGTCTGTGGGCCACGCCCCTTTCAAGTTCTAGAAAGTTCCCTGTGGGTGAAACTTAACGGAGCCCAAGTTTAGGTAGTGTTGGGTTGGAATGCAAGCTTGTGAAGAAGAGTAGTCGTGGGTTTGAGGCTGACCCTGCCACCAGCTGAGGAGACCCTGGCCTGGCTACCTGCTTGCTGAGGGATTCCCATCTCTTCCCTGCTGGGCTCACCATGGTTTCCTGCAGGTCTGTGAGGAGAGCATTCGGGCGCGTCTGTCATCCCGAGTAACCCTGTCAAGGATGTGTGGTTAGATTGGGAGGGAAGACATAAGCGGTGCACCTGCTTGCCTCAGCTCCACTTTGAAGACAGGCCGTGCACTGAGCCCCACCCTCTCCCCCATCTCACATGAGGATGACCAGAGGGAGTTGGTGTCCCATTTGCTATAATGAGTGGGATCAGGAACCAGATAAAAGTTTAGTGTTGAGGAAATGAATGCCAGGCATTTTGTAAGTGGGCACCGCAGCCCTGTGGTCAGAAAGTGAGCTGTTCTTTTGACACGCACAGTTGTTTGCCGTGTCACAGTGACCTGCATTCTGTTCAGTGAGGGAGCCTCAGCTTTCACGTGGATTGTCTCTGTATGAGCTGTAAAATGATAGCCTTTGGCCTTTACGGTGTTGGGAATTCTTTGATTTGCTTCCCAAAAATAAACACAACCCCTGTGAGTTGGAAAATGTTCATATGCAAACATGGATACGCAGGCATTTTAGAGCTTTAGTCCCTGTGATTATCCACCTCTACCCAGGTTAAAGGACAGGAAGGTTGGGCTGGAGAGATGGCTCAGAAGTTAAGAGCACTTGCTCCTCTTCCAGAGGACCAGGATTCAATTCCCACATGGCAGCACACAACTGTCTGTAACCCCTGTAACAGGGGGCCAACTCCCTCATACATGCAAGCAAAACACCAATGTACATAAAATAAAATTTTTTTTTTTTGGATTTGCTTTTTTCAAGACAGGGTTTCTCTGTATAGTCCCGGCTGTCCTGGAACTCACTCTGTAGACCAGGCTGGCCTCGAACTCAGAAATCTGCCTGCCTCTTCCTCCCCGAGTGCTGGGATTACAGGCGTGCGCCACCCCCCCCCCAGCCCCGGCTAAATAAAAATATTTAAAAGAAGCCCCGAAGATTAAAATCCAATATTGGCATTTTATATAGCATTAGCTGTCACTTGACCAGTGTCTCAACCTTCCTAATGCTGTGACTCTTTAATACAGTTTGTGTTATGGTAAACCCCTACCATAAAATTATTTTTGTTGGTCCTTTGTAACTAATTCTGCTATTGTTATGATTCATAATGTAAATATATGATATGCAGAATACCTAATATGCAACGCCTGGAAGGGTAGTTCTGCCCCCACAGGGGTCTTGATTCATAGGTTGGGAAGCACTGCTCTTGACCCTGTTTTTTATGTATGTTATTGAGGATGAAACCAAGGGCTTCATTGTATTGTACACTAAATTGTACCTTGTCTGCCTTTATATTATTTTATTATTTATTTCAGTTTTATTGTTGAGAAACTCATTTACACTTCAGAGAGAAATGTGGTTTCCATCAAAACTATAAGGTGTTCAGGGAAGTTTAGAGGACTCCCGTCCTTCCATTCGCTGTACTGGTAAGAAAACAGACTCAGACGACAAAGAGCTTGCTGGCAGTCGTGCCCACTTGGTCAGTGCTGTATTTATTTTCACGTGCTATGCTCTGGTGGCCAGATCGTTGAGTCGTGGAGAATGTTGTAGATTCCTCATAACAGAGTTCAAATGCACAGAACTTGGTAGGCAGAGGTAGGACCGTTTCTAACAAAAATAAAAAGCACATTAAATAAGTATTGGCCCATTTAAAAAAACTAATATGATTGTTTCTATAGTTCTTTCTTTTTTAAAAAAAAAATCTAATGATTGTTTCTATTTAGAAGTTTCATTCCGTGTTCTCAAATCATATACATTAGATAGTCTCTAAAACATAATCAGTGGGAAACACTCAGCAAGATAATATCTTAATCATCTTCCGTCACTAACCTTTCTTTGTAAACAGTTGTAGGCACATTATAATTCTTGTCAACAAAGTGTTCAAATACATTATAGCATTTACACTGGAGCATAACTTGTTTAGGCTTCCTAGGTAGCCCAGGCTGGCCTCCTAACTGGTGATCTTCTTGCCTCAGCCTCCAGACTGGTAAAATTATAGGCCTGCTTAGAAAATTATTTTGAAATCTAATCTAGAGTGAAACACTTCAGATATTTATATTTGAAAATATAGGACAACTAGACAAAGATGGGAACAAAAATATTCGTAGCCAGGGGGCTGGAGAAATGGCTCAGAAGTTAAGAGTATTTACTCTTCTTTCTGAGGTCCTGAGTTCAATTCCCAGCAACCACATGGTGGCTCACAGCCATCTGTAATGAGATCCAGTGCCGTTTTCTGGTGTGTCTGAAGATAGCTACTCATATACATAAAATACATAATACATAAAATGAAATCTTTTTTAAAAAATTAAAAAAAAAATCTCTAGCCAGATACAATGTCACATACTTGTAATGTGGAGGTAGAGGCAGGAGGGTCAGGGTTCAAGGCCATCCTCAGCTACATACCCAGTTTGAGAATAGGCTGGGCTACATGGGAAGGAACTGGTGCAGTGGCTCGGTGAGTAAGATGCTTGCCATGCAAGTGACCTACCAGTTCGATCCTCAGAACCTACTGTGGTGGGAGAGAACCACACAAGTTGCCCTCTAACGTCATGTGCATTCACACACAGAGTAGTACGTTTTTAGTGCTAAGCATAGATTATATAAGGAACCAAAACAAGAAAACATACCAAAACTGGAACATAGGTCAAAACCAATAAGAGGAATGAAACAGAACAGAATCAAAGAGTGATAACCACAGAAAGCCCAAACCAGGAAATGAGAGTAAAATTACAGAAGATGGTGACATTACAAATTCTTTATATAATAAACCAGAGGAGCAAATAGGAAGCCATTGCCCTACTAACTAGGGGAAGGGAGAGATACTCATTTATTAGCCAGTGATGTTAGAATAGAGGGAGTCACACTGCTCCATGGGTACAGCTGAGCTGCTGTATCTCCAGTAATACATGCTAAGCGGGGCCTCCCGCTTAGGGATGGATTAGCGTTCAAAACCCCAGTTGTGTGAAATGTAAATTGGAAGTAATTCTGTGGGATTGGGGCATGCCTCATTAGATAAAATGCTTACTGTGCAGGCATGAGGACCTGAATTCAGATCCCCAAAATGCATGTAATTGCAGGATGTGCTGGTATATACCTGTAACAACAATGTTGGGACAAGACCTCAGGGGCTTGCTGGCCCCCCTCACACACACCTGTAATTTTGCCTCTGTAAAAGGTTATTGTAAAGGACAGTTCATAAAGCAGTATGAAAATGGCCTAGTGACACACAGCTGTCATCCGTCCACTCGGGATGTAGAAGCAGGAGAGTCAGAAGTTCAAGATCATCCTCAAGTACAAAGCAAGTTGGATGCCAGCTCAGGCTACATAAAAAAGGGGGTTGGGGCAGCCGTGAGGAGAAAAAGACAGTAATAGTCATAGTTATTTACATGTCTTTCTAAGACATGGGTAACCCCCACCCACATTTATTTCTAGTCTTTCATTGATACCTTGAATAATGGACTGAGTTGTCTCACATTCTTACTTATGATCTGTATCACGAAGTATTACTAATCACTGACTTAATTATACAAATTAAGAGCTTGGAGATGGAGCTCAGTTGATAGAGTGCTTGCTTAGCAAGTGTGAAGTCCAGGGTTATATCCCTAGCACCAGGATCACATAAGCTAGGCACGGCAGTGCACACTTATGACCTCAGCACTTTCAAGGTAGAGCACTTCACATAACCTTTAGCTTCACAGCAAAGTGGAAGCTAGCCTGGAATCCATGAAATTGCCCTTTTAAAAAAGAGGAGCAGCAGCTGGACTGTGGCAGCTATACCGTTAATTCCAGCACTTGGGAGACAGAATCAGGAGGATCTCTGGGTTAAGGCCAGCCTGGTATACATAGTCAGTTCAGAACATCCAGAGCTAAACATCCAGAGCTAAAACCAAAAAAAGAAAGAGAAAAATAGTAAATAAACTAAAATTTACACTTTCCCTTTGGTATCAATATTTCTTGAATATATACACCATTATGCTTGTGAAACATTTAGTATTTAAAACATTTCTATTATAAGACAAATTATTCACAAGTTGGTATTTAAAAAAAAACTATTATAAAGATCTGTATTTTTTGTTGTTGGAAGATATCCCCCATCCCAGTATTGGTTTCAGTTAGGGTCTCATTCCGGAGCCTAGACTAGCCTCAAATTCTCCATCCTCATGCCTCCACCTTGCATGCACAGGGATTACAGGCAGTGCCATCACACCTGGCTTGTGTGTTTTCCTTGCTCTAGTTTTCTCATGGTGATAGCAGTAGTAACCATTAATGCTTGTTTCTGCCTTCTCTCTACACTACTCTTTGGGCCTAGCAGGGATGTGATGCTACCTGGAAAGATGTCTGTTGATGAGACTTGAGTGAGCATTTACCTGTGTTCTCATCATGAGGTAGGGATCAGGACAGCCAATCCAAGATAGAACCATCCAGGGGGTGGGGTGGAGGATGGGGTGGTGGCGGTGGGAGCTGGGGTGGTGGGAACTGAGGTGTGTGTTGCAGAGTTAAGGTTCTGAACTCAGTTACAGAGATTGGCTTTGACATGCCACCCTTTAACTTTGCTCAAGTAAAAACAAAAGGAACAGTGCTGGGCAGGAGAGACGAGTCGATGACTTAATAGAACTTGCTATGCAAGTGTGAGGATCTGATGCAAAAAGCCAGGCATGGTGTACCACGTCTGTAACACCAGCACCACTGGGCCAGAGACAGGATTACTAGGGCTTCCTGACCCCAGCCCAGCTCCAGGTTCAGTAAGAGGCTGTTTCAAAGAAATAAGGTAGAGAGTGGTAAGGCAGGACACCCAATGTCCTTCTGTGGGCAGCCATACTGGCACACACATGTGCATACACCACACACTCTCACACCTCCTTTTTGATGAACATTTGATACAATGTGTATAGTACATTTTGCTAATATCTACCCTCATTACCCTCTCTTGTATCCTCCCTCTTGTCCTTCCTCAAGTAATTCTTACTAAAAGAAAAATCATACATTAAAGCCCTGATATTAAGCACAAAAGTGTCATTGTAAAGTCATCCACGGGAGTGACAGAGATGCTACTAAACAGTCCCACGTGTGTGTACTAAGTTAATTTTTTCATATTGTCAGAGATTAGTAAAAATGGACTAATTGAATTCTATGCACCAATTATTTGGCACAGCTCTGGACTCCTGAAGAGTCTCTTGGAAGGTGGATGCATGTAGAGTATAGAGAGAAGCAGGAGACTGTTGGCTCTAGTAGCACTGTCTGTGCCAAGCGCTTTCCTTGGCTAAGCAGAGCAGTGTTGGTAATCTTTATGGGAAGGAGCCTGCCATGAAAGCCAGCTCAACGCCAATGACTTCACTGGTGATTTGTCCAAAACCACAGACATTGTGAGAATTAAAACACTCCAGCGTAACAGACCAGCCAGGCCTTTGTAGCAAAGTCTGACCATGGTAGAGTTCAATGCCCTTTCACACAGAAAAACATCAGGGATTTTTGTCACAAGCTTCTGTGCTGTGACAAAGCAGTGCTTTGACCAATTTGCTGAGCCTAGCTGAGACCACAACAACCAACTAGTTCTGAAAACCAAAAATAGCCCAGAGTCTAAATCTAGACGCATAGAGAGTGACCATCCTGAGTCACCCAAACTCACTTGCTACATACGTTATTTTTGGATAAATTTAGTGGGACTGAAAGTGCTTCGTTTGCTGGTTCTTCCCTCCAGACGAGTACAAAGTCAGGAGCTATGTCATGCGGCTTTGTATAGCGTACCACAAAGACTGCAACTGGTGTGATGATGTGATTCCTTAGCTTTGGAAAGCCCATCACCAATTGATTGGGATGGTGATATCCATCTGAACTGACTGAAGTGCCAAAAACATCTTGACTTCACAACCTTTCCTAAGAAAACTTAGCTCCCTAAAAAGCAAGTTAACATTTCAACAGGTTCTAGTGAGTGAGAATTTTCCATGGGGTAGGATGGGATGTAAAAGGAGTACATTTGCTTTATTTAGGCTTTATATCTGTCTAAGATGTTGAGTTAATCTTGTAAGCACTTATTTTATTTTGACAACTCAACACCTGTATACAATGTATTCAATAATACTCCCCCATTACTTTCTCTAGTCTCCCTCCCCCTCTTCTTTCCAACTAGCAGGTGTAGGAAGCATTGGGAATTTATCAGTGTTGTCTGTATTGCTGAGGAAAATGTTTCCCTTTCCCTCAACCATTAACTGCCAGTAGTTACTCAGGGTTCAGACGTGGGTGGAGCCTCAAAAGCCTCTCTCCTGTCCATGATTCCTGATGTTGACAGGCCCAATGCTAATGCAAATAACTGTAGCTGCTTCGAGTTAGTGACTGGAAGACCGCTCGACAGTTCCCTTGCTCTGGCTCTTTCATTCTTCCAGAACCTCTTTTATGTGATGTTCTCTGAGCTTTGGAGATGGTGACATTGATCTGTCCTTTAGGGTTAAGCAGTTACTTAGTCTCAGAGCTTTAATTGGTTATAAATCTGTGTAGTAACTGCTGCCCACTGCAGGGGGACAGTTTGTCTGAGCACAGCTTAGAACAACACAAGTCTATGGACACAAACATAACTATCCATGGTTGGATGGGCCCAATCCAATTTATCTATTTCAACAAACACAGTAGAACACAGTGATATCTTCCCTACTCTGGACTATCTAGCCACAGGCTTTTGACCAGATTTATAGTCCCAGGCATAAGTTCCTTCTTGTGGAACAGGTTTTAAATCCAGTTAGAAAAGAGTTTGTTGTCCCTGAATGGTCATACTACTGTTACATTAGTGTGCACATCTTACCTGTCAGGTTAGTGATGAAGCACACAGGTTCCCCTTTGAGTAAGGCTATTGGCTTTTCTGTCAAGCCTCTGGCACCATGAAAGCATGGAGAAAGGTTATAGATTAGTCCTGCAACCCAAGGAGCATGGGGTCTTTAGCCAATAGAGTCTTACATCTTCTTATGGGGAAGTGAATGTCCCCTGTATTTGAGGAGTTTCAGGGGCCTCACTAACAACTCATAGGGAGGTATTTCACCTCTCACACAGATTTTTATAGCCTATTTTCTGGGACATCTACAGTTCTCAAATTCTTTTTAAATTAAATTTAAATACTACAAAGTATTGGTTTCCTTTTGACTTTTTGATAAGTCCTTAGTTTTGGTTGATCATTCCTCATCCCATCCCCCAACTGTTGTGTGACAAGACATTTTCTGGGGAGATGCAGCCCCAAATATATTGGTAACCTCTGACAGACCCACCTAAGTTCAATTTGGTGAACCAGTGAGTTTTATTGGGGTTACTTATAGGGATATGGGAGAGGGTCAGTTACAGAAGGAAAAAAAATGACTCAAAGACAGCTACATCACTAAGGGCCACCCCAGCATGGGTGGCAGTTCACAAAAGCTGCAAATCTGGAGCACATTGCACACAGCCTACAGGCTGCTCAGCTGAATTCTGCTTCTCTCAGGCAGCTGGTCACATCTCAGTCTTTGCAGTTTGGCTGAGAGTGACTCTCAATCTTTATTGTTTACTCTGGCAGGGAGGGGCCTAGTGAATCTGGTCAGTTTCAGGGACTTCCTGGAGCTATTTTGAGTTGGTTACCCTCCTGTTTAAGGAGCTTCCATATAGGATGGTCTGTTTCCATCTCTGAGGAAGCTGTTATACTACACCCATCTCAGTCTGACCCTTTTACCCACAGTATTTCCTTTATTTATAATGTTGATTGTGAATCTTACATATTTCAACGTATCAAATATATGATTATCATCATCTCTAAATGTAACTAATGAGCATGCTTGCCAGTTTCTCCACTTGTTACTGTTCTCACCTCATGCCCTGTTCCCTGTCTGCTTACTGCTTGGCATTCTCTGTTCTTGCAAAGTGCCAAGGTCGTGCTCACCTCCCTTGCCATCTCTGTATGGTTGGCTTCTTCTTGTCTCTTAGGTCTCTGGGTAGGTATTCCTCAGGACATCTTTTTATAATCTTTGTGGCTGAAGTCGGCCATCTCCATCAGCTTCCCTCTAATGTATCACCTGGTTTATCATCTTTAAAGCATGACTGACTACCTGCTAACTCATCCACTTATTTACTTTACATTTTGTTATGTACAATGAAAACAGCAACTTTTTCCTGTTCTTGCATCTCAGCTGTGAGGTAGTGAGTATCTGGCATGTAGCAGCTCTAAGTCCACAAATTGTTTCCTGTACTTTCTCAGAGAATTTATGCCTACATGGTACAAAGACTGATATACACTCACTAGTTCTCTTGATAACACTAAACATGGGCTAAATGACTCATGATTTAAGATTTAAGTAATCTGGCTTGGCACTATGTAATTGATCCTATCACTGAACAGCTGCCAAATACCCACTTCACTGGAGTTTTGTAGTTCACCTTGAGAGCAAAACCTGATAAGGGTAAAAATAAAATTTTAATATAAAAAAGGTTATGTATGATTTAGAATAAACAACAAAAAGAGTAGGAGCTACTAGCTTTCATGGTAATGACTATTAGGGAAAAAAAATCCACTGAAAGTAAAAGCCTCATTCTCTCCTTGTTTAAAATATTAACTGGGAAGGTTTGAATCAATGCAATAAGATAAGAAAAGTAAAACATGATACAACAAACTAGGTGTGATAATTGAATGACTGTAATCTCTGAATGTATCAGTCCGGGCCATGTGTGAGTCCCAGGCCAGCAAGAGCCCCACATAACTATGTTAAATCACAGAAGAAATTATCTTTACAGAGTCATGATCACCCATCGGGAAAGTGCTTCCCCCATTCATGTATCCCCTCACCCCTGCATCCACCTATCCTTGGCTGGCCTAAATCTCATTATGTAGACCAGGCTGGACTGGAACTCACAGAGATCCCCTGCCTCTGTCTTCTGAGAGCTGGGATTTAAGATGTGTGCTCTGACCTCTGCATAAGATCTGTATTCCTTCACTTAAGTTCTATCCTAAAACTATGGAGAAAACAAAGGGAAAAGAAGGCAGCAGCATCCCTGCTCTTAAAGACAGAACAGTATCAGCTCAGGACCCCAAAACCAAGTTCTAAGCACAAAGGAGATTTATTTGCCCCAGGGGGACAGAGGGCAGTTTATGAAAGACAGGAGAAAGGAGATGAAGGAGAGGTGAAGGAAACAAAGGAGGGAGAGGGTGTTTGTCCCAGGTGGGGCAAAGAGCTGACTCTGGATAAAGAGAAGACAAATATGGCACATAGAACAGTGGCGGTTTGTGACAAAGGGGGAAACCCAGTGCTAGGATGAGGTGCTCAGTTTTAATTGAGCATGTTCATTAGATGAGCTAAAGGGGGCTTTTGATTGCTGGACCATGGCAATCGGCTTCAGGAGGAAGAAATGGCCAAATAAGGGAATGGACCTTGTAGCTAGCCTTAGGGGTGTAATATAATGGTTATTATCAAGGCAGAGCGAATGGGAGAAGGGAGAGGCCCACCAGAACCGTGCCCTCCACACTCGAGCTGGCCGGAGTCCTTTCAAAGACTTTATCATTTTTCTTTTAGAAAATAAATATGAATGCATGAAAAACTTGTAGAAAACTACCCCTGACAATGTTCATTTAGTGTATATATAGCGACCATCTGTGATAACAGGTCCTCGGAGCTGTTACGTTGTAAGCTTCCTGGGAACTGAGATGTGGAAGGTACTCTGAGGCAGAGCTTCAAACATAACGGAGCAGAGCTTTTTATACAATTTTGTATTCTTCACTTCTCATACATGGTGACTTGTGTTCTGACTAGGTATTTTAAATTACTAGACAGGATAATTGGAATGTGGAGGAAAGGGAGGAACAAGGTTTTCCGAGAGCTGTGGTGGCATTGTAGGCACACAGGAGGACTTGATGGTCCTATGTCTGTTTCCTGTTTTCCTTCTCCCTGGATCCCTACTGCTGTATGTGAAGCAGTGGTGGAAATGGTTATGCATATAATTATAGGACTAAATTTAAAGGTAATGGTTTAATTTGGTGAGAAATCTCAAGAATGGACAGCATTCAACCTGTGTCATGGTTACTGTTCTCTGCTCTGATCCAGGTCTACGGTGACAGAGAGCAAACAACAGTTGAAGAGGAAAAGGAGAAATGAATGTTGCTTGATAAGGCAAAGAGTGTGGGTGAGGGACTGGACAGACAGCTCAGTGGGTAAAGTACTTGTACAAGGAGCCCTAGTGACCACATGCAAGCCAGGCTTGCAGCCCCAGTGCTGGGGAAGTGGGTAGGGACAGGAAGATCCTGGGGTTCACTGGCCAGCTAGGCTAGCTGAAACGGGAGAGGAGAGTCAGGGTTCAGGGAGAGAGACCTTGCCTCAAAAGATAAGGAGGAGACTAATAAAGGAAAACACCTGAGGTTGACCTCTGACTGCACAGAAAAGCATGCACACACACATACATGCATGCACACACTCATGAACATGCACACACAAACTTGGGAACATACATGTGCACACACAAGCACACAATCTCATGAACACACACCCATGCTGGCACGCATACACACACACACACACACAGGCCTCACACAAAGAAGAGGAGGTTTAAGGTTACAGGCAAGGCAAGGCAAGTTCAAAAGCAGCTGTAATTGTTAGTGGTTGGCACCATTAAAGAAAAGGATGTCCCAGTGAAGACACTGGGACCACAGAAGGGTGCCCCAAGGGAAGAATCTAACCCATCCAAGGCTCTCTTCTGACACTGCAGATTCATTTGAAGGGAGACAGCCTAACCTAAGAGCAGCATGGAGGGCTTCCCTGCTTGAATGCAGCTAACTGCCAAAATGTTTCCCCAGGTCAGCCATGAAGGCACACAGGAGCTGAGGTACAGGGGCCAGGCTCCATCCCAGAGCTGGCAGGGCTGTCTACACTGTACTGATTTTATAAGCATAAAAGGTGCAGGATTAAAGGTTCATAGACTCTTGGTTCCAGAGAACTGCGGAGGTATGGCAGTGTCAGAGTCCGCGGGAGGAACCCTGAGAGACCACGGCTCGGACTTTGAAGGTAAAGCCTAGCTTATAGTAGAGACCCCAGGATATTGGAAACCTCAGAGCCATAGGACATTTGCTGAAGACATCTGTAGGCAGAGTAGAGCTGGCCTAGGGAGCAGCCATATACACTGCAGGTGGCAGAGGTGGAGGAGGAAGCTGCCCAGCCTTTGGGACCTAAGCGATTGTAGCTCAGTCTCCAGATCTCTGAAGGCAGCTGCCCGACTCCATGTTTCCTGCCGGGGTTTGGCCCGATCTTTCCTTGCTGTGCTCCCACTCCCTTTTGAAGTTGGACTGAATACATTTTTCATTGTGAGATGGCCATATAGGAATAGAAGTTTATGGTTTCAAAAGGATATATTGGGTGTCAGGTTGTCAAGATGTGGACTTGTGATTGCTAATACTGTCAACTTGACAGAATCCAGAATCACCTAGGAGAATCCCTGAGAAAGTCTGTGAGGGTACCCCTAAACGGATTTAACTGAGGAGGGAGGAACCCTAGACTTGGGCAGCACCAGCCCATGAACTAGGTTTCCCAAATCAATAAAAGGGAGAAGGGCTGAGTACCGCCTCTCATGTGTTTCTTGACCATGAAGGAAATAGGACCAGTCGCCTCAGGCTCCTGCTGCCATGCCTTCCCCACTGCCATGGATTGTACCTACAAACTGGGAACCGAAGTGCACACTTTGTTTTACATACTTTTCTGTTGTGATAAAACAGTGCAGCAATGCAGACAGAGCAAACGGGATGGTACATGGATGTGAAACCTCAAAGCCTGCCTTCAGTGACACGTTCCCTGAAACAAAGTCCCTCCCTAAACCTCCCCAAACAGCACCACCAACTGGGAAACCAGGTGTTCAAACATCTGAGCCCACTGGGACAGTGTCATTCCAAGCGCCACACTCTCCTCTCCCTCCTTCCCTCCCTCCCTCCCTCCTTCCTTCTCTTCCCTTCCCTGAGTTGGAGCAGGCAGGAATCTGCAGTGTGGGAGACATATATGTAACAAAAGCACAAAGAGAGATGTACTCAGCTGGTTCACAGAAACAGTGACTTTTGTTCTATGCCAGGCACTGTAGTCTGGATAGGAGAAAAGGGTGGAGCGAGGTGAGGTCTTTACCTAGCAGCACCTGGAACAGCTCCCACCTGGAGCCCTTTGTGGCTGGGATAGCAGGGATATCACTAGGTTGAGTTTGAAGTTGGCCTAAATGAGCCAGAGTGGGAAAATGGGAACCTTCAACTGTGGGACACACTTAACGGCAGCACAAAGCATGGGGACCGCTTTCCTGAGGGCCTTGGAATAACTGCCTTTGATGTGGAGGCCTTAGGAGAGAATGAAGTTATAGACAGGATCCTGAAGCATAATCATTGACCCATAGAGGTGGCCACCCTTGATGTGAAATACTGGGGATGTCACTAGCACACCAGTGGTAAGGAAAAACATTTCCAACCAAAATACTGAAATAAAATTTCACAATCCATAGTCTTCGTGTGAAGGACCTTTCCCTTGTGATCAGGAGGATGCAAACAGCCTTCCCAGATCCCTATAATCTGATGTCATTGCAGTCATGAGACTAGGCATGAGGTCAAAGGCACGTGTGACTCAAGCTCTGTTCCATGTCATTTAAAGAAACTAAGCAAACCTTAGTCCCACTTGACACTAGACTTCTTTCTTTAAGATTTTTGTTGTTAATAATGTGTGTGTGGGGGGGTACATGCTAATGAGTCCAGATCATGTGGAGTCCAGAGAGGGTGGCAGCTCCCCTGAGCTGGAATTACAGGTGATTACAAGTCACCATATAGGCCCTAGAACTGAACTTGGTTCTCTGGAAGAACAGCAAGTGTTCTTACTCAGTGAGCCATCCCTCCAACCCCCTAGGCCTTCTTCCTTCCTCCCTCCTTCCCCCTTTCTTTCCTTCCCTCTTTCCTTCCCTCTTTCTTTCCTTCCTTCCTTCCTTCCTAACAAGCCACTTTTTTTTTTTGATTTGGTTTTTTCGAGATAGGGCTTCTCTGTATAGCCCTGGCTGTCCTAGAACTCACTTTGTAGACAAGGCTGGCCTGGAACTCAGAAATCTGCCTGTCTCTGCCTCCCAGAGTGCTGGGATTATAGGCATGTGCCACCACTGCCTGGCCAAACTACTTTTTTTTGAGACAGGGTTTGCTCTGTAGACCAGGCTAGCCTGGACCTCACAGAGATCCACCTGTCTCTGCCTCCTGAGTACTGGAATTAAGGGCATGCCACCACACAGGGCATCACCACTTCAAGTTTAATATTGTGCTTAGACCAAGTAGTCTCTAAGATCTTTTCCAAGTTTTGTCTTTGTCTTACTGTTCTATTGCTGTGAAGAGACACCATGACCAAGGTAACTTGTAAAAGAAAACGTTTAATTGGGGGCTCACAGTTTCAGAGGGTGAGTTCATGACCATCATGCTGGGGAGCATGGTGGCATGTAGGCAGACAGTATGACACTGGAGCAGTAGCTGAGAGCTTTCATTTGTTCTACAAGCAGGACACAGAGAGACAGACAGACAGGGAGACCTGGCATAGTGCGGGCTTTTGAAAAAATGACACAGGGAAAATGAGATTTCAAAAGCATAAGAAGGGAACAGTTATAAGCTGCCTTACAGTGTTCTACAGTGGGGTGTTATTTCCTTAGGATAAATAGCAAAGAGAAGATGTTTACTAAGTCTGGAGGTCACAGCCGTAGACAGTAGAGGACTGAGGGGAGCTGGTGACATCTGTGGAAACCCAAGGTTCCAGTTGAAGGCAGGAACTGCACATCTCTGATTAGAATTTTGCTAATAGACAAAATTTCAGGAAAACCTGTGGGCTTGGAAATTGTGGGAATGGTGCAGTTTTTGGCAAAGAGTGGCAGAAGATCCTGTCGTCCTCATGTCTGGGTAAGGGACGCACCCACAGCTTCCGTCTAGAAATGAGAAGCAATCCAGTGAAGGGCTGGTCAGAGTCACAGTGTACACTACACTGTATCTGCTCCAATGAAGGACTGGGCAGAGTCACAGTCTACACCACAGTGTCTACCTGCTCTGACTTGGTAACTAGCTCTTCTAAATTCTATGTTCCTTTGAAGTTTTAGCCCATAAACTCAGGAGGAAGTTGTAAGAGAAAGTCCAACATCAAAAGCAAAGCCACTCAGTCTCAGGCACTCCAGCGTCTGCGCACGTCTGGTGAGCTGCTTCTGCTCTCACCAGTTTGTACCACGGCTGAGCTGGGTGATGAGCACTGTGGATGGAAAGGTGATTTCTTCCACCCTCATTGGTGGGCTCAGGTATCAGGTTGTGGACCAAATGGAGGGAGCACTGTACAGGTGAGCCACAGTTCCCAGGAGGTCCCCATTCCTTCAGCAGGGACAGAAACCAGGGAGAATTCCTGCCTTATTTATAACATGGAACTTCCTGATCCTGTGCTTTTTTTCTTTCTCATTTTTGTGTACAACAAAATCTTTCACAAAAGCCAGCCACAGTGTAGAGACCTGAACTCACTGTCTCTGTTGATGGGTTTCTCCTGGCTTCTCCATGTATCATGGAGGAAACAGAACCAGAAAAGAAGCCACAAGTGAGGCAAGGCCATGTACACACAGCCCAGTTCTCCATCCTCTGGTCACCACCACTTTACCTCTAAACATGTTTTCTCTTTAAAAATTGCTGCTTGAGGAATAGTGAGATGGTGCAGTGGGAAAGACATTTGTCTCCAGTGTCCCTGACAGTGGCAGCCCCCCTGGGTCGCACATGCTAGAAGGAGAGAACCAACTCCCACAAGTTGTCCTCCAGTCTCCACATGTGTGCCTTCACACACACACACACACACACACACACACACACACACACACACACACACGGAGGGGTAAGTATAATTTTTAAAAGTTGAAAACAATTGGTGCTTGAACTTTATTTCAACACAATTTACATACTGGGAAGAAAGTACCATTTCTATGCAGGAGAACTTGAATTATTTCATGTCCAAATCTGGAGATTCAGTATGCTCTGAGGGAAGTTTTCCCTGTTTTGTTAAAGGAAAATGGGTCTTGGGGTTTCCTGCTGCCACCAGATGAGGATGGGATTCTGGGGGTTCTCAGCTGCCTCACTGCTGGACCAGCTACAGTATGAGTATCTCGGAACACTTGGCTACTTTAAGTCTTACTTTTTGCTGTCATGGAAGAGGGTCTGATGTTCCTTCTCTGCTGTTATGGGAACTGCGAGTTGGTGTTTGGGAGTGCCTCCGACAATTCTCCAGCTGCCAGGAGCACTCCATCTCCTGGAAAATCTTGGGGACCAGGAGGAGGCTAGTGGAGTGACACATTGTCTTAGTCTCACGAAGAACACACTTAACGGGAAATGACCTAAGCTTACTGTATTTACTAGTAATCCTGTGATGCCATCCCCAGCAAAAAGCACGTGACTATTCGTAAGCCCATCACACAAGCAAAGGAAATTGGATTGTGCTCAGAAAAATCAGGCTGTAATCATTCTGATCCAATAATGTGGCCCTGCAAAGTGGCATCATCAGCCCTGAGACACAGGGAGGAGGAGAGGGAGGAGGAAGAGTGAGCACTCTGAGAGGCTGCTGCCCAGCTCTCCAGACACTCTAGCCAATGAAAAATTCATGAAGCAATGCTTTATAGCCAATGTCTAATACCACTGCTGGGTCACAAGCTGATCCGAGCCAATCGATAGACTTCATCATCATGAAGGGAACTAGTGGTGGAGTGTTTATGAGAACTGAGGGAGGTTTCAAGCCAAGACCAGTTTCTGGTTACTAAATTTGTGTCACCTTTAAAAGTACATAGCTTACTTTGAAAATGGACTTGGAGAAAAGAAATCTTCCCTAGACTTCAAAAGTCTTTCAAACTGAGAGTGGAGGGTAAGAGTACCTTGTCATGACCAGTGAAAATAGCTAGCCCAAGGATTACTTTTAAAATAGAAACTGCTTTGTTTTGGTATTTGGCAGTCTTTTTTTTTTTTTTTTAATGTGATTTTCTCTGACCAAGTCTAATTTTTTTTCCCCCGAATCAGGGTTTCTCTGTGCAGCCCTGGCTGCCCTGGAACTCACTCTGTAGACCAGGCTGGCCTCGAACTCAGAAATCCACCTGCCTCTGCCTCCCAAGTGCTGGGATTAAAGGTGTGTGCCACCACCACCCGGCCCAAGTCTAAAATTTTAAAACAACAACCCATGTTCAGTTCTTCCCCAGACACAACTGGAAACACATGCAAATGAAAATATATTTAAAAATTATATCAGAGCCCTAGGTTATCTCATTGATCGCAGGTTTGATGGTAAAATAAGCCTTTAAGACTATAGAAACGCTGACTTGGATTTCAGGGCTGTTTCTACACAGGCAGCGGCACTTCAAGGTGGAACTGAGGTAGAAAGCAGAAGGAGCTCAGAAGTCTGTTCAGGACTTGAGAGGTGCTAGGGTCCTGGTGGGTGGGGAAAGGTGGGGAGATGGAGCTGCAGTGCAAATGCTCCACATGTTCTAGGCATGGCTATCACAGGGCCTCCCGAGGGCTTCAAAGCAGATTCCATTGGGCACCTTCTCTTCCTTGCACACCAAAGTTGTTTTAGAGTGGCGAAGTCAACCTCAGGGGCTCACAGATGGAAAGTCTTGGAAATTCACCCGTGAGGCAGAGCAGGATGAGTTCTTTCCTGTCCCTGGCCTGGAGAATGTATTCTTGTTTTCCCCTACTCTACCCTTAGTTGGTTTTTTGTTTTCTCTTCAAAGCAGGGTAGTGATAGGAGCTTGAGTGAGCATAGGCAAATTGCCTCCTATCTCTGTGCCTTAGTTTCTTTATCAGGGTTATGGGTCCAACGGTACTTATGCAATATCACAGGCATCTAGAGAAGGTTAAGTCGGGCTAGACATGAGGTACTTGGTATCTGCTCTTTAAGGAGTGCTCATTGAGAAATGTGATATTCCTCCAGGATATTACAGAGCATTCTCCACTGTACACTGTCTTGGAATTCTCTGCTAACCTTTGGAGCAACCCAATGCATGGCCCGTCCTCACTGCCTCCCATATCCTGCAGAGACCTCTGGGGACCAGGACTTCCCCAGACTCCCTGCTTGTTCCCCGAATGGAGAAGCCCTTCTGGGCAGTGGCCCAAAGAAGAGAAAACCCCTCCTTAACTGTGGTTTAGTACCCAGACACAAGACCACAAGGAATTCCTAGTTCTCAGAAGGTGGTTTGAGGAGAGTCACTCCAGGATGGCCTCAGCAGCCTTCGCTATACCAGGGCCTCATCTGCTGCTGATGTGTATGGGATGTCTCTTTCTGACAGGAAGGTGGTAATGTTCTGGCTTTGATGCACCAGACAGGCTCACACAGGGAGGGTAGTTCTTACTTGGACATGCCTTCCTACCACACTGTAGTCTGTTATCAACTGTCCCTAGATCTTCCCAGCCAGAAACTCAGAACTGCTATTCCGGTGAGCCCTGCAGGAGTTTCTGTTGCCCTCAGGGAGAAAGGAGAGAAGTTGGAAAGTATGCCTGTTTTTCTGAGGACTGGCTGTCTTGCCCTGACCGCCTTGCCCCGTTTTTCCCTCTTTCTGAGACAGGGTCTCTCTTGTGTGGCTATCCCAGAAGTACTCTATAGACCAGGCTGACCTTGAACTCAAAAATCTACCGGCCTCTGCCTCCTGAGTGCTAATATTAAAGGCATTTGCCACTACACCTAGCTAAGTGCCCAACTTCTTGTACTAATTATTGTTTACTTGAACTGGCTTCAGATAATCTGAATCAAAGAATAATAAAGTAGGTTTTTTTTTTTAATTTCTTTTTTGTCTTTGAGATAAGGTTTGCTGTGTAGCCCAGGCCAGCTTCAAACCTAAGAGAATACTCCTGCTTCTACCTCTGGAGTGCTGGGATTGCAGGTATGATGCACATTTCAAGGAAAATGAAAGCTCTGTTATACCTAGTCCCCTTGCTTCATCTTTGGCCCCAGAGTCCCTGCCAGGGAATTCACTAATGAGTGGCATTGCACAGTGGTACAGTACAGAGCCTGGCGCTCACTGGCCGTTTTTGTGTTCATTAAGTATTAATGAGTGAGCTGCATTATAGTCTGGCCATCAAGACCCTTCCCCAGAGGATGCTCAATAAGAGGGTCACGAGAAAGTGGGGCTGGTCAGGCTTTAGAATCCTGTCCAGAAGTTCAATCCAACTCTGTTATCAGGCAGACAGATGTTTAATCTGTCATCTCCCAGGTCTGACTTTCTCATGGAACTAAATAAAAAAAGGGAAAAGGAAGAAACCAGTGCCCACAAGCCTTCATCTCTCTGCCTCCCGACAGCGGCCACAGCGTGATGAGTCGTCTCACCCTCTGGATGCTATAGAGCACTGTACACTTCCAAACCATGAGCAAAAACAAGCCTGCCCTGCCTCAGGTTGACTTTGCCAGATATTTTATCATAGCAGTGAGAACAGTATCTTGGAGCTTAAGAGGTTCCTGAGAGCTTGTATGTACAGCTTCCTTTTTCTTAAGAGTGGTTTGGAATCTGATTCCTTGTGTCTTGTCTCCACAAGGAGTCTTTAGAGTTCTTCTTCTCTGTGGCCCAAGATCACCGAGACCTCTGATCACATGCTTCTGCACATGGCTGTTTAGTGCTGGGTGACAACTGTTCCTTCTCTCAAGGACAGGTGGGAATCACTTAAACACACATGCACACACTTACAGCCACATGCATGCACACACGTGAACACACACACACACACACACACACACACACACACACACACACGAGCATTTCTTTTCATACCAGGGAGCCTTTGTCTCTGAGCTGATTGTCACTGAGTCTTCACATCTAAGTTTGTCCTCACTCGGAAAGTGTGTCACATCTACCATCACCCCAGCTCATCCATCAGTCCTGGACTTGGGACTCTGGCAGTTTGGTGGGCACAGCACTTCCCACTGCTGCATGGCTGTATTGGATCACCCCTCTGTATTTGTGAATAAATTCACTGAGATCCACTGCTACCTTTCTTCCTCTGGTTCTCTCTGGACAGAAAACTCCGGAAATCAGACTCACTTTCCTGTCACTGCTGCGAATAAGTGAGTGCATGAAAGAGTACATGTGGGTTTATAGATGTTTAAAACCCATTATTTTACCTTGTTTTTATTTTTGAGACAGGGTCTTACTTTGTAGCCTTGGCTGATCTGGAACTCACTCTAGACCAAGCTGACCTTGAATTCACAGAGATCCTCCTGCCTGGTCTCCCGGCTTCTTGTCTTGCTCTTCCTGCCCTGAGGCCTCTTTACAAAGCAAAACTCTCACAGTGTACCTGGCTCCAATGGAAGGTTCTAGTAAGTTTCAGCAAACAGTTCTTCATCCTGAGATCTGGCTCCCCCGCCCCCGCTTCTGAAGCCTCTAGGATTCTGCCAGTGTCCTGCTCATTAGCTTTGTTAATTTGTCTGCCTTGGGCTGCCTCTGTCTTTTCTCCAGACCCTGCCAGAGCTGTTTGTTCTGTAGGCTTGCTACCTGCCCTGAACTAACCTCTACTGACCCTTCAGGCCTCAGCCTAACAGACTTGAAGGAAATAAGGCTAAGATTTAAGATGTCATTGCTAGCCTTTATTATATGTGTGTATATACATACACACATATATGTGCCTTTGTCATAATATGGAATGCAAACAATCCAGCAGTCATTCGTCAAGGAAGAATTGTGATCTGATCAGTTACTAGTTATTATAGATATAGCTGATCCCAGGTGAACCAAGGCAGGGATTTTTGCAGAGCCAGCCAGTCAGTCAGTCAGTCTTTCCATCTTTTGACAAAAGGTCAAAAGGTTCCATGAGGATGCAAGCTCATTGACTGTGATGGCCAGTCTTGGTTGTCAGCTTAACAGGGTCTGGAATCAAGTAACAGGCAAAATCAGACACACCTGTGGAGGATTTCCTTGATCAGGATAATTGAAATCGGAAAACTCATCCTAAATGTGGATTTCACCTTCCTGTAGCAACTCAGCTCAGATAAAAGGAGGTTGGAGAGAACGCTTTTGTTTGTTTGTTTTACCCAGTTTCCTTTGACTACTTCTAGAGAGCTCATCTGCCCTGTTCCAGAGCTTGGCTGTGCTGCTGCTGTCTGTATTCCTTCACTGACATCAGACCCAGCCTCTTCAGCCTTCAGATGGGGACTGAAGATGAGAGGCTCTCCAGGAATCCTTCAGTGTTTCAGCACCAGGTTGAGACTGCTGTGGTGAGCCTTGTGGACTGAGCAGCTACTGAGTCTCAGCCTCTCAGGCGACAACCATTGGAGTGCCCACAGCATACAGAGTAAGCCAGCCCAATGCCCTGTGGTAGATTTCACTTTCTCAGCTTTGTTCCTCTAGAGAACCCTGGTACCCAGATCTGTCGTTATGCCAGTGCCATGAGGAGGGTGAAGCCATGTAGCGGACCAGACACAGTGTCAGAGAGGAAATGAGGTAGAGCTGACCCTAGCAAAGTGTGTGAAAGGCAGGCTGGGTGCAGGAAGTAGGAAGACTAGGAAACGGGTGTAGGTCATTCAAAGGAGGAAGCAGGTACAAAGGCTGAGCTGTGTTAGCCTGGCTTATATGGTGACCCCAGTACAGCACGCTCGGTGTATACAGCGCGCACACTATGTTCCGTGTGTATAGTTCATCTCTGGGAGGGCAGGCGGGTGGGTATTAAGTATCTTTAGCTTCTGCTCTACGCTTGGACCTTTATCCTTCAGCAAGTTGAAAACACTTTCTCTGATCTTCAGATGCTACTAGCTCTCGAGAGCTGCTTTCTCTGTGGAGCCTCTCTGACCTTTGTACCAAATAAGTGGGCATCTGTTTTTATTCTGAACCAATTTTTTGTTTGTGAGACAATGTCATATACCCTAGGCTAACCTGAAACTTGCTGTATAGCCAGGAGTAAGCTGGAATTTATACTCCTCCTACTTCTGCCTCTGCCTTTACATGGCTCTAGGGACTGAGCCTGGGGCACTATGCATGCTGGACAAGCACTCTGTCAGTGTCCCTCACCGCCATTCTGTTTTGTCTATCACCTTTCAAGATTTCACGTTAAATCCCACCCTGTCCTTGAGGATGGGACAGTGACTCACGTTCACTTGCAGTCCCTCCAGGCGTCAAGTCCCGAGTCCCTGTGCCAACAGGTGGTGCTCTCTGGAGCACCCCAGCCTGGAGGGAGTGTCTGGGGGTCCGAGTCCTGACACCATGGCCCTGATGGCAAACAGTGGCTTTGTTCCATCTGCATGCTGTGATGTTTACTCATGGCTGTGATGTCACTTAAACGCTGCTCTCCTGCATCTCTGATTTTTGGAGAAGAGATGAGTAATAATTTTACAGGAATTTAGAAAAGATTGCCATTTAAAGGCTCTGGCTCTAATCAACTTTTGTATTTACTATTAATTAACTGCTCATCCATGGAAAGCTGTTGCTGTCTGGGAAGACGTGGACCCATAACAGAAAAAATAAGTCCACATTGTGCTTTGCCGAGTCCCAGCCTATGACACTAGACAAGTTATACTTGTACTCTGTGTGCTATAGTTTTCTTTTTTTTTTTGATGTTTTTTTCCATTTTTTTATTTGATAAATTTTTTATTTACATTTGAAATGATTTTCCCTTTTCTAGACCCCCACTCCCCGAAAGTCCCATCAGCCCCCTTCCCTCCCCCTGTTTTCCCACCCAACCCTTCCCACTTCCCTGTTCTCATTTTGCCCTATACTGCTTCACTGAGTCTTTCCAGAACAAGGGGCCACTCCTCCATTCTTCTTGTACCTCATTTGATGTGTGGATTATGTTTTGGGTATTCCAGTTTTCTAGGTTAATATCCACTTATTAGTGAGTGCATACTATGATTGATCTTTTGAGTCTGGGTTACCTCACTTAGTATGATGTTCTCCAGCTCCACCATTTGCCTAAGAATTTCATGAATTCATTATTTCTAATGGCTGAATAGTACTCCATTGTATATATATACCACATTTTTTGCATCCACTCTTCTTTTTTGTTTCTTTTTTTCTCTCTTTTTTTAATTTATTGATATATTTATTTACATTTCAAATGATTTCCCCTTTTCTGGACCCCCACCCCCCAAAAGTCCCATCAGTCCCCTTCCCTCCCCCTGTTTTCCCACCCAACCCTTCCCACTTCCCTGTTCTGATTTTGCTCTATACTGCTTCACTGAGTCTTTCCAGAACAAGGAACCACTCCTCCATTCTTCTTGTACCTCATTTGATGTGTGGATTATGTTTTGGGTATTCCAGTTTTCTAGGTTAATATCCACTTATTAGTGAGTGCATACCATGATTCATCTTTTGAGTCTGGGTTACCTCACTTAGTATGATGTTCTCCAGCTCCATCCATTTGCCTAAGAATTTCATGAATTCATTGTTTCTAATGGATGAATAGTACTCCATTGTGTAGATATACCACATTTTTTGCATCCACTCTTCTGTTGAGGGATACCTGGGTTCTTTCCAGCTTCTGGCAATTATAAATAGGGCTGCTATGAACATAGTAGAGCATGTATCCTTATTACATGCTGGGGAATCTTCCAGGTATATGCCCAGGAGTGGTATAGCAGGATCTTCTGGAAGTGAGGTGCCCAGCTTTCTGAGGAACCGCCAGACTGATTTCCAAAGTGGTTGTACCAATTTGCAACCCCACCAGCACTGGAGGAGTGTTCCTCTTTCTCCACATCCTCACCAACACCTGCTGTCTCCTGAGTTTTTAATCTTAGCCATTCTGACTGGTGTAAGGTGAAATCTCAGGGTTATTTTGATTTGCATTTCCCTAATAACTAATGAAGTTGAGCATTTTTTAAGATGCTTCTCCACCATCTGAAGTTCTTCAGGTGAAAATTCTTTGTTTAACTCTGTACTCCATTTTTTTTAATAGGGTTATTTGGTTTTCTGGAGTCTAACTTCTTGAGTTCTTTGTATATATTGGATATTAGCCCTCTATCTGATGTAGGGTTGGTGAAGATCTTTTCCCAATTTGTTGGTTGCTGATTTGCCCTTTTGATGGTGTCCTTTGCCTTACAGAAACTTTGTAATTTTATGAGGTCCCATTTGTCAATTCTTGATCTTAGAGCATAAGCTATTGGTGTTCTGTTCAGGAACTTTCCCCCTGTACCGATGTCCTCAAGGGTCTTCCCCAGTTTCTTTTCTATTAGCTTCAGAGTGTCTGGCTTGATGTGGAGGTCCTTGATCCATTTGGAGTTGAGCTTAGTACAAGGAGACAAGGATGGATCAATTCCCATTCGGATCGGCAGGATTAATATAGTTAAAATGGCCATTTTGCCAAAAGCAATATACAGAGTCAACACAATACCCATCAAAATCCCAACTCAATTCTTCACAGAGTTAGAAAGAGCAATCCTCAAATTCATCTGGAATAACAAAAAACCCAGGATAGCTAAAACTATTCTCAACAATAAAAGAAACTCTGGGGGTATCAGTATCCCTGACCTTAAGCAATACTACAGAGCAATAGTGTTAAAAACTGCATGGTATTGGTACAGTGACAGGCAGGCGGATCAATGGAACAGGATTAACCATCCAGAAATGAACCCACACACCTATGGCCACTTGATCCTCGACAAAGGGGCGGAAAACATCTAATGGGAAAAAGATAGCCTTTTCAACAAATGGTGCTGGTTCATCTGGAGGTCAGCATGTGCTATAGTTTTCTGCATTAAAAATTACTTTGTTTTTAAGTGTGTGTGTGTCTGTCTGTGTGTGTGTGTGTGTGTGTGTGTGTGTGTGTGTGTTTGAGAGAGGAGAGAGAGGAGGGAGAGAAGGGAGAGGGGGAGGAAGGCGTGTACAGGTACCGGAGTCTCAGGATGGTGAGCATGCGGAGATGGCTTAGCAGCCAAGAGCACTTGCTGTGTTGCTCAGCAGCCATATAAGAAGGCTGGCAGGTCCTTCAGGAAGCCCCTGGCCAATTACAGCACAGACTGGAGATCCCTGGAGCCACCAGCTGCTTCTGTCCCTGATGTCATCCAGGAGGCTCAAGGCTGGCCCAGTGCTTGCCCCTCCCATGTCACTGCTTCCTTAGACATCCACGCCCAGCCACCAGGAAGTCTGATGGAGTCCCCAGTTTTGTAGTCATGTGATTGGTCTGAATCATTGTCTCTGTCACCTGACTTCCCAGCTGGTGTCTGGAGCCCTCAGAACTCCAGTGTCATCTCTAGGGTACCTGCCATCAAGACTCCCTCAGTAGTTTACATGCAAAAATAAAAGCTGCAGAACACGCCCCCCCCCCAAAAAAAAAGAAGTCAGATGTGGCGCACAAGCCTGTAACCCCACTTGGTTATGGGCAGAAACAGGTGGATCCTGGGGCTCAGTGGCCGCCAACCTAGCTCCATGTTCAGTGAGAAACTCCGTCTTAAGGGAATACATCAGCAAGTGAAACAGACTACCCAAAGCTTTCCTCTGACCGTCACAGAGTGCAGACAACATTTTGTGTGTGTGTGTGTGTCTGTGTGTGTGTGTCTGTGTGTGTGCCGAGCCCTGTAAAATGAGACTACTACTACTAAATTATTGCTTTTATTTAAGGATTGCATTTATATGAAAGAATTTTACAAGTAGAAAGAAGCTACCTGGTTATGGAATGGTTGTGAATTCAGCTGTCTGACATAACTCTATGTGTGTGGTGTATATCTACATGTACAAATAAGTAAACAGTTTCCATAATAACAGCTCGTGAGGTGGTTTAAACCATAAGGATTAAATGTATATGAATATATGTATATGAATGGATATGAAATTATTGGTAATATGTGATATGTAATCTGTCAATTACAAGTTAGAGAGTATTTTAATCTTTTTATAGACTAATGCTATCTTCCTTCTGTTTTATTCCCAGCATTCAGAGTTCACAGAGAGGTAGGGAAGCTTTTCAAGGCTTTTTCAAGGCACAGAGGTTCATTCTTCCATCTGTGAGCACCTAGGGGAGGGTATGGAATCACCTCAGGCGGCACACACATGCGCGTGCACACACACACACACACACATCAGAATTGCAGGGTCTGCCTCACTCAGGGTCACAGGCCATCAGGACAGGTGTGGGAGACAAGGTGCCGGCCTTCCAGATACCTGTGGAGTAACAGTAGTATGGGCAGTTGTCCAGACCAACCCCAGAACATAAATTAGCTTTGACAGATTCTACAGCCTAGGCTGCCTCCTTCAGAAACGAACTGCTTGGACTTGTTGGGATTGGGTGGTTGGCAGCACCGACACAGAGGCGACCCCCAGAGCTGACTGACTCCAAAAGCGAAGGGAGTGGAGACTATGAAGAGGAACAGTTGTTAGACAACAGCAGATGCCACCGAGGCTAGGCCTCAGAGCCTGCTGGTGGTACAGGCCAAAGGTATAGTTGGGGAACTCACCTAGCCTCTCCCGAGCCCTGTAAAATGAGACTACTACTACTACTAAATCATTGCTTTTATTTAAGGATTGCATTTATATGAAAGAATTTTACAAGTAGAAAGAAGCTACCTGGTTATGGAATGGTTGTGAATTCAGCTGTCTGACATAACTGCTTGGACACCACACGATATGTGCATTCCTGGGCCTCCCCAGGGTTGTTAATGAAAGCCCATGCCCTGCAAGCTACAGTATAGCCTGTGTGTGTGTGTGTGTGTGTGTGTGTACAGGCGTGCGCAGGCCAGAGAAGGAAATCCTCTCTGCCTTATTCCCTAGAGACCTCCTTTCTGCCATCCTGAGGTTACAGGGTGTGGGGCCAGATCTAGCTGGCATTTCTCTTGTCTGTCTGTCTATCTATCTGTTTATGAGGGAGCACACATGCTGTGGCGTATGTGGAGGTCAGAGAACAAGGGGTCAGTTGTCTCCTGTCATGTGGGCTCCAACAGTTAACTCAGGCTATCAGGGGTAGTGGCAAGTGCGATCATCTCTGTTGGCCTCAAGCCTGGCTTTTAATTTAAATGTTGGAGATCTGAACTCAGGTCTTACTCAGGAAATCTACTCACTGAGTAAGCACCCAGCCTACCACATAGCTGCCTTTAAAAATTTTTTAAAAAACTGGGTTTCACTATGTGGCCTTGGCTGGCCTGCAACTTGCCATATAGAGCAAGCTGGCCTTGAACTCACAGAGATCTCCATGACTGCATCTCAAGTGATGGGGCTACCATCAGGTACTGCCTCTACATAGCTTTTTATAATTCTTGTCAGACACGACTGCTGCCAGAGTTCAGAGAGACAGTAAGAGCTCTCCCTGGGCTCAGCACACTTGACGCCGGCAGCTTGCAGCTCAACAAGACTTCCCAAGAGTCTGACTGATCGCTCAACCTAGCCCAAACCATGAACCCCAGCTTACCTGAGAGCCCAATGGGCCACTACACCTGTCATTGTCCACCCAACCCCACTAACACAGAATTGCTGAGTGAGACTGCCTGGGCCTGGGCCGTGCTTCTGCCATGTGTATTTCCCTGAATTTGTTCCCAGGGCCCCTTCGGCATTTGCTCTCTGGCTGGGTCCTTGCTCCCTTGTGTAATCAGGCCCTGGTGGCCAGTGCTGTGATGAATGGGCTTCCTCAGGCAAACAGGCAGTGACTGAAGCCCTGCCAGCTGTGTGGCCTCGGCTTGCACCGCAGGATGAGCCCATGTGTCACAGCGCTGGGCAGCGGTTCCCGGAGGCAATGAGCCCTTTGCTCATGCCGAGGCCTATCAAGTGGCTGCAATTCCATTTGGCTGCTGATGACTGCCCCTTGCATCACACTGCCCTGACCCCTCCATTGTGCTAGATAGTTTTCAGGAATGATTGTGAGGATGAAACCCTACAAATCTTCCCCAAAGCCATTTCAAAATGACTACTATGAACAATGAAAAAAATAGACTGCACATTTTAATAGGGAAACATCTGTCTTGTGGATGACTTAGAGGAGGGGCCGTTGCCACAGTCTGCGACCCCAGTGCCCAAACCCTGGCTGAAGAACTGGGTCAATTTCATTTTTAAATTTACATCAATTGAATTAGTGGGAGGGGAGAGGGGGGCAAAAGAACAACTTGTAAAATCCAGGGTCTCTTCTCGTATGTGAATTCCAGAGACTGAACATCATTCTTGGCAGCAATCTTCCTTACCTTCTGAGTCTTCTCAGCAGGTCCTCATTTAACACATTAACGATACACATTTATTCTTATTTTATGAGTTTTTGCCTGCATGCATGTAATTGTGTGCACCACATGTGCCTGATGCCCACAGAGAGCAGAAGAGAAATCAGATCCACTTGAACAGGAGTTAGAGACAGTGTGAGCTGTGAACAGAGCCCAGGACCTGTGAGTCGCCGCTCCAGCCCCCATTCAGAAGTTTAACTGAACACATGCTATGTGCCAAGCACTGGGTACCGGGCAGTAAACAAAAGAGAGAAAAGGCTTGGCCCTCATAGGCAGAGTGTTCTGATGTGCTCAGAATGGGTTTGTCACAAACTATTATCAAAATCAATATAATAAAGCACTGAATAATTTCTCAGTCCTACCCAGCAAGCATCCCATACCCAGTTGGGCTCCTGGCTCCTCAGGTCTGACTCCCCCATCCAGGCATCGACCATCAGCGCCACCATATAGAAAGACCCCCTGGTTCACTCCCAAATAGAGTCTCCATCTCCCTGCCAGAGCATCCTCTCTCTCAGGGATTTTCTCCTGTCTGTCCAGTCCTGACCATGTGAAGCCAGCCATTCCAGTCTGCCCTGCACAGCACGGCAGTCAGCTACAGACAGAGCAGGACAGGCTGGCTGCCTGTGCCTGTGTCAAAGGAGCAAGGAGCAGTACCCTACACCTAGGAAGGTCTATCACCAATGCTGAACGTCCTCTGGGAAGAAATCACTTTCAATCAGGAATGTCTGGTTTCTCAGTCACTCGGTTTCTTTGACCAAGAAGCACCCTGGATTTGGTTTCGTTGTGGATGGTGATGGTATTTTGTTTGTTTGAGACAGGTTTTCCTGTAGCCCGGGCTGGCTTTGAACGCATATAGTTGAAGATAACCTTGAACTCCTCATCTTCCTGCCTCCACCTCCCCAGTGAGGATTACAGGCATGTAGTATCATGCCTGGTGCTATTGCATCGCTAGGGATTGAGCACCTAGGGCTCAGTGCGGCCAGGCAAGCACGCTGTGGCTGATTGGTACATGTCACTTGTTACCTGTGCAACCCTGAGCTGAGGGAGAGCTAGATTCTGGTCCCGCCCACGCTCCCTACCCTGGGATCTGGGCACCGCTTGTCCCTGCCTACACTGTATTGCACAGCTGTCTGCTTTTGTCTCAGCAAAGCCCATCTGCCCACCATCGCTGGACCATTTAGCAGCTCACGTCCAGTGAGTTCTCCGGGTTTGCATTCTTTTCTGGATGTGTTCCCCTCTCACTGAGCAGGCTGGGCAGCTCTAGATGCTTCAGCCTCTCGGCCCCCAGTGTGCTGCACGGGACCCACAGCTCCATGGCTTTGGAGTACAGCCAACCGGGTGCAGACCTTCCCTCCCACTTGAGCCCATTGTCTCTAGAGCCTGGCAAAGTGTGTGCCCTGCAGGATGTGCCTAACAGTGATAAAAAATGAGGTGAGACGTGAGCAGAGCACACTAGGGGAGGATAGAGATGGAGGGAGAGGGAGAGGGCCCAGGCTGGGAGGACGAAGGGGTGTGTCTTGTCCGGAAGAGATGGTTGACTGGCCTGCTCCCCCCCCTTCCTTCCTCCTCTGGCTAAATACTTGAGTTGCCCCCACGCCTCCGCCCTTGTTCCCACATCAGTCTCCTCTCCATCCTTTAAATCACCTTCTTCCACATCCTTCCTGGTGAGGCCAGGCTTTTCCTGCTGAGAGGGCAGGCAGGGAGGAGCAGGAACATTGCCTGCATAGGGGCTGCCCTTCTCAGGCATCTGAGAGATGCTACATCTTGGCAGAGTTGGTGCCTTCACTACGATGGGATTTGGGGGAGCTTCGTCACTTTCTAGCTCCTTTGTCCAAACAGTCCCACGACGTTCTTCCTGGTCGACAGCAGCCTTCCACAGAATCGAACCTGTGCTATCGGTTTGCTCAGCCAACTGTAGCCCACCCGAGCTCTCCACAGAAGGCTGCCTGGCAAGGGCCTGGTTCCTCACACACTTCAGCAGGCCAGCTCGGTCCTGTCCTGCCGTGTTCACTGGGACCTTTGTCTTCTGACCTGGCCATTGGTCAGCCAGTCAGATGTTATTGAGGGATGGCTCCTGTTGTGACTGAAGGAAAAGCAGGAAAACAAGACAGGGCCCTTGTGCTTGGAGAGTGTGCGTGTGTGGGCGGGATGGGGCAGCTTAGCGGAGGTTCGCACATTGGATATCTTATAGCTTCAGGACCTTCATGGAGCCTGTTACACAGCAAGGACAGTCAGCAACAGCTCAAGGCTTCACTGCATACTCTGCATCCTCTAAAAGATGTCTTCTGCCTTCCCAGTGACAGTGGTCCAGAGACCAGGGAGTAAAATACTTGGGAAGACTTTGGTGACAGGATCACTTGGGTACACCTAAGTCTCCCTTGGTGACAGCTGGCCCAGGACAATGGATTTACCATGTGAGCTGCTGGAGGCTGAATTTAGATTCCAACCCAAGCTCAAAGTGCCACAGCTTGAGCCTTGAAGAAATGGCCTAGTTTGCTTCAGCCTCTACGCTTTCAAGTAGGGACAGGAATACCTGTTGGTTCATGTGCTAGCTGAGAATTAGTTGTTATCCACCTTTCAAAAGAAACAGCAAGGGGTTGATCAAGAGGTGAGGACAGGAGCTGAGAGAAAGCAGGCAGTGAGACCAAAAGGCTGGTGGCACTGGCTGGACTTGGCAAGGCCAACGGGGGGGGGGGGGGGGGGGGGATGGGCACTTGCTGTGTGCCGGCCCTCTGCTCGAAGCCACATACCTCCCAAATTACAGGCATTATCTTCACTCCACAAAGGAGGGAGAGAGCCTAAAGAGATTAAGGAATCTGCCTGAGGTTGTCCAAAGCCAGGATTTGAACCCTAATTACCTGCCACCAAGCCCTGTCCCACCCCACACCCCCCAATCCTCAATGCTGCCAAACAGGCTGAAAAGCCAGGATCTGTTTACCAGGACCTGAGGCAGAAATCCTCTTCCTGTGACCTCTCTGTGACCCCACACCCTCTTCTGTAGTTGCCAACTCCAAACAGCTATGATCTTTCCACCTGTGGCCCTCCCCATTCTCCAGAACTCAGCAGGGGACTCTGTGAACTGGGAATGCTTTCACCACTTCAGCAGACAGTCAGTGATAAATGGGCTGTGAGGAAGACATCCACAGTGCCTCATGGGAGCGAACCATCAGACCATCCCTCAGGAGCAGCATGAGGACAGCCTTCAGGCCAGTGCCCCCTGCCCCCAGCCATCCTGCTCTGAGCCCCTCCCTCCCCACCTGAGGCCAGACATGCATAGGTGGGGGCAGGAGAAGGAGGGGGAACTGGCCAGCTAGGGAGAAAGTGGATTTGTTTAAATTTCACATTGGACACATGGGGTCCAAACTTATCTCTCTCTTTGCCACCTTGTATCCCAAGACACTTGAGTTTGCTCTCTGAGGGATGGACCAGCCAACAGATATGTCAGAACCTGAGGGAAATTTCTTGTTCTGCCTTTTTGAGTCAGAAGATGTCAAAAAAAAAAAAAAATCTAACTAAAGAAAGATCTAGTTGGCTGTTACAGTTCTTCTGGGGTTCTTCTTTTCTCTTAAAAATTATATACCACCATTTTCATGAGAAGAGCTGTATCCTGAAGAATTAGTCATAGATGTGCCCTCTAAGAAGAACCATCGTGGGATGCACCTCAAGGAACAGCAGCCATCTCTTCAGAAATGCCTGCAGCTCTTCAAACAAGTCTGAGCTTTCCTGGTGTGGTCTGGGAGCAGTGGGAGGGGAATTAGGAAGCAGACAGATGCTTTAAACAGACACAAGCGGGCTGGGTGAAAACTGGCTTACTCCGCAGCCAGCCAGAAGAAGCCCTGTGCACATTCCGTGGAGTAGCTTGCTGCTTTCTGTGAGGCTCACTCCTGTAGCAGACAGGATAACGTCCTGATTTTCCTCACATCCCAGCGTTTCCCTGCTCTAATCGTAACTATATTACAATCTTACTTCTAAGCCCAAACCATACTTAACCACTTCTAAGTCCTGCACCTTAGAAGAGGGAGAGTCCTAGAGTTGTGATGTTTAGCCAGGAGTTTGGAGGAAGACCTCTCTGAGAATGAATGAAAACTATGAACGGAAGAAGTGCATGCTGGGACTGCACCACCAGGGAAAGAGGGCTTCCGGCAGGCCAAAGACCAAGCTCTGCTCTTATTGGCCTCTCTCCTGCTGCTGTGGTAAAAGATCCTGACCAAAAACCAAAGCAAAACAAAACAAACAAACAAAAAACCTCAGGGCTCACGGAAACTGAGTTTGTTGTGGCATCTGGTTCTATTGGGATAGAACAGGTCACGACGGAAGGCGTGGCTTCTGGAGCAGGAAGCTGCTGATCACAAAAAATCAGCAGAGAACAGGAAGAGGGGCCAGGCTTATCAAACATCAAAGTAAAACCTCAAAGCTCACCCTCGGTGAAGACTTCCTCCAGCTAGCCTCAACCTCTTAAAGGTTCCAGAACCTCCCAGAATAACAGCAACACCTGGGACTGAGTGTTTAAACAGGCAAGCCCATAGAGGACATTTCTCATTTAAACGACCAGACTGCTATTCCAAGGGACCCAAGTGTGAGTCCCAGCACCCATTTCAGGTTGCTCACAACCACCTCTAATTCCAGATCCACGGGGATCTGACGTGACTAGCCTCTACAGGTTCCTGCCCTTATACACACAAACCTACACACACATGTATAGTTAAAAATATGAAATATATTCTAAGTGCATGCTCACCTGCATTATGAATCATTGAGCCGTCTCTCCAGCCCCATTTAGCAACATTCTAAAACTACATTAGTGTTTGGGGACAGAGACTCTAATGGAGACAGGTAAGAGCATGGGGAAATGTCAGACTGATTTTCCTGGGCTTGGTCTTTCGTATCTCTCATAGGCTTTCTGTGAAGAAAGCTGCAGAAACCCCCTGTGCTGCACATCATCTCCCTTCTCAGGACAGCTTCTCCATACCTCCATCTGTGGTGTTGTTTAGCTTTTGTCATGTTGCCCTTACACAAGCTATCAAGGCTGATGGAAGACGGGGCGAGGGGCAGGCAGTGAGGCGAACTAAGACTTCCCAGACAACAGCAATCACCAGATGCCAACCTTGCACCCCCAGCTCAGCTGCCAGCTACACGGCGTGCAGACGAGCCCTGCCAGCAAACCACACGGAGGGAAATGACAGCTGGCACCGTCTTCAGCTGTTGATTCTACTATCCAAAAGCCACAAGTCTTCCCAAATCCCACTCTGCCCACCAATCGTGAAACTACAAAGCCAGTGAGGAAATGAGAAAGGTAAGCACGCTCACAGCTGAGCAGGGAAGGCTTCTGATTAGAGAGGTGGATAAGGGAGCAGCCGCTGACCACGGCTGAGGAAGTTACAGTCCATTGCTTCTGAGAGAGGGGAAATGATGAGAGGCCCCGGGGTTGACTAGTACCCCCTAGACCGGGCGTGGTGGTGAGTACCTTCAGTCTCTGCACTCAAGAGGGGAAGGCAGGAAGATCAAAAGTACACCGACACCCTAGACTACATAGTTTAACACGAGCCAGAGATACATGAGACCTTGTCTCAAAATCAAAAGCACGCGCATGAAACAACAATTTTACACTAAGGTGAAGTGTAGTTTCTGGGCTCAACAATTCCCCCTTAGTGACAGCAGAGCCAGAGAATGTCCCTGAGCTCACTGAGCAGCGCCTTTATCTGACTCACCAAGCAAATTGAGGATTACATACAATGTCTGCACAGGGGCTGGCACAGAATACGTATGCAAAAAAAATCATAGGTGTTCTGTTAAAATTTGCGGAAATTCAGTGGGAAAGTCACCACTGTTCTACTGTCTTAGGTTTGGAAGGAATCAAGGGAGTCTGATTAAGGAGTGGAAGAAGAGATGAAAAGCCTGGTTAGACGCCACCGGGCTGTGTGGTCAGTAAGTTCCAGTGTTGCTAACCCCTCCTGGTTATTACCCAGCTGTCAGAGTGGGTCACCAGAAGCTGGGTCGCTGGAGTGGCTTTTACACAGAGCCCTAATTCATTCCCCAACGTGCTGCAGGTTTTCCTTCCAGCATAATCACCCCACACAACAGCTGCCCCATGTGTGTGGACTGGGCATCGCGTGCAGCGTTCTGCTTCAAGCCAGGCTGAGGGTTAGAGGCAGGCAGAGAGGTCAGGCCCTGACCTCCTGGAGGCCTGGGCTCAGAGTAACCCACTGTAATTCTGTGCCCCATTCCGCTGCCCTCTGGAGCCAGAGGCTGAGTGCTGAGCTGGCTTAAATATGTGTGCATAGATATTCATCAAGTGTGTTCATCAACTGAAGGGGATCTGTAGGGGCTGGACTCCAAGATGTTAGGCACAGTTCTGGGAGTGGGACTCAAGCCGAGCTTAATTTTGTCTTTTCTGTATGTTTCCAATTGTCCCCAGCGACCACATGCTCCCTTTGTAGTTTTGGTTAAGAACAGCAATGGAGCCATGTGTAATGGGTCACTCCTTTAACCCCAGCACTAAGGAGGTAGAGGAAAGCAGATTTCTAGGAGTTCGAGGCCAGCCTGGTCTGCTTCCTGAGCACCAGGACAGCCAGGGCTCTGTAGAGAAATTCTGTCTCCTCCTACTACTCCTTTTCTTCCTCTTCCTCGTCGACTTCTTCTTCCTCCTCCTCTTTCTTCTCCTCAGCAGCATAATGCAATGACCAAAAGGTACAGAGTCCATGAAAGAAAGGAGACTCCAAGGTTCCTAAGAGATAAATTACCTTCAGGTTCAAGGTTTGTCCCTCTGTCTTCTAGAATTCTTAGAAAGATGCTGAGGCTGTTGGCAACCAGAGTCTGGGTCTGTGAGTCCTTGTCTCAAAAGATACACATATCCATCTATACTTAATTGTATAAAGTTAAAAAAAAATAAAAGCAGAAGGTACTTCCATAAATATAAATAATATAAATATAAATATAAATATAAATATAAATATAAATATAAATATATGTGTGTGTGTGTGTGTGTGTGTGAGACAACCATCTGTAACAGGAACCAATGCCCTCTTCTAGTGGGTCTGAAGACAGTGACAATGTACTTATATACATAAAAAGTATATATATATATATATATATATATATATATATATATATATATATACATATACATACACATATATACATATGTATGTATATATACACTAATATGCTTATATTTTATATTTAAAATATATTTAAATAATATATAAACATGTATTTATATATTTTTATGTATAAAATATCTCTTATTATGTAAGTACACTGTAGCTGTCTTCAGACCCACCAGAAGAGGCATCTGATCCCATTACAGATGGCTATGAGCCACCATGTGCATGCTGGGAATTAAAGTCAGGACCTCTGGAGGAGCAGTCAGTTCTCGTAACCACTGAGCCATCTCTCCAGCCCTCTATGACAGTTTTAACTCAGTCCTCACAGAGGACTTGTGAGAGAGGGTCAGTCAGTTCTTATCCCTGAGGAGGAGGAGGTATAAGGAACTTGAATGCAGGCATCTGGCTGAGGATCAGCTGCCACTACACAGCGATAGCAGAAACAGCATTGTAACTGTCTTCAGAGAGTAGGACGGGGCCCACTGGAGCCCAGCTCCCACCACATCCTCCACACCTTCCCCTGACTGGGTCTGCCCATGACAGGAAGGCCCAGCAGGGTACCCAAGGGCACACCTACAGCAGAAATGCCAAACTTCTACAAAAGAGCTGCTTTTTATTTTTGGAGGTCTTCAAAGTTGCCCATACCTTACTAAACAATCCCCATCTCACACCCACCACTGGGATCCCAAAGAGTTCAAATTCACAGTCATGGCAACCCAGGATGAAGGCTCCATTACTCTCTTCCGAGCGCAAGCCACTCTTGAAATGATTATAAAACCACCTAGAAACATTCAGATTTTAAACATTCAACCAGTGAAATAAATTACAGTCCTCGACTATATTGGTTCTCAAAAACACCTATGGGGAAGGCCAGTGCTCAGACGGTTAGATTTTAGTCACTTAATTCATCTCATCTGCTCTCTAGGACAGTCACAGACAGAAACCCTGCCACTCAGGCCCTGATGGGCTGATCTTCATGTAGAGTGTTCAGGTCGCCCGCTCTGGGAAATGGCATAGAACTTGCAGACCAAGAAGATACTAGAGCCTCAGAGAAGCTCAGGTGGGGCAGCCCTGGGAGCGGCCACTCCCTCCCACCATATTCTACAGTCTGGAAGGCAGTAGATCTGCAGGCAGGGGCCAGGCATTAAGGCATGGACGAAAGGGAAGCAGGCTTGGTGAATGAGAAGTTGCCACCATGAAAACGCAGTGCCATGAGATGTTCCCAGAACTTTCCTCCCCACTGTGAACTATGGTTCCTGAGAGAAACGGCATCCGTAAAGACTATACAGACTCACTCACTGGTTAGAGTATTCTGGTTGTGAAGAGTTAAAATGGTGTGGCTCCAAAGCCAAAATCATTTGGAGCTGTCTTTAGTTCCCCTAACAGTCATTTGTCAGCTGCCTAAATCTGACTATCAGAACATAAACCTCTGGGATGTATTAGCAGAACACTAGCTTCCATCAAGCCCCAAACCTGTCATTTAATGACACTGAAACCTTAGCAGAGTTAAACACCCCCACACCCCACACCTGCCCTTGCTGGAACTAGCCTACCTGTTATCCCCATCAGTGTTATTTGGTAAATGTATTGATCTGTGATTATATGTGTTCTGTGACTATAAAGGTTCTTGTAGAGCTGGGGATATGGCTCAGTTGGTTAAGTGTCTGCCTAACATGCATGAAGCCCTGGGTTCAGTCCCCACCACCACATAAAACTTCCTGCATAGCCGGGCGGTGGTGGTGCATGCCTGTAATCCCAGCACTCTGGGAGGCAGAGGCAGGCAGATTTCTGAGTTCAAGGCCAGCCTGGTCTACAGAGTGAGTTCCAGGACAGCCAGGGCTACACAGAGAAACCCTGTCTCGGGGAAAAAAAAATCCAAAAGAACCAAACCAATCAAACAAACAAACAAACAAACTTTCTGCATGCACCCCCGGCACATGAGAAGTGGAAACTGGAGGAGTTTAAAGTTATCCTCAGCTACATATTGAGTTCAGAGACAGCCTGGGCTACATGAGATCCTGCCTCCTCCAGACAAACAGAACATGTTCATGTAACCACACCCATGATAGAACAAACAGGTCACTTAGGACAAACTGAATCCATGTTCCTAGGCTGTGGCCACCGACATTTGTCTCAGAACATGTTCCCTTTGGAGTGAGAGCTGTGCTGTGGACTAACACCACAAGCTCTCTGGGCCCAGTATGTGGAGAGATAGGGGCTCACATCTGGCTGCACCCAGAGTCTTTGCCATTGTCAGTTAACTGGCCCTGCAGTTAAGCCCCGTGTGTTCCTTCCTGTGACCTCTTTCTGGTCTGCTCACGGCACTTTTCCAAGTGCTTTGCACCGGGGCTTGGGCTGGCTTTGGGGAGAACGGTGTCGCTGAGAGGGGTTCCAGGAAGAACAGTTCCCTTAGTATATCTCCTAGCCATGCTGAAGCTCCAGAACCCAGCCCTGTCCTTGCTCCCTTCCGGTTCCACCTCCCCATCATGGTGCCCTCTGACCCTTTCATCTCGGCATAGCCCACTGCTACCTGCCCCTCCACTTGCATTCCTGCATTTCCAGGTCACAGCACCACAACCAACTCCAGGCCACGTCCTCCCAAGCATCCAGTCAAGTTACATCCTGTAGCCTGTTCTTAAAGCGCAGAAGTGAACAAGTGGCTCCCAGTCCATCTCTCTTCTCATACACCGAGGATGAAGACATGCTCCCAAGGGAGCACCAAGCCTGGGTAAGGCGCCCTCCGTCCTATGGCTCCCCAAATGTGAGGCTACCCCGTGAAGATCCTCAGCGCTGTAGGTTTGCTCTGGTAAAGTGTTAAGTAGTTTGTTAACCATTCTGGCTCCCAGTGGGTGGCACTTGCACACTCGCCCAGGAGCTCTTTGGATTCTCCAGTGAAAGCCACACGTGTCAGTTAATTTTTGTCATGTGTGAGAGCTCAAAGGCTGAACACTCCCGAACCTTCCCCTGTGTGTACAGGCTTCCTCTGGTGCTCCTTGCTTAAAGCCCCCTAACTCTATTTTATCTTCGTTACCCTGCTCCTTCTGGGTGACTCCCTAGTCTCTGCTGCCCAAGAGGCTTCTGGGGCCACATCCCTTCTCCTCCCTCCCATCCCTAGCCTGTGCAAATCCAAAGGTCCCACCTCAGTATACCTGCCCAGCCATTGGCTGTTGGCTCTTTATTGAGCGATCGAAAACCAATTGAGGCCGAGTGGTGGTGGTGCACACCTGTAATCCCAGCACTTGGGAGGCAGAGGCAGGTGGATTTCTGAGTTCAAGGCTAGCCTGTTCTTTAGAGTGAGTTCCAGGACAGCCAGGGCTATACAGAGAAACCATATCTCCAAAAAATTTTAAAAAAGAAAACAAAAAACAACTGGGGACAAGGACCTTCAGTGTTTGGATTTGGAGGGCCGGATTAATCCAAAATGTTAGAATCAGTCCCCAACAATAAAGCGCCTTCCAGTCAGCTTCACGTCTACTTTCCCCTTTAGGGACCGGCCAGAAAGAACGTCCTGCTGTCTTCTGCACCCCGCCCGTCAGTTTCCTCCTCCTTGGAATTTCATCTCCAGGCCCTTGCGAGAGCCACTTCCTCTTACTAAATGTCATCTCTGCTGTTTTCAAGGACACGAGCTCTCCCTCTCTGCTCAAAACATCACAGGATCCCGGCTCTCCTCAGTAACCTTTGCCCTTCTGAATTCTTGACATTCTCCTTGGCCACACTGCCCTGTGTCACAATTCCAGGGCTGTAAACTAGAGTGTCACACATCAGCAAGGAAACTGCAGATCTGTGCCCGGAGCTCTGCGGCACAGTCACAGAGGGCAGCTTCCTGGCTGGCCCTTGTGCCTCTGTGTGTGAATGCAGCTGTGTCCTGGTGTTTAGCACTTGGGCCTTCCCCCACCCCACCACCATCTTGGTGAATTCACCAAGTCTAGCTCTATGCCAGCAGGAGCCACATGGGCTGCTGTGGCCCAAGCCCCTCCCCCACCACTGGCATCCATCGTAGGGATGTCTGAGAGGGGCACCATCTTTGTAGGTTGTAGGGATGTCTGAGAGGGGCACCATCTTTGTAGGTTGTAGGTTGAAGGCCAAGTCGTTAGTCTTTCCTCCTACGTTGAGGGCTGCGTTGTCCTTGCTTCTTAGGCCGCACAGCTGGAGACACAGCTGACTTCTGTTTCTCTTATGCCAGCGTCCCTTCAATCTGCTAACGGATCTGGACACTTGCCCCTCTTGCCGTTCTGCTGCAGGTCACTGCCAGCCCTTGCCTGCTTTGTCCTGCTGTCCTTAACATCTCCCTGCCTCCTTGTGTATTCCTGCGTCCTCTGGGCAGCCTCACTCTTCTGGGAAGTCAGCGGTGGCCGCTCCCCAGCCCATAGCCTTCTGATGGTATCGTGTCCTAATTCTAAGTAAGAACTGGCCTGCTCACAATGGCCTATGCAGCTCGAGCACAGTGGTGTCTGCTCACTGCAACCAGCCGCAGTGGCTGAAAGGACTCCAGGTGGATCCCACTCGCAGGCCTGGGCAGTGGCTGAAAGGACTCCAGGTGGACCCCACTCCCAGGCCTGGGCAATGGCCTGAAAGGACTCCAGGTGGACCCCACTCCCAGGCCTGAGCAGTGGCTGAAAGTCCGGACTCCAGGTGGACCCCACTCCCAGGCCTGGGCAGTGGCTGAAAGGACTCCAGGTGGACCCCACTCCCAGGCCTGGGCAATGGCTGAAAGTCCGGACTCCAGGTGGACCCCACTCGCAGGCCTGTGCAGTGGCTGAAAGTCCGGACTCCAGGTGGACCCCACTCCCAGGCCTGGACAGTGGCTGAAAGTCCGGACTCCAGGTGGACCCCACTCCCAGGCCTGGGCAATGGCCTCCTCTCTGTTTGGAACATGTTTCTAAGGACCTGCATGGCACAGGTGCACAGCGCAGCTGCATGGCACAGCTCCACAGCACATCTGCATGGCATCAGTGCATGGCCCAGCTGCACCTGTGGGTTAACTTAGTAGGGTTTTTCCTAGTATCCCCACTCTTTCTTTGTTCCTTCTTTTTGTCTGTGACACTTAGCCCAGATGAACATGCTATATACTTTTTATTTTATTGTCTTTCTGATGGAATGCAAGCTCCTGGGAGGACGAGTTTTTATCTGACACATTGTGGGTGCCTGGCAACTTTTTGTTGTTGGTGGGTTTTTTTGTTTTTGTTTTTGTTTTTTGGATTTGGTTTTCGAGACAGGATTTCTCTGTATAGCCCTGGCTGTCCTGGAACTCACTCTGTAGACAAGGCTGGCCTCGAACTCAGAAATCTGCCTGCCTCTGCCTCCCAGAGTGCTGGGACTACAGGCATGTGCCCCCACCGCCTGGCATGGTAACTATTTTTAAGTGAAGGAAGGCAGGAATGGTTCAGATGTGCCTGAGTCAGCTTTCCTGGGAGCAGGGGCGTGCTTACCATGTATCAAACTGGATGCCAGGGAATAGTCGGGGAAAATACGCTTCAGATGCAGCTGCTGGTCCCTTGACCAATGCCCAGGCCCAGCACCAGGTAAAGCAGCAGAGCACACTGATGTCGGACTCCTGGTGTTTCAGACAGTCTGCCTTGCAACCCTCCTGTTGCTCACAGTCAGAGGTTACTACATTCTGACAGAATCTCTAGTCTCCTGAGTTATAAATTTAGAAGAAGGAATGAGGTGTGAGGAGGGGCTATTTTTAGCCTTGCTGGTTTGGTTTCTCAGTGAATGTGTGTATAGAAAGCTTTGTCTGTATTTAGTATTAAATCAGGAAGTAAGAGGACTGAGTGATGGGTCAGCTTCTCTGGAGGTGGCTGGCTACGTGAGCCCATTGCCACACAGGGTTAGGCCAGAGCAAGTCCCCAGGAAGTGTCTCTGCAGAGTCATCCAAGGCTCAGCAGTAAGAGCCTTAGACCCTCTGGGTCCCTTTCCTCCCTCTGCCAGAGGAGCCAGTGAAAGTGGAAGCCCCGCCCCCAGGCAGATCATGGGCACTCAGACTCTCGGTGAGGGAAGGTGGGACTAAAAGCTCTCACACTGGGTGACTGCTGTGCAAGCTCCTGGGGTGGGGGGTGGGGCTTCCAGGGGCAGAGAGGGTGTGGGGGAGGGGGGACAGGATATGGAGCTGCCACAGTAAGGAGCCGCCCATGACAGTGATATGAGGTCTTCCTTCTCCCTTAGAAGTTGAAGAGGGAGAAGAAGGAAATATTGGGGCAGAGACAAGGGTCATATTTGCTTAGAAATGATGACTTGATGTGTGTAGCACAGAGGAGTGTCGGGAAGCAGCCTGGTTGGTAATACATTCTAGGAGACGATCCCTGCTGTGTATCAAATGTCCCCCCTCCACTAAAGCCTCCACTGTAAAGTACTCTGCGGGAGCACATGGGGCTGGGTGGTGAGAGCTTGCCCCTCCGTGGGTCCAACTGTCTGTCAGCTTCCTTCCACCTATTTTTGTTCATGGTCTCTGTCTTAGTCAGGGTTTCTATCCTGCACAAACATCATGACCAAGAAGCAAGTTGGGGAGCTGTACTGGCTGGTTTTGTGTGACTCGCTAGCAGGGCTGGCGTGGGAGGGGAGATAAAGAGAAGTCTCGGTGGTGACTTCCAGGATTCGGGAGACCAACTCAGTAAACAGCGACCTTTAACTGTGGCAAGAAGTGAAGTGGACCGAGGAGGGCTTTGGAGAGGAGACAGGACCAGATTCCCTGCAAATGGGTGTGTAAGATGAGGCAAACAAGGAAGGCGGACCTGCAGGCTGACAGCAAGGTGCAATCTGGGACACAGCTGACTCTACGCACAGCTGTCTGACAGCTGGTGCAATCTGGGACACAGCTGACTCTACGCACAGCTGTCTGAAGCTTGAGACGGCGCAAAACGGCGCATTTTGTGTTGCTTTTCAAAATGATTTCAGACTATGCTTGCTAGTTTCATGTCGACTTGACACAAGCTCAAGTGACCTGAGAGGAGGGAACCTAAACTGAGAAAAGATGGGGTGGTAGGAAAGCCTGTTTGCCATTTTCTTAACTCGTTATTGATGGAGTAGAGCCACGCCCACTGTGGGCGGGGCCATCCCTGGGCTGTGGCCCTGGGCTCTGTAGGAAAGCAGGCTGAGCAAGCCCTGAGGAGCAAGTCAGTAAGCAGCACCCGCCATGGCCTCCGCACCAGCTCCCGCCTCCAGGTTCCTTCTCTGAGTTCCTGTCCTGACTTCCTTCAGTGATGAACAGTGCTGAATAAACAAACCCTTTCCTTCCCAGCCTGCTTTTGGTCATGGTATTTCCTCACACAATGACAACCCTAACTAGGACACACACAGGCCTAGGCAAGTACTGCGTGAACAGTATGAGCAATTCCCAGGTAGTTTCCTCAGTCTTTCCACACCACCGTACATGAGAGCAGTCACCAATACCAGGAGATTAACACAAGCTACCAATTTACATCATACTCTGTACACTGCACTTACAGTTCTGGCCCGCTGCTGTCTGGGCCTGCCCCCCCCCCCCCTCCTTTCGGCCTCGACGTCTCCGTGGTCTCTGGACTGAGAGGGCTTCGCAGCTGACCTTGATACTTCCGGAAAGTGCCATTTGTTTGTAGAATTTCCTTTTTGTTGTTGTGTTGTTGCAGGTTTTGTTTGGTTCTTGGTTTTGTGTTTTTGTTTTCTCGAGACAGGATTTCTCTGTATAACTGCCCTGGCTGTCCTGCAACTCACTCTGTAGACCAGGCTAGTCTTGAACTCAGAGATCTACCTGCCTCTGCCTCCAAAGTGCTGGAAATAAAGGCGTGTGCCACCATGCCTGACTTGTAGAATACCGTTAGATTGTGTGTGGCTGGATCATCGTAGTTTATGTTGATCCATCCCAGAGTCTCAAGGCAAGAGATTGTGTGTTGGATTACTGCTATGGTAACTGGTCACCTGGTTCAGGTGCTGTCCTCCAAGCCTTTCCACTCTGAGGTCACCACCTTCCCCTTGCTATATTAAGTGTCTCATGAGGAGACGCTGACATTATGCAAACTTCCTCTTCTCATCATATTTCCTCCCACAGATGTTTGTTTCCATGGATGTCTCTTACTTAAAATAATCATTGCTGAGCTTGTCAAGGAGAGGATCTGTGTTTCCACCATGTCCCTATAGACAGTCAAGTCCATTCCATCTCATCCACTCTTCATTCGTGCATTCATCCACCCATGCACTCATTAATTCACATACAGTTATCTCTGACGTCTACGGAAAGAGAGATATCCCAGGACCCAGAGAGAATACTAAAGTTCCTGGAGACCCCAAATTCCTTATAAGTCTGCATGTCTCTGTATGTGTGTGTGTGTGTGTGCATGTGTGTGTGTCTGTATGTGTGTGTCTGTATGTGTATGTGTGTATGTGTGTGTATGTGTGTGTGTATGTGTGTGTGTGTCTGTATGTGTGTGTGTATGTGTGTGTATGTGTGTGTGTATGTGTGTGTATGTGTGTGTGTGTCTGTATGTGTGTGTGTATGTGTCTGTATGTGTGTCTGTATGTGTATGTGTGTATGTGTGTGTATGTGTATGTGTGTGTGTATGTGTGTGTATGTGTGTGTATGTGTGTGTGTATGTGTGTGTATGTGTGTGTGTATGTGTCTGTATGTGTGTGTGTCTGTATGTGTATGTGTGTATGTGTGTGTATGTGTATGTGTGTGTGTATGTGTGTGTATGTGTGTGTATGTGTGTGTATGTGTGTGTGTATGTGTCTGTATGTGTGTGTGTCTGTATATGTGTCTCTGTATGTGTGTATGCATTTGGCATTTGAATATAACCGACATATTCTACACTTGAGAGCCTTTCCAGAGCACTCATCTAGTAGAGAGACTCTTGTGCACTGCGTAGGAACATCACCTGTCAATAAAAAGCTGATGGTCACGGAGGTGAGGCAGGATTAGAAGGTGGAACATCCAGCAGAGAGACAGGAACTCTGAGATAGAGCAAGAGGTGGAGAGATTTGCCCCAACTCTGAGGAAGTCGGACGCACGAATCCGAGGCGAGGTAACCAACCCTGAGTCAGACACAGACTAGAATAGACATTATATAAGTCACAAGCTAGTTGCTGAATGCGCTAAAGCTTATGTCCTAAGCATTTACTCCTAAATAATCAAGTCTCAGAGTTGCTATTCTGGGAGCAAAGAGGGTGGAAAAGCTCAAATTTACAACTTCTACCTAATGCAGCACGAGTGCTGTGTAAATAGTTGTTGGCTGTGTTGTTTAAGGAACAAAGCCTGTTCGGTAGAGATGGGATTCTGAAGTAGTTTTGGTTTGCAGTTGTGGGACCCACAGGTAGAGGCTGGTGCCGCCCACCTGTATCAGCAATGTGAACTGTTTTATCTGTACCCTTAGACTAATGTACTGTGACGTTTGCTGTGGTGGTCACCCAGACTGTCCAATCCCTTCCCGTAATTATAGAAGCTCTGGCCCATGACTGCTGGCTTTAGGGCCGCGGGCAGGGGCACAGTGTGGTGGGATCCGAGGTGGGGCCCTTCTCTTCCTGCCTGGAATGGAAAAGAAAGGAGAAAGGAGCTGAGTTCCCAATACCCCACCCAAAGTCACGCCCTAATGGCGAGAAGAAGAGCTCTCTCTAGGCCCTGCCGGCCTTTTAAAGGTTCCATGATCTTTCATGGGCCTCACTCTAGGGAGCAAGGCTTTACCCTGTTAGGGAGACATTTATCCAAATGACAAGTTAATTAACTTTTTTTTCCATATGTAACATAAAACTTACAGTGTAGGGCCAGGGCTTGTGTAGTGGCCCTCCACCATGTGTTCCATTTCTCAGGCTTTCTGTATGCCACTCTTAGGATGTGGTGTTATTGTCAAGGTTGCCATAGGTCATGGCATGGCCACCACAAACCAGTCATCATATCTTCATTCTAGACCAGAAAAAGAAAAGGAAAGTAGTGAGCAAAGCTCCTTGCCAGCTGAGCCTACTTGAAGTGCTCCCTCAGAAGCCCCCTAAGTGCTCCCTCAGAAGTCCCTTGAAGTGCTCCCTCAGAAGCCCCTGAAGTGCTCCCTCAGAAGCCCCTTGAAGTGCTCCCTCAAAAGCCCCCTAAGTGCTCCCTCAGAAGCCCCTGAAGTGCTCCCTCAGAAGCCCCTTGAAGTGCTCCCTCAGAAGTCCCTTGAAGTGCTCCCTCAGAAGCCCCCTAAGTGCTCCCTCAGAAGCCCCCGAAGTGCTCCCTCAGAAGTCCCTTGAAGCGCTCCCTCAGAAGCCCCAAAGTGCTCACTTAGACCACCCCCCATCCCCCCAGCAATGTCTGCTTGCATCTCAGTGACCACACCAGTGATCTGGGAGCATCCTACCTGCACGTTGAGTCTGGAAAATGTAGTTTCTTGGCTCGAAGCATTGCTCTCTAAAGTAAACAATGGACATCTCTAATAAAGAGAAGGGATGGGTAGATAAGGGTGGGTATGAGATGGAGGATGTCTACAGTAGTATGGTTGTAGACTACCACAGTTGAAATAATGGAGTTTATGGAAGAGACAGGTGCCCATGGAATTCACTACTGAGGGCCACTCCCCTTATTAAATGCTATGCAGTCTGGGAAGGGGTGGCTAATTAATTGGAGTGATTCCGGTTTCCAGTTGGAAGAAAAAGAAAATGAACCCAAAGCCACCCAGTAGTGACTCACCTGGGATCACCCAGTGGAGTCCAGATTTCATTATCCCTAATCCACCAGGCTTCCTCTTGTCTGCAGGCCTCACCTGCCCAGCTCTGCCCCTTCAAAGAGGGAAGTTCTCAAAACACACTCAGGACCTGCCCCAGGTCTCCTCAGGCCGGTCTCAACTGCTCAGTGCGGATTTATAAACAAGGAGCTTACCTAAGGATTCGGTCTGGAAAGAACTTAATCATTTTATACCTTAAAAAGAAAATCACATGTCAAGGGGACATTTTCAGAGGATGGGCGCACCCTGCCCCGTCCCCGAGACAGGGTTTCTCTGTGTAGCCCTGGCTGTCCTGGAACTCACCCTGTAGACCAGGCAGGCCTCAAACTCAGAAATGCACCTGTCTCTGCCTCCCAAGTTAAAGGTGTGTGCCACCACCACCCGGCTTGAGAGCCTTTTTATTGGAGACCCCAGATAGAGGGCAAGGCAGGGAACCGAGGGTGGGGCAGCAAAATGGGCGGTGACTTAGGAGGCTCCGTTGGGAGGCTCAGGTGGATGGAGGAGCGAGCCGCTTCCCGAGTACGTCCTTGCCCAGGGCTGGTGGCCAGAGCAGAACTCTGGTAGTCCTGTGGCTGGAGTCACATCCTTACCGAAAGGCCCATCTAAGAAAGATCGGTTTGTCCCCGGCCCACTACCACACGTGTGTCCGCCCTGAGAGTGGAAGAAAGCCTAGGGTCGCAGGGATTGGACCACTCTGTGGGCGGACAGCGGCTGTGGCGGCGCGCCCCCTTGGGGCAGCATCGGGACTGCATGCGGAGGGACTGACGTCAGATGCTTTCCAGTTGAGCCCAGGCTGCAGCCCCGTCCAGTGTGACGAGCAAAGCTATGAATGTGGCCCGACACTAAACCACAGACGTACTTAAGACTTTGTGAGGGACTTTTGCCATCCTTTATTGTGATTCAGATGTGTAGTTCTGAGCATAAACTGTAAAGGACAACATCACATTGCAGTATCCAAAGGTTGATCATGCCTGGCCGGTGACCTGAGTCAAGCAGTGTATGTAAGCCCCTGACTTCTGGATCCTAACATAGCGCCGCAACTGGTGTTATGCCAGTAATGCCAGCACTCTCGGGACACTGAGACAGTAGGATTGCTGTGAGTTTAAGGCCAGTCTAGACTGTGTAGGAAGTTTAAAGCCATGTAGAGCATGGACCCTGTTTTAGAAAACAAACTGTATAATTCCCCACCACACCAATTTCACTGCCTTAGTGATTGTTTGTGGTTAATAATGATGTCATTGGCTAGGCGGTGGTGGCACATGCCCTTAATCCCAGCACTTCGGAGGCAGAGGCAGGCAGATTTCTGAGTTCGAGGCCAGCCTGGTCTACAGAGTGAGTTCCAGGACAGACAGGGCTACACAGGGAAACCCTGTCTCAAAAAACCAAAAAATAATAATAATAAAATAAGATTAATAATAATAATGACAATAATAATAATGTCATTATTAACGGCATATTCCAATAAATACAGAAAAAGCAGGTTGGTGGGGAGGAGGGCTGGATAGTTCTGTTTCAAGATATTTCTGTTTCAGAGTCATTCTTGACCCCTGGTGATGCTTAGAATGTTAAACTATGAGATGGAAGGACATGTGCTTAGTGCTGTCTGATGGGGTGTGGAGCTCCTGCACCCCGCTTTGACAGACAGTGAGCCGTGGAAACAGCGAGGGCCAGCAAAGTGGCTCGGCGGTCGAAAGTGGGGGAAAGAGAGGTGCAACTTTTGTAAGGTATCCTCCTGCCTTCACATGCACACGCATGCATAACACACGTGTGGACACACTCACACTCACACACACACACATGTACACACACAGGCAATTTTTTTAAGAAGAAAACAAAACCTCCAGCAGATCCATTGGAAGTATTACATAGGAGTTTCCTGGACAACTGAAAATTTACTTTTTAAATTTATAAATTCGCTTTTTAAAGTGTTAAGCTTAGCCAGATGTGGAACCTTTTATGCCAGCCCCCTGGAGTCAGAAGCAGGAGGGTCTCTATAAGTTCCAGGCCAGCCTGGTCTACCAAGTAAGACCCTGTTTCTACAACAACAATAATAATAGTCTCTAGCCGTCAGGCTCGGAGGAGGTGCTTCTAAGTGTGGCTCCTTCCTGCCTCCTAAGCTGTTTCTCTGGCATCATCTCTTCTGCCTCCATGCCCACCCTCCTGGGGACCATCTTGGTTTTCTGTTTTTATTTTGTTTTTCTGATTTTCCTCACCCAAGGGTGTTTATGTTGAACTTTCCCTGAGGAGTTCTCACCCAGACTCTTCTGTTTTGGTTTGGTTTGGGGGTTTTGAGACAGGATTTCTGTACGTAGCTCTGGCTATCCCTGAACTCACTACGGAGACCAGGCTGGCCTCGAACTCACATAGATCTACCTGCCTCTGACACCCAAGTGCAGGGATTAAAGGTGTGTGCCACCATGCCTGCTGTTTTACCATTTCTAATCTGCTCTGGCATTGAGACCAAACAGTCTGAGGTAGCTGGTAGTCTACCTCAGGAGCAAAGGGAGCTCTTACAACATGAGGGTGTTTCACTGTCTCTTTCAAAACTACCATTCATTTTCTCAGCCATTCTGTGTGACAGAAATTTCTGTCTCTATAAATCAGGGACTGAGGCTCAGAGAGTCTGGACAACCTGTCTGAAGCTGCCCAGCAAAGGGCAGGCCCACCTCCTGGTTCTGATCCCAGTTCTTGTCCTGAATTTTTGCTCTAAAACAAAAACTTTGAGGAGAGAAAAGATCCTGTCAGTCACATGTGTGAAGAAGCTTTTCTCATGATGGAATCCCAGCTCAGTGGAGAGCCCCTCCTGTCACGTGACTGAGGTACTCAAGCCAGGTCATGTGTTACCTCTGCCCATGAGCAGGCATTTCTCCGTGTGACATCACACTACGGTTGAGGCTTTCCCAGATGCTCCGTGGCCTCCCAGGGCTCATGCGGAAATGACATTTCTCTGAGTGACATCACACTCAGGCTGCTGACTGCCCAGGTGTTCCGTGGCCTCCCAGGGCTCATGCGGAAGTTACATCATTTCTGCTACTTGGCTTTTAAGTTGTTTGTCTTTGGTTAATATTAAGCTGGAATGGAGTCAGGAAAAGTTGTCAAGGCAACCAGACAGCAAATACACTTGCTATAGTCCTTGGGTGAATCATTTCATAGGCCCGCAGAAGGCCAGAGCTGGGCCTCCATGTAGAAGAGACTGAGACTGGTGCAGTGACCCCCCAAGCACTGGCCACTTGACCTGCTCTGGTGCATGGCCTCCTCACGTCTTAGCCCATGGAGAAGCAGGCCAGAGACCCATTCTCCAAGCCGCAGCCAGATGGGCTGGTGACACAGCACATTTGCCCCTGGCTCTGGAGGGTCTCAAACCTTTGTTTGCACAGAATCCCCTAGAGAGCCCAAGAAGACACAGCTTGGTGACTCCCACAGTGCCTCAGTTTACCGTTTGGTAGGTCCAAGGTGGGAACACATGTCTAGCAACTTCTCAGATGATGTAACCTATGAGCCCAACTTGTCCACTGCTGTCTGTGTGCCCTCTCCGAGGACTGGCACCTGTGATGGGCGGGGCAAAGCAAAGCGTAGCTTCTGACATGGTTCTAATCTGTTGTGAGTCTTCGACTCTAGAACTTCCCTTTTCAACCTGTTCACTGAACATGAACTTGGGCAATCACCAACCTCCCTCTGAATTCACCATCACATGAACAAAAATGAGCACTCCCAACACCAGCTGCTCAGCACTTGAAGGACACCCCTCTGCCTAACACCCTCCAGCAAGCCCCCTGCTGTGGCCTTGAGTCTGGTTCTTTGCATGGTCTGAGGGCTACAGGAGCCTCACCCCCACCCCGGGTCCCTCTCCCTATTCACACAGGGCCTTCAGCTGTACTCATCTGCAGTGTTTCTCAGCTCTCCCTGGGCCATGGTCTCCTCCCGTCAGGCAACACGTACAAAAAAAATAACAACAATAGCACCTCAGTGTTCTGGAGCAGGGCAGACGGCTCAGCGCAAGCGTGAGAACCAGAGTTCGGATCTATCTCCAGCACTCACACAAACATAATCCCAGCACTCAGGGACTGGAAGTGGGGGGAGGCTCCCCAGATCAGGCCGGCAGGCCAGTGGCTGGGTCAGTGAGCTCTGCGCTCCAGCAGGAGACCTTCCCTCAGTCCAGCTGTAGGTGGAGCCCGACCGAGGAAGACAGCCAGTGTTAACGTCCTTGGGCATGTGCACATGGACACACATGTAAGCAGACACACACTATATGTGCACACACACGTAGAATCATTAGATATGAAGCTGGATAAACTCACTGGTTGCAACACAAGTGTGATGTAGATTGTGTCACTGAACATGGAGAAGGAGGGCAGAGCCGTCCTACAGGATGGGAGGATTCCATCCGAGGAGAAGAGGAATGTAAAGGCCTGCAGAGTGGTGGGAGGGGATTGTCTCTAACCAGAGTCCTTAGGATGACTGCAAAGGGACTGAGATGCGGGGAGGGCTGGAGGAGGGTGGGGGGGGGGTGCGCAGGGTGGGCCGTGAGAGAATGTCCAGCAGGTGGCTACAGTGGTCATGGCAAGAGGCCCAGGGTGGTGTCTGTGGGAAAGCATGGGAAAGGTGCCAGCTGCCACACGCTGTCCCTCCTACACCGGCGGTAGTCCGGACACTAAGAATGGCTTTAAATGTGGGATAATGTTGATATTTCAGGGAGGAGGAGGTATTTGGTGAGTGTGTACAGTGAGGAGTTTGGATAGGCACCTGATTAATTAGAGAAGTCTCCGCCATCCTGTGAAGCTGCTACAGAACATACCATAGTGCATTGTGTATTAGACTGCTACATTGTATAATAAATGCACACAATTGTTACTTACCAACTAATAGTGATAAAAGATGTCCAAGCTATTGCCTTCCCAGAGCGTCTTAGAATGCATTGTGAGATGTTTATCATTATATTTTATGTGCATGTTTTTCTGCACCTGTGTATGTATGTACACCGTGTCAGTGCCTGGTGCCTATGGAATACGGAAAAGGATCTTGAATCCCCTGGCCCTGGAGTTGTGGATGGTTGTGCGCTCATGTGGGTGCTGCCGACCAAACACAGGTCCTCTGCAAGAGCAGCAAGTACCCTTAGCCACTGAGCTCCTTTCCGGCCCCTGATGGTTTGTTTTAGATGTCAACTTGACACAACCTAGAGTCACCTGGGAAGAGAGTCTTGAGTAAGGAATTTTCTACTCAGGTTGGCCTGTGGGACATCTGGGGGAGACTATCTTGACTGTTAGGTGAGGTGGGAAGATCTCCCCGAATGTGAGGAACCATTTCGCAGGTTGGACCCCGTGCTGTGTGAGACAGAACTGTCCAAGAGTGGGCCGGAGATGGCTCAGCAGGTGAGAGCATTGTCTGCTCTTCCAGAGGACATGGGAACCAGGCTCCAGTGGGAACAGAGAAACACACAGGCAAGGCCTCATAGTCATAAAATAACAATAATAACCTATAATGATAAGTTTAGGAGAGGGGCAGCAGGCATGCCTTGGTCTTTGTGCCCTGCACTGTGGGGGTTGGTGTCTGCCCGGACTTCCCAGAAATGACTGGCTGTCACCTGGATTGTAGTCCAGATAAACATTTCTCCCCTGACCTGCATCTGGTCATGATGCCTTATCGCAGCCTGGGATGAGGACAAAGGAAGACTGGAGGTGAAGATTTACACCAGGCAGAGAAGGCAACGGCCAGGGCGGCCCCAGCTGTCACGGGGTAAGCCTGTAGCCCCACCTGTGCATCTAGAATAGCATTGCACTCAGTTCAGGCTTGTTGGGGAGTGGAGGGTTCAGATGCACTACCCAGAACCCTGCCTTCTCCCAGAAGGCACATCAGCTCTGCGCTGATGGTTCCCTAGCTGTCCTGGAACTCACTCTGTAGACCAGGCTGGCCTTGAACTCAGAAATCCACCTGCCTCTGCCTCCCAAGTGCTGGGATTACAGGCATGCGCCACCACTGCCCGGCATTTATTTATTTATCTTATGTATATGAGTACACCATAACTGTACAGATGGTTGTGAGCCACCATGTGGTTTGCTGGGATTTGAACTCAGGACCTTCAGAAGAGCAGTCAGTGCTCTTAACCACTGAGCCATCTTTCCAGCCCAACGGGATTCTTAAGGTCCCATTTCTTGTAAGAACTCCTTCCTGGTGGACTTTGGATAAGACATGACCGTCAGACTTGCGACTCCCCATCCTTCTGAGTTTAGATAAGCTATGGCTGTTTACCTAGCCTGCTCCAAGCCCGTGAGATATATGGAATTCTGGGTAATGGAGATAGGAAAAGATTGCTGTGGTCCAGACCTGCCCAAGCCCACTGTCCAGAGGCTCCCTGTTACCCAGTGTTTTCTAGTTCCCATGGTGACCAAAGCACAGAGCAGGGTTGTTATTGTTCCCGGAAGAAAAGGGAAGGGCAGAGTTTGAGACTGACGTCCGTCTGCCAGTGGGCAGCTGAGTCACCCTGCCATGGTCTGGCACTTCTATAGAGTCACTTCCCCATGGTCTAAGGCTCCCACTGGCTTCTCCTCAGCAAGAGCCAGTCCTCTGCCCATGTCAGGCAACAAGCACATGTGCCCAGTACTTGTGTACTGAGCAGAGCCCTCAGCCCTATGGGTGGCTAGCATAGTGGGGAAGGACATTACTGACAGACCAATACTGTGCTTCTAGGGTGTGAGAGCTGGCAGGCAGGTACAGACTCTGTCCTTGAAGCACACAGTCATAGATGGTTTCTAGGGTCTCCTTCACTCTGCCTACCTGACCTTGGCCATACCATTTTGCCTCAGCAGAAGAAACATTGGGATTACCTCATCACTTTTTGGTATGTGGTCTGCCCCAGAAGACCAGGAGCTACCTCCAGATACCACTGACACATGAACTTGGGATTAAGTTTCCACCACATTTCCTTCTGGAGTGGTGGGTCATTCAGACCATGACCATCTCCTCCTGTCACTGCACAGAGTGAAGAGGCTTCACTTCACAGACATGGAAGAGAACAGAGCAAGAGATTCCATGGGTCAACAGCACGGGGTGGTGCTGACAAGAGGCGGCAATGGCAGAACACCTGGGTGCTGCCGGCCACAACCACTTGCCAGCTCTGCTTCAGCTCTCAGACTGTGCTGGACACTGGCTTTCCCTGCCAGAGAAAAGTGCTGGTGGGCAGACTCAGCCACTGCATTAGTGGGTGCTCACCGTGAGAGGTCAAGACAACTGTGTGGTATGCACGCCAGGTTTCAGTGAGCCCATACATCCAACCAGTCTGCGTTTTCTGGGCCTTGGGGACAAGGGGCTGCAGAGGATGGTATCTTCTCTGGGAAGTCAAGATGGGACACCAAGGGGAGACACTTCACAGGAGGACCCAGGCCATACGCTTTTGTCCCCTACAGAGCTGGTCTAGAAGCAGAGGCCTCTTCCCTGTGGCATGAAGACCAAGAAGGGTGTCATAGTTCAGCGGGTGAGATGTGTTTATCTGTAAACACTCTAAAGAACCGGACTCAGAAGGCTTTGCAGGAGAGCCACATATTAGTTCCTTAGTCTCTGCTGTGTGTGTGTGTGTGTGTGTGTGTGTGTGTGTGTGTGCGAGCTCGTGCTGTATATGTATACATATATATAAATACACACACACACAGACATGCTGCATGGATACATATTAGAGTTTAGTTTTATGTGTGTGTGTATATACAGTCTATGTGCAGTGCCTACGGAAACCAGAAGGGTGTTTGTGAGCTGCCGTTCAGGTTTGGAGACTCAAACCTGGATCCTCTTAACCATCCTCTGAGCCTCCAGGTGGCACATTCTAATCCGAGCATTTAGCATCAAATGTTTCATAGCTGTGGGTGGGGCTTAATTATCCCCCTAAGTCTCACAGGTGAGCAGACTACATCCCAGAGTCAGAGTGCAGCAAGAGAATTTTGACAATTAGCTGTCAACCTAGGTCAACCTACGCATCCAATGAGGAAATATATCCTGCCTACCTCTCCTTCATCCCTGAGTCCCACCAGGCTGCCCATAGCTAAACCCAAAGAAGATTAGTGTGGCAGAGCCAAGGCTGAGGGGAGAGCATCTGACACACACGTGGTACCTAGGATGCCGCCCAGAACCTTGGTTGGTGACTCTTAAAACCTGCATCCCGCCGGGCAGTGGTGGCACATGCCTGTAATCCCAGCACTCTGGGAGGCAGAGGCAGGTGGATCTCTGGGTTCGAGGCCAGCCTGGTCTACAAAGTGAGTTCCAGGACAGCCAGGGCTACACAGAGAAATCCTGTTTCAAAAAAACCAAATCCAAAAAAACCAACCAACCAACAAACAAACAAAAAATTGCATCCCAGCTGAGTGCTGAGGCAGGTGGATCTCTGTAAATTCAGGGCTAGCCTGGTCTACATAGTGAATTTCAGTATGCCTATAGCTAGAGAGACAGACCCCCTTCTCAAAACAAACCCCTGTGCCTCAGGCATGTGGGTGCCACTGACTGGGAGAAACCCAGGGCTTTCGATGCCCCCAGGCCAGCATGGGACCATGCGTTCTAGACACACTCCTTTGACAAGGCTGACAGTCAGCCTCACCAGCTGCCCTGGCCTGCCAGGATGTGGGCTGTGGGTCAGAGCACAGTGACAGAAGGGGCCTGTGTGGGTGAGAGGAACAAAGAGGCCTGTGGGCACGACGCCCACATACAGTTGCCTGGGCTCCTCAGGGACAAAGGGCAGAGTTCTAATTTGGGCTCCCAGTGGGAGCAGGAGAGACCATGCTCTTGTTTTCTGCACACTTGTGGTAGGCTTGCTCATCCCTGGCGCTGGGCCTGTTCTGAGTTCCCATGAATCTGTCTCTTAACCTCTTGTTTGCTGCCCACACAACCGATCCCTGAGCCCATCACAGCTTGGTCACATGCACGCTCCAGAACAGTGTGACCAGGTTCCTGACACATGGCTGGGCCCCACTATGTGCCTGGGAAAAGAGCCTTAGACTGTCTCCTTCATCAGGTGGCCCATCCACCTTGCTCCCTGACAGCCTATCTGGTCAAGGGGATGAGAAGTCTATGGTGCTCCCTGAGAGCCAGGCAGGTCCTCAGTGGGGATGAGAAGTCTATGGTGCTCCCTGACAGCCGGGCAGGTCCTCAGCGGGGATGAGAAGTCTATGGTGCTCCCTGACAGCCGGGCAGGTCCTCAGCGGGGATGAGAAGTCTATGGTGCTCCCTGAGAGCCAGGCAGGTCCCCAGTGGGGGTGAGAAGTCTATGGTGCTCCCTGATAGCCAGGCAGGTCCTAGGTGGGGATGAGAAGTCTATGGTGCTCCCTGATAGCCAGGCAGGTCCTAGGTGGGGATGAGAAGTCTATGGTGCTCCCTGACAGCCAGGCAGGTCCTCGGTGGGGATGAGAAGTCTATGGTGCTCCCTGACAGCCGGGCAGGTCCTCAGTGGGGATGAGAAGTCTATGGTGCTCCCTGATAGCCAGGCAGGTCCTAGGTGGGGATGAGAAGTCTATGGTGCTCCCTGACAGCCAGGCAGGTCCCCAGTGGGGGTGAGAAGTCTATGGTGCTCCCTGATAGCCAGGCAGGTCCTAGGTGGGGATGAGAAGTCTATGGTGCTCCCTGACAGCCAGGCAGGTCCTAGGTGGGGATGAGAAGTCTATGGTGTTCCCTGACAGCCGGGCAGATCCTCAGTGGGGGTGAGAAGTCTATGGTGCTCCCTGACAGCCAGGCAGGTCCCCAGTGGGGGGTGAGAAGTCTATGGTGCTCCCTGACAGCCGGGCAGATCCTCAGTGGGGGTGAGAAGTCTATGGTGCTCCCTGACAGCCAGGCAGGTCCTCGGTGGGGATGAGAAGTCTATGGTGCTCCCTGACAGCCAGGCAGGTCCTCGGTGGGGATGAGAAGTCTATGGTGCTCCCTGACAGCCGGGCAGATCCTCAGTGGGGATGAGAAGTCTATGGTGCTCCCTGACAGCCGGGCAGGTCCCCAGTGGGGGTGAGAAGTCTATGGTGCTCCCTGACAGCCGGGCAGGTCCCCAGTGGGGGTGAGAAGTCTATGGTGCTCCCTGACAGCCAGGCAGGTCCTAGGTGGGGATGAGAAGTCTATGGTGCTCCCTGACAGCCGGGCAGATCCTCAGTGGGGGTGAGAAGTCTATGGTGCTCCCTGACAGCCAAGCTCAGTTCTCAGAACAGACTCTCCCTGAAAGGAAGTTAATTTCTTCAGATGATTCAAAAAGGACAAGGGGACAATAAACCAGCCTTTGTGAGTCGAGATTCCTTGGGAGATAGCCCCACCCCTGCCTTGGGACTCCTCCCGGATCCTTGCTGTGCTAGGTGTCTGTCTGGGAGTTGCTAAGGTGGACTGCACATTGCCCTCTGAACTTCCTTCTTTGTGCTCGGTGCCTTGGTGCCTTCCGTCTGCCATGCTCCTGTCACTGGCTGTGACTGGGGTAGAGCGTAGAGTACCTTGCTGTAGGTGGCTCCTGGGCCTTGCTCTCCTTTCTACCCAAACCTCCCCAACATCCCAGGCTCCGGGACTTGGCTCCCCGGATCACCTTATCAAAGTAAGAGAAAGAAAAGACAGTCCAGGCAAGCCAGTGCCGGCTGCTGCACCCTGGTGCTGGACAGTGCTCTGGTCAAAGCCAGATGTGGTCGGCTCGGCTCTGCAGAGCTGTGCTCCGTGTTGATGCCCTATGCTCTGCCCAGGTGCCTGAAGCATCGGCTCCCTCCACCTCTTACACCACCACCACCTGTGGTCCATGCCGACTCTCCATCTCCTCCACAAATATGTATGGGGGGAGGGAGAGAGAGAGAGAGAGAGAGAGAGAGAGAGAGAGAGAGAGAGAGAGAGAGAGAGAGAGAGAGAGCCCTCTGGAGAATGGATGGTTCCCCTGTTTACCTCCTCAGTCTGCAATAGTGTCCAAGCCAGCACTGGGGCTCTGTAAAAGTCGTGAGGAAAAAGCCTGTGGAATTAGAGCTGTGTGAGAGCAAGCCTGGCCACCTGAGTTTGATCCTTGGGGCCCAGATGGTCGAAGAGAACCAACTCTGGTCTCCACATGCACACCGTGGCCTGTGTCCCCAAGGTGACTGTCTGTTGACATAAAGTTATATATACATATGCATTTACATATACATATGTTACTTACACATTACATATATATCACACATACATTACATATACATATACATTGCATACACATACATATACATTACATATACATTAATACACATTTCATATATACATATACATAACATATGTAACATATACATAACATACATATACATTATATACATCATATATACATACATCCTATACATATACTTTACATATACATATATAGAGACTTTACATAAACATATGCATATACCTATACTTTACATATACATGTACCTACACCTATACATATACATAACATACACATTACATACACATACACATTACATATACACACACAGGGGCATGAGGGGGATGAATTAAACTTCAGTTGACACTAAGTTTTTCAATGTGGAGAGAGAAATGCGACTTTAAAAGTTTTGATCACCCCCTCCCCTTTTTAATCCTACACTTTTTTTTTTGAGTGTGAGTGTGTGCAGCGTCACAGCATCACAGCAGGGAACGGGGATACCAGTTCAGCATTCCTCATGGCCACCAGGACCTTGCCCAGCCCTTCCCACTTCCTCCTATGTACTTGAGTGCAGTGCGTGCCTGTCCCTGGATGCCTTGAGCAGCTCCAAGGCCTGCGGTAGGGCGTGAAGCCACGCAGCGCCCAGTCCCTCACGAGTCAGTGTGTTTGGTGAGGCGTCCTGCTGTGTATCCCTTGTCCCCTGCGGCCTTGTCGAGGCCCGCCACCATGGGACAACAACTGCGCATTTTAAAAATAGACTTTATGTATTTCTTATGTGTTCTCATGCTTTGCCAGCATGCATCTATGTGCATCATGTATGCAAAGGTACCCTGGGAATTCATGGAGATCTTATGCTTTCTTCTGAATTTCCAGGGTACCTGCACTATGAGCCAGCTTGTCAGAAAGATATTAAGGAGATAAAGAGATTTGGAGAGGGCTGGAGAGATGGCTCAGCGCTTAAGAGCACTGACTGCTCTTCCAGAGGTCCTGAGTTCAAATCCCAGCAACCATAAGGTGGCTCACAACCATCTGTAATGGGATCTGACTCCCTTTTGTGGAGTGTCTGAAGACAGCTACAGTGTATTTACATATAATAATAAATCTTAAAAGAGAGAGAGAGAGATTTGGAGAGTGGTGATCACAGGACAAAATTTCACCCAGCTAAGTTTATTGTTTGTGCTTACAAAGGCAAGCAGATTCCTGAGTTCAAGGTCAGGCTGGGACAGAGCAAGGTTAGGGCCAGGCAGAGCGGGGAATAGAGCCAGATCCCACCCAGCTAGATTATTGTCTGTGCTTACAAAGGCAGGCAGGTCTCTGAATTCTTGCTATGTTTTAAAAATCGTCTCTTTCTAATGGGCTGAGGTCATAAAATGCTGATTTATGGGGGGATAATCAAAAGGGAACCTGAGGTGGACTATTGAATTGATGTGCAAATAAAAGAGTGGGCTTTGGTCTGAGAGAGAGAGAGAGACAGACAGATAGACAGAGACCAGGGACTGGGAGAGAGATTTGCTTGGAGAGTGAACTCAGCTTTTATCCCATTATTTTCTCTTAAGAGTCGAGCTGTGTGGAGACCTCTGAAGAGCTGTCTCAAGCAGAACACAAGGCTGTCAGCTTGTACCCCCACCTCACTGACTTCAGGTCACGTTTGCTATTCCCAAACACCGCTTCCTCAGGATCCCTGACCAAGCAGAGGTTGGTCCTTGGCAGATTCCTTTACTTACAAATTACTCTAAAGCCAAATGTGAGGGGTTTGATACAACCTTCCCCACCAGCTGTGTGTTCTATTGTTTAGTTGTTTTCAGTTCTAGGGATTGAACCCAGGACCTGCGCACTAGGCAAGCACTCTGTCACAGAGATGTTCATGCCCCTTTACTTGTTTTTAAAGGATTTTATTTTTACATATATGGGTGTTTTGTCTGTATGTTTGTATGTGTAACATGTATGTGCAGTGCCTGAGGCCAGAGAAGAGTTTTGGATCCCCCAGAGCTGGAGTTACAGGCAGTTGTGAGCCACCCAACATGGGTGCTGGGAACTGAACTCAGGTCCTTTTGCAAGAGCAGCAAGTGCTCTTTTTTTTTTTTTTTTTTTTTTTTTTTTTTTTGATTTGGTTTTTTCGAGACAGGGTTTCTCTGTGTAGCCCTGGCTGTCCTGGAGCTCACTCTGTAGACCAGGCTGGCCTCGAACTCAGAAATCCGCCTGCCTCTGCCTCCCAGAGTGCTGGGATTACAGGCGTGCGCCACCACCGCTCGGCTGCAGCAAGTGCTCTTAACCTCTGAGTCATCTCTCCGTGTTTCACCAAAGTTGCTCAGGTAAATCTGTAATTGGTAATCCTCCTCTTAATTTAGTTACAGGCAACACTACCTAGAATTAGGGAGAGCCCACAGGTTAAGGTCCAAATGCAGATCCCTTTACCCCTTCTTCACCATGGGTGTCATTTCCTGTCCCTGTGGAAACTTCCTGTGGTTGCTTTTCCTCCTCCTTCCTGCCCCAGCCTTCTCCTTTTGGATGACAACATCCAAACAGTTCATCTCGATTTTGTTGGGTGGATCCCGGTGGGCCCAGGGGACCAACGCTGGGATCAGTCAAAAACCACCCCTTTTTGCCTTTACTCTCTCTCCCCGGAAAAGCTATGAGGGCCAAGTGGCTTCCTGATATGTGATCCCTGGTGGGATCCAGCTGGAGCTCACTTGCAGGGAGAGCCTCAGGAGAGGGCATGTGCTGGCTTTGTTCGTGTTTGGGTTACTCTCTGTGTGGGCTGTCCCCAAGGGCACCTTCTCACAGGATGCAGGTGGTCCCCTTGGGCCTGTGCATGTCCCAGGCTTAACCCACGGTTGCTTATGTTTCAAGCCGTGGCTCTGGCCCAGCTTCCTTCAGCATGAGCCAATAATCACTACTGTCACAGCAGCCATGACATGGGTCCCCTAGCCAAACAGAGTGGCCCTGCGTTTCCAGCCGCCTGGCCTCTAGACAGTGTTATTGATTAGGATGTATAGAAGGACATGGGGTCTCTAGATCACACCCAGCAAACTATTCTTCACTCCAAAATGGAGTTACCTGTGTGAAGAGCCACACAACTGAATGGAAACCAAGCAAGCCAAGAAACACCCACAGACCAGATTGCCTCACTGCCGGAGTGTCAGAGCAGCTCGCCAGAGAGGGTCCCATGGAGCTGGTGTGATAAACAGTCCGTTGCTTTTCCCTGGACCCATTAAAGCAGTTGCCTTGCTGGCATTCTGTCTCCTGTTCCTGCTGTAGCTGTGTTACAAAGCCCCACTGTTACATGAGCATCCTCTACATGAGCAGGATGCTGCCTGGTTGGTGCAGCATTATTAAAGTCAATTAGGTCTGTGTGGTGGTTTGTATATGCTTGGCCCAAAGAGGGGCACTATTAAGAGGTGTGGCCTTGTTGGAGGAAGTATGTCACTATGGGGTGGGCCCCCCTAACTGCCTGGAAGCCAGTCTTCTCCTGTTTGCCTTCAGAACAGGATGTACAACTCTCCACTCCTCCACGGTCATGCTTGCCTGGATGCTGCCATGCTTCCTGCCATGATGATAATGGACTGAACCTCTGACCCTGTAAGCCAGCCCCAATTAAATGTTTGCCTTTATAAGAGTTGCCTTGGTCATGGTGTCTCTGTTCACAGCAATAAAACCCTTAACTGAGACAGTCTGTCAAGGACATTTGTTGAAATTTTGTCATTTAACCAAATGTCAGAACGTAGGTGACATCATCAAATGGTGTCATCACAAAGGTATCTGATCCTGTGTTTCCTAAACCTGTGTTGCTTTCTGAAAAATGCACATTCATGCATCTTTCCTTCTGGAGCCTGGTTCTCACCCTTCCTGACCCTGCAGCCCTTCAGTACAGCTCCTCCGGCGTGCTGACTCCTAAGCATAACATTACTTTGTTGCTACTTCATATTTGTAACTTTGCTACTGTTATAAGTGGTAATGCAAACATCTGTTATGCAGGATATCGATATGTGACCTCTGTGAAAGGATCATTCAACCCAAAGGGGTTATGATCCTCAGGTTGAAAACTGTTGTCCTAGTGTAAATAGACAGCCGTTCCCAACAGGTATATACTATGGACGAACAAAAGGAACAAAATGAAAACTGCCATCGGTTTCTAAGTCACCACAGTTGTATTTTGTTGTTGTTTCCTTTTGCCACAAAGGCCAGTGTTTCCAGGAAGGTGGCTGCTTGATCAACCAGGTAGGTCCCGGAAGGAGGAACGATCAGCGAAAGCCCTGACTCAGCCCGAAATTGATCACACTCACATTGAATGAGGCCACTGAGGTGTTGGGAATGCATGCTCTTACTGCAGCTCGATCCACCCAGCTCTGATTGTTAACCCTGAATGAGCCCAGATCTCCAGGCTTCCCGTGAGGCCTGAGCTGAGGTGTTTTCCTGAGTGCCATCCCTGCCCATGATTTAGATGGTATGCTGGGTTTGGGAAGCCTTCTGCCTTTCATGTGGATCTGAGGACCAGTTCTGAGCTGCCTCATGCAGGAGACTAGTGGGCTGGATGGCGCCCTTCAGAAAGGCCTGGACTGTTACGTCACTGGGGGCTCAGAGGGGCCTTTGTAGATGTAATTAAGTTAAGGCCCTGAAGCAGAAGATCAACCTGGATTAGCAATGTGGGCCTTAGTGGTCCAGAGACAGGTGTGCTTTTAAGTGTGGAGCAGGGAGGCCGGCCGGGGTTTAACTTAATGATGGAGCAGTTGTTAGCAAGCCTGGGGCACTGGGTTTGGTCCTCAGCAATTAGAAACAAGAGTGACTCAGGAGGTCTGTCACATACCCAGGAGAAGCTCGCCAGAGAGGGTCCCACTGAGCTGGTGTGATAAACAGGCCGTTGCTTTTCCCTGGATCCATTTAAGCAGTTGCCTTGCTGGTATTCTATCACAGAGGGTCTAGTGGGGTGTCACACATGCCATCGACCTTCAGAGGAGCCCATGAAAAGAGAAGGAAGCCGAGGGCCTAGATAGGCTGCAGTCCACGTCCCTGTGAGACCTTCCTCTCACACTTCTGGTTTCTGGAACCAGAATAGTTTCTGTTGTGTTAAGTCACTAAGTTTGCTGTTGCTGGAAATCTTCATGAGCCTCCAGGAGATTCCCCCACTTCTAGAGAGCAGCAAATGCTGTGGTAGAGAAAAGGGGGCCTCTGAGTGTGGGGTGCAGGCTCCAGTGGAGCAGAATGTGAGTGGAGGGAGCCCCAGAGGGAGCCCCGGAGTACAAGGGAGGGGAGCGGCAGCGTAGCACATCTAGAGAGGCACTGTGCATTCGGACGCAGAAGGGGGTCCTGGCCACCACTCCAGCCTCAAAAAGTAGCAGATCTGGGAGCTAAGGGAGCAGGGGTTTGGTGGGTTGGGTTGGCCATGAGTCCTTGACTGACTTCACTCAATATTGTTAGTTGTACATCCAGAACAGCAACTTGGAAAAAGTCCATGGTCTCAACACAAACCCAGACAAGACAATCCTAACTGTATTTATGACTTGAGCACACCAACAAATACACAAATACACATGGGTATGCTTACATATCCAGCATGTGCGTGTTTGTGTGTTTGTGTGTGTGTGTGCACATGCGCATGCACAGTGCATACATAAGTGAAGAGAAAATTATGAGTAGATTCGTAAGTTTGTTTTTTAAGTTCCTATTGAAGTTGCAACATTGCTTAATAAAGAAGATACTGAAAATGAAGATAGCTAGCGGGGTTTATATAGGAGTGGTGTGGATCAAGTAGGAAGGCAGTTAGGGAAGGAAGATAGTGAAGCCAGCTCCGTGTATATAGGAGGGAAAAGGGAGGGCCAGAGCCAAGCCTCTCAGCCCACCGGAGACCTGTTGGGTGTTTCTGGAGTCACTCGAGCACCCCATACTCTATCGCCCTCCAGTGGCCAGATGTCTAGGATGGCGCAGTCAACAGCAGGAGCATGGGAAAGCAGCTGTCTAGGAAGGCACGGCGCCCCATGGAGCACCACAGAGCTTCACAATGGCGCCCCCTGGTGGGCATGTACGGGCAGCAACGCAACAGAGAACTGGAGACTCATTCTGGGGATGTGGAGTTGGTGCAGACAGAGCAAGTGCAAAATGTCAGGACAGGATTGTGGAGTGTGCAGCGGCCAGTGGGAGGCCCTTTTGGGTCAAGCAAAGGTGTTAAATCCTGGGCAGTGATGCTGCCTGCCCTCCTGGAGCAAAGCGTTCACTACGTGAAGGGACCTGGACTGGAGCAAGCAGGGCTGGTGGTGGGGAAGACAGGTTTGCGTGAGCTGTAGCAGCGGGGAGGGGGAGGACACACCCACCGAGTGGTTCGTTCTTTCCTCCTTTACTCATAACTATCAGTGTGGAATGCTGGGACTGTGAGACTGTCCTGACCCCAGGCTGCCCCTTGGGAGGAACTGGGAGGAAGCTACTGACCTGCCCCAGGATTGCTACCCCAAATCTTGATGGTCATCTGCAGAGATCTGGGACGGCCTGGACAGGGTTTGTAAGACTGAGCATCCCGTGAGAGGCCCGGGGAACCCAAAGCTAGGGATTTGCCCTGGGATGACCCTTGCCATGCACACTCACCCAGCCACCGTGCTCCCTCTCCCGACAGGAGGTGCCGCGGTTACCAGCCAGGATGGAGGGTCGGGGGCAAAGGACGGCAGACTGGCTGTGAAGACCCTCCTTTGCACTGGCAGTTGACAAGCCCAGAAAGCGTGTGTGTGAGCAGAAGCAAGATGCAGACCATGATGTGTCTCAAGTGTCACTTATAGGCACTCTGCAGCCAGGAAACCCTTTGACTTGGGGGGCAGGGGTGGGCAGTGTTTGCAGTTCTACCTTGCTGTCTGAGGTGTGGAGTCCTCAGCTCTAGGGCACCAACAGCAGCTCTGGGGTCTCGAACACTCACTCTCCTGTGCACTGTGTCAGCTCCTCTGCCAAATACTGAAAAAGCAAAATGGGGAAGCAGTTGTTATTTTGTCTGTGACTTAAGAAAAGATCCATCCATCATGGTGGGAAGGGAAGACATACGGGTGAGGCAGGACGCAGCTGGTCACTTTCCACCGACAATCAGGAGGCCTCAGAATGACACTCCGCCCACTTTCCCTTTTTTGTTCAGCCTAGGACCTCAAGCCATGGAAGCTGCCACCCACACTCAGGGTCTCCTCAGTCCACTCTTAACTCCGGAAATACCCCCGCTGATACCCCCAGAGGCACGTCTCCTAGATGATTCTAAATCCAGCAAAGCTGACAATGCAAACCCACCTATGTCACCTTGATACCAAACATTTCTTTTTTGTTATTATTATTATATTCTTCTTTTTTTATTTTTTATTTTTTTCCGAACATTTCTTTACACCTGAGCAGCTTCTTACTAGTCGGCACTGTGGGCCTTAAACTGCATCCGTCATCAGCCATGGCTGAAGCCTCATCGTGTGGGCAGCTTTCTTGTTGAACTAGCATATTGGTTAATTAATTACCAAGGACTAGCCAGGAATGGTGGTGCACGTCTTTTATCCGGAATTCAGGAAGCAGAGCAGGCAGATCTCCAAGTTTGAGGCTAGCCTGGTCTATAGAATGAGTTCTAGGGCATCCAAGGCTACATGGAAAAACCTTGTCTTGAAAAACAAAAACAGCTGGGCAGTGGTGGCACATGCCTTTAATCCCAGCACTTGGGAGGCAGAGGCAGGTGAATTTCTGCTTTCGAGGCCAGCCTGGTCTACAGAGTGAGTTCCAGGACAGCCAGGACTATAAAGAGAAACTCTGTTTCAAAAAACAAAAAAACAAAAAAACAAAAGAAAAGAAACAAAAGAAACACAAAAACAAACAACAATAACAGAAACCCACTAAGGACTAATACTATTCTGTATTATAATGCTATTATCAGTAACTTTTGTTGTTGGGATAAAAAGCTTTCCCAAGGCAACTTAGAGAAGGAAGGATTTGTTTAAGCCTGTGTTCCCAGAGGGCTAGAGTCCATCCTGGCAGGGAGGGTGGCATCAAGCAGGAGTCATGGCAACAGGATTAGGAAGTGGAGAGATCACGTCTCAACAGTAACTACAGAGCAAGAAGCCCACACTACACGTGAGGCTAGAACTCCACTCTCAGCACCGGCCTCCTCCAGAAAGCCGCTACCACCTACAGGTTCCAGAGACCCCCCAGCTCAGCCAACGGGGGTGGGGGGCGAGGTCTAAATACCTGACCCTATGGGGGACTTCTCCTCAAACCACCACATTCCTCATACATACCACATACCACACAGAGATACACACACACACTACATGTATTCACATAAACAAAACCACATATACACAATCACACACCATACACAAGACACTGCACATACACCCTCACACATGCATACACATGTACACGCACACATGTACACGCACATACATGACCAGAGTAATAGTTACAATAAGGAACAGACGGGGTAGTTCATTTATCATAACGCTCCCTTAGGAATAAAGCCCCCCAGGCCAGAATGCCAGAATGTGTGTGGTCCCATCAGTCCTTATGGGGAGCCAGATACCCACAGACTCTGAGGGATGGTGTGGGAAATCCTGGGGCTCTGAGCAAAGGGTCTTCTCTTATTTGGTTGAAACTTGTCTAGTCTTTAAGACCCCTTCAGGGATCATGGAAAAGGAGGCCGCTGACTTTGTGCTGACTGCCATCTTAGGGACCTAGAGTCACAGAATCCCAGACTTCAGTTAGGACCAAGACCAGACTCAGGCAGTGTGCAGCAGGATGACAGGTCAGAAGCAAGCAGGCGACGGAACAGTGTCTGTAGTGATGCACGTCTGTAATCCCAGCCCTCTGTAAACAGAGTCTAGGAACTCTCAGTGCCCTCTCTCAGGAATGAAATGCAGCTAGGGCTACATAGTAGCTTTGAGACCTATTTCAAAAAGGAATAAAAAACCCCAAAGGCTGGAGAGCTGGCTTCTGGGCAGGAAGCCATATTGCTCTTGAAGAGGACTATAGATCAATTCCCAGCACCCATGTCAGGTGGCTCACAGACAACTGTAACTTCAATTTTCTAGAGTATCTGATGCTCCTGGCTTCTTCAGTCACCTGAACATGTGCACACATACCCATACACATACACATAATTAAAGAAATAATAAATCAGCCAGGTGTAGTGGCCCATGCCTTTAACCCTAGCACTCAGGGGGTAAAGGTAGACAGATCTCTGAGTTTAAGGCCAGCCTGGTCTACATAGTGAGTTCCAGGACAGGACAGTCTGATGGTCTCCTCCTCTTCCTCTTCCTCCTTCTTCCTTTTCTATAAAGGTCAACACTAAAGAAATTAATAAATAAAAAGTTCTGCTGGGGCAGTTTTTCCTTTTTATAGTTATTAAATGACTAAGATTTTTACATAATTTCTGCTTATAATTAGACCAAATAATCATGTTATCCCACTACTGGGAACCCAGATTTGGCCCTTCACCCAGAAGCTGCTGCCACCATGGGAGCCTTTGGCCTCATGAGCCCAGAACCCCTTTCCCCATGCTAATCTCACACGATTACATTCAGCCCTCTCAGCTCTGGCCCATTTCTGTCAACCACAGCTGCCCTCCCTGTCCTTCCAGGGTTTTCCACAAATTCTTTGCCACTGTTCCTTGGCAGGAGACTACAGTGTCACATGGCCAGTGACTGATGCCTTCTGACTCACGGAATGGAAAGAAACCACACACAGAAGCACACAGGGCCTCTGTTGCCAGCCAGGGTGACCACATGGAACAGGAGCTGATTCATCGGAGCCTGCCTGCCATGGGCGCGTGCATACACTTGCCTGGAGACAGGTGTCCCAGCACTTAAGTGACGCAAGGGGTATCCCCCTCCCAGGGCAGAGCCCGCCCCTCCTAGGAGGAACAAGGGGCCCTCTGCTGTTGTTTCTTTGGGGGAGGGGGTTGGGTTTTTTTGTTTTTTTTTTTGAGACAGGGTTTCTCTGTGTAGCCCTGGCTGTCCTGGAACCCACTCTGTAGACCAGGCTGGCCTCAAATTCAAAAATCCGCCTGCTTCTGCCTCCCAAGTGCTGGGATTAAAGTCACCACTGCCCGGCTGGCTCTGCCATTGTTTCAAGTAGCTGACAGATGACCAAGGAGGTTAGAAGGCAACTCTGGGGACAGAGGTAATCAGGTTAAGCATCAGGGAGGGAAAACAGACGAGAGGTAGACAGGTGGAGGCCGAGCGTGGCCGGGGTCCTCTGCTCTAAATTCTTCACATCTGAGGTCACCAACATAGAGGAGATGCAGCAATCCATTTCAGAAGGAGTATGAGCAGCTGCTCACGCAGTCCTTTTCAAGGCCAAGAGCAGAGCAGGCAGGGCACCCAGGACAAGCGCAACCCTACCTCATTCCCCGCCAGTGACCATGTGAGGTCCCATTTTATATGTGAGGAAATCTAAACCAGAAAGATGAAGCAGGTTGCCGCAGGTGACTGCCAGTAGTGAGGACTCTAGCCCCCCACCCCCTCACCGGAGTGGGCTCAGCTCTGAGGTGAGCTGCTGGATACAAAGTTCCATACAAGCAGCAAGCAGCCCTTCACCTACACGGTCTGACGTCATCTTCAGAGCAGCTGGGGGGGATGTCAGTGTTCACTCATGATGAGACCAGGCCGGCACAGAGTGTGGTAGCTACTGTTTCAGTTGTGAGCCCAGCATTTAAAGCTGAGCTATCTCTGAGTCCTGTGATTTTTTTTTTTTTTTTTTTTTGATTTGGTTTTTCCGAGACAGGGTTTCTCTGTGTAGCCCTGGCCGTCCTGGAGTTCACTCTGTAGACCAGGCTGGCCTCGAACTCAGAAATTTGCCTGCCTCTGCCTCCCAGAGAGTGCAGGGATCACAAGCATCTGGCACCACCGCCCGGGCCCTGTGATACTTTTTAATTGTCAAAATGATACAAAGTAGACTAGACTGGCCACAGTCTCAATGAATGATTCTTTAGATCAGGTTGGCATTGGTGGGGTGGGGCTGTCTTGATTACCTTAGTGGAAGTGGAAAGGCCCACCTGCTGTGAGAACACCCGGCAGGGGCGTGGACCTTGTTAGAGAGGAGGGAGTGATCAGAGCCCTAGGTGTGTATGAATTCCTTTTCTTCCTGTCAGTGGCTGGCTGCTTCCGCTTCCTGCCTTGGCCTTGCATCTGTCATGGTCTGCAACCTGGAGTTGTAAACTAAAACAAGGTCTCCCCGGAGTTGTTCTCCAGGGTATTTCATGCCAGCCACAGAAACGCAACAAGTACAGAGAGCGTTAGTGCTCTGGAGGTGCCGGGCTAGTCCTCGGAGCTGTGGGGCCTCACCCAGGCCTCTTCCTGGGCACCGTGGTTTGGGTTGTTTCCTACTGCCTGTGGGGAAACCTGGCACAGGCTGAGCTTTAGGGAGAGCTCTGACAGGGAGAAGGGGATTCAGAAAAGGTCAGCCAAGCCACACACACGGGAAGATGTGTGAGCTAGAGGGCAGATGAGGCCTAGACTTTCTCCAGGAAGTCCTGGAGGCGGTGCAAGCTGGCTTCAGATAGCTGTGGCCACTTCTCTCTCCTCCTTCCTCCTTCCTCCTTCCTCCTTCCTCCTCCTCCCTCTTCTCTCCCTCTTCCCTCCTCCCTCTCCTCTCTCTCCTCCTTCCTTCCTCCTCCCTCTTCCTTTCCTCCTCCCTCTTCTCTCCTCTTTCTTTCCTCTCTCTTCCTTCTCCCTCCCTCCTCCTCCCTCTTCCCTTCTCTCCCTCCTCCTCGCTCCCTGTCTTCCTTCCTTCCTCCTCCTTTCCTCTCCTCCCCCTCTCTTCTTCCTCCCCCTTCCTTTCTCTTCTCTCCTCCTTTCCTCCTTCCCTCCTTCCTCTCCTCTCCCTCCTCCCTCTGCTCTCCTCTCTTCATTCCACCCCCACCCCTCCTACAACAAGGTCTCCCGCAGTGTGGTCTATAACTTATTAGGCCATAAAAGATGACCTTGAACTCCTAACCCTCAGGCCTCCACCTCTTGAGAGCTGTGATTGCAGGCACGTGCCACCATACCCCGGGCATGCTAGGTGTTAGAAACAAAGAATTTTGGTGTTACACAAGAGAACAGAGAAACAAAGCAAATGAATCTTGGTAGCGTAATTCCTTTTTAAAACTTATTTTTGTTTGTATGTGTGTGGATGCTGTGTCCTCGTGCATGTATGTGCACCACATTCATGGTTGCTGCCTGTGAAGGCCAGAGGAGGGCATCAGGTCCCCTGAAACTGGAGTTACACAGTTGAGAACCACCGTGTGGGCGCTGGAACCAAGTCCACGCCCCTGTAAGAGCAGCAAAAGCTCTAACCACAGAGCCTTCGCTCCAGCCCCAAGGATTTTTGTTAAAAGGGTGTGTCAGAAGCCAAGCATCCTGAGACCAACATGACTCCAGACTTTATCCCTAAAGCAGTTGGAGGCTGTGTCTCATCTTCACAGGCCGACATGATTGGCGTGTTGGTGAAAGGAAGGCGAAGGAAGGCCAGTAAGTGGCTTCCTGCTTGCCTTCTGTCTAGCTTTGATTTAACAAAACGGGTTTCTCATAGGCAAGCCCTCTACCAACTTCTTCTCTCTCTCTCTCTCTCTCTCTCTCTCTCTCTCTCTCTCTCTCTCTCTCTCCTTCCCTACTTCCCTATCTCTCTCTTTCCTTCCCTATCTCTCTTTCTCTCTTGTATTCTCCCTTTCTCTCCCTCTCTCTTCCCCCTCTCCCTCTCTCTCTTACTCTCTCCCCTCTCTCTCTTCACACACATGTGCACACACACACACACATACCACACACACACACATACACACACACACATACACACACACATACACACACACACACACACACACACACACACAGACTTTCAAATAGGTTTTTATTAACCCAAAGAAAAAGACTTCCTTCCAAAGGAGACAATTGCATCTTGGCTCCCGCCCTTCAGATCATTCCGTGTGTCTGTCTGTGTCTGTGTATCCGTGTTGGTGTTGCTCAGCCCGGTGCCAGCTCACTTCTCCACCCTGTTTCTGCATCCTCCTGCCTCCCTGTAAACACCCTCCCAACTCCACTGACAGCACTAGGATCTGTCAATCAACTTCCTGTCAGTCCACAGCCTTGCTTGTCTAGGAAGACAATTCTGCTCCAAACACATGCTTATAAAACTAAACAATGCAGTCATGCTCCAAGACTTGATGTTGCTCCTGGCTGAGCATCCAGAATCTCAGTCACTGGGGCCCACGCGCGACAAATGCATTCTTTTACCTACTTCGAGTTAGAGACGGGGTGTGCCCTGTGGAATTGCACAGACGTGCCTGTGGGTAGAAGGGATGTGGGCCACTTCTTCACCGTCCCCTGGGTTAGATGACTTCCTGCTGGCCCTGGTGGAAGGGAGGGTGGGGGAGAGGGACTGGTGAGGTCATGAGGGGCAGTCAGAAGAACAGTGGAGAACAGAACTGTCTGTCCCAAGCTCCCAAGCTCCTGCCATGGCGCTGCAAATCTGTTCTTTTACAGACCTTAGCAGGCCACTCACGTGTCGTGTCCTGCTCCTAACTGCCACCTACCTCTTTACCATCTCTCAGGGGACATTTTCTAGCCCAACACTACTACTGAGTTCGCAGGTATGGAAGGCCCCCATTCTGAGCCCCGCTATACTAACCATCCCGGGTTAAGCAGGCTGTGCTGGCTTTGCTCCCCTGGAGGAAATCCAGATCATGCCCTTGCCCTGGATTAAGCCCGGGAGCTTGGCAGAAGAGTGTGGGTTGTGTCCTGCAGAGAAGCCCAGTCTTTCCTGGAGGAAATTAGCCTTTCCTAGTCCAGGTATCCAGAGTCAGCCATTGCAATCCCAAGAAACCCTAGACACCCAGAGGAGAGTGGACGTTAGCCACTGAGTGACTCCCACCCTCAGCTTGCCGACAGCTCTCCAGTTCCCTCCCCACCCGCCCACCCCCCCCACCCCCGAGCAATGGAAGCTGGGTAGAGCCAGGGCAGCACTGGGTGTCCACAGCTTCAGAGTATAACCCCCAATGAAGTGTCAGGGTGGTGCCTCCCTGTTTGTGGAGGCAGAAACCAAGTCCTTCCTCAAGGGTCCCAGGGCTGGTGAGTGGGAGCAGGTCACAGATTGTGCCTGCTGTGTATGCGCCACCTGGATCCCTGCGTTCCTCAGTCAGGCAGGACAGGGCATCCTCAGGGTCTCTAGTCTCTTCGCCTGCCCACGTGACTCCCTCAAGAGATGACAACACAGAGAAACCTTGGGCACCGCCTTCCCCACGGCCACTATCAGTCAGCAGGCAGAGGGCTCAGGCCACAGACCATGGAAGGCAAGTGTGGCTCCTGCCCCAGGTGCAAGACACAGACAGACAGACAGACAGACACACACACACACACACACACACACACAGACCGACAGATAGACACACACAGAGACACAGAGACACAGACAGACACACACACAGATAGACAAACATACACAGACACACACAGATAGACACAGACACACACAGATACACATACAGACAGACACACAGACACACTCATAAACACACACACACACACACACACACACACACACACACGGTTTTGACAGCAGAGCTTCAGGTTCTGTTAGCCCACGGTTTTGTTCCTCTCAGAGGTCCTGGAGGCAGCCTGATCTAGTCAGCAGAGCTACGTGGATATAGGTTTTGGTGCCAAGCCGGGTCTTCAGGGCAGCCTTTCACTTGCAGGCCTGAGTCACCCGAGAGACCTCTGCTCACTGCAATTTGAAACCCACACCCCAGTTCTCCTGGTGGGGCACACCCACCTGCCTTGGAGGCTTGTCTAGGCCAGGCAGTCCTGCCAACCCCACTTGGGTTGGCCTCCCCGACAAAACCCGAGCTCCCTGATTGACTAGCTCGATACTGAGTCCCCAGATTCTGTTGTCTATATGTGTATGTATATGATGTGTATGTATGTGATGTGTATGCATGTGATGTGTATGTATGTGTACATATGTGATATATATGTATGTGATGTGTATGTATGTGATGTGTATGTATGTGATGTGTATGCACGTGATGTGTATATATGTGATGTATATGTACGTGATGTGTATGTATGTGATGTATATGTACGTTATGTGTATGTATATGATGTGTATGTGATGTGTATATATGTGATGTATATGTATGTGATGTGTATATATGTGATGTGTATGCATGTGATGTGTATGTATGTGATGTGTATGTACGTGATGTGTATGCATGTGATGTGTATGTATGTGATGTGTATTCATGTGTATGTATGTATATACAGGGCTACACATGTTCTGTGTTGGCTGTGTAGGAGCCCAAGGCTGGGATCTGAGCACCGAAAGCGTGAGCTCTGAGCCCTAAAGGAGCTGCTTGTCAAAAGGCCGGCCTCCCTCACCAGAGAGCCCCGAGGACCCCCTCTGCATCAGGACCCTCTGCTCTCCCAGGGATAAAGGGGGACGGTGCTGTGCCTGTTGTCCCCATATCTACCTAGGTGTGGTACAGGCCACTGTGTCCAAGGCTGAGAGCCAACCCACTACTCAGAAATCAACTCCTGTGAGAAACCAGATTCCAAATCCTGACCCAGGACCCGGGGCAGGATTTCCAAATCAGAGATGACGCAGGAGCTGAGGCAGAATCCCCACCCAGGGCCCACAGAGCCTGTGCTGCCTGCCTGGCTCCAAGCCTTTGGTGGCCCCAGCTGTCCTGAATCCCAGCAGCAGAACATCACACTCCTCAGTGCCTTACACACCCTTCCTGTGTGCACCGCCAGTTGCCATGAGGGCAACACACCCCAGGCAGATAGAACACTGTCGTGTGTGCTTGGGGAAGTGGAGACAGGAGGATCAGGAGCTCAGGGCCACCCTTGGTGGCTGCATATTGATTTCAAACCAGCCTGGACTACACAGGACCTTGTTTCAAACCCCCAAAGAACTCAATATCATGCTGTTCTTTATGGTGATGGTTTCCTCACTGTGTGTCACACATGGAGACCCACAAAAGGCCACAAACATGTTGAGTTGACAAGCAAATTGTGGAAACAGTATCATAGGTGCGATGGCTAGTACTGTCAACTGACGGGACCTGCAGTCACCTTGGAGACAGCCCTCTGGGCGTGTCTGTGGGGTAGCTGAGGAGGAAGGACCCCCTAAATGTGGTTTAGGTGAGCTGTAGCACAGTAATTCCCTACACAGGAGGCCAGGCCCTGGCCCTGCTGTACACTGAGCCTTCCCTGTGCCTTGAAACTTCAAGAAAATGGGGGCGGCGTCAGACTCCAGGGTGAGCTGGCCTAGGGTCACTGGTGAGCAGAGCTATTATTGTCATTCCTATGTCACCACCTCGCAGCAGCTGACGTATGCTGCTCACCCAGGCCTCCTGACCCGGGATCTGGTGTTCTTTCCAACACGTCACTCCCGGAGTGCACACAGCCTCCGCAGCCAGATTGTGACCAGCAAAGCCACCACCCTTGGGACCCTTTCCTCAAAGCCCGAGGAACCAAGAAAAGATCCAACCCCGGGACAGAGGTGCAGAACACAGACCCAGCAGTGAGGAGCCACCGCACAGCTCCTCTGTTAGCATTTCATTTTGGAAATACTGGGAACCAAAAATAGTTCTCCAGCAAAGCATAATCCTGGCTTTCAAGACAGCTGCTGGAACAGTTGCGACTTGGCCACCAGAGGGCACTGTTGCCTGTGCAGGTACTGGAATGTGACCCATACTGGGCCTTACTGGGCCATAGTGGGCTATAGTGGGCCCGCAGTTTTCTGGAAAACCCAGACCAGGACACAACCTGCCACCCCAGCTTCCTGGTTCTGTGCTACGCCCCCCACAGACCTCCACTCAGGACCTAGGAAAACCACTTTGCAATCATCTCACTGTTCTCCCTGGGCACCCCTCAGAGATTGACTGGTTCCTGTATTTTCTTGTCCTAGATTCTTCCAGAACCCAGCCCAGGCCTGACTGCCTAGGAAATGCGAAATACACATCTAGGTGTTCAACAGATGGATGTGGAAAATGTGTAGTTAACAAACTGTGAGCAGCTTCAAAGAACAAAATGTTAACAGTTTTAAACTTCTAACTGGCTTTCACCAGAGCCAAGAAGCATCCGCCTAGAAGACAGAAGATTCCCATGGGCCTGACAGAGAGCTGCTTTCGTGGGCAGAGAAGGCCGAGAGAGAAGGAAGGTGTTCTGTAAACTTCCTTTCCTTCCAGGGAGTGTCTGTTCAGTGGGATTGGTCTGTCATTTCTCCTGCTTTTGTGAAGGGTGGATCTTGGGCTTTGGTTTGGTGGTATGGAGTTACCATGTGGGGATGGTTCCACTTTGGGTTGTCCTGTTGGGAACCCAGCACAGGAACTCAGTGCAGGTTAATAGCCTTCCATGTATTTTAATTCATTTAAAAATATTTAGTTATGTTTGTGTGCGTATGTGTACATGATACGTGTTTGTATATGAAATGCCCGTGTTTCAGATAAGTGGGTATGAGGTACATGTGTGTAGTATATGTGTTTGTGAGGTGCATATGTACAGGATACATGTTTGTATGTGAGGTGCATGTATAGGATACATGTTTGTATGTGAGATACCTGTGTGTAGGATACATGTTTGTGTACAAGGTACATGTATGTAAGATACATGTTTGTGTGTGAGGTGCATATGTGTAGGATACATGCTTGTGTATGAGGTACATGTGTATAGGATACATGTTTGTGTGTGAGGTACATGTGTGTAGAATATGTGTTTGTGTGTGAAGTGCATGTGTTTAGGATACGTGTTTGTGTGTGAGGTGCATGTGTGTAGAATACATGTTTGTGTGTGAGGTACATGTGTATAGAATATGTGTTTGTGTGTGAAGTGCATGTGTTTAGGATACGTGTTTGTGTGTGAGGTGCATGTGTGTAGAATACATGTTTGTGTATGAGGTACATGTATGTAGTATATGTGTTTGTGTGTGAAGTGCATGTGTATAGGATATGTGTTAGTGTGTGAGGTACATGTATGTAGAATACGTGTTTGTGTATGAGGTGCATGTGTGCCACAGTGTGCAGATTAGAGGAAAACCTTGGGCATTGTTTCTCATCCTCTGTCTTGCTTCTGAGGCAGGATCTCTTGTTTGCCACTGTATTGCACACTCCAGGCTAACTGGCCATGAGCTTCCAGGATATTCTTCTGTCTCCACATCCCATGTGGAACAGAAGTGCTGGAACTACAGGCGTGTGCCAAGTCCAGCTTTTATGTGGGTTCTGGGGCTCAGAGATACAACTTAGGTTGTCAGGTGGTCAGCAGGTACTGTTGCCTTCTGAGCCTCCTCCCTGGTCCCATATTTCATTTAACAACAAAAAGATGCCAGAGTTTTGATGGAGTGGTAGGGAAGGCAAACACACTGAACCAGAGAGACAGTTACGGCTAAGAGTGGGTAAGTAGAAAGAGTGGGGGAAAGGCAGGAGGACACTGGGTGAGCTTTTGGGGACTCAGAAGGAGACTCTCTAATGCTGAGACCAAACCTTCCATTTAGGGTTCCAAGTGATGGAACCAGGAACCTGGGGAAGATGAGTCCAGGGGGCCCCAGATACTTCCCACCTGCCTTCCACTGGTCCCCAAGGCCATATTTGTCTTATTATGTCTTTGAGGTGGCTTCTGGTTGCCACCATCAGCTACAAGCTCCTCCTGGTGGGTCTGGCTTCCACAGACTTCCTTTGAAGATGCCATGGAGCCCAGAACCCCAAGTCCGTATCAAAGAATTGGTTCAAGGAGTCTCTCAGAGGACACCATCCACTAAATTCACGACAGAATTCGGAGGCAGTTTAGAGCACTGCAAATATTTCTTGACTAAGGATTAAGGACTAAACTATGGGAAGGAGGTTGGGGAGCAGGGTCTCAAGATGTCTTACCGCCCAGGATCCAGAGTCTCTGCTACCCCCACCCCAAACTATGTCCTTCCCATCATTGCCTTGAGCCAGGACTGCAATGGAAGGCACCTTCGTATACAAAGTAGCAAATACAGAGATCTAGTGCATGATCCTCGCCCAGCAACATTGTAACCACCGTCTACCATGCTGCAGACTCAGACAAGCAGAGCAGGGGAGCTGAGGCCAGAGCACAGCTGGAGATTACAGAAGCGTCTACAGCTGTATCATCCTGAATGAGCCCAATCTCATCCGAGTGGAGGAGATGACCAGAGCCAAGATTGGCAGCAAGCACCAGTTCCAGCAGCCGGCTTGTGAGACAAGAGCCACAGACCCATTGGGCTCCACAGGCCCAGGTCAGCTCCAGGCTCCAGACGAGCTTGATCTCAGATACTGGCTTCCTTCCCGCAGGTGGTACCACACCGGGCTGGAAAGCCGAGGGACTGGGGAGCCAGTCCCGAGGAAGAGTGAGGTAGAGATGTGTCCAAACTCCCAAAACTCTTGTCCCGAGACAAGCAGGAGTAGGACTGCTTCCTCCTTGCTCTGAGCCTGCATGTCCCAGAGCACATAAGCCTTGTGACCCCCATCCCCCACCTCTGCCACCCTTGAGATAGGCTTATAGCCTGGTGGCCAAATTACAGGTTAAACTTCCTTTCTCCCTATAAGGAGATGTCCAGCAAGCACCTGAAATTCCTCTTCAAATGAAGCATCCCCAGCACCTCAGCTCCAGCAAATGTGTACACTCACTCGGAAAACCCCTACCCACATCCTGAGGTTTATATAGCCCTTGCGCCCCCTACAGAGCTGTTTCAAGGAAAAACTCTCTCCAGGGATGTTTCTCCTGCACGCATACTGACCAAGTTCCTGTCTAACCCACCCACCTGAGCTCCATTCCTTCCAATCCAGCTTTGGTGCTGGACTGCCTGGCTACCCTGAGGGCAGAAGCAGACCCCAGGGCCAGCAGTGCTAGCTAGAGCCCTGCCTCCTGGACACAGATGCTTTCCCTAACCTGCCTTTTCTTTTCTCTTTTTTCAAAGATTTATTTATTTAATGTATATTTATTTATATAATGTACACTGTCACTGTCTTCAGACTCACCAGAAGAGGGCATCAGATGCTGGGAATTGAACTGAGGACCTCTGGAAGAGCAGTCAGTGCTCTTAACCACTGAGCCATCTCTCCAGCCCTAACCTTCCTTTTCTAATAACTGCCACAGTTCAGGCACCTTAGGCAATACCCCCACACCCTCTGACATCTAGATAAGAGAAGGCCAGAACCAGGCTGTCTGCCCTGCTGGAGAGCAGGGGGAGTCTAGAACCAGGGAACTGAAGACTTGAACCAAGACTAAAGCACCAGGAACTGTCGGCAGGAAGATGGAGTCTGTCCCCTGCTGGTAACAGCTAATGCCCCAATCACTCAGGTCCATCCCTGAGATGACCCTGAGATGATACAGCAGGGTATCTAGATGCCACTGCCCTCAGTGACCCCACAGGGAGGGGACAGGGCAGCCACCCTAGGACTGATGGATGGTCTGGCTCAGGGGAGTCTTTTCCTGTCTTTTCCCCTTGAGGCTTCAGAGCAGGTGGTCTGAGGCCAGGAGGGCAGCCCAGCTGGGCAGCCGGGACCGCCAGCCCGGATCACCAGCCAGGGCAGTGTTTGTTTTCCTCAGACTTCCCGGGCTGGTTACCACTGCTGCTGTGGTTGCCCTGGGGACTGCTTGCTATTTTCATGTAGGCCTTGGATGATGAGCTGTGGAAACTCTGGCAAGGCTGGTCTGAGAGGTGATACTCAAGTAGGCTCTGCCAGAGAGGAGCGCTGGGCAGCAAGAGGGGGGCGCAGCGAGCGTCACACACAGCCCGAGTGTGGGATGGGAGAGGGTGGCTGGGAAAGACTGCCCATGCTCTTTGCCTTCTGTTCACTGGATCAAACATTCAAGGGTTTTGACTTTGTGCTAGGTGCGTGCAAAACCAAGTGAGGGTGTCCCAGCCCGGGGAAGCTAGCAACATAAAATACAGCTACAGTTCTGTGGGATCCAGGCCATTGCAGGACCACGTGGGTAGCCTGTTCCCATCTTGGCAGGAAGGGTAACTGAAAAACCTCCCTGATGAAGTATCTAAGAGTAAATCGAGTTTTCAAGGCAGAGTGGACAAGGCGGAGCAGCATGTACCTGGTCCAGAGGAGACTGGGTATAGCACTTCCAGAAGAGGCTGAATATAGTACTTCCAGAGAAGACTGAGTATAGTACTTCCAGAGGAAACTGAGTATAGCACTTCCAAAGAAGACTGAGTATAGCACTTCCAGAGGAGACTGAGTATAGTACTTCCAGAGAAGACTGAGTATAGTACTTCCAGAGGAAACTGAGTATAGCACTTCCATAGAAGACTGAGTATAGCACTTCCAGAGGAGACTGGGTATAGCACTTCCAGAGGAGACTGAGTATATCACTTCCAGAGGAGACTGAGTATATCACTTCCAGAGGAGACTGAGAATAGCACTTCCAGAGGAAACTGAGTATAGCACTTCCAGAGAAGACTGAGTATAGCACTTCCAGAGGAGACTGGGTATAGTACTTCCAGAGAAGACTGAGTATAGTACTTCCAGAGGAAACTGAGTATAGCACTTCCAGAGAAGACTGAGTATAGCACTTCCAGAGGAGACTGGGTATAGCACTTCCAGAGGAGACTGAGTATAGCACTTCCAGAGGAGACTGAGAATAGCACTTCCAGAGGAGACTGGGTATAGCACTTCCAGAGGAGACTGGGTATAGCACTTCCAGAGGAGACTGGGTATAGCACTTCCAGAGGAGACTGGGTATAGTACTTCCAGAGAAGACTGAGTATAGTACTTCCAGAGGAAACTGAGTATACACTTCCAGAGTGTATGCCCAATCCTGGGCAAAGTGGGAGCCTGGCCAAGAACCAGCCCATCAGGGGACTTGGGAATGAGATGATGCAGGACTGAAACAGCTGTGATGAGGCTCCAGGTAGCAAAATGCAGCCCAGGCCTCCCCTGGAGAGAGGCAAACTTTCCCTACCCATGAGGCATGGGGGACTGGGGGCTCCACAGGGCATCTGGGGCCCCGAAGCTGTGGGAGGGAGAGCCAAGCTAAGCCTCTGGCCCAGGCTGCCAGTCACTGCCCATCTGTGCTTCCTCCAAAGCACACTCCTGCCTCAACACCGGGCACACGCCTAGGTGTCTCCTGCCTGCCTGTGGCCATTCCCCCGATGGAAGGCGCTTACTGGCCTAGAAGGCAGGGCAGCACACAGTAGTGGGGGTGCACGGATAAATGCAGCACCCACAGGTGTGAGGAACCAGCTAGGCACAGCGAGGCCTGTCTCTCCCTAGTCCCCGGCCAGCCCTGTGATGCGGCTGGTTTTGCCGTCATTACGAACCTCAGGAACCTGAAGACCATGACCCTAACCAGCCTCAGCAGATGTGCAGTGATGAAGTCGGAGGTCAGACCCAGGTGTGGCTCTGCAGCCACACCTCTACAAGGCCACGGACACCCACGACGTCCCAGGGGCGCTGAGTCCAAGACAACAAGGAACCAGAGAACTAAGGAGCCACGAGGGAGGAGCCACAGAGGGCTGGATTGTCCCTAACAACCTATGCCCTTTGACCTTGGGAGGGACTTTGTGAAGAGAAGAAGTGATGCTGCCTGGCTGTCTTCAGATCCTGAGGAAAAAGTCATCACCGGAAAGAACGGAGCTCCCAGCCCGCAGCGACATCGCCAACCAGAAAGGCAGGTGAGCCAGTGAGGGGGGCTTCTCTCTCTCTCTCTCTCTCTCTCTCTCTCTCTCCCACACACACACACACACACACCTGGGACAGACACACAAATTCCACTCCATTGCTCCATTGCTACTGGCTCACAGGGACTCTGAGCCCAATGAGCAGCGGGTGTCCAGAACTGAGTTTGGTGGAGGAGGTGGCGGGGGCTGTTGGTTTACTAACTTGAACCAGAAGTGTGTAAAGTGAGGTGAGGCAGGGGAATGCCCCTTCAGCCCCAGCACTCGGAGGCTCAGCCAGCCCAGGGGTATACTGTTTAGTGGGTACCACGGAGAGCAGTTGGGGCTCAATGTAGTCTGGGTCTAGGTTGTTCCTGAGAAGCACATACGTGAAAAGTTTGTGTGTCAGCCTGTGGTACGGGGTGGGAGTGGCAAGCATCCCGAAGCTGAGTGGGCGGGGTGCCCTTGAAGGGGCTTGGAACGCCCATCCCTTCCTCCCACAGGCTTTGCTTCCTGGCTCCCACAAGGTGGACGTATGCTCCGCTCCACCCTACCTGCCACGCGGACCTGCCTCACTGTAGGCCTAAAGGCAATGGGAACCGTGGGCTGCAAACTGAAATAAAGGACACAGGCGGTTTCCTTCTGAAGTCGGGTGTTGTCGCAGTCCAAGGAACTGATGAGCCTGGGCGCTGAGATCCTCCAAGAAACCCGGAGCGAGCCTCTCGTGGGTGGGGAATTTGTCTTTCCAGCCCCACAGTACTGAGGTTGCGCACCCCCAGATGTTAATGCCTCGGACCTGCTACAAACGCCCTTGGGTGGTTCAGGAGCCCAGAGAGGAAAGCAGAATCAGTCGGAGAAGCTACACATGTGACGGACTGCCTAGTGTGGAAGCCAAAGACAACAGACAGAACACGTGCAGTCGAGCAACATGTCTGGGTGACGGTGACATCTGATGTCCTGGACATAGACCTCCGCCAGAGACGGGGCCAGCTTGCTGTATGCTCCCCCCTCCCTGCAGGACCGCTGGCCACCCCAGCCTACAGCCAGGACCCCTCGTGGGGATGAGACTCTGAACATAGAATTTTTAGCTTTGGTTTCTTGAAGAAGCACACCAGTAGGCCAAGGTGCCCAGTGACCAGGAAGCAGAAGCTAAAGTGTCAAGATAGTCCCCGGAGCAGAGGAAGAAGGTGGAGGTGGGAGGCGGGCTGCGGTCTGGGTCAGGTGACCTCTCATGACTGTCACCTCCAGAGACCAGGGTTTGCTCCAGTTGTTCCTCTGCAGGCAGGTCAATTGCACTGAAAACACACACACACACACACACACACACACACACACACATCACATCACATCACATCACATCACATCACATACACACACATCCTATCAATATTGGACTAAACTTGTTTATTTGTTTTTCTATGTAGCCCTGGTTATCCTGGGACTAGCTCTGTAGACCAGGCTAGCCCCAAACTCAAAAAGCCATCTGCCTCCTGGGTGCTGGGATTGAAGGTGTGCACCACCACACCAGGCTGGACTTCTTCTGTAAAAATTTTTATTTATTTTTTATCTCACGTGTGCACGAGCGTTTGCCTGACTGTGTATGTGTGCTCCACATGCACACCCAGTGTCTACGGATCCAGGAGAGGCACAGGGTGCTTGGTGCTGCACTCCGGCCCTCTGCAGCATGGGTGCTCGTGACTGCTGGGTCCCAGGAGAGCGCATTGGCAGGGAGAGTGCTGAAAGGCAGGTGTGAGCCTTGAGGGCAAAGGGAGCATTTTAAGCAAAGGTTGGGAAGCTCAAGCCTGCGGTGATCCCAGCGCTCAACAAATAGATGCCGGAGGTGAGGCTTCAAGGTCATCCTTGGCTACACAGCCGGTTCCAGGCCAGCCCGGACTACAGGAAGCTGTCACAAACAAAGCAAACATGGAGTAGCATGGACACAAGGCAGCAGGCTTTGGGCCTGCAGGGATCTGTGCCCGGAGAGCAAATCCCCTGCCCATCTGCGCCTTCTGAGCCTGCCCTTTCTGCAGCCCATGCAGCTGCCCAGACATCTGTGTGCTCTCCCCTGTCAAGTTTCTGGTTTGGAATCTCAAAGCGAGAGGCTGATCCTACCGAAGAGAGGCCCCTCTGCAGTGAAGTGCAGCTTCGAAGGAAGAGCAGGATTGGGAGCCTGAGGCTGGCGGGGAACGCTGGGCCCTGATGGGGCAGGATTAGGGGCAAATGTGGGGAGCCAGCCTTGCTGGAAAATCCCAGTCAGGCTCGGAGGCATTGCCCTTCTGTGGAGATCATGGAATTCCAGGCTGCTGCCAAGTCAAGATGGTGCAGGAAGTCCTGGGCTCCTATGCCAGGCGTATTGGGTGTTTTCGAGGGCTGTACACCACTGGGATTGATTTGTACCATTTGTTTGGGGCAACATGTCCCTGCACAGGCTACATTGGCTCAGTGAACAACTTTTGGAGCTACATAGGCCCAGAGTCTTTCTGTTCTCGGTTGGCACTGTAACTAAGGCATCCCCCTGCCAAGACAGTAGTCCCCATGGGTCAGTGAAGAGTGCAGATAAGTCACTCTGGAGATGGTTTCAGAGAGCAGTGACTGTGTTATTACACAGGAGCAACCACTTACGTAGTGAAAGCCTGGTGATTGGGATGGTTAGCACGTTACCTCGGATTGGAGAAAGCGCTCATACCGCCAGGCTCTCTGTGCAGGATCACAATGGAGGAGTGTGGAAAGTGCAGACACGTACAGGCCAGCTACCAACGACTCACACTACTCCAGGATTCAGTGTTCTGACTTCCGAAGCACGGTGTACCTTGCTGCTGCCAGGCCACGAAGCCCTTGGCTTCTCGAGAGGGACCTGGAGGCTTGCGACTGGACTCCCTAGCCCTGGAGTGTACCGTCAAGTATGGTAAAGGTCACACTAGTCCTTAGAAAGATCTGAGCCTGCTCTCTGAGGTATGCGAAGGGCCAGGGCTGGCTTTCCCAGGGCCTCTGGTCCAGCTGAGTCTTAGCTTCCCTGGCTAGCCTCTAGGTGTACCAAGTCCTGGGGCCGGGCTCTGGACAGTCTCTATTTAACGTAAATATTCTATTTTTTGTACACACACACACACACACACACACACACACACACACACACGGCAGGGAGTCATCATCCCAGGGTGGCCATGAACCCCATACATAGCTGAGGCCAGTCTAGAACTTCTGATCCTCCTGCCTCTACCTCCTGAGCTCTAGGATCTCAAGTGTATGTTACCATACCAGTTATGTGGTGCTGTGGCTGGATCCCAGTCTCGTGCATGCTAGGCTAGCACTCTACCAAATCACACACACACACACACAGCTTCTAGCTATTTCTTCTGTCTGTCTGTCCATCTGTCCGTCCATCCATCTATCCATCCATCTAATGTATGTGTTTTGTCTACATGTAAGTTTGTGTATCATGTATACACATGTACCCACAGAGACCAGGGAAGGGCATCAAAGTCTCTAGAACTTAAGAATCTGTGAGCTACCATGTGTGTGCTGGGAAGCACCCCCAAGTCCTCTGTGACCCCTGACCAGGCTCTGCCACACGAGACTCCAGGCTCCCTACTAATCTGGCTGCAGCCAGTTCCTCCCACCGCTTACGTAGTCCTTACCACCTGGCCTCTTCACAAGCAGGCATGGGCATCAGGACCAAGACAGGAACCTCACCCCTGCAAGCCATGCGTAGGAAGTGCAGAGACCCGAGAATGCTTCTGCAGCAATGGGGTATTAGTTTGTGGTAGGGTGTGTGGGGAACACAGAAACGAATGTGGAATCAGACACCCGGCAGGCGGGGCCCCTGACAAAGGACAATACATAGTCTCCCAGTTAAACACCAGCTTTATTCAGATGCAGGGCACTTCCTCAGAGGCGTCCTCCGCTTGTTCTGTGGGGCATTTAGCTCCTGTCCCCTCACCTCTCCCTAGACTGACCCAGCTTCTCAGCCAGACCTCAGAACTCGTCCTTTATGTCGAAATGGGGCTGGTCTTCAGGCTTGAAGTCCAGGTTGGGGCTGCCGTCCTCGTTGAGGATCCTGCGGGCCGTGTAGCCAACAATGGGGTACTTGGCTTTGTATACCTTGCTGAAGACGTCATCGAGGGCCTCCAGCTCCTTGGCAGTGAGACCCGTCTTGGGGAGAAGAAATGGGAGAGAGAGATGAGCAAACTGAATGTGACACACTGTGTCTGGCACTGTCCTCTCTGCCCCTGCCTTATCAAACTTCTAACACAAGAGAAAAACACACTAAAATAAAACCAAACAAAACCAAGGGGTTTTGTTGTTGTTGTTGTTTTGTTTTGTTTTGTTTTTTGAGGAGAGAGTAAGAGCCCAGCCCTCACCGTCACAGATTATGTGACTAAGTTTCTTGCATCTGGAGAAATTGCAGGGGTCCGCACATCTGGAGTAAAACACATGAGGCTCACTCTGGGAAACTGCCTTTGTGTTCATGGCATCCAATCGTGACAGAAAAAGTATGGGGGAAAAAATCCTCCATCTTAAATCAAAGAATGAACAATACACTTTTAAACAGCTGGGAGCTGGAGAGATGGCTCAGCAGTTAAGAGCACTGACTGCTCTTCCAGAGGTCCTGAGTTCAAGTCCCAGCAACCACATAGTGGCTCACAGCCATCCATAAAGAGATCTGACACCCTCTTCTGGAATGTCTGAAGACAGCTACAGTGTACTTATATGTAATAAATAAATAAATCTTCAAAAAAAAGAAAAAGAAATGGCTGTAGGTTTGCAGGGTAGGCGAGGGTTGTCTACAGGACGTGAGTGTGGGATGCGTGTGCTCTGTGAGAGCAGAGTGTGGGTACTAAGTGTCTGTACAGAGAGAGAGAGTTCTGGGGGTGTGCTGGGGAGCAATGGCTTCGTCAGTCTCTAGTCAGCTGATACAGGAAATATTTTCCATGGAACACCCAATCCTGGGCGGGCGGGACTGCAGCCTGCCCACCTCTCTATGTTATTATACATTTAAGGACCACCATCTGCTGTCATTTGAACTGAGGATGTCCCTTTGTGAAAGGTCCAAGTGTCAATGGTTTGGTCTCCAGGGTGAAGTTACTGGGAGGTGAGGGCGCCTTTAAGGGGTGTGGCCTAGTAAGAGGCCCTTACATTGAGAGTGCGCCCTCTAGAGGAAACGTGGGACGCTGGCCGCTTCATTTCCTCTTTTCCTTCAGAGCATGGCCTATCTCTGCCACATGCTCTAGCTATGAGATCAACCAGTCATGGACTGAAGCTTCCAGAGCTTTAGACCCTTTTTCTTTAGACATTACTTAGAAGTCTAGAGAGACGGCTTGGTGGTTAAGAGCTCTTACTGCTCTTGTAGAGGACCCATGTTTTGTTCCCAGCACGCCCACCAGGCAGTGTGAAACTGTCTTTGACTCCAGCGTCAGGGGATCTGGTGCCCTCTTCTGGTCTCTACGGGTACCTGCATGCCTGTGGTGCACATAAACTGATACAGGCACACATACACAGAAATAAAAATAAATTTAAAAAAATATTTATGTCAGATACTTTGCTATAATATGGAAGGCAGACTAAATCCTTCCCATTAATTTCTTTCTATTCGAGACAGGGTTTCTCTGTGTTGTGGCTCAAGAATTTGACTCATCGGGCTGGAGAGATTGCTCAGAGGTTAAGAGCACTGGCTGTTCTTTTAGAGTTACTGAGTTCAAACAACCACATGGTGGCTCACAACTATCTGTAATGAGATCTGGTGGCCTCTTCTGACCTGCAGGCATACATGCAGGCAAAACACTGTGTACATAATAAACAAACAAACAAACAAATAGCTGGGCAGTGGTGGTGCACGCCTTTAATCCCAGCACTTGGGAGGCAGAGGCAGGCGGATTTCTGAGTTCAGCACTTGGGAGGCAGAGGCAGGCGGATTTCTGAGTTCGAGGCCAGCCTGCTCTACAGAGTGAGTTCCAGGACAGCCAGGGCTAAACAGAGAAACCCTGTCTCAAAAATAAATAAATAAATAAATAAATAAATAAATAAATCTTTAAAAAAAGAATTTGACTCATCACAATTTATTTATATTGATTTGATAAGCACAATTCATGTGAATATCAGGCTATTGTGGCATTTACTATATAAAAATTACTATACTATACTATACTATGGCCATTACTATATAAAATTATTTTTAATGGATGATTTTTTTGTTTTTGTTATTTTGGATTTGGTTTTTTTGAGACAGGGTTTCTCTGTATAACCCTGGCTGTCCTGGAACTCACTCTGTAGACCAGGCTGGCCTCCAACTTAGAAATCCACCTGCCTCTGCCTCCCAGAGTGCTGGGATTACAGGCATGTGCCACCACCGCCCAGCTAAAATTATTTTTAAATTACGTTTATTATGTGTATGTATGCATAGCACACACATGCTGGTATGCACATAGGGGTCAAAGGGCGACTTGTTGGAGTCTCTTCTCTCTCTGTTTGGGTCCCTGGGATTGAATTCAGGTCATGAGGGTTGGAAACACCTCATTTTTACCTGCTGACTCTTCTCACCATCTCCCCTTTTGTTGTTTTGTTTTGTTTTTCAAGACAAAGTTTCTCTATGTAACCTTGGCTGTCTGGGAACTTGCTCTACAGACCAGGCTAGCCTCAAACTCCAAAGATCTGCCTGCCTCTGCCTCCCAAGTGCTGGGACTGAAGGCGTGCTATAACCAGACCCCTGTTTAAATGCTGTGTTCCTCTGCACAGAAGCACCAGCATAGAAAGGAACCTTGTTTCTCCTGTCCACCTGTTAAGCTATGGCAACCGGCAAGAGCAGGACTCAGAGATGGGATATGTGTGGAGCGCACAGGGATGTCAGCTGACCCGTCCACACAGGGTTTGGACTTAAGTCTGTAGACAGTGAGATGCCATCAGAGGCTCCTAAATAGGGCGGCCCAGTAAGACAATGCATTCTAGACAGTGGCTGGCTACTAAGACACACAAGCCCATCAACAGGCTTATGAAGAAGTTTTGTTGACCAAGGAGCTGGTCCAGTGGTAGAGCATTGTCTACTGTGTGTGTGTGTGGGGGGGGGGGGGGGGTCTACATTCAAATCCAGAGTAATGAAAGAACAAGGAGCTGGTCCAGTGGTAGAGCATTGTCTACTGTGTGTGTGTGTGGGGGGGGGGGGGGGTCTACATTCAAATCCAGAGTAATGAAAGAACAAGGAGCTGGTCCAGTGGTAGAGCATTGTCTACTGTGTGTGTGTGTGTGGGGGGGGGGGGTGTGTCTACATTCAAATCCAGAGTAATGAAAGAACAAGGAGCTGGTCCAGTGGTAGAGCATTGTCTACTGTGTGTGTGTGTGGGGGGGTGTGTCTACATTCAAATCCAGAGTAATGAAAGCACTCTGTTTAACCCAGAGACTAAAACAAAACAAACAAAACTAAAAACAACTAGGCTCAGTGGTACGCATACCTTTGATCTCTGCCCTCGGGAAGCAGAGGCAGTCCTGTGAGTCTGAGGCCAGCCTGGCCTACCTAGAGAGTTCCAGTCTAGACAGGGCTACATAGTGACACCCTGTCTCAGGAACCAACAACAAAATGGACAGAGTGGGAACAGAGCATTTTGACAAAGGCTCATCCGGCTTACAGTGTCGTGAGTGAGGTCTGCAGGATCCAGCGACATCTTGGCCACACCCCTGCTGGAGTCCTTCCCGGCCAAGGCATTGTAGGGGGCTCCGCGTCCATAGAACTCTGCATCGAGGAGGAGGAAGGAAGAGTGGGTGCACATGGCGGAGGCCAGGAGTTGGGGGTTCTCCAGACCCTGCCCCGTCCCCCCCCCCCCATTCTAGGAAAGGCTGTAGTTCTGAGGATGAACTACTTAACAGGGCAGATGGGAGGGAGGCCCAGGTATACACCTGGTGCTGCACCAACCCAGAACACACCTGCCAGCTGAGAGATTGTTTGCAGAAAACACACAATGAAGTCTCTTTAAAAATTAAAATGTAGGGGGCTGAAGAGATGGCTCAGCAGTTAAAAGTACTGACTGCTCATCCTGAGTTCAATTCCCAGCAACCACATGGTGGTTCATAACCATCTGTAATGGGATCCGATGCCCTCTTCTGGTGCGTCTGAAGACAGCTACAGTGTAGTCACATACATAAAATAAATAGATTTATTTTTTTAATTAAAATGTAAGTTTTGCCTAATGACACGGGCCTGTCATCACAGCTAGAGAGGAAGCTGATGCAGGAGAGTTGCAAATTCAAGACCAGCCTATGCCTGCCTGGGGGTAAGCAATTTTAATGGGGGAGAGAGGCTAGGGTTGTAGCTCATTGGTACTTAAAGCCCTGGGTTAAATACTGTGTGTGTGTGTGTGTGTGTGTGTGTGTGTGTGTGTCTATCTGTCTGTAGAGTGTGTGTCTGTCTGTCTGTCTGTAGAGTGTATGTCTGTAGTGTGTGTGTATAGTGTGTCTGTGTAGTATGTCTGTGTGGTATGTTTGTGTGTGTATATATGTGTATGTATGTATAAGTATGGTGTATTTGTATGTGTGCCTGTGTGGCAGTGTATTTGTCTGTCTTTAGAATGTATGTATATCTATGTGACATGTTTGTCTCTGTGTGTATGTATGTCTCTATAATGTGTTTGAAAGTATGCCTATGTGGTGTGTTTCTGTGTGTGTGTCTGTCTGTCTGTCTACCTGCGTATAGAGTGTGTGCTCCTGCATGGTCTCTCTCTCTCTCTCTCTCTCTCTCTCTCTCTCTCTCTCTCTCTCTCTCTCTCTCCTGTGCATGGGTGTGTGTGTGTGTGTGTATGTATGTATGTATGTGTGTATGTATGTATGTATGTATACACAAACATAGACAAGGAGAGCCCTGGTCTTAAACATCTCAGAAGCCAAGTCTTCTACTATGCCTACTTAGAGGAGCAATGAAAACTCACCTCCTGGTAGTATAGTAGATACAGTCAGGGAAATGTTATGTGAACTGAAATGTTCTGCTACTTCTACAACAGCACTCTTAGCTAAGGGACACTCTTCTGGCTTCTAACAGAGAGCTCGTGGGGTTTGAACTGGATTCCACAAGCCTTCAAGTAGAAACGAGGCATCGACAGGAAGTACTAAGTACAGAGACCTGTTTTGGTGAAACACTGAGAAGGATTAGCTCCACCCTGCCTTTCAGAGGAAAGGTAAGGCCTTGGCTGACAGTACCCCTGCCTCATCCCTCCAAGCACCTGCTCTGGGGAACCCGAGTTCCCTAGGAGTGACAAGACACTTACCCTTCCCAGAGGTGACATCGAACACCACTCCCTTCACGGCCAAGTAGATGGGCTGATCATCCTGGAAAGCAGGGGAGAGGCCTTAGGAGCAGGGGAGAGGCCTGAGGGGCAGGGGAGAGGCCTGAGGGGCAGGGGAGAGGCCTGAGGGACAGAGGAGAGGCCTGAGGATCAGGGGAGAGGCCTTAGGAGCAGGGGAGAGGCCTGAGGGGCAGGGGAGAGGCCTGAGGGTCAGGGAAGAGGCCTTAGGAGCAGGGGAGAGGCCTGAGGATCAGGGGAGAGGCCTTAGGATCAGGGGAGAGGCCTGAGGGGCAGGTGAGAGGCCTGAGGATAAGGGGAGAGGCCTGGGTGGCAAGGGTGAGACCTGAGGATCAGGGTAGAGGCCTGAGGGGCAGGGGAGAGGCCTGAGGGGCAAGAGAGAGGCCCGAGGCACTGAGGAAGTCACTGATGCCGATGGCAATTTACTTCACAAATCTATGGACTGTGGTGACTTGTGAACCTGGACCCTTGTGGTATCCTCACATGCCCTTTACCACCCTTTCAAAGGGCATTAATGGAACATTCTCCTCTGTCTGCTCTTCAGAAAGAGGGAAAGACATGGCCTCCCTCCATGCCTGAGAAGGGACATTGGAATGCCTTCTCCAGTTCAGGCTTTGGTCAGAAGCTACAAAGTGATAGTTTTGGCAGCTGCCACTCAAGAGAGATGACCACAAAATGGAAGAGCCTAATCTACGTTTTAAGATGTAAAGGTGGGTTGGTGAGATGGCTCAGCAGGTAAGAACACTGGCTATTCTTCCAAAGGTCCTGAGTTCAAATCCTAACAACCACATGGTGGCTCACAACCATCCGTAGACACCTTTTCCTGGTGTGTCTAAAGATAGCTACAGTGCACTTACATTTAATAATAAATAAATCTTTGGGCTGGAGCAAGCAGAAGTCCTGAGTTCAAGTCCCAGCAACCACATGATGGCTCCCAACCTTTGGTACAGCTACAAGTGTACTCATATACATAAAATAAATAAATCTTTAAAAAAGGTTGTAAAGTCAAGAAGAATCAAATAACCAAGAAAGACTAATGTTACACTAGAAGTGTAAGATGAAATAAACAGTTTCCTTCCCAAGTTGCTTTAGGCCAACTTTAGGTTACTGTATTGTATCACAGCAATAGAAAGCTATGGCACAGGGTCAAACAGTGAGGCCTTGTCTCAAGAAAGGAAACAATAAAAATGAAATTCCAAAACTGCACACAGGGACTTTGAAGTTAGGCTGGAAGGACCCTAGATGATGAAACACTCTCCTTGCGAGTGAGGCTGTTTGCCGTGCCTATGTGCACAGGTCTGCGCATGCGTGCGTGTGTGCGAGGGTGAATGTGTGACCCTTGAGACACTGCCTTGAACTCAGTTCTCCTGAATGTCTCCTGACTGTTGGGATTCCAGGCTTGCCCCAGCACACCCTGCAGAGTAAGGCTGGGCCCAATGATGTTGAATGGCAGAGACTAAAGCTTCCGTTTGTCTTCTCTCCCTTGACCACCAGAGGGCACCCTTAGCCCAGAGAGAACTTTGCGGGATGTAGGGTGAGCGAGTGAGTGGAGCCCCAACGTTACTCAACCTCACGGCTCCAGGAAAGCAGATGCACGTCGGGAAGGGACCAGAACCTTCACTGTCCCTTCACCTGGGACATCCATGGCCTCGCCATCTGGCCTGCCTGCCTGCCTGCCAGCCTCTGGCCAAGCCGAGGCCAATGGCAAGCGCTCCAGCCCCTCTAAAGCAGGGCCTCCAAGCACTGGGCGGAGAGGAAGTAGGTGGAGCCTGGGCAGAGCCGGCAGGAGGCTTAGACATTGGCCAGAGCTCCTGCCCCTCACCCGTCTCTGCGCCCACGGAGCCAGACTGGTCCCCCAGAAAGAGGAAACCTGCTGTGGGTGTTTGGTTTGGTTTTTGTTTGTTTGTTGTTTTGTTTTCAGAGAAAAGTGCTGTAAGGGCGTGGTCTTCAAACTGCTGTTGGCACGCGTGTCCTATTTCAGGGTCATGGAACAGGGGTTTATCAACAGACTTAAAGGGATGGGAGAAAATAATAGAACGTGAGAGAAAATGTTAGTGCCCGAGTGTGAGCCTTTCCTCAGCACACTCTCAACGTTTTATAGTAGGGTCAGCAGGCGCAGAGGCTGGGTCAGGGTTGCTGTGCCACGCCCTTTGTGTGGCCCCCATCTTGTCTTTACGAGATGCCAGTGTAGGCGAGGTACTCCTTGTGACCGTGGGAGGGGCAGTTTCACATATCCACCCAGGAGTGCGACCAAGCCAGAGTTTATCAGTCCTCAGCCAAGTGTGACAGGCAAGGCTGAGACCTGCAGCCAGCGGACTTCACACGAAGGAACTTATGTTCTACGCCAGTTTGGGTGGGTGTGGCCTGCCCCAATCCATTGAAAAGCCAAGAGGTTCCTGAGGAAAAAGAAACTTCACCTAGCAGGGCATGGTGGTGCTTGCTTTGAGATCTCAGTGAGTTCTTCCACCACCCTTGGGCTACACAGTGGGTCCAGGACGGCCAGAACTACATAGTGAGACCCTGTCTGAACAGCACTCCCGGGAAGGAAGGAAGGAAGGAAGGAAGGAAGGAAGGAAGGAAGGAAGGAAGGAAGGAAGGAAGGAAGGAGGACAGCAAGTCCTCCTGCTGTACAATTCCAGCCTCCTTCCTGGTACAGCCTGCCTAGTCAGGCAGCCCCACCAGCTGCAAACTGTTGTAATAGAATCCCCCTCTATCTGATGCCAACACCATACAGTTGAAAATAAGGCCCCTGTGGTGCTTAGTAACTTGGTCCCAGTCACACCGCACAGCAAGAATCTAACTGTTCTCCATGCATCTACACCAGGAGCTCCCTCCGCCGTCCCTTAGCGCCCATTCCCATTCCTGTCACGTTCCTGTCTCTGTGTCCTTATGGACCTGTGGGTCCAAACCAGCGGTTCTCACCCTTCCTAACGTTGTGGGCCGCGGTGACTCACTCCCACCAACCATGAAATTATTTCCGTTGCTACTTCATCATTGTAATTTTGCTATTGCTATGAATCATAATGTAAATACCCGTGTTTTCTGATGGTGGTCGGACCCACAGGCTGAGAACCACTGGCCTAAGCTTTCATCCCTAAAGATCTGCTTTGGGGGCAGGGATCTGGAGAGATAGCTCAGCGGGTAAGAACTGACTGCTCTTCCGAAGGTCTGGAGTTCAAATCCCAGCAATCACATGGTGGCTCACAACCATCCGTAATGAGATCTGACGCCCTCTTCTGGGGTGTCTGAAAACAGCTGCAGTGTGTACTTAGATATAACAATAAATCTTTAAAAAAAAAAATCTGCTTTGGGAGAGATCCTTGCATATTTGGTCTATGTAAGGTTCGATAACCCAGAAGCTAGGGAACACAGGGTACATGGATTCAGCAAAGCAACACGGGTCCTTCCCTCGCGTACCACTGAGCCCGCCGTGCCTCAGTTTCCCTATCTGTAAAGACAGGGGATCAATCCTGGACTCACTGCAATGTTGTGTAGATCCAGGCTTCCTCCCCATCTAAAGCAGCTGTCCGTGTCGGGAGTGTTATTTTCCCCTCTGCATTCATTCCCACCTGCCCAGACACTAAGTGGGGTCTGAAGGACTTCAGAAGGCCTGGGACACCGCTGCAGGAAAAGGAAGGCTTGGATCGTCCGGCCGGCCCCGACCCCCTAGCCCAGTGCGCACGCTCCGGCCGGTCACTTTGCACAAACTGTAGGCCATGTGGCCCCAGCTCACGCTCACACGAAAATCGAGAAGGGTCTGAGGTCTGTACTCAGAGCCACAGTGATAAGGCGGGGCGATGGAAGCGCGGGGTGGGGCGTGAGGGCGACGCCCTGCCTCCACCGGGCCTCGCGTGGGTCCCCGCCACCAGCCAGCCCCGGACAGCCGCCGGCCCAGGCCGCGCCGCCTACCTCCTCGCCGCCGTAGCGGGCCAGCTCCTCCTCGGTGAAGAGCCGCACCGGGGGCCCGCGCTCTGCGGGGCGCGGCGTCTGCCCAGCCCGGGCTGAGGGCACCGGGACCAGAGCCAGCGCCAGGGCGAGCGCCGCAAGCGGCCGCAGCCGCCACCCGGGCGCCGGGCGCGCCATGGACAGCGAGGAGCTGGCGGGAGGACGGCGGGGCGGAGCACGGTCGGCTCCTAGGGAGGGGCCCTGTAACACAGGACCCAGCCTTATCAATTGTCGTCTCCCTCCTTTCTCTCTGAGGCTAAGTCCTACTACATAGCTTGTAATATTCTTGAACTGGTGGCGATCCTCCTGCCTCAGCCTCCAGAGAATTAGAATTATAAACCAGTGGCACCAAGCCCGAGTAACTTCCCCGCTCCCTCCCTTCCCTTCCTTCCTTCTCTCCAATCCTTTCTCTCCCTCTCTTCCTCCTTCCTTTCTTTTCTTTTTTCCTTTCCTTTCTTTTCCCTTCCCTTCTCTTCCCCACCCCCACCTTCCTGTCCAAGTTTTCATTCTGTAGCTCAGGCTGGCTATGTCCTAAGGCAGACCTTGCAGGGATTCTCCAAACCTGGTTCTTTTATAGGATTGTGTTGTAACTTACATGATTATGGCTTTGAAGGCTTTGCCAAACTCACAACACAATCTTTTTACACCAAGTCACAGAATCTCAAGGTTGAAGAGGCCCTTCTAACTCGCAGGGTGAAATATCACAGCTTTCTTGAGGCCTAACACATCTTGACAATATCTCTGGCCTTGAGCATTCTGGCTGCTCCAGGGCCCTCTCTCTGCAGGCCTGTGTCAGGACGCCAAAAGATTCTTCTACAAATTCTACTGACCACACCAACTGCACTGCCTATTCTTCCATAGGGCCCCGGGTTCTGCATTTATGTGGCAGTTCACAAACATCTGTAACTCCAGTCCCAGGGGCCCTGACACCCCTTCTGACCTCTGCAGGCACCAGGCACGAACGTGGTACACAGGCAAAATACCCATACACGTAAACAAAATTTAAAAAGAAAATTAAAACTATTTTCCACTAGTTTTTACTAGTATTTATTTCTTAGCTGTGTCCAACAGTAGAGTAGAAGGGCCACAGTACAGATTGTTGGCCACACGGTGACAGAGAGGCTGAGGCTGAGACCTGACAGGAGAGGAGGAGGCGTGGCTCACCAGCCACAGATGGGGAGGAGGCGTGGCTTACCAGCCACAGATGGGGAGGAGGCGTGGCTCACCAGCCACAGGTGGGGAGGAGGCGTGGCTTACCAGCCACAGATGGGGAGGAGGCGTGGCTTACCAGCCACAGATGGGGGGAGGAGGCGTGGCTTACCAGCCACAGATGGGGAGGAGGCGTGGCTCACCAGGCAGGAGCTATGTATTAAGAAGCTGGAATCTTGGGAAGGAAGCTAGAGTTTGACAGCTGCGGTGTCTGAGGCAGGGAATGGAGGCTCACAGAGGATCCTGGCCCTTCCCTTTTCTTGGACCTGCTGATCTCAGGTAGCACATCCCCTTGACTGAATTCAATGGACACTTTTTTTCTTTCTTTCTTTTTTTTTTTTTTTTTTTTTTTTTTTTTTTGGTTTTTTGAGCAGCATATCCGCCCCGGTGGTGGTGGCGCACGCCTGTAATCCCAGCACTTGGGAGGCAGAGGCAGGCGGATTTCTGAGTTCGAGGCCAGCCTGGTCTACAGAGTGAGTTCCGGGACAGCCAGGGCTATACAGAGAAACCTTGTCTCGAAAAAACCAAATCCAAAAAAACCAAAAACAAACAAACAAACAAACAAAACAAACTTTTTAATGGCTCATTTTATCCCCTGAGCTCTGTGAACAGTGTATTAGTACTCAATATGCTAATTTGTGACTAATCACTAATTAGTACCGAACGTGCTAATTGATACTAATTCGTAACAAATACGTTATTCACAACCAATGCTTTACAAGAAGTAGCTTAAGGAAATAAAGGTTTATTTTGGTTCACGGTTTGGGAGATAACGTCCCATGGGGTGGGAAACACCTGGGAGTGGGGGTCGGCTGTTTGTCCAAGCCTCAGAAAGCAGAGAAGAAACGCCAGCGTTCAGTGTACTCTTTCTTTCACCATTTCTCTTCATCCCTGGGCCCCCACCTGTGCAATGGTGCCATCCACATCTGGGTATTCTGTCTGGAAAAGCGCCACAGACACTCCTAAAGGTATCCTCACCAACGCGCTTGGGTTCTTTATTCAACCAAGTTGACAAAGTCGACCACCACAAACAGGTAGCAATAGTTTCATATTACTCAAAAGGCAACTGAGGGACAGGAAGGTTAAATGGCCTTACCAAGGTAACAGGCCCAGAGCAGAGTCGAGATAGAAGTGGGTATCGGGGTGCCAGGCTCTCGATTTCACTAGCTGCCCTCTGATGTTCTAAAATGGACTTTGAGTGGAGAAATGGCACAAACTGTGGTTTGAATAAAAGTGTTTCCTAAGGACCCTTAGGGAGTGGCACTATTAGGAGATGCGGCCTTGCTGGAGTAGGTGTGGCTGTGTTGGAGGTCGTGCATTCCAGGGAGCAGGCATCAAGGTTTCAGAATTTCAAGCCAGGCCTAGTTGAAGTGGAAACTTAAGGGTTCTTCAACAAGTCAGTTGTGTTGGATGGTGGTTTGTTGGGGCAAACACGTGAAGGAGTGTTTTCTGAAGTGGACACGGGAAAGGCTCAGATGACTTGTGAAGGGACGTTTCACTAAAGCAGACACAGGAGGAAGAATGTTCTGTTAAAACAAACACATAAAAGGACTCGTGATGAAGGAGTCTTTACCAAGGACACACATCTATTGGTCCACCTTACCTTGTGTAGCCCCATTTGTTGGGACTCACAGAGAGAAATACATCAAGAAACTTCTGGTGGTGTGTCGTGGCTTCTTGCTGTTTTCATGGATTTGGGCTGATGGACAGAGTGATGTCAGCTGAGACAGGTGCACGTGCCTAGACCGACAGTGCTGTGGAGGACGTGTGATGTTTGGACAGAGTCTGACCAGGACTCCACAGTGGCTGAGGCTGAGCTTGGCTTGCTTGTAGAGCTAGCTGTGTAACATTTGCTCTCAGATCTGCACTGACAAAGACACAGCCGAGAACTTCTCCTGGCGTTCTTCCTGGCCCCTCCTGCTGACTTGTGTGGCAGCTGAGGCCTGCCTGTCTCTACTAGGCTGTGCCACCGCTGCTGTTTCGTGTTTGCTATCCAGAGTCTACCGAACCGGACTGCTGGTATATCTGTGAAGTGTTTGCGAGTGCATTGAGCTGCCGCTGCTGGTCTGGGAGCTGATAGCACAGATGGGATTGCTAGAAAGAACCATCTCTAAACAGGTCCACTTCCCTGTATCCTGTCTTTTCCACTACCTCTGGTGGGTGGTGGGCTAGAAGGGAGGTTATAGTGTTTAAGATTAGGTATGAAAAAAGGGAATGTTACACCTAGTAACTTTACATGGTCTCTTCATTGCAACGGGACCCCTCACCAAGACACAAGCCAGGGCCTCAGAGAGCTGGCACTGATCTGCTTCCATATATTTGGGAGTGGGGTTAGTTTCTTAGGGCCACTGAACTGAAGGAGCACAAACCAGAAAACTTACAGATGTGCTTGATCTCTCGGCATCGTGACATGACGTGGTCATCTACAAAGTTCATTTTTGAGGAACATGCAGTCTAGTTACAAAAAAATTGCATGTTTTAATTAAGTTTGTGATTTTGTGCGGGGATCATAGCTGGCCTGGGGCACACAGGGCCCAGGGATGGAGGGGAGACCGGCGACCATCACATGAGTAACTGGAGAGTCACTGTGGCTTTGCATCCTGGAGTGTAGCAGAATGTTATCACATGGTGTCCTCCTGTCTTGACGTCATAGTCCTGGTTATGGTGCTTTGAATGAGAATGTCCCCCATAGGGTCTTATATTTGAATACTTTGTCCCTGGTTGGTAGAGCTGTTTGGAAAGGATTAAAGTGTGTGGCCTTGCTGGGGGGGTGGTGTCACCGAGGGTGAGCTTGGAAGTCTCTGAAGGGATCTGAACACTCGGAGCTTTCTCTCTGCCTCTTGGTTGCAGATCAAGCTTCCCTCCATCATCATGGACTCAACGTCTGAGACTGAAAGCCAAACTAAAGGCTTCTTGTTCTAAATCGCCTTGTTCACGGCGTTCTCCCACAGCAACAGAAGACACCTTCTGTCTTTTTATAAAGACACAGATCACATCAGATTACCTCACCTCACACCCAATCAATTCCTCGATGACTGTTTCCAACAGAGTCACATTTTGAGGTATTTCCATAGTTTGAGGGACATAAATCATCACCTGAGTCTCTAGGATAGAGACCATAGCTGGAGCCGTGAGACTGAAAGGACCACTCCCCTGCCCAGGGAGCAAGTGGAAAGGAGACAGACAGGGAAGCTGATTTTGAAAATGGTTTTGTAGGACCAGGAGGAGGAGGAGCCAGAGCACAGACTGTGAGAGAAGAGGGCAGGTAGAGCCTGGATGGAAGGTGCCGTGGGGAATGGAGGCTGGCCCAGTGCTGCAGAGAGTGGGAGTGAGAAGCACACGGGAGGAGAGGTGGCGCCGTGGAGAGGTGGCACAGTGGTCCAGGGCTTGCTGTGTTCACCTGAGTTCAACCCCGGGAACAGACTACAAGAAGTTGTCTTACAGAAGAGTTGGGAGAAAGATTGAGGGACGGGAAGAGAGCAGGGACTCACTCCACAGGAAGGCCAACAGAGTCAACTAACATGGACCCTTGTGGGGCTCCCAACCAACCAAAGAGCAAGCACAGGCTGGACCTGGGTCTCCTGCACATATAACAGATGAGCAGCTTGGTCTCCATGTGGGTCCCCCAAAAAGTGGAGCAGGGTCTGTCCCTGAGACTGTTGCCTTCCTGTCTGCCTGTGGATCCCTCACCCCTAAATGGACAGCCTTGTTTGGCCTTGGTGGAAGAGGGTGTGCCTAGTCCTGAACCCTCTTGTGTGAGGTGGGGTATGGGGAATTAAGATGGGGGTGGGGGGGTTGACACCCAGAGGGAGGGCTTCCCTTTCTAAGGTAAATGGGGGGAAGACTTACGTGAGGGTATACTGGGAGGAGAGGAAGAGCTGATGTTGGTTTGTACAGTGAATAATTTAAAATGTTGCCCTCTGACCTCCACGTACACAACACCCACCATCTCACACACGCATACTAATAATGCAGAAGATCAACAGGAAGAGACATGAGGCAACAGCCACCTGGCCTGAAAGGCAGGAGTCACTCTTTAAAAGCGTGACCCTGGGAGAAGAGTCCTCGGGGACCTCAAGGACTGAAAACCCTATTTTGTGTTCTCTCTGCACTCACTCGACAGAGCCACAGGAGTGAGAGAGTTGGGCGTCTTGCCCATTTCTGGATCCAGTGTGGACACAGCACAGTATATTTGTCAAACTGAGTTGATGATTCCTGTCTTAGGGTTTCTATTCCTGCACAAACATCATGACCAAGAAGCAAGTTGGGGAGGAAAGGGTTTATTGAGCTTACACTTCCTCGTTGCAGTTCATCACTAAAGGAAGTCAGGACTGGAACTCAAGCAGGTCAGGAAGCAGGAGCTGATGCAGAGGCCATGGAGGGATGTTCCTTACTGGCTTGCTCAGCCTGCTCTCTTATAGAACCCAAGAGCACCAGCCCAAAGGTGGTACCACCCACAAGGGGCCCTCCCCACTTGATCACTAATTGAGAAAATGTCCCACAGCTGGATCTCATGGAGGCACTTCCCCAACTGAAGCTCCTTTCTCTGTGATAACTCCAGCCTGTGTCAAGTTGACACACAAAACTAGCCAGTACAATTGACCCCTTGTCAACTTGACACACAAACACATCACTATTAAGCCTCAACCCTTACTTTCTTATTCATCTCCAAGATTTAAATTACTTTAAAAGTCCCACAGTCTTTACATATTAAAAGTTCAATCACCTTAAAATGTCCAATATCTTTAAAATTCAAAGGCTTTTAAAAATTCAAAGTCTTTTAACTGTGGGCTCCACTAAAATACTTTCTTCCTTCAAGAGGGAAACATATCAGGGCATAGTCACAACCAAAAGCAAAACTCATACTCCAATGGTTCAATGTCTGGGAACCAACTCACGATCTTCCAGGCTCCTCCAAGGGCTTGGGTCACTTCTCCAGCTCTGCCCTTTGTAGCACACAGCTTGTCTTCTAGGCTCCAACTGCCTGTACTCCACTGCTGCTGCTGTTCTTGGTGATCATCTCATGGCACTGGCATCTCCAAAATGCTGCTATCTTCCGCTGTAATTAGGCTTCACCAATAGCCTCTCATAGGCTCTCTTCATGCTGACAAGCCTCTGCTCCTATGCATGACCCCTTCAAGTCCTGGGCCACCAATTTCAACTGAGGCTGCACCTTCACCAATGGCCTTCCGTGGCCTCTCACTGTACCAAGAGCCTCAGCTGCTCTTCATGACTCCTTCATGCCTTCAAAACCAGTACCAGCTGGGTGACTCTTACACAGTACCAAGTCCAGTCACAGCACAAAATACAACTGTGGCTATCTCTGGAACACAGCCTCTGTGCTCTCAGAAAACACTTCCAAGAAAATTTCATCTCAGTGATGCTGGTCTCTTCTTAATCACTGCTAATTTCTTAGCTCCAGCTAACCAGCATCAATAGTCCCAGTAAGCCAAACAAAGGTTTGCTTTAGTGGTTCTGGTATCTTGTTACTCACAGCTGATTCTTCAGCCCCAGCTAACCAAAACCACAGAATCTTCACCATCAAAACATGGCCACTGTAAGAGTCTTTAATCTTCCCTCTGAAATTTCACAAGCCAGGCCTCCATCTTTTGCACTGTTCTTAACATTGTCTTCCAAGCTCCTATAGAACTTTCCGAGCTATTAATAGTCTAATGGCTTTTCTAGCTCAAAGTTCCAAAGTCCTTCCACAGTCCTCCACAAAACATGGTCAGGTTGTTACAGGAATACCCCACTACGTTGGTACCAATTTGTCTTAGTCAGGGTTTCTATTCCTGCACAAACATCATGACTAAGAAGCAAGTTGGAGAGAAAAGGGTTTATTGAGCTTACACTTCCACGTTGCAGTTCATCACTAAAGGAAGTCAGGACTGGAACTCAAGCAGGTCAGGAAGCAGGAGCTGATGCAGAGGCCATGGAGGGATGTTTCTTACTTCCCCTGGCTTGCTCAGCCTGCTCTCTTATAGAACCCAAGAGCACCAGCCCAAAGGAGGTACCACCCATAAGGGACCCTCCCCCACTTGATCACTAATTGAGAAAATGCCCCACAGCTGGATCTCATGGAGGCACCTCCCCAACTGAAACTCCTCTCTCTGTGATAACTCCAGCCTGCGTCAAGTTGACACACAAACCAGCCAGTACAATTGCATTAGCCAGTAGCGAGTATGGCTGTGCAGGTCTGTCTGCTTCCTCTTGGCTATCAAACCCTTTTCTCAATACAGTAAAAAATGGAATTAGTTGCTTGTATTTTTGTTTGGTAAATGTCTTTAATTTCTATTACTCTGATAAAATGCCATGACCAAAGGTAACTCAGGAAAAGAATAGGTTTATTTCATCTTACAGCTTAAAAACCCATCACCCAGGGAAGTCAGGGCAGGAGCTGATGCAGAGGCCATGGGGGGGGGGGTGGTGGTGGTGCTGCTGCTGCTGCTTACTGGCTTGCTCCTCATGGCTTGATCAACCTACTTTCTTACTGCACCTGGGACCACCAGCCCAGGCAGGGTGGCACTGTCCCAGTGAGCTGGGCCCTCCCACATCTATCACCAGTCAAGAAAATGCACCACAGGCTTGCCCACAGGCCAATGCAGTAGTCATGTTTTTCAGTTGTTTCCTCCAAAATGACACCAGCTTGTGTCAAGTTGACATAAAACCAGCTGGCACAGCAAGCATTCATTAGATGAGATGGCTACCCTGGAATTCCATCAGGAACTTACCCAGATTTGTAAGGTGCCTACACGGTGCTAAGCACTACACATTTGTCTATAGCTGCTTCTCAAGCTTTTGGCAACCAAGTGTGTATTGTCTACATTCCGGCCCATTTAATAGATGGAAGAGCAGAGGACCTAGGGCAGGGAAGGGTGATAGTAAGAAAAAAAAAAAAGGAACCCACTTCTCCCTGGCACACTTTGATAAAAGTGTTAAACTGTTACCAGAGATCTGCTATGTTCTTAAGTCTTCCTTCTGATGCTCATTTCTAATAAATAAGCAAAGGCATTTACCAGATGGGGCACTTGGATGCCATGACCAATGTTAGGCTGGAACCCCTCCCTTCTCATCCCCTGCACAAGGTGGGAACCCCATCTGCCCTCCTTCCCCCACCTCCACCCCCCACAGAGACACACCACCTCCCAACCCTGTCTTCTTGAAGAAAACTCCTGGCTAGCATGTCATCACTCCTTGTCTCCCTGTTTCCAGGATCGCACCAAGAGTGCCCACCCAGGGCTCCGGTTCTGACCATGTGTGGACACAACTAAGCTCCTAGCTGGCAGGCCATCACGCCTCGCCAAAAGTCTACAGAACCCCCTGCCTTTAGCCCGAGTGTGGGACTCCACCTGTGAGACTGGCGAACCCACCTGAGAGCTGCCTTCTAATCAAACGTCTTTATATACTTTTAATCTGGTCTGATCTGGCCTATATCTGTATCACCAAGGGAGAGAAAATGGCTATCAACCAAGACCAGCCTCTGCTGGGCTCCCCCCTCTGCCCTGGCTGCTTACACAGACCTAGCTGACAACCTTACGGCAGTACCAGCCACAGGTGCTTATGTATACTCTACAGAGCTTTAGTAAACTATACAACTATTGCAACCCGTTGCTTGGCTCTTGAAGGTGCCACCTCAGCCAGGGTTGTTTCGCATCGTCCATATCAGACTGCTGTTACAAGCCTTGTTGAACTCTAGGTAACCCTGCAACCATTTCCACTCAGGCCAGAAGAAGAACGTTCCCACTTGGTGACCCAGCAGGGGGAATTGTGTGAGCAACGCTAAAGGGATGCTGTGATTGGTGAAGACACAAACCTTTATTTGCATGTGACGTTTTCTGCGATTGGTACAGACATCCTTTCCTGACTCTATAAACCGGCTGTTTGGCTCACCCAGTGCGCTGCCTCTCTTGGTGTCTCAACATTAGGCCCAATGTGGTTTTGAATTGTGTACTCTTAGTGGTTCAGGCTGAGCTGGGAACAGGAAGCAAGCAACAGTAGAGACAGAGCAACAACAACAACAACAACGGCTGATGATTAGCAGGCTGAGCTGAAAAAGCAGCAGGACAGCCTGCTGCTGGGCAGCTAAAGGAGCAGACACGGGGCCGGTTGGAAAGATGCAACACAGGGGTGACAAGAGCAGACAGTGGGGAGCAAGCCTTCCCCTAACCCTGGCGACTGGAAGACTTCCAGGAGCTCTCAGGCCTGGGCCAAGGGTCTCCAACATCCTAGGTGCAGGAGCTGGAGTACCGGCTGCCATCAAGGATGACGGAGGAGTCCTGACCTCCTGTGCCTAATAAGAGCTGTACCGTTGTAGAGGGCAGAGTCCTGGCACCTGGGCTATGTAAGAGCTATATGCCTAGCTAAGGTCCCGTTACCTGAGGCCTGGGTGGGAGTTGGACCACTAGTGGGCGCCACCTGCTGTTGCTCTCGCCTGTTTGGGGGCACTGCCTGCTGTTGCTGTTACACCCCTAGAGATACCAAACCTCCCAAAGGGGAGCACTTTAACAGAGGGGACACTCCCAGAGGCCCAGGGTGCTCAGATGTGCTTGATGCCACTATGCTTGCCACTGAGAGGGAAAGGGGCCAAGTGGCATGTGTAGGTTGGGGGCAGGGCTGCCAAGCTGCAGTTGCACCAGGCACAAAGCAGAGCTCCCTGACATTGAATAAGCTAAGCGACCTTAGACAATGAGGTGTGGTCTTCAAGTCCACCGAGCCACAGGGAAGACTCCATTTCCCCAGCATTTAGGGTTTGTAGCTCAAGGCTTCTGTTACGGTTGAATAGGTCTTCAGGTGTTTGCTGAATGATTCCTTTTGCCTTCGACAAGGTACCGTGAAACTAGGCAGGTGTTGGCAGTTGCTGCACTGTTAGACAAAATGAGGGGTCAGGACCCAGCAAGACCCGGGGTGAAGAAGGGCAGAGGCAGACTTCCAAGTGTGCAACCTGAGAATGAAGTAACCTGCTGGAGAGATGACTCAGTGGTTAAGAACACTTGTTACTCTTGCAGACAACCTTGGTTTGGTTCCCAGCATACATAGGAGGCTGGATGTGTCTGATGACCTCTCTGGCCTCCACGGTCACCTGCTCACACACAGTACACAGTTATATATTCAAACACATGCACGCGCGCACCCACACCCACACCCACAGAAAGAGAGAATAAAAATAAATCTTAAAAAAATATTGTCAATTATATGAATTAGAATAAGGTATAATCTTTCACTTGGGAAGCAGAGACACTTGGGAATTGGGCAGCTGAGGCACAGTAACTGCCTATGAATTCGAGGCCACCTCAAAGCTCTCACCCTCCTCCCACCCCTCAGAATTTTGTTATTCTTCTCCCAGATGAAATAAGTTATCGATCAGCACTCTCTCCTTATCCTTACTGACAGAATGTATCCTCATTACCTCAGTTTACTAATCTATAAAAATAGAAAAAGTGTTTCCATTGCAGGATTCCTTGAAGGATCAAGACATAAATGCACGGAGAGCTTGGTGACACAAAGGACTCTTTGGACATTTATTGCCATTATAAACTGCAAGGCCCAGTTTCCTCTCCCCTTACTGGGCGATCCGACTGGCCCCTGTGCCTTGATGCACTCAGGCTGTCCATTTTTCTGCCTGCAACAAAGAGAGGAAGTGGGAGACTATTGCTTGCCTCTCTAGCAGGAGATTGAGCCCAGCTGGTTTTTTCTCCACCTCGCTCGGCACCCAGAACTACAACTCCCAGCGTCACCTGCGGCGCCAGCACGAACTGCGCATGCGTTGAGCACCGCCACGCCTCGTCTTAGGCGGTAGACCAGAGCGGGTCTCGCTTTAGTGGAGCGAGCGCTTCTCGGCGTTTGTACCTCCCGCGGCGTCGCGGTCCCTGGTGAGCCGCAGCGGGCCAGTGCCATGATCCGACAGGACCTCTCCACATCCTACCAGGAGGTGCGGACCGGGCGTGCGAGGGCGGGCAGGGCGCCGCGACCCCCGCGCAGGTGGATGATTGGCACCCCGTGGCGTGCGGGCTCCGCAGCAGGTGGAGCCGCTGCGTGGAACCGGCACGCAGGGATGACAAGGGACCCTGGCGTCTGGCTGTGGGGAAAGCGTGTGGCCAGCCGCTCCTCGGCGGCTCCTCGCTGCCCCTACGGCCCCACGACCCCTGCAGCTCTTTGTCTGTCGCCCGAGCCTCTGGCTTCCCCTCGCAGAGCCACGCTGGCTCCGGGCCCTTTCAGCTCCTCGTGTGGGGCCGCCCCGGCCCTGCCATGCCTGGGTGTTTTCCCGCGGCGCCGCATCCTTAGCCGTCAGCCACCGCTGTCCAGGTTTGCTCGAGGCCGTGCAGCCGCCGCATACCGTTAGATCTTGTCCAACTGGAGCAGCCCAAGCTCAGCAGCTCGTCTTGATGGCCGTCTCCACCCACGGAGGCCCTGGCCACTCTGGAAACTCACGTTCTCCAAACGAGTTAGCAGCGTGCTGACTCAGAGCCTTGGGGTCACTAATGACCCCGGGTGAATACCAGGATGCAGGCAGCTCTTGCTTCTGCGGAGTTTTGGGGTACAGCTTAGCAGAGCTTATAAGATAATGTATTGAAATACAGGCTGCTGTCCTGTTCGCAGAGCAAGGCCACTAGTGGATTCAGGTGCTCGCTGGAGTCGTGCCTGATAGCAGAAAGCTCTAGAGAGGCCCCGCCTCCCTTTGCGTTCTTCAGCTCTGTTTTGAAGTCCCAAGAAGACTGCATCTTTCTTAGCCTGGTTGTTTTGAGAGTGGACCTGACTGAATTAGGTGTCTGGTGAGGTTCTGCTCCAGAAAGGAGCATTCTGAGCAGTTTGGCCTGGGATAGGTAAAGGCTTTTGATGGCTGCTGAGTATCGGGAAGGGGATTTCAGGGGCAGGAATTGCCACTGTATTTGGGTCGGGGTGACTTGGGCCAGGGCTTGGCTCTGAGAATCTGTCTCTCTTGAGATTTTTTTTTTTTCTACGCAAATCATCTTAGATAAATGTGAAAGATCTCTGAGGGCTGGGGGTGGTTAATTAAGTACTTGCTTAGTGCTAGGAAGCTGAGGCAGAAGGGTCAGAAATTCGAGGTCATTCTCCACAATAGTGAGTTTGAAGCCAGCCTGGATTACACGAGACCCCGTCTCAGAGTTGGGAAAAGGTACCTTTTAACTTTATGTGATATCCCTATGAGCCTGGGTGGGACCCCTGCAAACTGACTTCACCTGCCACCTTCCTAAAACGACGGGACACTTATCCTAATCTTTGCTTTCTCAGTGGCATAAGTTTCTCCTTACTGCTGAGCTGAGATTTTGGCTGCCTGACACCTGGACAGCTGTGGCAGTCTACCCTGTCATTTGCACCCACATCTGTGTCCCACGGAGCTCAGACACCAGTTTTGCTGTTCTCGATTTTTTTCTCTGAGCAGACTCTGAGCCACATTTCCTCTTCCTCTGGGAAGTGGTTAAGACCATGGGCTTTGGAATGAGACCAAAGTGGTGTGACTCCTGCTTTATTAACTGACTCTTCGGCTCTGAATGTCCTTAAAGATGCACCCCCAAGGGGGTGCACACTGCAGGGGCCTTGTGAAAATGGAGGCAGGGATCAGACATCAGACACAGGTACAGATAGCCCTGAGAATGCTAGGAGAAGCTAGGAGACAGGCAGGGAGTACAAGTTTCCCTCGCAGCTCAGCCAGCCAGCCTTGCTAAATCTTTACGGTAGTTTCCCAGCCTCAGGCTGTGAGAGAAGACAGTGGAATTGGTCTCACACATCGTGTGGCCTTTGTGCATGTGTGACAGTTCTGTAGATGGCAGCTTCTGCTTTTTTTTAGCCTAGAAAAAGCAAGGCCCGTCCAGCTAAACTGTTCACGCCTTCTAATTCAGCTCAGCGAGGAGTTGGAGCAGGTGGTTGAGAACCCGGAGCAGGCCGACGAGAGGGACAAGGAGCAGATCCAAGGTCAGGGTCCAGGTGTCGTGCCAGGTGAGTGGTTTAGGGTGCTGGAAACCGGCGGTGCGCTGCTGCGGCTGGAGGCCCGGGCCAGGCACCTTGCCAGCAGAGGGAGGGGACATGTCCTCTCCTCCACACTTGTACCCTGGCATTGGGTCTCAAGGTCTGCCCCAGTTCTAAAGCTCTACATATTTAATCAGCCTCCAGATGTGGGGGATGTGCCTTTTCAAGGTCTGTGTTCTTGATAGTGGGCTTGGAGGCGGTTCCTGAAGCCATTCTCTTTCCCTGAGGAGGTGCCAGCCAGCCAGCATCTCTCCTCTGTCCTGATCATGTCTTAGAGCACTGTGGGAGAAAAACCTCTCAGCAGGCCGGCCTCTCCAGCCTTGCTGCCTGCTGGGTGGCCTCACCTAGGCTGACTCCCTGCTTCATACTCTCCTTAGACTCAGGCTTCAATAGTTTCCTTAAGCTGGGAGTATGCATCCTACATGCCCACGGGCACCACCTTTGCTGTTTTAGTCCTGTTTCTGGAATTCTCAGCCCCATGTTTTGGGTTTTTTGTTTTGTTTTGTTTTTTTGTTTTTTCAAGACAGGGTTTCCCTGTGTAGCCCTGGCTGTCCTGGAACTCACTCTGTAGACCAGGCTGACCTTGAACTCAGAAATCTGCCTGCCTCTACCTCCCAAGTGCTGGGATTAAAGGCGTGCGCCCCGGCTTCTCAGCCCCGTTTTTAAGACATTTTTATTTCTGTATGTATGTCTGTGTGGGTGCATGCCCCATATGTGAGGATGCTCACGGAAGCCAGAAGGCAGCATCAGAGCTGGACTTGAGGGGCTGTGAGCACTGACGTGCATGGATGCTGGGAACCAGAAAGTGGATCCACGTTTATTTTGTGTGAAAGAGGGAGGGGTGGGCATTGTGGAGGTCAGGGGATGACCTGTAGGAGGCAGATCTCCTTCCACTGTGTGGGTTCCAGGAATTGAACTCAGGCCTTGGGGCTCTTTGCAAGGGTCTTTGTCCACCAAACCATCTTACTGGTTCTTGCTCTTTGGGGGAGCTGGGGTGAGCAGGTGGCTGAGTGGGTGGGTTAGCAAGTGGCAGGGCCCCAGCGTGGCTCTAGCTCTTTGGGGAAGCTGGGGAGGTGTGTTCTGATCTTTTAGTTCCTGTCGCGGGGCACAGGAAGTCCCGTGATTCTGCCTACTACCTAGAGGAGACCTCAGAAGCAGCAGAGCCGCTAGCTCTTTTCTCCCACGGTTCTCCCAACTGCCACATTTAATTCTCAAAAGAACTCTGCAAAGTGACGTCTTCATTTTCTAGATGCAGACTGCAGACTCAGGCTTGGTGAAGCAGGGAGACAGACCTAGGCACTCTGACCCCCACTCCACCTACTGACTGGTGGCTTTTTAAAAAATTATTTATTTTGTGTGAAAGAGGGAGGGGTGGGCATTGTGGAGGTCAGGGGACGACCTGTAGGAGGCAGATCTTCCACTGTGTGGGTTCCAGGAATTGAACTCAGGCTGTGGAGCTTGCAAGTGCCTTGGCCTACGAAGCCATTTTAATGGTCTGGCTTATTTTTAAGTTGACACATAATTGTCCATATTTGTGGGTTTCACTGTGATATTTCAGTACATGTGTACATTCCATGAGGATTCCATCATGGAAATTAGTGTATAATCTCAAATCTTATCACTTTGTAGTAAAACCATTAAAAATCTCTTGTGGTTATTTTGAAATATGTGACATATCACTGCCAACTGGATGTCCCTGCTGTGCAGTAGTGCCTCAAGACACACTGCCCCTGTCTACTGTCTTAATGCCCTGGGCCTCACCTCTCTCACAGTCCCCTCCCTGTTTCTGGCACCCACTGCTCTCCTCTGGCGAGGTCAGCTGTTTTAGAGTCCATGTGAGGGAGTGAGCTCATGTGACGTCTTTCTGGGCCAGTGTCAGTTCTTGGGCCCAGCCACATCACAGATACAAAGACTCAAGCTTCCTTTTACAGAAGGTCTTATGTAGCCCAGGCTGGTCCTGAACTCACTGAGGACGACTTGGAACTTGTAATCTCCCCTCACTGAGATTCGGTTGGACTGCAGTCTGTATAAATATAAACTGTCTCCCTGTTGTTTTCTTCCGAGTTGATGTTTACTCCAGGACACAGGGAGCCAACAGACTGCCAGCGAACTTCTAGATTGTTATCTTGTAATTGATCTATGCCAAACCCTGGTTTGCAAGATGAGAGCAGCCCAGTTTCCCCTTACTCTTCCGACTCTTCCCAACCATTTTGGACCAGCACCAGGAGGAATCTTGCCTGGTGTGGTTGTTTTTAAACTTGTGAGCTTCTCGACTTGGGTCTCCTGGGCCACTGTGGAGCCGTGGCACCCTTGTCTCTCTCTGCCTCTCTCTCACTGGCTGGCCAGCGAGCCCCGCCCAGAGGGATGCCATCTTGACCTTCTGAGCTCTGGGATTACAAGCATGACCCACCAGACATGGCCTTTTTACATTTCTGGTCCTCGGGATTAAGCTCTGACCCTCACACCCGGAACTCTTGGTTCACGCTCCTGGCTTTTGTGAGGAAGGCTGCAGTAAACACGGAGTGCTGACTCTTTGATGAGTGATTTTGTCTTCTCTGGGTACAGTACACTGGCATATGGCTGGATCACATATTTCTCCTCTTCTTGGCTGACTGGCTTATATTTTATTTTACTTTTTTTTTTTTTTTTTGAGGCAGGCTCTCCTGTATCTCAGGTTGGCCTTGTTATGAAGAGGAAGATGGCTCTCATGACAGAGCAAGTGGCAGCATATCCCTAGCCCTGGTTCTTTCTATTTTGATGTAGATACTTGCTGTTGGGAACTCCTTTTTGAAGCTGGACCACACTGTGCCTTTCCAGCTGGTCTTGAGCTCTTATGACCGTTGGCTTTCTGGTGGCTTGGGGAGGACAGAGCTGGGCCGCCACATTGATTGTGTGCTGACATCATTCTTCCCATTAGAAACCTGCAGAGGAGTGGAGCTTGCTGTTACCGTCCTCTGTAACTCTAACCCTGGGGGACCCAGAACCCTTTTCTAGCCCTTGCGGGCATCTTCCCCACCAGGTGTGGCACACATCTACAAAAATAAGTCTTAAGTTTTGGAAGTTGACATTTTGTGACACAGTAATGGAACATTCTGAATTTAATTGTAAGCTTGCCCCTGCCAGAGAACCACCCTGTGTACATTACCCCTGTGCTCTGGCTGAGACAATTCCAACTCTGTTTCTTATTAGGCCAGGCCAATGATGAAGAGTCCTTCAGCTTTGTTTGACATGGAAGGATCTTTCTTTTATTTTCTTTATTTCTGAGTTCTGTCACTGAGGGCCATGTCCTTGGCTGGTGCTTCCTCCCAGCATTCTGAGTCTGCCAGTCTACTCTGTCCCTGGCTGCCTGGCTGCCTGTCTTATTGTCTTTTTGGTTTTAAATTCCTCCCTTCCTCCATCTTTCCCTCCCTCCTCCCTCCCTCCCTGTCCTCTCTCGCTTCATATTTCTCTTCTGCCTGTCTTCTTTTTGTCTGCCCATCTACCCATCCTTCCCTTTTTTTCTGAGATATGGTCTCCCTGCAGCCAGGTTGGCCTTGAACTTGTAATCCTTACCTCAACCTCCCCAGTGCTGGGATGGTAAGTTAGACCCTCCTCTACTGGCTCCAGGTCTGTTTGTCTCTGTCTGTCTCTGTCTCTGTCTCTCTCTCTCTCTGCCTCTGGACAGCTTGCCTAAATTTTCTTGAGAGAGGAAGCTCTTTGAAGTAAATAGAACTTGAGTGCCCGTCCAGACTTTCTTCAGTGGTTTTTAGCTGTCATTTAATAATGTTCTTGCCAGGTGGTGGTGGCACATGCCTTTTATCCCAGCACTTGGGAGGCAGAGGCAGGCGGATTTCTGAGTTCGAGGCCAGCCTGGACTACATAGTGAGTTCCAGGATAGCCAGGGCTATACAGAGAAGCCCTGTCTTGAAAAAACTAACAAACAAACAATGTTCTCTGTGCCGCCCTCCATGTCCTCCCCTGTAATTCCCTCTGTCTAGATCTTTGCTTGGTGGTTTCCACAGATGCTGCAAGCTTTCTTGCATTTCTCTTCTCATCATCTACAACTGGCTTATTTCAATAAACCTGACTTCAGGTCTTGAACTTATTCTGCTCGGTTCTGTCTGCTGCTGCTGCTGCTGCTGCTGCTGCTACTACTACTACTACTACTATTACTACCCATAGTTTTGAATCATTGACATCTTCTTTTTTCTTTCTGTGCCCCAAGACTGTTCTCTGAGTAGTCCTGGCTGTCCTGGCCTCTGTTATACAGCTCTAGCTGTCCTGGGACTCGCTCTGTACACCAGGCTGGCCTCAAACTCACAGAGATCCCCCTGCCTCTGCCTCCGACTTCTGAGTGTGTACTACCTCGAGTTTCATCTTACATTTCTTAATACTGGAGTCTGACCTTTGGAACTCATGCTTCTCTGGTTTGTTGAGGAACTGCCTTGCTTCCTCTCGCTGCATTTCCTTGATCATTACTTGGAATTCCATCTCATGCATTTCCACTAAGTCCCTGGAGAGTTCTGTGTCTTTTGTAGTGTCATTTCCTTGCTTCTTGTGCCTCATGTGGTGTTCCGGGGAGTTCCATACATGACTTTAATATGCCAGTAAAAACAGACCTCTGCCTGCCCCCTACCCTTCCAGCCTGTTACTGGCCAGGTGTACTCTCAGGCTGACTCTTTAATTCCACATCTGGGCGAGATCACGAGGGACTTCTGGGCATCATCTTCTTATAACATAAAGTTGTCTACTTCTAGTTTCTGCAAATAGATCAATTTCTTTGTGTGTGTATGTGTGTATGTGATATGCATATATGTGTTCATGTGTGAGTATGTGAATGTGTGTGCATACATGTGTGCATACAGAGCTAGGGGTGGACTAATTCAGCCTATGAAAGGTGCCACCATATAATCTGGATCTTTTCTCCTCAATTAGACCTCTCTGGAAATGACCTCAGTGTCTGGAAGTTTGTTTCTTAGGTGATTCTAAATGTAGTCAGATTGTAATGCAGATTCATCCTGAGCTGGGGAGATGGAGGCTCAGCAGCCAAGGAGCCCGCAGATCTGAGGATATTCTTCAGCTGTTGGATGGGATGTCTGTAACATCAAGAGCTATCCATGGTGTGTTTGAACTCCGTTGAACTTTGGTCTGGCTGATCTGTCCGTGATGATGGTGTGTGTTGGGGCTAGGATCATTCTGGGTCCTCTTCCCCATCAGGTGCGGTGTGGTTTTGTTTTGTGGAATTGATACAAGGTACTGTAAACTTAGAGTCATGTATCTTCTGGGTGAATTGATCTCTGGGTCACTGTGTGGCAACCTTCTCTGTCCTACAGTTCTTGTCTTGACGTCTCTGTTGTCCAGTGCAAATATGGCTACTGTTCATGATTTTCTTGATTCAGGTTTCTGTTTGCTTAGAATATCCTTTTCCATTCTTTTGCTTTAAGCCTGTATGTCTTTGTGTGTGAAGTCAGTTTCTTCTAGGTGATGTATATATTTAAAAGGTTTTTTTTTTAAGATTTATTTATTTCATGTACATAAGTACACTGTTGCTGTCTTCACACACCAGAAAAGGGCATCGAATCCCCATTACAGATGGTTGTAAGCCACCATGTTGTTGCTGGGAATTGAACTCAGGACCTCTGGAAGAGCAGTCAATGCTCTTAACTGCTGAGCCATCTCTCCAGCCCCAGCAGTGCGCTCCTGCATCCCCTCCCTCGCTGCATCCACCTGTTCCTTCTGGCTTTGTCCATTTAGGTTTCCGTACAGGCCGACGACTCATTCCCAGCATCCTGCGGGGTTCTTCCTGCTGTTCCCAGAATCCTTTGCTGTCTCTGTGCTTTGTTGGCTGCTGTGCTTTGTTGGCTTCTCGCTGTGTAGGTAAAGTTGGTACCTTTTGAGTTTCTGCTCTTCCAGTGGGACTTACGTTCCTTGTAGCTGTGCATAGCATTATATTGGTAAATCTTGATTGTTGGTTGGCTTTGAGAAGTGCCAGTACCTGTGTAGCACACTCCTTCTGGGTGGCGTGACATGATTGTTGGTTGGCTTTGAGAAGTGCCAGTACCTGTGTAGCACACTCCTTCTGGGTGGCGTGACATGGTTCTCTAAAGACGAATGTGTGAGGAAGAACCACCCTGGATGTAGCTATCAGGAGCCGGGATGGAGCAGAGAGGGAAAGAAGGCAGGCACGGCCCCCTCTTTGCTTCCCGATACTGGGAGGTGAGCTGCTCTGCTCTGTCGAGGTCCCCTGCACACAGGAGAGTGCATCCTCCGAGATCTGTGAGCCAGATAATCCTCCTGCATATTATTTGCCTAGATGACATCACAGTGACACAAAGACTAACAGAGTTGCCTTGAACTTCTGTAAGGCCAGACTGGACATGAATGCCTTCAGTCTTAGAAGACTCTTATTCTTAGTTCTCCTATGTTCTCGGAAGATAGACCACATTGCTGAGTATATGAGTATAATATTCTTGTTTGTAGGGTTTCCACTGGGGGGACAGGGTTGGGGTGGGATCTGCCAATGGTTCCTTTTTTTTTTTTTTTTGGTTTTTTGAGACAGGGTTTCTCTGTGAAGTCCTGGCTGCCCTGGAACTCACTCTGTAGACCAGGCTGACCTCGAACTCAGAAACCTGCCTGCCTCTGCCTCCCAAGTGCTGGGATTACAAGCGTGCGCCACCACCGCCTGGCTCTCTGTCGATGGTTCTTAATGTCACATTCCACTTCTGTGGTGCAGATTCTACAGCTTTGTTTGTACTTTTGACAGTTTCACTGTAACATGCCATGGTGTAGATCTCTCCTGGTCATGTCTCTTGGTCATGTCTACACTGTAACATGCCATGGTGTAGATCTCTCCTGGTCAGGTCTGTACTGTTTACATGCTATGGTGTAGATCTCTCCCGGTCATGTCTGTACTGTTTACATGCTATGGTGTAGATCTCTCCCGGTCATGTCTGTACTGTTAACATGCTATGGTGTAGATCTCTCCCGGTCATGTCTGTACTGTTTACATGCTATGGTATAGATCTCTCCCGGTCATGTCTGTACTGTTAACTTGCTATGGTGTAGATCTCTCCCGGTCATGTCTGTACTGTTAACATGCTATGGTGTAGATCTCTCCCGGTCATGTCTGTACGGGAACATGTTATGGTGTAGATCTGTCCTGGTCATGTCTGTTTGGGCTCCTAAAACCTCCGTATATGAGTGTGTACATCTTTCTCACAATTAGGAAGGTTTTCTTAACTGTTTCTCTCCCTTAATGTTTTCACCTAGCCCTCAGAGTATCCACACAATGTTAATGAGCAAGCCTGTGCCTTTCCTGCTGGTCCTCTCCCTGGCCCCCGTGTTTCTTGTTCATATTCTGCCTTGTCTTTCTATTTCACTGAACTATTTAATCACATTTTACATCCTTTACCAGACATTTATCTATGGGAGTTTCTTTGGGACCTCTTGCTAATAAGCACATCCTTTTGGAAGTGTCATGCAACCTCGAGTTTTTAATCCGTTTTTGTTCCAGTGTTAAGATCTGTACACAGCAGAACAGATATTTCTACCATTTACTTGATAGCTTCCGTAATAATTGGCCCTCTCTTGAAAGTACGTCTCGGTTAGTGGGTTTGTTGGGTGATGCTGGCTCTGGATGCAGCTGGGCAGTGCATACCTTCCTTCACTTGTTCTGGCGAGTTTAGGGCACAGAGAGGAGGGCAGCAGAGAAGGCATGGCCGATCTGAGCCTGTGGCACCATGGGAGTTTTGAGAGAAAGTACTCTGTTTTTTTGAACTGAAAGAGTAGACGTATAACATGCCGGTTGTGAGTAGGAGCTGATACAGAGTCCGGGGCTTCTGGCAGCTCCCAGAGTCTCTCTTGGAAAGGAAATGACGATTTTGGTACAGGATTGTTTTTGAGTATTGTAGCAAGCAAGCACTCAGGGCGGCAGGTACTGTTGGTAAGAGCAGGAGGGGCCACTTTTCCTTCCTGCTTGACAGCAAGAGTGGCAGAGATGGGTGCCACAAAGCCGCAGCTGTAACCAGAAAGGGTGACGGGGAGAGGGGGAGGGGCAGCAGCTTGGAACAGCACACAGCATCTCCACATCTGCCCAGAGATCCAGCTTATCCGATATTAGTCTCTATGGATGCTTGGTTTTCCGTGAATATGACATTTTCTCGTTTTCTTTTTCTTTTTTAAGATTTATTTATTTCTTATATATACAGTGTTCTGCCTGCATGTATGCCTACAGGGCAGAAGAGGGCACCAGATCTAATTATAGTTAGTTATGAGCCACCCTGTTGTTACTGGGAATTGAACTCAGGACCTCTGGAAGAATAGCCAGTGCTCTTTGACTGCTGAGCCATCTCTCCAGCCCTTGTGTCTTATAATTTTTGATTGCATACAGGTGTACTAGGCATGTTCTTCTAAGTGAACAGAACCAAGAGACTGTGTGTGTGTGTGTTCATGTCTCTGTGTGCATGTATGTGTGTCTGTGCTTTGTGTGTGCACATGTCAAAGAATATTTTTTCTTTAGTATTTTTTTGGTTGTTTTTTTTTTTGTTTGTTTTTGTTTTTGTTTTTCGAGACACGGTTTCTCTGTGTAGCCCTGGCTGTCCTGGAACTCACTCTGTAGACCAGGCTGGCCTTGAACTCAGAAATCCGTCTGCCTCTGACTCCCAAGTGCTGGGATTACAGGCGTGCGCCACCACTGCCTGGCTTCAAAGAACATTTGTTAGCCTGGCTTACATGATAAAGTCCAGCAGTGGCTGTCTGCATGTGGGAGAGGCAGAGAACCCGGTAGCTAGCTGTTCAGTGGCTGCCCCCCCAGCACCCCCACTCCCCCCCCCACCCCCCCCCCCCCCCCAGTAACAGGCCTGGAAGCTTTCTGGAGAGCGGCTGGTGTTCTGCCTGGGAAGCTGGAGTTAGGTGTTAGCAGAGGTTGGCAGTACCCTCTCAGGAAGCAGCCAAACAGGCCGTGCTCTTTTCCTCAGGTAACTTCTATCTGGGCTGTCTGTCCATTGGCAGATGCTACTCACTCTGACAGCAAGTCCTCCCTCGGGAAAATCTCAGAGGTTCGTGTCCCCTAGTCAGGTGACAGGAGACCACTGTCATACCCAACACCGATTGGCTCAGTGTGGGCTCTGGACCCTGCCTAGGTCTTCTGAAGTGCTTTTTCTCTCAGCAGGTAGGCAGCATGACGAGGCTGATGCTCTGAGGTCCTGCCTGCCTTTCATAGTGGCAGCTAGAGTTACCCATTTCTCCTCATTCTCCAGCCAGTGATTTGAGCATATCTGATATTTGTAGAGTTAACGATCTTACCTCTCTGCCGCTCTCCTACTTTTAGGATTTCTCCTTACTTTCAGCCCTGAGCCCTCTCATTCTGAACCACATCTTTTAGGGGTTGGTATGAACCCGCAGGCAAAAAGACAGACATTTGTGCATTCCACCGGCCATTCTCCCCAGAGATAGATCCCCTCTATTGTCTGCTTGAGTTTGCCCATTCTTTAATGCCTTCATTACATTTTTTTTTTTAAAAAAAAATTTTTTTTTTGTTTTTTTGGTTTTTTTGAGACAGGGTTTCTCTGTGTAGCCCTGGTTGTCCTGGAACTCACTCTGTAGACCAGGCTGGCCTCGAACTCAGAAATCCGCTTGCCTCTGCCTCCCAAGTGCTGGGATTAAAGGCGTGTGCCACCACCACCCAGCTCTTCATTACATTTCAGATGCATAGTTCAGATCTTATGGCTGGCATCTGAGATGGCTGTTGTGACCACACTGCTTGGTCCCTGTTGGAAGCCTCAGCCACAGCCACAGTGGCATCTGGGCTTCCCCTCAGGGCACTGTGGTTATAGCTAGGGAGCAGAAGCACCTTGGGAAGGTGAACCAGCTTGCTGTAACCACCACCATGTTGGGTGGCTCTTAAGAGGAACTCTACCACCACCACACGCACACACCTGGCACCATGTGTCTACGGTCAGTGTGCTGCAGAGATGGTCTCTGGTGAAAGCACTCTTCAGCTTAGAGACAGCTGCGTCCCCACTGCCCTTATGGCCTGGGCTCTGCACAGGTGTTCTGGTGCCCCTTCCGCTAAAGCCCCACCCTAAGGAACTCATTTAGGCTAACCCATCCTCAGCCCATCCCAAACTCATCACGCTGTGGGATAACACATATCTTCCCTTTCTCCTTCCTGCGGCAAAACACCCGGCAGGAAGTGACCTAAGGAAGGAGGGGCTTGTTGTGGCTCGCGGTTTGACAGGATACAGTCCGCCATGCGAGATGCAGCATCAGGACCAGGCCGTTGGTGGTCATGTGCCATCTGCATCTGGTGCAGATAGTGCCGAGTGGGGTGCTCAGTGAGGAGACCCCCGGTCATGGCAGCCGTCAAGGGAATGTCACCTTGGGAAAAGGGTTAAGAGAACCGGGCAGAGTGGGCTGTGCGCAGCTCTTCAGAACAGGCCTGGAATGGCAGCTGCAGAAGGGTGAGAGTGTTGTTGGGGGGGGGGGGGACACATGAACCCGATGGATTGTGATGCCCTGTCCCTACAGACAGTAAGCTTGGTAATGTTGGTGGCCTTGGTGGGGAGAGATGGAGTTGATGTTTCTAGGTGCCCTGTGTGACGAGGGTTGGCCTCACCTCCTCCACAAGGTGGGGCCTAGAGCTGCCCTGGTAACACTGGTATCCCGTCAGCAGGCGTGGACAACGAGTCTGCCTCCAGCAGCATCCGCTTCAGCAAGGCCTGCCTGAAGAATGTCTTCTCGGTCCTGCTCATCCTCATCTACCTGCTGCTCATGGCGGTGGCTGTCTTCCTGGTCTACCAGACCATCACGGACTTCCGGGAGAAGCTCAAGCACCCTGTCATGTCGGTGTCCTACAAGGAGGTGGATCGCTACGATGCTCCAGGTCGGGCCTGCTGGGCCAGGCGTGCGCCGGCTCTGGGGTTCCTGTCAGCGGCCTTGCCTCCCTCCCCGAGCCAGCACCATCAGCACAGGCAGAATGGAGCGGGCATGTGAGCCAGCGCCAGGAGCCCCCGGGGGGGCGGGCGCTGCAGACAGGCTCTCTTAGGCACGAGGTGGGCAGCAGGTGTTTGTGGGAGGAGCAGAGCTGAAGGCTAGGGGTGAAGGGTAGTGTGTGTCAGTTTCTTTTCTGTTGCCATAGCAAAGTGTCTGTGAACAAGGCAACTTATAAAAGGAAGCTTTTAATTGGTTCATAGTTTCAGAGGTGGTGGGGCATAGGCATGCTGGCGGGGAAAGCCGGAGTGGAGAGCAGGAGGCAGAAAGCTCGCTGAGAAGGACAGCAGCCTCTCGAATCCTCAAGCCTGCCCTCCAGTGACACACTTTCTTCAACAAGGCCATTCATTCATTCATTCATTCATTATATGGAAGTACACTGTAGCTGTCTTCAGACAGCCCAGAAGAGGGCGCCAGATCCCCTTACAGATGGCTGTGAGCCACCACCTGGTTGCTGGGATTTGAACTCAGGACCTCTGGAAGAGGAGCCAGTGCTCTTCACTGCTGAGCCATCTCTCCAGCCCCAAGGCCACACTTCTTAATCCTTTCCAAACTGGGGACCGAGTATATGACACATGAGCTTAGGGAGTTGTTGGAGTTCGAAGTACCTCAGGCAGTGAGGGGCAGGGCTGGAGAATGGCACAGGAAGGAGATGGGGTGTAGAAGTGGGTGCACAGCCATCCAGGCAGGGCTGGCTGACAGGGGCTCCAGGCTGTTCTGTGTGCTTTTCCCCACATGTTGGGAACAGCCGATCCTTGTCTGTCTGCCGGAGTGGGTGATCTAGCTGGCACTGTAGGTTGGCATCAGAGAAGGAATGTGGCTCAGGCTGGCCCACTCTGAGTGTGCCACCTGCTCTAACAGGGAGTGACACCCAGGAGGACATCCTGGAGTGCACAGGCTGGAGCGGGAGTTGGGAGTTTCCCTGCCAGGAGCCCAGACAGCCCCCCTCCAGCCAGGCCTGATTCGCTTTCCTCCCTGGCTTTGCTGTGTCTGCTTCTGGCTCCTTGTGGGCTTTTCTTGCGGTGTCTGCTCTCATCCTGGGCTCTGCCTCCATGCCGTGCTGTCGTCAGTGTCTCCTGGGAGCCTGAGCTGAGGGCACGCACAACACTGTGTGGTGTGTGATCCCAGATCTCCTATCAGGCGATAGAAAATGAGCTCGGGGGAGATCCACAGCCGGAGCCTTTGCAGCAGCAGCAGGGCTGGGCGGCACAGCAGGGCTGGGCGGCACCAGTGTGCTGTGAGGGAGGGGAGGTGCTCTGGTGGAAGCCACAGTCCAGCAGGGTGCAGAATGGCTGAGATGGAGAGTGCCCTCCACTGCCCCCACCCCGCCCCATGTCTGCCACCGCCCTAGTCCTTTCCCAAGGAGGCAGGGGTGCGATTCTGTTGGGTGCTCAGGACTGTGACTGCTGACACTCGCCAATTTCTGTTTGTTCCAGGGATTGCCTTATACCCTGGTCAGGCGCAGCTGCTCAGCTGTAAGCACCACTATGAGGTCATTCCGCCTCTTGCCAGCCCTGGCCAGCCAGGAGACAGGAACTGCACCACTCAGAGGATCAATTACACCCACCCCTTCTCCAGTCACACCATGGTAATGCCTGCTTCCCTGGCTTCGGTTAGCCACACACCCTAAGGAATCCAGCCTTTCTCCCTTGTAGCCTGTTGGCATGGGCCCTTGGTCCCCAGCAGATGAGAGGGGTGGTGTGTGTGTGTGTGTTACTGGGTCTTCTTGCCCTGAGATGGGAGGCAGCGGGGCTGAAGGTAGTCTACCTGCTGCTTGTCCGTGCCACTGAACAATGCCACTTTCCAGGAACTGCCTATGAATCCATTCTCTGAGAAGTTTGGTATTGTGAAGATGGTGCACTGGTCTGATGGTAAAGATTGCTGACAGCCCGCACCACACAGTGCAGCTCACTGGCAAACCATGCACAGTGTAGAAGGGTCCTTGGGCAGGGACATGGCTTTGCATTGTTTTTCCTTGGCTTTTTCCCTCCTTTTAAGAACAATCTACGGGTCCCCATATGTGAGCTCCCCCCATCAACACAGAAACTTACTGGACACAGGACATTACCGACTATGGTGGTTTGAATGATAATGGCCCCCATTTTGAAAGCTTGGTCCCCAGTTAGAGAAACCACTTGGGAAGGATTAGGACATGTGACCTTGTTGGAGAAGCTGTGTCAAATCTTTAAGATTTCAAAATCCCTTGCCAGGCCCAGTTGTGCTCTCTCTCTCTCTCTCTCTCTCTCTCTCTCTCTCTCCTCCTTCCTCCCTCCCTCCCTTCCTCCCTCCCTCCGCCCTCATCCCCCACTGCCTGTGAGCCAGCCCCAATGAAATGATTTCTTTTATTGCCTCGATCATGATGTTCCTTCACAGCCACAAAACAGGCACTGACCATGGTGGTAGAGAGGACCAACACCGTGCAGTTATGACTGTGGGCAAGGTGATGGTGGCGGTGGCTTAGAAGGTCTTGGAGGAGAATCTGAGCTGCGGCTAGGGACAGACGCAAAGGACAGTGTGTGTGTCCTGCTCTGAGCAGTCCTGCCCACCAGAAGTGAAAGAAGGAACAACGCCGAGGCTCTGGTCAATCTTCAGATCTCTCAAAGCCCATGAAGAGATTTCTACTCCTTGCAAAACAGGGTAGCATAGGCCATAAGGACAGCACTGTGCACTGAGAAAGGCTGCACAGGTAGACCAGAAGGCCAGAGGAGCTAGTCAGAGAAGGAAGGCTCATATAGCCCAGGACAAGACTGTTGGGTGGTGCCAGCTTCTAGCCACCAGCTCAGTGTGACTGCGTCTGGAACAGGTCTGACTGATGTGACTCAAGGACTTTGTCCTTCCTGGTTGCAGAGCTGCTGGGGAAGATACTTCCCCGGATGCCAGGCCCAGAGCAGCTTCTGCACAGGCTGACGGAAGGCCCTCTGCTCACGCATGGAGACAGGCCTGAGGTTGGATCATCACTGCTGCAAGAATCTCCTCAGGTCTCTACCAGCATGCGAGGGAGTATCAGGAGAGCAGAGAGAAGCACCAGGGTAGACGGCCCCGCTTGGGCCACCACGTGGTATCTGAATTCTTTATTCCTGCGAACGGACGGTGGGTGGTCACCGGATGTTGCCATGAAGCCAAGTTGAAGTAAAAGGACTTGAAATGAGACAGTAGCGTCCATTCAGGAAGAGGGGCTCCTGGCTCCCTCATTCCCTCTGAGAAGCAGTGGTACTAGGGCTCCCGCAGCAGTGCCTGTGCTGAGACCGCTTCCTCTTCCCCTACATATCGGCCTGCTTCCTAGGAGCCAGCTGCCCACACCCAATACTTTTATTACTATGTACTTAATAACTTCAATGTAAGTTTAAGATAGATAAGAGGCACAGAAGGAAGAGTGTGCTCACGGGAAGGAAGGTGGACGCATTCACTACCCCAGTTCTGAGGGATGGTTAATCATCATCTTCAGCTCCTTCCAGCCATAAGCCGTGACCCTCAAATAAGTTCTCTCCTCCCCTTTCAACTGCTCCCTGATCAAAAACCGGCGTGTCATGATGAAAATGAGAGTGAGTGCGCACCCAAGCATCCGGCACTTGGGAGACTGAGGCACGAGGACCTTGCTGGAGCCCAGGAGTTCAGCCTGAGCATCTATCCAGAGAGTCCCCATCTCAGAGAAAGAAACAAGAGTAAGATTCGGGCACCAGAGTGTCCATGGGCAGGGGTGGCTGGAGTGTTCATCACAGCTGCTCACAACCCTTGCTGCTCTCTGAGGAACGCCGATGGCCACGGCCTCAGCACGGGCTAACGGGCATTGCCGGAGCCTTGACAGCCGCATCCGACTGGACTTGGGAAGCTGCCCTCCTCCGGGTCTGCACCAGCTTTTCTGCAGTCCGCTTCCAGCTTGAGTCATCTGGGGACGGGCTGAGGTGGCCTGTTCCCACCCTGCTCTTCCCACCACCCTTCACAGTGAGCTGTTAATGTGTAGGCTCTGGCTGGCTGAGCCCATGGAGTCCTGTGACAGCGACCCCCACTGAGGGTCTTGTTGGGTCACAGGCGTAAGTCTTCAGGCTTTTGTTGACTTCCTGGTTTCTTGGGCTTTGGATTTCTCGTGGCTTGCCTGTAGCCAATGATTTCCCTTTGTGCAGCCAGGTCACCACCTTTCCAGTCTGTTTCCTCAATGCCTGGCTCTTCCGCCACCCACAGGTGAAGTCTCTGGGGCTTCCCCAGCTCCTGAAATACTCATCTGACAAAGTGTGCTAATCAGGCTCAGGCTTAGCTGTGTGCCAGCACCTTCCTGAGGGAGCCCCCTGGAGGCCAAGGCAGCTTCTGAGAGCGGCCTGACTGGCAGGCAGGGCAGGCTCACATGGGCACTGCTGCATCATGGGATTGCCCAGCAGGGTTGTTCCTGCCTACAGGGTCATGGTCAGCTTCTGAGCACGGGCCTGCTCCCTGGGAGGTGAGAGATAGGAAATACCCTCACGTTACTCCATCAGGTCAGCCCTGTCTCAGAGAAACATTCTGATTCGTTTAGTTGAACATTAGAAGCTAGTTTTAAAGAACATTTAGAAGAGAGGAGAGTGGGGGGCTGGGGAGATGGCTCAGCAGTTAAGAGCACTCACTGACTGTTCTTCCGAAGATCCTGAGTTCAAATCCCAGCAACCACATGGTGGCTCACAACCACCCGTAACGAGATCTGAAGACAGCTATAGTTTACTTATATATAATAAATAAATCATTAAAAAAAAAAAAGGAAGAGAGGAGGAGAGCACAAATCAAAACAACTACGATGCTGGGAGAATAAGTGGGAGGGGCTGGCCCAGGCCAGAGTCACCTTATAGAACAGGTAAAGAAGTCCCGGCTCTTGGACAGACTAGTGCATTCGTGGGTTGCATTCAGGCCAGGAGCAGTGTAGGGGGCAGGAGGCAGGGCTGGGAGTTGGTTGGCTATGATGCCACATTCAAAGCTAAAGCCTGGTGTGTGCAGTATGTACACAAGAGATTTAAAATCACAATGGAGTGATGGCGAGATGGCTCAGTGGGTTAAGAGCACAGACTGCTCTTCCAGAGGTCCTGAGTTCAATTCCCAGCAACGACATGGTGGCTCACAACCATCTGTAATGGGATCTGATGCCCTCTTCTGGTGTGTCTAAAGATTGCTACAGTGTACTTATATACTTAAAATAAACCTAAAAGAAAAATAAACTTTAAAATCTTGACAGGGACATAACTGGGAAATGCTGAGTGCTGGCATACCTGAGCCAGCCAAGCCAGAAGGCACACGAGAAAGATGAGCAGACTTCATTCACTCTTCTAACTTGGAAACGCCCATGCAATAGACATGAGGACAGAGTTAACTGGGACACACCAACACATCACATCGGGCAGAAACGGACACCCTTACCCAGGAAAGGTGTTCCACAGTGCACAGGCTGTGACGTGACGAGAAAGCGTGTCACACTCAGCTGGGCTCCGGGTGCTGTACTGCGACGTCTCTGTGCCCCGCGTGCATCCCCGGGCAGGAGGGTTTGGCAGCAGTGCCCGGAGGCTGCTGGGTGACCTGCTGTGTTTACCCGGCAGTGCCTGTGGCTGAAGTCTCTGGGCCGGGGCAAGGGTCGGGGGCAGCTCCGAGCACTAAGGCTCTGGCTTCTGTCTCCCTGCAGCAGTCAGCCCTGATTGTCCAGGGTCCCCAGGAGGTGAAGAAGCGGGAGCTAGTGTTCCTCCAGTTCCGCCTGAACCAGAGCAAGGAGGACTTCAGCGCCATAGACTACCTCCTCTTCTCTTCTTTCCGGGAGTTCATGCAAAGGTGGCTGTTGAGAGTTCATGGGGTCCCACTGTCTCCTGCCTTGCGCATGTCCACGTTGGAAATGGTGGGGGGGTGCAAGGAAGGAAGGGGGAGCAGAGCTGGCCCAGAACAGGAGCTACCCTAAGGAGCTGGTGGCCCATTACACTGTCGGCAGCCGTGAACGTGGATGCAGAGTCTCATGCTCTCTGCAAGCATGCTGTCCTGGAGAGGGTTCTTGGTTGGTCTGGGCTGCTGAGGAACAGAGGGAACTGACTGCTCTCCACGAGTACCAGAAAAGAATCCAGTTTGAGACGGGACTAGAGTTTGCTTTGCCGCATTGGGCTCCAATTGTCAGGCAGGCCCGGATTAACCTGGACCTTCCTTCTCTCCCTTTGCCAAGCCCGGACAAGGCGGGCTTCATGCAGGCCTGTGAGAGTGCCTACTCCAGCTGGAAGTTCTCCGGAGGCTTCCGCACCTGGGTCAAGATGTCACTGGTTAAGACCAAAGAAGAGGATGGGCGAGAAGCAGTTGAGTTCCGGCAAGAGGTAGTAGCTGTGTTCTGTTTCTTCGGCACACGGGATGATATCCGCACTTAAGTCTGGGATGGAGGAAGACTTCTGAGTGGAAGGGCTTTTGGCTGGGCCCCTGGGTGAGAACTTTAGTAGCCTGTGTGAAGGTGTTCGCGCTGGAAGCAGTCGACAGCAGCTTGACTGTTCTCCACAGCACTATCTCTGTGCCTTGTGGAGGTGGGAAACGTTTCCTGATGCTGCCAGGGATGGTTGCAGGTGAGGGGAGACCGCGAACAGTGAGGTGTGTGAGGACCTGTCAGGGTGCAAGAGATGATGAGCTAATCAGAAAGCTTTTGGTTCTTGGCTAGGAGAATGCTGGGTGTTGAGGCAGGAGGAGTGCTGGGGATTTTTAACTGAGGTCTGGGAAGAGCCGGGAAGATGGAAAAGGCACTCTGTGGGGATGTAAAGGGATCTGGCTTGCTTCCTTGCGAATCCCGCCTCATCACAAACGACCTCTGGAGGGTCCACTGAAGGGGCAAAAAAAGCCACCTCCCATGCACATGGAGCCCTGACACTTAGGTCTAGTCAAGAGAGAGGATTTTTCCTGCCTTAGGAGGTGACAACCCCTGAAAGCAAGATTACAAGATGCTATTGTAAGGTGACGGACAGCCCCACCCACAAAGGCTGGAAGTGTCCCTGGTCACCTACTCAGGGGCAGCCCTGCAACAAATATCATCTTCGTGTGGCCAGTGTCACACGTCAGGTCACACGTGGCCCTGTGCCTAGCTGGAGCCCATCTTCCCTTCACTGTCCAGTAAGCACAGCTTTTAGAGTTGACCGGCTGATCTTCTCATGCTTGCCTGCTAAATGCTCAGAGCTCCTGGGATGGCTACCCTTGTGCCGTACACTCAAAGGGTTAGACTATTTAGCTCTTAAGTATTTTGAATCTGTCCTCTGAAGTAGAATGAATATGCCTAGAGTCTAGAAACCTGATAGCAGATTTTGTTGACAATTCAAAACACTGTCAGGCATTGTGATCTTTTCTCAAAGAACCGTGGCAGCCGCAGTTTAGCCCTGGCTTTTGTACCATTTGAAAGGTCTTATATATGAGGCTTGACTTTCCCTCCCCAAAAGACGCTATTAGGAGAGCCAAGGGCTCGGAGCCCTGCCTACTCTCACTTCCCTGGTCCAGGTAAGGGCAGGTGGACCTAGACGTGGTAAAGAAGGTGTAATTCTGTCTGTTCTGCACCTAGACCAGCGTGGTTAATTATATTGACCAGAGGCCGGCAGCCGAGAAGAGTACCCAGTTGTTCTTTGTGGTCTTTGAATGGAAAGATCCCTTCATCCAGAAGGTCCAGGATGTAAGTACTGCTAAAAATGGTCTTCCGCCATCACAAGATGTCCCAGGATGATTGTGGCAACAGGCAAGAGACTCCAAAGCTCAAATATGGGCCTTCAGGTCCCAGGATGGAGTCTGACAGACATACTTTGCTGTCACCCATGACCCTGAAGTTTGGCTCAGGCTTTGCATGAGGGGTGAAGGCTTGAGGTTTACTAAGATGAAATGGGTGAAAGGAACCAGTTTGTACCTGTGCACTGATTTTCTTGAGCCTGATCTACCTGTTATGAGAGGCTTCTGGGCCACGTAGAGTCTTTGAAGCCCCTTGAATCATGCAAGCTGAGATGTGGCCACTCTACATATGTAAACAACATGGGGTTATTTAATCCATCCATTATCCATCTCAGACCACTGCACTGATCCTGGCTCTCAAGTGGGATTTCTTTCTTTTCTTTTCTCTCTCTCTGTCCCCCCTCTCCCTCCCTCTGTCCCTCCTTCCTTCTTTCCTTCCATCCTTCCTTCCTTTCTTTCACACAGGGGAATTTGAAAATGTAAGAACCCGGCCTGAGTTTGTTGAGGAGTAGACGCCAAGGAAGAGTTTTGCCTGGCATGCACAGGCCTGGAGCCCATCTATTAGTACTGCATAGAGATGAGAGAGTATTTAATGGGGGCCAAGCTAGTCCTTTAAATCATACCCGACAGTGAACAGCTGTCACAGAGCAGTCGGATAAACAACTCTGTCGAGGGCTGAGTGGATGGAGAGAGGGCTGAGTCGGAGGGATTAAGTCCGCAGAGGAGAGCATCCTAGAGCGGAAGGAAGGAGCACTGGCCTGATGGCAGAGTCCCCAGGAGTGTGAGGGGGGACAGCTGAAGGCTGAGGTAACTGAGATCAGAGGGACCAGTCTTGTGGCTAGGGTAGTTTAGGGAAATTTCTCTGAGTCACTTGTTAGATTAAGTCACAAAATTAAAGCTCAGTATGAATGTCTTTGTTACACAAAGATTTTTTTTGAGGAGGAATCTTCTCATGTGGAGGGGCTCAGGGTTCTCTCCGAGCAGCTGTGGACATTAAGTCTGAATGAGCAGACACATGCGTCTCTGTTGGCTCTAAAACCTGAGACATAAAGTCAAGGCTGCCGCCAGCCAACAACCCTGGTCTTGTTTGCTCCACAGATAATCACGGCCAATCCTTGGAACACCATCGCCCTGCTCTGCGGGGCTTTCCTGGCGTTATTTAAAGCAGCAGAGTTTGCCAAACTAAGCGTGAAATGGATGATCAAGATCAGGAAACGGTACCTTAAACGGAGAGGCCAGGCAACAAACCACATAAGCTGAGGCCTGAGCGCTACCACAGCACTCCGACGGAGCCACCAGCAATCCTGTACTCACTTGAAGGGACCCTGCAGGGAAGGACACTGGATGCTCAATCCTGGCCCAGGAGGAGACTGCTCTGAGCCCAAAGGGAAATACCCAGTGAATAACCCGAAACTTATTTAAGTACTTAAATTATTAACGGACACTTTGCAGAGCCGCCTAGTGCCTTGGAGAGGTTTGCAGAAGGGGACTTCCTCCTATTTGATCATTAAATAGCTAAGCTCCAGGTTAAGGCTCCTTCTTTCCCTTAGGAATTTTTTTCTTTAAAGTGGACTGATGTGCTCTGTATACAAAATTCCTTTTATACCATCTACTGTTACTTAACAAGAGCTTTCAGAGTCTAGATCAGACTTGTTTTCTTAAAACATAGCTCTGGTGGAATCACTGTGTAGACCAGGCCTGCCTTTGCCTTCCCACTGCTGGGAATAAGCTCCTACACCACTATCGACAGTTTTACACGAGACCTTAAAGACTACAGGACACTTGTGATTGTATTTCTGATGCGCTTTAGTGCTAGCATAGATGTATTTAGTAGGCATCTACTTAGCATACCTTGATTTCATTAACAGGTAAATAAAGTTGGGCTAGCACAAAAGGGACGAGTGTGAATACCCAGTAAACCAGCAGGCAGCAACACTGGACGTGGATGCTACGACCAGCAAACCCAGAAGTTAGCGTGAGTCTGGGCGGCAGCACAGTGGCTCTGACCCAGGATACGTCACTGCTAATAGGGAGGTAAGCTGGGCACTGTGTCCTACAGAAACACACACCTAAATGGGTGGCCTTTACGGCTTTGATAAACATAAACATGCATAAAACCAAAAACCCTATCTGCCACATGTGGCCAGAGGGAACATAGTAACATAGAAGAATTCATAATTAGGCCTTAGGGAATTGGAAGGGAACTGCTCACAGGTATGAGGAGGACATTTTTTGTCTCCAAATTTAGCAATGAGAACTGTTTTGCCCAATCCCTAAAAATAAACTTACACGGTGAAATATTCCTGCTACCTTTGTCTCGTAGATGTACAAGCCTAAATCTTTTATTATAAAACATCATTTTGGCATAAAACATCAGTGGCATTAAGAATATGTGAAGGACAGGAAGCCGAGGTGCAAGGGTACAGCCCAGTCTCAGAATGTGTGCTTAGCATATAGGGCCCTGGTTGCAAATTCACACTTGAGTATCACTTCAGTAGTTAAGTGTATGCCTCAGTGAATACTAGAGCTTTATTTTCCTGTTTAGTGAAAAGCTGAGCTGCTATTAACTTTGCTTTAGAGAACTAGGAAGTATTTTTGCCTATTCACAGATTTAAAAACCAGACTTCTACTTTCTGGAAAGGCAACCCCGCGGTTTGTGTGGGACTGCCCTGGGCTGTGAACTGCAGAGGCCTAAGTGGAGCAGCCTCACCGAACTGCAGGGTGGTCCTGGGATACCCACTGCTTGAAAATGTAGCAAAAATTACAGGCCACTGTATTGCAAGGGGGCTTTTCCAGGGGTCATGGAGGCTGCTGTCACAGCAACAAAAACCCTGTGTTCCTTTTTAAATGGTGTTTGGTTGAAACCATGTTCCAGTCTCCCAGCCTTCCCCAGAACTACTGCTGTCACCCATGATGAGACTTCCCCCATTTTAATTAAAACTAGTTTTAATGTTAAACCTGTCCTAGAACACAGGGACAAGAAGCTTGAGATTTTATGAGAAGATTGTTTAAATGGCTATATTCCTAATCCATGGACCACAAGAATCCTAACTCTAATTAGAATACATCCATAAGTTTTAATTTTCTTACATAAACATCTCCCAGAGACAAAAGAGCAAACGGCATAAGGCAAAATACAAACATAGACTTTATTAAATGCTGCTCAGTCCCCAGTGAAGATCTCTCATTATAAAACAGTTTTCCATACAACTGCAAGGCAAGAGGTTGGAATGGTACTGATAACAACAGGTGTGGAAAATACCTGACCAGGTGAAAACACACAAGGCTTCTACAGTCAATTCAGAGGACGCCTACTGCATTTCCTTTAAATAAAGCCAGGCGGTGATATTCAGCAGTCTGCGTCACACTGTGGGGCTCAGAGCCACCACCTTGCAGGCAGGCCTGGGGACCCTGCCTCTGGCCTTGGAGGAGAGGAATGAAGGTGCGCCTCGGGTCCACCCACCTGTGCTGCTTCGCGCACGCGCTCTGGGGTGCTGCTGCTCAAGGGGGGTATTTGGGAACATCAGAATTTTGGTTTACTTTTCCCCCAACTTTAATACTTTGTGCTTCAGAAGCCTAGAAATGTAAGATGTTGCAAAACCCAGAGAATGGCAGTATCTTTAATGAGGTTGGGCTTTACTCCCCGCCCCTGCCCGCCTCTCTAGGACAGGGAAGGGAAGGGCAACATCTCAGCTTATTTTACGAAGGTTGTGCCCTAGCTGTGCCTCAGCTGTGTGCAGTGTGAAAGCACATGATAAAGGAAGTGTGCAGAGGAAGGCTCAGCCTGTGTGTGCAGCTCAGCCTGTGCGTGCAGCACAACCTGTGTGTGCAGCTCAGCCTGTGTGTGCAGCACAACCTGTGTGTGCAGCTCAACCTGTGTGTGCAGCTCAACCTGTGTGTGCAGCACAACCGGGCTCAAGGAGTGACACGCTCATCACTCCCAGTCACCTCACTCAACAGCTGATAGTGACACAACCCATGATTAGACAAAGTTTACGATATACTGTGGCCATGATACAGCACAGGGCAATGTTTAGTCCATAATTCTTTCGCTTACTCTTGCCAGGAAAAACTGGCCTCCTAATTATATTATACTGATGAGGTTTGCTCTGAAGTTTTTATATATTCCAAAAAAAGTGTACAAAACTGGTGCCCGGCGGGGGGGCTGATGTTTATTTGGCACTGGGACTGCTGAGAATACTGTGCATGTTGTAAGCATTGTTCTGTTTCTCTAGAGCCTTCTTCAGCTGCAGCTCTTCTAGTTTTTTCCATAATTCTTCCCGTTCCAGTTCTTTCTTCTTCTCTCTGTAGAGAAATCAGTTTTAATGGGAAGCTCAGCAAGGTCACTCTTTGTCTGCTTTGTGGGAACAAACATTTCACTGCCTGTGGCTTCTGTGACACTCGTGAGGTGGTATTGCATGGCACTACCTCACCGTAGTCACCAGAGGGCTCTAGGTCAGCTACAGTAACACTCAGGCCTCCTGGGGACAGGTAGAAGCCCCACCCTTCCATACCTGCAGAAAGGCAGTCTACCCACCCATCAGCTTATGTTCCAACTCTGAGTGAGCTTTAAACTAAACAAGTACAGCTGTAAAACAGGGCTTTTATTTCTGTGTGTCTCTTTAACTCAAACATGTGACCACCCTACAGGTTCCTATACATCTCTCCTGCCTGTTGCTTTCTGGGCTCAGATCGCGGTTCTACTTTCTACCGGAACCTTGTGAGGTTTTTGTTTGTCTGACAGAGGGTCTCAACTATGTCCTCCTGGCCTTAAAGCCACAGAGATCTGACTGGCTCCCTGAGCCAGAGCTGTGATGGTATGATGTCAGATACCACTTTCTGATGACCCACAGCACTGGCACTCTCAGGGAAGAACACGACCCACATTTAAGCCACAGTCTGTCAGGGAGGAAAGTCATGTAATGACCTCAGCAAACTTACAAAGTCGCCAGGACTGCTCTACTGGACAGTGGCTGTAGTGCTCAAAGGCTTTCAGATTATAATGCCTCATGTAGACCCCACAGATCCAACGACTAAGACATGGACCTTTCTGAACTGAGTAACGCGGAGTTTTCAAAACTCATCAAGTACCTCTGTCTTTCGGCTTTGTAGGAACTAGTAAGGTCGTCAAAAAGCTTCCCGTTCATCTCCATTAGGGTTTTTAGCACATTGTACACCAGTGCTACAATAGTCCTGAAACAAAAAAGCCAGTTCCTGGTTAGAGGCCAGCAACAATGAACACACACTCAACATCAGATGCTGTAACTAAGGTTGGGCCTGATTCTAATGTTTACACTCTTCCTATGTGGAATACAATATTCTGGTTCTCTTCATGTGTGTTTTGTAGTCTCATCTTAGACCCTGGGTAGCAAGATAAATACGCCACCTCTCCCTATGGTCCTCAGCTCCTAGCTTGGGGAGGCCGGGTGCAGCTGGCTCAGCCACATCCTGTTCCCACGGGGCCACTGGACCACAAGCTGCTAAGAGCATTTGCTGAGGAACATCACATACAACTTCATAAAGATAAGCAGTATCTGAGACTGGGACGTTAACCTTCAATATAGGTTACAAATCTGTACAGGCGTCAATAAAAAGGGGAAGACAGTAATGAGTGAAGCACATGAGAGCTGGGCATGGTGGGACATGCCTGTAATCTCAGCACCGAGGCTAAGGCAAGAGCCTGAGTTCAAGGCTAGCCTGTGCTATGTAGACTACATTTAAAATTGAAACCAACAGCCAAAACTTACTGATTCCAGTGTTCTTTGGAAATTTTATACAAACTGGCAAACATGATTGGCAGGATTTTATCAATATTCTCTTCAATCAAACTAAGAATATATTCATTATTCCAGAAGTACAGTGCTCGTTCTGCAACCTAAAAAGACATCAGAAACCTCAAAATTCGCAGGGCAAAAGGATGGCACAAAAATCAGAATGTCACAAAGAAAGGCAGTTGGTACCTGGAAATGAGAACTGGAGACACACTTGGATATCTGCTTAAAAAGTGGCTCTTCAATTTTTTTGAATTGTGTTGGTTCAATGACATCTAAGATCTCTTCAATTTCTCCTAAAAACATCACCTAGGTTAAAAAAAATTTCTTTTAAATATACAAATGACAAATCACATTAGGAAGTAGGCACAGTTCAGAGAGCAGGTCAAGACTGCAAAGTCTTGATGTAAATGCATTTATTAATATTTAAAACCCACCTCTTTCTGACTGCATGTTTTTGGCCAAAATTTCAGCAGTCCTCTGATCACCTACAAAAATCAGCAAAGTTTAGAATGAATTCAACAATTGGGTGTGTGGTACAATCCCACCACTTGGAGGTGCTGAGGCAGGAGAATTCCAAGCCTGGGATAGAGCCAGACCTTGTCACTTCAACTAACTAATCTCAAGATATATACGCATTCTGAAGTCAAGCATTCAGTACTCAGTACATGAGAATTCCTACTTAGCTGTAGACTTGGGCCTGGGTCATGGCAGACACTGCTCTAGGTAGGTAGTATACACAGCTGAGCCAAGTCTGTGATTTTCTTGGAACAGGACCAACGTGGGTGGACACTTACAGCACAAGAACACGATGTATGGTGTGAAGGAGGCTAGTTTATGAATACAACAGTACCTGGGGATTGAACCCAGGGCCCAGTGCATGCTAGGCCAGCAACTGAGCTCCAGCTTCAGCTTGGGTGGGGGTGGGGAGGTGTAATCCTAACAGATAATTCTCATTATCTAAACTTACAGAGTACCCAAACCTGTTTTATGGCTGACAAATTCAGGACAAAATGAGCTTTAAAATGGAGTCTATTTCAACAATTATGCCATACATATAAAATTTCAAGCACCCCCTGTCCTAAAATACATGAATTTTAATCCTTCAGTTTCAGTATTTATACTTAAAGTGCTTAGAAAGCATTCTACCAAAACACTCATTTTACTTAGGTTACAATGGTTTGTATAGTAAGTTGGGTGAGCTCAAAATCTCGGCATTTAGGAGGCTGAGTCAGGAGGATCACAGCAAGTTTGAGGCCAGTCTAGGCTAACTACAACTCTAGGTCAGGGGGCTAAAGGTCAGAGAATTCATTAGGACCACTTCCAAGCCTTGGCTCTCACCCCGGCCCATCTTAATCGCTCTTCTCAGTAACTAAGCGTCTTCTCGCTCTTCTCCGATCTTTTTGTACTTTATTTCTGAACAAAACTCAAGGTTCTGGGACTCGGTGTGTTCTCACTGTAAAAAGTGATGGAATCAGATTCCAGTGAGGCGGGCAAAGTCCACTGCAGTCCCAGGATCTTGCCTCCTACCCTCTGAGCATGCTTCCTTCCCAGGCTCCCAGAATCTGATCCTACTGTGTGAGAACTCTACCCAGGCTGCAATGAATGCCAGTGGTTAGACCAGCGCATGAACAGGAACTGAACGCTCACCGGCTCTGTCAGCGTTGTGTCTTTCTCCAGGAACTGCACGACACAGTACGCCAGCTGAAGGGCAGAGGCAAGTTTAGGAAATGTTAGTGAGGTAACACTTAGGGATGACGGGACAGTTTTACAGACACAAAATGTCACTCCAGTTTATGTTGCAGTATGAGATGAATATATTCTTATTAAAGTTCTAAGTTCAACAGATTGTTAGCTCTAGACTTAATTAACTTTAAAGAAAAAAACCAACACATCCATTTGGTCTCCCAGTGCTAATCTGGGAAACGGTGACCTAGACCTAACAGATCTTAATACCTCTCAAAATTTTTGCCTTTGTATTTGGTTTTGGAAATATCCATTTGTGATTTGGTTTTTCTAAAATTTACCTGAGCATGAAACAAAGCCAATCCTTTTGCAGTGTGCATAGGGATAAGAACCTTCATTAGGAACTGCTTATGTTCTGCTTTCAGTGGCAATGCAAAGCCATTGATGATACTAGAGGGAAGAAAAGGCAGGAAAGGGTTAAGAAGTCACTTTTCCCCCCAAAAAAGTTACCCTACTCACACCCTGGGGGAGTTGTAGGGCAGCAACCTGCAGAGTTCTGTCACTCCAGGGCAGCCTGTAATCTGACATCTACAGACTGTCACTGCAGAGTTCTGTCCCTCCAGGGCAGCTGTAATCTGACAACTACAGACTGTAACAGCTGAGTTCTGCATAGCTGCCTTTAATTTCCTCCCTTAAAGCACCAGGAGCACTGTCTCAGTGCTGTTAGAATTCCCAGCATGCTCAGTGAGAAGCAGGGAGTTTCCCCTATATTTCTGAATAATCTGGAATTAAGATAATCCTATCATTACTGGTAATGCAGTGAACAGAAAGGACATATGTATATAAAGCCAAAGACTCTTCTAAAGGAACAGTTAGATTAGGGATGGTCTACCAACCACTGGGTAAAAATTCTTGTAGCGAATGTCTGATGTGATTGACAACTTTATCTTCCCATCGGGGCTGTGTAGACCCAAGGCCTTACATAACAGTATTTTATATATATGCCAAGGCCCTGAAACCTGAAACTCTCTTCTGTTTATTAGATATTGAACTTGGGGCTTCTAGCGTGTGCTCTAAACTCTCAAATAGGAACTCATTTTGACTCCAGCTGTTTAGTACATAAAACATTCTTTCAGTCACTTAATTCTTAAAAAAAAAAAAAACCCCACCCCTGACCTACCTTCCCAATATTTCAAGGAGTTCAGCCACACCATTGAAATGTTCCGTTTCATATATAAACCTGGATTTGAAATAAAGATGTAAACACCAGAAAACAGGCAAGAATATGAAGAAACTCGGCTCAAGGCAGCAGTAAAACAGGCAGTGACTGCTTAGCCTTCTTAGGCTTCTGGTTCACACCAGACTTTCTGTTTTGTTTTGAGACTGCCAAACTGTCTTCAAGCTTGCTGTGTAGCCCATCCCCGACCATTGATCCTGCTGGCATTACAGGTATGTGCCACTCAGCACCAAACGAGCACCATCACAGCCTGAACTGAGAGTAACAACAACATAAGCCCCATTTCCCCAAGTCTGCTAAAATCTGCCACACAAGAACAACAGTATTGTTCCACCTGGATCATTATATTACACTTAATACATAAGAAAGACAGATTGCAGGGAAAAAAAGTTATAAAGGCCAGGCGGTGGTGGCGCACGCCAGTAATCCCAGCACTCTGGGAGGCAGAGGCAGGTGGATTTCTGAGTTTGAGGCCAGCCTGGTCTACAGAGTTCCAGGACAGCCAGGGCTCCACAGAGAAACCCTGTCTCAAAAAAAAAAAAAAAAAAAAAAAAAATCCAAAAAAGAAAGATATATTTAAGAAACCATTTCAAAGCAGGAGACCACTATTCACAAAAAATCCGAGGAAAAGGGGTCCATTTTTCAACTGTCCAGAAACTTTAGACAGTAAACGACACAGGCTGCCTCATTTTCTACTATCACAACTGCCTTTAAAGCAAATGACAGCATGAAGTGGGGTGGCACAGGGCTGCAGAGCTGAGGAGACAGAACACTGAGGTAAGACTGGGGAGGCAGCCCCCATCTCCCACGCTAGCCTAATTTCACATCTTCAGTAACTGATGTAGAGGAAAAGGAACCCGAAACACAGATATTAATGTGAAGTTTGATGTGAATCCCAGGTTTCCCCAGTATTTAAACCGCAGCCCCAAATGGACTTTAATTAGCTTTATCAGAAGTCCAGAGGAAGCACTTCTATAGGTATTGGCTTAAATAGTGATTTAAAAAAAAATCAGAGAAGGTTTGAGTTAAACTCAAACACAGCTTTAGGGTCACCAATCTAACACTGTCCTCACTACCACTGCTGACTAGTAAAGTGACAGGCTTCTACAGTGTCACGCTGCCACCATGTGAGAATGGCGGAGTGAGCGGATGACTGAGGTGTCGTCAGCTCTCACAGGTTTCACCTGAAGGAGCTTGGCTCAGGAGACAGCATGAGGGAAGGGGAGACTGCCTGCCCTCAATGATGAATTTACCTGAGGAAAATGTTGTTGATTTGCTTTCTGATGAAGGCTCGAAGTCCAAGGAACTTCCCATAAACCCGATGCAGGACAGTCTTGAGGAAGTCACGCTCTCGGGGGTCTTCACTGTCAAAAAGCTCCAGGAGCTTTAAGAAAAACCTGACAAATTACTTTAAAAAAATAATCGAGCTAAAACCACTCTTTTTTCCTAATTTTGATTGTAAGATTACCTGTGAAACCTATAACATTTTACCCAAATATTCTGCCTTACTAGATTTTATCTTTGCTAAGTAAATGAAACTAAAAGTATAAATATTTTCACTAAATTCATTTTTACACATTCTTTGTACTGTTTTAAAGACTATAAACACTTTCTAAAAATATAATTTTTTAACCTTGCCAGTGACTTTAATATTCTTTCCTAGCATAATTTTTAGTGTTATCGTGCTTAATTTTTTTAATAAAACTTATTTATTTTTGAGACAGAGACTCATTATATAGGCCTTGAATTTGCAGTCTTCCTGCCCCTGCCTCCCAGAGTGCAGGTATTTGGAGGCCAGGCTGACTGAAAGCTGCAAGGTGAGGCTGCCTTGAACATCTCCAGATACAGAAACTACCAGAGCTGCACAGACCCTCGGGTTCTAAACAGAGATGCTGGGCAGGGAACGCAATGACGAACTCTTTCTTCATTCTTTCTCTGCAGATTTCAAACCCAAGCAGACATTCTGAGGTGCTGATAAGTCACACTCATGTGCCCTAAACAAGCAAATTCCTTATGGCTTGCACTCATTATTGGCTAGGTTAAGATACTGTGTGAGGCTCCAGCCAAAAATACCTACAAAGCACTGGTCCAAATGATTATAATTAGAAATGGCTAGCTTTCTCATTTTAGCCTTAAATTCATGTTTCTGATGTTGGTTTACTTGAGAGATGGATTTTGTTCGAAGTAGATTTATCTCTTAGGGGGCACTAAGCTCAACAGCAGTTGTTAGCTGAGTTTCAAATCTAGACATATTTTGAAATAGTGTAATTAAATAACCCTAACTAGAAATACCATATTTGTATCTAATTAGAAACAATGTATAGGAAACCTGTTTTCTCTGGCTCTGTTGCCAACTATTTTTAAGAGTAATTCAATCAAGGTCAGAGGGTCTAGTTCAGTGGTTCTCAAGCTGTGGGTCGCGACCCCTTTCAGGTCACGAATCAGATATTTATGAATCGACAGATACTAAGTACAATAGGATAATTTTATGGCCAGGGTCACCACAACATGAGGAACTATATTAAAGGGCCGCAGCTTTAGGAAGGGACACGTCTCTAGTTCAAATCCAGACTGTGCCATTTACTAGCTATGTGACACTGGATGTGGGCTCTCTTTACAACAACCATAACATGTATGAAATATTCAAGCGACAGGTCTGTGTCACAACAAAACAACAAAAAACCAAACAAAAAAATGAATACTCTTAATTTTCTTGGGAGATTATCTTTTTTTTTTTTTTTTTTGGTATTTTTCGAGACAGGGTTTCTCTGTGTAGCCCTGGCTGCCCTGGAACTCACTCTGGAGACCAGGCTGGCCTCGAACTCAGAAATCCACCTGCCTTTGCCTCCCAGAGTGCTGGGATTACAGGCGTGCGCCACCACCGCCCGGCTCTTGGGAGATTATCTTATTTGAACATAAATTTAAATTATGTAGTGCACCTTCCCCCAACCCCAGCTCTCTTAACAAAATCTCTCCTACTCTTCTGAGTTTTAACTTTTTATAGCTGAGAATTCTCATATGGCAGTTTCCAGAAGCAGCCCCCTATAAGCCCCCAATACCTCAGAGAGGCAGCTGTGGGCAGTACACGGGACTACTGGACTCTGATAGTTAAAGCCTTGGTCTTCCCAGGTACTTCAGGAGTGAGGTAGAAGGCAGGAAATGGTTCCTGCTCTACTAGGCTTCTCCTGGCTCTCCTCAGAGAAGCCCAGCAGTCTAAGTCCCTGGAGCACCAGGTTACTGCAGCACTAAAGCAAGGTTCCCTCAATCTGCTGTCATTGAAGGTACAGTCTAATGCCTGTGACTTCACATGAGCCTGAGCACCCTCCACAGGTGAACCACACAAAGTAAATGTGTGTTCTTTACAATAGCCCCAAAGAGCCTGTCCTAATTGGACTGACTTTATTCCTGGTTCATGTGTACATTGTACTGTTAGCGAACATCTAATCTTATGTAGTTAATAAAGGGCTCTTGAAGAGATAGGTAGGCAGTATTATTTAACCATATATGAGCCAAGAACAGTTCAAAATATGTGGAATATTTTTTAAAAGATTTATTTTTTTATGTATGTGATTACACTGTTGCTCTCTTCAGAAACATCAGAAGATCAGATCCCATTACAGATGGTTGTGAGCCACCATATGGTTGCTGGGAATTGAACTCAGGATCTCTAGAAGAGCAGTTGGTGCTCTTAACCACTGAGCCATCTCTCCAACCTCAATATGTGGAATCTTTATCATCCAGAATACCCAACAATGTTCTGAAAGGTCTTCATGGAGTTAAATTCTGCTCTCAGCATCAGATTCCTAACAAGGTTTACATAGTGATAATGACTTCAAGAGAGAAAACAGATAAAGAACAATTCACTTGACAGTTCTGTTTAGGGCCAGACAATTTCAAATGACTGAAGAGAGGGCTTTAAGTCTTCAAGGATCTTGACAATAAAAACAAATGAATACATTCTTAGAAATTAATTGCATGTTAGTGCTGAGAAATAGAGGTAATACCAGTTTCTTAAAACCAAGAAGGCATTCATTCCCTGTGCTCAACTATCTTCTCTCCTTAAGGTCCCATTTTATTTTATCTGTAGCCTAAGGAACTGGTCAGAGTGGGGCCTATGGTGCTAAGGAGGAGGTGGAGACAAGCAACTGGTATTCAGATGCTGGATGTGCAGAAAGGCAGCCATAGCTATGTCACAACGATTAAAGCACAGTCAGCTCAAACTTCGAGGCACTGCAGAAAGGGTAGTTTGACTAATTTCATTGGGTGCTCACCCTGGATACAAAATTCAACTTCTGAAAGCTACTTAAAAGAAAACAGTGAGCGAGTGTAGACCAGAAGGTGGCATCTGATCCTCTGGAACTGGAATTCTCAGGCTTTTTTGTGAGCTGCCTGACTTGGGTGCTGAGAATCAAACACAGCTCCTGGAACAGCAGCAAGTACTTTGACCCTGGGTATCTTGCCAATCTTGGAAGCTGCTTTTACTTTGTCAAGAATAATTACTTTTAAATGACTACTCTTTTTTTTTTCATTGACATTTTACCTTGGTGAGGGTGCCAGACACTCTGAAATTGGACTCATAAATGTTGGGAGCCGCCACGTGGGTGGTGAGAATTGAACCTGGTTGCTCTGGAAGAACAGCCACTGCTCTTAACCCCTGCACCATCTCTCTAGACCACCTAAACAATTACTCTTAACAACAACCATTAGTAAGCAAGTGCTAAGATACAAACATTTGAGATCTAAGAGTCCCTTACCTGTTGTACAAACTTCTGATCAATGTATCGCTTTGCAATGCTGGGCTGGAAATCAGGACTCTCCAAGAATCTCAAGAAGAATTCATACACCAACTATGTGAGAAGGTAAGTAAAAGCAAAATGATAATATTCTGAACCACTGTTCCAGTAAAAACACACCTTTCTTACCAGCCAGAGTTGGCAACAGTTTCTAAAAATAAAGTATTACAGAACCTTTATCTTTATAGTTTGGCTTTTCTCCTGATAGGCTTTTTATCAAATTGACACAAGCTACAATTGTCTGGGGAGAGGAAGTCAACTGATAAAAGTGTCTCTATCAGTTAGCCTGTAGCAAGTTTGTGGGGCCTGTTCTTGATTAACTCTGATCTGGGAGGTGCTGTCCCTGGGCAGGTGGCTCTGAGGTGTGTAAGGAAGTAATGGAGCAAGCCAGGAAGCAGTGTTTGCCAGTGGCTTCTGAGTCAGTTCCCGCCTAGTCCTTAAGTCCTTCCTTGACAGGCTGCCCTCTCCTAGACTGTTCTTGGTCACAGCAAGAGGTCCTAACTGAGCAGTCCCCTGAGCCACAGTCCATGAGGGTAGTGGTTCTGCATCAGCCACTGAATGATGGTGATTTGTGAGTGCTAGAGCCAATCAGAGTGCCTAAGGTATCAGGTTTATGTCTCCCCATGCCCTAGGGTCCCTAAAGCACAGGCTCAGAATGAGAGCTGGCAGTGTGGCCAGTTTTAAAAACCAAGTCTTCCTATTAAACTAGGGTAGAGGGTCTAGTAAGATGGTTCAAGAAGGTAACAGGGCTTGCCGCCAACCACTGACCTGAGATCAACTCCCAGGGCCCAGTGTGGTGGTGGTGGTGGGGAAGACTTCCATGATTGTCTGTCTGACCTCTTCCACATGTACACACACACACACACACACACACACACACACATTTATAAAAGCAGAACAGGAAAAATGAAGTTGAAACCAGTACACCTGGAGAATAACAAACTAAACTGCAGAAGCACAGGCTCAAGGAAGGAACTGCACACCAGAGCAAATCAGCACGTGGTGAGTCTTGGCCCAAATAGCTCCATGTGGCCTGTATGACAGCACAGTGAGCCTTAACACTGCAGGCCAGAACTAAAGTAATCAAGGAGAAAGAGAGCACAGCCAGAGTCTTTTTGTTTGTTTGTTTGTTTTGTTTTTTGGTTTTTCCGAGACAGGGTTTCTCTGTATAGCTCTGGCTGTCCTGGAACTCACTCTGTAGACCAGGCTGTCCTGGAACTCAGAAATCCGTCTGCCTCTGCCTCCCAGAGTGCTGGGATTACAGGCATGCGCCACCACCGCCCGGAAGCCAGAGTCTTTAAAAATCATAGCCAGGCAGTGGTAGTGCACATCTTTAATCCCAGCACTCAGAATGTAGAACTCTGAGAGTTCAAGGCCAGCCTGGTCTACAGAGTGAGTTCCAGCACAGCCAGGGTGGTTATACACATCAGCCCTGTCTTGAAAAAATAATAATAAATAACCTAATAGCTATGAAAGGTAAGAAACTGGCTTCAAGGTACAACTTGATTTATAAGCAAACACATCAATTAATCATCCTAAAAACATGAAAATTAGATCCCAAAGCACAAGGCCCCTTGGGGGTCTGGGGAGATGGCTCAGTGGCTAAATCTTTTGCCTTAAAAGTGTGAGGGTCGGAATCTGGATCCTTAGCACCTATGTGGAAAGCTGCCCAGGATCTGGATATACAGGGGCAGGCGGCTCAGCAGTTAGTGCACCAAAGCCCAGTTCCCAACACCCACAGTAGGAAACTCATGGGCCTGTTAACTCCAGTTCCAGAGAATATGATGCCCTTTTGTGGCCTTTGTGGGCACCTGCACTCATGTGTATAACACACATGTATACATGCATGTGTGCGCACACATACAAAGATAATACATCTTAAAACGCTCTAAGCAGGCGTGGTGGCCCACTTGAAATCCGAGCACACTGGAGGCAAAGGCAGGTGGATCTCCATGAATTCAAAGCCTGGTCTACAGAGTGAGTTCCACGCCAACCAGAGCTACAAAGTTTACACCTTACCCACCTGGGCATAGGGTACAAAGTTTATTTGACTGAGAGATACCTAATTTTTAATGTTAATTGTGCATTAAGAACATAAAAATTAATTTGCTTTTGAGCACAGACATGGCACAGCATGGGCCAGGAATGTTCTGTAGAGTTAACTGTAGCTTTGCTGATAGCAAACAAAGGCATTCCATCAAATGACTTTTCAGAGAACTAGCATACCCCTTCGGAGACTTACATGACATCAAGTCCAAGCCCCAGATCTCTAAACCAATATGTGGTTGGACACTGTGCTGTTCATAAACTGTACATGTTTTTTTAAAAATTTGTATTATTTTATGTGTGTGTGGGTGTTTTGCCTGCATTTCTGTCTGTGCACCATGTACATGTAATACCTAAGAAGGCCAGAAGAGGGCGTCATCTCTCTGGAACTGGAGCTGCGATGCTGGTTGCTAGGACTCACACCTGGGTCCTCTGTAAGAGCCACCAGTGTCAACTCTTACCTGCTGAGCCATCTCTCCAGATGCCTAATTTTTAAAATAACTGCACATGAAACGACTAGTCTAGATGAAAATACCTGCTGTCAGGAGCCCACTTAGCAGCACCGAGGTGAGGACAGAGGCTATTTAATACATGCTGCATGAGTATTTTAAACAGGTAGGAGAAACCACTTGTCTACAGAGCTGACAGTTTCGTCATAGTGAGACCATCTTCTAGGAATGAAGCTTGTCCCCAGAGCCACCCTACTCCCTCTTCCTCCTTTATTTCTTCCTGAACCTATCACATCTGACAGAGAATGTTCATTTCTGGGTGTACACCGTAAAACATGCAGTCATTAGGGTCGGGGTGTGGGGGTTTGCTTACTCCCGATGTTGGAAGAACACAACGGAGCCTTGAATATTTACTAGCTGTATGAAATCACAGTTGATAAGACTGTTACTGAGCAGTTACTAAAGTTTCTCTATGTCCATATGAGGAATTATAATTTGCTTTTAAGAATTTTAGAACAACAACAACAAAAGAATCTTAGAACACACATCGGCAGCTTCAGCATTCATGAAATGGCAGACTTTACACACGTTTGTTACGAGGCTGGCTTGCTGTTTGTATACACTAGAGAGAGCACACCCTGCACCCTAAAGATAAGAGACACATAGAAGCTGCACTACTCAGTCTTTTGAGAGAGTATCTCATGTAGCCCAGACTGGCCTTGAACAAAAAATTAAAATATAACTGAGAATGAGTGTGAACTTTGGATGGCTCTGCCCCACCTCCTGACACTGTGGTGCAGGGATCTACCACTATACCAACTGATCTGGGGCATGCACTCTTCAAGTATGTACACCTCAACCCAGCCCCATTATGCTACTCAGTTCTGAAAATACCTTCACTAAGGTAGTCCAATAAAATTAAAAAGTTCATTTCTTCATCACTAACTAAAAAGGCCCACCAGAAAACAGTAAGAACACTAAAGAATCTCAAAATAAACCTATATAAGCTAATGAAACTGGAAACACCTGACGGAGCAGCAACGGAAGCCCGATTCTCTATCACCCCTTCTTCTCTCTAAACATCTGAGAAAGCAAGACAGATTCTGCAAAATACTGAACTGTTTAAATATGTCCAGCCTGGATGTCTTCTCTTTTGCTCCTCCATCCATTGATCAAAACGTAGACACAACCATGCCAAGGTGGACAGCCTATGAGGCCTCAATACCACACAGAACCACAGGCAACCGAGTGAGGGTGGGAGTGGGAGACATGGTCCTCCCCAGGAGGAGCACACCAACTCTATAGTGTAACCCAACGGCCCTGAAAACATGCACACAAGTAACATACACTAGTAACAATCGATGGGAAAAGCCATCAGTTTGAAGGGCGGTGGGCAAGGGTAATATATGGGAGGGTTTGGAAGGAAGACATGTTATAATTAAAATACAATCTCAAAATTAGACAACAAAACATGCTGGACCGGGCAGCAAACATTTGTATCCCCAGCTACTGAGGAAGCTGAGACAAGAGATCACCTGAGCCCAAGAGTTCAAAAACAGCCTGGACGACACAGCAAGCCTCCCCTGCAACACAGGGGATCAGCAAAGATCATTCATAGCACCTACTCACACTAAAACTGTCATAAATGAATCTAAGGTGTACAGAGGCGCACCAGGAACCTCCACTGAGCCTTTTCCCAGCGTGTGACCTTCTGTGGCCCCACTTAGAGCAGCCTTACATTCCCTCATAAAACCTGCTTAACTGCATGACATCATCACACCGGAAACCCAAGTGGCTTCAGATCACCCCAAAACATTTCATGACCCAACGTAAATGTTACACCAAATTTTAGTAACTTAAGAGTTAAAACTTTTAGACACACACAGATCACAGATGAAAGAAAACTGCTTGTGTGCCTGTGCAAGCTGCTTTTGTCTTGAGTGAAATCCCATGAGGCAGAGGGGGAGGAAGAGGGCACTCGTGGAGTGCTCAGTTAGAGGCCAGCTTGTGGAAGCTGGCTCTTCCTTCACCAAAGGGTTACAGGCCTGAGCACGGGTCGCCAGGCTTGACAGCACATGTTTTCATCTGAGCAATCCCACCAGCCCTAGAAATCGTATCTCGACAGCAATTACCATCTCCTAAAATGTTAAGAGCCATTTCTCTCAGGGAATTTAAATGGGGCCTCAAATTATACGAGTGAAAAATGGAAACACATTGTTTACTTGGCTGAGTTTCTTATGTTAATTTCTATGAGTATATAAAAATATCCTGATAGAAGATCTGTCTTTGCTTTTAAATTTTCAAAAACTAAGTCTTTCCCAAAGACTATCCAAATACACATAATAAAAAAAAAGAGTAGCATCGGCTAATGAGAATTTCATGCTTTTAAAACCCTCCCATTATTAAATATAGCACTACTAATTTTATACCAACTATAGCAAAAAATTTAAGATGAGCTTGTGCTTAATTCTATTAAAAAATAATTCAAGGGCCTGGCATGGTGGTGCGTACCTTTAATCTTACCACTTTGGAGGCATGAAACAAGTAGAGTTCAAGGCTACCCTAGTCAACACAGCAAGCTTTAGATCATCCAGGGCTACATAACAGAGAGAACCTATCTCAAAAAAACCAAAACCAAAACAACCAACCAAACAACAAATCTAGCACCTCCAACTAAATGCTATGCTATTTGTAAGAGACACAAATAGTATTCTTTACAAATACTATTTGTAAGCTGGGCGATGGTGGTGCATGCCTTTGATCCCAGCACTTGGGAGGCAGAGGTAGGCTGATCTCTGAGTTCGAGGCCAGCCTGGTCTACAGAGTGAGTTCCAGGACAGCCAAGGCTATAGAGAAACCCTGTCTACAAAAACAAAAACAAAAACAAAACAACAAATACTATTTGTAAAGAATGGAGACTATAAAGTCATGTAAACAGCAGCTAAAAGTCGAAATGGCTGTCCTGTACTCATGTCAGACAACCTAACTTCAAATTAAGGACAAAGAAAAATTTAAGCCAACCTTGTTGGTGCAAGCCTCAGGAGGCAGAGGAAGGCAGACCTCTGTGAGTTCGAAGCCAGCCTAGACTACAGAGCGAGTTCCACTCCAGCCAGGGCTACACAGCGACTGTCTCAAAACAACAAAACTTTATTTTTAGAAAAACAAAATAATGTTAAGAAAATGTATTTGAAATAAAAAGTATTATTTTGTTTTTCGTTCTTTAAAAAAAAAAAATCAACATTTATTTTGTGTTTTTGAGTGTGTGTGTGTGTGTGTAGTACATGTGCCACCCCTAGCATCTGGAGGTCACATGACACATCTGGAGGTCACATGACAACTTGCAGGAATCAGCTTTCTCGTTCCACCACAGGGTCCTGGGACTGGACTGTCTCAGGCTTGCCACCTTGTGCCCTTACCCACCGCAGCACCTCAGTGGCTCACATTTCTATTCTGGGGAGGACAGGCTCTTCGTATGCAACTGAAACTGGTCTTGAACTCATGATCTTCTTGCCTCAGCCTCCCAAGGACCAGGGTTACAGACAGGTGACCACACATGCAGCTTAGAACCCAAATACTAAAACCTCCACAGGATCCACAGATTATTGACATGTAAACATTGTTAATGCAGACTAACAGTGCATACCTGTATATGAGGCCAAGAGGCCTCAAGTGTGGGCTCATCCTCTTCCGGGTCAAAATCTGGATTATCACTTGGAGGAAGTGTCCGGAAGATGTTAGCACTGATCTGGAATGAAATTGAGTTTGGACTCATGTTCTCTGCTATATAAGTGAATTTAAGAGTGAAAAATAAAACATTCTAATACCATTTTATTATAGAAGAAAAGGTAAACCAATAAATTTAGTTCAGCTCTATAAATCTCTTCAAGGCATAAAGGGGCTTGTGTTTCTCTATGGAATAACTAACTTCCTTAGACCCTAAGCAGCTAATGATCACACATCACCTACAAATGTTTCCATCACCAGTTGTTCTTTCCAAATTTTGCTTAACATGAAACAGGATCAGGGAAGAGAAGAGAGGGAATCATGGGCAAGAGGCAAAGTTAGCAACTTCATCTACCTTTAATTTAATCAGTCTCCAACTCCTCCCATATTCAAACCCAGCTATGGTCTATAGCTATAACAAAAACACCCTCCCTGTTATAGTCACAAAACCTCAAGATGGTTTACCTATGTTTTAATACTTTGAGATCTGAGACTTTAAAAACAAACAAGGAAGGAAAAAGCAAATAATGAATCTCAGAGCCCTTCCTTGTTCCTGAAACAAGGAAGGGCTCTGAGATTCATTTTAGAGTCAGTGACATACAGTGTTTATAATTTCCTCCTCTGTATCATCTGTGTCAAGCCAGGACCCAGGTAATCACACACATCCTTTTCTCACCACCAAAAGCTACACTATGGTCCCAACCCACAATTCTTTTGGTTTCTTGGAACTCACTATATAGACCAGATTATCCTCAAACTCACAGAGCTCTACCTGCCTCTGCCTCCACAGTGCTGGGATTAAAGGTGTGCCACTACACCCAGCCTGTTTAAGACCGATGAACAGACCAGATCAGGTAGCTTAGTAAATGTTTAAGGGTGAGCAAGGAGGGGATGACTATGGTGAAGGGATGACTGTGGTGGGGGATGACTGTAGTGGGGGATGACTGTAGTTGAGGGGATGACTACAGTAGGGGATGACTATTGGGGGGATGACTGCAGTAGAGGGATGACTGTGGTGGGGAGATGACTAAAGTAAACTACCTGGGGCAGGAAGGTACTTCAAGTGAGTTTGCAACTATTCTTATAAAGTGGCATCCAGAGCAGTTAAGCACCTGTCAGTGACTTGTCCATAACCCCAGGGGGCAATTGCCTAGAGCTTCATCAGGTACAACTCAAAAACTTTTTTCTTCTTTGATACAGTGTTTCTCCAGGTAGCCCTTGCTGACCTGGAACTAGCTCTGTAGAACAGGCTGGCCTCAAACTCAGAGATTCATCTGCCTGCCCAAGAGCTGTTAAAGGCCAGTGCTGCCATGTCCGGCTCGTAGGGTTAGGGTTAGGGTTAGGGTTAGGGTTAGGGTTAGGGTTAGGGTTAGGGTAAAGCACAAGATGGGCATCAGCTTCCCAAAGGGTAGCAGAAGGCCCCTGATTGTCACTAGTGAAATGAGAAGCTAGCCTGTGGCTACTAATAAAATAACTTGTAATAAATGTCCAGACGCATGTCAAAGGGCTAAATTGATCAGATGGCTCAACTCTTACTTAGAAATTAAATAAAAACAAGGAAAACACATCTTTTCATTTGAGTAAAGAGATTAAATCCCAGATTAAATATATAGAGAATTATAGAGTAACCTGAATCAAATATTTGAGTATTTTCCGTTAAAATGGAATATCTTCCATCAAGATTCCTCAGTAAAAACCACTGAGAATCAGTTAACAGAAGGCAATAACCTTTAGTCTTGAAACTTTAATAATAAAATAAAAACAGGAAGTTCATCAGTATTTAATATTGATATTCCCTTTTACTATCAGTGTGAGTTTAGAAAACTAATTAGAAAGTTAATGATCTCTCTATAGCTCAAACAAATAAACAACAGCAAACCTACTATAGCATTAATTTCAGATCTACAAATACAACACAAATTCCCAAGTTCCTTTGACAGGTCTTCAAACAGGATAAAAAGAAAACCATCCACATGATGTAAAGGCAATTATAGTCATTATTTTTTTTTTTTTAGATTTATTTATTTATTATATGTAAGTACACTGTAGCTGTATTCAGACACTCCAGAAGAGGGTGTCAGATCTCATTATGGATGGTTGTGAGCCACCATGTGGTTGCTGGGCTTTGAACTCAGGACCTTCAGAAGAGCAGTCAGTGCTCTTAACCGCTGAGCCATCTCCCCAGCCCCCTAGAGTCATTATCTTTAGTTCACCCATTTGGCCTTTATAATGTCAGAAGTAGGATTTTCCACTTACAGACTCATATTAGTGCTCAAAACTGTTTGCTTCAGATTCTGGCTTCTGCATTAACAAGGCTTGATAAGAAGTACTACTTAACTTCTTATAGGTCAAATTACAACCAAAAGGTTATAATCTACAAACATGACGCCCTAAATAGGCTTTCTCTCAATCCGGAACCTGCTTATTAACTCCCTTAACCACTGCCCACATGTGTGTGCCTCCTTTTCTCTGCCCCCTTACAATTCCCAGTGACGACTCGCTCACATATTACGATCTGTGTGAACTGGAGTTTACACTGTTGGTTATTTTTTCAGATTTTAGTTTTAGTTACATGTATGTGTCTGTGTGTAGATGTGCACCTGAGTGTGGGTGCCAGAGGTACCCTCCTGGACCTGAGCTACAAGAATAGTGTGCTTGAGCCTACGTCGAGTCCTAAGTCTAAGGTCTACAGGATCCACGAGCCACAATACCTACCAGTTTCTCAAACTCCTATAATCATTGGCCATATCAATGAAACAGATAATCTTTCAAATGGGCTTTCTGAAGCAGAATTTCTCAATGTCACTCTGACTGATGTGGAATTCCCTACGTAGGCCAAGCTAACCTACAATTCAGAGATCACCTACCTCTGTCTCTGAAGCGCTGTGATTTAAAGTGTGTGCCACCATGCCTGGCCCCAGGGGGATGTTTTTAAGAACATTCTTTTGGGCATGTTAGTTACCATACATACACCTCAGATCTTTGAACTTACATTAATCTGAGGAATAGAAATCTAGAGGCTTACCATTTTTACTATATCAGAATACGCTGATTCAACAATTACACCACGATTAGTTGAAACATACTCAACCAGTTCATTCAGTGTTGCTCTTTTAATTTCTTTGCTCTTCAAGTCTGAAACTGAGTCCATGAAATCAAACAGTACACAGCACTGTTGCAGCTTCTGGCAGAAAAGCTCTTGCTGTTCATTTGAAGTGGCATCTATAAATAGAAAGAGAGAAACTCTGAATAAACCAACTCGAATGTTACTTTGTTTTTTAAACACAATTTTGTAGACACTATTTGCATGTGTACAGTCCTCTCCTCTAAGTGACTGAGTGGTAAACCCAGGCATCTGTAATCCTTTCACACAGGGATTTGTACTGGGCTATTCTTGCTGTCTACAACCAATCAGCGGGTATTACTGATTCTAACATACCTTTCTTGTGGTCACCTCACTTATTTTAGTTGCTCATCATCCCTTATCTAGATTTTTCAGTCACAACAGGCTAATCATTCATAACTAATTATTCATTTTAGCTTATGTAAGCCACTTAAAAAGTTAAGACTTCCCTAAAAGAATCAATAATATCATACTTACTTAATAAGATCCTCAATAATTTAGAAAACAAAGACTCTGTATTGTATCAAAGCACAGCTGCCTATGCCACAAGTCACCCTTCAGCACAACCACACATGCCTCTCCAACCTGGTGAATCCGTGGCCCTCGGGACGCCCAAGGAGCACAGGCTGTTCCTGAGCCCAGAGTGCCCACATCCCCTGTATCTTGGAGACTACTCACTGTTCCATTTTGGCCTAAGTCCTTAATCAAGGGTTCTCTTAATAGATTAAATTAAACTGTTTCGTTAATTCACCTTTACAGTAAAGCATTTTAGGTGTGTATTTCTACTACAGTATTTCTTGTACCATATGCTAATTATATCTTGTATTTTTAATACTTCTAATCTGTGAGGTCCTCTGGAGCGGGACCCAAGTGTTATGTCATTGTGTCCACTGTTTCCCTCTTCTCTCTAACACCTCACATAGAGCCTGGAACATAAAAGACACTTAATAAATATTTGCCTTCTGCTTGTTACACAAACAAGGTTTACAGTTGATCCTAACAAATGTATCACATCTTTTTGTCCTTAGCATTAAAAAAATTACATTTAAACTCTGGACTTTCAAATCTATCAATAGGGACCTTCTAGTCCCTCACTTATCTAAGTCTCCTGAACCACTGAGGTTAAATTTCTAAGACCAGATATCTAAAACCTGATACTCTGCATGTAAAATTATTTCCCCATTGAAAACCAGTTCCTATTTTATATCAAAATGCAAAAAGGATCTTCAAAAAGATTAAAATCTCACCACAGATATTTGCAAATGGGTGTCTGTACATGTGTGTGTGAGCATACATGCAGGAGATTTTATATGTCCCCATGTATGGATGTATGTGCATGTGTGTAAAGACACATGTCTTAGATTTTATGTTCCCATGAGTAGGTGTGGATGCATGTATGTGAGTGAGCCTAGATTTGCCAATCTGTCCAGCTGTCTGCCCAGCAAGCTCCAGGGACCGCCTGTCTCTGTATCCCCTCAGTGTTGGTGCCCGTCTTCTGTGAGTGAGTACTGGAAATTCAACTCAGGTCCATGACTCCATGGCCCATCTTGAACCATCTCCCCAGCCCTTTTCTTTTTGATTATAGCAAAGTGTGGATGTTATAAAGACCAGCATAATTTACATAACTTCTGGAAGAAATGAGAAAAAATACAAAATAAATTTTGAATGTGCTGTAAACAGCCATTGGTGGCTGTGCTACTAAAAGCTTCTACACCCACAAATAATCCTCTCCTGCTCTGTCCCAGAGCAGCATGGCTCTCTGTGAGATGAAGCTGAGGGACAGTAAATAACATTTTTATTATTTTTATAATTTTTTTATTCAATCATCTTTTATGGAACTACTCTGAAGTGGGCATACTACCACCCACAGCCTGCAGCCGGCCTACGACCCCCCACAACCAGCAGCCGGCCTACGACCCCTGCTCGGCCCAGACACCAGCAGCAGAGCCTGCTCTTCTCTGCTAAGCCAGCGACATTGGAAGGGCCTTTTTCTTAAATCTTTTATTGGAGTTTTCTGTTAGTTAATTTCAATTAATAAATGGAATTTCCTAACACTGGTACCAAGTTCATTAGTTTAAAAATATAGGAGATAAAACATCTTTGCTTTTTATAAACTCCCTAACAATGCTAAGCTTTTCAGATACATATGTATTACACACTAACGATGATGACTCTTTCACTCTAAGAACCCTTTGTTTGTAGAGAAAATCCTCATAGCTCTTGTAGTTACTAATTTTTTAAAAAAAAATACCTATATCCTTCAAATATAGCTTTATCTTTACTCAAGTAGATGGTACGTCTGTATCACATCTTAATCTTCTGTGTATGTTACTGGGGACTGAGCACAAGGACTCACACGTGCTAAACCACTGCTCTACCTCTGAGCCTTGGCACTGCGACTTTACTGTTACTATAATTAGATCCCATTATAATGATGATTTGAGGATAATAGGTGCCATCGTTAGAAGCTGACTCAGGTCTACAGAGTCTTAAGATATTTCTGAGCATTTTCCTCCATGATTCTGAAATGAACGAATTTACCCTTTACCCACTTGCACACGTGCTCACCGTGCATGGGCAAGTCCTGCTCTCTCCCCGCCTTGCTCCCACTCCCACACGTGACGCCAATTTTCTCATCTGTAAGGCTCCGTCTCTCACTCAAAGCCTTAGCTAGTAGTGGCTCACTCTTTTAATCCCTGGAGGCAGAGAGAGGTAGGAGAATTTCTAAGCCTTAGAGGCTAGCTTCTATCTATTATGATGCTATTTATCTATTTCAAGCAGGGGTCTAGTGTGAAAATAAAATGGTTCCCACATGTTCGAGGTGAACCCTTGGTTCCCAGCAGGATGGTGGCACTTTGGTGGATATTGGAAGCTTAGGCCCAGAAGGTGGGCCTAACTGGAGGAAATGCGTCCAGGGGGCGTGCCTCTGAAAACTATAACAGGTTCCCGTCTACCATGAGGTGAAGCAACTCCTCCACCACACTTCTGATCTGCCCACAAGCATGTGAAAAATCTTTCTTCCTTTATTTGTATCAGGTATTTTTTTGTCAGAGCAATGGGGAAACTAACACATTGATGGGTATTAATGTCTTCAAAACATAGAAATGAACCCTGAGTATATAAGGGAAGACTATTTAAAATATCAGGCACTATGGTTTGAGTCTGAACTATTCCCACAGGCTAATGTGGTCCATTGCTGGTGGTGCTGTTTCTGGAGCTGTGGAACCTTTGCAGCATGGGGCCGAGATGGTAGAGACGGGTGACTAGGGGTGGGCTTGTGGAAGGAAGCTACACCACTTCTGGCTCCAACCTGTATCATCACCACTTCCTGCCTGTCCTGATGCAAGTAAGCATCTGGAGCCACACGTTCCCACTGTATGGCCTTCCTGGCTGGGACGGACTACAGCTCTGAAACCATGAGCTACAACAAACATTTTCTCCCTTAAATTTTTTCATTTTGACGCAGTGATGAGGAAAGTTCAGTAATACACTAGTGACCCCACATAACTGATACAACAAAGTCAACCCTACATACAACTGCAGTAGTATTTTGATCTCCCCCAAGTATTTACCAAAGAGCAATTATATGTACTGCTAGATACCATTATATTTACAGTATAGTCAATAATTTCAATGGCTTAAGGTTTTTATATTGCCCAGGGAAGAATATTATATAGTTTGTGATACCAAATTGTCCTCATCTTCAATAACGTCCTCACAGCTAAGGCTACTACTTCAAAGAACTCTCCTAAAAACCATTACTAAATCAGCAATAAGTGCTGCATGAGCCAGGCGGTGGTGGCGCACGCTTTTAATTCCAGCACTTGGGAGGCAGAGGCAGGTGGATTTCTGAGTTTGAGGCCAGCCTGGTCTACAGAGTGAGTTCCAGGACAGCCAAAGCTATACAGAGAAACCCTGTCTCGGAAAACCAAGAAAGAGAAGAGGAGAAGAGAAGAGAAAGAAGGAAAGGAAAGAAGGAAAAAAAAGAAAAGAATGAAAAAAGCAAGCAAGCACTGCACAACCAAAGAATGATCTATATAAGAAACACATGTGCTGTGCCTTTGCAAAATACATAATTAATTTAAACTTGGCTGGAATATGAGGTTTTAAAATACATGTAACTTTTCCATCTTATGATGACTGAAATTTTGATTTCACTAAAGACTCTACCATTGTTAAAAATAAAAATCCCTGTGACAATCAGGCAGGACTAAGACAGTTCTGGAGAAATGAGGCATTTCCCCCTCTGGAGATCTATTACACAGCTTCAACTCTCCCAAAGCCCTGTTAGGTGTTTCCTAAACTCTTCAGCCCCCTCCCCACCCCACCCCCCACCAAATACCCAACTTGAGATGTACCTGGCTCACACTTAAGAAAACAACCAACAACACTGTTCTAGAGTACTGGTTTCAAAATATGGCTTGAAACCAACTGGACAGTAGTATCATTCTTACGGGTCAAAATTGAAGTTAAAGCAATCAGAGGGTGCCACATGTGACAGTATTATTTCACTGCACTATTTTTGAGTCCTCACTTGTAAGCAAAATGCGCCTTATACGACAGTCTAGTTTAAACGTTTGAGAGATACCATTCCACAATATGTAAAATGCTACAATATCAGGGGCTGGGGAACAGAAGAGGAGCACCCCCCCCCCAAGTAAAAAAATACTAGTTTCCCCCAGATAAAAATACTAAAATGTCCATACTAGGCAGGCCTGAGATGATAAAAGTAAGTTGGTAGTGAAGCTGAGATTCAAACCACCTGGAATGCAAAGAGAATCATGCTATCAACGGAGCACCTGATGTCCCTTTAAAACAGTGGTTCTCAATCCATTTGCAGGTCAAATGGTCCTTTCTTTCATAGGGTCACCTAAGACCATCAGAAAACAGATACAGTTATGAAGTAGCAACAAGAAGAATGCTGTGGTTGGGAGTCTCCACAGCATGAGGAACTGTATCAAAGGGCAGCATGAGGAAGGCCTCACGGGCCAGCCACTGCTCTAGACAAGAAATCAAGATCGGCCCAGGCAGCGCCCTCTTCTTCTTTCATGCCACACGGATCTGACACGCATCCATTACCCTCATTTTACCCCACCCTTAAGACTTCTCTCCCCTTTCATGATCTCTTCTAGTTTCATGATCTTTTCTCTTCCCCCAAGCCCCAAATGTGGGCTCTGCACAAGAGTAAAACAGTGGTTATTGACTTCTCCAGTCTCTTCTTTCTTCTGTACAAGCCACAGTTTCGCTTTCTCTTTATAGCTATATAATGGCTAATCTTGATTGTCAATATTAATTGAATCAATTATATCCCAAGTAACTGGACACACCTATGAGGGACTTTTCTTGACTGGTTCATCTGAGGTCAAAAGACTGTCCTAAATCTGGGCCACAGCTTCTGGTTGTATATCGCAAAGAGGTACATGGAAGAAGGAAGCTCCTGCTTTCTGCCTGCTTGCCCTCACTCTAGCTGGCAAGTCCATCTATCCTGTGGCTGAGGCATTGCACACATATGTACATATATATGCACATACACACATACATATATACAAACAAATAACTTACTTCTTCAGGACTCCAACAATGACTAAAAGTCAGCTTTGTGCATTCATCTACCAGATTCTTGGCCTCTCCTTCAGGAAACAACCATTGTTGGGCTAGCTGGACCACAGCCTGATAATTTCCTTTTTAATACAGATTTATTCTATCAATTCTGTTCATCTAGAGAACCCTAACACAAAGTGAATAAAATTCTACCACATACATGTACTATGTTCTCTGTTTGATAGACATCTATGCTGGTTTCAGTTTTTGGCTATTGTGAATAGTGTAGCAGCAATAAACATGGGTGTATACGTAAGTCATCTCTGTAATATGCTGAGTTAGGAGTCCTTTGGGTATATACCAAGAATGGATTGGCTGGGTTATAGGTAGCTCTATTTTTAGCTATTGAGAAACTTCCACAGTGATTCCCACACAGCTGCAGCAGTGTACCTTCCTCCCAGCAGTGAATAAGGGCCTACTTTCCCAAAGCCTTGCTAGCTAGCATTTGCGGCCATTCATTTTCTTGACAGCCATCCTGTCAGGGTGGGGAAGGGCCTTCAAAACAGTTTTAATTTGCATTTTCCTGATGGCTAAGGATATTGAGCACTTTTAAAGTATTGGCCATTTTACTTGTTCTGTTGAGAACTAGTTGGCCACTAGTCCATTTACTAACGGGATGGTATCTGTGTGTTTAATATTTGCAGCTCTCTTCACATATTCGGACAAATCTCCGCTCTGATGAGTAGGCAGCCAAGATATATTTCTCCCCGTTCAGTGAGCTGTCTCTGCAACTGTCTCCTTTGCTATACAGAAGCTTAATTTCATATAATTCCAATTATACCAATTCCCAGAATTTTGTCCTGGGCTTTTGGAATCCTTGCCTATGACACATCATGAAGTGCTTTCCATCCAGCAGTATCCAGTCAAGCCTTACTAACTAAGGGCCTCTGATCCGTCCCAAGGTGATTGCAGTGCAAGGAGGTAGACATGGACCAGGGCCCATTTTTCTATATGCGGAATCCGTTTTTCTGGCTCTGTTGCTAAGAAGGCAGTCTTTTCTTCAATCTCTATTCCTTATATCTTTATCAAGAACCAAACTTAGTCATGTTTTACATTAGAAATGGGCAAGAGGTCAAGAAATGATTGTTAGTCAAATAACAAAAACAAAACAAACAAAAAAAGATAGGCTTATATATCCCTGGTATGAATCCTACATGGTCAATATACATTATTTCTACCCATATATTTTAGACTTCAGTATGCCAATATTTTATTAAAGATGTTCATTTATGTTCAAAAGAGACATTGCTCTGCAATTTTATTTTCTAGTAACAGTCTTTCTTACTTCAGACTCAAAGAGACATAGACCTACTGAAATTTATGTTTCTTCTTGTATCAGTTTTAGAAAGCTATTTACTTTAAGGAATTTTCCCATATCCTCTAAGATTTCAAAGTAAGTGTATAACTTTGTACCTGGAAGCTATGAGATCCTAGATAAAATATACTAATGACTATTATAAACAAGTTAAATTGTAGTCAAGTCAAAGGTAAGAATTCCTCAGATCTACCTGCTTCCTCAAAGTTCAGTTTAAAATAACTTGGCTAAGTATGGTGGTACATGCCTATAATTCCAGCATTTGAGAGGCAGTGCAGGAAGATCAAAAATTCAAGGTTGGCCAGGTCTACATATAGTCTACATAGAGATCCACAATAGGCAGGGCTACATACAAAGACCCCTTTTGTAAATAAAGGAAGGAAGGAAGGAACAAACGAATGAAGGAACGAAGGAAGGAAGTTTGAAGATAAATAATAAAGCATCATTCAAAGACTCTATGAATAGACCCAAGGGCAAACAGCAAGTAAGGAAACACCTATCTAAGAATATCAATGAAAACTCAGGGCACTAAATAGCCCAGTAGAAAACACTCAACTACTATGAACAAGGCCTTGGGTTTGAGCCCCATGCCATAAATAATTTATGAAAATTTAGTAAGTGTAATCTAAATGAAGACTGTTCCTCTTCCCTTCACCCAGCTAGGCAGGAATTCTATTCAAAGAACCAGAAGCTCCCTCTACTTCAATCTTCCTGACTGCCTTCCTCGGGTACCAATAGACACTGGTACCTCTATCCTGCTGGAGCAGCTCAATTCTAACCAAGTGAAATAGAGAGGTAAGAGTTCCCTTCTAACTCCACTGTACCACAGAGACTGTACTTTTGGGCAGCACTACTAAGAATATGGTCCCAATCACCCTACTCCTGGCATTGTATGCAAGCTAAAAAGACCTTAGGCTTTAGGTTACCCTTACATATAGCTAGCTCTTCTTTCCCAAAGAGACCTTTAGTTTACAAGTGCTCTCAGAAACAGCAGGGGCTATGATAGAAGAGAATGATAAGAGAATTCTAGATTCACCAATGATGCCACAGGCCAACTTGTTTACTTACATACTTACATACTTATGTACTTACATACATAAGATAAATTAGTTTAAAAAAAGAATTTAGGACTCTCCAAGCCCCACAGTAGCATCCAACCCTCTCCTTGGTATCAGACTGAAGACTTGAGGCAAGCTAGCTGGTCAACACCACGATGGATAGATCTGCCTAAGTTACACCTTTAGGAACTGAGGTAAGCTTGCTTGACCTTGTATTGCAGTCCGTGAGCTTTATCAGGCTGGGTGGGATGGGAAGCTCTGTATAGCAGAGTTGCCAGTATTTTTTTTTTTAAGATTTATTTATTTATTATATGTAAGTACACTGTAGCCGTCTTCAGACACACCAGAAGAGGGCATCAGAGCTTTTTACAGATAGTTGTGAGCCACCATGTGGTTGCTGGGATTTGAACTCAGGACCTTCAGAAGAGCAGTCAGTGCTCTTAAGTGCTGAGCCATCTCTCCAGCCCCCAGAGTCGCCAGTATTGCCAGTAGTGGACAGAGAAGAAAGTGCACAAGTCAGACTGCTGCTGCTTCATGGCTCCTGGATGTATTTGTGTGCACATATCTTGGCTCACATGATGGCCGCTGCCAGATAGAAAGGGAGCACTGATGTCTGAACAGCCTGTCTTAGAGCTTTCCTCTTCTTCACCACCTTCACTAAAGCCAATGAGGAAAAACCCGAGCACAATCAAGTGTTTCAACTTTTTCATTTGTTAGTGCTATGTTTAATAACAAATATTTAAAAGGGCAGGCATAATTCATAATAAGATAATTTTATAAACCATACCCCCAGTTACTGCTGCTCATTTATTTGAAATCTAAAGTAACATCTCATATAGGATTCATGCTACAAATAATAGAACAAGCACAGTATCATAGCAACCCAGCACCACCACTCAGAGGCACGCCGAGGATGTGGTCCAGAATTCTAATTTAAGAGGCTGACACGGGATATAGGACATGTAGCTTTTTGGCAATACCCAATAATGTTATAACTGAGAGCCTAAACTAGCTTTTATCTAAAACTAAAGATCAGGCTACAGAAAGGAAGCAATGGGATTATTTATTAACAAATGACTCAGCACTATTACTATGACTTAGTCAGCACACTGGAGGAAATGTCCACAGGCACACTATCAATCTGATATCTTAATATATAAGTATATATTAAGGAAAACCACTGGGGTACTGCCTAAACTTAACAACATTTTTAATTACCATTCAAATATAACTGTATCCATAACTATTATTTAGAAGAACTAAAGGATACTGGTTAGTTCTTCTTCCAAAATATTAACTATTATCTAGTATGTGCCCATAATCTCAATATTTTGATGGCTTAGGCAGGAAATCTGAGAGCTCCAGGCTACCCTATGTAACCCAGTCAAGAAAGGGTAGAGAGGAGGGGAGAGGCAGAAAAGGAAGGAAGGAGAGAGGAGGAAAGCTAATTACAGATTAGCTTTTGAATTTCAAATATCACGCCTGATAGAGCAGTGAGAACAGGGAACACTGAGGGGTTACTAGCTGTGCTCTACAGAGTCCTGGCCGTGGAGATGAGTGAGCGAGCTGCTGCTGAAAGCCAGCTCTTGGGAGAACCTATGGAAACCTGTGAGATTCCTAATCTCATTGAAGACAGAACCTGCTACTTATTAAACAAGAGCCTGTGAGACTTTCAAGGGACTAGAAATGTTGAGCAGATCTTTACACATCAAATAGAAGGCTAAGGAAGCTACAGTTCTCACTTTAATGGATGGGAGGAAACCCATCTGGTGTTAATGCAGGACCGTAGCTCTACACCAGCTCCAGTTCCTCACCGTCATAGGCTAGCTCTGTGAGAAGGCTTGGGATTGGCAACCTTAGGACAGCGATGATGAATTTAATTAGATTTTCTTTTTTCTTTTTTTAAAGATTTATTTATTATTATATGTGAGTACACTGTAGCTGTCTTCAGACACACCAGAAGAGGGCATTGGATCTCATTACATATGGTTGTGAGCCACCATATGGTTGCTGGGATTTGAACTCGTGACCTTTGGAAGAACAGTCAGTGCTCTTAACCACTGAGCCATCTCTCCAGCCCCCTGGATTTTCTAACAGATCTATGTATAAACTCCTGAAACAAGACTCTTAGAAACGTTACCCACAGTAGTTTCTACTTCTCTTCAATCTTCAACATTACTAATAAACAAAAGAAAACCAACCAACCAAACAAACAAATAAATAAGAAAGAAGCTATTTTTGAGCCAGAGAGATAGGTCAACAGGTAAAGACACTTGCCACCCTGACAACCTGTTGAATCCTCAAAACCTATGTAGAAGGGCTTCATATGTGTGCCAAAGCATGCCTGTGTGAGTACACATACATGCATAGAAACACATATACCCATAAGTAAATAAAAACAAAAAACAAAAAACAAAAAACTTCCAGCTGGGCGGTAGTGGTGCATGCCTTTATTTTTATTTTTTTTAATTTTATCTTTTTTTTTTTTTTTTGGTTTTTCGAGACAAGGTTTCTCTGTGTGGTCCTGGCTGTCCTGGAACTCACGCTGTAGACTAGGGCTGGCTTGGAACTCAGAAATCCACCTGTCTCTGCCTCTCAAGTGTTGGGATTAAAGGCATGTGCCGCCACCACCACTCTAAGAGTGAGTTCCAGGACAGCCAAGGCTACACAGAGAAACCCTGTCTCAAAAACACACACACACAAAACAAAATTCCTTTTGCTGTGTGAAATTTATTTATTTTTTAACATTTACTTATTTTAGACCAAGTATGTGCTCTCAGGTCATGGGGTGGAAGTGGGAATCAGGGGACAGCTACAAATACAGGTCACCGGACTTGGCATCCATCATTTGCCTGCTGAACCATCTCTACAACCTTAGTATGTGGAATTTATAACCAAGGTTTCAAATGACCCAATTCACTATTTATAGAAATAATTTATCCAGAATCATTTCAAAATTGCTATTTTTCTTTCAGAAAAGTCATTCTCTTTATAATATTCTATAAAGTTAAAGCATGAGATAAACCGGTTAGCCTACTCTTACACTGGTCTCACTGACAGCAAAGTATGAGAGGTTTGCTCTGATAGGGGAGTTTTGTTTTTAACAATCTATGTGCTCTTTTAAAAAAAAAAAAGTCACATAAAGAAATGAGGTAGTTAAGAACGATGTTTCTCACTGTATATTCTTTTTTAAAAAGAGTTTCTTTCATAAAACAATGAAACTGAGACTCATTTATGACTCACACCAAATATTACATCCTAAAATAGTCATTACTGCTCTAGAACTAAAAACAAGTTTCCAAGTGTGCGCAGGGTTAGCCAGGTGATCACAGAAATACCAGATATCAGCCACACCAAGCACCAACTGCAGGCCTAGCTGCCCCACAGCCGGAGCAGCTAATGAAAGCTCAGATATTTTCCCCTCTCCTACTGGATGACCAGACTTTCCCAGGAAAGGACAGGACTTCAGACTAAGCTAGAAGCATGACACTGTTACATCTGCTACTCCAATTGTGCTTACATTCAAGTTCACTAACTACAGGCACACATGCATCTGGAATACTACTTACAAAGATGCTATGTAATTGTCCAGTTTCATCTCCTCTAGAAACTTCAGGAGACTAAAATCAGTTAAGTGTTGGATGAATTTTCCTAATTAAGTTCATGAGCAAGTCCTAGTTATCTCGGACCATTTTATCTCCTGCTTTCAGATTGGGAGGAGCCCATGGAAAAGACAGTGCTGTGCTAATGTAGCCACAGCGTGAGAACGTTCTTAAATCCTACACACAGCATCTCCAACAGATAGGTAAAGCCTCAGTTCTTGACAGTCTGGGACAACACATCCAAGCTACAAAGTGATTGGTGACTCCAATTACAAACCGAACTGTGTCACAAATGTGCTGCACCATTAACAATTATCTTGGTATCAGGACTCATTCATAAAGCAAATGTTTTCTGTCATCTTTAAAACAAATGTTAGGTTATTTAAAGGCAGTGAAAACAGTAATAAATGTTCACCAATGGCTCACTTGTCCAGCAGCTTTCTTGGAAAGCTCTCAACCATAAGTCCTTCTCTTGAACAGGCAGAAAAGATGGTGCTCAATTTTACTTTAGTGCAGTCAACATATATCTTCAGTTTAACACTACAGAGAAAGAATTAGCAACCAAGTGAAAAGATCAAACTGTAAGTGAGCACTGAAGAATACAATCTAACCTAGGGTTTGGTGTCTTTATCTACAAAATAGTAAGAATGTTGGTATACCTATGCATTTCTCAGTTACTGTGGTGGTTTGAGTGCTCGCTTCAGCAGCACATATACTAAAACTGTGGTGGTTTGAATGAGAACAGCCCCCTTAGACTCACGTGTTGGAATATCTGGTCCCTGGCTGGTGGAACCATCTGAGAAGGACTTGGAGGTATGGCCTTATTGAAGGACTATGTCACTAGGGTTGGTTGGCCTTTGATTTTCATGCTATTCCCAGATAGCTCTGTCTCTCCTCTGTCTCCTACTTGCAGATAAGATGCAAGTTCTTTTTTTTGTTTTTTTTGTTTTTTGTTTTTTTCCGAGACAGGGTTTCTCTGTGTAGCCCCTGGCTGTCCTGGAACTCACTTTGTAGACCAGGCTGTCCTGGAACTCAGAAATCTGCCTGCCTCTGCCTCCCAAGTGCTGGGATTAAAGGTGTGCACCACCACTGCCCGGCAAGATACAAGTTCTAAGCGACTGCTCCACCATTGTGCCTGTCTGCTGCCATGCTCACAGACATTATAGTTATGAATTTTTAATTCTCTGAAACTAAATTCCCAATAAACCCTTTTTCTGTAAGCTCTCTTGTTCATCGTGTCTCTTCACAAGCAATGGAAAAACTACAAAAATTTTAACTATAATATGATATGTTTTTCTTTAAATGGACTTAGTGGCTTTTTTTCCCTTAGTTCACTCAATCAGCAATCTGCAGACTCTAAATGCTGTGTAGGAAGATACAGGTATCAGATTTCAGAGCATTTCATCTAAAGGCACAAAACAGACAACTCACTCATGAAATTCTCCTAGAACATCATCTCCTGCTACAAACAAACCAAGGATGCCCTGCACTACACAGATTATCAGTGGCCAGCAAATCCAACTATGACAAGTCCTTCATCAGCAAATCTGGGAGTCTTAGCATGCTGCCAAAGGTAAAATAACAAATGTAATTATGTTTACTAGTCACAGAAATGCCCAAAGGACACTGTTTGATTCAAATATACACAGATAGACAGATACAAAGATACATAGACACATAGATAGATAGGTAGATACATACATACATACATACATATGCATACAGGCACACAGGCAGGCAGACAGACAGACAGACAGCCTGGTGAGATGGCTCAGTGGTAAAGGCACTTGTCTCTACATCTGATGACCTGCATTGCATCCCAAGAACGTACATGGTAGAGAGAGAACCAAATCCTCCAACTTGTCCTCTGACCTTCAACACAGGCACAAGCGTGCACACACACATAGAAATATGTGTAACATTTTTCAAAAGGATCTCAAATGTAACGCTTACCAAATAAAATGGGATCTCCTCTCCCTACTTGGTTCCTTTGCCAGCATCCTCCTCAGCAGGGCTGTGCACCCAGTGTCCAGATAAACACACCTTGAGATGACTCATCCTCTACTTTCTATCTCTTCCCACTGCTAACAATCAACACGTCCTATCTATAGGTACTTCAGACAAACCTCCTCCCATTACTGTGGCTACCACTCTGGATGGAGCTGTAGCATGCTTCAACTAGCCTGTTACACCCACCCCCCACACTCCCCCACACACACTGCCCTTCCCTTAGTTTAATACCCTGTTCTGTCACAATCCATTCTACCTTCTGTAGCTACACTATATATCTTATGGGTTTTTTTTCTATATGTATGGGTGTTTTGCCTGCATGTATGTCTGGTGCCTATGGAGGCTAAAAGAGTGTGATAGATCCTCTGGAACTAGAGTTAAGAACTGTTGTTAGCTGCTATGTGGGTGCTGGGATATGAACCCCAGGTCCTCTAAAAGAGCAGCCAGTAATCTTAACTACTGAACCATGTCTCTAAGACCATATTTAAGTGACTATTTATCTATCTACCTATTTATCTACCTATCTATGTATCTATCTATGTATCTATATATCTATCTATACACACACACATCCCAAACTATCTAAAAGTTATCTCTACTTACTGGCTGTACTTCTACAATTTCCATGTATTCTTTACCCTACAGTTATCTTGCTCAAGTCTATCAAGCCTCTGAAATACCCCTAAAAACCAATGCTGCCAGCAGAAAGACTGCCAGGAGCACAGGCTGCTCTGCTCTACCTACCCTGCTATGAAGACTTGCTTACCTTGATGCCTTGGGCCGTCTCTAGATGTGATATGCTCTGGCCTCTTCTCTACAGATTTCTACAGAGCAGCTGCTTCAACTTCCATTGCTACAAATACCATTGACAAGCTGAAAACTCCCAAATTACTACCATATGCACATGTATTCAGCTTTAGGCCCAAATTAACCTTCTAAGAGTCAGCCTCACTTCAGTTTCCCACAGGTACTTCAACTTATCCTACAAAAGAAGGATTACTTTTTAAAGCCTAGCATGGTGGCTCATACCTGTAATTTCAGCACTTGCAAGGCTGAGGCAGATCACCATGAGTTTAAGGCCAGCCTGCACTACAGTATGATCTTATCAAGAAATAAAGGACGGGACGGGACGGGACGGGACGGGAGACGGGACGGGACGGGAGACGGGACGGGACGGGACGGGAGACGGGACGGGAGACGGGACGGGACGGGAGACGGGACGGGAGACGGGACGGGAGACGGGAGACGGGACGGGAGACGGGAGATGGGACAGGAGACGGGAGACGGGAGACGGGAAGGGAGAGAGGGAGAGAGGGAGAGAGGGAGAGAGGGAGAGAGGGAGAGAGGGAGAGAGGGAAAGAGGGAGAGAGGGAGAGAGGGAGAGAGGGAGAGAGGGAGGGGGGGGAAGGAGGAAGCACTACCAACAGAAATGTCATTTTTTCCCCAAATCTGATTTGTCTATCAATAAGCTATTTTTGCTGGGTAAAGCGGTGCACACCGTGATCGCACAGATGGCCAAGTAAGGTGAAATTGTTGACTCTGAGGCTATCCTGGGCTACCTACTGACAAACTGCTACTCTATATCTAGTTGCTCAAGTAAAAGCAGCAGCATTCTTGACTTACTTTCACCAAGTTCTCTGTCTGAGAATCCTACCACCCATCTCCACTTAGGAAGATGTCCTGCATTCCTCATGACTGTCAGGTATAAAGGCAGTGTGATGCCTGTGCCCATTCTTTAACATACACCAGCAAGTAAAGCCAACGTCCTAACTGCTGCTCCAGTGTCTCCTTTAACCACACAGTGCTGGAATCTTCAAATACACTATGCTGAGCTCCATGTCCACGCGTACTGTCAGATGGGTAGGTTTTAGACCCCACCTATCTTTCCCTAACTAACACCTAGCTTTCGGGTCTCAGTTGATCTCTTTCTCCAGGAAGGTTTCTTTTTACCTCTTCTTCCACAACAAAATTAGGCTGTGTCTCTCTCACACTTCCTGGCATCACAAAACACAGCCAACTCCTCCCCTCTCTTCAGAGTCTCTCTGATGAAATGGCTAGAATGCTCTTTATTTAGAGTAAGGGTGAAATCAGCCGGGTGATGGTGGCGCACACCTGTAATCCCAGCACTCTGGGAGGCAGAGGCAGGCAGATTTCTGAGTTCGAGGCCAGCCTGGTCTACAGAGTGAGTTCCAGGACAGCCAGAGCTACACAGAGAAACCCTGTCTCAAAAAAAAAAAAAAAAAAAAAAAAAAAAAAAAAAAAAGAGTAAGGGTGAAATCAATTCCCAAAGGAGGCTCACAAGAATGACTTTGGAGGCCTCCTGTGTCCAAGTTAGAAATAGGTTCTCTTAGATCATGTAAACCTACCACAGTCAGAAAACTACAACTGACAGGCATAACCAAATAATCCCTAGTAAGTTTCTTTACAGGAAAGTGAATCAAAATAAGATTTTCAAAAATTTTCATTACTCACTCAAAAAGCTCACAAAAACAAATTTCTTCAGCAAAGAGTTTAAAAACGATATACATAGAAAATGTCTTGAAACTGCTCACTATTCAATTATCCTGCTCAGACAAGTAGAGTCTATTTTACATAAACCAAGCCTGTCATGTCAAACTTTCAGCAATTAGGTTTTTTTGTCATGCAATAATGCACTAAAAGTAATTATAGATTTTAGATCTGTTTCTTTTATTTCCTCCAAGGGCATCCTCATAAATTAAGACTGCACCTCAAATTTAGAGATTAATATAAACTAGCCGGGCAAGGTCATGGAGGCCTGTAATCCCATCACAAGGGAGGAAAGAGGATCATGAGTTCAAGGCCAGTCTGGGCTATACAGTAGTGAGTCTAAGGTCAGTCCACAAAAAAATAAAGATAAAAAATATAAATTATAGATACAAACTATTTCAGCTTACCCAATTTTAAAGGCTAAAGTCCATATCTGATTCAACCCTAACTCAGTTTTCCATACAACAGTACACAACTGTTTTCTGAGAACAATCAGTGTTGGGTCACACTATGTCATATGCAAGGACAGGTACCTTTACTTTAATCCAGCATTTACTGTGCCCACTTCAGCACACACATACTTTAGACCAAGCAAGAGCCTTACTTATTCTTTTCTATTATCAAAGCGCTAAGAAATCAGAATTCATTTACTTAGCTTAACTGTTTTAGGTATAAATATGTTTAAACACAAAGCAAACAAAAAAGAATGGATCTCATAGTCAATATTGAACATTCTGGGAAAAGCACCATCAATGCAGGAAGGTAGGTGACTAAAAGACAACCAAGGGGGATTTTATCAAAATAACGACTGTGTCTACATGACATTTATTATACGGTACTTGGTATTGTGTGTTTTGAAAATACATGACATCTACTTTTGCAAAATAAAATTTACCATCTCATTCTGGAGAGTAAACTACTATGTATCAACTGAGCATTCACCCACCAACAAATCAACAAATGGTAGTATCATCCAGAGTGGTTAGCAAGCAGAAAGGCCAAAGACCAACTAGGAAAATGGACTACAGGCGGTTCTGGAGCCTCACTCACAAAAAGCAATGGTCAAGATTAAGTAGAATGTCAACATGAAAAAACTCTCTGGAAGAAAACACTTGATAAAAATAAATAAATAAATATAAGACATGATCCAAAACAGTTAAATTCAACAGTTCACTTTCCCATTAGTTCTTTTGTTTGTTTTGTATTTTTAAAGATAGGTTCACTATGCAGTCCTGGCTGGCCTGGAATTTGCTATGTAAACCAGGATGGCCTTATACTCAGAGATCTGCTTGACTCCAGTGGCAGGAGAAGGGGTGTGTGCCACCATTACATTTTATGTAATATACCCAGTAGAAATATCAGGCTAAGATCTTCAAGAAATAGAAGATATCAGATAGAAGGCAAAGCGACTGGCATCATCACCAGTGACCCCAAAAAATGAGATTAAAGCTAACCCAACCTCTACCATGTTTCCAAATGTTGCCTACACAATCTCAGCTCAAAACAACAAAACAAAAGCAAACAAGCAAAAGCCTGATCACTTGGCACTGAATGACAACAGCTGGAGTTCCATTTAGATAGAAAACAAGACCTAACAGAATCTTACCATATGAAAACTCAGAACAGCGCGATCAGCCAGCCATAGAGGGCAGCAGAGTTAAGAGAGTGAATCGTAAATACCAGAGGGTGAAGTGAGGGCAGGAAAAGTTAATGGGCTGAGAGTAAGGAACCATGAGTATCAGAAAGACAAAGCTTCAATTAATGAAATTAATCCAGCAAATGCCTAATGCTGTATTTGTGATGCTCGACCCTCACTCCTAACTCCACACGAGGATCACCCTGGCAGTTTAAAAAAAAAATAAACATGCCTAGGTTCCACCTTAGACCAACTAGCAGGCTCGGGGAGGGATGTTGGCCAGGTGTGGATATTTTTTTAAACTTTCCGAGTGCCTATAGAGGACTATACTGTGTAGCACAGTCCTCAACACGCAGACTCTACCGCATATGCTACAATGTTAAAAGCCAAATTGGAAAACAAAACAAAGCACAAAAACCTATTATTTCCCACATGTATTATTTTGTAGTTAAACCTTTGACTCTAAAACTCAATGGGGCAATGATAGCACAGTGCCTTTATCAAGGAGAGCATTATTCCTACAGGTGGAAACCCATAAGTTCGCAGGGGTTAAACAGCTAGCTACCCCCAAGCATTGTGAGTCATCACTGAAGCAGGGAGACAAGTCAAACCTGCTATTCACAGGACAGCTCTCTACTCCAATGGTATCACCAAATTGCTTAGTATATTTTCCTAGATTATCACTTTACTCAATTAGATGATTCCAAAAATGATCCAAAATTAAATTAAGAAAGATGACCAAAAAAATGAGGCAGGAATATGATCGTAAATAGAAATTCTGAAGATGTTAGCTGTAAGTAAGAAAAGATTTCCTCATGTGACGACTAGCACTAGACACAATATTTAGCAATTTCTCTATGTATATTTTTAAAAAGTAAAAATAAATAAATAAATAAATAAATAAAATTATATCTTGTGGAAGGATATGACAAGTTAGAAAACAGTCCCAAAATAACTAAAATTTTATAGCTAGTTGAAAGCATTTCTCTTAACTTACAAAAATGAATTTCAACTTTACCTTAGTATTTTTCCTATTTACAAAGTGTTGTGTTTGGATAAATAATAACTTGTGACTATCCATAAACTTTAAACATTAAATGAGTAGTAGTAGGAGGAGGAGGAGTAGTGCCCCTCCCCAAATCAAGACTACTAAAAAAAAAAAAAAAAATCAACTAATTCTGTCACATGCTGCAACAAAACATGCACATATATTTCCCCCTAATTCAAAGCAGGCTACTGCAAGCTACTTCGGTCAGCATTAACGTTCTGGCCTGTTCTTTAGAGATCAACACTGAAACTGAATGATTCTCCTCAGGTTTTTCACCTCATCTTTTTTTTTTTAAATTTTGTTTATTTATATATTTACTAAATGATTCTCCTAAAGTTTTTTACCTCATCTTTTTTAAAAAATTGCTTATTTATTTATTTAGTGTACAGGTGTATGTCTGTGAACCACTTGTGTGCCTGGTGTCCTCACAGGTCAGAGGAGGGCTTTGGATCTCCTGGGACTGTGGTTATAGATGGGTGCTGGGCTCAGAACCTAGGTCCTCTGGAAGAAGAGCCAGTGCTGTTAACTAGTGAGCCATCTTTCCAGCCACTCTTTACCTCAAGAAGAGTTCAATCTCAGTTTCTGTTCCTTGCTGTTTACTAAGAGAAATGTGTGTCTGTATAGTCATAATGACTAATTTGATTCCTTTTCTTGGGAGGAAATTATTACTACAGGCTGGATAGATGGACTCCTAGGTTAAAAGTACGTACTACCCCAGAGGACTGCAGTTCAGTTCTCACCTAAGTTAGAGCTGTTCACAACCACTTGTAAGACCAGCTCCAGGGCATCCATCACCCCTGGGCTCTACAGACAACAGTACTCATATGCAATATACACATAATTAAAAGTAATATTCCAGGAAAGCTTTTATTTAAGTACTATTAGTAATTCTTCACTTAAAAATATTTTAATCTGTTTTTCAAGCACAAGAGAATGGAGACTAGCTTTCTTTGCTAATTTTCAGGCACTTACATTATTTCACGTAATCTCTCCAATCCCGGGAGATAGTATTATTCCCACTTTACAGATAAGGAAAATAACTCAGAAAGATCAAAAACTTATTTTCCACTCTGACTACCTCTCCTGGCAGACTTACTCAACTATACTACTTCAAGTTTATGTAAAATGAGTTTACAGCAAAACTACTGGGCATTTGACCAGAGTCCCAAAGTCAGAAAAAGCACCATCCAGATAACCACAGGTCCAAAACTAACCTGTTCTAACCTCAAAAAAAAGATGTTTGTGAAAATACTCTTGGTTGGAGATTTAGCTCAGTGGTAGAGCACTTGTCTAGCAAGGCCCTGGGTTCAGTCCTCAGCTCTGAAGAAAAAAAAAAAAAAGACAAAATAACAAAAAGACCAGAAAAGAAGGAAGGAAGGAAGGAAGGAAGGAAGGAAGGAAGGAAGGAAGGAAGGAAGGAAGGAAGGAAGGAAGGAAGGAAGTGAGAGAGAGAGAGAGAGAGAGAGAGTGTGTGTGTGTGTGTGTGAGAGAGAGAGAGAGAGAGAGAGAGAGAATACTCAGAGAGAGACAGACAGAGAGAGACTACTCTGAGCCCCAGACTGTCAGGTAACAGCAGAATAGCATTCCTACAGTAAGCTGAAAAGGCACAGAACAAGGATTAACAATACACAGTTTTAGGTTGTTCCAGTTGTCATGGGCAATATTGTCTTGTTTTGTTTTCAAAGATAATTATTTGAAATACCAATCTGTATATATACACACATATAAAGGATCAGCTATTTTACCAAGCCTATCCTTCCAGAAATTTAAACCAAAATAGGCTTAACACACTGAAAGACTACCTATTTTAAGTAACAAGTCACCTAATTGTTCATTATCAAATAACAAGTTTTAGGTGGAAAAATTACAACCTACATGAACATAAGTTTCAAGACCAAAAACAGTGATTCACATACACTGATCCTGGTTTTATTTTCTAGCATCTAGCCCTCAGAGGGACTTCACTATTTATTTTCAACATTTTCAGCATTAAAAAATCATGCAGCCCACTCACCTACAAGATTTTACAAAAATAAACAGAAAAGGTTGGATTGTTTTGCTAATCCTTACTCAGAGTCTGCTTCTAAGAAAACTCCTTGGCTCCTTTCCAATTTAGATGCACGTGGACAAAGCGTAAAGCAAGCAGGTTGGTTGATATAAAATACTTGAAAGATCTTGGATGCCCACAGATATCTGAATCACTCCACAGTGAGATTGTATTTCAGAGCAGTAAGAAAATTCCTCTTTCATATGAAAGGGCTTTCTGCTGTTGTTTTTGTTAAACCCACAACTGGGAGAAACTACTACTGACAAAACAAAACAAAACAAAACAACAAAAAAAAAACCTCACAACACAGTGGTATCAAGGGTACTGCCAAAGCACCATGAAAAACAACTCAATTAAAAAAAAAATCATTTCAAGCATTTGACAACTGAATTTAAAGCAGTTTTTCCTACTGAGGGTTTTATTTTCAAGTAAAAAGTTTTACTTCCTCAACTGAATCTGCATCAGTTTATCATGAATAATACCTTACAGGGAACACTATATACCCAAATGCCTAAAATTAACCCAGAGTTTCAACTTCTTTCTACTACTGACCAAATTCTGTACACAAAAACATTGGTTGCTACACCTGCAAACATCATGTAACTTTGAGTCTGATTACTGATTCTGTGGATTTCTGTCCGTCTTAAAAGACAAAAATCTATTACAGAAGCACCTCGAGACTAACCAGATGTTTAAACTTCAATTATTAGATCAGAGGAACTAAGAAGTACAACACTAAGAAGAAGAAAACCACATTAGCAAACCAGATACATAAGAAAAATGCTAGTATGGAGACTTCAAACTAAAATTAACACAGTAAACTAATGAAAAAAAAGCAAAGGATAAAATAACTCTTAATTAAGGATAAAAGCTTAAACCTCTGAGTAGCAATCCACTATCCTAACAGGTAAGACAGAGTTATTTTATTGCTATGGCTGCACTCCACTGACTGTGCTGTATCTATCAGTTTGAACAGTTCTAAAGAACAATAAAGCAACAATGAGACAATATACACCAAACAAACTATTTTCAAAAATCCGTGTGATTCTACCTGTGGTACATCTTTGATTCAGAAGCACCCCAAGAGGTGGATGTAGAGTCTAAACGGGGTTCCAAGCTGTTGCTGGTCAACTGTTGATTTGATCTAGGGCTTTATTTACACTCCTTGCCAAACTAAGGTTTCGTAGACTCAAAGACAAATCACAACCAGATTGGCCTTGAAAGGGATGCTGGATCTTTGTCAAAGGGATTGAAAAATCTGCTGATCATCTATCTATTTGGGCATGAGCCTTTTATTTTTTGGCCTTGTAAATCATTCTCTAGGTTTCTATCAGGTTGCAAGGAACATAATTATCTTTTTAATAATTGACATCTAACTCATAAAATGCAAAGACATAAAATTATTAAATCAAAACCCAGTAAGTCTCAAAGAATAAGCAAGAACACCAGTAAACAACTCATGAAACGCCTCCAAACCGGGTGGGAAAAGTGAGGCAAAAAGGGTGCCAAGCACTCCTGCGAGGCATTAGGCACGGATACCAATTTGAATTACTTATAAAACCTTACAAAGTCCTTGGGACCACAGCCGCGCGAACCAAGTTCCCGTTCAGTGGAGTGCAAAGAGATTACTCTTCCTTCATAACCTCTCCAAAGACAATCGAAGTCTTCAGAAGAATAACATTTACGTCTAACAAGATAGTACGATCTGTCATTTGGTCCCGGTTTTAAGCTAGTTCTATAGAGCTCCGTCTAAAGGCCAGCTAACTCGGCAGCAGTTTGTTCGGACCCTGGATGTGGCGAGTGAGGGACAAGTGGAAAAAGAGAAGAACTAGCTAAGCTTGGAGAAAACCAGGGCTGAGGCTAAGCGAAGTGGGGAGTCGGAGGACTGGACGAGGAAAGGAAGCGCAGGTACCTTGGGGACCCTGAAGTCGCCCAGGCGGGGCAGGTGGGGCAAGCGCGCAGGTGGGAAGGGGAATGGGGCTTGCCCCGGGAGCGCGGACCAGAGGCGGCCGGGGGTTACCTTTGAGCTGGGGCAGGGGGTGCAGCTCCGCCTGGCTGCCCTGGCTGCGGAACTGCGACGAGCCCTGAGAGCGCTTCTGCCTCTGTGCCTTGCGCACCGATTTCCGGGTGAAGCCGTCCACTTTCTCCGAGGCCGAGATGGCGGCGCAGGCAACTGGTGCGGGCGGTGACGGCGACGACATCTCGGCGACCCGGGCGCTCGGCGCCTCCCGCGGCGGCTGGCCCGGGCAATCGGCGGGGGACGGGCACGGCGAGCCTGCGCCCCTGCGCCCCGGGCCCCGGCCGCGCCGCCCTCGCGCTCCGCGAGCTGCTCCTCACCCGACAGCGCCTCACGGCCGCATCCCCGCGCCGCGCGGCCGCCTCCCGGGGCTGGCGGAGAGGAGGGCGGGGGCGCGCGGGCCGCACAAGTTGCTGACGCCCGGCGACGAGGGCGGGCGGAGGCGAGCCCGAAGTTTGGACGGCTGGGGCGAGCGCGCGGGTGCGGACGCCGGGCGCGCCTCGCGGCCCCTTAGCGCGCGGAGTCCAGACAGGTCTTCAGCGGCTGCTGCCCGCGCCGTCCGCCCGGCCGGGAGCCTCCTCCCGGGGCGCTTCCATCACGGGTCCGCGCGAGCCGCCGCCGAGCGCTCGTTCTCCTGTCAGCGCTGGCCCCTCATCGCCCGGGGCGGCCACCCGCACCCCGATCCCTGGAGCGTCGCCCTCGCTCAGCCTCCCGCGCCCACCGGCCGCCCACGGAGCACGCCCGGGAAGCAACTGCTACAACTTGAGAGGGTGGCTGGTACGGGCGAGGGGGCACTCGGTGCGCGTGCGTGCGCGCTCCCGCGGCCCGGAGGAGGTCCTCGCGGGGGGTGGAGGGAGGAGTTTGACTGACAACTTCCGCGGGGTCCCACTAGCCTCCCGAATCTCCGGGGGCCGGGGCGGGAAAGCATGCCAGTTCCCTCGGCCAATCGCAGGGCTAAGCGGCAGACGGGGTGGGGGCGTGGCCTCCCGGCTGTCTATCAAGAGTCCATAGCTGGGTGGGAGGGAGGGAGGGGGCTATGTGACAGACGCGGGCCACAACCAATCGCAAGTGAAGGCAGTAAGCGGGGTGCCTTGTGCGTCACAACTGTAAAGGAAAGCTCTCGGGAGGGAGAAAGGGGAAACGCCGCGCCGCTCTGGTGTACGCCTGCGCTAGGCTTCAGGCTGGAATTGTTCTCCAGACAGCGCGTGAGGGAAACCACATGGCAGCTCAGAAAGCAAAAGAGCGTCCTCCCTCTCTCTGCGTTCTGTTTACCAATGGGAACCTGAAGCGAGGGCCGGGGTGCCCCAAAACGCCAAACATTGCGTCAGTCGAACGGGGGCGGGGCCAAGGTCAAGGCTGAACGATGTGATTGACAAGTGAAGGAGCCCGGGAGAGAAATGAGCTTGTCCAATCGAAGCGCGGTGCTAGGTTCTTGGGCGGGCCTTCTCCTCTCGGGTCCTAAACCGCGTAATTGGTGGTTGGGGAGTCCATTTGTAGCTCCCAAGGTCTCGGCGCCGCGGTTCGCTGAATGCTGATCTCGCGTGGGGTTTGGGCAAGCTCGTCTCTACCACTTCAGAGAACTCTGCAAGCCTACGCCCTCTGAAAAGAAGTTTCCCGTTTCGAACTTAGCCCAAGTTTAACCCCTTCTGCTGGGACCTTCAGTCATCTGTAGTCACGTTCAGATAAGCTGATTTGGGGATTTGGGGATCACTTCCTAGGAGATTTCGCCTAAGTTTTATATTTAAAACCAAGGACTGCTCATGTTAGCTTTGAGCATCTGTATGAAGCTTCAACAGTAAATGATCCTCTTCCCCAGAGTGCCCCCTCTGCAGTCTCTCCTGCAAGTCCCTCACCTTTTCCTTCTGACATAAAAACTGAAGTGAAGTAGACTGTTCGAATGCTTGAGGAGGGCGTAGAAGTTTGCAAAAGTAGAGTTCTAGACCTACACTCAAAACATTTGCTTAACTAAATTATATAACTAACCTGTTGTGTACAACAGAGGAATGCATAAAGGAAATATGGTGTGTATACACAATTTTTCCACCATAAAGAACGAAATTATAACATTTGTAGGAAAATAGGTCCAACTGGAGGTAATCATATTAGGCTGACTAAGCCAGTCCCAAAAACATAAATATCTTGTTTCCTTTTGTTTGCAATTCCTAGATTTTACATAAGTATATTAAATCAAGAGTTTGCGAAATGAAAGTTAAACATTAAGACAACATAAGAAGTTGTCTTAGAGGGAATGGAAAAGGAATATGTTTGATGTACAGGAAATACTTTATGAAATTTCTAATAGAAAATTAAATATAAAAAATAAAAAGTTGTATACAGCCTTCCCAGTCAAAGAGGCTCAGACTGCATCCACAACTAAAAGACCTTTTTCGTCCAATCAGATTAAGATCATTACCACACATTGTTCAAAGCTCTTTATTTTAACAATTTGCAAATGAATCACCCATCATAATTCAGGGGTTTCAAGATCACTGCCACCTGGCCTTTCACAAGGCTACTTTTACATGTATTTCTAGGTTATAATATAATTAGATCATTTCTCCCCTCCCACCAAACCATCATTCTTGCATCTTTCAAATTCAGTCTCTTTTTCTTTGATTTGTATGTATGTAGATATAAAGATATAGATAGATAGCTATAGATAGATTCCTAAATATGCAAATCAAATCTGCTCAATCCACCTAATGTTACCTGTATGTTTATGTTTCAGGGGTGACCATTTGGGATTGGATAACCAATTAGTGTGCTCTTCCCTGGGAAAGGCTGTTTCTCTCCAGTTCTCAGCTTTTCCTTAGTTGCATGTAGTTCTTTGTCTCATGAGCTAGTACCTACAGAATGGAGTCCAAATTCAGTCTGACTCCTGACTTTCCAGGCACAAATCCCACTAAGTATACTTTCTTCCTCCTCTTCTTCCTCTCTTCTTCCCCCTTCTTCTTCCAGTTCAGGTACAGTATCCCACAAAGTGGTCATGCTTCCTTGATACTTACAGTTGTTCCAGCATCTTGAAATGATCCACCTCATCCCCATTTGTGGAGCCCCATCTT